>NW_026915836.1:1978750-3330000 GCF_034315485.1 Pezoporus occidentalis
CACTTAAAGATAGATAAGAAAGAGGAAGAGGAAGAAAAAGATCATTATTTATGTGAGGAGAAGAGTATTTGTCTTGTCAGATCAACCAACCGGTCCATCAAGTCCTGGATCTTTCCTCTAGCACTTTACAGATAATTTATGTTTTGGTGGAGAACAAAACACAGTGTGTGCAAAGCAGCTTGGAGGACTTTGGGGTGGATTCCCTGGTGCTGTCTGGTAATCTGATTGCCCCAAAGTGGGAAACGATATTACATCCTATGCTTCTGTCAGTAGCATTCTTCATGTGCGGAAGGACCTTGCAAGGAAGGAGCAGCGGAATAGGTTGTTTCTGATAGAAATGATTAATATTGGTAGCGAAAGCCACAGGTTCATGCTTATTCCTAGACACAGACTTTCTAGAGTGTGTGCTCTTGGAAGAACCCCTCTTAGCTCCCTGCGTTCACTGTGGTACGTAACACAGTTGGCAGTGAGACTTGTTCACAGGTACACATGGATGCAAGAATAGTGGCTGGCTTCTTGCCTGCTGCTATCAGCAGTCTGTCTGTGTGTGTCTTTCTCTAAACCAGCCAGCAAATAAGTGGTGAGTGAGGGAATGGAGAAAGAGTGTGACAGAAAAAACATGGAATGAAAATTTTAACAAGCATTTCTGAAGAAAGAGAAGAATGGGAATCCAGTGGGAGGGGGGCAGGAGCAAGAAGACTACAGACTGCATCTGTAGTTTGCATCAAATCTGCAACTGCTTCAGACTCTCTAGAGGTCTGAAGTACAGTTCATGCTGGGAGGGCTTTAGTGCTTTGTAAAACCTCTGGGAAGGGAGAAAAACCTGATGCTATTGTGTATCTCCAGTTGTTATTGCCTTATAGAAAAATTGTAGGAATTTTTACTACTATGTGGAATGACTACAGGATATTTCATGTAAATAGTATAGGCAAGTTCAACTGTGTGAGTTTAAAGCTGTATTTAGAAGAGGTTGATTATTTTTCCCAATTCACATTGATATGAACCAGGCAACTGTGTAATGTGGTGCCTGAGGGCTTCCTTCCTAATGGCCGCTCTTTTTGGAAGCAAAGTTTGATGGCATGTATCAAGAAAAGAAGGTGAAAGCTGCATTAAAGGACTTTACGGCTCTGTAGATGACAAAAAATTAAAGCATTGACTGGGTGTGTATCCTAAACAAAAGAAAGAATAATACATTAAAAATTAAGGTCTTAGCTGGCCAAACTGTGGACATCTCATACTGTTTTGTTGCTCTCTGTATGTAATTAAGGTTTGTTCTCGCTTTTTATTTTCATATTGAATTCTTTCATTGTATATTTTAAAGAAGTGATCGTTCACAATGTCACGTAGTTGGTTAGTGGCTGAAGCAGCTGGAAAAAATACACTGCATTGCTCAGCTAACACATAGCATCCTTTGGCATGAGCCACGTTAACACTGCCCCGAATGTGTCTATAAGGGCTGCTTGTTGGAGTGTTGTTTAAACTTAAACATGTACTTCGCATTTCAGTGGTTGGTTTGATGCATAGGGAGGAGGGATACAAAAGCTAGGCACTGAGTACAGTGAGAGATGGAGTGCTTTGGATCAAGCTGTTGGTGAAGAATGTTGAAGAACAGCTGGATATGCAAAAGCACAAATTGTTCCAAAAAAAAAAAGAACTTGGGAAGATCACTTCTGATTGAAAGGCAGCATATAGTAACAAATACATTCCGTTAATCAGTGAATGGCTGAATTTGAGCACTTAGATGCGCTGTCAAGCAATGGTGGAGGAAGGCTGGATAGAGGAAGAATGAGAGCTAGCTATGTTAGGCATGTTGCAAGATGGGATGAACCAGTAGAAATACACTGATTTTATATTCATTGCCATGAATATAAAAGATAGAACTAATAGCAGTCTTTACATGGGAGGTATTGTCTGTATTTTTCAGGTTTTTCACCTGAAAAAAGCCCTGGCTCCTGTGGAGGCAGGCTGCCAATGGTAAAACTTCATGCTTGTCCATCCTGTCAATGTTAGTATGCTTTTAAAAGAAGTTAGTAAATGCAGCCTCAGCAGTTAGGTTTGATATATATTTCAAAGCACTGTCTTAAGCTTAATTTGGGAGAGAAGACTCCTAATAGCATCAGCTGTCTCCCCTCTAGGTCAGTTACTCTGTTTTCAAGGTTTTTTTAAGATGGATTCCTTCAATTTTTTTCAAACTCAAAGACCACCCTTTTGGGCAGTGTTCTGCCTGGGACTGGCTGTCATTACCTCCCCAGGCTTGTTTTGGGGATAGATCTTTTTACCTGGAAGAAATAATATTCATGAGCTACCCCTCTTGCCCTCCAGGTGTTCTTCTTAAGATAGTGCTTGTTTTTCTAGACAGAAAGAATTTCCCCTTTTAAAGCACGTATTCACACCTCACAGTGTTCCATGCAGAAGTCCCATAGGTCTGGCAGCCTGCGAAGCTCACCACAGAGCCTGTCTGACATGGTCCTTTATCTTCAGGTAGTAATATTTCCTCCTTCCTGTTTTGCTTGTGTAAGATTGACTTTGTCCTCTGGACTCACCCACTCTACCAGGGCCTGTTTTGCTCTCTGGTCATCTTCTATCTCTATTTGGTTAGCTCCCTGCACTGAAGGATTAAGGTCTGTACCTACCCTGAAATTGGAAATAGGATTATCAATATTATGGGTATTCCATTGCTTTATAATTGCTCCCAGACTGCTTATCAAAACATGTTCTGTTGTTTGCTAGTTTGTTTTTTTGTCTCCTGGACAGCTTCCCTTTAAGTTACAAGAACACATTCTTCTGGCATAAGTGCAACAGCTTCTAATTGCTGCTGGATGTGATGGTGAATGTTACATTAAATTATCATGTCTTTGTAACAGTTCTGCATGTGGTACAGGACTCGTAACTCCTAAGTGAATAGCCACTTCCTTCTCTTCCTTCCTAAAGTGTAAAGTCACTATTCTGTTGCTTTGAGTCTCAAAACTAGTTTTAAAGGGAAATAACTGAAAACTTTTAGAAAGGGCTGCTATTCTACAAATAAAGACTCAAAAAGAAGCAGGTGGGCTGGTGTTTTAGAGCAGCATAGCTGTCAAATGCTTTTGTTCTGCCCAGATATTTGCTATCATGAATGTAATTACTGTAAATGTAGTGCAAAGAAAGCTCAGAAGTCAAAGGAATGTTAAATGTATGTCTTGGAGACCCTCAATAAAATAAAGTAAGTAAATTTTGCATGGGGAATTGTGTGTTATTTTAGCAGAGAGATTTGTGGTGGTTTTCCTACAGCCAGCCCTCAAAATACAAAATCCTCTTCTAGAAGTGGTTTACAGATAGCAAATGTCCTTGACTTCATCACTACTGCATTAATTTTGTTAAGGATGTGTGCAGTAATCATCTGGCAAGATTTATTTGTCATAGTGTGGTGCAGGCTTGCTGTGGGGAGAGCCATTCTGTGGTATATAAGCGGTGCCATTTACCAGGTGCTTCCATTTGCTACGGAGAATCCCCAGTGCAAAATCAGAATCTCAAAACTCATGATTAAACTGGCATCTCCAGTTTGGTTTGTGTTTTTCCATTACTTGTCAAGCTGTTTCTTGTATGTTGAAAATAAGCATCTCTTGTCTTCTTTGAGCAATATCTTTGTGGGAATTGGTGGAGAACTATAATATCATTGACAGCCATAAAGTAAAACTGTCATCTTTCCTATAATCATCGGTAAGAAGGAGTCGCTTGCCTCTCAGTGGATGGTTTGCAAACCTTTGTCTTAGGCCTAGTCTCTACTACCCCCAGGTAATGTCACTGTGTGTGCTGGAGAACGGTTCTACCACAAAAGTGGTGGTGACCTCGCTTGTCTTTAGAGAGCCAGCTCAGCCTGCCTATATGATTGCAGTTCGTCATTAGGCAAGAAGCAAGGAAGCCTGGTGCATCTTGTCAGCAGACACGGTGATAAAACAAACTTGTTAAAGTTCTCAGGATATTGTTTTGCTTGAATTCCTCAAGGAGGCAAGATCTGAGGATCTGAAACAAGTATAAGTTAATATTTTGGCTGTAGCATTTCATCATACTAGACAAGTTTTATAAATAGGATATTCAGAACTCTTAAGGATGGGCCTCTTGTAAGCTGACTTCTTATAGTGGTGTGTCCACACACTGGCTGGTGAGAGTGACCCACAAACGTGTTTATCTCTCTGCTGATGCCCAAGACAATAATAAGAATAATAAAAGATGGAAGTACGTACTTAGGTGATGTGACAGTACTGTGCTGCAAGAGTACAAAACATGTATTCTGTTTTCAGAATACATGCTTCACTTTAAAAAAGAGATGTATTATGTAGATTTAGAAAGGTTGAAATTGGGCTTTGTGCTATAGCAACCATGAATGTTTGCTTTTGTTGGCATGTTATTATTCCTTGTTCATTTTATAAGACTAACAAAAAAAAACCCTTGGTGATACATTGCAATAATCAGGTCTATCCTCTGTGGAACAGGTAATGATACTGACATACTAAAGGAGAGCTTCAAGCTAGTCTTCTGACTTTTATTCATCATAACACATATACAAGACTGGATTCTTATTTTGGCAAGTTGAAACAGATATAAGCATCCCTTTCTAAGGGTCACAGCCTGATCTAAACCAAAAATTCAGCAGATGAGCATGATAAGCTTCCTATCCACCATCTTAATGCAGTGGGAAGAAATATCTCCCTAGCTGGCTCATGGCTGTTTGTGCCAGGAATAGATTTGTGTTAGTATATGTATCAATCTTAAAATTACATGTGTGGATTCAGTGGTTCCTGAGGAGGATTCCATTCCCTCATAGCACAGGGTTCAGGATATGAATAAAAGGAATAAACCAGAGCTTAGACAGGAAACCTGTTGCAGACTTATTTTCTTAGTGTGAAAAGAAGGAACAGCTCTGCAGTTTTGCAACCTTTGTGGCAATGGTTTGAGTCTTTCCTCCAGATGAAAGATCAATTTTACTTCATAATAACTTTGTTCCTGCCACCTGAGTAAATGGCTACTGCCTCCATTCATTTAAGACCTTTACAGCGAGCAGCAGTGCTTCCAGATGCTAGTTTTGGCATTGAGAGGTAACACAAGTACTGCAAATGCATAGGCTTCACTTCAGAAATTTAAGAATAAATTCCACAGTGCAGGAATTGGCTGATGAATATGGCTGATTTGAGATGAGATAGTTGCTAATCAGATTTATTTGTGTAAAAGCAAGAAGTTCCATAAGGGAGCATCAGTAAATTTGTGTTTGGGATTTTAAGCTCGGATTTTGCATGCCCTGGTGTAGATCCCTGCTGTGCATTTGTTGGGGCTGCTGGCTTGCATTGACGTGACATTTAAGGCTTAATGACTACTGATAACCCAGAGGAAAATGAAACCTGCAAACTGCTTTGTGGCAGTAATAACTGGCTAAGTTATTTGTTGATCTTTAAAATTTGTGTTTCTTTGATGAGTCAGGCCTTAATGGAATAAAGTCTGATCCGTCAGCACTGCTGCTTTTTGAAAGAGCAAAATGTCAATTTTATATTCTTCTACTTGCATTTATCTTATGCAATTAACTTCTTGCCAGTACTTTCTCACCCCGATGGGGAGAAGATGCTTTTTGGTTCCTGCTGGCTCACTTCAGGGCACTGTAGATACCTGCCATACCAGTGAGTTGGTCCCCCACCATGCACGTTTCTCCCTGCTAAGTGCCACTGTCTTTCAAACAGCTGCTGGGTGTTCTGCTTTATATTCAAAGGAAGTGTTTAGGAGGCCTCACTGTCTATATTGAATGCTGGAATATATTGAAAGACAAGATGTGTGTATTGTTTGGGCAGCAGAGTCAAGTTGGCAGTAGGAACTCTGTGAGTTACAGTGTTCAGCTGTAGTCCGTGCATGTAGGGGTTACCCAGTGTGAGGAGGGACTTGGTGATGGGGATCAGTGTTTCTACCTGGCAGGTTTGTGAACTCCAAAGGTACACCTGGGTCACTGAGACCAGAAGGAGGACCTGAGGCATGCTTCCTGCCTGGAAATCAAAGAGAGAACCAAGGGGGAAAGGTGGTGTTGGTGTGGGAAGCCCAGCTCTAAACCTTCCCTTCCTGCTATGGGACCACACATGGATACGGTGGGGGCTGCATAGGGTACCACCATTTGTTAGCAGCTTCAGATGTTAATTCTGCTGGAAAACATGGTTGTAACCTCTTGATCTGAGCTCATTCAGGGCTTTTTCATTATATGAGTAAAGGAGAAAGCAAAACGCCCTGTTTCGCTGTTTTTCGTGTCTCTACATCTAGTGAAGGTGAAGGCTGTGGGGAGTCTGCTGTCAAACATACAGATCTGATACTCTGAAATTGTTTCCTGAGGCAGTCAAAGGTGCCAGAGGAATGGAGGAAGATGGTTTGGGGGTTTGGTTGTGTCATTTTTTTATGTGTTTTTTTTTTCTTAGGCATTCCTGGATTTCCTGAGACCTTTAAAACCCCTCAAATGCAAGGATGATCAGGAGTCGTTTCTTGATTGAGAATTCGTTTTTCAACGTGCAGAATGTCAGCTTTGTTAGCATTTACTGAGAATTGCTGATGATAATCATTTCTGGAAAACACAGGTCCTGAAACAGGGAGCGGCACGGATGTTAATGCTTAGCAAATTGTTTTTCAGCGCAGTAAATTACTTTCCAAGAAATCACAGTGTGGTCAAGCCGTGTTGTGTCTCAGATGAGTATAAATCTCTGATCACTCAATGAAAGGGTTGGCTTTTTTTTCATCTCCAGCTGGAAATTTCAGACTCGAGTGACTTCTGCTCTAAGGTCCTAGGAGTATTTATTTGTCTGATGAGTACAAAATGTTTTGGGTTTCATTATTTTCCTCCTCAAAAAGAGGAGGGAGGGGGGATATATTCAGACTTGCTGAAGAACTCACCAGGGAACAGAAGCTGAATATAGTAACTTTTCAGGCACAGGTGTGGTTTTTCTCTTCTGAAAATAAGGAAAGCCCTTGCTCTTCCCTGTCCCAGAAACACTGGCAATAATTGCATCTTAGATGGTAAGTGTACTTCTCATTGAAGAAGTGTACTATTGACATGAATGTCTGCAGAGCCACGTATGTAAGCAGGCGTAGTCATAGTATTTGATATTAGTCAGTGCTCATGTTTCTGAATGGTTTAGTTTTTGTTAGTAAAGGAAAAAGAAGGATGAATGAAGAGGTTATCATCGAAGAAGAGACTGACGTAGAAGTTCTGCATTGCCAACATGCCTTTTAAAATGCTCACATACATTTTGCAATATGCTAACATTTTTGCAACACCAAGCAGATAATATGAATAATTTTTGTCTTTCCTTTATTCATTTTCACCTTGGCTTGAAGCTTCCTGTTCTGCACGTAGCTCAGCAGTAAGTTTGTTTTAAGACTATTTCAGGAGGAAGGGTGAAAACAAGGATTGAGACCTATATGGTCTAACCAAGTTCGCAGTCAGTAACAGAATTCTTCCTACATACACCGACAGAAAATTCAACCCAGAACTACAAAAGTAAATGTAGAATTGTGTTTCTAAGCCCTGTGGCTGGAAATGTGAACTGATGGAAATCTTGCAGGTCAGGAAATGAGTGCAGTGACCTCTGCTCCATATGCCTCTATCAGGTGGACAAGTGTCAAGAAGGTGATAACTACCACCTGAAATGAAGATCATATCTGTAAGCAGTTGTGCTGGAATTCAGAGTGAAGAGACTCCTGAACATCTTTCTTTAACCTTTTTCTCCCGGAATCTGACCATTCATGTCTGCCATCTGAGCACATGAAATGACTTGAGGTTATTCTGTAGCTTTTCTTTTTATTTTCTCAGGACAAGGTCAATGTCCTTCTGTTTTTGGCATTTAGCACAGTGGTTCTCTGAACCCAGCTGAGACTATAGCGTGCCACTGCAGTCAGTGTAATGAACAGGAGAGATGGCCAGTGGGCAAAGGGAGCTGCAAGGAGTGCTACTGAGTGAAAGAGGAATCTGTGCCTCCCACCCCATGAGTTTCAATAATCAGTCACTTTGTCTGGTTCTTCAAAAATTAGATATTTGCTGTGTTGGGTAGAAAGCTTGGCTTAATAAATTGTGGTAATAGTTAAGTGTGCAGGCTAGCAAAGTAAGAATGACATAACTCGACGTGAAACAAAGGGATACAGTAGAGGGATGAGGATCATCTTTGGAGTCTTTTCCAGCCCTTCCCATACTATTGCAGTGGAAGTGCTTGGAGAGGCTGTACTGCAAAAATGGCACTTTAGGTGAGGAATGTGGGACATCTGCCCAGCCCCAGGTGCCCATGCCAGCATCCATGGCCCCACCAGGAGCGAGGTGCTCCCTGACACGTAAGGATGCAGAAAGATAGATGCTGGCTGCTGGACCATCCTGAGTGGGAGTGAGAAAGAGCTGGTGCACCAGTTGCAAAGGGTATGTCCATCCTGCTGGGGCTGCTCCTCGTGGGGATATGGCTGGGCTGGATTCATCCCATCTCCTTGGGCTGCTGCTGGCAGTCTCCATAGAGATGTGGATCTGTGCTGCTTGTGCTCACACTCTTGAGCCTTGCAGACCCCATGGGCTGCCTTGGACTGTGCAGCAGCTTTTCAGCTGGCCATCGACTAGTTTAGAGTTGTGTACCATGGTACTGAGAGTTAATCATTTGGAGGGGGGTTTTTTGCATCCAAAGCGCTTGTGTGAATTAATGCTTTTTCTTACACAATTGCATGTAGGAGTCAGGGTACATATACTAAATTATCTTTCAATCAAAAACATTCTCTTGAAACTAAACTGGATGGTACATTTCTTGTTTATTGCTCTAGCGTTAAAGCCGATGGAAATGCTGGAGAATCTTTTGTTGCCAGGGGTGCAAACTGTGTCCCCCCTTAATCATGAGGCTGCACATTGTCAGTTTGGAAATTGCAACTGGAAAAAGGTTTGGTTTTTCAAATCCACTTTAAAAACAGGAAAAACAAAATATAATAGATGTACTCTTTGGAGCCTCTATACCAGGTGATTTTTCCAACACAAAAGGTGTTGAAACCTGCTCTACCAGCAGCTCTGGGATTACGTTGCTTCCTTCTCAGTGACAACCAGCAATTGCCTGCTGCTTCCCTGTCAAGCAGGGGCATAGCCCTGAGCAGAAGAGGAAGGGAGACACTGTAGGGTGGTGATGTCCAAGTGGGTGTCTGTGTGTTTCTTAGGGAGTGTAAAAACAAGCACATGTTAAACTTCTGCAATGTTAGTTCTGTTCTTTAAGCCCTATGATGATATTGTGAAGGCCATGGCAGGGGGGGGTTGGAACTTGATGATCTTAAGGTCCTTTCCAACCCTAACTATTCTATGATTCTATGAAATAAGATGCAGGAAGGAATGTTGTATACGGCTTGTTATTTGTGATAGCTACATTGGAAAGCATGTAAAGGGTTCTAGTACAGATTTGTGATGTTCTAGAGGTAAAACTGGTCTTACAAGAATGAAATATCTCCTTCAGATGCCTCACCCGCTCAGAACATTCCTAATCCTTGCAATACACTTTTGTCATTGGATGTGCATCAGGTATTAGTTAGACTTTGCTCATTTCTCCACCTAGTTCTCCTGCAGACTTCTATTGCAAAAAGATGTGTTTTAGACATGGCAATATCCACTTCTGATCTCATATAAGGGGCCCTTGCACACAGCGGAGCCAGTGTCTCATTTTGCAAGTTATAACAGTACGTGCCTTGAATTCTGGATGTAAGCAATATCCTAGCTGAAAAATAACTTAATCTTTTCTCAACACAGCATAAGCGACAGTACAGTGTAAAGTTGCCATGCCACAAAAAGCTAGAAGCAGCGCTCACAAATTCTGTATTCCAGCAGGTACTCATTATGTGCCTACATAGACTAGGCCATTAGTGTGGGATTAGTTGCCAAGTCGTGGGAGAGAGAGAAATCATGGTTTTAGGTGTCTCTGTGAGTACAGGGAAGAACCAGTGAAGCAATTCTGTATCCAAACAGCACCTTAAGGAAATCTTGTTTCTTACAGGATAGGGCAGATTGGCTCTTCAGCACTTAGGAGGCTGTTAATAAGCTGAAAGACGGGTTGCAAATAATGTCACAGCTAAAACCGAGAAGTGTTGCTCTGCCATTAAGGACAAAGCCACATACAGGTTCTCACAAATGAATGAATAAATTCTAAATGCTTCCTCTGATGTGTGAACGCCGAAATTAACACCACTGATTTCTGCACACTAAGAATAGTACAGGGTGTCAGCACCGAGGGAGGAAGGGAAAGAGTCTTCTCCAGCATTCAGATTGCTTAAAGCTGAAACCATGTAGCCTAAATGGCTGCATCTTCCATTTCAGAAATGAACTATATAGCCCTGTGTCAGAGAAACCCCTAGTCATTGGCTTGGCCCCAGCCTAAGCGATGCTTTTACTGCAGGAAAACAAGTGCACAGACACAGATTTTCTGACCTTGGTATTTGTAAGTGCTTATCATTGCTTCTGAGCAGGTTCTGTTTGGGCTGATGGCCTTTTAAGAGAAAGCTTAGTGCCTGGGTTTCAAGCTGAAGGGAAGGAAAGCCACACTGTTTTACCCTACCCAAGTAGGGGAAAAAGCAGAGCTGAGAACGGTGCAGATGGCCTGAGTCGGACTGGTGCACAGTACCAGAGTATCAGCATCAGATGACTACCTTAAAAAGTGAGGCCCTGTCATCTCCCTGTTTTCACTGGGGATCTCATAAACCACTTTTCCAAGATTATGCATAATAGCAGTTTGTCTGGCTGAAAATATCCCCCAGAAGAACAAGAAAAGAATCTCTGTAAAATCAGAATACATTAAAGGCCAAGGAACGGAGGGTGTTTCTTTTATTTTCTTACTTGATGTTGCATTTTTATCAGCTTCGTTTGATGAAACTTAACAAAGCAAAACCCTGCAGTTCTGCAGGATGTGTGTTTTCTACCCAGTGCTTTCCGAACTGGCTACAGGCATTTTTCTCCCATCAAATTCAATGGCCTCTCAGCAAATGTTATTAAACTCAATTGCCAATTCCTCCTGTACACGACAGCCACTGCCAGCAGCGTAATTGTCCAGGGAGGAAGTCACTGCTTGTCTTACTCAGTCCATCTACATTCCTTCACAGTTTTAGCCTATATCATGAACAATGTTGATTACGAGTTCAGCACTTAAACAGTGCCATTAAACTGTGTGCCCTAATCAGCGTGAGGCACTTTGAGTTGGGCTTGGAATAGGATTTGCAAGGGGGACTGTGCGCAGAGCCGGTGCTTTGTGAAGTTTAAGGCTGCAGTTGTGTCGAGGTTTTATATAACAAATGCCTCATGCCTTAGTCAGGGCCACTTGTAGTGAGGGTAGCTATAGTAACAAAACAAAGTTTCTAGCTAGCGAAGGAATATTTCCAATGAGCAGGACATCGGTGTCTGATCCAGCCCCTGAAATATGCTTATTTATCAGTTTTGTGGGCAGCGCTATTTTAATAGCTGCTACTCTATTTTCAAAGCTATTTAGATGTTTCCATTTGTTTGCTTTTGGGGTGTTTTTTTTTTTTTTGTTTCATTTTTTATTTGTATTCCTAAAACCTATGGAGGGATTTGTTCCTTTTGCTTTCAAATGGAAATGTTCTAATTATATTCCTGCTTTTTAAACTTGTTTTCCTAAAGAAATGGCAATTTTGCAGTTGGGCTTTTTATAATCTGAGCACTTTTGGAACTATTGGCTGATTTAAAACAAGTTTTGCAGTGTGATAATGAAGTTTCTGCAGGTTTCCTAAGAAGAGCTGGTTGAGTCGAGGCTGGAGGGGCCAGGCAGAGCCGAGCCGTGCTGTGCTGGGGTTAGCAGTGCCAGCAGGATGGAGTTTCATACCACTTGGGAAGGGACAGCTTGTTGCATTTCAGTGAAGAGTATATAAATACCTGCTGTTTCTGTGTCTTACATGCTCATTTGCATGTGTAACAAGTGATCGCAGAATGAGTAAGGAAGGTAATGAGGGATGCTGCAAGTGGTACTCGGTACAGCTTAACCAAAACCAAACTTGCACACTTTGGAGGTGCGGTAGAAGGCTGGGGGCTCAGCATGGTCTGCAGGACTCAGCCTCCCTTGGAAACCTCTGTTAGGTTTTCATAGGAATCCTAACCTGAAAGCAGCAGCCTGGTTAAATAAGGGCCAAAAGAATTATTATTCCCTTAATAAAAAGGTCTAGTAAAACTTCAGCGGGGAGCTTTTCTGTTGCCAAACCCATGGTTTATGAGGAGCAGTAAGACATTTTTAAGGGAAGCATGGCATTTGCTGAAGCAAGCTGAAAACACAGTTATTGGCCCCAAAGCTGTGATGGTGTTTGGACACTCTGTGTGTGAGTTTCCTTATCCTGGCTTCGTAAATTAAGAAAGTGCTAGTTTTTAAAGAGATCCCTGACCTTCTCTTCTATTGTCTGTGAATAATTGTGTTTTCTAAAGTTCAGTAACTTTCCACTCAAATGGATGACACATAAATTCACATGAGGAGCCTCCAATAAAACTAAATGCATTGCCGCCCTGGAGTGGACTCTCCCATTCCATGTATTTCCTCTTTCAAGCAACAGCTTCTGGCTTCTAGCCATTTGGTGGTGGAGTATTTGGAGCACCAGGCAAGGAAGTGGAGGTGTGGAAAATAGAAGGGAAAACACTGAGGGGAAGCCAACATTTGGTGTTTGGACTTGAGGGAAGGTAGAAAATTCATTTCAAGCTCTTACTCAGTTTTATGGGGTCATTCCCATCTAGTGATTTATCTTTTCTGCACAGTCAGATGCTTGCCTGTCCACCAGCAGACAGGAAACAGAAAAGCAGTTCTCTTGCAAAAGCACATTTCCTAGATGGTGAGTAACTGCAGTAAACCATTTCAGCCACAGACTCCTTGCAGTGAAACTCCGTTTGAACCTCCCAGTGGCCCTGTGATGGATCAAACGTTTCGTAATCATTTTGTACAGCACTGAAATGCAGCTGTGATTGAGGAGTAGAGCAGCTCTTTAACAGGCAATAACAATAGCATGTACCAGGTTAGGCTGGGAAGTCTGGAGGAGTAATCTGCCAGTTCAAGTTGGGGAGGTGGCTGTAGAGAGGCAGGATGTAGAGACCAAAGTTGGGGTTTTACCATACTATAATGGCCTAACACCTGTGATCCTGTAAAAATGTGACTTAGGCTCCTTCCTATCTTCAGTTAATGAAAACTTGGGATTTAGACTTCATTTATGGGATGGGTATTAAAAATGATGAATCTTAAGGGGGCAAATGTAATCCTAAAAGACCCAAATAAAAGCTAGTTTAAAGTGTTAAGGGAAGCTGGCCAAATATGACTAAATGCATCTCTTTCAGTTGGTGGTTAGAAAGATATTTTTTACTCCCCTAAATCAGCTACAGCACTAAATGCCATAATAGAAACATTCTAAAATTAGTAGAACTGGCTGTTTTTTCTGTCTTTGCTGCACAGTTCTGGTTAGGGTTATTGATGAAAAACTCAACTTTTGCCTTCTCTCTCTTTTATTAAATCAGTAATAGGATGAGTTAACGGATGCAGTAAGTTTCAGACTGTATTCTACATAATGTCAGTTTGTGTTGTTTTCCCAAGAGCATTTAACTTTGTGGTGTTGTGTAACAACTCTAATAAGAGCACAGCAGTTTCTTTATGGTGTTTCCTGCATAACTGTGCTCTTGATTTGTGGTGGATTAGGCAGGTTCATCCTTTGGATTGTTAAGAACAAAATTCCCAAGACTGAACATCACAGTTCCCTGCAGGATGGTGGCAGTGTTCAAAACAGATTGCATAGCTCAGTTCTATGGATAAAGGGACCTGAGACTCAGGTGTAATCACTACTGAGGTTGTTCTTTCCTTCTTCTGCCAGCCCACGGTGCTCATAAAAAGTAGTCGCAGGTGCTTTGGGGACTGGTCTGCACTCTAAAGCTGAAGGAAAATTGGCCGCGGACCCAAGTGGAGACACAACAGTCACACTATTTCTTTCACTGTTGTAATTTAGGCCTGCTTCCTGAGCAGCAATAATAAACCATGGAATGACTCATTTGACAAGGTGAGTTGCAGTTTAACTTTTATTTATGGCAGCGGCAGAAAAATGTGTCACATGGATGTGTTCCCACGCGCAGCCCATGGGGAGAGGAGAGGGAGGGATGAGTCCAGCGCCCTGGCTGCGTTTTCTTGGTTACATAGGGAGTTTCACAGCTACGCAGTTTAGGCATGGAGGGTTGGTATACGTGAACAGAGCCTCTCCTGTCTGCCGCTGCATGTGCTGCCTGCAGTGAAGCGGGGTACCTTGAGTGGGGATGGAGCGGTTCACGGTGGTGCAGAGCTGTACCAAGCCACACCAGGCTTGCGATTAGCTGGTTTAGCAAGAGGGAACAGCACACGGCTTACACGGAGAGGTGAAATGTGTCACTGGCTTAATCCATTTCCTGGGGTAGTCTTTGCTGGGTTAACTCCTACAGGGCTATGTTACGGAGCAAACCAGCTAGATGATGTGTTCTGTGACTTAAGTAGTTGCCTAGATGATAGCTTTTATGGACTTGGGGAATTTATGTGCTACGGTTCTTATCATGTAGTGGCTTTGCAAAAGTGATATTTTTGTACTTGAGGCTTCAGTTGTCCATTCGTTGTATCCTGAATATAAATACCGGAATTTGTATCCATTGGAAACGTCAAGCTGTCATCTCTTCTGAGCAATCTGGAATACATAAATCTGCAGGGTTTACTGAAGCAGATTCATTATTATTTACAGTTTTCAGTGGAGAAATGAAGCTGTTTGGGTGACTGGAATCACGCTACAAATTCTGCATTGAGGCTGACTGATGGCAGGTGTTGCCCGAAAAATAAGTTTGTACCTGGAGAGACCTGACAGAGCTGTGATCTTGGCATGGAGTGGAAGGAGAAGGGGATTGGGGAAAATTGAATGGAAAGAACTGTACCTATATCAAATCTGCCATATCTGGCTGCTGTGGAACCTTTTTAAATCGGGAACAAAGTGGAAGAAAAACACACGAGGGGGGAAAAGTCAGTCATGCCATAAGCAATCACAAATCTGATGCACTGAGGAATCTGTCAGCTACCAGCAGAGCTGACGTTTCTCCGAATTAATTCATTCTCTGTCTCATTCATGCTAAAAGTGCATTGCAGCTCACTTGTCTGTGCTTTTACTAACTTCTCTAGGGCATTCGGGAAAAAGATGCCCAAGAAGTTTATTGACTGTTGTCCTGAATACTCTGTGCAGAAATTGACTTCAAGGATGGAATTTACAGTGCTGTTTACTCAGCATGTTGGATTTTCTGTTGCCATTTCTGTTGGAGAGAATCATTCGTGCAAGCTGATGCAGGATTTCCTTGAGCACTGGGTAGCAAACGCTGTAGTTACCTTGAGTAAGGGTAGAGTTGCACTGTCCTGGAGTTGCACAAATGAAATACTCATCCGTGCCTCCTGAAGCGAGGTAGCGGTAAGCTGCGCCAGCTCTTTATGTCAGTCACCAGCTTCCCCTTCTCTATAAGCTCCTTTCCCTGGGCTCATTTCCTGAGCCGCACAGAGCAGCTCATGGCTGAGTCAAAACCACAGGTTGTGTGTGTGAAAGCCTGAATTCACTGCTGTAGCTTTGCAGAGCTGTCTCACCCAGTCGGCATCCCTACCCACCCTCCCTGGGGCTTTTTCCTCCAAAATATATATGGTAGATGGATTAGATACTTTCATATGCTCTTGCCCTTCTCTTGTGGTTCCAATTTTAGTGTAATTCAGGCCTGTGATGTGACAAATGCCTGCAAAGGGCTCTCATCACCATACAGCTTAGTATGTGTATATAGTATGTGTATATACTGAGACTTTCATAGCTGGTCTCTCTGTTTCTCTGCTGCTTGGAGTCATCTTGTGCTGAAGCCTGATGAACAGGGTAATTATTTGACAAAGGATTACAGCTCTGAGTCTTTCCTGCTAAGGCTGAAGGAGGCCATTACTTCATCTTATATTAAATAGCACATGGTAATTCTAAACACCTTCTGGATTTGGAATGTATTAAATCTGTTCAAGAACAAAGAACACTGGTTTTTATCTGTGTCTTTCAACAGTTTTTAAGCCAGTCTCTTTATGGCAGGATTTAGTTTATGCCATGTATCTACAGTCAAAGAAAATAAGAATGTCGGCTCTTCCACGGCTGCATCTTGGTGTTGGGAATCTGATTCAAAATGTCAAATTCCAGGCGCACGCTGTGTATTTGAACTGTGCTTCCTCTGGATGTCATTCCCTGAGGGAATTAATTATGGTAGGATATATCACATACATAATGACAGGCTCTGTTAAGCCTTCCGGAGGCAAAACTGCCTATCAGGTCACCAGAGAGCCTGAGTGCTTTCAGTTGCCTTGGAGTAAGTTCTGCACAGCCACTTTGGTATCCTTTCAGTAAGTTACTTGAGGAAAGGTGTGGATGTAGTAATGCAGGTATAATTCCTTCAGTGTGGTGGGAATGGAAAGGAACACTCTACCTGTGTTTCGTATAGATTGGCTTAGACAGAAAAGGAAATAAAACTGAGATCATGCGCTCTGAATTACAGCTTGCTTGCACAATGGCCTTTTAAGAGGGAAAGTGGAGGCAAACATGAATGCAAAGTGTTGTTTATGCCTAATGGTAAAACACAGGACGGTTTCATGCTTTCATGCTTTCAGGTTGACATCTGTTCCTCCCCTTCAGACTTATTTCAAGGAAAAGCTGGTACATGCTGCTACCTTATGAGAAGGCAGAGATTATAAATATACGATTCTGATTTATCCTGAACTAACAGGGTCCGTGAAACAGAATAAACACAGGGGTTTCACTGTGTCCTGTCAGCAGGAGCGGGTGCACGGTTCAGTCCAGCCTCCTCCTGCCCCCCTTCTGAGATGTGGAGATGCGGATCTGACCCGGAGCACCTTGGAGCTCTGCTGCAGGGCTGTTGTGCCAGTTGGTGCCGGCAGCCCTGCAGAGGCCAGGTGCTTCCCCATGGGGTTTCTCTCCTTCGCTCAGGAGAAGAGAAAGTATTAAGTCTGTTCTGTATGAAAAGGTAGGGCTTGTTATTCATCATCACTGCTGTTCACTTCTTTTCAGTTGCAGGATGCTCATGGAAGAGCTGAACAGGTTTGTGGGTTGTTTTGGGTTTTTTTTGTGAGTCACTGGGAGTGTTAAAAACAACACTTTTCTTTTTCATTTTTTTCTCTTTTTTTCCTTTTTTTCGTTCTAATTTGCAGGCTAGAATTCTGGAAATGAATAGTTTATTTGAAGGGATAAAGTAGGAAGCCAGCGGGTACAAGCTGATCAAACTGCACTGACCCTGCGCTTCATTTCTGTGTTTATCTGATGCATGCTCATTTTTAGGGAGCTGCAGACAGCCTGCGTGAGCTTTTCTGGCTTGAATCTTGAGTGCCAGATCCCCAGCTCATTTAAGAAGATGGAAATCCATTCATTTCAGCTGAACAGAGCCAGTTCCCTTCAGCTCGCTGTCTGGCCCTGAATGTTTAGTTCCTTTTGCCTGCTTCATTGCAGCTATTAGCGCGAAGTTGTGGAGCAGATTTCAGGTTTTAAAAGCACTGTGACATTAAAAACACGTAAAGGTCAGTGGTTGCTAAGTGCTGGGCTGTTTCTCCAAAAGAAAAAGCTTTCCAGTAATCTGTGGGTGAGAAGCCCAAAAGTTAAGCCAAAAAATGCTGGTCCTGTCACCTGCACTGTACGGCATAAATTAGACCTGGTTTTCAACAGTTTCCTTCTATCCAGCTTTTCAGTTGTGTTCGCAGTTTTACACTGAGGTGTGTTTTCAGGCTGTTATTGAAAGGCCAAATACTGCTCTTTTTCAATGCTTAAAATGTCCTAATTGCATGTTTTCCCAGAGGATTTTCTTTAATCACATGTGCAGTGCTTGGGAGCTGTGGCATTGTGTCATCTTTTCTCAGCACATCTGGAAGATCTGTCACGTTGGGGTGTAATAGATACTGCAGAAGAATAATCCATTAATCTGATTTTGGGCTCAATCTGCCATGGATTCTCTCTTTATTCCTGTTTTTTTTTTTAACCATTCATGTATTTCTCACCTTTCTCTTGAGGCTTTTAGTTCTTGTTGGCAGTTCTAATTGAAACGAACTGGGTATTTCTGACAGGTTGAGAGGCTGCTGCTTTTTCTTTGTTACTCATAAGCAGTGACTCAGCTCTTTTGTACAGTGTAAGGTGTGTTTGCTCGAGTCATACGTGCAATAGTGAGGTTACAATTTCCAGCAAGGCTAAGAAATGAAGCTTCACATTTAAATTACAGCCTGCAAGATCCTGGACTACATTAGTGCTCAGCTGAACCGGGCACAGCTCTCTGATAGGAAAAAGCCTTGTCCTGAAGTAGTAGTCAAGGATGCAAGCTGTGGAGCTGGGTTCTACAAGTAGGCACTTGGTGTGTATAGTTGTTATGTGGTTTAGGAAGAAAATATAGAAAATTGGCTTATGTTTAATCATATTTGTGCTGAAGAAACAAAGAATATTTAGGTTAAAGTGGAATGCATAAGCGGTAGCACACACAGTGTTTCTACGTATACTGAAGAAGCTGGATTTATTACAAAATAGAGTTGGTTGGGCTGTGCTTCCAGTGTGTGTTGAAATCACGGTGACCCCTTTCAATATGACTGTAAACATACAGAGCTGTTCACTGTTATACCCTGAGTTTGATTTTGTCTCAGTGTAATGGTTAAGGGGAGCTATCACAGCATCAGTTCATGTGGCTAGCTCGATATCCGTGGGGAACCCGTACCATGTGTGAGGGTAACAACATGACAAACAGTGCTGTCATTGCCACAGCCAGGCTGCATGGTCTCAACCTGGCAGGGGTTAAGGGCTGCAAGTCCTGACCCTGCAATCAGCTTTGTGCAGCATGAAACAGAACTATAAAGGAGCTGTATAAGGAAATACAGTGCATCTCCAGAAACATGAACATCATTTTGTCTGGTTTCTGCAAGGCAGTGTGCTCTGTCGAGCCAAATGGTAAGCACAGGTTTTGTTAGGTTAACTTAATCGTGCCAGGGAAGGACTGAGTGAAACTGCTGTAGCACAGTCTTCAGCACATCTGCCTCTTGGAGACCTGGGTCTGTACGCTGATTTTTAGCTCTGCATTAAAGGTCAGGCTCCTGTGTGTTCCTGCTGCTAACTGTGCTGTGTTCAGCTGGTGCTGGTGCTGACACAGACTGCAATTACATCATGGTTTTGCTTTGCAGACTTAGACAAATACAATTCCTGCTAGTAGCAATATACCCGTTTCTTTCTCTAGGATTTTCCTTGGTGAAGCCACCAGTTTTCTGTTTATCACAACCCAGGTTTGTTCTAGATTAGGTGGGTTTTTTCCTTCTGAAGTGAAGGAGCTTTTGTCTGTCTTCGCTTCTGTCTCTGCTTTCACCTTTAAGCATGTCTTTCACCATCCTTTTTTTAGGCTGGTATAGAAACTTGCTCCTCTGGATCTTACTGAACGAGCTCACCTTATAAAAAGCAGTGCCTCTGAACTGCCATAAGTATATGGTGGGTTGTCTTAGCCAGAACAAAGGTTGAAACATGCCCACATACACCCCAGAACCAGTATCCTGTAGTGAAACTCAGTGGTTTTGGCAGATTGATTTCCCTCTTCTTCACCTCCCTTGAGACATGCAGGCAGTGAATGCTGTGTATCAGCAGACTCTGGCCCTTCATGTGTTAGTCATATTTGTGCTTTGTCCTTTGCAAAGTTAAGCAGTTAAGAGAGATTCCTAATCCTTCTCCTCATGAGGAGCTGAATCTACTGAGGTTCCTAAGCGCATGCTTAGTTTGAAGGAGAGGAAGAACTGACTTCTTGTTGACTTCAGCAAGACTTAAAGGTGAAGACCTTTTCTAAGTGCTTTGCTGGAGTAGTGCCAAAGTGGCAGAAATTATATTGCCCCAAAATAAAATGATAGCAAGAGTGAGATCTGTTTTAACAGCATTGCATAATGCAGTTTGAAAGAGAGAACCTTATTTTACCCTGAGCCTATTGTTTTATAGCAAAGCCAGATTTGTGTGGTTCCACTTTACTAGGACAGTGGAGGTGCGATGCAGTTTCAGGCTGTTGGCTCCAAGTAGCAGCAGCCTGCAAGACTTCATAAATATGTCAAGTTGGGGAGAAATGTTTTATTAATCCTGTTGGGGGGGTTCTGCTTTACCATATTTTGTTGCGTGATTCATACCACTATGAGTGGGCTGCTATCATCGTTTATGACCTTGACACTGGGTTAATTAGGAGGCATTCGGATATGTGAATCAGGATCCTGACATAGCTTTCCAGACAGAAGGTGTGTTCTTGGAAGTTGCTGTCAATGGTACTTTTTTAGCCAGAATTCTGGAATCCTTTCCTTTAAAAGCTGCCTAATCCTAGAACATCCTAGAAGCTTCTCTGAAAAATACAGCAGTTAGAAGTGTAAGTGAAGCATCCAGTTCTGCAGTCTTTGGGGATAGGGAGTATTGGCAGCATATTAAGTACTTCAGCTTAGTCCTGTTAATGCTCTTTTCATGTCTGGCAGGACCTCAGCTCAGCAATTAGAGACCCTAGGCCTGGTTTCCTTTTCCATTTCTGTAAATCAAAAGTTATTACAGTGGTTGTGGCAGCATGATAGTTCTCAGTTCTGCCCTTCCAAATGAATTCTTATTTCATCGGGGCTGGATTTACCTGGGGGCACAGCTGATGAAATTCTGCAGAATGAGGCCAAACAGATGAAAAAATGGTTTGGAAGTGATGTTAGTTAGAGAGGAACTCAACCTGCTTTCCTTCCTGCACACAGATAGCTCTGAAGTTGAGAGCACCAGTATCAAGAGATCAAATGTAAAGGCTATGTTGGAAGGCAGTGTTGAAGAATGTAGCTCTCCAAATGCTTTGCAAAGGTCATTCCTGTTAGCTGCTTTGCAGTTAGAAGAACTGAAGCACAGGGAGCTGAAATGACTTGACCAAGACAGGCCAAGAAGCTATCAGAGAGCAGGAAATGGAGCATGACTCTTCCATGTCCCCAGCCCTAGCTATGAGATATTGACCACACTGCCACTGCAGTCAAAATACAGTGGGACATGGTTTCCAGTACATCTCTGAGATTGCAATGTAAGTGACTGTTCCCAAGCACAAATGAGGTACTACAGCACGGAGTCACCTGAATTTAAGTGCCAGGGCTCACATCTGCTGGAGAAGTTCTACATTGAGCTCCCACTGAATTCATAATCAACATTAAATGGGAGGTAGACATCTAAGCTCCTAGCCTTGGATGCTTGAGACCTAGCCCTGGTTTCCAGGTGTGCTCGTGCAGTGTCCAGTGCAATGGGAACTACTTAGTGTAGTTGGAACCTGTCAGAGAAAAAACAAATCACAAAACAATGTGTGGAGGCACTTGCAAATTACACCTTAGTTTAACATCTTTGGAAGAGTCGCAAAGGAAAGTCTCATACACTGTTCTTACAGAGGGAAATGGCATGTAAAAAGTTGGTGTAAATACTCTGCATAGCAAAACTTGTAATTGTGAAGATTGTCTTTACTCAGGGCAGATAAAGACTGAAATACATATGATTTGTGATGGCACAAAATCATTTTGTTGCCAGTTCATCAGGGTTGGAGAAAGATGAAAACTCTTTTCAGGTGAATCACCCAAATGATCCTATGTAACACAGGGTGAGAGAAGGGTTTTTATCAGCTCTGTTAACAATTTGCTTCATTTCTGTGTTCTTAAGGGAAAGCAAAATACCACAAGCCTGGGATTCAAAGTGGATGATCTAGCTGAAGGAAGACAGTAATTCCGATCACTCTTTTTTGGTGCCTTGTTTTCTTGGCTATGACTAGATATGGCTTGATGCTGAAGAAGGGTGAAGACAAGACAGACTTTCAGTGCATTGGGTTTTTTTTCCCGCAACAAATCCGTGCGCTTTTTCATTCAGTGCATTATTAGTTGGGGTGTTTTTTTCCCTTCCAGTGACTTATCTGGGTTCAGCAGATAAAGGGTGTTTGTTTCAAGACCTCCTTCCAGTGCACATGGCATTTTTTGGGTGGGCCACATCATTATTGACTCATATATTGTCTCATAGATGATCTCTGTGTTATAAGTGAATCTGAGGGACCTGAACGCTGGAATAGGTTTGTGAGCCAGTGGCTGCCCCTTTGGTTTTGCTGTGTAGTCTCTGACAGGTTGGGCTGCAGCCCTGGCTTTTCTGAACACATCTTTTTCTGTTTCCCTCCTACTGGATGAGCAAGAGCCTTGTAGGTGCTTTTTGTCATGAGGCTAAGCCTAGCAAACTGTCTTTTCATGTGAGCTTTTAAATAGCATAGAGACTACCTCTCTGGAAGCTGTTCTCACCCTGTGCTGTGCTGTTGCATTCATAGATCATGCAGCAGTGTTAGTTAAATTGCTGGTGCCATGCAAGACTGGGGTTCTGAGCAGGGCATTTTTCTAAAGGAGATACCAGCTGCTAATTTTCCTGAGCTTGGAAAATGAAACCAACAGCTCTTTGGATATAATCAGGCTTCTTGGTTTTATTTTTTGTTCATACTGGGGGGTAAATGAGCAGGGAGCCATAAAAAAAAAAGAGGACTCTGTGTCTGTAAAAGTATATGATCAATTTATTTTTGTAGGGAAAGTGATAGATAACATGGCACAGCATGAAGTTATAAAAGGAGGTTGCAGTCAGCGTTGCTGGCATTACTTTAACTGGAGAATGTGCCCTTAAATGTCAGGAGACTGCGGGAAGCGCTGAGTTATTTGAGAAGACAGCAACTTTGATGTTGATGTTATCAACAAAAATGCAGGAGATTAAGAGTAGCTCTCCAATTTGGCCAACTTTGTTTCTTATTGATAACGTGACTCAGGGATTGAGCAGGTGCTCTGGGAAGGTTAATGAAACCATAATGGTTATGGTGAAAGACTATGCATTAACTAATTGGTTTGTATGGGTGACTCAGGGCTGAAACTAAACTCAGTGACTGATAAACTGAGCAGCTGATTTGCTGTGAAGATACTACAGTTTCAGATACACTGTCCTCTCATATTGGCAGAGAAAGCAAGACCAGACAATCTGAGTTATAAAAAGAACATGGGCTGCAGTCTTGTCTCTACTGCATCAAAATGTAAGAGTGGCCATTCCTGATCAAACCTAAGGGCTTCAGCAGGGCATCTCATGAACACACAGGGAAAAGCATGTAGAAACGTGGCAGCAGGGTGATCCTACCCCTCGTGTGTCATCCCTGCTGCTGTCAGCTGAGGGGTTCAGAGGCTTTTGGAGCCAGAGATTGCGCTAGGTTGTGTTTAATGCCTTGATGGGACTGCCATCCATGAATTTAATCCCTTTCTGAACCTATTTATGTGTCTCCTCAGAACATCCTGTAGCAATGGGGCTTGCACTTGTGCTGTATGAAAAAGCATTTAATGTGCTCATTTTAAATCCATTTCTTGATTGATTTCTTGGATATTCCTTCTTTCATTGAAACAACACAGACTGCTTTGATTTCCCGATCTTCTTCATGTAATTAATGATTTCATAAATCTGTCATCTCTTGTCTCAGCCTCTTTGCCAGGCTGAGAAGTTGGTCTATTATCTCCATATATCAAGAGTGTTCCAAATCTTCTATCGTTCTTGTCTCCTCCATCTTCTTTCCAGCTCTGTTAGTTCAGTTCATGTCCTGCACCCAGCTATATTCTCCTTTTG
The DNA here is from genome assembly GCF_034315485.1 of Pezoporus occidentalis. NCBI lineage: Eukaryota > Metazoa > Chordata > Aves > Psittaciformes > Psittacidae > Pezoporus > Pezoporus occidentalis. Next base: position 2,002,421 of record NW_026915836.1, read on the forward strand.
CATCTGTTACCTTAAAAAGGCAGAAACTAATTCAAGAGTTCAGTGATCAAAACGTTGGGGGTTTTAATTCATGCCTCACTTCCTTGGCCATCTACCCATCCAAGCTGTGGCTTTTCATTGGAGCTGCTGCACAATATTTATCTGGGATTCAGAGAGGTAGGAGGGTGAGCATTGGGTCCAGTGGCACTTCCATGCTGCTTCAGCACACCATCAGTCACTCACTGGATAAAGTGCATTTGCTGTCCTTGGAGCTATGACTGGGATTCTGGTTTCTCTCTCCAGGCAAATGTTTGTAAGAACACACAGACAGACACATGCATCCTCTTATTTAATAAAACAAAGGAACAAAGTGCACATTAGTTCTAGAAGTTCAGTATCTTCACACTACATTCAGATTGTCTCTCTGAATTGGGACACATTGCTGCTGGTTTGGGTGTTTTGTTTCCTTTTGTATTCAAAATCCAAAGTAACCCAGCAGCTATGTGTGTAGATAGGCAAATTTGGGTAAATAATGAATGACACTGAGGAATGATGGCCCCAGTTTGGTAGAGCTTGAAGATCTTTGAGCAGCTGCTGACAAGCTCTGAAAAACTGGAGGGGTTATAAGCAGCCAATGTATGGCAAAACATAGAGATAAATGACTACATAATGCTCCTGCTTCCTAATTTAGTCTCTCAACCTTGAAATGAGTGGAATGTGTTATTGTTTGTTATAGTAGTAGCATTATTTATTGCTTGTCAGATGATAGGGCACAGAGATCCCATTGTGTTGCTGTATAAATGTGTACTTAAAGGGCTACGTTTGATACTAAAAACTTTTTAGAGCAGCTTTTTAAAGCAGCTTGAAAAAGTCCCAATAATTAACTGATCAATAAATCTTTATACAGTCGTAGAGCATCCATAAAGTAGTCAATAGGTTATTATTAAACATAGCAACTGACAACTTCTTCCACATATGTGCTCGTAAGCATTTATGGTGTACCATATGCACATGGGAAACCTTCTGATGATAAGTATTAACTATTAAACCTTGGTAGATTGTCAACGATACAAAAGAACTGCCTCTTTTCTTCATTATTAATATTACAGAACTGAAAGGCTGAGCATTTAGCCGTGTAGGATTAGAAGACTTTCAGGAGGGCTTGGTAGGTGGGTTTGGCCAGCCTTGAGACATGGCGAGTATCAGCAACTGAAATCAGTCTTTATGAAGACAGATGTTGAATTCCTCCTTAAATCAATCAAATTAGCCTGCTTGCTGCTGAATATCTTCCTAGGCTTTCCAGTATTCTAGTCCATCCTTTTCTGTCAGTGCGTGGCATATTATAGTGGTATTTAAGTCATTTGTACTAGTGGCATTTTGATACTTGGCAACCTAACTTTGAATTCTCAGAGCTTCATATCTCAGCAGAGTCAGCTGTATACAGATGTTAATTTGCCAGGGTTAACGTTTGTGTGTGTTTGCGGCAATAACCCGATGTTACATCAGGGAATAGAAGGCTTTGCATACTGTCCACATACAAGATAAAACCTTTTCCAAGCGGGGGCTTAGAGTCTGGTATCCAGAGTCAGCACTGGTTATTTTCTGTTGTTACTGTCCCTTGCCCATTGTTACAGAAATGATTTGCAAATTTTTTGCTCTTTTATGCTGATGAAGTAGCAATTTATACGTTTGCTTTAGCCCAAATCTGTTTTCATTTTCAGAGGCTAACAAAATTGCCAACGACTATATTGACAATCTTAGGGCTATTTTTATATGGTGAATCACTTTAATAGTCTGCTGTGCTGAATACCTCAGGCATGCAAAAGGACAGTAAAATGATATTAAGGAAATAAAATAAGGTGAGATCTGAGCATACGTAATTTTTACGTATGCCCCTAAGAGTTGTGTGCAGACAGTGACACCATACTCATTAGATTTATTTGTAGCAAGAGTGCTGTCTCGGTAATAAAATTGTAAGATCAACGTAAGTGCTACTACTTCAGTGTTTTCCCTATATTTTTGTTTATCTGGGTTTTCTGTTAGAAAACCTATCAGAAGCTGAGAAAAACATAGAGCAAACAGCACATACAGCCTGATGTCCTGATTGTATTTCCACCTTTTAATTATCGTATTTAATTGCATTGTTTACTTCTGCTCTCAGTATGGTTTTGATTCCTTTTGCCACTTATATTCCCATATATTTTCCTTTTAGTTTGGTTGATTTTGTTATTACATTATTTTATTTATGTATTTTATTATTACGCAGTTCCAAAGGTAAATTATACAACAGCTAACAGCATGTAGTATCTTCGAGATCTGGTAGGGTTGCACTGCAGAGACAGTTGCTAAAGTTGCGTGATTTAACTGTGTTAACCTTTGTGTGCCTGTGCCTTATGACTGGTGACAATATTGTGCTGGAACATACGTTATGGTTTTGTGAGACTGAATTTTTCCCAATGTTTCACTAGTTGTTCTGTTCTGAGATAGGACGATGCACCTTCAGCCAAAGAAGTTGACATACTCTCTCTGTAAACAGTAAATGGCAGACTAATGGAGAGAAGAATTTGAATTGTTTGTCTTTTTAATGTTTAACTGCAATGTTTGTATGTACTATGTAGTGATTGTAATTGCCTTTGATAACTAAGCCATATATATCCCTAGTAGTATGAAAGGGAGAAAGTACCTTTAATATATCCCTCCTGTAGCAGTTTGACTGTTAATAGGTTCTTCTTTCTTATGTCCTTCTATTTCATTAATATTGAATGATACCTTACAGCATTCAAAAGTGTGGACTTCTTGAGGGATGTTAATATGACTGTTCTCTAAGCCTTGGGCTCCTTGACCACCACCTCTTCTGCTGCAAGGAGGGTCCTACAGTGCTTTAGGTCTTTAATTTTGAAGGTTTGTATAATACTCTGTATACTACAACCAGTTCAGAGTGGTTGTTTTTTGGACCAGTAGAATATTTGTAACAGGGTAATTGCCAGAAGGAGGGTGATGATGCAGCCTCAGCTCCAAAGCAGCTTGCTTGAGAGTCTTTGCATCAAACCCGTATCTTCCATTTGTGCATTACCGTTGCTTTCCGGATGCTATCCTGTCTTGATGAAAAGCATTTAAAGGCTACAGAATCTCTTGTGCATACAAGGAGGTTGCTTCAAAGATCATTTTCTTTGATAGTTATGTGTCTGCATTTACTTGCAAATCTCTGTTTGACTACTTTCAGCTTCCAGCAACTTGGAGTTTCTGATGCCTTTTTTTCCCTTTAGATCAAAGATTCACAATTAGATAATTCTCCATGTAGGTTCTTGCAGACTGGAGCAAAATGATTTCTTTGCTGCTTCTCAGTTAAACCAAATAAACTGAGCCTCTTAAGCTGCTGATAAAATAGGCTTTTCTAACCCTCTGATCACTTGCATAACCTTTTTCTGAACCTCATCCCATTTTTAGTCATCTTTTGTAATTAAAGAGCAAGAGCTAGAAACAGGATTATAATGTCTTGCTGATGCTGTAAACGGGAATAACCACGTCTTCCAGCTCCTACTTGATTGTGCTTCCGTATATGGATGCTAAGGGTTGCTCGACCTCTTAACTGCATTGTTGTTCAGGAACTTCACATTTGTGATCTTTTATGATACCATTGCACTCCAGGGTATAACCTCCCATCTTTGTGGTGTGATATATATTCCTTGCTCTTAAGTGATTGATTCTGGATTGTGTTGTATTAAAACAAGCGTCATTCATATGATCCCGTTTAACTAAGGGATAGAGAGCAGCATGCATCACTGGCCAGCTTCTATTGCTAACCACTCATTTGAATTCAGATGTGGTTTTAGTGTGTGTCCACTGTTCTTTGTCCCAGCAAAATTTTTGATCAATTCACAGATCTAGCCCAAAAATAGCTACCTGAATCATAGTAATAGCACTTCCTTTCAGTTAGGGGGTCAGCATCTCTAAAGAGCCTAAGTTTGTACGTGGGGAATTTAGTTGAATACTTGTCCTGTGAGGTCAAACTGTAGCAGCAGCCATGAGAAGACTTCCCTATAGCAGTTCATACAGTTGGGCTACATTTTGGCAACTTCACCCCCCAAGAAAAACCCCACTAACATTGGTTAGTGCAGACTGGCACTGCCAGTTTAGCACATTACTGTAGGTACCACAGCATTGACTGCAGATTCCTAATTACTGCAAGCAAAGGATCTCTTACTCAGTTGCGGAGTCTTTTCTAACATCATCTGTTCAGTTGCTGTTGTCTCCTTCTGAAGTTGTTTGGATTCCTCAGGAGCCTGCAGGTCACATTCACAAAACTGGCTTTAGGATTTTTAACGCTCAGCTGTTCATGTTGTGTGCACATAAACGTGTAATTCAGAATGTGTAGGTCGTGGTCTTCATTAAAACATTTAAAGCAGAGAAGTAAATTTACGGTAGTAAATAAATACATTCAATCATCTTGGCGACTAGGCAAAGCAATAGAACGGGTGTTGTGAAGGATGGTGTTAAAAGCCATGCTAACAGCAAGTAGGTTGTGTCACTGCTGAATCTGTCTCCTAACCTCTGCTTGACCTAATTCTCCTGAATTCCAGTGGTCTGTGCAAGCATGTGCTCTCTAGGTGTAAGAATAGTAGCAGCAGCTACTCTGCCTGGAGAAAGAATGTCCAAGGGCTATCAGCTGTCTTGCCTGTAGGCATAAGATGATCGCTGGCTGGGGGTTAAGAAAAGGCATTTCCTTCCTGTGGGGCATTACATAATTATCCGCCTATGTTAAGTGTGTTGGGGCTTTTGTCTGAGGTTTATTATATAAGCTAGTGCTATGAGAAGATGCCAGACTAAGAAAACAGTCTGGCACATGTACTATGGCAGTTCTCTCTTCGTTCTGTTTTTAACGCTGTGCAACGTGAAATGAGAATCGCTGTGTGCTTCACCTTGTTAGCTTGGCAGTGCATTGCTTTTAACACTGTCCTGCCGGCTTTGTGACGCAAATTTGACTGCAGCTGAGGAATATTGTTAATCCTCTCATCTCCTTGTGGGGCATCGGAGTTGAGCCAAATGCAGTGTTTTGTGCTATGGTGTTTGTTTTCATTGCTGCACATACAATGCAAGTAAAAACGCTGGCTGCCAGGATCTCGCCAGGGCAATGGTGATTCTCCACGTTTATGAGGTGCCAATAAAACACAAGTTATTACTTTTTATCTTGCAGCTTACTCTTCACCAAAGTAAAACTGGAATGGATACATAAAGGACCCGAAGAGGCTCTGGTGACGTGCAGACATATGTTGCAGATGTGGCAGATGGTATATAATGTTTTACAGCACAGGTAAGCTTTCTCCACTAACAAGTCGGAGATGCAGCTATCTACTTTAGTTGTCTAGATAGTTATTTTGCAAAAGGGATAATAAACAGTACACTCTAAACAGGCACACATGTAGTATTTCTAGTTGTGATTAAAACCAAAACAAAAAAAAAACCCAAAAGATTTTAATATCCAAGATTTAAAAAATAATCAAAAGTCAAAAAAAAAAACACCAAAAAAACCTAATGAAACAGACAAACAGAAACCTCAACAAAGAAAGAAACCCTCAAGATTTTAAGCTTGAAGCAGCAGTTTCAACAAAGAGTTTCTAGTCTGGATGTCTAAACAACTCTATCCATATTCAGATGTCCAGAACGGAGGGCAGATTTTGCTGAGCATCCATCAACTATTGTTCACAGTCTGCAGCAGTTGGCACTGCCCAGGAATGTGTGGGGGTGATACAGCCCTGAACTGAGTAAGCCAAGGAAAAGCACATAGCCAAGACTCTGTCATGTGCTGTGGTTGCATGCTGGTTGCATAGCCTGGTGCTAACTGGGCAAGGAAAGGAGTGAAGGATGTAGTCTTTCTCCCTCCTCTTTTCTTAGTAAATCTGCGTTTAAATAGTGCTAGGTTCCCTGTTTGTTCCTTCTCTCATCTGCTTCCCCTCCAAAAGGAGAAGTTTAGAAAGTGTGAAAGTTACCAGGTTGGGTTTTCTTCCTTCTCACACCCTTTGAATATTGTCCTAGTCATGATACCACTGTGCAACTACTGTCTTGGGAATGTTATCACTTATCTGTGATGTCTGTAGAGGTTGTGTTTGAGGACAGCATTCCTGATGGCAAGAGTCACGACAGCAGACTGATGAAGCCTGTATTGTTCCCAGCTTCTGTATGCATTTCCATAAGCTTTACAAACACCAGAAGTGTATGTACAGAGTGATGCATGTCTATATACAAGTTGTCCTTGAGGGTTTATTAGTAATTCCTTGTTGGTTTAGCTAATGAGCAGCAGACCAAACACAAAAATCAAGGTATTTACATAGCAGCAGAGAAGTGGGCTCTTACAGGCTGGAATCATTGATTTCCTTAAACCTTAGGCTCTTTAGCTAAGGATTCAATCATGCACCTCTCACATGAATAATCTTTCTATCCATGAGTAGTCCTCATGAAGCTGATCAAATCCACAGTGAACACTTAAGACAATTGCAAGGGGGGACTGCAGGCCTGACACTGCAGAGAGTACATTGCAAAACAGACAAGTAGTTCAGCCATTTGGACTGCATTCGGATCCCATGCTCTGCTTGGCTGTTATACTTAAAGAAACAAGATGTGATAGCTTTAGAGGCTTTTGATAAGCTTTGGCCATAGAAGCCTAAACAAGACAAGTTGCTTTGCTTTTGCTTTTAGGAACTCTAATGTGTATGCCACTGCTATTCCCGGTGGGACTTTGTGGCTTTCTCAAAGAACAGGTCATAAAGCATTTTCTCCTGGGAAGTGCTGCTTGAAAGGTAACAAGAATGAGCTTGGTACCTGCAGTTTTAGGCTGGATTCAGTGACACAGGAAGCCCCGTGTATTAAGCAGATTGCAGCAGTATCAGCTAACAAATATGCCAAATATTCGGGGTTGGCCTTGCAGAGGAGCTTAAGGGGAATTCTGTCCAGCGAGACTTGGGCACAGGCATTTTTTAGGGCTTCTGGGAAGAGAGAAGCCTGTATTTCTTAAGATGAAGTTGAGAGCTGTTGGACCCAGTATTCTGTACTAGCTCAATAAGCAGCTAATCGCATACACAATTAAATTGCACTTTAGTTACACTGGGTGGAGTGGCAGTGTGTCCCGCTGTCAGCCTTTCCAGTGCTGTGTGCAGAAGGCAGATCATCTGGCTACTGTCCCTTCTGTGATGCCTGGAAAAGCTTTCTTGGCTGAAGGCCTCGTACTGCAGCTTTGAAGAAGTAGTTCATTTCCAGCCCTCGTCCAGGATAGCAAATAAAGCCACTGGGAGTGGGGTTTTTGCACAATGCACTCCACTTAGTTTTCAGGCTGGGTTTTCACTTTGTTTTCCCAGTTAAAAGGCCCTGCTGTGGACTGTACTGAGGTACGTCCTGTTAACTGAGGTCCTATCACCAAACCAACTCTGAATGCTGCTCTCCTGCAGTTTTACTGTGTCCACACTTATGCCATCCACCAGCCTCCTTTGGGTAGAAGCACAGCTGCCATGGTTTAACCTCAGGCAGCAGCTAAGCACCACACATCCACTTGCGCATCACCTACCCACAGTGGGATGGGGAGGAGAATCAAGAAGAAGGTAAAGCCTGTGGTCTGAGATAAGAACAGTTTAATAATGGGAATAAAATATATTAATAATTATAATGAAAAGGGAGACAACAAAAAGAGAAAGAACACTCTTCCCTCCCCCCCCACCAAATAAAAGATAAGTGATGCATAATGCAGTGCTCACCACCGACTGACCAATGCCCAGCACATCCCCAAGCATCAGTCAGCCCCTTCTGGGTAACTCCCCCCAGTTTATACACTGGGCATGATGCGCTGTGGTATGGAATACCCCTTTGGGTAGTTTGGGTCAGGTGTCCTGTCTCTGCTCCCTCTGGCAGAGCATGAGACTGAAAAGTCCTCGATTAGGGAAACCACACCTTAACAACAACTAAAACCATTGGTGTGTTGTCAGCGTTATTCTCAGATTAAATTAAAAACCATAGCACTGTAGCAGCCCTAGGAAGAAAATGGACTCTAACCCAGCTGAAACCAGGACAACAGCATACAAACCAGTGTCCAGCCATGTGTCTGAGCAGTGATTCTGTGGTGATGGCTGCTGCGTCAAAGCCGTGCTTCCCTCATGGGAGCGATGTTTCGAAGTGCAGCTTCTGTTTTCCTGCATGTGCAACGCACCAGTAAGACAGAAATGCCCCTATGGTTCCAGCAGCAGCCCCCAGGCAGGGCACTTACACTCAGGTTAATCCTGGCTAGGTAGAGGATAGAGGATTTACTTTTCCTTTGTATCTGTCACCACATGTTAGTTGGAAATGGGGTATCAGTGCATTTGTGCAGTCGAATGCTCAAGAATACAGCAGCCATTAACGGAAACCAAAATGTGTGATCCCAAAGCCCAAGTAAAATTTTAATTAGCTATTGTAAATATAATTACTGCTATGATGAACAACAGTGAGTGGCTTTCAGTACTAGATTTTTAGCTGAGAAGGACAAGACATTGTTTATTTTTTGCTATTGTTTTCTGTGATAACAGATTAATCACATTTAAAACCAAATAGCCATCCCAAGCTAATTCTTCTGCTAGATCAATGCAAATTCAAGGGAATCCTGTGCAATCCCTACCAAAGGACTGATCAGATTGGAAGATGGGGCATCTACAGCAATCATGAGAGCTTGTTTCCTGGGAGGAAGATTGTCCAAAGCCTGAGCTGCAGGCTTGGGAGCGTGCCAGAAAAAGTAGCCAGGGCAGTCGCTTTTCCTTTTGATATTTTGTCCCTTAATGGATGATGAGAGGAGATTTCATCACCATCTGATCCTGGGGGGATGGCAGGCTATGTGGTGACAGGAAGGCTCAGGAGACATGTGTTAAGTGAGTCTTCATGAGGGTTTTTTTGGTGGTTGTTTTCTGTGGGTTTCTCTCTGTAAGACCTCTGCAGTGAGGACAGAAGAGCAGACCGGGTAGTCCTCCTTTCATAAAGAGTGCTGTGTGGTACCTTTAATCCTCCTCCTCTGTTTGAACAGAATGCAGGTGGGAGAGGAGAAAATAATCCCTTTGAAATGAAGGAATTAGCACCTGGGTGGAAGGTGGTAATTGGTTTGTTTCAAACGGATCATCACAGCAGGGCTGCGAACAAATCCTTCTGCACATGAGCCCAATGGATGGTGGTTCTTCCTGGGCATAGGGCTGCTGGTTGGCCTCCTCCTGTCTGGCTCCTAGCTGCCAATACGTTCCTCATCGAGTCCCAACAGCCAAATAAAGTGATACTGGCATGTGCCCTGGAGCCCTTGCTGGGCACCGTGTCTCTGAGCTTCCTTCCATGGGCAGGGTGGTGGTGTTATAACAACACATTCAGGAGGCTGAAGTGGAGTGGAGAGCTTCAGTTTTCAGGTCCAGCGGCAGCTAGATGAGACTATTGCCAGCTTCAAGGGCAGTGTTGTCTCTCTGCTGAAGAGCGGCCGGGTGACATGGTTTTGTTTCTTTACAGTGGCTCTGAGAAAGGAAGTAGTGTCACCGAAACCCCAGTGATCAAAAAGCATAATGGACTGCATCTCACGCTCCCAGATGCTCACGATACCGATTCTGGTGAGGAAACAAGATTTGTTCTTTCCCATCCTAAATGCTTTTGTGAGAGAGGAATGTTTTGTTTTCTTTGGCATGGGTGGGAGGCTGTGTGCAAGTGTGTTGCTGGGCCGGTGGTCAGGAGGTCCAGATCTGTCTCCAGGGCCATCTCTCCTGCACAACATGCGCTGTGGTTTGGCTGTACCTGGCTTTCCCATGCAGAAAACAGTGATTCATTCCTGCTTCCTTTTACAAAGCTCTCTTAGATGAGCATATAAGGAATTAGACGGGAGTTCACTATGCTTCTGCAAGAACTGGATAATTCAGTTCTTTTTTCCCCTCCTCCTTTTACCTCCCTTCCCCCATATTTAATCCTTTTTATTTGTCCTGATCAAGCCTTTTATTCTTGTGGTTTTGGAAAGCTGAGTGAGTGTCAGTTCTTATTAGAAGGTGATTTGCTTTGGGATTTGTACATGAACCTTGTGATGCTTTGTTGTATGGTAAGTACACATTTACAGTAGCAGATATAGCCAGATGGAAATAACTGAGACATCAAAGCTAATCTTGGCAGGAAGGGGAAAGGAAGCTTTCAGAGAGTGCTGCTGACTTGTGATTTTTATCTTAAGTCTCGTGACATTTGGTGCTTCCTTTAAAACCCTCGCTCAAAATCAGATGATTATGTGAGAAACTTGCCTTGTAACTTGGAGAAGTGACTTTCTACCCTTGTGGATGTAAAAGGGTGATCCTCACAGGCTGAGAAATTGGACAAGGAGACTATAAAAGCTTCATTTTAGAAACCCTAACACTTAAGTCTCATGCTTTGGGGTAAGGGAATTAGGGTTTGTTCGAGTTTTAATCATGATTGTTAGGAACTGGTAAAGCTGATCACATGCTCAGCATATACAGCTGAGATGGAAGACAAGCTCTTCTGTGTTAAGTACATGACTTGCATTAAATTATGAGTGTTTATTTACACCCACCGATGTTTAAAAAGCATTGCAAGGTTGTGTCTTGAGCATACAAACATTCAAACATCAAAACACTATTCAGTGTGTCTGCTCTTTCGTTTGTAGTGTTAAACCCTTAGGGTCTATGTTTATGACATAATAATCTTCCTTATTCTGTAGACACGTATCTGTGTAACTTTTAATCTGTTTAATCCATTTTTATTACTCTTTGCTGTATTTTGTATGGATCCTTTTTCTCGTTGTTTATATGGCAGTGTTCTATAGTCTTCAGCTTCATTAAAGAGACAGACCAAGTTTAGCACAGATAGATGAAGAAGATGTACTAAATACATATGTGCTGTTTGGCATATTAAAAATGGTCTGAAAACCGGAGTGGATAGGACATGAACAATTCCTGGTGATACAAAATTGTTTAGGATAGTTATTAATTGAAGATAATTGTGAAGATTTGTGGAATATGTGTTATTGTCCCAAATGCTGGGCAGTAAAATGGACTTTCAGTGAATATATGAAAATGATTTGGAAAACACCGTAGGTGGTTTGCAGAATCCATCAGGCATTGGGCATTACTAGGAAAGCAGTAAAACCCCCAAAATATTATTTGCCACACTACTTTTGTTATCCATCCAATTCCCACTCTTCTGCTGAAACAGGGAAGTGGCTTATGGTGCCTAGACTGGGGGGCTGAGTGTGGACTGATCCCTGCCCCTTCAAGTCTAGCTGTGCTTAATGCATCATAGAGGCATTCTCACTCTTCTGGACATCCTTTGCCTTGCTTTGTAGTTGAAGAAAGGAGAGTGGCCAGGTTTGGGCTACACCCACTTCACAACAAGGTCTTGAGACCAAACTGTCACCAGCAGAGCCTGTAACAGTTTGATGTGCTGCTATGCCACCCTGCTAAGAGCTCACTCCTGTCTCCTGCTCACTCCTCTGCTCAGCTCTTTGTGTAGTGCCCTCCTCGAAACGCACCTGGGTTGGGTACCTGCTTCAGCATGCTCTTCGCCTCGTTCTAGCAGCCAACATGCAATGGAGCAGCTGTGATGCTGCAGAAAGCGCTCTGTGCCACGGTACTGCTGCCAGAAAGCAAATTCATGTAAAGCACAAGCTGTAAACCAGCTTTTCCCACACATGAAGTGATTTGCACTGAATGCAGCTTGATTTTAGCCAAGAAATTTATTCCTCCTCCACTTCAAGAATGTAGGTTTCCATGCTAACGTGGCTGCACCCACAACGCATGTAAGGATGGGGCTGGTACTGAAATCCTGCCACCCGCCTTAGCGCAGGACTGATTCCAGCAAGGGTCTGTGCTCGCTGCTCTGCAGGCTCTAGGTGCTGCTGTTCTCCGTCTGCAGAAGGGAGGCAGCTGGGTCTGCTGTCCTGGTTGGGAGCCCCTTTGAGGCAGTGGGGGGGAGACTGGAGAGTACCTGTCTATCCCCCCTTGCCCTTGTGCCTCCCCAGAGCTGCGGCTGTGGCTGGCTGCTCTGAAGGCAGGGCGGGGGGAGTGTGTCTGATTTTTTTTGCACCATTCTGGACCAGGCTTCATTTTCCATCCTGAAATCCCCTGGGAGCGTGCGGCAGCATCGCTGCAATGCACAGGCACTCTGTGATCTTCAGACTCGTCACTGAAGGGGGGGATTACTGCGGCTGGGTTTGACACCGGCCTCCCCCTCGCTTAGACCACAATGAGATTATTTGCTGTGCCAGAATTCTAGGTTTGCTGCCAGGGAGATTAATTCCTCTTTATTTTCTTCATCTTCTCCGAACTGAAGCAATGTTCCTAACTAAATTCACTGATACCGGTCAGCTGCCTTGCTATTTCATTCTTGTTCTGATTTACTCTTATCTTACAATGCTCTTGCCTGAAGTGATTTAGGCTGGGGAGTTCCGTGTTTCTTACAAGCCTCGTAAATCTACTGAGGTACATTTCTATTTTGATAGCAGTTTTTCCCTAGATGCAAAATATTAAACTTGGTCCTTCTTGGTCTTATAACAAACCTAGAACAGTGCTTTGAAATTATTCAGATGTATTTTGTGTGGCTTATACACAGAGCTCGTCACGACAGAATCAATTTTGTTATATTTATGATGTATTTCCAAAACGTTTGGAGGGCTTTATTGTAGAATGGGAAGTTTATATTCTGTCGAGTGGAGCTGTTAAAAAGAGGAAGAGACGGCACTAAAATAACGAATTGATGTGATATCTTCTTATGCCAACATTTTTATGTATTTTGAGGCATGACATTAAAGCTCTGCGAGACAGCTTTTGTGGTGGTTTTTTAGCATATAAAGACCTACATTTCTTTAGGAGGATATCTTTTATAATGAGACATTCAGAGACATTTCTTTTAATGTTGCTTGCAGTTTTCCACCCTGAGGTCAGTGATAACCTGTGCAATATGTGCCTGCCTCCTCTCTCGGGAGGCAGAGTGTGCTAGAAGTATACTCTTTTCTGGCTCCAGCAGCCTTCAGCCCACCCCATATTGCTCACCCAGGGTTCAGAGCTGTGGCTGAGCCCCTTTCAGTCCCGAGGGACCAGTTTGGCAAAGACCTTCTCTTCCAGAGTTTATTTGAGCAGACAAGGTTTAAGGAGTATTCCTGTGAGCGGTCCTGCAGGGATGGGTAAGAGCAGCAGCAGCAAGCATGCAGGTATGGGCTGGGTAGGGACAGCCTTTTCATCTGGGACGTGTGTGTCAAGGAATATATCTGTCCTGAGGCTGGGCAGGGATGAGAAGGGGTTGGGTGGTCTCTGCCTGGTAGGATGGTTTGCTTCCTCGTGCAAGCTGAAATGGAAAAGAAAATAAACACCAAAGGACTGGAACGCCAGAGGCTGTTAAACACAAAGAGCCTCCACTGTAAATTGCTCAGTAACTTGGGTTCCTTTCTTATGGCTGTGCAGGTTGAAGCCCACACCACTGGGTGAGGTCAGCCTCAAAAGCTAGGCTCTCCCTCGTGGCAACTACCCGGCTAATGGAGAGGAGAAGGGGCTAACTCATGTTCATCTGAGTAGTATCCCTATAAAACCTGCTTTGCAAGGGGAGGATGCTTTAGTAGTTCCTAAGTGGCTGTTCAGCCTCACAGCCGTGTGTGAACCTCTCCAAAATGCACTAAGGTGCCTTACAGTGTCAAAGCGTCCTTGGGTTGACTTGCAAGGAAAAGAGGATTTCACTGACCTCTGTGAGGATGGGAATAAAACACCAGCCCTTCTGCCCACCTAATGCAGTCACACCAGCGTTACACATGGGTGCTTGCAAGACACAGTTCCAGACAGACTCTCTGAAAGAGGGCAGTCTTGGCAGAGAAGTGCAATGCTGGAAGTTGCTTTCAGAGCCTGCTAACATGAGCGGGAGGGCTGATGTAAGGATCTGGTTAGGCTGACTGCGAACTCCCCAAATCCCATGTCATCTTTTCCAAGTGTGCCATGTAAAAGGCAAGAGGTCTGCCCCTAACTTCAGAGTGCCCCTGATAACACCGCTGGGTGCTCACGTGGCCGTTTTCTTGTTGCCTCTGCACTGCAAGGAAGCTGTGTTTTGAGTGGCTGTTTTCCCTCTATCCAACATCCATTGTCTGACTTGAACTCCTGGGAGCTTCTGTGGGGTTTTTCCCAGAGGCAGGGATCGGGGAGAGGAGTGTGAGTGGGCAGGGCAGGAGGAGTCATCCCATGCAGTGGAACAGGCTGAAGATGGATCTGTTAAATATGATAAATCCTCTGCATGAAGCAGAATGGCTTTTACTGTACCATTAAAGCCATGATTGCTACATTACTGCACTGTCATCTCTTGGAACATGAGATCAGGAATGTCTGAAAATACATAGGAATTTAAGAAATGCATCTAGGAAGAGCACATTTGCGTTTTCCAGGGGAGCTGTGGGAGGTGCCTGCGTTGCAGGGCTGTTCTGAAGTTCTCCTGCTTAAAATGAGTGACATTGGTTAGCAGTGAGATAATGGGACACATATTTACCATAGCAGTTTTAGGCTTCCAGTTGCACTCGTGGCCTCTCGCTAGCCATGACCCTCTTGGGGCACACAGTGCTGCCCCAGGTTAGGCAAAAGCTGCAGCCTGTATCCTGCCCTGCACCACACAGGTGTCTTTGTGAAGGAGCATGGGGTGGAAATGTGCTTCCTCTTGTCCCTGGCAGAAGGCTGGGTCCCTGCTCAGCACCCAGAGAAGCCAGCCCTCTCAGAGAGCGCTTAATGCATATGCCCCGTGACAGGCTTTTTGCCCTTCTGCCCCTTCCCTTGCCCAAAGCCGTTCCAGCTCCTCCTGTTCCTAGTCTCTGCTGCTCCCTCAGGGTGGCTGCAGTAAGAGAAAGTGGCATTTTGACTATGGGATCTTGTGGTCTGCGAGGTGAGCTTGTAAGGATAGATTGAAGAGCAATGCTAATCAGCACAAGTGCTTTCAGTCACAGCAGCTCTCCAGAGAAAGAGCTTATCAACCTTAAAGTGACATTAAACCTATGCATATTGGAAATACTTATTTCCCAAAGCTTTATGAAGCCAAGTCTGAAATCTCATTTTGTAGCTTCTAGTTTTATTACCATCCTCTTGGTACCCATCTGAGAGATTGGCTCACCAGTATAAACCCACGTGCTGTACTGGAGGAGGTGGTCTCTGCCCATGTGTTCTTCCTGGGAGCAGCTCTGATGTGATGTTTTATCCCAGACGTGCAAGCGCCAAGTACTTGATTCTTGCGTAAATGTTACAGCACACACTAAAGGTTAATACAGTCAAAGCACCGAGCTCTCTGCTCCCCGGGGTCAAATGAAAACCCTCACTGCCTCTAAACCAGTAGAACAATATTGATGTCACTTGAAATGTGTGTGCTGTGTGAACGGTGCCAAGCTGCTGCGTAATGCTGTGCTAAGATTTTACATTAGTGGGGCATGCTTTGTGATTGTATGGTGACAGTGTGCTGATAACACTGGTTACTAAGAAGTCTTTGGAGGAAATATTTGGTGGTAGAGTTCTGTTTCCCACATGAGCAAAATACAGTTGCTTCCGTGATAAATGCTAAGCAGACCTTTACAACATTACTGTCTGTCTCTTAATTCGCTTGTTTGAGCCGCAGCCCTTGGGTAATTTAGTGTTTTTTTTTCAGTAAATTAACCTTTTATAAAACATATCTCCCCAGTTGGTCACAGCAGAATTCTTACTACGTCAGACCGATGCAGTGAGTGGAGAACCAGACCTGCAGCCTTAATGAGTCAAAGAAATATCCCATAGAAGTATACAGTGCGTTATTGTTCTTGTTTGTTTGGTCTGTAGGATCACAGCGAGCCTCTTCACTTGCTGCATCAAGACTGGAACAGGCCATGTCTGAAATAACTATGCAGAGCAGCGCAATGAAGCAAGGACCTATGCAGCTGTGGACAGCTCTTGAACAAATCTGGCTACAAGCTGGTAAGTCCTGGACCACCTGGAGTTCCTTTTTCCCTCCGGTGATGAATGAGATGCTAAAGTATTAGTGAAATAGTTGAAACCAGGAGTTGAAATTCACTTATTCCAGCAGAAAATCTGCTTATCTATCCTGGCTGGTTTTTGAGATACCATTTACTTGATTCTGTATAACACACCCCCCACCCCCCAAAAAAAAATAATACAGGAGTAGTGTGATTTTTTTCAGCTCACCTCTATTTTTCCGTAATACACAGAAAACTTGAGTCATCATTGAAATATATTTTTCAAAGAAGAGGGTAGGCAGTTCTTCAGTAAGGGATTGTAGTTGGTAGGGACATTTATTTTCATTCTCCTTTTCCTGTGTGCTTCCCTGTAATAACACTGGGCAAACCACATATTAAATATTATTGAGACTGGGAACTTTCCAACCTTGCAGAGTTTTAAGTTTTTAAAAGAGCAAGTCCTCCACTCATTTATCCTAGGCTGTTTGATTCTCCCAAGGACTTGTAGGTTGCATGTCAGTTTGAGACACTCATGCAGAGATGCTACAGCAGAGCACATAAAGGGAGCAGTGAGATCAAGCTCTACCCAGAGGCGATCTCCAGACTCATGAAAGGGTTTTATGTAGGACAGTTGGTGAGGATCAAAGCTGCCCAGCACATTCTGCCATTTGCATTCCAACATTTCGGGACTGATAGGAAATGTTCTGACCCTGCAGTTTTGCTCTCAAGAGACGCAGCTTTTCTCCCACAGCTGGGCCTATAGCTGTGCACCTGAACTTACATTTGAGTGCTGTGATTGCTTCTCTACAACAACAGCAAAAAGCAGAGCCCACTGGAACCTTGCTGCTAATTTGCTATTCTGTATGCAGGAGAACCTTTCAAAGTCTCATTTCACTAATCTGTGCAATTGGCAATTCTCACATAAAACCTGGCAGTCTCACCCTACTTCTCCGCAAAGATTTTTATAGCTGTTTTTGTGGGCCATTTCTTACCAATTAGACTTCAGTTCTGGTTCAAAATACATGACTTTCTTTTTTGTTATGATTTGACTTAACTGTTAAAGAACAGAAGAAGCTACCTTTTGGAGTGCATCATCCTTTTAAGTTAACCCCAAGTGTTCACATACATTTACATGGCTTGCATGTACGTAAATTTCAATGATGTGCTTCGGGCTTCAAAGTTCCTCACAATATTTTGCTTTATTCAGTTTATGCTCCTGATTTAAGGCTGCAGAGGAGGCTGGTGTGGAGAAAAAACCCTGAGCTTATTGCGATAAGTCAGATGTCTGTTGTCCATCATCCTACAGATAGCTGTAGGCAGTAGACGTTTTGCTGCTGTGTGAAAAGACAAAAGCAATAAAGACCTAGTGCTTGCTGTGCCCTAGCTGTGAATTGCTGTGATTACTTTTCAGTGTAAATCCAGTGCCTTTCTCAAAGGTGTTAATTAATTCTTTTTGATAGAATTTATTCTTAGAAGCTGTAACTTTTTTGTCCTATCATTTTTTAAGTCTTTGTTTCATGCTTACTTCTAGCTGTACTTGAATCAGAATTGATATTCTGAAAGTACATACTGCGACTGCTTTGTAATGTCCTTACTGAAGTCAGTTATTGTTATGGATGCAGCTTAATGAGCTCTTGGTGAGATACTGCCCATTGTCTTCTCGCAGTAGTGTGGAAGTCGCTGCATCCTGAGAGATGCAGGTATTTTGAGGTAGTCTTTACTCTCTGCAGACAAGGGCACAGCACCTGAATAATTAGAGGACTTCTTTGAAGTGGGTTGGATCTAACACTAGGCTTAGTGAGTGGAATAGTCCAAAAGGGTATCACTGACCCTCTGTGATAGAATCTTTCTCATAAGAAGTTAATAACTTCCAAAATAGAGGCATTTTATAAACAACGAATTAAACAGAGATGTGCGGTCAGAACCAGTTGAGGAAGTCACATGCTTTCGCATTACAGCTCACCCCCAAATTAACAGCTGTGGAAAGCAACAGGCGATAACAGTCTGACACCTGCATCTGGAGTCCCTTCATATTAATGAAAGAGCTGCACCAGTACACTGTAGATTTCTATCAAGTTTAGCTTGGGCTTGTTCTTTTTCAGTCAATGACTAATCTTGTGGCTCTAGGCAAGTTGCCTAACTTTTTCATACCTCAGTGTCCTATCTCTAAAGGGGAAAAACTGTTAATCTGCCTTTAGGGAATGGCTTGTGTGTTGTTGGGTTTGCTGTCATTAATGCTTTAACCTTTTTACATGAATCATAAATCTTTAGATGATAAAATTATTACAATTATTTCCTAACCTCATACTAACAGCAAATTTATAACAAAGCATCTGTCCTTTTCAGACACGAACAGGACGCAGCTGGCCATGTGTCTGTGTGTGGGTATGAATTTATAGCACAGGCTGCAATCGTGTCTGGGTTCCATTATAGCCATTACAGTTCCTGTGCCTCTTCATATCCCAAGGCATGAAAATGAATGTGATGAACCAAGTGATGGAGTTGGAGCACTTAAATTGGAAAGGGGTATACAAAGCCAGCTATCCCACAGCTGTGTGAGGCTGTTCCTGCAGCCCTCCAGCAGCCAGGCCAGGCCACAGAGCCAGCACATACTCCTGCAAAAGGGCCTGTTAGTGGGTGGTAGCTCTCAGATGGTGCTTACAGAGGGGAATCCTTGCAGTGTCATTCTCCACCTGCAGCTGCAATTGGAGTTCCTGCCTATTGCAGAAGCATCCTCAGTCCCTTGGAGCTGGAGAGCCCTTGCTGCACTCCTGATAGGTCTCACAATTAATGCCTGAGAATATGTGCATCCTTTAATCGTGGCTGAAGGCAAGGCTGTGAACCCTGTGCAAATAGTTAAGTATCTTTACCACAACACGAAAGAGATTGTCTTATGCATACGAGGGCATAGACATAGTGTTTTTATCTGTAACTTTTCTAGGTTTATGACCAGCACAGTTATGTAGGGAAGATAATAAAGCAGCAGCTTTGGAAGTGCAGCTGCTAAATCCAGATGTGCTGCACTATAATGGATGCTGCACCTTGTTCTCTGCAGCAATGCCTGGTGAATTTTAGCAAGTTAAGTACTTTTTTAGCTTCCTGTAAGTGACCAAATTGCTACTTGGTGGGTCTGTGGTTGCTCGAAGGAGCACTCTTCTCTTTCACACATCCAAATAGAACTGCGAATTCTCGCTGTTAATCTTATGTCCAGCCTTCTCTTGCAGGACCAGCTGCAAGTACAGTCATCTGCAGCAGGGAACTTAGCACGTTTCTTGGTAGGCTTCTGTATCTTCCTGTTTTCCCTGCAGGTAGTCACAGTTAACTTTGGAAGAGTACAAGGTCTGCTGTCCCCAAAGACTAGCGAGGTTGTCCACTCCTGACAGCTAGCATGCTTGGAATGCTAATAGGCATATTCTGTTTGTGAGTGTTCTGCAGCAAAGACTGTTAACACAGCTTGTCTGGTCTCTTTCATCAAAAACCCTTCTTCCAGTCCTCTTGAAGAGCAGTGACTCTTAAAAGGGAGCCATCTCATTAAGTTTAACATTAATAAGCCCAAATGTTGTTCTTGGCCACAAATCTGAGAAACAGCTCATTTCGTGGAGTACTCAGGGAGGATGCTGCAGTGCACTTGCCATGGTCATGCAGCTCCAGGAGAGGTGGTCTTTATGCAGTCCTTACGCTCATTTCTCCTCTTTGTTCTTCTTTTCATGTCTGAGAGCTTGAATTCAACATTGAGAGGAGAGAAGGAACTTCTGTAGCATTGATAAAGCTTGTTAACTCCTACCTCTTGTTGCAGGAGGAGCTGCAAGGGGAATCCTAGACATTACTGGTGATAATACTGCTTGTGTTACCAAGAGGAATGTCTGACCTAGGAACTATTTCTACCCCTTATTTCCTTTATAAAATCATGCCAGTACTCTTCCTTTCTGTTCAGAGAATACAGTCATGCTGTTTGGCGAAGGGAAATGTACTTGAAATAGTTCAAATTGATGGCCAAAATTTACCTTCTTTCAACAGTTTTATAAGATCACTTTTGACCCAGAGAGGAAAGCGTGTCAGTACTGAAAAGAAATAGTTTTAATAGTTTTAAGCTGTTTGGGTAACCGGAGTGATTTCTTATCTGAAGTACATGTGATTATATTTCCAGGCAATAATAACAGTATGCTCTATTTATATGGAGCATTTTAGACTGCTGCAAGCCAGTTTTAATAAAAGTTCTAATATCCCAGCTCCTGTTGCTATATTATTGTAAGCTTTACTTTTAACTACAATGTCCACTCTGTCTTCACTAGTACTTTATATCTGACAATTTAGCTTCTTGACTAACCCAATACTTTACCAAATATGGCCACTCACAGCAAAGTAGGTCTGGTAATTTGATCTAAGTTTGGCTAAATGCCTGCTAAGCGCAGTCTGCAAAACTCACCAGGTAGACCTACGGCTAATTTAAAGGAGCACTTAAAGGAAAATGGCTAGGATAACTATTCCATGTGCTCGCAGTGGGGCTGGAGTGGGCTACCTGCTGTCTTGAGTTTACCCTAGGGAAAAAATACTGTAATGAACATGCCATGGATGAGAAACGCAAAGAGAGGCAGTGCGGCAGAGAGCAGTGAGCTAATGGAAAAACATCTGCTCCCCTCAGCTAGGGACAGCAGGAACTTTCTTTTTTCCCTTCACAAAATGCCTGTGATTTATTTATTTTATTCCATACGGGCCAGTTCCTGGGAAAAAGCCGTGTTGGAGGAGATGGGCTGTGTCTAAGGGCCAGTGGGCTGCAATCTCAACCCTGGCTGTCCCATGCTGCACAGCAGGTGCCCAGTTTGTGTTCACGTGGGTGCTTACATGCTCCTCCTTCCCTTTCAGCCATCCTAAGCCCCCTCAAGTTATTAGCACTGATATTAAAGGCATTCATCAGAGCTGGGAAACATCTTCACTGACATTGCCAGAATAGCTGGGATCAGATGCTGCTGTCCCATGATGCAGCGTTGGTTGTTGGAGCAATTCTAATATTTTTCTGTCTTCTTATTTGTTGGGTTTTTTTTTAAGTGCTTTCAAATTTTAGAATTTCAAATTCAGAATGTCCCCATTCACTGCTTTAAGTTGTTGAGCTCCGTAAGCGCTGCTGGTTTTTGTGGCTCTCTACAGTGACACAAAGCAGTATGAAAAGTTGGAGCCTGCAAGAGCAAGCAGGAGAGGGTCCTTTATTCTCCTCAGCGATAGCTGTGTAATAAAGCTGTACTGCAACAATGCCTGCCCTGCAGTGTTTGCTCACTAGGAGGGATTAGGAACACTTAACACCAGAGATAGAAATGGTAAAGTGAGCAGGTTTGGTCCACTTTGAAGTGTTGTTGGTGAAGCTAAGAAGCCTCCTGGTTTAGCAAGCTCTGTCCTAGGCTTTTCTGGTGCTGGCTAAGGACCACCAAATTCCCTATATCTCTTCATGTGAATGTCCTTAGGGGGGAGATGCTAGGTTTTGATCTACATTCTCCAGGTTGGTTTATTGTGTTTTCTATCAGCAGTGAATCTAAAAAGTCAAAAGGAGTCTTGGCCCTACATCAGTATCGGGCATTTTTGGATTGCTTCCCCCATTCCTGAGGCTTCTGGATATTGCTCATTGCTGGAGCAGGACATGAAATGCTGTGGACTGATAATCCGTTGGCATGGGCGGTCTTCAAAGAGCACATGCCATTTCTCCAAATCTGGGACATGCAAACATGTACGTGTGTGTTGAGCACTCACTTGAGAAGGACACGGCCAGCAGCTAGCAATGCTCTTTGTTAAGCAGTCTGTGGATCCTTTGCCAAGAGATGCAGGGGAACCTGTTGCAGTGCCAGTAGTGCCCAGAGAACAACAGAGGGTACCAAATACTCATATTTCCTCAGCTTCTCAGTAAATTTTGGGCAAGTGTGGACACTCAAGAAGAAGGAATCAGGACATTTATTCATGCCAAAGACAGAAAATAGGAATTTATACTTAACTGGGTTGGAATATGAAGACTTAGGAGTCCTTTCTTTGGCTACAGCCAGTAATACATGTTTTGAAAGAGGGCACAGGAAAACCCAAAAGGTGCCCTTTTAATGGAATCATTTTATGTCACCCTTATTGGTGTTGGCCTTATTGCATCTCTCAGCTGTGAAACAGCTGTTTCCTCACCAGTGAGCAGGCCTTACTTCACAGAAAGGAACCAGCTTTTTCTTAGTATTTCAAATAATGGTTTGACCATGCCATTTAGTGTAGAATATAGCCTGTGGTGGTTCTGTGTTGCTTCCAGAAACTTTCACTCTAATTAGTAAATAAAGAAGATAGTGGCCATTTCAGCCCCTGTGAGACCCAAAGCTTGGACACTCAAAGTGGACCCCTGGCCTCCAGTTAACTACCAGTTTGCATGCAGAGATAGCCTTTGAGGATGTAAGTCTGTTGCCTCTTTCAAAAGAGTGTCTGAGCTCAGGTGGATGGGAACATGTGGCAGTTTCTGTTCTTCATTTCTGTATCGCAGGTTTTCATCAAATGAAATGATTGCAGTCAGGATACAGCTTGAGGAATGTTCCATCTAATCTACCCACAGATTGCCAAGCTCCTGCATGCAGGGTGGTGCCATAACATGGAACAGTGACTAAACCTCATCTATCGGAAAGTAAAGTGTTGGGGGAGAATCCTTTGTGGCAGTAACAGCTCTGTACTCACTGCTGAAGGCAGAGCTGTCTCAGAGGAGCAGGTCTTTCCAGCTGGCTAAGGGCTGCCGCAGTTACAAGCAAGTTACAATCCTGAAGGCAGATGATGTGAAACAGAAATCACCTCCCTACACATCCTCACAGGTGCTGTCACCTTTCTAAAGCATGAAGTGCTGCTCCCCGCTGTACCACCCTGCTGGGCTTCTGACTGCATTGCGCTGGCCTTGTCACTGTGCAGTAGCATTTTTGGGGTGGACAAGAGTAGACAAGTGCTTTAGATCTGGCAGGCACACACAACCAGGTGGTGTGGAGCAGTCTGCTTGTGGGAGTTTAAGTGCTGCGTGTGGGGTAACACCAGACGTGATTCACAAGGAATGGGGCTTTAACTCTTGGCTTGTTCACACTGCAGGAATACATTTCACATCAGTTTGATTTATTTGCTAGAATTACAGTTGTTGCAGCTTCTGTGGTGACAAACACAATCACTCTTTGACACTGCTTTGAAACACCTAGGAAACCGAGAACAGAATCGGTGTTCAAGGTGATGGCAAGCAACCCTGTTCCTCAGAGTAGCGCTCTGATGCAGGCATGACTAGATTACACTGTTGTTACTCCTCTGGTGGACTCCTTAACAGAGCCTTGTCAATAATCAACCTTGGAGACAACAAAAGGAGCCTGACTGTAGGAGACACAATTTTGTCAATGTTCTGGGGAGTGCTCTCAGTCTGTGGGTTTGTCTCTGGTCTTTGGAGAGCAAGTAGATGCTAGGCATCTGGCAATTCTCCCTTGATTAAGGATCCTCACAGTAGATGAGCTTAAATGCTAGCAGAAGCAGCTGGAAGAACGAGGAGCTCATATTAGGAGCTAATGATAGCCTGACTGGAGATGTATGTTGCTCTCACAGCCTGGGTCCAGCATTAAGACCAGTGTATCAGTGGAAGTCTAGTTGCAAGTCAAGACAAAGGAGGCTGTAGACAAAAGAGGTGTTGACAGCTGTTTGGAAGAACAACAGAGTAGGCTGGAAAGTTCTGCAAGAGAGCACAGATGGGAAGCATAGGGTGGGTGAATATGAGAAAGAAATGGAGCATGCTAGGCTAGGCTTTGTAGTCAGCAGATAGAGGAGGTGGTACATCTCTTTGCTCAGTAGCATTTGGAGAGCATTTGGTGGTACTTAGTTCAAAACAGATGTAAATTTGTTTTTATGAAGATGGTGATAAGTGAGAAAGAGCAGGAAGCTTGCAAACATGGCCTTGAGATTCAAAGATACGAAGTATGTCATTGCCAAGAATGATGCAGTCCAGCAGCTGGAGGTTTATAAGTGGCTTCCTTGAAGCATTGAATCTTCCACGGGATAAGAATTACGTATCTTCTGTATCTGTGTCAGCCTGAGGAGATACCCTGTGCTTTGGAGTGGAATTGGATGCCACATCCCTATAAGAGAACTTCCTCATGAAGGCTGCTAATTTGGTTAGATGTCTATTTGCAGCATAATTAGGTGACATAAGGAGATGTGCTGAATAATGCAGTGGATAGGAGGCTGCCAACCCAGGTAACACAAAGGCAGGTGTTTCAGTACTTTCAGTAGCATTGAGGCGGCTGTAGTATTACCATGATAAATTTAATGAGTCCTTGGTTTGGGGGGGTTGATTTATGTCTCTAGCTGTGGTTTTATTCTGTGTTGCATAAGAGTATTTTGTTAATCTGTAAACAAAGTGAGTATGTGATAGAAGTGAAAAATGAGCTTACAGAAAACACATTTTAATGCATGCTGAAATGATTTCCTTTACTGGCTATTTTTAGCCAGGTGGGTGCAGTCCTTCCCTTTGGTAACCCAAAGGCACCTCTCTCATTCTGTTTTCATGCAAATTAGGCCTCCCACACCATTAAATCGTGTTTTATTGACCCTGAGCCTGCGAAGAAATGGACTGAACTTTAATATGCTACATTACCATATCATAAAATACAATTTGGAGATCTTATTTAGATTCTGTGTTGCTGCACTTCCTCTAAATAATTGTTATTACTGACGAAGATTTACAGGCACCATTGAAATAAGTACTCTCCATTTTGTATGCACCGAAACACTGGCTCTGCATGATTCCACATCTAAACTCTCCTGCTCCTGATTCTTTTCTGTAATGAAACAAGTCACGGTATGCTCTTAGTTGCTAATAGGGCTTCTAACATGGCAGCATCCAGAACTTGCTCTGACTTTGCACAGTACCAGGATTTCACCCCTTCACTGCTAAGTTTGCGCTAACTTTGCAAATGAAGTGTTCATCTTCAGGCTGTGAATCGTTGTTTTGCACATCCCCATCCTCATTATTGTCACATGCACAGCATCAGCTGTTATGCAGCACTTGGCAGGAAAATGCTGTGTTCCTTGGGAAGTGCAAGTAAAATACTGTCCTCCCACAAACTTTTGAATAAGCTGCACGCATACTCAGCTTGACAAGGTACACGGCCTTGCTTTCTGTTATTACAGAGAGCTGCAGCCTCTTGGAGCCAAGGGAAGGGGTGCATGCTGAGATTTCATAATGATTAACCAGAGAGAAATGTCGATGAGTCACTCAGAGAGTATAGCTCTCACCAAGGAACTAATGTCTTGCTTATGTTGGCAGCCTTGGAGAATGACATTTATCTGTAGCACAACCTAGGGATGGCTAAAAGATATTCCACTGTTTTCTGGACGATGTCTCACTCTCCTTCTGGAAGGACCACCTCAGAAGAGGAAGGGTGTTCAGCCATGCTATCATTTTCAGTGCACCAGTAGAAGTGCTGTTTTCGGTCCGAGTCTCGTGTCAGACAGGCCAAGGAGGAGCCTTTCTATGTTCAGGCAGGACTGCTTTTGAGATGCTTTCCTGCTCACCTCTACCCAGCAAGCTCCGTGTCAGCAAGCCAAGTCCCCACAGTCATCTGGGTCTCACAGCAGCTTGAAACTGGCAGAGTTTCAAAGCTTGTTAAGAAGAATTTTCAGGCTAATTTCCCCACGCACAGGGACTTCCTGAGAATATTCACTACCCTTAAAAGCCAGGGCATTTAAGGTTATGTCTAATTTCAGAATTATTTATCTAAATCTGGAGCATGAAGTAGTCATTTCGAATGGGACTCTTGAACTGTCAATACTTACTGCATTACCACATCAGCTAAAAAAGAAAGACGACTTTGAGCTTTTCCAGTCGTACCATGTGGAACACAAACAGGTTATAGACCAAGGAGCAATGGCTGCTATATTGAGAGAACTACTTTTTGTGTGTGTATATATATATATATATATATATACACACATGTATGCATTAGGAAGAAGTTATTGGAAGAAATTCTTCACTATGAGGGTAGTAAAGCACTGGCACAGGGTGCCCAGAGAAGCTGTGGCTGCCCCATCCCTGGCAGTGTTCAAGGTCAGGTTGGACAGGGCTTGGAGCAGCCTGCTCTAGTGGAAGGTGTCCCTGCCTATGGCAGGGGGTTGGAACTGGATGAGCTGTAAGGTTCCCTC
Organism: Pezoporus occidentalis; assembly: GCF_034315485.1. NCBI lineage: Eukaryota > Metazoa > Chordata > Aves > Psittaciformes > Psittacidae > Pezoporus > Pezoporus occidentalis. Next base: position 2,028,504 of record NW_026915836.1, read on the forward strand.
CAACCCAAACCATTCTGTGATTCTATACATGCATATATGTGTTTCTAAAAACAGTTTCCCTATTTAGTTATGTGTGGCAGTGAAAATTGAGTATCGCTTTTGAAGCCTTTTGCAAGGATAGGATGCATAATATATCTAGAATTAGAATTCACTATTTCAGTTGGAAGGGTCCTTGAGCAATCATCTAGTCCAGTGATGTTCTGGTCCAAATCCTGAGAAGTGTTAATGTTTAACCATGAGATATATTATGAAATCTGTTTAACGTGAGAAATTCATTTTATGTAAAAATAAACAATTGAGCATATCAGGGTGCCTGTTACTTATTTTTTTCCTAAGAAAACCACTAAGATAGTTGCTGGTAGTTGAAGAAAGTAAATGACTAAGCAGTCTGTTCCAAGAGTTCTCATTTTTTCTGTGCCATATGTATGAGGAAGTAAATATGGGAATACACAATATAAGTAATTCTCTATGATAAAAGCCTTTTGATGTTAATAGACTCTGAAAAGTTAAGGGACTGCTATCTCATAAACTAGACAAATAATCAGAAACACTTCTAATAATCTTTTAAAATGTGGAAATACTCTTTTAAATAAGTTATCTGATGCCCAGCTCCGTCAGATGTATCCCATGCCTCTGGCATGTTTAAAGTTCTCAGCAAACAGTGATGGCTTATTCTGTTCTTTTTCCTTCAGATTATTTGGAAATGATGGCTCCAAGTGGCTACCGGACCTTCTTCCTTAAGGCTCAGTTCAGCCCTGTTTACATTCCTGATTGACTAATCCTTAAGGCCATCCTCTGTCAGGGCACCACCTAAAGGTTTCCATGAATGTCTGTATAGAGCCCTTAGCATTAAAAAAAGAACCATTCAGTAAATCCACTTGTGATAGTAAGCACGAACTGTAGTAGTAAGCATTGTGCAGCATCATGGCATCATGTCTTAATATGCTTAAGGGAGATGATGTGTAGTTAATGTGAAGAAAGGTCTCTGACTTATTTCAGCTAATGGTGGGGTGGGTTTTGGTTATTGTGTTTGTGGTTTTTTTTTAGCTGAACTCTTCATGGAACAGCAGCATCTCAAAGAAGCAGGCTTTTGTATCCAGGAGGCAGCTAGTCTTTTCCCCACATCTCATGCTGTACTGTACATGCGTGGGAAGCTTGCAGAGATGAAAGGCAATTTGGAGGAGGCGAAGCAATTGTATGATGAAGCGCTCACAGTGAATCCAGCTGGAGTGGAAATTATGCACAGCCTGGTGAGTTTGCAGGGGCTCAGCTCCATTATAGTATTTATGTTCCTGATTAATTGTAATAAGAGGAAAGAGGGCTCGTGCTTGCTCTGGGTTTCATTGTCTTCCTAATCCTGAGAGCAAGTGACTGTTCCAAGAATAAACCGGGTAGCTTGAACCTCTATTTTAAGACTGGATTAAATGTTTTTAACTAATTAGGACTTGTGTCAAAAGTAAATATTTTACTGATGGTTTTGGAAGTCAACTCATTGTTTGTCTTTGCTGCTTTTCATACTAACCGTTATACGTTTTAAATTAGCAGTACACTGATGTTTGAAATCTCAATCAAGTAACTATAGAATGTAGATATATATGGGGTTTGTACCCCATGGGTACAAATGTATACCATGTATATATGGTACGCCATGTATATAGTCAGAGTCTTGTGTCTACTCAAATCAAGGTAAACTGTGAGTTTACAGTAAAACTAATCTGTTGTTGTCTTAAGCTGCGGCTTAGCTCCAGCCTTGTGTAGGGGCAGTGACTCCACATTTGTGGGTCTTCTTGGAAACATTCCTACCCAGCAAGTATGTTTCCGTTGCACCATCCCCAAAACAAACTTACTTACAGAGCTTAATAATAATAATACAGGGAGCTTTGTGGAAGACCAAAACCCACTTATCTTACAAAATCAGAACAGTTAATCATACTTCATCATGATGTCTCATCTTAACTGAAAGCCTTACTACGCCCGTCTGGGGTTTTAGAAGTCTTTCTTGGCTAATGTAATTTTTACAGGAATTCTATACCCGTGTGACTGCTTTGTGTCTTTGCTAGCAGATTTGTATTTCCTGGCATAAATTTGGTCCTGGTGAGGTTTGCAGGCAACTCCAAAACTGAAGCGGTGTCAGCGCACAACAGGACAAATGTAAAGTGAAGTTATAATTGAGAGAAAAGAGTAGAACCTACAGGCAAGGAACAAGATATTTTTAATCCTGAATGTTCAGTGCAAAACTAGCAAATGAATAGCTGGTGCATATGTGTCCTGGGTTCAGCAGTAGCAGTCATTTTTTCTCCTTCTTAGTAGCTGGTGCAGTGCTGTGTTTTTCACTTTCAGCCTGGGAACAGCGCTGATAACACCGATGTTTTTAGTTGCTGCTCAGTAATGTTTACTCTGACCAAGGACTTTGTGAGTCTCATGCTCTGCCAGGGAGGAGGGGAAGCTGGGAGGAAGCAGAGACAGGACACCTGACCCAAACTGACCGAAGAGGTATTCCATACCACATCACGTCATGCCCACTATATAAACTGGGGGCAGTTACCCAGAAGGGCTAGATCACTGCTCGGTCAGGCTGGGTATCGGTCGGCGGGTGGTGAGCGGTTGTGTTCTCTTCCCTTGTTATTTCCCTTATCATCATTATTATTATTGGTGGTAGCAGCAGTGGTTTGTGTTATACCTTAGTTACTGGACTGTTCTTATCTCAACCCGTGGGAGTTACATTCTTTTGCTTCTTGTCCCCATCCCTCCGGGGAGGTGGGGTCAGGGGGGAGTGAGAGAGAGACTGCGTGGGTCTGAGTTACAGCTGGGCTTAAACCATGACAATATGTCAGGGGAAGGTTACAAAATAGTTACGCATACATCAGGCTTATATGGGGTAATAACATTACTTTGTTGCTGTAAGCTAACCTTTAGAAAATCAGGCAGTAAAAACTCAGCGAGATAGAATGCATTCTTTGTTCAGGTAGTGTCATGATTTCAGACAAGTTGCTAGTATCAGAGCAGCCATCAAGTTAGATGCCAACGTGATACTAATAGCTTTCGGTTTTGTCTCATTTTATGGGCAGAACCACATACTGTGTCTTCTCATTTCAATTTTCTGAAACTGTAGTCATTTGGAGTAAAAATTTCTGAGATTCACATCTGCTCTGGCCCAGTTTACTTTGGAAAATGTCACCCAACATGGCTTAACTGTTTCTGAAAATGCAGCTAAAGAAGAGACCTTAAAGGCTTCTGTGGCATCTTATTTACTGTGCTTCAGTGCCTCTGGGTTTTGTCAGGAATAGGTAATCTTTGTCATGTGCTTTTTACCATCCCTAAGAAAATCCTTCCTAGGTTACCCAAGTTATAACCTTTAAAACCCCACATTTTATATGCACTTAGTAGGCAGGTATTTCTGAAATCTCTAAGGAATCTGTGAATGCTCATTCCCCTCAAACCCCAGTAAGCTACATCATCTCTTAGTCAAGGAGTAGAAGTAAAATTGAGGAGAGGTTAAAGACAGAGGTTGGGGGCAGAGACTCAGTCTGTGAGCAGGTCGGGAAGAGGAAAGATAAACTTGGTAACAAAACAAGAGAAATAAGGATAGGTAGGAATTGAGATAGGTAATACTGCATAAGACTGGGTAGATAAGAAGAATGGGATTGGAGTAAGGAAACAGGCCAAGACACATGAGCTGGAGGGTGGGCATGTTGGAAAGGATGAGTTAAAGAGGTCGATCTTATGAGGCATTCAAAGGAGCATGAACCTGTAAGTTAGTCACTCCATAGCCTTCAGTCTCCTTAAAATTCTGAATCTTCCCATCCTAGTGCCAGTAAGTACCAGTGAAAATGACTTGCTTAGTTAAGCATGTGCCTCATCTCCTGTAGCTTGGCCATGCTAGCAGCCTGTGTTTTACACCTGTTAGCTAAGATAGCAAAGGTTTGGTCTATCCCTGCTGACACGAATCGTGGCAGTACTTCTAATGGCATTCCCTTGTATATTTTTCCAAAAGCTAGGAAATTGCACATAACAAGTTAAAAGCATCTGATGAGCACTATAGAAAAGCCTGTAAAGAAATTAATCATTCTGCCTTCAGAACAGAGCTTGGAATACTGTGCAGTAAACAAGGCTTTTAGGGCTATGCATCAGACAAAAAGGGCAAAAATAAAATACTAAGTGGCTAAGGGATTTTGTCCTGTGTACTGAATGAGACAGTGTCCCCATGAAGACCTTAAGACTGGGTTTATGCAATTGAGGTTGTAATATAACAAGTGTTAAATTCTGCATGTCCTCAAGGCCATCAGAAGGATTGATACCTTTTTGAAATGTATGTAATAGGCAAGTACTAGCTGTACTGTTATTAAAAATACAAGTTCTTTGAGCACGGTATGTTCAGTTTCCTTCCAGAGGGAACATCTATGTCTTGGATTATGCAAGAGGCCAGACAGGATTATCAGCTAGTTCCAAGTGGCTTGAAACTATGGAAGACACACAGGCAGCTGAAATTCAGTTCACACATGCTGTTTCAGTGCTGGTCTCCCCAAACATTTGAGTACGTAGTTTTCCCACTGTAGCAATGCTGTTGTGGATGTGTAATAATTTAGGGAAAGAGGATCTGGTTATGAGGGTTGCTGTTTGATTTAGTGCAGCTGCCATCCAGCCGACCTAGTCCACTTTAAGGGAAAACTCTGCTGTAGACAGTGCCACTTCTCTCTGGTGTATCAGCATCAATTAGCAAAGTAGCCATGTCCCTTCCCCTGGGCTCTCAGAACTGGGTTGTCAAGGCTATATTTGGAAAATTCCAACCTGAAGAGCACTGCTGGCTTTAAATGAAGGACACGAATTTAGCAATGAATGAGTCCATCAGGTGTCAATAGCTTCACTTTTACACAGCGTAGAGTCACCACCATAATAAACACAAGCTCTTTCTCTAGCTGAAAATGCTGTGGTTTACTGGGACTGTAGGGTGTTTACAATAGCTGTCAAATCAGTGTGCTTTCCATATAAAGGATGCTGCTGCATGGAAGAGCAGCACTATACAGCAGGACTGCAGTACTGAATGCATCTGATGAGGTGGGTACCACACACTGCTTCATTGCAAGGGCTGTTGGCACTTGGTGTCCAATACTGTGGTTAGGAAGCCACAGGCACGCTGAAAATACTACATAGTTGTGCTGCTTCTTGATAGCACTTACACTTTTTAAGCGATGCCACAGGATCCTTAAGCCTGTATTAAGAATCCACCAATGGCCTTTGCAAAGTAAATACTACTGGCTAATACCTAATCTAAAGAAGCACATTTGTTGAGGAGTTCTGTTTTCATTTGGAAAACAGAATCAGTTTAGCGAGCTCTTGGGAACATTCTTATGTACCAAAGGGCTCCTGATGAGGTGTGGAGCTACTCCTTTGGTTGAACAACTCTGCTGTCAGAAACAATTAGCTTGTCTTGGCCCTTAGAAACTGTGCATGCTGTAAGACCACAGCTCTCTTTAAGAAATACAACTTGCTAGAGGTTTATTTTCCACATTTCTCCTCATTCTGTCTAACCTGTTCCTGTCTTAGCTCCCTTTATTAGAACGGCCCTGTTCTTTTCTTCTTTGCCTTTCTGGAGCCTGCTTACAAGGACTATAGAGCCCTTCTCCCTTCCAAAGGGGCTGATGGAGATTCCACTGAGTGGGTATATTCAGTGGTCCAGGAACAAGAGCGTAGCCTGTATCCCTTGTCTTACACTGTGACTAGTCAGCCATGCCAGATGCTTCTTCCAGTGGATTCCAAATTTGGTTATATAACATCACGATACACGCAGCTTTGGGATGGTGGTAACAAAACTGACATGTGCCCAACCAAGTCATAAAATATAAGCTGGAGCAGATGACACCTCCTTGTAAAGCAAGAAACAAATCCACCTACCTGTATGTCGCTAGAGAAATTGAGATTTGCTAGTTCCCAGCCACAGTGCATTCAGTATCATTCTCCCTTTGATTCAGAGGAGGAGAAAATCAAAGCCAGCATGTTGAATTTGAGTCCTAAAGCTCCATACATAACTATTGCAAGAAAAACTAGAAACATGCTGAGATATTCAGAAGACTCCTGCCCAGCATGCATCTCACATAGGACTTTGTCGAGTTAGAACAATTCTCAACATGTTTTAGTTCAGGGAAGAAGAAAGAGAATAATGTATTTAAAGGAGAAAAAAATGGGCAGTCTGATCTCCTTCACTGTGCCAGATGTAATGAAAACAACAAAAAATACCATCAAGCCGAATTAAAATTGCTTTAATCATTCTTAAGTCTTACTGATTGCAGTAGAAGATGGTAATGGTTCCTCACTTCTGTCAAAGGCTGGGGCAAAGATGATAAGGTTGTTATCAGAGTGCCATGTAGCTGCCTGCACTGCCTCATCCCTATGCTCGATAGCAAAACGAAATGAAATGTGTATTGGGCTTTGTTTGGTGTTTTTTTCCGGAAGCTAAATGGGAAAGCATTCTTTATAAAGTGATTCTGTGTTCTGTTGTGACCACAGAAATGTGTGGCAAATATAATCTAGCGAAAATGAGTTTGATTTGTTCTGTAATCAAGTTAAATAGAATATACAGGTAACACCAGTTGTGCTAATTGGGAGAGTTCTGCTTTTTCTTAGAGAGACAGTCGTCTGTACCACCAAACATGATTGGATTGGCAGCCATGCAGAAGGGCTTTACAGCTGTATACTGTGCAGTCCTACCTCTAACCAAAGTAGGAAAACCTAGCTTCCCACACATCTGGGTTTAAGTCACCTCAGCTGAGCCAACAAATTGATTGTAGGCTGTTTTGTGACCCTTGTTTTCTGAGATTTGTAGATTTTGGCCTTTCCCCAAGAAGGCCTGGTTATTTTTTGAAGAAGTTCCTATGGTGAATGCAGTTTGGGAGGTGTCAGCCGCATAGCAGAGTCATGGAATGGTGGAGGTTGTAAAGGAACTTGGGAGAGCATGTAATCCAGCCCACTGCTCAAGCAGGTTCAGCTAAAGCAGGGTACCAGGACTGTGTCCAGCTGAAGTTTGAATATCTCCAAGGATGGAGATACAAAGCTTAACCTCATGTTTAAATGGAATTTTTTCTCTTTCGGTTTGTGCACATCCAGTCACAAGACAATCTGGTTCCATCTTCTTTACACCTTACCATCAGATATTTAACCATATTGGTAAGGTCCCACCTGAGGCTTCTATTGTACATTTACAGTCCCCGCTATCTCAGCTTCTCCTTGTATGACAGATGCTCCAGCCCCTTAATGATCCCAGTGGCCCTTTACTGGACTCTCTCCAGTAAGTCCATGTCCTCCTCCTGCTGAGGAGCCCAAAACCAGACACAGCACTCCAGGTGTGGCCTCACCAGTAAAGAGGAAGGATTGCCTCCCTCAGATGTGTGGCAACACTATTCCTTGTGCAGTCCAGGATGCCATTAGCTGCCTTTGCAGCAAGGGCATATTGCTGGCTCATGGCCAGCTTGTTGTCCATCAGGGCCTTCTCTGCAAAGCTGCTTTCCATCCAGTCATACCCACAAAGTGAGGGCCGGCAAATGCGGTACTTCTGAGGTTATGACTTGGGTCAGGGACATCCTGAAGTAGATGCAGGTTCTACTTGCTTAATAATTCACAGTGGATTTCTCCTTCATGAACTTGTCTTTCAGCATTGACAGTACTCTTTGGCAAGGAGACCCACAGGTCTGCTTTCTGTTGTACAAACAGCTGCCAAACTTTATATGCTCTGGATGCAGCTTTTCCTTAGCCAAACTGATGCACCTAGGTCTTATTCTGGAAGACATAACACATCAGTGATTCTTAATCATCCCCCTTCCATTAATGATTTTATAGATATCTATCACCAGACCTGTCCTATTCCTTTCATTATTGCTGTTGCCTCTCTCTGAACTTCTAACAGTTCTTATTAAGGTAAGAAGACTTGAGCAAATAATGCTCCTAGAATAAACTAGCTTAGCTTCAAAGGTAGTGGTGTAGTCTCAGTATCAAAAAACCTCTCACCATCCCATGGTCTTCTCATATAATTATTACCTATATACATTTTCATACAAATACAACATTCTATCTGAAATCTTTTGTATACATTCTGTTTGAAATCTTTTGTATTAACCTGACCTCATTATCACAGCTGTTCCCATCTTCTCGTGACTGCAGGGTCTATATTATTTTCTGAATGGTCAGCACCTCTGATTGAATGCATTGTGATTTATAATATCAAGGAGCAGTGTAACGGTGTTGTCTTGGGTCCTTGCAGAGATGTCAGTCTCCGGGTCTGAATACAACACAGACAAGAAGCCTGCAGCTCTAGTCTTTGATATGTATTCTTCATTCTGCTTGCTAGAGACATCCTTTCAGATGAGGAACACAAATTTCTCTCTGCTGGTAATGCTAGAAGCTGAAGAGCTTGATTGAGAGAAGGGTTTTTTATGATGTTCCTTTTGTCCTTTTGATGAGATTTGAGAGCTTAAAAACTATATGATGATTTGTTTAAATCTACCGCTCTTAATTGTTTAGTTGGATGCAAGGACTGAATAAAAAGAAAGAGCCTTTACAAAGAGTCCTGGACTGTTTAATTTGGCCTTCATCATGTACTTAGGATGCAATTTCATGTTCATTTTAGAAGAAGAGTCAACCTATTGTCTCCAGACTCTCATTTGGTAGCATCAGGATAATTTGAAGACTACAGTTTCCCCTGAGTAGAACATGGAAATGAATTATTTCTGTTCATTTATCTCATTTTACCTCACAGTATGGTGCATGCATCCTTGTTTTCAAAGGCATCCATTCACATAATAAAAACATAGCTTGATTGCTTAATATTTTCAAGGATGGCATGCATTACTTCCTTGGGGATTTGTTTCACGCTGCCATGAAGTAATCATATAAATCATGGGGCAGATTCTCAGCATGGGTAAACTATTATAACTCCATCGTCTCTATGTCTTGTAAGGTGGCTAGGACCCTAATTAAAAGCATTTTTACATCGAAAGCTGAAGTTAGAATGCATTCTGTGCTTAAATGTGGGAACAAAAGAGCATAGTTTTCCCATTAAGAGTTATTTATCATCTGAGGAGCTGCTTTATGTCCATAGTTTATCCAGTTTGTCAGCTGTTTTGTAGATAAGTACACCGTGCTCTGTTTCCATTTTCTGGTGACATTTCTTGCTCAGGTTTTTTTTTGTATTTGTATACAGAGAATTGAACATCACAATTAAAGTGCATCCCCAAGTAGTTTAGGACAACTGTGCATTTGTCCTGAGTGTAATTAGGTGGATAATTGTATCTAGAGTCACAATGAGCGACGTGTTTTGGAGATATTTCTTCCTAGCTGCGTTTGATGCTCCCTTTGCTCTACTTTTGGCAAAGGTGATAAGCAGAATTAGGGACTGGGTAATTTTGATGAAGTGGCCGGTTACTGTTGTGATACTGAAAATATTTTACATAATCACAGCTATCATTTAAAGGGAATCTTTGAGAAACTGCTGTCATAAGAACTTGAGTTTCAGTAGATAATGATAGCAAAATGAATTTGTAACTGTTCTTTAACACACAAAACAATTGAAGCTTTACTGGTAACACTGTTTTTAAGGTTTTTCTTAAGTATGTATATACAGTACACTCGTTATATTAAATATTTTTGGATGGCAACAGATTTGTTTATGATTTCTGTTTCTTATCCAGAATTTCTGTATGTGAAACTTGCTTCAAGAGGGAGTTGTTTGTAAGGTTTAGACTTACTATAGCTTTTAATTACATTGAGTCTGTGTGATCCTAGGTCTGCGTGGCTTCTGAGTTACAGCATAGTAAGATGCACAGAAATAGAAAGGTAAAAGCCAACATCGCAGGTTACAGTGCTGAAGATATAATGTATGCCATGTCCTCCAAACCCGTGAAGCCTCGAGCCATGTTATTGGGGTGCTGACACAGAGGTGATCTCTTGGCATTTTAGGAGCGAGGTTGAGCACCCAGAGGCAAGATGCAGGAGGGAGCAAGCGAGCTCCTGATTTCCCTCCCCAAACCCAGCACCGTTCCATGGCATTTATCAAAGCACTTCAGGCGAGGGCTTTGCTGCTGTTGTGCAACAGGGTGGGTCCTTCCTCTTCCAGAGAGCGCAGAACCGCAACTCAGTCATTTTCCATTGAAGGCAATTCACTGAAGAGGGCTGGAGAGGAGGTGGAGCCCTGGCTCCCTCCATCCCCAGCACTGCCAGCTCCGCTGCACTTTCAGCTGTGATTATGTGTCACACTTTACACTAAACCTCTGTGAAACAGGGATGAAGCTACTAATCTACTTCATCTGGGGTTTGTGGAGCTTAATTAATATCTGCGCGTACTTTGAGATGACAGGCGCTCTGTAAGCGCAAGATCTTATTTATTGTAATTATACGTCTTGATTCCTGTGGTGCTTTATTCATTTGGGCTTTTGGACCACAAATTATTTTGGGCAAAGTACTGCGACTGTTCAGCACAAATGATGTGCTTTATAGCTCTGAGTACCCTTATGTCCCTAAATGTAAGTAGTGATGAAAACATTATTGCAGTGGGAGTGGGATTTAGGAGGCAAATCTATGAACTATTTCCTCTCTAGCAAAGATTTGTTTTCATTAGAGGAGTCTGCCTTGCCTGTGTGTTGTGCCTTGCCCTCCATTGTATTGATAAATTGTTAGAGCAGTGCTGTGAAGGACAGAGTAAAACAGAAGCAAATGTGAATCCGATGACTTTCTAGCACAGCCCTCTTCTCTTCCTGGGAATAAGATATGACAACGCCTGCAAAAAATAGCTTTTTGCAAGGAGGGGGGGGAGGAAGGGAGGGAGGGAGCTTCCTTTCTCTGACAGTGAATATATCCTTCTGCTCTGCAAATTCAGTGTGTGCAGAGCGTCTTTGTACCAGTACAGTTCTGCAGCTTCCCCTGGTGAGAAGGGGGTTGGATTTTTAAGGGAGACACGACAGACCTAAAGGTAGGAAGAGCATTGGAGCAGACAGTCATTGCAAGCCTTTCCAAAAATGGAGCAACCTTGAACAAAGTGCCTTTTTCTTTTCCCCCCTTCTTTCTTAATTAAGTAACAGTGACAGTCAACAGGAGATTCTAGCAACCCAAAGGAAGAGCAGTGACGTCTTCTGTGATGCAGCCGGGAGAGCAATAGACTCTGGGGCTCTCTTAGGTCTACCTAATATGGAGTGTACAAGAAAACACTGGAAGGATGAATTTGCTAAGCCCTAGTCTCCAGCAGGATATTTTTGGACTACTCTGACACTACAGAATGTTTAAACGGTTCAGGCCACCCCATAAGTTCTACCTTGATGTGGGGAAATCCCTATAGACTGCTAACAGGTTTTCTCAGGTTCTTTTCCATTCAGTGCACTGCATTTCCCCAGTGCAGGCAAATGGTGATCTGTAGGTATATAGAGTATAAGCGAGAAGGGGAGGGGAAAGAAATGGAAGGGACATAGAAGAGACAGCAAAGACTGCTGCTTACTTTAAAATACCAAGGTAAAGCATTGACGACTCAGAAACAGTTAAAATCACTTCTTTTCTCTACCGTTAGCCATGCAGCAGGTTGTTTCTTCCTTTTCCATCCCTCCTTGCCGTGTAGATTTTTTTGCAGGAGATGAACCTAAGCTTGATTTGCCCCAGAAAGCTCTTTCAATGCCATTTATTTGCTATTTTATCCAAGAAAGGTAAAATTCACTACGAAGAATCTGAAAGTGCACTTAGGTCAGAAGCTTGTTCCAGTGGTGTTGAAGGAGTGTCTGAAAACAACAGAACAATCAATCCAGGACCAAGAAATTGGGAGGAGCTCCTCAGCCCTTTGGCAAATTCGACTCCTGAGGCAAGAACTTAATATAGGTTTCCTGTTTGTTCTTTGTGACATCTAAACTTGTGCATTTTTTACATGTTGGAAACACTCCTCTTGCCCCTTTCCTCTTGTCCTTTCTCATGCTTCTATAAAGCTCCACTCTTTATCAATGAGCTGCTGTTTAATACTGCTAATGCTGCCAAAAGTGCTCAAAAGAGAATTCCCAGGTGGAAGCAGAGCAGAGGAAATAAACCCAAACTGCCCATGTTTGGGTCAGGGGTGGGCAGGAAAGAGCCTGACTTGTCAGGGCAGCAAAACAAAGACTGGGAAGGGATACATTTGGTCTCTGCAGGTATGTTTGGAAACTAATATGGGGAGAGAAAAGCTGCATCAACTAAAAGGATGCAGCTTTATCTGCTGTAAATTGGTCTTGGAGATTGAAGAGGGCTCCTGGCTATTGGTGCAGAGAGGTTCTGGAGCAGCCTTCCAGGATGAGATGTGGGAGAAACAATCTGACCCCTATGATACTGGAGCTTGATCTGTTTACCAGGGATGGAGGAAGCAGTCCCAAAGGTCTCTGTAAGTAGGATTTAAGCAAACCCAAAAGAGTGACAGCCCGTGCAGGCATGCAGCCTGCCTTCCCCAGACTACCAGTAACTGAATTCATACTGTGACCATACTTGTGACCTGAAACCAGAGTGTCCCCCTAATAATGTCTTACAGGCCCACCTGCTGTCCTGCCTTCCTGTGTGCTTTTTCTGTTGAAGAACTTCTATTCCCAGAAGCATTCTGTAATTATTTTTAGCTTTATTATTCTTTAGATTAGAGGTGGAGTTTGACTGTTGGTAAGGCCTCCCTGGAACACAGCCCTGACCTCCAGCTTTCTATATATATTTTTAATGAGTTGTCAAGTGACTTGTGAGTATCGTGGAGTGAAATGATGGATGTAGCTGGACTCACAGGAGATTTGCATTGAAGTTCTCTTAAAAATAAGCAGCATTTTGGCAGCTCAGCTCTATTGACAATAACGTCAAGTCAGGTTTAATAGCATAGCTCCTTATTGAATGAATCCAGCCTGTAGGAAACAGTATGAGCATCCTGTGTGTGCACAAGAGAAAAAAATCACTGTTAATCCCTTGGGAGGAAAAATACAAGATTAACAGTACATTTGAATGAGTCTAATGAGAATCAGATGGTAAGAATGTTAATTTGGGGCAGATACTCGTATAAGGTGTCTGAAGGTGTAATGCGATAGTTTCCATCTATCACCAAATGCCATGTATTCTCCTTGAATACATATCTGCAAGTTGTAATTTAATGGATTTGCACCTCTTCTGTATGGCTCCCTGACAGAACAAGGGATTTTCAAGCTAATCACCTTTCAGGGGGGAGATTTATGACCGGTGTAGTGAGCTGAGCCTTCCTTCCATCATGAAGGGCACAGACTGGAGACAGTCGCTGGGCACAGCATACCAACTGGGAGCTGCTTAATCAGAAACAGGCTCGAGCATCTCTGTCTTGCAGTTGCTCTCTGGAGTCATGCAGTTCACTGGCTTTGTCAGATATAATTGTTTGCCTAAATCGGTCCTGGTTACTAGTATTTTGGGAAGTTGGGTGGGTAGTAATTTTTCTGTCATGCCTTACTTAATAGCCCTCGGCTTTGTAAGAAGTGAACAAAGCAATGGGCTTTCGTACTTCCTATTTGCTTTTGAGAGTCTGAGGTGGCAGTTCCATTTTAAGTACTTGTAAGTCATAGGTGAAGATTCACGTTGCCTAGTTCTCAGCCTTTAGCTTAGGTAGATGAGTTGGTCACTCTCTTCATGTGTTGCCCAGAGAAAGGGACTTCTCCGAGGTTGGTGCAGAGCTCCTTCTCTTAGGCTCCTGCTCTTCTCTCTCTGTGGAGAGTCTACCTCTATTCTTCCCCTGGGGGGTACAGGGAGACTGTGCAATTAAAGTGGGTGCTTATGTTTGTATAGATCTCATACCTCTTTAAATTAATCACATGAGGCAGCTGAGTATCTCCTAGTACATGGCCTAAGGCAGGAAATGAGAGGAGATGAAATTACACTGACTTGTTCCAGAGAAATTACTGCACTGATGCTTTCATATTTAGCCCCATTGCCTGTGTTCACCTGTTCAGCATTCATTTTAATACAAAGAGTAGGCTCATAGAAGCATCAGTTTTACAGTTGCATCACTTACCGGGCTGCATCTGCTTTCCAAGATTGTCACTGGCATAAGAGACTGCAAATAAAAGTCAACTGGAACACAAATGGCAGCATCTCAGTAGTGCCAGGCTGTACAGTGGAGATTATTTGCTTATGCTTTTATTTGCCAGCATTGTCTAAACAAAGATAAGGATGTAAATGCTGTAGCAGAGCTTCCCAAACAGGATTACGGGGGTGATAGGAGCTAGCACTTAACATTACAATGATAGATGCCAGTGTGGGAGAGACGTCATTGCCCGCTGCTCTTCTTACATCCTAAGAGCAGAGCAATAAAAGGGGAGGCAGGTCTGTGGAGCTCTATGTGAGGTTTGCTGCTTTACTCGGGAACGTTAATCTTTTAGGGTTTGATTCATTAGACTGGTACTGTGTGAGCTTTGCTTTGATTCCTCTAAAATACAAATTGCAGCTAATGTGACTCTGAAGGAGGGTGTTACGTTGTGAGCCTGAGTAAGTTTTACAACAGACCAGGCAAGCTCAATGTAATCCCTGAACTGAGTGGGGAACGGGCCTCCAAGTCAGCTAATTTTGAATGTCAGCGTGCATGGTACCAGGCTAATTGAGATACACAGAAACTGCCATGTGCCTTTTTAATTGCATTTAGACAAGATGTACAGTATTTGAGTCAGCTCGGCAGTGTTCCCACTGATGAGAGTGTTGATGACACCTGACACCAGTGATGATATATTAAGTGAGCTTAATATCTTAGCGCACATGTCATGAGGCACATTAGAATCACAGAAGAATGTAGGTGAGAAACGACCTTTCCTCTGGAGGTCATCTGGTCCCACCTCCTGCTCACAGAGTTCAAATATAGAGCAGGTTGCTCAGGACTATGTCCAGCTGAGCTTTGACATAGCTGGACATTCATTTCCGAGGATGAATATTCCACCATCTCTCTGTGCCTGAGTTCTGATGCTGCACTTCTCCTTGTGATAGCTAACAACCAGAATTTCCCTTGCTGTGCCTTAATCTGTTGCAGCCAAGCACCTCTGAGGAAAGATTGGTACCATCTTTTCCAGTTATCTGTTGGGTAGCTGAAGATGGCAATTGGATACCTTCTCAGCCTGGGGAGGGAAAGGCTGAATACATGTTCATCTCAGACTCTTCATATCGTGGTCCCCCCAGCCATGTCAGTGCCCCTCCACGTGCCTTTCTCCAGTTTGTCATCATCTTTCTGGCACTGGAGAACTCAAAACTGGTGACAGCACTCCAGATCTACACCAAATAGCAGGAAATAGTTACTTTCAGTCTGCTGAGATGCATTACCTAATGTCAGACTTCTCTCAGCTGCCTATAGAATACTTCATCTTGCTTTTCACCCTGGTTGGGTAGTCTGTAACAGACTAACACCATGATACCTGATTTATTGGCCTTCCCCCTGATTCATACCCATAAACACTCAACCCTATTGTCACCATCATTAAGCTCTATACAATTAAAACACTTCCTAACATACCAGGCTACCCCATTGCTTCTCCTTCCTTACAGCACTCATTCAGCACATTTACACATACCATACCAGCCCCGCCAACCTAATTGGTAGTGAAGGATGAACTATTAATTGCATTTAAAATAAATTCTTAAGCAGCCCTGAGCTTGTGATTATTTCTTTTAAACAAGGAGAAAGTTTAGCTTCATCCTTCTGTAAATAGTCCCCTGGGCAGTGTTTCCCAAAGCAGCTAATGGCAAGCAGGTTTGGCACTTTTATGGGGTTGTATGGTTTTTAATAAGAGAGCAGTATTATTCCCTCACATCTAAAAGTCTACAGAGTTTGTGAGCTTCTAGTTGTAGTGATTTTTGTGCCAGGTTGGCAAGCGGTGGTGTTTTCTCTCTGAGGCTGTCGCTTGCTCGGCAGAGCACAGGAGTGACTAATACAGACAAATGAAGCTAGGAAAAATTAAACAAATACCACAGTAAAGCATTTCTAATGCCCTATATGATCCCCTTGTGGGCTCAAAGCTTGATGTTGTAGGTGAGCTTATAGACTTGTTAACATACAGCCAAACCCCACAGCATTTAGGTCTTTTCTGGACTGAGATTACATACATGAGGATAGTTCAGGACAGGCTTCTGCAGTACAGCAGATAACAGTTCTTCCTGTGACTGCAGTGACAGTAAGAGATTCTGCACACATTTCATGCATATTAAGACCAAAATTGCCTGTAGTATCTTCAGCACCAGGTCCATGGACCATTTGCTATCCTGTTTGCCTGAAAAGTGTCTTGCCTTGAGAGCAAGAAAAGTAAATAAAACCCACAGGCCCTTGAGATTTCCAGGCTTTGGGAGCAGAAGCCCTCACTTTAGGATTTCTTGCTGTTGTTCCTAGAATACCACAAATAGGTCAAACAAGCAATCCTGAACGCTCAGAAATGCTTTTCACTTACGATAAATGATTGTGCAAGTATTTGAGGTAAGTGTTCATGTCACATTTCCACAGAAGACTTGCTCAGCTCATAGATTTTGCATTCTCTGAGGAGCTCTCTATTATTTGGTGGCTGACAACAGCAGGTCACACTGGAAGCATACACCGTTTCTAACTAATCTCTTACTTTGAATAGTGAATGAAGAACAATCAAAGGAAACGGTCTGGAAGTAACACATTGTTTAATATCAGCTCTCCCAAACCAGCAAATACAAAACAGCAGCATCGAAAATAGCAGCGTCACAAAGTAAAAATGGCTTATATGTGAGATCCTTGAGCCAAAAGGCAGCCTGCTTTTCGTAAATCTATTTTTACCTTGGTCAGCTGTACTAACTGATTTTATCAATGTAGCTAGTCTCTACAATAAGAATGCTCACGTAACGTAGTGTCAATGCAGGCAGCTATGGCAAGTCATGATATATACATGTAGCACAAACCCTTTCAGATCAGCTTCATACAACTGAAGTTCCATAAATGGATTAAATCTCGATAGTCTTGCACTACTCAATTTCACCCTCACAAGCTGGCATCAAACAGGGGCAGAAAAGCAGCCTTGTTGGAAGTGCAGCCCTGCTATTTTTGCATACTTTGAACTAGATGACTTGCAAACCTTTTCCATCTCAGTGGTCAGTTGTCGCAGTTTGAGCAGAACCAGAGGGGCTGCTTCTCTGCATCTCCCATTAGAAGAGAGGTGCCTTTAGCAAAGACTTCCCTTGCTCAGGTACCACAGAGCTGATGGTGAAAGGTGAAACCTTTCAAATTAAAAGGAGCTATGATGGTTTTTAGGTATCTGTGACAGCATATCCTGCAACATGGTAGTGCTGTTGCTAGTGCTCCTACTGACTAATAGTAGTTGTGGTCAGCAGCCCCGGCCCCACAACAAAGGACAGGGGAAGGCCAAGGTTAACAGGGACAAAGTATTTGATAAGCAGCCAAAATAAGTTTAATGCCTTAAAGAGGGTGAAGGGGACCATGGGAGGACTTTTTTGGCTATTGCTGTCTAAAACCTTGAGGGCAGTTTGAACACCCTGCCAGCATACAGCCTGAAGAGCAAACAACCTTCCACTGTGGTAAAGCAAGTGGGCAACGTGTAGTTAACTTTAAAGTTAACTTTAAGTTAAGTAAAAGTTAACTTTAAAATGAAAGAGAGATCTTTTAAAACTAGGATGAAACTGTGCAGCAGGTACAGCCTGAACGTGACCTGCTGGGGCTTCCTTCCCTTCCGACGGGTTGCGATACGTTGCGTTGTAGGGCTGTTTATCAGCCTCAGAGCATGGTTTTGTATTCAACATTACCTCTGTTATCCTCCATACCACCAGCACCCCTAAATCAATATTTGCACCTTGTGCTGGTTCTCCCTGGAGTTATTTTCCCTCGCAAGTGATGTTGTGAATGAGTTCAAAACCAGACCCTCAGGTATACGTTTGTAGAGTGGTTTTCAGTCTGAGCAAAAGCCAGTGCCTAAGCGGAAGTGAAGAAAAAAGCCTGTTTTCAGGCTTTTTCTAAGTGCAGCTGTGTCACATAGATGTCTTCGTAAGGAACTCCTGCAGCTGTCCATCAGAGCTAGCCAGCAGCAAAGGCTGGAAGCAGAACTAGGGCTGGGGGAGGGATTTCATTCTTGCACTGGGCCAGATCCTCTGAACAATAAAGCCAAGTGGGTAAAAGCAAAAGACATGTTAAGTGAAGCGAGCTGAGCTGTTCCTTCGTCAGTGCCTGAGGCTCTCTCAGATTATGCTGTATTTAATTCTGCCGTTTTGGGCCCCAGTCCTGCGCTGATGATTGGAGGGTGGCTTTTTCCACTTGTGCTTTAGTCCATCAAAAACCCCAGGCCTTAACAGCATGAAAACCAACATAGGCACTTGGAATTTTTGTTTAAACCAAGCCTGAACAAAGGTGGTGTTATTTAACTTGAAGCTCCAGTTTAAAAAATAGTGAAAATCCAGTATTGCACATGGTAAAACTCCAGATCTTAGTTAATCTGTACCCTAAAAATCACAGAATGGAGATGATGATGATGAAAATCCTCTACCAGCCTCACCCCATTAAAGCTACTGAAGTCCTTCCAACACGTCCTCACTGGAGCTGTAGCCAAGGATTTAAGAGGTCCATGTTTGTTTAAAATTGTCTCTAGACTACCTGGAACTAGAGGCCAAGAATCTCAGCAGAGCCATTGGGCACTGTATTTGTTTGTTTTCATCCGTGCATGGATTTCTTTGAAAAATACCCAGCAGAGCAATAAGAAGGGATTGTTTTTAATCTTTAGAGATGATAGCATGCTGTTATGCATCAAGGACGCTCAAAAACAAAGCATCAGATAAACTGTACCAGGAGATGTTGGGTGGGGTTTTTTTTTTCACCTCTGGGCTCTTTTGCAAATCAAACACGCTCTGCTTGGAGCTAGCTGCTGATGAGACATCCATAGGTTCGGGTTGTCATCCCACAAGCATTAACACCGCCGCGTTCTCTCAGTTTACACGTGTGCGAATGCAGCTGGATTCTGCCCATGCTCAGCACCCCGAGGGAGCGCGGTCATTATCACTACAAGGACAGCTGGGATCTGGCCTTTAGCCAGGACCTTGCTTAATGCAATGAGAAGATTTTGGTGATACAGAGTGGATTCCACATCCCCTCCTCCGGGAGTCCCGGGTTTATGCCCTGCTTGGTTTAAACCAGGTCCGTGCATTGTTTGTGTTACGCCGGACAGCACAGTGGACAAAAGAGTGTTTTTTTGGTTTCAGATCATATTAATGACTGCTATTTATGTAGCTGCAAATGTATCGTTCCTCTTGTTTGAGACCTCCTCAGCAGCATCCTCCCCTGCCTGAATGAGCAGGGTTATAAAACACAGTAATTACAAATCTCATTGACTGCCTTGCATTCAAGGGCGTGTTCCCCCCGAGCATTTGCTGCGAAGCGTGTTACCGGGGAGACTGTCCTGTACAATCCAAAACAGAATTATTCTGACCCAGTGAGCTCGTTGGAGGGGAGAGCATTTGGGATGCTGACCTGCTGCCACAGCACACAGAATGCATTTTTCTCATTGCACAGCAGGGCAATGCCGCACTACAACAAGGCAAATACATTCAAGCATTCTTTTAAGGCATGACTTACATCTCATTGACAAGTGCTGGCTCCCTAAAGATGAAGAAAGGGAGCCTAGGACAGCAGTCACAAACCAGAAGTCATGCTGGCCCCATCCACACAATTCAGCAGCTTTCTCTCAAGGTTTGGCTGTCTGAGACCTCTCTGGGCAAACCCATAAATACCTCAGACAAGATAACACAGTATCAATAAAACCCCTTCTTAAAACATTCAGGTCAGGCTATGTTTGTAAGACAGGCTAAGAAGCGTTTAGTAGGGGACAGCAGGCTGTTGTGCCTTGCACTACTAACCATAGCATGCTTCAGTCCCATCCTTTCCCCATCCATTGTAGTCAGGATCCTTACGGGTACTTTCCTCAGTCCTGAGGGGTTCATTATCAGCATCGATTGTGATGCCCTACAGTCGAAACTACAGAAAGCCCTGCCAGTCCCCCACTCTTGAAAAAAGGGCTGTAAAACCTGAGCACTCTTACGCTCTGGGGAAAGGAACAAAAAAGAGAAGAAAAGGAAGAGCTTCCTAGAACAGCAGCAAACACAAAGCACGCTGTTGCCATCCATTTCCTCCATTAGTGTCAGCGCACAAAAGGAACACAGTGCTATGAGGTAGCATAGGCTGTCACATCTTTGTGCTCCAGGAGGAGGGGGAGACGAGGTGCAGAGCAGTCACTCCCAGCAGGTGTGCAAACCAATTGAGTTTAATTAGAAACATCCTGCTGGAAGTGTAAATGTCTTACAAGGAGATCAGCCCGTCAGGGAATGCTGCTGGAGCCTCTGTTTTGGTGAGGCTTTGATACAAGTACAGCTGAAGGTGAGCATCTCCTTCCCTGGCTGTCTCCTCTGCCCCCCAGACACAGGAGCACAGGATTCATGTCATACTGCTACACAGTGGGTCTTCTCTGTGTTACTGCCTTCCTTGGCATCTCACATATGCAGGCTGGTTCATTTAACCATACCCACGGCCGTTCCTCCTCACTGATGTGAAAGGGCTTTGCTAGACTTGGGAATGGGTGCAATGCCAGGGGTTGTACTGCTCTGTAAATATCCTTTTCACTCCATATGGATTAAAAAGACTCATAATGTTTGTGATTTAATTTTAACTTCCTTTTTTTTTTTTTTGCCTAGGTCTGTGGGCAGCACTGAACTGTGTCTTATGTGTATGTCTATGAGACTGCAGCAGTTACCCAGTTCATTACATTGAGGCAGTCGAGGGTTTTTTCACTGTTTACTTACTGAAAATCATCAGAGACTGTTTTTATCCTCTTTCCTGATGATCCGGTGTTTTTCCTCTGGCAGTTCTCAAGAAAATTCGTTTTTCCCTCCTCCAAATACAGTATCCATCATTAGACTACTGCCAAACAATGTAAAATCAGCAGAATAACTGGTCTGTAGTGCAGGCAGCTCTGGTGCCACCTAAACAAGAGAGCACAGAAGTTTTTGGTTGGTTCAAAGCTGAGTCAGGTTCCTAGTCATTAGAAGTCATCTCCTTATGTGTTGTCTCTGGAAAGGTTGCAACTATTTTTCCATTCTCTTCATTTAAGTGATGGGCTGATTAGCCTGTGACTGCAAAGGAGGTATGCAGATGCCTTAAGAAACCACACGTATGGTTTCAGTAGATGGCAGGCTGCCTAGAGTCAATCCTTTCATAAAAAGAGAATTAGCTATTCCTCCTCGCACATGGCTTTAGGCATCACTGTACTGCTTTAACATTGTTCAGAGCTCATGTAGAGCTGTGTACCTGCCAACCTGACAGCTCCTGCGGTGCTGCAGTAGGAGCAAGGACATCTCTGAATGGTGAAGTGCAACAAGGCATTTCTGCTGCCGAACCCGTTCTCTACAAATCCCATGTGCTTGTATTTATGTGACAGTATCAGCACCTTTCCTCGGTGTATACATACAGTTCTAAAATTAAAATGCAAGTATTAGAGTATAAAGCTAAATACCTTAATCACATGCCAACAAAAACAATCGCTGACTGCTATATTTTGGCTAAACATTTTGATCTCAAGTATCAGTCTATAGCAGAGCATCATGTCACTTTTTAAACAGTTTCAGAAATGCAGCCAGATCTTGGTGCTTGGACAAGTAACAGGTTTTGTCATGCTTGACTTCCAGAAAGATGACTGCTATGGAAGCGTCTGCTGTAGTTATTACATGACAATTAGCAGTTGCTCCTCTGCTGACAGATGTCCGCAGCAAAAAAGCACTGATTGTCTCTTTTGTTTGCAGTTTTAGGGATACCATAATCAAGCAGCTTAGACCATCTCCAAGAGATACTGTCCTTGCACCAAAAGGGCAGCCTTACTGCCCAGGTTAATGTGGAAATTTGAGTCCTTTCTCCCCATACAGAATTAAACATTGCAGTTATTTCTATGGATAGATCTCTTATCCAGGGTAGATGTGCAAGCTGTATTTCAGCGTTTGGTTTACTAATGCTGTTCCAACAATAAAGCGAGATGCACTGTGTGCGTGTCATATTGGTGGCATTGCTTAGCTGGGGCTGCTAAGAAGCAATAGAAGGGAAAGGAAGAATTTGTAAGGAAGGGAAAAACAACTTCACATAAGCAGAAATTGATGAACAAATTCTTCCATTGCACAGCTACAGCACGGAGCATGTTTTAAAAGAAAGCTTCTTAAAATGTCACACACAAAATAGTATTATTCAAATAATTCAGGGGGAAAATGGCTGGTTTACATTAGTGCTGAAAAGAATGCGGTGCAAGCCATGACCTAAATTAACATTTCTGCCTGTTATCCAGAGGCCTCTCCTCTAGCCTTCCCTCCTGCAGCCCACTGAAGTTAAAAGGAGTCCTTGCGCAAGGGTTTTTGCCCGAGGCAGGATGGCAGAATGATGTGCTGTGCCTGGCAGCGGGATTTTGAAGCATTTGCTAACAGGCAGAGGTCTGTGGGAGCAGACATGAGACTGGCAGGTGGGATTTAATAGCAGAGATTTTGTGCAGCTGCCAGAAAATCAAAACCCAGATGCTGGAGCTGAACACATGCTGCCTGATCGGAATGATGTTCTGGGGGAAAGAGGAAGCCAGCAAGTGTCTGCCAGAGAAGAATTTGATTCTGAGTCCAGCACTGCCTTACCTCGTCCTTCTCCTGGGGTCAGACCAGTCGCAGCACTGTCTATGCGTCAGTAACTGGCCAGGCATGGAGATGCATGGCATTTTTTCACTATGGTGCACCCAAAAAGTACCTCACCTCGTCAGACCCCATTTTGCCTCTACAGAAGGTTATTTAAATCCCCCATTTACTGTCTGGTTTTCCTTCTTTCTGTCTTTCTTCTCTGCATGAGCTATCTTCTCCGAGTTCCCTCTTTGCCTCACATTCATTCTGCAAGGTACATTTTTATTGCTGCTCCCCAGAGAACATATTCTTCCCAAGGCATTGATCTTCCTGAATTATTTTCTGCATCCCTCCTCTGTTGGAAGTCAGTTCCCTCTCTAAAAAGCACCAGCACCAGAGAGCAAGCATGCATGCATTGAAAGAACAGCACAGCAGCAGACCAGCTGTATTTTACCCTTCCACATCCACCCGATGAACAGGTAACTAGGATTAGCACTGTACGCAGGCACTAAGGGCATCTGCAGACTGGTGGCTAACATGCTCCCACACTCCAGCACGAAAGATGTGGGCAAAGCCAGCAGACTGCAAACCACTTCACCCTTTCTGCCCAAAGGAGGAATTTCCTAAAAATACATGTCCTGACATACCACTGAGCCACATGGCACAGTGAGTGCAGTCCTATTTTCAGCCTGCTCCGCAGGGTGACATAGCGAGTTACACCTCCTCCCCGAAATGGCACGTCAGCAGCGCAGCACTTGCTGGTGGACCATCAGCACAGCCTTCTGTGGGACGGTGCTCTCCGCTGGAATTCCCCGTCAAGTGATCACACACTCCTCGTGCACGAGGCTGCAGTTGCAGGAAGCATCCCTGGTAGCGCTGACTGTAATCAGGGCAGCTGCTTTCTGCCCATCAGGATGGCAGTGGTACTCTGCAAGTCCCAGATAGGTTATGGGCTGGGAGGAGAGAGCGATCAAAACGAATTCTATCTGACCCTAAGAGAAGTCCTGTTATAAAGGCTGTTATGCCTCTCTGGCGTGTACCTCTTGCAGCTTCACCAGAGATGGGTAACAGTGGTAAATGGCAATGGTAAAGCAACATTTAGCTTTTGGAGATGACTGGGGGCCTCTTTCCAAACCATGGCTGGTTAGCAGATTCTGTTTTCCCAACTCTGAGGCTCATTGCAGAATCCCAAGAATGTTCCTGTGCTTCAGATATCCCAAAATAACTGCTCCAAGCTCTCCTTGGGGAAAAACAGTCCTTAGGGCAGCCTCTTAGCTCAATTTTTTTGTGTTGAAGCAGCTGAGCTTGAGGGAGGGAGCTTGTCTTTGCCTCTAGTCACTGGCTCCCACAGGAGAAATGAGCATTTTGGATGCTCACATTAATAAGTTAGTGTGTCAGCTCATTCACTGTTCAAAGAATTGCAAACACTTTGTTCTCCTCATTTCTGTTTGCGGCAGAGCCATCCTCCCTGCAAATCCACTAGTTAGCTGGTGGCTTGAGTAGCCCAGCAATGGAACAAATCCCTGACTGTGCATCCAGATCACAGCTCCTGAGCACCAGTCAGGAGCCCACAGGGTTGTTTTGCAGGTTTGTTGCCTGCTGTCTTCCTCTGCGGTTGCCAGGCTTCCTTCCTGCATCCAGATGAGACAGGGGAGCCATCACAAACAAGGTGATAAGTGGTTCTCTGACACTGAAGCCATCACTTAGACACCATGAGTGGCCCCTTCCTCTCCTGGGGGAACTGCTCATTTCCCTCACAAGCAGGAGACTGGACCTGCTGAGGTGTTTGGGGTCACTTGATGAGGCAAATCTGATCCACTGTGCAGCGCAGAGATTTCAGTCCATTAGTGGCAGGTCTGGTGCTCTGCTTCTCAGAGGTGGATTATCCCGGTTTCCAGGGAATCTGTATATCCTGTTTATATGTGCCAATCATTTGCACTCCTCTTTTGTGGTAAGTTATTCTCCATGTCCCTGAGGTGCTCATTACCACATTATTCAGGCTCTGTTTACGTAACTTTAGAAACCAAATAAATCCCTGAAGGACAAAACTCCCCAGCTCGGCTCTGATCTCTGCTCTAGAGTGTGTGTAACACCTTCCAAGAGAAGAACCTGACACATTCCTTACACCCCTCGAGTTCCTGGGATGGTTCAGTCATCTCTGCAGAATAAAACTTGCATCCAGGCCTCAAGACATTACCCCTTGGCCTGATCTCTCCCTGCAGCAGATGCCCCTCTGCTGAGCTCCAGCCTGATCTTCCAGAAGATGGCTAGCTTTAGTTGTGGTTTCCATCCACAGCCCTCGAGATACCGCTGCAGCTCTACTAATCAGTATTGTCCTTATGCTGTGCTTTGCTCTGAGATCAAGTTAAAGCCTAGAAATTGTAGTTGCCAGGTTGGTCTACAGCTGAACTCATAAATGGTGCTTCAGAAAGTGCTCAGGGACCTGGCAGAAGGGAGAAGGGGTAGAATCACTGTCCCCTTTATACTTCAACCTTCAAACAGGCTCTCACAAACAAGGAAACCAGTTATAATTACTTTACATTTTGTGCTATTTAAGCTGTCTGTTACTGCACCAGAGACAGGCCAGAGTGATAGGCTACAGTAATAACAAACAGTGTGCAGCACAGTAACAGAATATGTTGCCTTCTGGTACGTAAGACGCAGCTGCACAGAAAGAGGGGTGGGAACTAGCAAGACTTCCAGGTTTTCAACAAGCTATCCCAATACAGTGAGCTGGCCACAGTCAAGAGGAGGAAGGACAAGTCCCTTCTTGCCAAACAAATGGGAAACATGTAAACATCACAGCTCTCCAGTGTCGGTGGAGCTTCCATTTACACTCATGTTATGTGCAGTATTTATCAAAAGTCTTTAATTATTTATCTTCTCAATGAGTTTCCTCCTCCCTTCT
The DNA here is from genome assembly GCF_034315485.1 of Pezoporus occidentalis. Taxonomy (NCBI): domain Eukaryota; kingdom Metazoa; phylum Chordata; class Aves; order Psittaciformes; family Psittacidae; genus Pezoporus; species Pezoporus occidentalis. The sequence goes on from NW_026915836.1 coordinate 2,054,026, forward strand.
CTTTTGAGCATGTAACAGAAAATGCTATCTGTAACCCAGCAAAACCTCTTTGTGCGCGGAGGTTCGTGATTTGTGGCAGACTTTGCATGGAGAGGCGGTAAGGAAACATGCTCCTTGCAGGGTGGGAGGCACCGGAGCAGAAGCAGAGGCACTGGCTGGACCCGCAGCAGCACATTCCTGCCCAGCTCGTGCTGTGTTTCCCAGCAGCTCGGCTAGCGTAGCGCCCAGCTGTGATCCTGCACCGGGAGGCTGCGGCTGTAGCTGTGCGGAGGATGTCATTAATCACATGCTATCCCAGAGGCTGCCAGGAGTGGAAAAGTAAGCAAATTAAGATTTTTTTACATATCTCGGCTCTCCTTTCAGAAGACATCTGCTGTAATCTCCGCTGGCATTCTGTGTGCTTCTGTCAGCCGTGGCTTCACTGCGCTACGTGCGGTGCCTGCTCTGGCCATCAGTTCTGTAGGACTGCAGTTCATGGAGATCCTCAAGCTGCTGTCTCGGAGAACCTCACACGTACAGAGAGGGGGGAGATAACACACACGGGAAATGTGCACATCAGCCCCTCCTTTGTTGCAGTGCATTAAGAACTGGGGAAAGATCCAGCACTGGCACTGGAGGAAACCTAGCAGTCAGAAATCCCTTGCTCATCAGCCACAGCACACTCTGGGCATTGGGTGTCCAAGTCTTAAGCCTAGACATTCCCCTGCTATATGCAGCAACATCTTGTTATGTGCAACAGAGCACAGGCACCTGCTCACTATCAAAAGAGAGGCAAAGAAAGAGCTGTTTCTGCCCCTGGGGGTGATGGGGATGCTTTACTGCTGCCCTAACTTCTTACAAATACTAACTAGAAGTTACTAGAAGCATGCACCCCCTGGGCACATGAGAGGCAAGGTCTCAACCCTCTTTAGCCTGAGAACACTTAAACCCAGGACTTCTGCCTCCCATAGTTTGTCCCTTGACTCTGTTCCTGCTCTCTGAATTGTTCCTGAGCAATGGCAGATTATTCAATGTGAAATGCATTAGCAGCCAGTGAAGCACAGCAAACACTTCCTAGTCATGTGCTTTAGCCAGAAAACCTGCTGCTTTTCAGCATCCTGCGTGTCTTTTCTCTCACTGCTGGTGCTGATCAGTCTCAATTCTGCAAATACTGTGAAATACTTGCATATATCTAGGATGAATCTCACTAATTTAGAGCAGGCTTTCTGCCAGGAAAGCAGGTACAGTGCACAACAGAATTGAGGCCTTAACTTATAAATTATGTATTCTAATTTACTGCTTCTTGCTCGTTTGGGACCTTCTCTTGGTGTCTGTTTTTAACAGATGACACTGCAAGCCTGAGTCCTAGTTGAAGCTACTGTGCGCTCTACTGCAACATTACTATGACAACTGCTGAGATCAGGGCTGGGAGAAATCTTTCCTTCCCTCAGAAAAGAGAGTGTGAAACAAATACTGCATTTAGTTAGTCTCAAACATGGGTTTGAGGCTTCCTGTTCGATTTCCTTGCTTGCTGCTTCACCTCCATGTAGGTCTCAGCAAGGGAAGAACTATCTAGAGAATATTCAGCATGCCGCAGACAAGTCTGCTTTGGATAAAGCTTAAGTGTCGACACTCCAACAAGGCAGATAAACTCATCCTTTCCAGGCTTGTATGAGCCTCACTGTGAAGACATCAGAGCCTCCAGGTTTGAAATGCTGCCTTAGGCTTTGCTTTTTATGTCAATAAATGTTTTACCACATTTAAGGTTCAAACACAGTACGAACATCCCTGCTAACATTTGATGAACTCAAAAGGAGACAGGAAGCATGGGCAGAGGGCAGCGTGCAATATGGCACAGTGCTTCCCTTCTGCAGGGGGACTTGCCTTGGCCCCACGGTGGGGCCTGGGCATGATGGTGCCTTTACAATTACACAGTGCCTTGGAAAACACATTGACAAGCCAGGGAAGGAAATGTCCTTCTGTTCAGGACTTCACCTTCTAATCTTCTTTCTCTTTTGCTTTTTCTTTTCTCCCTGCCAAAACCACCTTGGTTATGGTTAGTAAAGCACATCTGCGTGCCCAGCTCTGTGGAAGGTTTAAGACATCTCTGTCTTCATGCTTGGCTACTCTGCCTCTCCTGATACCTCCTTACAGTCTCATTTCTTCTCTTACCTCACACTCATCTGTAGCACATGAAGATGCTGCAGTGAGGTTTAAGCAGCACTCTGCTGCTAGGCTGCCTTTGCAGCCTACAGTACCAGAGCTGTAATCTCTGCGTTGAATCTATGAGTTGAAACCCACAGGCAGTGCACAAGCACTACAAATCCTGATGCAAACTCAGGTTTTTGCTTTTCCCCAGTACTTGTCAGTTGGTGCTGTTCCATCATTTTTCCTTATGCTCTGTTTTGCAGTGGCCCTGCCTGCCTTCCCTCTCCTCCCTTCTCCTTCCCCTCCTCTGCTCTATCAAATGCAGCACTCAAGCGTCACTGACTGACAGGGGATGCAGCAGCTTCGGTGGAGGAGATGGAGAGGGGGAAGAAAGAAAAGGAAAAGCTGCTCTCAACAAAAGAGGTGGCAGAAACACTGAAAGGCAAGCTTCCCTCCAGAACTGGATCCAGACACCCTTTGTTAGGGCAGGAAATTAGGATAGGATCTCTAATGCGGAGTGTTTGGCATGCAGACCCTGCCTGCTCCGTGTATTCCTACAGTGCATTCTCAGAGGACAGAGCTCAGATGTATAGCTCAGGTCCGCCACAACCTGGACTGAATCAGCAAAATGGATGGTTAGCTAGCTGAGTGGCAGCACAACCAAAACTCACTGCACTGCTCGGCAACAGCTTAAAAAAGTACCAGCTCCTCAGAAATGCACAGGTCATGAATGTAGTGGGGAAGAATCACAGAGAAATCAGCTGGTTACATGTCTGTCTTTATCCTAGGAGACCTAGGATTTCCAGGGGTTAATCTTTGCCATTGTCCAAAAAGACTCTGATACATTCCGTGGTTTATGCAGCAGATTTTGCTTACAGCTTACTCTGATTGCTAAATAATTACAGAAGCGTATGTTGCCCTGTAGCAGTGCGGATTTTTCTGTTACATGAGACTGTTATCACCAAGTGCCAAATGCATCTTGAAAGGCTTTTTGTAGCGTTCTGCTGAGTTAGCACAGTTCTGAACGAGTACTTTTCTGCAGCATGCCCTGATCTTGCCAGCTGCTGACTGCCCTCCTACTAACCACTAGTGACATGTCCGTATTACATCTCGGAGTAGCAGTAAGGGTACCCCGTTTACCTTGAAATGAATTACATAGTGCACTAGCAGAAGCCCAACAGCAAGTCTGCAAAGTCTAGTTTCTTCTGGAAATTTCTTAGGGTATTTGGACAATAATGAGCAAAAATGCTTTGTGCAGTTGAGAAAAACATCAGAGACATCAAGAGTGCAAAGAAAGAAACCTCATTTAAAGTAATTCTTAAAATCAATTTGTGAAGGACAGAGTCCATTCTATCTATACATACTCTCCAAGAATGAGATGGCCATGCAAACAAAACAAAAAGCAATCTCCCAGGAATGACATAGAATGTTTTTCTGGGAAATCTCTTTCCAATACAAGCACCAGAAGAAAGAAGAGTAAATCTGTGCCACCTTAGTGGAAGGAGACAGGCGTGTCAGGACTCAGGATAACTCCCTGAAGCTCATCAGGTGCTTGAACTAAACATTTGCAAAGGAAGTTTTGACTTCCATTACTAAAAATAAACTGCAGCTTGTACTTGGGGCTTCCATAATAACTTTTCTGAACTATTTTCTGGGAATTTTGTTTTTGCTAACAACCCTTAAGAGGTTTTGTCAAACTCAAAGGAAATAAAGGCACAATTCCGAAATTTCATGACCTTCTGAAGTGGGACTTTAAGTGGGGCTTATGTCCACTTTCTTTATTAGTGGAAATGGAAAACAAGTCACTTTTTTGCCCATCTAACTTTTAGGAGAGATACGTCTCTCCTAAACCAAAACTGGCCTCACTCAAGTATCAATTACTAAGTACCACATCACTTAAAGCAAGGGAGTCCAACCCAGTGTCACTATAGAAGTGGTTTAGGTTTTGTTTCTTTTGCATATGGACAAGGTCAAAAATACCTTTGGAAAAGCTCCCCCGGTCCCTGAAACCAAAACCAATATATCCAGGAGTCCAGTTGCCAGCATAAGGCACCCTGAATCAGCAAACCGAATTTGCCCTCTGCCTTCATGCACCGCTGGACAGTACCAGCTTCACTGTGTGGCTGCCCCTCACCTCAGATGAGTTTCTTCCAGCGGTTTCAGTGCTGCCTTTTGCAGTCTGGCTCGTAGCCTGGCTTCACTTCAGTGCCTCTGTTTGCAGCATCTGATGTCTTCAGGCCTAAAGAGGAAAATGAATCAAGTTACCCCTGGACCTCAGTGAGCGAGTGGTTGAGTTAGCATCCAAGCACAACACAGTTATACTAACGCTAGCATAACTTGCATGCTAGTATAACATGCAGCACATGAAGTTCCTGTGTGTGGCTAGCACTGGTGTGAGCCCCAGCAATGTGCTGCCCACAGGAGCTCAAAAGCAGAATGATTCCCACGCACCTTTCGGTTTGGTTTGGGGTTTTGTACTATTAATAATATGCTTGAGTTTAAAAAGAAGCCTGTCCTCCTTGCTCTTTACCTGACTCAGTACCAACGCTGACAAAGACCTTACTTAGGGGTACTCACCATCTTTGGGAGGAAAATAAGCAGGCAAAACCAGAAGTGCCAGTGCTAGCCAGGAGGTGGCAGAGGAGCCAGGCTACCTTGTATACGGGTGTTTGGCAAAAACACAAACAGGAACCAAGGCAGCAAAACCCAACCCCACCCTCCATCTTCAGGAATAAGAGGATGAAACCCTTAATCACATTCCTGCTTGCATTTATACTAATTGCTTATCTTCCTGAGATCTGACTTGGTGAAATGATGCATGCACATGAGTTTCCATAGAAACTCAGGAACTGAACTTTCATTAGGAAAAAATCTTTAAGATAAAATAAAAGTCTTCCAGATAAAAATGCAAATTGCCTGTCAGTGGGTGGCTTTCTGAATTTATATATAATGTTTTTCCTTTGCACTGTAGGCAGATTCCAGCTGGACCTACATAGCAACAACATGCAGGCATTGTTTATAGCAAGCCAGACTCCATGAGGAAATAAGAACTCCAGTAGCAAGGAGAAGCTCTCAAGTGCAAATACCTCAGGGAAGCAAAAAGTGCTCAGTGCTGCGTCTTGGTGAGGCTTGGGGACCGTGCAGCCTCCAGCTCTCAGGAAACGCTTGTGGTTTGCAAGGAGCAGGGTGGGGAGGAGCGGGGAGAGGAAACCCAAAGCAAGAAGCTTTCGTGCACGCAGAGTTAATGATGTTCAACCTGCCCCTTAAGCACACAGCAGCATATTTCTGCCGGTTCAGTTAAGCCTCCCTGGGAAGGCTGACACCATCTGTCACCGCTCGCTCTGGGTAGGTCTCCGTGCTGGGGTTCGGGAGCGTTGGCAGGCTCTGGGTTGGAGACCAGGTTGGCAACACCCCAGCCTCCACTTGGGCTGAGGCCTGAGGAGCAGGGTCTTCTGCCCAGAGCACATGGAAATGCAGGCGTGTGGGCAAGGAGACACAGGGCTGTTGCTGGTCAGAAGAGGGAAGCACCCCTGGGAAGGGCTATGGACCCAGGCAGCCTTTGGCACTAGCAGTGGTGCATGTAAGCGAGGAGAAGGCAGGAAACCTTTGCCTCCTTTAGCGAATATCTCCTCCTGTATTTCTCTCCATAAACGTAGTTTTTCACTCATACAGGATATTGCAGCATCAACAGGAAGCTGTGGGGATCCTCAGATCGCCCTTTCTGAGATTTTTTTTTTGCAGCTAAACCAGGATGCTTGGAAGCACCGAATACCAAGGAGCGAGTGTTCTTCCTGGTGGGCATCAGCTTCAGCACCTCCCCAGGTGAACACAGTACCTGGGTTTGTGTACAGCCTCTTCACAGGGCTGCAAAGGACCTCAGGCACCGGCACAATAAATGGAGGAGCTCCACAGTGGGGAAGCCACGCCAGACTCTGGTCCTTGCCCAGCAATGGTGCTGGGGCAGACAAGGGAGCTGTGCTGCACGAGCGGTTGACGATGAGGTGGATTTCACTGCAGCATTGTTGGGAGGCACGAGATGGCAGCCGGGGAGGGAATTCCCCTCCTTGCTGGAGCGGGATGACAGGCAGCAGCTGCATAGGCTCCGGAGCATCCAGAGGCTTGATGCTGCTTAGTGTCAGGATGAGGACTGCGGTGGGTCCCCGGCCACCAGAGAGCACGGTCGGCTCTGCCCGGTCAGCGCAACAGGAAGGTTGGTTTTGTGGTTGAGGACTAGCTTGAGCCGAGATAGCTCCTGTCTATTCTTGGCTCAGCAGCAGACCTGCTATGGCCACACTGCTTGCCCTTTGTGGGCCTCATTATCCCTGTCAGGAGGGTGACTCAGGTTATAATTGCACAAATTCCTTACCGTCTGTAGGGACGTGCCTGCAGCTGCCTCCAGAGGAACCAGCCTGTCCCAATCGGGGTGCCTCTGTGCCACCTCTGCCTGCTCACAGGGGGACAGGGAGATCAGGCCCCGTTGCCTCGCCATTCTCCAGCAGGAAAGAGAAGCCTAAAGAAAATACATCCCCACTGCACCTCTGAATGATCAGATTTCACACCGAGTTGATTATTCAGGTCAAGGTTACAGGCAAGAAAAAGGCAATGAAACTTTTCACTGTACTGCTGATACTTCATTAAATTGACATTTCTCATTGTTTCTCACAGGCAAAGTAATGTGTTTCTGTAGGTGTGAGCACTATAACAGGCTAGTCATGTCATGGTAGGGTCTTAGTCATGCTGATGCACCCTGCATCTAATGGCACTTTTGGAAAAACAAAACAAAACAAAACAAAGGAAAAATCTTCACCACTTCCAGAAGCATCACCGTTCTTTGGTCAGAAATTCACTTGGGTTCTCATTGCGAGAGATTCCAGGTTTCTTATGGCTTTTCATATCAACTAAGGGCAAGTAGACACATTAAAGGTGAAGCTTTCCTTTATATATATATATATATATGCATCCACATACCACGTAGTGCCAGGGAAAGCACGAAGCCAGGCAGTCTTCTCGCTTTCCACCGTTTCCACGGGTGAGTGCAGGCAGAGGCCATGCAGCTCTTGGCTAGGCGATGTGAACGCGATGGCTGCTTCCTCCATAGGCCACACTGGATGGAAGCGGTGGGAGGTTCATCCCGGTGCGCGCACCTTCAGGAGGAAGCAGGAAAACGCCACGGATGCCTTGTGGCCTGCGAGGCCCACATGACCATCTGGGCTCGGTGTGGTTGGCTGCTGTATAATTAAAAGGGAGCCTGGCTCATTAGATGCATTGTGGGTTCAGACACATCCATGCGAGCCCTATAGGAAAACATGTTCTTCCTACCACTTCTTTCATCCTCCTCCTCCTGTTCCTTCCAGATGGTTACACCCACTCGTGTCTTTTCTTACCCTAAGGACAGCTTTTTCAACAAGGTTCCTCCATCCTTCTGCTCCCCCACGCTGCTTTAGGATCTACATTGGAGTGCAGGAGGACAGAGGGCCCCATGCTGTTTCATACCGCCTGCCCCTAGAAGCGTGGAAGGGAGCTGCATCCCTCTAGCCCCATTTGTTAAGGAGAAAGATCTGTCTATACGGTCAGGATGTAGGAGCTGACAGACTTGACCTCAGCTGGATATTCCAGATGTGCGAGAGTTAATTTAGATGCTGGGTGTAACTGAACCTGTGTATATTTTCCTTGGGGATTAGAATCCAGTGTAAGCCACTCAAGGAGAGAGGGATGCTTCAAGGGCCTGTAGCCTTTTCTCTGTGTAGCACCAGTATACGCTGCCACAGTAACACACAGCAGGAGCACTTCTGAGCTGGATCAGTCCCTGTGTTTAAAGAAAAGAACTCATTCATAATTGCTTTTTAAATTACACATTGCAATTAAAAAAAAACCCAGAACTTAACAGCTGATTGCTCCTCTTCTACAGAAATAGGTGGCGATCCCTCATCATAGCACTTCTGTGCCTGCACTGGACTTGGAGCACTCCATTCTCTTGTTTCGTGTCATTAACTGCTCGTCACTTGTTTGTTGACAGGGCCTGGTGCTGAGCAGACTTGAGCGGAGGGACCTGGCCCAGAAGGTCCTCAGAGATGCCATCCGGATCCAGACCACCAGTCACAGGGCCTGGAACAGCCTTGGAGAGGTCTTGCAAGCTCAGGGGAAAAACGAAGCAGCCATCGAATGCTTCCTCACCGCCCTGGACCTCGAATCCAGCAGTCCTGTCATCCCCTTCACTGTCATACCCAGGGAGCTCTGAAGCTGTGCTCAGCAACTGAGCACCTTCATTCGCAGACAGACACCAAAACCAAACAAACAAACAAAGAAAAAGCCCAACAGCAAAGTGCCATTGTAACCTGGAACCGGGAGAAACGATTCCAGGATGGGACTCAGGTCTTCCCGCTTAGCTGAGACAAGCCTAACTGCAGAAGAATTTGCAACAGGCAGAAACAGAGACTGCCTTGTTCTTCACAGGTGCCTGGCAAATCTCCTGTTCAAGTTAATAGCGAGGCTTATTTCAGAGTGTTGGGTCAAGGTGACTGTAGAAAGCTCATGCTAGAGTACAGCTGTCCAAAGCACTTGCACCTTTCAATTTTCATTACTGAAACCAAGCCCCCCACCATGCCCCTCAGGCTTTAACTAAAGCCCAGACCAGCTCTAAACAGGAGTAAATGCACCAACTAACTTGACCAAGTTGTGCTTAAACATGTGGCTGCCTCCACACAGCTCTGACAGGGATGGGAATGACAATTAAACCATACAGACTTACAGTACATGCCGCTTACAAAACTATTCCAGTTATTTTGATAATCCTTTCTCCTGCCTTGCTTTTACATGCTGCATATGCTCACTATATTTAGTGTGGCTCTTGCCTAGACCAATTTAAATTAAAAATACCTTTTTTTTTTCCTCAAAAGCTGCTATTGCAGTATGAGTCACAAAAGCAGAAAGACCAAAGACCAAAGACCACATCAGTTCACGCTTGAACTATATTAAAAACCTATATGTATCTCCACTTGCATATTTATTGAAAGGCCTTACATGAAATAGCTGGTTATGAATTCTGAGCTTTGTGCTGATTAATCACCTATTGCATCACTTTGAGTGAGGAATATAGTGATTACCAGTGTATTGTGACTGAACTCTGTGCTCTACTGCATTACCATTCCTGGCACAAAACATTTTCATATCCATCTTTTCATGATACAAAAGACAGCAGCAGTCCTTTAAGGGAAATTATGCTGAAGGCAGTGTGTGTATGTATGAATTACTTGTTTCTTAAAACCAAATCTTTGGATTGTCTGTAGAAATCTCACATCGGAGGTAAGGAGCTGAGCCTTCAGCAGGGCAGCATTATTTTGCCTGTTGTATCGGATGGAAGAGTGGATAACCCTAATCCACGCAGCCTCCCCATGCTGGCACAGCCGGGGCCACAGCTGGCATACCCCTTGCTAAGCTGCTCCTTAGCTGTGTCCCACCTCCTCAGGGCCTTGGCACTGAGGTAGAGCTCTATGTGCCATGACACATGAGAGCCAGACCAGTCCCAAGATGAAGATGGTGCAGAAAGGAGCTGCAGGCACTTTTCAACACAAAAGGCTGGGGCTCTGTGCCCATTTCTGTCCAAAGGAGATTTGTGACTACTTCATAAGTAGGTTTGTGCTAGAACACACTTTGTACTACAATTCTGCCCAGTATTGTGATCCGCAACTAGTTCATTCTGGAGATAAGAATATCCTCAGGCAATAAACGAGATGGGGTTATTTCTTAAAGAGCCCAAGGCTCTGGCAGCAGACTTGAAGTCAGCATTGTTTACAATTACATGGAAACCTGCGGGCTAATGGAGAGGTGGGTGCCTCGTGATGCTCCCAACCCACACCATCGAAGAGCTCTTGCCCCCAGCCACGGGAAGCACACTGCCCTCAGGCTGCTCCCAGCAGCCTCTTGCACTCCCTGGCCAATATCTTGCATTTTTCCCATTGAATTTTCCCAACTAAACTTCCTCTGCAAGTTTTAGCATTGCAATAACCCACCTTATTTATCCACTGAGGGGTCTGGAGTGAAAGCACTGCTGCTGTGAAAGGTGCTCAGCCCTTTCAGGGGCTCTGGTTTTCCAGTGTCACATAGGCACCAAATCGGGCTTTTTAGGGCAGAGGCAGGTTTCCAAGGAGACAGTGTTACTGGCCACATTTCTCCTTTGCAGCAGCACCAGCAGCAGAGAAAGAAGTAGGTGTTAAAGTATCAGAATTAAATGAGTTTCATGAAGGCAGAAAGATGCAGCAGAGACTCATTTTACTGTGGAGGATGCTATGAGGTCGGCTTGCTCTGCACTGCAGGTGGGAAAGTGGGAAGGAGAGATGTTGTTGTTGACAAAGTTTGGAAATTGTTACCCAGGTGTTTTAAATTCAGCTCACAGTGGGATGCAGTCTGACAATTACTTAAGTAGATCTATATATATAAATATATAGATATTATATTCCGATATTTGTTGTGGTTCCCAGGGTGGGAGAGTCAGTGTGGTCTGACATCACTGCTTTCTTGTGCAACGTATGCCTGTAAAGCACTGCCTTAGCAACTTCTGTGTACTGGACAGCTATTTGAGTACAAGCTATGCATGCGGAGAGCTATTTGAGTACCAGCTATGCATCCACCTCTGCAACCAAGGAACCGCGTTACGAGGTCTGTAACGTAGCTGGCCTGTGACCTGGCAGGAGGGTGCCTGTTTCCCAGCAGCAGCTGAAAAGCAAACACTCACAGACCCATTTACTTCTGCAAGCGTAGCTGGTAAACAACCAGCAGCCCATCACATTTGTTGCCATCGCTTCACCTTGGTGATAATCGGACTTGCCACAGCAGTCATCCTGCTAGGAGAGGCGCAGACGTGCACAAGTACTTTGAGCGCATCAGTCTGTGGGATGTTGGCAGGGTGGTCCCGTGGATTTTGTGTGTATTAACAGTCATTACTGGCTTTGGAACTGCAATCCTAAGAGCCTCTGCCTCAGGTGTGGCAAGGAAGACTCACATGAGTAAATGCCATCAGCATCAATAGGCGTGACATTGGTAAGGTACCCATTTACCGGCACAGCACAGCACAGCCCCTGCATCAATTGCAGACAAAGTATTTTGGATCCATACTGTACTCAACCCCAAGATTTGCTGCATGCTTCCCAGAGTATACAAAGTACCTGTTGGCTGGAGAGGTGTTACACTGGCCTAAAGCCCTCTGTACAGTGCAAGAGAGTGGTTGTTGCAGACTTGCAGGTATTTCAGGGTAAATCCTCTAGCTACATTTGTTATTAGTGCTCCTCAAAACAGAGGCCTTCCTTTCCAAGCTTATATGCTACCTCTGTTATTCAGCACAGATTTTGGTCATGCTTCCAGTTAGAGAAAAACAAGGACAACTACTTTGGACAAGCCTATGCATTGTAGTTATTTGTTTAAACAGCAACACTAATAAATCTAAAGACCTACTTCCTTGAACTCAGTGGGTAATACTTCTTTGCATAGCAGGGAGCCTGGCATGCTTAACGTTCAGGGTTTGAGACTAAACATAAGATTTACATCCGATCCCTCATATGATTGTTACCAATGATTGTAAGTAATGGAAGCGAGGGGAACAATAAGTGAAAAACCAGTTCTGCAGGTTTTAGCACTGACTTGAGTCCAACAGAGTTTTCTCAGTTTAGAAAGAGAAAAAGGCATCGTTGCCTTAAGGATGCTGGTTTACACCCAGGATCCTCTTGTTCCACCACAAGGCTATTTTCTTTTTTGTGCACAGGAAAGAAAAGTAATTACTTTCTATTCTCCTGTTGTGCAGTAGAGGAGTAGTGTTTGCTGTTGCCTTTGACCCACAAGAAGGTTTGTCTATTGTAACCAAAATGGCTCTGCCTCCAGGGTACAGAAAGAGAAGCCTATGAGGCCAGGGAGCAACTCCTCTCCCTGCCTTACCCCATATAAACTGTCATTAGCTCCACTGGAGCTGTTGGTAGTATGAGCATTTCCTCCAGCTGAGGATCTGCCCACCAGTGTACTCGTTCTGTACAGGGAGTCCAACGGAGCTGCCGTATTCCTGCACTGCACAAGTACCCCGGTCCGTTTCTATGGGAAACAGTTCATGCTACTGAATATCACAATGCTTCAGAAGTGCTAATTATCTTTTCTTGGTAATGACTAATAAATCCAAATGGAGAACAGTCCTGGAGGGTGTTTACTTTAAAATTCACTGGCTGGGTACCAAAGTAGGCACTGACTGCTGCAGTTAGAATTATTTTATCCCCCCAAAATGTTCCATGTTCAGAGAGTTTTGGTGAAGACGGACTTTGGCTAGTTTATATTTCACTTTAATGACAGTAGAGTGGGAAACGGCCCTCTTTAGTGAAAAGACATCACTGCCGTGATCTTTTTTCAGCCAAACCAACAGAGATTTGATAGTTAAAGTTCAGCCTAGGAGAGCAAGGCTTGCCAGAGCCACCGCGCTGCAGCGGTAACTGCCTCTGACCGAATTGTATTACAGGTGTATTTGACAGTTGTGCAAGGAACGTGTGCAGCTGAGATGCCTCTGCCGTATGTGGCAAAGGAGAGCTGCTTTATGCCCAAAGGGACAACTGCAGTGCCCGTCTGGGTGCCCACCAGCACCTCCTCACTCGAGCTGGCTTAAACAGTCCCTGCCTGTTCCCTAGCATTGGTGCCGGGTGATGGTCTCCCTGCTGTGAAGCTGTGGTTCAGTGCTAAAGGTTATCAGTGCGCGGCCAGCTAGAGAGTTGTTCTGTTAGAAATGAGAAGCTGAAACACCCATTGGTTTGGTGATGTTGGCAGGAGGAAGAATCACTGACCCAGCAGCTGCCAGGATGATGGTTCCTCCAACTTTGCCTTCCATGACCTGTCTCGCGCCTTCAGCTCCAGCAAACCAAGGCAGGTGTCCAAGGCACTGGATGCTAGAAGGTCCAGCTCATTTCATAGAGTCATAGAATAGTTAGGGTTGGAAAGGACCTTAAGATCATCCAGTTCCAACCCCCTGCCATGGGCAGGGACACCTCACACTAAACCATGCCACCCAAGGCTCTGTCCAACCTGGCCTTGAATGCTTGGGATGGAGCATTCACAACCTCCCTGGGCAACCCATTCCAGTGCCTCACCACCTTCACAGTTTCCCCATAGAAATGCAGTCCAGCCTGGAGCTAAAACCACTGACAGGGACATGACACCACGGTGATGCAGCCTGCGGTGATACAGGCCAGAACCTCCCCAAGCTGGTACACAGAGAAGTTCTCAGCATCACACATCGAAGTGTTTCCTACCTGCCACTTGAATACTGTTAATCCAGTTGGAATCAGTTTTCCGTGTAACTTAACTTTTTTTTGTCATCGTAAGAAGTTTCCAGCAGATGAATAAAATTGACCCTGTGAAAAACAAAAAATGCTCCTCGTATTTCCTGCCAATTTCAGGACTTTTAATATATTCATGCCACAGATACTTCAAGCATTATGAAACGACCGTTTGTTGTATTAACTGGAACCTACTCTGCCTAGCAAGTTACCAGTTGCAAAGGGTATTTTGGCCTACACCCTGTAGTTCATGGGAAAAAGGAGAGTGAGCATGCAAGTGGCGTGCTTTCAGAGAGGAACAGAGCCAGGAAAGAGGAGTAATGTAGCTTCAAATGTTTGGATTTGTGGAGATTTAAGTGAGCATCGTGCTTTTCTTGTGCTTCCTCCAGTAAAAATAAACAAAGGTAGTGTGAGAAACTAACGTGGAGGTAGTATGCAAATACTATGCCATCAAGTTAAGGGACTCACCTTCTTGTGGCCACAGCGCCATTAAATCATCTTATTGCTGCAAACAGTACTCCTGTGGTTATTTGGGAATGAAATGTCTCCATTGAAGAGCTTCCAGAGCATTCTTTGCACTTGTACATTAATCTTTCGGGGCAAGCTTCAAAAGGGCCTTCTTAAAAAGCCGCCCCTTTAATTTCATACTCAAGTGAGAGTATGAAAGGAGAGAATTCCTTCCCGACTGTGACTCGTGTACGAGTGTGTTCAGTATAACTCAAGCAGAACAAGGTTCTGCTGCAGCAGTAGCAGAATTAAGCCCTTCAGCTGTTAGGACAAAGCCTTAAAAACTGGAAATTAAAGCAAACGAAACACTAGCTCTGACTTTCCTCCCACCCTTTCCCATGATACAGAGAAGTGAAACAGTGATGTGGGGTTTCTGTGGGGTGGCTGGAGGGGAGGAGGGAGGAAAAAGGCTGCCACTGCCCCTCTGTGCAGGAGCCCAAGTGGAGGAATACCACTGAATCCCAGTGAAAACTGGGGAACTTCACTGCTCAGGAGAGACCATTCACATCTTTGCTTCCATCCTAATGGTACACTGCCTGCTACCCTCTCTGCATCACACAGGGGTTTAATATTCCCTTTCCATTTAAATGGGAAGAAAATAAGCCTTTTTACCCCTCTTTTTTTGCTGGGAGGAGCTCCAAATCATTAGGGTACTCCACTCAATTCAGAATCACTTCTTGCCTTGCACAGAACCAAGTAATATTTCAGTGGTAATCCTAACATGATGTTCTTGAAAGGCCATTAGGAATAATTTAATGATTTTTAATAATATATATTCTATATAATTTTTAATAATTTATTCACACCTCCACTTCTGTCTTTGTGCTGCAAAATGAGTAAAACCAACTCAGATACAGTATATTCATGCCTCATGTGATTCCCAGATATTTAGCGACCCCATGAACAGTAAGGGAAGAGCTGGGAAGCATTGGCTCTGCCCAGGTGCTCACCTCCATCGCAGGCTCTGGCTGTCAGGCTTTTGGGGATTCACCAAAGCAGCATTGCTGAGGTTGCCTGTCTTTAACCGCATCCCTCCGGAGGTGTCAGATGTGCCTGAACCAGTCCTTGAAATAAAGAAAGAACACACATGTAACCTTTAAAGACTGGTGTTGGGAAATTAAACCTACGTATCACTGGCTTATTCTGTTGCCATTAGCAGTCACTGTGGCATTTAATTGAGCTGTGACTGTCAAGCCAGTGTCCTCTGCTGCGTTGTCTCCAAAACAAAGAGCAGCATAACACAGCCAAAACCTTCCCCAACTGAAGAGCAACATCCAAAGGTTTCCTGCGTGTTCCAAGTTAAGCAGGTATTAAATTATGGAGGACAGAAACCTTACAGGTCATTCCAACTGAATGCCATTTTCACATCTGATCCCATTTAGAACTGATGTAATTATCCGGCTGATGGAGGAAGAGAAGCAGGCAGGCAGAGCATCTCAAATTTATACAGCAATAATGGCAAGCATTGTAACATGTCCTAAAAAAGCAAATGAGCAATGAAAACTCTAAAATAGGAGGCATTTTCTCTACTGAAAAGCTCTCAGAGAGGCAAAACCCAGCTTCACCAGCTTTTGACAGAAACATATAAAAAACCCCAATCTGTGACAGTAAGAGCAAACGTAGAACAGCCCCTCTCCAGCCTCCTGCCTGCAAAGCCCTCTCTGGACCTTAGTGCTGCCTCTGCCCTGTGCCACAATCAGAGCCCCCAACCCAGCCTGAGAGCAGGGGGGCCAGACCCTTCCTCAGTGTGCTTATAGTGATGCCAATCCTGCGCCCAGCTCCCATCACCTCCCAAAGGACAGCGCGGTCCTTGGAGCAAAAGGTTCATTACATTATGTATGACAAATCAGACAGCTTTTTCATAATGGAGTTGCTTACGGTACCATAATTAGGTCTGGAAACAGGGATGTGTATAAGCACTCCTGTGTTTTGTTGACCTGTCAGAGGAGCTGACACACACAGCCCCTGCTTGCAATGCTGGGTCCTGTTTTTGAAGGATGGGAGTTCAAGGATATAATGATTTTCTGGTCAGTGGAGGTTAGAGGTGATTTTGTGCTCAGTGTAAATGGCATTGTCTGGCAGAGACAATTAGCAAATGAACCACTGCCCCACCAGAGGCTTTGCAGCCTTGGAGTCACTTCTTCTAGCCTGACAACAAACAGAAATGTGAGATGGTGTCTCAGATTCCCAAAACAGGAAGCTGTTAAATCCAGCAAGAGAGCAATTCATTTCCCACTTATAATGATGCTGCTCTTGCCTCTCCTTGGAGGGTATTAAAGTGTTTCTCAGAGGGTAGCAAGGGAAGTAGCTCATCCTCATTTTTCACCAGATGGAAAAGCAAGTCTGCAGTGGAGCCAAGAGAGGGGTGTTTTTCTGTGCAGAACTGGTTAAATTACTGTGGCTTGGGATTTGCTCCTTTCTACCGTCTGCCTCCCACCAGTGACCACCACGCTGTAGTCACAGCATGGTGCGGTCCTCCTGCAACCCCTCTTTTCAGGTTTCTTCTATGGAGCTAAGGGAAGTTTCCACTCATGAATTAATGCAGTACATACGACTTCTATAAATCTACAGTGGCTCACATTAGACATGCCTTGCTGCAGCTACAAGGTACGGAAAGGTACAGGTGCTTCTGCACATGTGGTCCGGGTCTGGTCTCGGAGGGCTGCTGTGACTTATCCCACCCAAGGCTTTGAGTTATTTCCTCTCTTTTCCCATCGTCTCCTCATGGTTACATGCAAAGTGCTTTCTGTTCAGCCGGCTATACAATAAGCTGGAAAAGAACAGAACTTGTTTCAAGCTACGTTCCAAAGGGAAACTTCAGAAATTTCCTACTAAATAAAGAGCTTAAAAACCTCCAATTAAACAAAACATTGTTCTGACAGGAGTCCTCAGGTCGTGTCTTCAGTAACTCAGATTTATATGACCAGAAGTTCTGAGAGAATTGCCAGAAGGGAGAGTGTTTTGAAACAGAAATTCAAGATGTTTAGTCCTGAAACAATCTACACAGAACACTTAAATTTTCCTTTTTGTCTGCCAGCCAAGAACTGTTCACCAAAGTTATCTCAAGTTTATAAGTGGCTCCAGTTTTCTGGAACTTTGCTTTCCAGCAAATACCATAGTCGAAAAGGCTTAGCAATGTTTTCCAGTCCCACTTCTTGTTCTCACACATGGCTAATGCTGGAGTGTCAAAGCATTCTCAAGTGCTTCTGCACAACACTTACCAAACGCTGCATCTGCAGTCCAGCCAGCACAGGTTGTTCCCTGGAGATGAGTACGAGCTGTTGGGTGAACACCAGCACATGCTGCTCTGCACTCATGTGTACACACACAGTGGAGTTGTCCCACTGGGAGAGCTGGGCTGGTTCAGCCTGAAGAAGAGAAGGCTTCTTAAGGGGAGACCTTAAACAGCTCCAGTGCCTAAAGGGGCTACAGGAAACCTGGAGAGGGGCTTTTTATAAGGGCTTGTAGTGATAGGACAAGGGGGAATGGGTTTAAGCTGAAAGAACATAGATTTAGACTAAATACTGGGAAAGGATTCTTTAATGTGAGGGTGCTGAGGTGCTGGCACCGGGTGCCCAGAGAAGCTGTGGCTGCCCCATCCCTGGCAGTGTTCAAGGCCAAGTTGGATGGGGCTTGGAGCAACCTGCTCAAGTGGAAGGTGTCCCTGCCGATGGCAGGGGGGCTGGAACTGGATGAGCTTTAAGGTCTCAACCCAAACCATTCCATGGTTCTATGATTACAGACGAACCCCAAGTACTTCTGAAATCCCACCCCTGCACACATCTGCAGTTCAGGTGATGGTGGTTGAAGTCTGCGGCTGGCTCAGACACACTCTAGGTAAAAATTAGTTCTTAAACAAATTGGGCAAGTACCTTACACAAACTGTAGATAGAGCTTCACACCGAGACATGTCTGTGTGCTCCTGCTTGCAGCTCGCCCTCCCTCAGTCACTACTCGCTGCTGAATAGCAGCCTACTACAGCGCTTTGCAGCCTTATGTGATCCATAGGAATTTTCCATGGGATGTCTACGTCTGTAAGATTTACTAATCCAAACTTCTGCATAGGATATGACCTTTCCAAAAGGAAAGGGTCCTGTACTAGTTGGCCACAGACACTCCTGGGACCTGTAGCTCACAGCCTGAAGACTGGGGACTTAGGAGTTTTCTCTGAGATTCTATTAGAGTTTCTTAATTAAAAGACCTCTTTGGGGACCTGAATTGAATTGGAAACCATAGTGATCACTTAGGTCAATCATGCACAGAGATGATTGCGTTTAGAAGAGTGAAGTGGGAGATGAGAATGTGTGCATGTTGAAGAGCTTTCAGAGAAAACAAACCCCCCCACCCCAAATCATCTGTTAAAACAAGGAGCATCCATGGTTTGCAAAAGAGCAGTTAGAGGATTCATCGCTGTGGGCTCACCATTCACTAATAAGTTAGAGAATAATGGCTGTCTTTCTTAGAGCATTGAAAAACATCTTCAGCTTTTATCTCTGAACATTTAATCAATGGATTTGAGTCTGTCCACTCGAATCCATGTATGTACATAACTATTACCAGGAAAGCTAAAACGCTAACTAAGCAGCTGTGCTTCCAGTCATCCCACATGGGAGAAAGATGTTGTTACCAATCTACTATGAAAATAGAAACCTTCATGAACATACAGTGGGTCCTGTAACTTCATGATGCAAAACCTAAAATACAAAGAGATGTTCAGTGTCCAGGAAGCATTTTCTGTTAAAGAGTTGAATTCCACAGCTGTAGTTAGGAAATTCTCATTTGTGATCAGATAATGCTGATCAGATACACAAAGTTATTTTCTAGTTTCAACTTACAAACCATTGTAATATAGCTCCAGGGCAATGAAGTTGGTTTCAAAATCAGATCTGCTTTGGTTTCACTAGAAAGTACAGTTCCAAAATTCATTGGCTGTTCTTACAAAACAGTACAATACACCACTAATCTACTGTAGTATCATCTTTTCCTTGCCTCTCCTAGGAGGAAAAATCCAAATACAAGCCATGTTCCTGTAAGTCTCCACCAGAAATAAGTAACCTTGCTTCACCTGTCTTTGCAAATTACAGTGTTTGGATCAGGAGCCTTTACAGACCAGAGGCTTCAGTTGTTCAGCCCATGTGTGAAACACTTTGATTTGCTCTTGAGAAATCTTACAATCCCAAGATGCAGGGTTAACTTATAACCTCCAGCAATAAATAGGACTGTTCACTTATTTCATAAGAGTGAAGTCTGTTGATCCATAACCTATCTAAATTAGCAGTTTCTGACAAGCTGTTCCTTTTCTAAGGTGGAAATACCAGACCACAAGACTGCAGGAACTCAGATCCTTCTCTCTCCACCACATTGATTCCTCCTCCTGCTCCCTTCTAGGTCTTCTACTTACCTTACAGGGAGTATCAGCAAACCCCCCAGTATCCAGCCCTCCTTTCCCTGCCACAACTATTCCATGCCAAATTCACAACATGCAAGTGAGAAAGCAGTAGATGATGCTGATCTGCAGAAGCAGCAAAAATTGGATTTTATTTTTCTTACTCTATAGTTAAGTGATTGCAAGCCTTGAGTATGCTGCCAGCTAGAGCATGTTTGTCCTCAGAACCACTCTCCCCCATCCCACCCCATGCCAGCCTTTTCAGTCAATGCCAGGGCTTCAGACCTGTAAGGAGTTTCAATCAGGTTAATACTGCTTGTCAATCCATTTCAGTATGACATGGCTTGTATGATAGGTTTAATTATTCCATGCAACCTTTCGGTGAAGCTTTCCACTCAAGGCCAAGGTTTTATTCTATTTGTATTAGTATCACCTGGAGCATATCAGGGGAAGTCAATAACCTTTGCTCTCTACTGACTTGCTCTGCAGGGCTATAATTACAGCTATAGAAGACACAAGCATGACATAGCATGCATACAGCAATATGTACTTCTCCAGCAAATGTAGAAGCAACTCTGTGCCACAGCAGCAAAATCAAACCCACAAATCCCAAATACAACAGATTTAAGTAATGATGTCAGTCTGCTCCAGTAGTCATCAGAGTCCCTGCCTGCTTTCATTTCCGTTACTGTGTTCCTGAAATAAGGCTACGGACTTGAGACCTACCAAAGCAGGTTTTTCCATTGCCTTCATTGCACAGCACCACACGTCCATGCACTCGGCAGCGAGATGGTGAGTGAGTCACCCTGACATGCATCTGCAACAGCTTCTCCCGAGTTCCCCCGTCACAGCTCTCCCAACAAACAGAACAGGCCGTCTTGGCACAGGGCGAGTCAGAACGCGGGTTACCGAGGGCACTTCATGTTTTCAGTGACTAATCACTATCTTTTGTTATTGCAAAAACACTATATACAGCTTCAGTGATGCTTCGCCACTGCAAATATCTAACCGGTGCAGGTCTCTGCACACACGCTGCTTCCTGCCGCAGTACTTCTGAGGGGGTTACTCTGTCCCAGGCGTGCTATTCCTGATGCATCCTGTTTTTACTACTTGCAGAATTACTAGAGCTGCCGTATTGCTGCTAGCAGCCTTCCCGGCAGCAGCATGTGCATGTGGAGCATTGTTTTTCCAACCAAAGTAGACCTTTGCCAGAAAGTTAGTCTGCTATTTTCCCCTCATCTCCGTTTGCTGTTGGAGAAATATTTTCCAAAGCAAAACATTAGCCACTGAGCCCTGTGCACAACCCCTGAGAAAGGCCATTCAGTGAAGCTTTCTGCTTGTAATCAACGTTTGCCCATGGAAACCAAGGCCCTTCTTTCTTTTCCTTCTCTGAAGGAGTTTAGCCCTGCATCGTTTGCATCTGATTCCAAAGTCTTTGCACAGGGAGACGCATCTGGACTCTTCTATCCACGGATGCAGGAAAGCAGAACGAGACCTCTCATTCTGCATTCTCTATAATTAGTATGTCCAGAGGAACCCTTAATGTCGTACATTAATTTTCAAACCTGGAGCATGTTTTCAGATAACCCAGAGAAATCACTTCAAAACAAAGCAAGGGCATTAATAAACACAGTACCAGGAAATCCACAAAGGTTAAGTGATTTTCTACAGAGTAATTCATTCGCCTAATGAGTTTGCTGCAGACAATGCGCTCTGCAAGCAGTTATTGCGTATGTATCTTTAATTTGTGTGCTTATATAATTCATGGCAGTGCAAAATAGATTTCCATGTAAAGTGTCCTAATAGATGAAGTGAGGTTATAATATTCTTCCAGAGCTTGTTCATTACAATATGCACTGGCACAGAGTCCGGAGGGAGAGGAAGCCATTAACCATTAAGCAAAACAATTGCTGTCATCCTCCAGAGGGACAGGCTTTGTAAATGCTTATGTTAACACTGTACAAAAGAGACGAGTATTTGGGTAAAATTAGAATGATAAAGGGGGACAAGCACCTCATCTTTGGTTTCGTGAGGTTTGGTTGGCTAACTAACAATATCCCGATCTTCATCCTAGAGGCAGAGCTCATCCTCTCCCAGCCACAACCTGGGCAGCCCTGAGCACTAATTGTCACTGGTGAAAGGAAAAGGCGCAACAAAAAGCACCCCCAGTGTTTTCTATCCACAAAGCTGAAACACTCCCCTGTGTGTGTTTCTCCATTTAACTAAAATAGAAGGCTGTGTGTAAACAGCCACCCTATCTGCATCATTTATATTTGATGGACTAGTCAGTACAACAGATACTTTTATCCATCCCGTAAGTGATGAGAAACTAGACGCTCCAGTGTCCTGTGCTCCTCTCAGTTAACATGACTGGCAGCAGATGCCATTCTAGGCTCCTGAACATGTAACATTTGATGTAGAGACAGGAAAATTGGAGATAAATTTAGTATAATAAAAGTAACCTCCATGATCAAACCCTCCAAGGACAATACGCAGGAAAGCTCTTGCCATGTTTGCTACAGCAGCACAGGTATTTGTGTTTTGGGGCTTTAGAGGCTGTATGATAACAATATTCTTATCAGGTTAAAAAGTTACTTACAGAAAAGGTAGGACACAGCCTCAAGATGCTTTCATTCACATCAGCAGCAAAGCACAAAGGTGGTCCAGAACGCCATCACTGGAAGCTGTAAAGTACATACTAAGTAGATGAGCTTGTGTTTCAAGTTAGGTTTTGCACTTATGACTTCATACATCTGTAAGAAACATCTCAGCAGACTTTCAGATGTATTGGAAACCAAGAGGAGGTTGGTTTCTGCCACTTCCTTCGGCTTGGAAGAGACGAGTGCAGCTGGTTGACATGGGAACAAATATAGCATCCCAGAAAGAGCGCATGAAGGAAGACAGTGCTTCCTTCTCTGAGCAGATACCTGACAGCAGGAACTCCTGGCCTGGCTCAGATGAGGATTTGATGGCAGTAGTGAAATACCAGAAATTCCATTGAAATTCCATGAAACCTAACTTGCTTTGGTGAGGGTGCTGAAGCACAGGAGCGGATTCCCCATAGAGGCTGAGGAACGGACGCCCATAGAAATACACAAAATCCCATCAGACAGCAACCTGCTGTGATTGCCCCCTGCCTGGTGAGCAGGGTTAGACCTGGCGGTTTCCAGACGCACATTCAAACCTCAACCACGCTGTGATTCTGTGAAAGGGAAGCTCGCAAAGCAAGGCCACAGGCAGAAGATTATGTTGTCAGTGTCTGGCAGCAGGCTTTGGGGAAACCATGCAGATACACCAAAAGAAAAGAGCTGCTTTTCCTTCTTCCCGGTTCCTCCCAGCCCAACGCACACCTTCTGTGCTAGCACACTGGGAGAGAGGAGAAGGCAATCCCACGGTCAGAGCTTCAGAGCTCTCAGGCCTGGAAAGGACAGCAGAGGAGGAAGACCCCTTGCTTTAGGACCTACATTTGGGAAGCTCCTAGAGCTCTCGCCAGCTGGTGTTTTAGTGACCCTCCCTGCAGAGCAAGGGGTTAACATCTCCCCAGCCAATGTGCAGTTGCTTCACTTGTGGCCTCACTGGAGAGGGCAGCTGCAGCCCAGTCTTTAAGCCCCTGCTCTGAAGCAAGAGCTGATGGAAAGAAAATAAAACGTCTGTCTTCTCCTCTGGGAAGCAGCTGGAGAAGGTTTGTGCGAAGGTCATTTTAGTGTTATGCCAAAGGTCCGAGAAGCACCAGGCAAGCAGTCTGCTTTCCCAAATAAAGAGTTGGTAACTGCATGGACACGAAACTTTCTCCTCTCGTTTTAGCTAGGCTGGTCCTTCCTTATTCCTAAGGGAACGCAGTCATTCCTTGGGCATGTTTTTATACATGCCACTGAGAGCCAGGAGCAGGAGACAGCATGTGCTTGCTTGTGGGTTTAGAGCAGAGTTGCAGGGCACAGGCTGGCCATGTAAAGCCTTTGTAAACCCAGGCTGTGAAGGTCTTCTGGAGCCAGCACTGCATCCAGCTTCTGACAGCCTCTTTGGTGGGTGTTGCAACGTGCCTGCAGCTAAGGTGGGAAGATCGCTGCTTTCTGTTACTAAGAATATAGTCAGGGAAACATTACCCTGCAAATCGCTTTAATATGCATCACACTGCCACATATACTTCATGACTCCATTTGCACCCAACGTGTCAGTTCAGCTCGAGCCCACCGCTGCTGCCAAGCTCCTGCAGCTACTAGCTTTTCCCTCACAGGCACTGGGAAAATGGGGAGAGCAGAAAACAAGAAGGCTTTCCATGAGGCTTCTGCTGAGATGCAGGGATGGGGTTCGCCTCCTGCCCTTGCAGCGTTGCATGGGTCCACCAAAGGCAGGCTGGAAAGCAGAGAAAACTGCCCAGGGGGCACAAGTGGAAACCGCATGGCTTAAAGCTATAGGGCAGGTGGAGAATGCAGTAGGTCCAATTTTAGGTAAACACCAGGCCAAGTCTGCGATGTGACCCACGAGACATGAGCAGCAGAGAGCCACCACTGGAGAGCTCCCCTCTGCTTGTGAAGTGACGCACTGGCTGATGGGCACGAGGCAATGTGGGCGACAGATGTGCTACCGAGGTGTCTTCTGGCTACCAGGACCATACAAGTGGCATGCACAGAAGCAGAAAGAAGGATAAAAAGCAGAAAGTTCTGTCTCTCTCCCTGTGCAAAAGTGTGCCATAAATAAAGGCACAGGTAGAAGGAGTTGTCCTTTCTCTGTACCTTGTCACCTCAGACGGGGAATACAGCTGGTTACTCCTCTGACCTGTTTATTCTGCCCTGCAGCTGGCTGCAGGAGGGGGACATACTGCAGTACCTTGCAATTTAACACTGTTCTCAGTCTAACAAAGATTAACATTTCTTTTGGGTGCTCTGGACAAGAGCAGGGTGTTGCTAAACCTCTCTCCTACGAGTGCCTCTAGACCCAAAACTGAGCATGTGGGGATTTGTATGTATTCCTTATCTTAGACTATTGCTTAGCAACAGCCTTTAACCAAGGACATGTTTGTGAAACCGACAGGCATATCCATATCTGCTAAGTGCAACGCAATAAACACACCTTTCCACATTATCTCTGCTAGCATCACATATGTGGCAGATGATCAAGCTGAGCAGGAGGTTATCAATCAGCTGTATAGGCTCTTGGCATTTTTGCAGTGCTAATACAGTGATCTCGACCTGGGTGAATCAAAGCCTTTTCACTGCAGAAAGGTATCTTTGCATACCAAGTAGGTTGCAGAGGGACCAGCACCCAGCAGGACTCAGTGCGTTGCAGCTCTGTGGCTGCTCCTGCCACATGAAGAGGAGCAATGTACACGTTGTTCCAGCAAGCATTAGATGCCCCCTGACACGCTGCTATGTGTGCACATACGAATGAACAGCCCTGTTGTGGAAAAAGAACCCCACGCCACCCTAACCATGACTTTAGATACCATCTTGATATCTACCAACCCACCTGTTCTATCAAGCGGTTAATAGGGCAAAGCTTAACGCCAGCACTGTACCTCAAACTGGACTGCAGCCTGCAGTCCAAGGTTGCACCCTCAGTTACATTACAGAGGACTTGTTTCCCTTCCAGTCGTCAGTACTTTACCACTACAAGCCACCATGCAAATGTAACACTCATCTGTATGGCGATTGTGTGCTGGGGAGAGATCACAGTGGCTCTCTGCAGCTAAAGGATCCTTTCCTTTGCAGAGTTTCTGTTACTTCATGTCTGGGCTCAGGGGAGAAAAATCACTTTCCTAACAGCAAGGAGAGACTTTTCAGCAGAGCCTGTTGCACTAGTATGAGAGGTGATGGTTTTAAACTGAAAGAGAGGAGATTCAGGCTGGATGTGAGGAAGAAATTCCTTACACTGAGGGTGGTAAAACACCAGCGCAGGCTGAACAGAGAGGTGGTGGATGCCCCATCCATGGAGACATTCAAGGCCGGCTGGATGTGGTTCATCATCCAGTTGAAGATGTCCCTGCTCATTGCAGTGGGTTGGACTGGATGAGCTTTGCAGGTCCCTTACAATCCAAACTGTTCTATGAGTCTATGATCCTGCCTAGAGCAGGGGTGAAGTGCATTGAATACAGGGTTGGCGGCAGCTGTGAAACACCCAGCTTTGGTGTGCAGGCATGCAGGTGAGGAAGCTGCAGCCCCTCTTCTCGCATGCTGTATGAAACCAGGGGGGTGTGTGTGTGGTGTATCACAGCACAGCAATACGCACATCGCTGTGCTTCACTGCGCACACCCTGTCCCCTGCGCACCAGCATCACAGCACCTTGCAAGAAGGGCAGAGTGAGAAGCAGGGCGACAGGTTGTTCAGCATAAGGTTTTCTCCCAGTTTCACAATGATTGCTGGACTATATTTCACACTGTTATAAGCGCTTACATCATCACCCCGAGGGCTTGGGGAGGCAGAAGGCAACCCTATGAGATCCTTATCTTCATTAGCACATAGCCTGTCACACCATCATTATCTCAAAGGCCAGGCACACTGGTGCTCTGGCTGCCACAGTGCTGGGTACTTCCTAAGACACAATAAAACACTTAATGCATGGTCAGAGCTACAGCAAAGGAACGGAAGACCTTCAGACTGGAGGAAATATGAAGCAGTAAACAGCAACAAGCAGCATGTTAAGGCAGTCCCTGTGGACAGCCCTATTGTAAATGGCATCTCAGCGCTGACTTAAAACTGAGCAATATATCAGACTTGCAGCAGCTTTTAAGGTTTTAATCCAGGTTTTAAACGATTCTTTTGAGACCCTTTTTAAGTTGTAAGCCCTTAGAAGCTGCAGACTGGTCTGTATTATCTTAAGATGTGCTCACATCAATGGCAATGCTGGCAAGAGTGAAATCAGTGCTCAGTTCTGTGCTCGCTGGGCACCTACATCTTGCATTGGAGTCAGAAATGCACATCCTCCAGCTTCGCTCACTGTCTCACCAGTTAAAAGGGGGAATGGAGGAACACAGAAAAGGAGAAAGGGCAGGGAGCCCTTGTTAGATCTCATTGATTGTGCTCTGTAGCCCAGAAAAGCAGATTCAACTGAGTTTCCAAACATAGATACTTTGCTGGTATGCTGCTAGCCTAAAACAGAGCACATCCCTGCAGGGGGCAGAGGGGAAGAAAGGGTCCTGTGCCAGCTGGACCAACCCATTTTTGTCAGGGCTCTGTAAGCACAAGGAGCAGGGGGGATTAAATCCCTTTCTGAAATTCTGACGACAAGAGGAAACAGCTCTGCCATTATCTCCTGCAGATAAATATTTGAAAGCATCTATAAAGAAAACTCAGCCATGCGTCCCCTGCTACCTGCCACGCATCTGTGCCAGTACAATGGGAGTCATGTTCAGACAAACAGCAACACAGGGAGGTTGAATGTACCATGCTCACAGGCACCATTTCTACTGAGCACTACTGTTTCATATAAATACCTGTATATTTTAAACCCATTAGAGGATGTTTTTTTCCACAATACAGTGGAAATTCCAGTATCACAGACCACGAGGTTTGTTTTCAAAGGGGAGATAAGGAAACAGCAGAACCACGTCACCCACTCGAAGGGGAACCCCAGGGTTACACCAGCAGAAACACAATGGGTGGCAAAAACCAGATCAGGTTGCAGGGTTGAGCTATTCATCAGTCTTTTCCTTCCATTCAGAAAGGAGAGGACAGTGTAACCGCTTCTCAGAGACTCATTAAATCAGATCCTTTCACAGTAACCTGAGAGCAAAGGCTAGCCCTGAACCTGACACAAGTCTTTGGTGGACAATAGCTGGAGTGTCAGTGGTAGGGCACGAGCATGCAAACTACTGACTTCTCCACACTGGGGCAAGCAGAGTGGTTGGAAGGCTTCAGAACTGGGATCTTACTTCGGACCTTTCCTAGAAAACTAAGTCAAGCACAAGGACACGTGGGAGAAAGGACAGCAGTGGGATGCTGGATGCTGCACTAAGCAGCAGGCAGGGAGCGTATGCTTGGATCTCCTCTCCCCTCTGGCAGTGCTAACTCACTGCTGACCACAGAGAGGGCTCACCTAGCTAACACCCCTGCAAGCAAGGAAAGGGTCAGGTTGGCTGCACCACTGGGACTCCATGCCTTTCCTGGACTAGCATGAGGAGCACAAGTTTCCCTGGGCAGACCTGTCCTATCGGCAGCTTGGTTGGCAGATCTGACATGGTGCAGTAAAAGCACATCAAGAAACCTCTGCACTTCCCAATGCTAAGGAAAGGCATATAATTTATCTGCCTAGAAGGCCACGTGCGTGTAATCAGACTGTGCTACATGCACTTTGTCCCAAGCATTTAGAGGGAGCGCGGAGCAATCTATTACTTACAGGGATTAACATAAACTGGGGTTGGTGGGTTGGTGTCAGGAAGCCTGCATGCTACAAGTGCGCACAACACAGAAGCAGATGGCTGCCTAAGCTCTCCCCTTCCTTTGGGTGCATGCTGCTCCCAACCTCCACAGGAGCAGCGACCTTTAGAACCATTCAGATTTCAAGAAAGTCCAAAGTCTGATCCGAGATCGGATTCCCTCTGAGCTAGGAGCTGTAAAGCCACAGGAGCCTTTCTCCCAGTGTTTATGACCTAAGCAATTCCTGAGCTTGCCAACAGAGAATGGGGGGCTGAAGTACAAGTTGTGTTCCCTTAATGCTGACACAGAACAGCCAGGAAGCATGTAGAACCCAGCAGCAAGTGCCTTCCCTTGCCCCTTCCCTTTGGGCTGCAAGCCTGCAAGCAGGGCACAGGCAGAACCAGTTGATATGCTCAAGACCACATTAATTTCAGTGTCTAAAATGGCTCCCATGTGCTCAGGTGCAGTAAACCACTCTATTTTATCTCATACCCTTAGTTACTGATCACCAGGACCACTAACACCACTACAGATATGCCACAGGCTGTAAAGACTGTTCATCCCAGGGACAGGAGCATTTACCAGTCCCACCTGATACTGGGGATGAGTCTGCTCAGGGATTCCCCAACTCTTCTGAAGTCTTCCTAAAGCAAGCAAAACCAGAAGATATCAAAGCTTTCTGCTTTGATGTGCCTCAATAAGAGAGGTTTATGAAGCCTGATAAGGGTTCATAAACTCTCCCACCCCTATGTTTCTCCATTTGTCCTTTGAGATAGGTACACCCATCTGCTCCACCCTCCTCCTGCCATGTCTTTCCATAAGGGAAAGAAACAACACACAACAACATTCTTTTCCCCTTGGGTGTATCGGGGGACCCACCTGCACTCCTGGCTAGGTGGAAAGCACCACACCAGCCAAGAGGAACTCCAGGGGTAAGAAGATTTAGGAAAGCTGTGATAGAGACGTGGAATAAGGGAGAGAGGTTTCTGTGATGCCATGGCTGTTTCACAGCACAAACACTGGCCACACTCACCTTTCTGCTCCCAAGGGCATCTCAGCACCCTTTGGATGGTGGCCCAAGGATACACCACACTGCAGCATCCAAGTGCTTGCTGTTTCACTGGAGTACCAGGCTGATACGGGTCATTTTCACCACTGCTAAGAGAAGAGAAGGATGCAAAGCATCAGCTGAGACAAGAAGGGATGTTATCTCAGCAGCCAGGCAATTTCCTAGCACAGTACACTAGTACAAGCACCACTAGCACCAGTCAGCAGATGAGGCGGGCATACACAGGACACCAGAGCCACCAGAGAGGTTTGACCACCAAATGAAGAGCAGAACTTTTTATAGCCTCTCAAAAGCAGTTCAGCATCTCCTGAGTCTCAGCCACAGCACTTTGTGAAAAGCTTTTCCTGCCTGAGGATCAGAGAAGGCTCCATGGAGACCTCATAGCAGCCTTCCAGTATCTGAGAGGGGCCTATAGGGATGCTGGGGAGGGACTCTTCATTAGGGACTGCAGTGATAGGACAAGGGGTAATGGGTTACAACTTAAACAGGGGAAGTTTAGATTGGATATAAGGAGGAAATTCTTTCCTGTAAGGGTAGTGAGGCACTGGAATGGGTTGCCCAGGGAGGTTGTAAATGCTCCATCCCTGGCGGTGTTCAAGACCAAGTTGGACAGAGCCTTGGGTGAGATGGTTTAGTGTGAGGTGTCCCTGAGCATGGCAGGGAGGTTGGAA
The DNA here is from genome assembly GCF_034315485.1 of Pezoporus occidentalis. Taxonomy (NCBI): domain Eukaryota; kingdom Metazoa; phylum Chordata; class Aves; order Psittaciformes; family Psittacidae; genus Pezoporus; species Pezoporus occidentalis. The sequence goes on from NW_026915836.1 coordinate 2,083,438, forward strand.
CTTGATGATCTTAAGGTCCTTTCCAACCCAAACCATTCTATGATTCTATTATTACCAGGAACCACATAAATAAAACACCTCTGGGAAGGTCTTGCTTGCCATCAGCAAAGACATACCTGTCCTACCAATCCCTCTCTGTTAATGCAAGGTTTTCCAAGACTTTGCTCAGCCTCACATAGAGAAGAAATCCATAGATGTAAGATTATTAAATTTTAGCAAAAGCAACGGTGATGATTTAAATACATTGGGAGCTTATATACCCTGGTTTAGGAAGCTTGGCCCAGTTAATTTTCCTTGCCCAGTTAATTACTTCACCTAAGTGAGAGCACAGCACACTGCATCATCTTATGAAAAAGGCATTATGACTTTTTAAGACTACCTCAAGAAAACTAGTAAAAACCAAAAGATAACTATAAAAGGAGAACTTTACATCTCTATGATGTGTTCAGTCCTACAAGTCTCAGGAAAGATGGTTCTTACACCTTGCAAGGCTGACCTCTAACTGAAAACAACTTGGGTTAGAAAGCATTTCTGAAATGGTTAGAGCCAGCACGTGGAAAGAAAGGCCATTCCTGATTTTAAATGGCTGAACTGGTTTCCCCTCGAGCCCACATGCATGAAACCAGTTTCAAAAGGAAACCATCTGGAAGAGTTCAGCTCGGCACATGAAGGTTCAGGAAGCTGTAAGCAATTGTAAGCACTGGAGAAGGAGCACTTTAGCGGTGTTGCCCAGCACAGTGCACCACTCCTGCCAGAGCCGCTTCCTCAACAGATATGTAACACACACGTCTCTCTGAGCACAAATATTCCCACTGAAGTCAATACCTTGAATTATACTTTGACCTAAAATAAGCCTAAAATCGGGCTAGAAAATAAAACTTCCAGTATTTGCACCTTCTTCTATAAAGAACAACATCCCCTTACCTCTAGAGGTTTCTTCTCTGATTAACTTTCAGTTCCTTGTCATGAGGTTTATCTCTACTTGTCCTGCCAGAGGGATGCTCTGTTCTTGTAAAGGAATTTTTCAGTTGCTTCCTCCCTTCCCTGAATACTTTTCCTTGTCCTGAAACTCATGGCCCGTAACTCCCTCTTTGTTTGCAGTTACTCCCAACCACCGCCTCGCTTATCCCAGGCGAGAAAACGTGTTGTTATTCCTCCAGATGGGTAGGGAAGCCAAAACACCAAAGGAAGAAACGTGTTGCCCAAGTGCAGGCACCAATCTCCACAAAATCAAGGGCTAAGTTTGAGATCCAGGATAAGAATGTACTAATTTTAAGAAGCAAGCACCCATTTGGCACCTTCTTGGCAGAACTAGTGACCGGACCGTGGTGCGTTATGTGCCAAGGGAGCGCAGCAATCACTCTGTATGAGAACAATGCACCAGGCTGGGATTCCTGGGCTCTTGGATAACTCAGTAAGCACAAATTCTTACTTCAGTTACGTGTATTTTTAAACTTCTGCTCTTTTACTTAATTCCTCACTCCTGGAACTCGGTGGGTGCGGGATTTAATTCTTTGGCATCACAAGGATTTCCAAGGCAGATCCAGGGTTTGCCTGGATCTATTACAGTACCAGGGCCAAAATGTTAATGAATCTGTGAAAAAAAAACCAGGACTGATCAAGAGGTAGCAACAATTTAAAACAATTCCAAAAGAAACTATCTTCCAACAGAGAAATAAACTTTTTCCCCGCAGGATTTGCAACCACCGATCCACTGAAGAGCTGTGCACAGGGAGCCTGGAGAGAAATTCAGTGGGAAATAATCATAAACCACCTAATTGTTATTGTCCAAGCTGAAAAGTAACGCAAGTAAGCAAGCACAAATAAACGACGTTGGATTTCTTTTTAAACTGCTTGGTTTTAAATGTGCAAAGCCTTATATATATAACACTCCTAGGTCTATATAGGTATATAAGGATTTTTCATGTTAGCTTGAATTTTATAGGATCATAAAACAGAGTGTAATTGGAATAGGACATTGAAGTAAGATAACAATCTCCTGCAGCTTCAGAAATTAAGAAGAAAGCAAAGCTGTGGATATATTTCCTTCTTCAAGGAAGAAATAAATGTACTGCGATGATTCTTGTCCCTGGAGAGAGAATCATTGTGCTGCATTTTGTAGGTTTCTAAATAACATTCATCAAACAAAGGGCCATTCAGAAGTGCAGGGTACAGCACATGCTAATTGGCCCCAGGGCTAGCCAGAATATCATGACACCTGTGAGAATTTAAGGCATAGCTGATAAGGAAGACTTCATTGTTCCTACACTTGGGTAAACTGAAACCAGTCTTGCCCTTGTTCATATTTCCTTCTCACAATTGGCTAAGTAGTCCTAAGCCCATTGTGACTGAGTTTTATCATCTCTGGATGAATATCCCTATGGTCACTGCGTTAAGTTGCTTGCTGTTCAGATAACTTTATGTAGAAGTTACATCAGAAAAGGGATGATGAGTAGAAAGAAGAAATAAAGATATTTTTCCCCCAAATCTAGGCAGGTGTGAGTTATGGATTACAGGAATCACAAGTGCCAACCGGGTCACATACTGCTCTGGAACTGAAATTCCACTATCCTAACAAGGGGTTCTTCATCCCCTAAATGCTTTCCTGGAGATAGGAATTTCAAGGTACCATTTCAAGATATTTATAAACCTAATCCAGCAAGGATCTTCCCCTAAGGAATTAAGGTTTAGCCTTTGCAGTTCATGATGGGCATCATTTGCCTTTTTGCCTCCCGTAACAGCATGTTTGAATGTTATCACTTCTCCTTCCTGATCTAGTGATGGACAGGGAAGATTAGTGATTGCTTCTTCTGACTAACACAGTACCAGGACAAAAACTAGCCAGCTGCTTTTAGAGTGTTCTCAGATCCATTTCAGAGAGCTATTGTCCCCATATGTGAGGAAACAAGCACATAGATGTAAAGCAGTATGCTCACCTTCATGCATTTTGCTAAAAGGAAGAACACCACCCATTATGCAAAATGACAAGCATATTTCCTCTGTATCCTGACATCAAATGACCTTGGCAGTATGGAAAGACATTTTCTCGTGTGTGGTTTTGCTCTTTACCTTTTTTTCTTGTCTTTATTATTTTTTAAACTTACTACAATAATCGTTTACTTGAAGTGTTTGGTCTTAGTTACAATAAACATCTTTCCATGTCTGTACAGATGGGAGATGCATGGGGAACGGCATAGAACCGGATGGTTTAAGTTCATCATCTGTTCATCACTTGATAGAGATCAATATAGATTAGAGGTAAGTCTGTTTATCCATATTCATTTTCAAAGACCAAAATGATATGCAACAGATTTATAATTAAGCAGAAGTGATGCTGTTTCTGTACAGCTTAGTTAAATGGATTTGCCACCGTGCATTAGAAAAGAAGCTATAAACACAGACCAGATGTTGCATTTCCCACACACACACACACACTCTGTGCTGCAATTTGCATAAAAGTCCTACATCCTAAATAAAATTTGAGGTCGAAGTTTCCTAACCTGGGGTGTGTGTGTGTGTGGTGTCTATTATTAGTCCTCTAAACCTATACTGGCTACCCAAATAAGGTGGATTCATTCACAGAGGGGATGAACAACCCCAGCTAGGAGTCAAATCTGAATCGAATTTACACAGGGGCTTATGTGCCTGAACACAGTGGCAGCTTCAGGTTCCTAAGCCTGCTGAGCTCAAAGCTTCTCGTGTAGCTCCTGCCTGGTAGCCCAGATATTCACAGTTCTGCCACAAATAAAACCAGCTGAGTCACAGCACTGCAAGGCCTATCTAGCAAGCGAGCTGCAGGCAGCAGGAATCCTGCGCCGGGTGTGTTGCTCTGCCAAATTAATGTAAGCCCTCCCAAGGGGCATACACAGCCTCCCTTATTATACAGTGGAAAGTCAGCTAGGCAGAGCTTGGCACTTCTTCTGCATGTCTCACTGCAGTGGTTGCAAGGTTTGCTTTCATAACCCTATCCTGTCAGATTGCAAGCAGGGATTGGAGCTCCCACTGACTTGGTGGAAATACTTGGTTGAAAGCAGGATTCAGCCTGAGGTATTAGAGACAGGTTGTGTAAGCCAACAGAAAGCACCTGAGACTCAAAGGCATAAAGACATACCCTCTGCATTCAAGACTGCTGTCAGTTTGGCTGGCAAGCATTTCACCCTGTTCAGTGAGTGAGGACACGAGAAGACACTGGTGCCATGATTCTCATCTCTCAGTTGCCAGAGCTGAGCAGAATGAGACCTTGCAGGTGATATCCTCACCTCACACAATGTGTGTTTCATCACTATCTTTGGTGGAGTCAGGCTTTCATAATATCCCATGTTTCATTCATAATGAAGCCATCAGAGTTGTCATGAGGCAGAGATACTAGGAGATAGCCCTCACGTCATGGAAAAGGGTAGGCTTGGGCAAGGATCTATTAAAGTCGACATTACACATCTGCTTCTGTGGGAAGCTCCTCCAGTTATTAGCCACAGTGAATAAGTGTGGTGGGTGAATCACGGACCTTACGTTGCCCACCAACAGCAAAAGCCATTTGGAGTTAGGTAAATGCCCTTCAATTGTACTCTTTAACATATGCAGCTCGCTATTTTGGGCACTAGTAGCTGTGATGTGAATCATCTCAACACACTGAAAGTTTGTTTGTTGCCATCTCATCCTTTTAAATAAACAGCACGCCTAATAGCTCTGAGAAACTGCAATATGGTCCCAGTCAAGCAGTAAGGAATGAGCACAGACCCTGGTAGAGTTTTTGCTTCATGCATTCAGTTTCCTGGCTTTACAGAGTGCTGCACATCCAGCACATCCTCAGTGCAGCTCATAGAAAGAGCATGTAGCCGAGGAAAAGCATTCTGCAGCCTATATGCCGAATTATCATTTCCAGAAGTAAAAGGAGGTAGTTGTTTCTTAGTTCAGAAGTCTCTAATTCCCAACTAGCTCTTTAAAAGAATACCCTAATTGTTGAGCCCTCCATATTACTTATGGCTTTTTACTGATGCAAGCACTTTAAAAGAAACCAATGCCCAAGGAAGAAACTTCTTATGAGTACTGGTTTCAGAATAAGAGGGTATTTAGAAGACACTTCAGCAGTGAGTAGCTCACTGTATGCCAGGACTTAAAAAAAGAGCCCAAGAACACCATTAGCCTCTCTAGGTACCCAAACACTCTTTTTTTTTCCTCCCTAAATCCTTTAGTCTCTTAGATTGATTAACGGAACATGCCTTGTTGTGAATAATTCAGTGCTGTGGAACAATATTCCAATCTCAGTTGATCATAAATTAACACTCATTTTAACCGATGCAGATAATAATGCCAATGCCACAGCAAATACATTATCAGGCGTTACAAATGGATGCTGTAATGTAAACAGGAAGCTGAGAACTCCAGTATCTGCTGGTGCATCACCACCGAGTAATTTCTAAATATTTCATCATTGTTTAGACTGCATTCAGATTGCACAGAATAACTTGCTGCTTATAAACAGTAAATGCAACTGTTTTCTTAGGTATAATTAGCAACAAAAGGAGGAAGATGTCCTTTGTTACCAGTTGAAACACTTGCTTGGGGCATTGGAAAAGAAAATATCGTCCCTGGACTCCCAAGACAGGCCATGCTTCCCTCCAACAAGTAAAGAAGTTAGATTGAGGGGAAAGGACTAAAAGACTGATAAAGAAACTCTTGGTTTTATGTAAAATCAAAGGAAAACATGACTGCTCACAGCACTGTGGACAATAAACCTTTACCTCAGTTCCCCCCTTGGTGTTGTGAATGACTGGTGAGGCTATAGACCATTATTATGTTACTTTCTTGCTTCTCCCTCTCCAGGGAGTTATACTCACATTTTGTGAGTATAAAACTCTCCCATTATTTCAGCATCTCCTGTTATATAGGACCATAGAATAGTTAGGGTTGGAAAGGACCTTAAGATCATCCATTTCCAACCCCCCTGCCGTGGGCAGGGACACCTCACACTAAACCATGCCACCCAAGGCTCTGTCCAACCTGGCCTTGAACACTGCCAGGGATGGAGCATTCACAACCTCCCTGGGCAACCCATTTCAGGGTTAGTGGAGAGCTAACTAGGAGTGGTATTCAGGGGAGTTCCTCCTGACACGACACTGAAGTCCTATCCTTATCACTTGTTTGTAGACACAACCATAAGCTACTCCATAAATCAAACTTTCATCTACACATTCCCATCTAATTTTTAAGGCCAAACTTGAGATTTCTGCAATCGAAGCAATCAAAAGCAATCCAGAAAAGGCATTCCTAGTTATATTAGGAAGTTGATCTCATTAAGAAAATGTATTACAACTCTGTGGGGAGAAAAAACACCGAAAATAGCCCTAGCATATTCTGTAATGCATTTTCTTTGTATTTCTTTCTAATAGCCATGTAATGTTTTTTTACTGAGAAGGGAGCTGGAGTCTACATTTTTTAATGGATTATTCAATCCTCAATCCCGTTCCAAACCAAAACCAAATAACAACTTTATAGCCATAGCAGATGTAGGTAATAGGGGTCAATTATAACAGCTGTGCCTGCATCTCCAGAAGCTTTAGGTTATGACACCCGTCTTGAATGAAAACATACATTTTGCTGCACAAACCAAGTGGATTTTGGAACACTCCGCTAAAAAAGCCTCAGAAACTTCCACAAGCCAATTTTAAGTTAGAATCTTCCATAAAAGGCTTGTCCAATTCATCTCCAGAAAATAAAAAAGACTAACAAAACACAACCCACCACAAATCACCCAACTTGGTCTTTAACAGCTGTGGTCCAGCCTAAGCCTGTTCAGAGCCATGAGGTAGGGTAATGTATATTGATTAATTCTCCCTGCTCCCCTCCCTTATTTTTGATTGTCAGCTTTAGGCAGGCATAAAAATGAAGCTTTTGTGCAGTCACAACATCTCATGTTTTTTCATGTACTGCTTCTTTCTGTTTGTCTACAGACAATGATTGTGAAGTTCAGGCTCATGCAGGTAATAGGACATTTTGCTCAGCCATCACATTTTGACATTTAGAATCATAGAATAGTTAGGGTTAGAAAGGACCTTAAGATCACCCAGTTCCCACCCCCCTGCCATGGGCAGGGACACCTCACACTAAACCATGCCACCCAAGGCTTCATCCAACCTGGCCTTGAACACTGCCAGGGATGGAGCATTAAGTAATTAACTAAAGGAAAGATCAGCTGTTAAGAAAATGCTCATTGGCAGCATGTAGATGATTTAAGGCCAATTCAGGAACCACGTAATACCCATTTAAATCTGCTATGCCACGAGTTGCACAGTAAAAAAATTCCATGATGTCTTCCCTTTGCAGCCTAACAAAGAGATAGCCTTCATCAGTTTGAATATCTGAACATGCCATCAGATACTACTATCATTTAGGATGGAAAGCTCAGACTCTCGTATCCTAAAGAACAACTTTATGACAAATAGTGAATAAAAAATACAATAAACAGAAGAAGCAAGCTTACTGGATTGCTTTCCTAAACTTCAGCAGCATTTTCCCTAGCTTTTTGTCATAATTTGTCTCATGTCCATTATTTAGAATAAGAGATCAGATAGACCAAAGTTGGTATGTTTGAAATAAAAATGAGTATCAAGCTAAGAACAATACTATGGACAAGACAGAGAAGAGGATAAAAGAAAAAGCAATATGGGAAAAGCATGGTGCAGGTGGCAGATGACAAAGAAAAGAAGGCTTATGAATGAAAAGCATTCTGAAAAGTCAGCTCTCCAAAACAGACCAGAGTTTTGGCAGATCTCTCACGCACAGTTACCATTACTTGCACAGCAGATAGACCACACTGATTCTGACTCAGTGACCATTCAAAGGACTACACATAAAAGCAGATTATTAGATTTTATAATAGATGGGAAATAAAGCATTTTGCTTCTTTAGATACCTTCTTGAGGCTCTCCTTACCTGGATATTAGCCACAGTATTTAAAATTATATTAATAGATCTCTCTTGGCTCTTGAAGCATTTTGACCTCAGCTGGCTGTGGTAGTAGGTAAAGCATGTGCCAGCCTACAAGCTGGCCAGCACATGCCGCACCCTGTCATTACAAATACTGCCATTGCTATTCTACAACCATTCCATTGACGGGTTATTATTCTAGGACAAGGATTCAGTTGCTGATAGTTCATAATAACTATGAAGTATGCTGTAAAAGAGATATAAGAAAGAAGGTACAAGCACTTTAATACCACTCCCAATAGCTGCAGATAGAAACAGGCTTGCAGCAGCCTCCCAGAGAAGTGGCAAGGTTTGCTATGGTGCTCCTATGCTGCAAGAGACATTTGTAGGTACATTTGGCACAGTCAAATACTCTGGTCAGAGGGAAATACAAACAAATCCACTTGTCTGGATGTTGTCGTGCTATGTGGGAATGGCTCTGAAATTATTTGTGTTTTCTCCTTCATCAAATAGAAGACCAATTGGTCAGGCAAGGCTACGGGGGAGACAAATTACTTTCTGCTTTTAGAATGAGGAAGAGTAAGAAGGTTTCCTGCTGAACTCAAGGTTCTGGTGTGTTGGGGAAAGTAAGCAGCAGAGCTACTGAAGGAAGACAGTCACAGACGTAAACCACAACAAGCCAATGTACCACTGAAGGGGTGAAGCAAACACTGCAGTGACTGAGCACTACAAAGACAAGCTTCAAAGCTTTGCAGAAATGCTTGAGGCAGAAACCTCACAAGTATGACAGCTATAACCTGTCATAACTATGGGGAAGGGAAGAGGGTGCTGAAGGTAGAAGATGAAGCCAGCAGCCTTCTGGATGGTGTCAGCCTCCACCTCTGGGATCATGCTGGTTCTGACTCTCATCATCAACTGCAAGGCTGTCCTGAAACAAGGCAGATTGAGAGAACTGGTTAGGCTTTCAGTGATTGACAGTGGGGAAGGGGAAAAGCATAACCAAATGGGGTTTGGAGGCCTGTGATCTTCTCACCGAGATAAACTGAGAACTGCTGTGGCTTCCTAACAGCTAACAAAAGATGGGGCCCTTATCTGTAAGCTTAGCAAACTTGACTTAGGGATGCTTAGTTAAGAAAAGGTGATTGATGGGAAAGGTGTTTTCTTCATGGTCAGGACTCCAGGGAAGAAAACCTCTAACCAAAACAACCCCAAAAACACAACAAAGAGGAGCCTTTAATCCTGACAATCACAGACCTCCAGGATCATCACTATTAAAACCAATTTGAATGTTGAAAACACAGTGAATGTTGGAAATATGGAGGTGACGGAAAAGATACTCTTATATGTGGAGAAGCTGACACTTAGCAATAGACATGAGTGTTAACAGCATAGAGCTTTCTCCTGACAGTTAATACCTGGATAAAAAAATACCTCTGGAAAGTAGGACTTGTGTATACCCTGCTATGCTTATAATTCAGAATTAATATAGAGCACAGAGACATTGCTTTTAGAAAACCCTTTTCCTGACTGTAACTGTATTTTAAGCCATTCACAGGATGTTAATGCACATTTATGCAACTGAAAAGGTAGTCCCCATTGACAGCGGCACTGCAAGAGTGCATCAGGTTGTATCATCATTATAATGATGAAATTTCGAAGGGGAGCAGTTGCTTATGGGATTACTTAGGGTATATGATCAAAAACCTGAGCATGGATGCCGTTTATAACTAGCGGCTAGCTTGAGGTCAAACAAGAATGCTTCTGGCACAGAACAGTTACGTAGCAAGATAAACAGTAGATGTAAAGCTGTTCTCCATACCAGCAGGTCTGTCAATAAAGCACACCAGGTTCAGGTTGAAATTCCAAGGCTGCAAGTGCAGTTCTAAAGGGTGCTGCAGATCATTTGTTGCAAACCATTGTACAATAGCAGGAGGTATAACTCATTTAAGAGTTGCTGTTTACTTAGAAAGGCTCTCCTACGACAACAGGCCACCTGGCATGGAACAGTTAATGAGATCCTAAAGGATTTTCAAATCAAAGGTTAGTATTTACTTAACTGACAAAGTCTGTCCCGTGACAATTGGTACTAATACAGTCCTTTGCTGTACTTTCCAATAAACATCAGTACCATTCCTCAGTGTTTATTTTACTTCTTAAAGATCCCTTTCCTTCTGAAACGAATGTGGCAGATAAAGCACAAATCATTTGGTTTGCAGGATAAAAAAAACCAACCCAACTTTGCTCATTTCTATTAGCTATCATCTATAAATTACCAGTACCTTGAGATCAGCAAAGAGATTCAGCCCCAAAAAGGAAAAAGACCTGCCTACAGTGAGAAATACAGGCAAGACCATGGCTGAGTTAGGTGTGAATTCCTGGCAATCAGAGGGCAAAATGTATACAAGCATTATCGCTGCTGGTTCTGGTTTTAAAAAAGGACATTAGCAGCTGTAATAAATTGCCTTTTCCAGCAGGAGCTTCTGTACTTATATTTGTGCATATGTATTTTCCTGGAGTCATTCCCAAGTGCCTGTCAAAGGCTCCCTGGAAGCGTGTGTTAATAAATATCCTGCTTATAAATTATAAGAAGGTCATTGTCTGCTATAGCTGGAGTTCACCCCACCTCCAAGCTTCCAGCCACAGACAGCAGATCCTCAGATCTCATAAAAGGCCTTGGAAGGGGCACGTTGTCCTTGAGATGTACCCGATTATGCCAAGCTCGAGGGGGTCCCAAAACCGCAGACATGTTGAGGGAAGCAACACCCACATTTTCCTCTTTCAGCTGACATCCAGCTGAGTGCTCTCTGCAGTGTTGTTTTGGCTTTTCAGCTGTGCTGGGGGAAGAGCAATCTGCCAGGGCTCAGCCTACTCACTGCCTTCTTTCTGCCAAGCCTGTTCCATGGGGAGGATGTGGGCAGCAGCCCCTCAACTCGCCCGAGGAGCAGGGCTGCAGTTCAGCCATCCCTTTGGTACCCTTGTCCTCAACAAGTGGCTGTGCCCAGGGCACTGATGCCATAATTAAGCTATTTATAAGCATCAGTGATGGGTTCTCATCAGACCATATTGATCTTTGAAGCACAGCAAGTCTTTTCAGTGTAAGAGCAAAGACTGCCAGTTTGGGCTGCTTGGGTATGAAGTTGATCAGGAGAAGATGTCCAGTGCGTTTTGACGTTTCACCTGCCCTCTGAATTATCGCCTTCCTTCATTTCAAGCAGCCAGCCAGGATCACTTGCTGTTAGACCAATGGTTTTCCTTTTATGGTTTACAGATTTTGTGGCTAATTGTGAAGAAAGCCATTTTTGGAATGCCTGGGCAGTACAAGCGTGAATCACAGCAGCAAGCCATTGCTTCTGTCTCTCAACATATATCATGGAACTATTTTCTTCCATCCCTTTTGTAGTACAGTACATTCTACATTGTGAATCATTTTCATGCAAAAATAGAAACCAGCAATGACTCTGCGTTCGCTTCACAACAGACGAGCGAGAGCTGGCGTTCCGTAGTTAAAGCACCAGATTTACTGGTGGTGCAACAAATTGCTGCAGGTTTGGGTGTCAGCTAGATTAACAGACCCCTAAACACATTTCCTAATAAAATACGATTTAAAAATCAAATGATGCTCATTAGGGAAGATCTAAAATGACACACAGATATACTCACAGCCTCGTCCATGTTGGATGTCGTAACGATCACTAATGCCATACCTCAAAGTAAAAGCAAATGCTGCCATCCACAAGGCTGAGTTAGGTGCCTATCAACCCTACCAAGTGAATGAGGGGAATTAGGTACTTGGGAATCAGATTTACAGTCCACAGCACACTGGGGCGTGGGAGGTGAAGAGCTTGGGTCAAGCAATATTTTGGCTGCCTGTCCCACAGATCCTACCTGTTGTATGCTGGGGACATGAGCCACTTGGAGCCAGGAGCGTAGTCCCCATCAGCAGAGTGCCAAACCTGATGCAGTAATCCTGCTGGGAGGCTGGGAGCATTAACTCATGCTTATCACCACCTTAACACGGCTGCTCGGCTCCTCTCCAGCCTGGAGCCTGCACCTGCTTGGGATGTGGGCAGAGAAAACCCAAGCTGTCCCACAGAAGATCATGGAGGGATGCCCTTAAGGTGCCATGCTCAGGCCATGACAGATGTTCGGTTGTGAAGCGTGGCACTGACTGGAGACTTCACTGATTCCCAGCTGCTCAGTCTAGTCCTAGATGATGCCCATCGTCTAGTCCTGCTGGAAGAACCAGACTGCAGTAACACTCCCATGTCCGATTCAGCAAATTCAGTCAGGGAAAACAGCTTTTCAATCTCAGCGACTCCATGATTGCCCCTTTGGTAACAGTCCAGTGGCAGAGTCTTGAGCAGTCCTCAGTGAGGATACATCAAACTGGCTGTTTTGTTGTTCTACTGCAAGCTGTATGGCTAGAGGGCCCTTCAGACGGGAAGCGTAGCTCGCTCAGAGTTACAAGGGTTGGTATTGCCTGTGCAGCAATAGCTGGCACTTTCATAAACAACATCCAGAATATATTGAGTGACAGTAAAATAGAGCTGCAGTGGCCTTGAGTTTACTCTCTTGCAGTAAATCAGGAATTGTGCTACAGAAGTCACGCTGCTCCTGAAGCCACTGGCATCAGCCTCAACACTGAAAGGGCTGAAGGCATTTAGAATTTCATGGAATTGTAATCTAAGCAAGAGAGGAATTTTAGAAATCATTTTTTCTACCACACAGGCATAATATGCATCCAATGCACTCACTCCTGCTTTCAGCTACTGAAATATTCGTACTTTGGCTCATCTACAGTCTGAATCTGTCTTAGCCGCACAGCCAAAACACACCTCCTTCTACATGTGGCAGATACTCTTAGTTCTTTTAAACCCTTACAAGGGAATAAATAAATGCTTTGTATCTTGTCTATTTCTTAGAGGATGGTTGGCAATAGCAACAGGATACATTGCTTTTCACTCTGCATACCACAAAGAGCAAGCTGAAGTGGCTCCGTAGCCTTCTGAAGACATCTTGGCCAAAATCCTGTGACCATGACCAGATGTGTCACCTTTCTTCCAACAGCAGCCTCGTTGCCATTAAAAAGACAATTCCTGCAACACAGTTCTTCACAAACTGCTTACAAGCTGGTGTGCTACAGAGGCCACAGGCAGAGGAATAAATGGTCATGAGGGTAACAGGGACTCAGGCATTGGTTTAGATGAAGTTACTGTTGATTGTTGGTGCGGTAATAGATGAGCACATTGTGCCTTTCTGCAATAGAGAGTTCCTACCTCCATATAATACTCACTGTGAAGTAAAAAAAAGATAAAATAGTGCCTCAACAGCTTCAGTGCAAAGTCTATAGGTTTAGCTTTGATTTTGCTTCACCTGCAGTTTGAAGTAAGGAGCAATAAGCAATAGATAAGGACTGCAGCAATAAAGCACCTGAGCAGAGCACACATTTTGTTCTGCTAGCTTTGCCGTGGAAGGGAGGAGCCTCCAAGACAAGACCATCAGCCAACAGCTGGGGTCCTTAAGGCAGCACAGAGATTCACTGGATCCCATTTTCCAGTATCTCTAGTCTATCAGCATGAGTCTGCTCAAGTGAGGCAGCCCCTCATCACCCCAGCTGAGCTGGTATCCAGAGGGCTAAGCTGATTTGAAGTACTTCACATGTGCTCAGGCCATACATCCAGCTCCTGCACCACAAAAACACGGGGCAATTTATGTGCGTTTTGCATTTCAGATGGCCATGCATATTTTATTAGTGGAAATACTCATTTGCATGGTACTTACTGGAATGAAGTACATTTTTGAGGACCTCCTGATAGCAGAACAAAACAAACTGCTTGGACATTGAGACAGAAGAAATTATGGTGAGTTTAGGCACTGCGGGCACTGTTTCTGGGTTGGGTTTTTACTTCAATAGTTTCTATCAGTTTTCACTTCAAAAATAGCTGGTTTTCATTATGAATGCCCTCAGGCAGCGTAACTGAGTTTACTGTGAAATGGAGGACCTGCTTACATGACTGAGCACAAACAAGCCAGAGTGGGTTATTTCTTCCTCAAACTGGCTGGATTTTAGGCAGCTCTAGCCTGAAAGATCTGTCACCACAACGGTATCTACTAGGACTGTGTGTCTGCATAAGCAGACAGCCTTTTTTCTTCCCAGACACTCTAGTGTAAATACAGCTGAGTTCATGCTTGACTTTCAGCACAGGCTTCAGCATCTTACTGACGTTAATCACACACTTAAATGCTTTATTAAATGGGGATGGAACTAAGCATATCCATAAAAATGCGTTGTATCGGGACCTACCCCCCAGATGGTCAAGATACCAAGGGCTTGATCCAGATACCACTGAAATTAATAGGAGATTTCAGTGGCCTTTGGTTGAAGCATATAAATGGCAGTCACAGGTGTGCTTCAATGTTGGGATACATAAATCAGTTTTCTATCATGTAATTTTCATCTCATTTACTTACATGCAAACCTGGGAGCTGAAAGAGCTGCTATAGCGTTAATATCCTGGAAGGAAAAGTCAGCACAGACAGGAGGATGAGAGGACCTTCAAGCTGCTGATTCTTCTCGTACTCCCACACCACAGAGAACAGTATGGTGGAACTGAAGGTAGAACCTGACTCACAAGTATGGCACATTGTTTTGCACAGGTATCGTTCAAGGTTCTGATCGCGTCTAAGCACAGCTCCCCATCAACCTGAGGCTTCAACTCTTTTCCGCAGTGAATAATCTCACAGAAATGCTCTGAATAGTGGAGGATGTTCAGGGAAAAATAGGATAAAAAAATACATTTTCAAGGAAAAAAAAAAAGATATAGGTGGCAAAATCCAAAAACCTCTTCAGTAAGTTAATTTGAGCTTGGGATTGTCATACTTGTTTCTGCAGGGTAGCTTGACTGAATGGTTTAAAGTTCATGTGCCACTTTTCATCCCACATCACTGAGGTTCCTGTGCTAAAGAGCAAGTCTGGAACAGGGCTTCCTGGCTAGGATGTGCTTTGGGGGCAGAGAAGATGGGCCCTCCCCATGAGTGAATTATCATATACATGTATCACGAGCAGTATTAAGCATCTAAACTAGAGCTGTTTTCTGCCTGGCAACAGGTTTACATGGGCTATATTCAAGGTTCTCTGTAGGTGCCCTGAACAGGTTTCTAAGCTTCCCTGAAGAGATAAAAACCTCTGTTCAAGAGGTGCAAAGCTTTGTTGCTGGGTACCTATCATACTACACAGTCTCCTGTTCCCCATGTTATCTCAAGCCCAGAGATTCAGGACAAAAGTACTGCACAACAGGGTACAGAGAAGACAACTTTTGAGCAGAGAAGAGTAGCTCTGTTAGCAAGATGAAGTTACGTGCAAGTTCATATTGGGATTGCTTGCATCCACAAAGGGGAGACTGGTGGTAAGAACTAAGGAAATGGGATGAGTATGTAAAAATGTGGATCTTGGACTACACAAATCAAATTTTGCCTGAGGGGAATAAAAAAAAAAAAATATATATATATTTTGTACATGAAAAGTGTGAAAACACAGAAGCAAAATATTCTGAGGAACATATTTTAACGCTCAGGCGAAGTAGACAATACGGGTCATGTATTACCTACAGAACAGCGATCCCTAGAGCCTTCACCCACTTACATTCTGAAAGCAAGTTGCAGCTATTGTTTCTCTCTCCTACGTATTCAAGAAACACTTACCTTGTCTTCAAAGCATCAGGCGCTGGTACTTCTTCATGGTGCTTTAATCATGTTATTTCTCCTATCAAATCTACAGAAGCAGGAAGAAAGTATATAGAAGCACTTGGTAGCAAGATGCTGACTTTTGGGTTAGATAGATGCTCTCCCTTCTCCTTTAAAACTGTGGGTGGGCTTCACTCAGCTGAGCCAGGTTTCTCGAGGAAGATCTCACACTACCTAACTACCTCGTATTAGCACTGGCTGCTTAGGGATGCAAGTTGATTTCCTTGTGCAGTTTATTGTCTGCAGGCATATTGGAAGCGTAAACTCTCATTTCAATTTGCCCGTATTTTAGTTACAAGTTAAGAAAGCACAAACCAGTATTTCACCAGTGAAATTACTAGAAATTGGAAAGGAGAGATTCTGATGAATGTTACTGAAATAGCTGATCCACCCAGTGCTAAGGACATGTTTACAAGCTAAGAGAAACCTCTTGTCTGGAAAGGCTCCAGAGCATTCCCCAGAGGTACACTAGCAGTGAAATTTTGCCCTTCAGCATGATTGGCAAGGTAGGGTCTCTGCTTCTCCCCTTTGAGGAAACAAAGGGCAGCTGAAGTGGCAGATACCATTTATACAACTCCTTTCATCCTACTGTGCCAACATTGAACGGATATAACTATCAGCACTTTTGGTGAAAGCATCCTACTTTTGGCTAGGTGCTTGGGTGAGGGCTGAAGAAACAAACACACATTTGAATACTGGATGCACTTTCCCCATGCTTCTGATATAAAATGTAATTGCATCAGATGTTCTCTGAAAACCACCAGTTTGCTTAAGACTATTTAGCAAGTTACCTCAATAGCAGCGTGCCTACACTTCACAGATTGCAAGGAGGTGCTTTTCTCTCGGATGCAGATGAGGAATAAGGTTTTGGGATTGATGTAGATGCTTCCAATCTGCTTCACAAGCAAATGACTGTTTTTTACCTTTTTAACTGCTAACCTGGCAGGCAGACTTTAGATAGAAGCAGCCAAGAAAGCAAGGACCGTGAATATGAAACCTTCTGCCCCCATATAATCTCCCCTGATTTCATTGCTTTCATAGTGAAGGTTACTCTCTAATAAAACAAGTATTTTATACCTCTTTTCAGTAGCCAAAGAGAATTTATCAGAACCATAGCAATAAAACCCACCCTCAAATCCAATTTATGCCAGATAAATGATGAAACTACAGCACAGCAGTTCGAGCCATTCTGCAAGGGACCTCCAGCTTGGATCACGTGGAGATCTCTTCAGGGCACGAGATATGTCTCCCTAGCTAATGCTTCCTTAGGGAAGGTTAAAACAGGCAAATTTAAGGGAAAGAAACAGCTGCCAGAAGTAAATGAGATTTTTTGGTAGCATTTCTTCCAAAACCCAGTAAAGAACCACAGGATTTTAAAAGGTTTTAGGGAAGCCACTGCCTGCAGAAATCCAGATAGGATGCTACAATGGAATGGAAATACTGGCAGAGAGGCTGCCTGTTTAACCTGGGCATCACAGCCCATTTCAGAAAATGAAGAGAACTTGTCCCCCTGGTAGAATAACAGATGATTAAAACAGGAAGAATTGCTCAAAGTGCTCGTTTGCTCTTGTTTTCAGGTGATTTTGCAAACTTGCCTGCCAACATACCTGGTGGGATGGCTTCCTCACAGGGAAAGGCAATAGAAGACAATCCCCTAAGCGCTGTCTTGGCAGCCTTTTCAATGTAATGTGAATAAATAAATGCCAATATTAATTGCATGGAAAAACGCCTCTTATTCTCAGAGTTAAAAACAGAATTAAATCCATCTTAATTCTACCAACTTAAGAAAAAAAGAAAAACATCATCTAACATTACACTGCTTTGTGAATCAACTCCAAATTACTGGAAGTTTTCACACATTCTAATCCATTAAGCAGCTTTACTTCTAAGCATATTCAAGGCCTTTTGAGTCAATGTAAAGACTACACTGACCACAGACCTTTAGAGTAGACCTTCAATTATGGTTTTCCTGTTCAATGTGCATGATTTGGCAGCAACAAAAGAGCAATTATACTTTAGACACAGGGAGCATCAGAAGTCTTTCGAAGGCTTTCAAAGTTTAGTTAATATTAGAAAGACAGTGGATATTTAGAATAACATGTTTATGGTAGTCAGATGCTTTAGAATACTTCAGAAAGAGAGGGATCTGAGAAACCCCACAGCCTGCCTGGTGTTACTAATCACTTAATGCTTCACAATTAATAACAGATTGGGGGCAGGGCAAGAGACAAATCTTTTCTTGCTTTTTGTTTCAATATCTGTTATCATAGCTATGTGAAAGAACTCATTTAGTTGGGTTTAAGAAACGAATAAATTCAAAAGCTCTCACTCCAGAAACAAACAGCTTTTCTACAATCCTGCCAACGTAGAAAGCTCAAAGAAATTCCTTCCCTCAAGGACCATTCTGACTGCCAGAAAGCCTTTCAAGAAGGTACCCCAGGACCAGGGACATACTGCTGCAATGATACATGCAGCAACTGATCTGAACTTATCAGACCCAGAAGGAAGAGGAATATGAGTCAGTTTGCCTTGTCATGAAAGGAGCCAGCCAGCAGCACAAGATGGTGGCTATCTCAGTGGCTACAAGAGGGGTGGCTGAGGGAGAGCCACTATCCTTGGCTGATCAAGGTGTCCATTACTACTAATGGAAGTACTGGTTTATCAATAAGGAAGTTTAACTTCCGAGCACATACATGCCTGCCTAAAGGTCTTATCTGCAAAGTTAGAATTATGCAGTTGGAACAATCTGAATATCCTAGCTGTGGAGGGGCACTAGAAACGTATCAGCGAACTCAAGACACCATTTGAGACCAACCTGAAGAAGCAAGGCAGGAATTCCAGGAACAGTGTCAGGCTTTGTCTTGCTTCAATTATTGGATGCTTACATCAAACTCACCTTTTCCTCCCACATTATTCTCCTGATTTTTATTCTTTCATCCTCTTTCTCCTGTCCCTTTTCTTTCCTGGGGGGTTGGAACTGGATGATCCTTAAAGCCCCTTCCAGCCCAAACCATTCTCAGATTCTGATACACAAAGCATCCAGTAAAATGCAGAGGCATTCTTCCATAGCCTACTGAAACTTTGCATAGTGTTCTGAAGCGTAGGAATTACTGCACTGTATCATCCAACCAGAGTTTTGCAGTGAATATGCCCCATCTTTAAGCTGTTCCCATTAAGTGACCTGCATCTTTTGATGAATCTCACCTTAAGGTATTCCAGTTGGACTAAATCTGTCCGCAATTTCTGAAACAGTACTCAGGACTCAAGTTTAGAGACACTGAAATAAATGCCATCTTCTCCATACGTCATATTAAAAAAAAGCCATAGGAAGTATTTTCCTAAGGAGCAGCTAGGTATGAATTTCAAGTAGTGCCACTTGGCATCAGACCTGCTCTTAGGGACACCAGAAAATTAGAGGTCCCCATCCCCACCCCAATATTTACTTTTTTCTTTGTAAATGCAGTGTAAGCTCCTTAAAAAAAATGGATTTTTAGGTATGAATACACAGATACCAGACTCAGTTCTTCAAAACCAGAGTAAACAGATACCTGACAAACTGTGACTGTTCTTAGAGAGGAAGAACACTTTGCAAAATCAGACACTGGAGTGGATGCAGTGTGAGAACAGTTAAGCCTGTGTAGGTAGGTGTAAGTAGGGAAAAAGGTGACTGAAGAAATGCCGATATAAAAATACACTTACTCCAACAAGCTCCCAAATCAGTTCCCTCTGTCCGAATGAAGAATCTATCTCCTTTTCAAAGTTAAGCGTAGATTGGTTATGCAGTAACCAAGTTTTTCAGTGTTGTCCCTTTTGGCTGAACATGACCTATTTTTATAGTTGGACCAGAAAACCTCAGTGTATTCATATACACAGTCATCTCAAATACCTACTTTTCTCACTTGGACTTGTGGGGGGGAATATGGCTTTTCAAGATGTATTTTTACAGACGTTCTTTGCTAAACTATTTTTAACTGAAAAGTCTATCTCTCAACAGACTGGCTCTGAATTAAACTTTCTTCAGTATCCACTACAACATGAAGACTTCAGTGGAAGACTGGCTTTAAATTCAGTGGACCAAGGAGAATTTTGGAAGCCTCCCTAGTGTTTTCACCCACCCCCACTGGAAATGGCCAGCAATGACAATCCTGAACTGTGGAAGCTTCCCTTACCTACACAACAGTAACAGTTCAACACAGCTTCTCTCTTAACTGGACTGTTTCTGTCCAAGAAACACAGTATAGTCATATAATAAATGATATAAATAAAAATACAGCCATTTTGCTGCTTATTGTCCAGGATGTTACCAAACAGTGCCTGAAAGGGGCCACCCAGCTACTATTCCTCATCCAGTGATACATTTCCCCACCAAAATTCCACAGTTACAAGTGATTAGGGAAGTAGTATTTTCAGGACAGCTCACAGCCTTGAGGTACACAGCATCTTCTATAATCCTGCTTGGTGACATCCAACACTAGTAGGTCAAGTTAAGAGACATCCTTTAAAATTGATGAGGCTCAATGTAGACTTGCATATCTTCCTTCACTGGGAAGGACCACCACATGAAAACAGGGTTGCACCATGGCACACGTAGAAGCTGGCAGGGATGCTTTCACTTCACAGATCAGTTAGGTCAGAAGGGACCTCTTGAGATCACTTAGTCCAACTCCCTACCCAAGCAGGGCCATCTAAAGCTACTTGCCCAGCACGTCCTCAGCCAGGTTCTGGATCTGCATAGGCTCCACAACCTGTGTTTGAACACCTTCCTTTCCTTCTGTACAAACAGATCATCTTTCTAATGCGCCCACTGCCTCATCCTGCCAGTGGGCACCACTGAGATGAATCTAGCTGTCTTCATTCCCTCCCATCAGGGTTTTGTACACATTGACAGGATCTTCCCCTAAGCCTATAAATTAAGATAACAGCAATCTTCAGGCACATTTCCCACCTTATCCCCAATTTTAGAACAGCACCACCAGGTGTTTTACTGCAATGTTGTACTACTTGCTCTTACTATTACCATATAGAATAAGCACCTCCACCATATTTAACAGGCACAATGAGGGATTGTATCTTAGCAAGCTACCAGAAGCTCTAACTTACAGTTATAAAGTACTCCTACATACTTAGAATGACCCAAGAACTACCTATTTCAGAATAGCAAAAGCACTTGCAAGTGACCTCAGTCAAAAGGTTCAAGTTTAGTGACTGGTGTCATGAACTTCCACACCGCTTCACCGACTGTACCTCAGGAGACATTCTTCCACCAGCAGAAAGTACTGGAAGTACTGGAATGATACTAAAAAGTTACCATTCTGCAGTTAAACATTATGTAAACAAAGTTACAAGATTTCAGCATCAACCTAGACATCAGGCATTTCATTTAATTAACAGCATCAGACACACTAAACAAAACCAGCAGCTTTTCCTGTGACTTAGACACTCTCATCAGTGAGCAGCTAAAACGCAGTAAATAAAGGTGGCCTTGCCACCCATTCTTCATTCATTCCTTTTATGAAAGGGAATTATCTCAGCCAAGGCAGTCTTCCATAGTGGAGAAGACCTTTCTGCACTAGTCAGATGCTTCCACATGCACGCTGAGTTGGAGCAGAAGACTCTGGGTGTATGTGCAATTCCCAGCCTACTGAAACTCGAGGCACAAGATTGGTAAATACAAATTCTTGTCTGTGTTACTTACCTCTAAAAATGAGACTTCCAATGCTCCTGCAATTCAGGATTTCACATGGTTCTTCTGATGGTTCTACAAAATTCTCATTCTGTGCCAGTTTAAGCACCTATGTTTCATCCACTAGCTCCTAGGCCACAGGATGAAGACTGGACAGCAAATGTTTGTCTGGTCACTCATTTTGTAGAAGGCAGACCCTAACTGCTAGAACATTTAGACTGTGTAAGCTTCCTGAATCAGAGTGCCAGTGCACAAGCAACAATTCTAAGGAATTCTGATCCCAGCAATTCAAACATGACTTTGAGATTTATGACTACAAGCATTTGATCAAGTGTTTCTGAATCCAGGTTCATCAGCTGTTCTAGTTTTACATCTTCACTGTAATGATAAATATCTCAGATTATTAAAACAGTTTTAAAGCATTAGGTAACTGCTCTGTTGGGACCAGTGAGTGTGACCAGATGCAGGGGCCAACACTTAAAGGCAACCAGAATCCCCAGACAAGATAACCATATAGCTGCCTATGTAACACCAGTCAGCTCTTGTCAGGACTAGAAGCAAGGGGCACAAACAGCCCCTGGCATTCTTCTGAGTCTTGGATTTGTCCTTGGTTAAAACCAGGCTTGTTTGCCACTTAAAAAGAAACTAAACCTTGACAAAAATCAGTGCTAGAAGCACAGTCATGCACATTAGCTACCAGTAAGAAAATGTCTTCCTTCTGTACTTTGAAGTGACTGCATCCTGAATGGCAACTCGGACACGAGTTTCAGTAAAGTCCAGGTGTGAGACTAAGTTACCCCCATGTAGCAGCTGACATGGAATAAACTCCAAAATAATTAAAAGAAAGCAAACAGGTTTAGTTGTCTGAACAAGGAATTTTAATTTTAGGTCAACTATTGAACTAGGTCAACATCCAGTTCACAATGTCTACAGATAGTGGGCATAGCCAGTCACTACGGTAAGTTTATTGAAGCACCGAGCTCCACACAAGACTGTAAAATACATTTTAAACTACTAGTAAGAAAGCTTCTTCAAGTCAACAATACTATTAAGGGCCAGAGTTTAAGGACTAAGTTTTCACCTTCCAAGCTATTTTAAGACAGCCAATCATTTGCATAAGCAAACCAAACTGCTACATACTGAAACACAGAGCAGCAACGGTATTGAACAATTCCTGTAAATAATTCAAGGATACATTGAAACAGTATGGGTAAATTGTAATTTTTTTATTGGAAAACAAATATACAACTTGGAATGGATTTGAGGCAAATCGTGCCAGAAGCAGATTTTTTAAAATAAGTGGCTAAACAAAGTTTAAAAAGCATAGTAACAAGAGGAGAAAATGTTTTCTGGTACAGGACCAGCAGTACAAAAAAAACTTGTGTACGAGTACCTGGATAAATCACCCGTTTTGCATTAGTGCAACTTAAGTTTCATATTGTTGACTGTCAATCGTCCACAATGTTAAGACTCCACATTTCAACAACATGTTACAGGTATGGCCACAAACAAGTTACTGTGAAGCAAGCCAGGAGAATGATTTTTACAGTGCATTAGCCACATGTATATATACTAGTCACATGGTTTTATCCTGCAGTTAGCTGCAAGAGTCCTTATCCTCCATCACAGAAAGCGGAATAAGCTCCTTTATATACTGGAGAAATAGAACCAGCATGTCACTTTAACTAAGGAATTGCTAATGCATGGTAAACCCTAGCTTACTTTATGTAACTTGTAACACTAGTCATACCTACATCTCCTAAAGAAAGCTACTTTTTTTAAAAACAGGTAACCCAGATGTTCCCTCAGTTAACCAACTCCATCTAACTTCAGATGTGCAGAAGGGCTTAAATATCCAGAGTAAGCCACATGCAACATTTGTTACTTAGATCAATTTTCCAAAAATCAGAACAATGACAGTAAGATAAAGGAGAAAAACATGGAGGAATGGCCTTCTAATTACTATACATGCATATTCTTTTGACAGTAAGGGAAAAACCTTTTACAGATAAGTTACAAACAGAGAAAAGGCAAATAAACAATTTTGTACAAGAAATTTAACACATTCTGTACAACGTCTTCACTTCGCTGTCATCATTTGTACAAACTCTGCAAAAGGAAAGAATTGCATGAGTTATTCAAAGAAAAATCTGAACTGCAAGATCTGAGAAGTGACCTGCCTTACTAGTGCTAACATTTTCAATACTACACTTCTGGTTATATTCAAAAGAGCATCTTCAAGACAGTACCCTTTATCCACCAATCACATCTTAAACTCCTCCTAGTCTTAATGGCAAAATGCCTCTACTTTTATCAAAAAGAGCTGGTCCCTCAGCAAACTGGAGAACTGCCTTACTTCCAAAAAATGAAACTTCACAGGGTCCTCCTGCCCACTGACATACAGACAAGGACATGATACCCAAGAATGACTAAGATCAGTAGAAATTGTGCTGAAGCGTCCATCAGTTAAGTAGGTGTACAACCAAGACACTGCAGAGGTTTCTATTTTTTTTGTTTTTCAAAGCAGAAGAGCACAAGTGTTCCTATCTCACCTGGCCAGCTTTAAGCAACTGAATCACTGTTTATTCACAGCAAAACGAAAGTTAGATCCCACAAAATAGGATTTTTCACTCATCTTGCTGAACTATAATTTTAGGTACAATAACAAAAAGAAACCGGGAATCTATGAGGAGTTAACTGGTTGCTGAAGTTTCAAAAGAGCAATTGGAAAGAAGAGGGATGTCTGCCCTCTCTAGTACCAGCCTCTGAACAGTCTATCTGCAAGTACGGTTATGAGGCAGTAGCCTTGCTCATAAAAAATGCCTTTCACTTGCAGATGAGTGCTCATCCTGAGGCCACAACCAGAAAAGGCCTTTAAAGGAAACCACACCTACCCCTCAGGAACAGTAAATGTATTGCCTGAAAACACCCCAGGTCCTTTCTGTAAGATGTTCAGAAAGTTAAAAATGAAACCAAGCCTAGTCCTTCTGAGCTGCAAGTAATTGTCTAACAGAACTCCTCCTGCTTGCATGACTTCATTCAAGTTTCAATACCAGGAAGAAAGGAGGAAATGAAAATAAGCAAATGCTGCACCCAATTTGTGTGAAATCATTTAGTAAGTCTTCTGGGTATTTTAGGAGCCTTCCCCCTTGAACTGGAAATTTTAAGAGAATTAATGAAAAATGAGTGACTTCCTACATTCAGATCAATGCTCATTAGTGAACAAAACAGTACATGAACATCTCAGCTAGCTTCCTTATTCTAATGGTCATTAGACATCATTAGATTTAGAAAGTTATTTCTTACACAGCTGAATAGTTATTTTTTGCCTTTGGCACAAAGGTATTAATGCACTCAAGGTTAAAGCTATTTAGAGGTACAAAGTGTACAAACTAAAAGACATTAGCTTAAAGGAACACTAAGCGTTGAGAAGATCTCATCTGAACATTGCCCTGTTTAAATTTGGTTTGGCTATCAACATCAACACAATCACTGGCATGGAAAGTGCTACGCAAAAAGAATATGTTAACAACTCCTTACCTTCATAGTTTACTTGACCATCACCATCAATGTCTGCTTCCCTAATCATTTCATCAACTTCTTCATCTGTTAGCTTCTCTCCAAGATTTGTCATCACATGACGGAGTTCTGCAGCACTAATGTAACCATTGCCATCCTGGGAGGAGAAAAGGAAGACTGGAATAGACTTGCCTATGGCCTAGTGACTTAACTGTAGGTTAAGAGTATTGTAGAGCAAGTTGGACATTAAGGAGTTAACACAGCTTTAGACACTAGCACCTGCACAAAGCGAACAGAAGCTGTAAGCATACCTTTGGTATTTTTCAGGATCTTAAGTCTTAAAAAGACATTTTAAAAATAACTTATCCAACACATTTTACTCTGGCTGTCCTATCCAAGGCATGTATAGATCACTGACAAAGCAATCAGCATCTTCTGAAGCCTTTTTAGGTGACAGATGCCTATTCAGTCATGTGACTGACTGGTTCCAGCACCATTTCTTACAACACAGGCTGCTCATTCACCTGATTGATGGCAGACAGCACAAAGCCACAAGGCCTTCAGAAACCACTTTTAGGCATAACATCCTAGCTGGGACACTAGATATCCAAGTGTTGATATTATGAAAGAGAACCATTTTAAGAATATTTAAACAATTTCACTGCAATTCTTGTAAAAGTATTTTAGTATCAGCAAGTGACTGTGTGATAGTACCATTCACTATCACGATGACTCCTTTGATGCTCAGGTGACCAGAGTAGACTTGAACTTCAGGGTTTTTAGGTAACCTAGAGGGTTCTAGATCACAGGATTGAAGATACCTCTCAATTCAGTGAGGAAGCTCCTTAGAAGTCACTGAAGCTTCATTAACAAATATTTAAGGTAAATGTTTTAGTACCTTGTCAAACACACGGAACGCTTCTCTAATTTCTTCTTCACTATCTGTATCCTTCATTTTTCTTGCCATCATTGTCAGAAACTCTGGAAAGTCAATTGTGCCATTGCCTGCAAGACAGTTACTTTGTTAATAAAAACAAGTTTTAGACATTTTACTGCATTAGTTATTAGTAAAACCTTACCATCAGCATCTACTTCATTGATCATATCCTGTAGCTCTGCTTCTGTGGGGTTCTGACCAAGCGATCTCATCACTGTCCCCAACTCCTTTGTAGTTATAGTGCCATCACCATCCTTGTCAAATAGTGAAAAAGCTTCTTTGAATTCTGTACAACAAAAAAAAGGAGTTAACCCCTTCAGCTTTGAAAGGTTAGGTTTATTTAACCATGTAAGAATCCACTACTGCTCGCTGTTGTAAATTACAGAACTTGATGTCATTCTCTTCAGAAAAATCTCAGTATACTGCTCAGTCCAGTTTAATTGTAATGCCAATATGGAAGCACCAGCATCTGGAAAACATCCTGCCAATCTAATCAACCAAATTTTGACCCAAGTAAGATGGAAGTTCATCTGTTTCACAAGCACTCAGATGCATCTCAAACAAGGATCCCTAATACAAAGCTGAAAGGAATAGCTATCTACAACTAGAATGATCCACATCCTTGGTAGGAACTGTTTGTCTCACAAGGAAACATGAGATTACTTTGAGAAAGCTGAAAAGCGGTACTTAAAATACAACTGCTACAGGTGACTAATACTTCTATTACTAATAAAGATAAATCAATGGGAAAAGCTATAATCA
This sequence comes from Pezoporus occidentalis, assembly GCF_034315485.1. NCBI lineage: Eukaryota > Metazoa > Chordata > Aves > Psittaciformes > Psittacidae > Pezoporus > Pezoporus occidentalis. The sequence continues at coordinate 2,110,008 of NW_026915836.1, forward strand.
CTAACTAAACCCAAATTCTCATTATAACTCAGTTCTGCTGGGCTTGAAACCTGAACAACATATACTACATGAAGCTGTAGGACCTGCACCATAGGTATTAACATTTGGCCATAGCTAGCTGCAAAGAAACTTCCTCCAGCCTTCTCTCTCAATGAACTTCTGCAGTTTTTCAGCTTCCTTATGTACACAACTCCAGGCAGTTGATCAAGGAGGAAAGCCACTGGCATCTTAGTTTCTGAAAGGCTGCTTAGAAAATTACATCAGTGCTACTGTACGCTGAAACAGCCTTCACGGAACTAGTAAAAAAAAAAGGTTGTTAACACTGCTTAACTGCATTTCCATGCTACCTCTTAACCCTCTATAATAGCTGTACTGTAGCCAGCAATATTAATACAAGCATAACATGTTTAATTGTCCAGTCCAAAAATGGGAGTTGGTTTTAATCCATGCCATCTGTTTGTCTTTGGCCACAGACCTTAAACTTGCTCACTGGACTGTAATAGCTCATATAAAAGTTAAACATGAAAAACATAGCTGTTCTCTTGTATAGTTCAGATCCTTTTACAGCTTTCAAGTTATCTGAGATCATGCCCTGAAGAACATATTAGCTCAAGGGTGCTCCTGCATCAAAAACACTCTCAAGAATTAGTTTTTAGAATTTCCAAGCAGCCAGCTTTCCAGATGGTGGGCTTCCCAGACCAGGATTAGTCACAGTTAAAGCTGTGTTTTCACATGAACTACATGAAGTCCTACTTCATCCATTTCATACTCCGAAACACTCGAGGTGAGTACAAGCTGGCAAGTGTTAAAAACACAACTACAAAAATAGGCTTTTTATAGTTCATGAATGCAGTTATAATACCAGAGCCATGGTTGAGTCCCATCCAGGAAAAAAACACTCTTCTACATCTAACAGCCTGAAGTGTTCCAAAAGCCAACTCCCACTGTTTAGCACATAAGAATCAGAGCAAGGCTACCACGGGACCAGATTAAATAGTTTCAAGCCAGTATTGTATAACCACGAAGCAGAAACAGGCTTACCCGAACAGGCAGCTATAACCTGTGCCTACAGTAGCATCCAAACAGTCTTTGGAATCAGTTCCAGTTAGCTCAGGCAACAAATAGGTTTACCAGGAGTAAAGCTTTACACCAAGGAAGAAAAGGCTTTTAGGTCAAGCCTAGTAGAGAAGTTTGTAGTCTATCACAGAAGAAGGACCTCACAAGGGGAGCACTGAGTCTTTATTGAGAGTCAGATACTAAAGTGCAATTCTAAATGTTCAGCTGTTAACCACTTCATCCTACTTGAAGATCAACTGTCACTAGAACAAAGCCTTCACAGTATTGCAATGACCCTGCTGAGAAAAAGTAGCAATTTTTATGCAAAATCAGAAGACTTGCTTTCTACAAGATGGGCAGCGATGTATCCTGAACATCTGAGGTGAATCACTCAAAGGACAACTCTTCACCTTTTACTCGAAGATGCATTAGGCTGAGAAATAACCATAAAGGCAATAAAGCAAGTCAAAGATCAACAGCATACTCCTGTTTGAAATGCTGAATTGAGTTCCGAACACAATTAGAATACCTCTTCAACTACATCTAGGAATCACCTTCAGTAATCAGAACAAAGGAGTCACAACCTATAGAGTTTAGACTATGACAACCTAGCATAGCTTTGGAGGATTTACAGCAATGGCCAGTGAAGGCAGCTATGAAACACTGACGCTTAGTGAGCAACTCGGTTCTGGCTTCTGAAACATAAGATTATAAGTCACACCTCCCACACCTAAACATCTTATCACTCCATGCAGCATTTAAAGCAAATCCTCCCTGTATTCAACACTCCTCCATAGCAAGCTGCAAATGAAAATTCTCTTGTATCCTAGATAAGGCTAACCTGCCAGAAACCCAAGGGCAGTGCTGGCAGAAAACACTCATCTTCAGGCCAGCCTACAAAGCTTCAGCCTTCCGAGAACTGCACTGCACTGAGAAAAGACTACTTCTAGGCTCCACAAAAGAAAGGCTGGTCCAACAGAATGTGACCTCTAACACCCTAGCTCAAAATGTTCTATTTAACAATAGCTTCTGAGGCATGCCTGTACCACATCACCTTTCCAGATGAAGTGGCGGTCTTCAGTGACCTAATATGTTCATTGAACCAGAACTACCATTCCCACCCTCATACAGTTTAGCCAGCTATGTCTGGAACTTTTATAGGAGAATGTCAATTGTTTTCTTCACAGCTACCAGGAGCTCAACACTTGAACATGACTATTTCTACTATGAAATAAATTCTAAGTCACTCTTGTGGTTAGATTCCCAATTGAGAACCACAACACACTAAGACAGAACAAACACCACACACAGGCCTACTTGTTCAGTGCCCATTTAGACCTTTGAGACCTAGGGGAAGGAGTATAGCTCACTGGACCAGCTGCTCTGGGACAAAGCATCTTTGAAGTCACACCCCCACAACTACCCACATCACGTGGTTCTGACCTGTATAGCTTTTTTAATACAACACTTAACCAAAGGGATACCCATTTGACTTGGCAACTCTTAACTCTTACTGGATGAAATGCAGCCAGCATTGACACTAGACTTTCAAAACCAGTCTTTCATATGAACAAGACCTGGGAAGTCTTTCATCCCTAGCTATATAAAGGCAAGGACCTTCTGTCCTATATAACCAATGAATTCCAAAGGATATAAGAACAACTGAAATCTTAAACAGCTGTAATTATGGTCTTCAGAGGTAGTTTTAAGCATAGAAACAGCTGCTTTTATAACTTTGGCCTATTATTTAAGAAAAGAAGTATTGTCTCTACCTTGTAGCACCCACCTTTAACTCAAAAGCTACATATCTTCAGCTTAGTTGAAATGGAATGGTAAGGGGGCTCAAGCTTATAAAAATCACAGTCTCTGTAAAACACAATCTGTATCTATGATTGTTTTCCCATACAAGACACTGGCCTTCAACAGCTGAACTAAGTAGACTGCTTGGACACCTGCAACCAAACCCTTCCTAAGCAGTACTCAGAGTGGTTCTCCAACAGACCAGTTTATGTCTTCGTATCAGAGGTTTATGGTTTACCTGATGACTCATTTGCTTCATGAAATACTACAGTCAAACTGAAAGTGGCAGGCCATTTTGCACTGGATACAAAGTTATACTCTTTTCACACAGATGAAACCCCTCTATTCCAGTATGACAAGCCTATTAATACTCACTTTTGGCTCTGAAAAATGTACCATCATTACTGAATAGCTAACATTTGCACTAATCCCAAGGTGGTGTTAATAAGCTTCCTGTTTATATTCCATAATCAGCTACATCAACTAATAAAGCACCTACAGTTACAAACTGAAACAATGAACCATTACGGAAGACATAGCAGTGACAGTTGATAAAGCCTGCCCCAACTAAACTGATCACAAACCCCTTAAAATATGTAGGCCACTTCCACACTCGCACAAAATAATCTACAGTTGAACTAGATTTGGCTTGTGTTTACTCATAAGACAATACCATGGCAACAAGTAAATAGACTAAGGACTTTCCACAAAACCATAATTAGTCTCCTATGAATTAAAGCAAGCTTGTGAAGTCTGAAAGCTAAAGAATGTTCTTACACTTCAAATTTGGCAATTATGTTGAAAACAAACTAGCTCATTATGACACTTCTGTTTAATACCGTGTCTTCAAGAGTTACACCACAGTTAAATAACACTACCTCTTAGAGGCTGTTATTTGTATGCGTGACCTAGTACTATTAGATTAGCAAAACCCTAACACCCTCTAAAATCTTTTCACATGACAGTTATGCACACCAAGACTTTCTAGTATTAACACTACACACTTGTCAGGTCAAAAACCCTGAAGTTTTTTAATGTCCATGGCAAGGCCTAATTCTGCATTACCAGCTTTAAGTCACATCAATTATTAGAGCTGAGATCAGTCTTCAGAGAGCAGTGACAGATACTAGCTTGTGCAGCCTGCATGAGTAGGAGACAACAATCAAATTTTAGCCACTAGCAGATAGTTGTCAGTGCACATACATAAATGACTGTTAAGGGGAAAATACTAAGACACAAGATATGCATATTTATTCAAGCATTTCAAATCAAGTGCCAGGCCATTAGAACAGTGCACAGAACACTTGTACCCAAGCACACAGTGAAGTTCCAAATATGGAGTATCAAGAAGCCAGCCCCTGCTGTCATCAAAACCAGTCACACTGGAACATGCCTGACACAGGAGACTGCAAAGTGAATTATTTTTGCCTTCTGCTAGAAGAGCACTCCAGATTACAAGTCTTCACCAGAGACTCCTCCCCACCCCTTTCAGTTTCCAGTAGATAGGCCTTTAAAACTTGAGACAAATGGAAATATTCCACAATAGTTCCTCAGTTCCTAAGAAAGCTAAATATCTTGTGTAACACAGTCACTGGATTAAGAGATGTGCCAGGTCAAGCAGGAGTAGCAACACAGCATATAAAAACCTCACCTGCAATCTGCTCTTCTGTCAGTTGATCAGCCTGCAAGGAAAGAGAATATCATTATAGTTGTAGCAAAAGTTCAAGGCAAAATAAGGCACAGAATTCTGAATATGGTAGCTGCTCTTCAGCACTTATCTGTAGCATTCTGAAATAGCTCTAACAAGCACAGCTCAAAAGTCACGCTTGCTTGCCAAGCAAGAACAGGCAGCCTGCCCTCATTTCCTGACCCTGCAGTATCTCATACACTCAAATAATAGATTAACATGTGTACCAAGCAACACTAGCAAAAACTCAAGGCACCATGCCCCTCTATACAAGTTTTAAACTCAGTAACGCAGCAGCCTAGTGGTAGTTGTACTTTGGCAAACCTCATTTTTAGACCAAAAGCATTCAGCATTAAGTAATGTGAGAGTAACCCCTAAATCCCAAATTCAAGGCTGACTATTCTCTTCTGCTCAGTTAAAATGCCATAATTAGAAAGATGTACTCTTCTCTAAAATTAAATCATCCCTTGATTAACATGAAGCTTCATGTCCAAGACCTGATCATTAAAAAAAAAACCAACAATCTATAATCAGTATTAGCAGCTTAAGCCCAAACTGGTAATTTCAATGCATTTGTCATATGGATGTCTAGACTTTTCTTCAGAGCATTGTCTACTGACTGAAGTAGCATCAGGTAGTTTACAGGATCACTAGAGAAAGCTTCAGTGGTGCAAGACATGCAATTGCTTTATCAGTTAATTAACCCTTTGTTTCATCACTGAAAAGTTTTAAATCAACTGGATTTGACAGCAATAAGAAAAACACCACAAAACCAAAAACAACCCTTAGTCTTCGAGGCCAAACTCAAGATGGGCTTCACTCTTAAAAGAGAACACAAGTGTTTGAGAACTGTTGAAGTACTTTCCCTAGGCTTTCAAGATAGCAGATTCATCAAATTCTGGATAGCTTCAGTTCAGCTGCAGTAACCAGGCCATAGATATTCTTCAAGGAAGCTCCTTGAGCTCATTATCCCATAGCACTCCATGGAAGAGTCAAAACCAACCACTTTAAAAAAATACAGAAAATATACACTTACTGCCAAAGTGCAACACCACTTTTTTTAGTTTTATTCCTGTTGTGATCACTTCAAGAAGCACCTTTTTAGGATTACTTCAATACTGACAGCTAGTAAGGTTTTCAGTTATTAGCTGTGCCCACCAAGGTCTCTATACACATTAGCTATCTTCCAATGAAATAATTCAGAAAATGTATATACACCACCTGGTTTTTTTTTTTTACAATTTGAATTACATTTCCATATTGTGTAGCAACTTAGACATTACCAGCTCCTGGTTATTCTTCCTGCAATAGAAGTGACCCAAGCTGCTCAAGAAACCATGTAAGAGCTAAACTATTCTTGCACAGTACCACACATGCAGTACAGCAACAGCCCAAGGTAAAGGCTATGATCAGGGGGTTCTCAGACTGTTCGTGGCTCACCTGAGCATCAAGACCACAGTACTGAGTAATTTTTTAAAAAAGCAGCCAGTGGATATTTGCAGCTACAGACTCCACCTGTCCCGATTTCAGTAGCTGTAGAAAGTATTCCCACACATGTTCAATACTGGTTTAAAAAGCAAAACAAAAAAAACACCCTGAGATAGTCTAGGGCAGTAGCAACAGTGCTGAGAACATCACCAACTCAACATTAGTCTGAGATGGAAGCATTCTGCTGGGCACTTAACATAAGCCTAGGAGATTTTTTGCTCATCTGGAGTGTATCATTAGCACAGACTCACTCATACCTTTGCATGTTATTTACATTTTTATTGCTTGAGTGAAGAGAATGATGTGCTACATTTCTGTAGGCTATTTATATCCACAGAAAGCTGTAGATCAGATTTAAGTAGCAAGAACCGAGTTTACTTAGGTCAATACTTATGAGTTACCAAGTTGAGTCACATACTGTTTTATATAGAGACACGACATTAAGCAATGTTTAAGATATTAGGTGTTCCTGAACTCTTCCTCTCTAACTTCCAGCAACTTAAAACATCCTATAGCCACTAACCATAAATTTGGTTAAGCTTAGTCAGTACCTTTAAAGAGGTACAGAGCTTGAGAACACACTGCTTATTAGAAGCCACAGGTATAGGGCAGTTGAAAGATAAGCTAGGAGGTGGGGCAAGGCTGAACAAACACCATCTGTACTCTAGAGTGCTAGGCTCTGCAGGGACTGCTGCGCAACAGCAGTAAAAGGCGGAGCCAGTAAGGCTGCCAGATCGCTCCCTCCTATGCCACTCAGGTGGAGGGCTATCAGCCCAGATCCATGCTACTGGGGACTCCTAGAGTTCTGGAGTTCTTCGTCCTGAGCTTAAGCTAAACACTCATGCATCACACATGTGGCAATATGCACAACTCCAGCGATGCAACCAACTTCAGAAACTAACAGATCATAATAGGAACCTGCCCTATGCTGGAGTTTTGACATGCCCCTTACTACAGTCAAGATCCACCTGAAAACCTCCTCTGGTGAAGGCAGGAAACCCATCACAGCTTTGACACGGCATTCTCCAATTCATATTGCGGCACTTTCATTTTCACTGCAGTGGCTCCCATCCCCCCACCCCCGGATTGTGTTGAGGGCCTGACAAAGAATCTTAGCCTGCTAGGAAAGAAGGGGAGCTGTTGTGCTGCAGCAGTTTCAGTGGCACATGCAGCCTCTAGAGGTAGTGTTCCATTACAGTCGTAGCTGCTATGCTGTAATCAGTTTGGAAGATCCTCAAGAGAGCTGACTAACACTGCCTGATAGAGAGCTATCAGCACATCACAGAACAGACAACACTGTCTCCTTCCACAACATGGCATTTCAGTACATTTCACAGGTGTTTGGTCTGAATGGAGAGTTCTATTCTTCAAAGATTAATTTAAGAATGAGGACTAAATAGACTATCATATAAGGGCTAAAATAGTAGGTTAGCTTATTCTGGGAGCAAATAATCCTGCTTTATCTAGCATGTGCGGTATTGGACAACATTATTCACAGGTTTAGCCAGTCTGGTCTGTTCGGATAACTATAACCACAGTCAAAGTGTCACTGTGCCTCCTGGACACACCCATCTTTTATATAGACCTTGCTTGAAGATACACCATTTTTGGTTCTGTACAGACGATGATTACATGCAGTAAGAGGCTTTTGTTGCTAGATTCAGTTTTTTTTTCTTTACAGACTGTGTGCTGTACAGGTTTACAATTCAAGCAAAAGAACAGATTCAGGATTCTGTTCACCTAACTTATTTGCCCAGAGAGAGCACTTAAAGATACACTTAATTTCTAAGCGCCCATCGTTCACATTACACACAGCAAGCTGCCAGTGATCTGATTCTTTTAAAGCATACATACATTCCCATGTAATGAATGAAAAGGCAATTCCACTCAACTGCATCTTCTCTTAATGCAGAGATTAAGCAATTGGTCACTGGTGTTGCTTTTGCGACAGAACTGTTCCTTTTTGTACGTGTTTCAGCATCCACATGTTTTAATTAAAAAAACTCGCTAAACTCATATCCATTAAACCGAATTTGAAACAACTCTCCAATTCCACAAAACACATTTTATTTCGACACTTCATTAAAATCCTAAACAAACGTATTGCTAGGAAAAACTGTGCTTGACCAAGAAAATGTCCACCGCAATGCCCAAAACGGGAAGCCAAAGCTGTTAAAAAAAAACCACCATAATTCCTTGTTCAACAGAGCCACCGACAGCAAGGCGTTATCATGAAATCGGCAGGAGAAAGCGGCTCCAACGTGAGCTGACAACAGGTCTAGCAAGGAGGGAGATGGTGCAGTGAGGCAGCCTGCCCCTCATCATCATGCTGCTCAGAAGCTGCAGGGCTCCGCATTGCATTATTACCAGGCGCAACACACCTCGCTAGCGAGCCAGACATCTTAGGCGCTCGCAGCAGCCGTTGCCGCGCCGCTGGCTCCCCAGCCCCATTCAGCCGCACACGCCGGCTTTCCAGGGGAGGGAAAGGTGGGGGGGGGGGAGAGGAAGCGATAAGAAAGCGGAGCTGGTGCCATCGTGGCAGGCTTCTTCCCCCCTCGCGGATCTCCTCCCAGGAGGAACCGTTATCTGCCGCTCCCCCCCGCCCCCCAACCGACACACGCCCCGACAAAGCGTCATGGCGCTCGGACCGAGTGGCAGTTTGAATTTTGAATCCGCACCAACGCCCCTGCCTCGGCGGGAAAGGGACCCGGGCGGTATCCGGCCACCATCACCACCACCACTACCGCTTCTTCCAACGCACACGGCGCCTCCGAGCGGGACCCTCCGCCCCAGCCCGCTCGCACTGCAGGGCTGCGCCCAATGGCCGCAGCGACAGACGCCTTCACCCCTACCCCCCCCCATTATACAGGCAACCTCGCCCCACACCGACCAAACCACTTACCCCTCTCCTCCCCCCCACCCTTCAGCCACAAGCACTCGCATCCCCCTGCCCCACACACCAAACTCCGGACCAGCACCCGCAAAGCCCTGCCGCGCTCCCATGCCTAGGGACTCACCATGGTGGCCCGGCCTGGCTGTGGGGTGTGGTGGAAGCTAACGGCTGCACGGGGCTCACGAGCTACCAGCCCGCTCAACGGCTCGCCTCACACTGAGCGCTGCCTGCCCGCCAGCAGTGCCTCATAAACCTCCTCACAGCCCGCCCGGATCGCTCCGCGCCGCTCCCTCCCCCCTCCTCTTTTCCTCTGCGGGGAACAGAGCTGAGAAAGAAGTTCCGGCTGTTCGCGCTCATCTGGGCACGACACCCCCCCTCCCCCCGTACCCCGAGCGCATCCCCTTTCTGCCCCCAAACCCCCAGGCCCAGCGCAGGAAGGGGCAAGGTAAGGGAAAGGGAGGGACTGCGCTTGTAGAATGGAGAGGGCGTGGGGGGGATGCGCCGGGGTGGGGGTGGGAGATTGTCAGGCTGAGGAACTATTTTCCAGGCGGAAGAGGATCTTAGAAAAAAATACCGATGAGTGCAGAGCCTCCAGAAGGAGGGCGCTGATTGGTGGATTCGTACCTGCAATGCGTCACTTGGACATGCACAGTCTGCGCTGCGAAGCGGTTACCCTTCCCCCCGCCCGCAGTGCGTGAGGCCCGGCCCGGCCCGGCCCGGCCCGCTCCGCTCCGCTCCGCTCCCGGCAGCGGCAGCCACCGGGTGTGCCGGGCAGGCAGGGCGCCGGGGGCCGCCGCAGAGCGCTTGTGGAGGGAGAGGGGGAGCAGGGCGGCCTCCCCCCCTCCATCAGTCTCCTTCTTCCATGACCTCCTTCCGCAGCCGCCCTGGGTGCGTTCGGTGCTCCCCGCGGCGCCCCTGAGAACCACCGCCGAGAGCGCGCTGGCAGAAGGCTGCGCTCCGGCAAAGCCTCACCCGCAGGGTTACAAACGAGGCCCGCTCCGCATCCAGCGCGGGCCCGGAGCGCTCCCACTTGGAGCCGCAGGCCGGAGATGCGTCGTTGTTGGTAGCATTGTTTGGTAGAACGGGTCCTCTGTGGGGAGCCACGCACAGGCTGGGCTTGTGCCCGGGGACGGATGGACAGTGGCTCTGAGCCGAAATCACGTTTGCCCGAATGCATCTTACCAGGGGTTTCTCCAAAACGGAGTTGGGCAAATGGCTCCAGGCAACATTTCCAAACTTGCAGATGTATTTTCCAAGGCATATAGTGTGCTGAAAACCAACAGATAATTGAGCAAAGAGCTGTGATGTTGTTGAGTTCAGTGAAAGCAGGCCTACCCGTCCTGTCCAAAACCCACAATGCTTACTTTGGGACTGTAAATACGTTATTAAACCTGGGGACAGGTCTGAGTTTTATGGCCCAAGTTGCACTACAAATTACCTGTAAGGTTACAATAAAAATTACCTACTTCTGTATCTACTGCAAGAATCACTTGGTTGATATTTGTATAGTACTTAAATAATATTTTATACCTATCTACTCACCACTAGACAAACTAGAGCAATGGTTCTCACTACACACTAAGGAGGTTTCGCTCATCTCTGCTACTTGCAGCCTTTTTGGTTTGTAGGCCATATAAATAGGATGTGCTTGGGAGGGGACTGGCACACACAAACTCCTAACAAAAACCTGTGACTTCTTCCCTCTGAATAAGGATTGAAATTCTCAGACCTGCTCTCTGCGTTGAGGTAATCTTGTGTCCACTGAGTTCAGGAGCAAAGGAAGAAGAAACAGAGCAAGACTTTTTTATTCCTTAAAATAATCAGAGACCCCTTCATCAAGCCCAGTGCCTCATCTTCTCTACCTCACTCTGTGACCATAGGGAATACAGAAAACAACATCATGTACTTAAATTTGGCCTTCAGCCTCAAAATCTGCAGTTACTATTTCGTGACACATTAGGGTTTTAGGCCTCTGTTCTGCTCAAGCATATATATAGACCACAAATTAAGCACATCTAAACTATTGTCTTTTAAACTCTGATAACGTGCTTTCAACGTGTAATATATACTTAGACAAACAAAATACATGAACTAGGAGCAAATCCCCACCTAAGGCCAGGCTGTGCTCAGTGCACATCAATGAAGCATCAGGATGGCTTCAAGCAGTTTTACTCCATCAGTTCAGTTTTAAGGATTGCTCTGATGATCCCAGCTTCTTTACAGTTCCAGAAGTGTGAATCACTGCAGACAAGTTCTTGACCAAAAAAAATGTGTCACCTGCTCTACATTTGGGATAAAAGCAGCATAGCACCGCTCAGGGTGCATGCGTGTCGCACCCTCCAATCTGGAGTGGAGCAGAGTGCTGGTGCATCTGTGGGGACCAAAACCATCTTCTGTGGAGACGTTTGCTTGGGTCCTGGCAACAGAACACCCACGTGTGCTTGGTGTTGGGCCTGGTTTGCCAAGCCCTTTCCTTGGCACCCATCCTTTATCCTCACAGCATCACAGAGAGCTTTACAACCTGGGTTGCTCAGGTGCCAAGGCTCAAGGAATCGGTTGGACGAGGTATAGGAACATGTCTTTGAGGCAGGTCCTGAGATTTGATGGGAATTATGTGGAAGGGCTGTACTGAGACAGCGTGTTCTGCCTGAGTCCTGTACCTGGAGTTTGTCACTGGCTGTCTCAGGAGCACAGAGGCTGTAGGAAATGAGGCCCACAGCATAAATAAAGTGTAGGCTCCATAATTATGGCCTACGGGTTTGGCAAGGAGCAGGGACTTGAATGCAAGAATTTCAGGTCCCAGAGAACCTGACCACCATATTGTTTATTTCTGTATATGTCAATTAAAGTATTGGGTTTCTGTAATATAGTAAATTCTCCACATTCTTTTTAATTACATTCCATTTTCTCTAAAGATAGAAGAAGTCATTCAGAGCATCCTCTCTCTGCTGTATGTTTCTCATGCCCCCTGGTTCCTTGAGCTCCTTCTCTCCCCTTTCCCTGTTCTTATGTGTCTCCTTTTTTCCATCTGCATTTTCCTCCAGCAGCACCCATTTCCTGTGGGTTTCATCACCACCCCCACCCTGCTTCCATCTGTTGAAGAGATCAGCCACGAAGTTAACTTGCAATTACACTACCAGTGAAATTACACCAACACTTACAGCGGCATTACTAAGCATTAAAGTGAACACCCCAGTGAAATTAATGGGAGAGGGGGGCATTCACGCCTCTCAGAAACAGGTTGTCAGCACTCTCAGGTGGGTAAACGGCAGCTTCTCAGGTATATTGAGCCCAGGGTCCTCTCTGGGTGGCATAGAGAGGCAGGATTGCTTTCCAGCAGCCTAGCTGACACTCTCTGCAGCCTGCATGTGTCATGGGAGGCAGAGAAATACATCAAATGACCACCCGCAGCTGCGGGCTGCAACTCTGACACCTTTAACAGAGCAATAATGTGGATTGACTGTAATTTCTCTGTAGCAATGGTCCAGTATAGCTCTGCCAACTCAGACATTTTAACATGATAATTTCTCTCTCAGGTATGTAATTTAATAGATACGTCAACATTTGTGCGCTGTGCTCCCCCCAGCCTCTCAGAAACATAGCCTTCTAAAAGTCCAGTTTCAGGATTGGGACAACAAATTAGAAAAGCAGTGAGTTACCAGATAAAATGAGCTGTATATGCCAGCAATTTTCACAGTTACTGTATGTGGTATATTTAATACTGTGTAAATTCAGTTTATCCTATTGTTTTAATAATACCACAGTGGAATGTGTGGACCGATTTGTACAGCGTGCTCTGCAATGGTATAAAACTCTATAGCTGCCTCCTCAAGTTTTGCTATGTCATTTCTGTGTGGATTATAATAATAATTCGAACAACCTAATTAGAAATTAGTTGCAAATTTTGTAAGTGAATTTCTGAGGCAAGAAGAAAAATGTTCTCTACTTACAGCAAGTACTAAAACTTAGCATTTAACTAAGTGCTACATACAGAAAGGAAATAGCTCATAGCTGGGTTTTGCATAAGGGTCTAATTTTTCTCAGCTTTGTCTGTAATAGGGAACCTGTCACCCTGAGAAAGGCCTTTTATCTCCAATTCCAACTTTATGGGGATAAAAACTAGGGTGTAAATCAATATTTAGCCACCCAAATGTAGTTGGAAGGCCCACTCAGCCCTCAGGAAAGGAAAAACTTTGCTGTGTGCAAAATTTTAAGGTGCTAAATGAGACATCCCTGTACGTGGTATCCTGAGAGCATCTATTGATCAAACAACCCAGAATGCTGAGAACTGGGAGGAACTGGGATGGCTGCTCATCCAGCTACCCTCACTTCACCTGGATGGCAGCAGCAGTGAAGAAAATACAGAGGTCTGTTGACTGTGCCTCAAATACAAACATGGCTGTGGGAATAGCTGCATCTTTTCCTTGCGTGTTGAAAGCCTTGCTCTGTCCTTTGTGCCTTATCGCTGAAGCGCTCACGCCTGGACTGCATAGTGCATAGTGCCTGTAAATCACTGGGATGGCACTTCTTTCCCTATGGAATGGGACAGGGTATGTCTCCCACTGCTTTGGTTTCTGTAGGAAGTGCACAGACAAGAGCACTGCATAGTCCAAGTCCCAGATAGAAAGGACTGCGTCAAATGCTTTCTGAATATTACATTTCGTAGCTGTGTCTATGCTGTGCAGGATGCAGGCATATCCAGATTGGCATTTAAGTAACTTGGACAGGGCTAACAAGGCAGCTCTAGCAGTGTGGTGCTTAATACAAACTGCCAGACCCACTCAAGAAGCCATTCAGGTTTGGAGTTAGTGGATACAGAGCCCTATTGTGGGGATTACATGGCTCCCCTGCTCAAGGCTACATGTAGTAAAGCTGATTCAGGTGGCCTAAAGCTGAGTCTTTAACTTCATTGTGACCATTCACTAAAATGAAACAAGATGGGAGAGTCCTAAAAATTAGATAGGTGCACTCACATTAAACTGAGAGAGGCTGGAGGAAGATGTGAAATCTAATCATGGGCTCTAGACTAGGATTAAGAGTAGAAAGCTAGTGGGATTCTCAGTCTTTGGTTGTTTTTTTGTGGTTTGTCTTGTTTTGGTTTAAGAGATAAACAACTGCTTCCATTTTAAGAGGGTTTCTGATAGCACACTGTCCCTAAATTTGCATCATTATCCGGAGTCCTGTGAGGAAAACATAGCTCTAGGTGTTTGTATCACTCATTCTGGAAGATGAGAAAGCAGACGAGGCAGGGGCAGTAGGAGATCCCTTTTCTAAACTGTGTTCTTGAAGTACAAGAATAGATGGCCCTCAACAGTAATTATGAGCAAACTCTTGTTTTTTTCTGTGTTTCAGTTTGTAAAATACCTCAGTGGGAGGGAAAACATAAAAACCGTATTTGCTCCAAGGTAACAGAAACGCCACAGTCATCATCTGTAGTACAGTCCTGTGTTCCAGGAACTGGAAATAATAATGTAACACTCACAAGAAGTAGCATAAAGTCCAGGAAACTGCAGCCTGTATTCCAGTGTCCTCAGATTCTGCAAAGCCTTCTCCTTCCTTTGACGGGCTGTAAGAGAAAGAGAAAGTCTTCAAGAGCCACTTGCACTTCCACATATGGGCCACAAGCCTTCATTCGTGAGAACCACCACATGACTGAGAAAGTACTGGCAAATGTGCAGTGCTTATGATTTTGCTATTTTCAGTAGGAAAACACATACACAATATGCTTATTCACCAACCAGACTATGTCATTGTTATGGGTTGGTTTCAGTTTGCCTGAAGCCAAGGCCACGAAATATAGAGTGAAGTATAATGGAATGAATAAGCTTGACAAAATGTATCCAAGCAACTGTTTAAACTTCCCTGTCTGTGGAGATCTAGGAAGACAGTGGTCAAGGAGGAACTTGGTAATTCTCCCTTTTGGTGGGAAGAGATGGCTAGAAGAAAAATGTGCTTTTCCAGGTCTAAAGACAGTTGGGTTTGGTGGCTTTCTACATGGGAAATTTCTTTCCTAACACATTTTTTCTTTATTAGCAAACAAATAATAGAATAATAGCTAACTCCTATTAAAAAATTACCGGGGGTGGCAAAGCAGTGCTTATAATAGAGTTACTGCTGCAACCTTAATTGGGGCGCAGTGCCAAATACCTCTGAGATGACAAGCAAAGCAATGTGATGGTGCTTTCCCATTACCTTCTGTTGGGGGGACTGAAATGCCACAAAATCTTTTGTGTACTTCCTGTTGGGAACTGGGGCATATGGGACTGATTTACCACGGAAGGCAAAAGGGGTTTGTTTAAAATGAGAGCAGGTAGACAGACAACTGCAGGAACTCGAGGTTAAAATATGTTTGAATTTTCTAGTGACAGCAAAGGATAAAGCACCAACTATAAAATTTCAGATATAATATAGAATCTGACTGGACTCAATGTAGTATATCTACTTCCTTCTTTTCAGCCAAATAGACATTGTTTCACCTAAACCAAAACTGCTCTGGCAATACAAACCATGTCATTTGTCTTGTGCTCTAAGGTCCTGAGCGTTTAAAGTGGTCTTTGTCTACATACTGGCCAGCTGAAGAGCCCCACCTCTGTTGAGGTCAGTAGGCGTTTCACAGGCTTCCTTTCAGTGGGTGACATCCTGAGCATCTTATTCACTTTTTCCTCTATCTGTACCCAGGCATGCTTTCAGAGGAGTTCATCCACATAAGGGCTGACTAAATACTGAGCAAACAGTTCAGAATTTGGCTGTCTTTTATAAATAATGATTCAAAGGTTTGATTTAGCTACAGATGAGCCTGAGCCACAAAAACTGCATGTGGCTCCTAAGTGTGTCAACTCCCATGGCAGAGATTTTTCTTCCCAGCCAAAGCTTGGCCTGAAAGTTCATGGAGAAAGACAAACTGTGAATCAGAAGCCTGTACCGGTGCTCTGGGTGACGTGCGTACCAAGATAGCCTGCAGCCACTTGCCAGCTTGCCATTGACCTTTTATCTGCATAAATAGTCGTGACCTTTGGGCTGCTCAAATTAGTGCTAGCTGCTCGAGCAGTCAAGTATCACAACCCTGTTCTGCTCAGGACGCATCTCTTTGCCTCTATAACCACTCGCTCCTCACTGAATGATGGAGGGAGAACACGGAGCAGGGCAGCTTTCTTACCTCTGTGGACATCCTCTGCCTTGGAGGAAATCCACCACTGGCTGGGTAGGACCATACTAAAGCCTCCCTATGTTGGTTGAGCGACACAGAGAAGACCCAGTGAAGAGGCTGACAAGCCACCTTCAGGTTGCCAAGTTTCGATGAGACACAATAAACCATCACCTTCACTCTTGCTGTAATTTATCATCCCCTCTCATTATCTTTCATTTTAAATAAGTCCTAACAGAATTTTAAAATCAGAAGAAATTGTTACCAAAATAGTTATTCTTTTGCTAAGTGTCAAATTGAGTTGTTTTGCTTAAAAACTGTCGATCAGTAAACCGCAGATCTCATTTTAAAACATAATCTACTTTTTATTCAGTGGACTGTATGCTGCATAGGGTTTAATGCCCATTATTTTCTCAGTAGACTAGAGCTAGCATGCTCTCTCATGTAAATAAACATTTAGTCCTATTTCAGAATGCATCATTTGTGTCCCTGAGACCACAGCAGTTTAAGTTATTTTTGGAAATAGGTATGTGGACAGTTTTCCAAGCACAATTTTTTTCCAATTGTTTAGGAAAGATCCTTTGGTTGTTTAAGTAACAGTATTGACTGGGCTGATGGCAGGGGGGTGAGTGAGGAGAGGTGGTATACTTCACAATGAGGGTGCTGAGGCACTGGCACAGGTTGCCCAGAGAAGCTGTGGATGCCCCATCGCTGGCAGTGTTCAAGGCCAGGTTGGACACAGGGGCTTGGAGCAACCTGCTGTAGTGGAAGGTGTCCATGGCAGGGGGTTGGAGCTGAATGAGCTTTAAGGTGCCTTCAAACCCAAACTGTTCTCTGATTCTGAAGACATTTTAGAGCCAAGGAAGACTGTCAGGCAAGTAATGAGATAGCCAGTCACTAATATCTATGGTTTTCCAACTAAAATTGAGGGAGCTGTCCCACAAGTAAGAGTGGGAGCGGCATGCTGAAGCACATACCTGCAGCCTTTGGCAGATGTGTTGGAAGGAAACTAATTGTTCTGTTGCATCAGGTCCTTCAGCTCTGCACCAGTGTCTAACCCACAGCAGCTGCGGTGAACTGGATTTCACCCCATGTTTCAGGAATACCTTCTTGCTGTAAGGGCTGCAGTGCCACTCATAAGGTCCTTGGTCAGCCACCCAGAAAGCATGAGTCCTGCCTCTCTCCCAGGAGGATGACCTGGACAAGGGTCACGAGCCCTGAAAATGCATCAGGAGGGTGCAGGACCTGCAGACGTGTCTTTAAGCTATGCGGTTGGAATGGGTGCAAGAGAGGATAAGGTCTTCTTGCTCCCATTTGTGAGCAGTTGCACAGAAACAAGACCCTGTGACTCTCAAAGTCCATTTTCCAAATCACAGCATCTCCCTTTTTAGTTATACCTAAGAAAGGGCATTGGTGTTTCACCAGAGAAGCAAATGACGGAAGGGCTGGTCCACAGCCTTCTCCTCTGCAGCCTTCTCCTCTGCAGCCACCAAGTCCCTTATGTACAAGCTGCATTACAGCTGTAGAGAGGAAAAAATGTGGGCTCCCCTTGCTGAAACATTGGCAGCACATCACTGTTTACAACTGGAATTCTTGCTGCCTGCTTTTACCAATGACAACTTAGGACGGGAATAGGAAACTTCACATGATGATGAAGTCAACCTTTTTTCGCTTGTCCGGTGCCCCCAGATGAGCACAAAGCTGCTGATTTATGATGGCTTGCAAAAAAAATGAGCTTGAGCCACGATTTTTAGCTGGCTCTTTGGTGTTATCTTTTACAGCACTCCCAACAGCGTGCTCCTTTGAAACTTTTAAAAGCAATTTGCTTTGCTTTCATTCGTTCCTCGTTTCAGCTCTCCGTTCTCAATTATCTGTGGCCGTACCAGAAGCAATTTTAACTTGACCCGTTCTGGAGTAAATGAGAAGGCCATGCGTGTGTTTGCAAAGCAGGTTTGTGTCTTTCATCTGTGATTAATATTAAATCTATTGAGCTACATAAATAAGTAATTCACTTACAAATTCAAACTGTTAATAATTCCTTCCCCTCAGCGTTACAGCTCTGAGGTATCCCTTCTAATGGTTTTCATTGCCTTTTGTGTACCTGG
This sequence comes from Pezoporus occidentalis, assembly GCF_034315485.1. Lineage (NCBI taxonomy): Eukaryota > Metazoa > Chordata > Aves > Psittaciformes > Psittacidae > Pezoporus > Pezoporus occidentalis. The sequence continues at coordinate 2,128,181 of NW_026915836.1, forward strand.
AGATAAAACCCAGCCAGCTAGACAACTTTTGTGTGTGGAAGAGGGAGGGCTGCTCCGCTATTGTTCTCCTCTGCCCCTGTCCCACTACACACAACATACATAAATGTGGATAAAAACGTAGAGTGGGAATAAAACAACCAACTTTGCGCTGTCACTTCCGCTGCTGTGGTTTGTGCATGTGAAGCAGACTCCTGCTCGGGCTTCTGGTTTGGATAACAGCCCTGTGAAATAATTTCTACCAGGAGACTGGGGATCTGTTTCTGTTCTCATGCAAATGAAATTAGTGGAATTATATAAGCATAAAATCAGGGCCAAACGAGAGCGAAGTCTTGTTTGCTCTTATGTGCTTTTATGGAGTCGGGCTCCTTAAACATGAAGAAGGTGATGCTCTCGTAGGAGATGGAAAGCGTGTCACCATGCACCTCGCCTCGGGAAGACTGGGCACAGCACTTGAGACTTTCAGGCCGTGCAATGCACACAGCTAGCTGGGTGTCAAAGGGTGTCTGGAAACAAAATAAACTCCCCAAACTGGGAAGCCCCTTAGAGCTATGCGAAAGGAAACACTAAGCACAGGGGGTCTAGATGAAATCCCATCCCCTCTCCGCCTTGTCCACGTGTCTGTACCTAAGCTGTAGGGAAGGATCACCTTATAGCCAGGGATCCTTTCCTGAAATAACTGTGTAGGACCTCTCTTTGGAAGCAGTGATGGGAGTGCTTTCCCTCAAAACCCACCCCAGCATAATTTCAGGCTGTGTGCTCTGCTGGTACTGGGCTAAAGCTCTTTATCTGTGGGAATTCTCCTCCCTCCACCATTAGCTGCATATGTAAAACCCTGCATAAGCCATTGTAGTCTCTGGGACCTGGGGGTGGAGAGAGGAATGGAAGAATTCTTGTAGCGGAATATATTTAGCTTCCATCTCTTCCAGGATGCTCCTTCACACCTCTCAGATAAGTGCATCCAGCCCTGTACCGAGCTGTGGAAATGCAGCAGAACCAGCAGAGCTTTCTGCCTTGAAGGGGCCCAGATTTATACTTCAATAAAGCAGCCTCAGTACCGAAAACATAAAAGGGAGCCCCCCCCCAAGTTATTTGACAAAAGACGTTTTAAACACAGTCCATGGGAGAGAAGCCAAGTTAATTCCTGATACTATTCAGCTCTACTGAAAGTAAAATTTTATGGCTATGCGGAAATCAAAAATGGGATCAAGATTATTGGCTTGGGATGCAGAATCACATTTACTAAGTTGCCTTTTGTCTGTGATGTTTGGTCTTTACTGTTTTTCCCTTAACAAGACTGTAGAACTTATGACTTTCCTTAAGGAGTTTTACTGCATGCAGGGAGTAACCAGCTCGTGGTTATCGGCTGTGACCAAAATGCTGACATTCTGAAATGGACATTATTCATTGCAACCGCTTTGACTGAGGCTGTTTCATATGGAAACAATTAAGAGGCAAAAAGCATATCATAACAAAGGAATGAGAAGAAAGATCAGGAAATACAAGCAGATCGGATCATTCTCTAAAAATGGATACAGTATTTACTGTTGGAGAGTATAATAAATCTAAGATCTGAATTAGCACAGGAGAGCAGCCGGGCCTCTGAATTGTAGGTTTTCTTATGCACCCTAAGAGGAAACAGTTCACATCAATGATGAATGCAAAACCTAGGGCCGGGACAGAACAAAATGTAACTTATTTCATATGTGTGCAGAATGGAGGGAGTCTGAAACTGCATGTTAAAAGTGGTCACAATGGGGAATTACAGGGAAGGAAAAAAGCAAATAGGAAATAAAAATGTAAGGGGAAAATGTACATTAAAGAGCACTCGCGGAGATCTGCACATCTTCTTGATACCAATCTAAATGCAACTGTAAACGAGAAAAGGCTAAAGGACAAAATCTGTTACTAAGAGGTGCATACTCTTACAGGCAGGAAATACTTGGGGGGAGGTTTTTTACCCCCACTACTATCAAAGAACGAGGTAATTACTGGAAAGCATATATTGTAATAAAGAATCCTGAGACAGCATTTAATACTTCTGTCTGGTGGAGTAATTAAGCAAAGCGAGTATCAGTGCTAAGCGCTATGGGATAGACGAGACACTGTCATACACAGCTGGGAGCCACAATGTTCATGTCCCTCAGCTTCCAAGATAGTCATTTGTATCTGCAGGAAGGTTTGGGAATCACTTTCAGTAGCTACCAACACTAGGTCTCCAAGTGCCATAACTGCCATGCTTCAGTGCCATATGCACATTCACACAGAATTTCAGTATGTCCCTAAACTTGAGTGAATTTCACTTAAACTTTCACTGTTAGGTGATAGCAAACTCTCATCTAACTCCTTCCTCTTGGCCACTCTCTGGGAGACTAATTTCTGTTGTTGCTGAAATCAGTGTGAGTTTTACCGAGCTAGGATTTGGCTTCATGTCTTGATGTAAGCAGCTAATGCTGTTTTCTGACTACAGCTTGGAGCTGATGTAAGTCAGAACAGAAATATTTAATGCCTTGCAACTGGGTGAACATCCCATTCGTACCATCAGGTTACTTGGCAAAGCTGATAGCATGAATGTCTGAATGCACTGATGCCTTCATTCTTGTTCGAACGCACTGCTTACCCCTTAAATAACAGTAATGCCAAAGGAGAAGGCATCTCACTTCTTCAGCAAGCAGAGAACTGTGCAAATGCCCACTAAAACTGGCCAACATACGCTGAGTGGACGGACAGCTGAGGCTACACCTGAACCTCTGAACAGGCGACTACAGACCCAGCACAGTGCCTGCACTGTCATCCTCCATCATCCTGCCCTCCCTCTGCTCGCCCTCCACCTCCACAACCCTCCCAACATATGATACTCCACAACCACGCTTGTCTGAAGGTAGCAGAGCTTCAGAAGGCTGTGCTGCCGGGGTGGGTGGTATTTGCTGACAGCGCTCTCCCTCCCGCTGCTTCTCCTTTTCTGGAGCATCACTTGGAGGCAGGGAGCATGCTTCCCCCACCTCCCGCTGCTCATCCCCAGGCCACCAGCTTTGATCACTCAGGGCAACTGCTGAGGTTGCCAGCTGGAAACACATGTGATTCCCAGTCCTTTCCCAACTTTGGGAAATGCTTTTGCCTGAGGAGTAGTGGAGCAGAGCATGACAGGAGGCGGGCGGTTTGGAGAAGGGGTTGCCCCATGCGGGATGCGAGCTTCATCCGTGTACTGGCTGGCCACAGAAGGCAGTGGTTGCAGAATGAGTAATCCTGGGTGCCAGTGGCGCTTTAGAAAGAGCTGCATGTTTGACATAGATTCTCCAGAAGCTCCCTTTAAATAGTAAAACTTTCGCACATTTGTATTCAGAGCCCTTACAATTTTATTTTTGAAGGGAATGTAGGTGTTCACGAGCAGTGGGTGTGAGACTGACAGCACTAGACCAGAGCTCTCCATTTGCAGAATAACTGCTGCATTGACTACTACACTGCAAACTCCTGTAATGAAAATACCAAGGACTGAGAGGGGCTTCCCATCCCTGTGCTTATTTTACCTTTGTCCTCGCAGCTGAAGCTGCCCCAAAGGGAACCAGCAGCTAAGGTGTCTCTTGCATGTGTGCTCACACACACGTGCTCAAACACTTGCCAGGACAGACATAAGATTAGCAAGCCTTCCAATGATTACTTTTAGCCCAATGCATTTGGATTTTGCACCCCGTTGCCACAGAAGTAGCTTTTTGCACGGCATCATGAGTTCTCTGACACATCCTTAAGCAACATGTTGGGGTCTATTTTTTTCTCTATTTGCTGACTTTTTGTTCTTAAAAATAAACAGCTTAGACTCAGCTACTTGTACCCAACCTTGGAAATACCAAAGGCTCTTAGCAGGTTTCCAGGGACTGGGGAGACACCCAAAAGCATGCATGCTGATCTCTCAAAGACAGCACCCTGAAGTACTCTGTTTTCCATAGCTGGGGTAGGGTATGCCTCTAATCATCACTGAATAACTGACTCTGCAAGAGAGAACGATCACGCTGGGCTCCCAATCCTTTTCTCCCACTCCAGCCCACTCAGAAACAGCTTCTGGGGAAAAAAAAAATCTCCATGGCAGAATTCCTCTGAACATTTAAAAAGCCTCTTTTTATTCCTCTCCTCTTCCTTGAGCCAGTTATTCTGCACATAAGGTCAGAAGTGGTGCCAGTGCAGCATAAAACTATCCCTTTCCTGAGGCACACCAGGTATAGTACTAAATTGAGTTCCTACATTCTCCTCCAAGACTATAGGCATGCAATTTCCTTCCAGCTATTTCTCTGAGTCTTTGAGTCTTCATATGTTAATGTGTTTTGGCTTTTGGTTCAAGTTATTAGGAAGAATTTTTCTTTAGCCTGTATTTCTTTGCTTCCTGTGAACAATTTAGGGTCAAGTTATACTTTTTTCTCACTGACTCTAATCTTGTGCAGAAAAGGGCAAAATTCTTCTCATTTTTGTCATCCCCCCCCCCCCCCCCCCACTAATCATAGTGGTTTTGTTAATGTGCTATGCCTGTATGCTCAGCCCTCTGTTAACCATCTTAAGAGCTGCTTTTGCCTTGCACATTCAGTAGGCAGAAATCAGAGGTGGATTAAAGCATCCTGCCAGTTCTGGGTGTTAGAGAAAAGGCAGGCAGGAGCTGCCTGACACAGAGTCCCTCTGAAGCTGGCATCTGCCTGACAAATTATAGGAGGCTGTGGGCAGGCATCAGCTGGAATAGACCAGTGCTTTGGACCTGCGTTTTCATGCTCCAACTGGGAAAGATGATTTCCAAAGTTTGCCTGCTTCCACAGTGTTAGAAAATGTTGTTACACCGACAGAAACTCTGGTATAAAAGGAATATAAATGCTGCTATGCCCAAGGCTTTGAACTGTGAGCCCAAAGACTAGATGTGGGATGATTCGAGGTCTGCCCTGCACAGAAAGCATACACAAAACAGCAACACAGCCTATGCTGCGAGGTCATCTAAGGCTCCTTGTGCGTTCTCCTGATTGTATGGTGCTATCGTTTGTGATGAGGTTCAGCCCTGCCTTCCTTCTGTTCATTTTGCAGTAGTCAGTCCTCTGAAGCACCGTTTCCTTTCCTTTGAATTGACCAGGAATCTGGGTTAAAGTGACTGACTGATGTGACAACAAAGGAGCGATTGTCATCAGGTCCAGAGGATTTGATAAGCTGTTAGTTAGAAAATGTACTCAGGCAGCCCAGGTTCTGTGCCAGATTAATATTTGATGTCATTGGACTTGACTGGCTGTAACTGAAAGAGCTGGGGCCATTGTTAGGAAAATGGCCCTCTCCCTTTCAGAGGGAAGTTAGGGCTCATTGAAGCTGACAGCCTGACAGCCCAATCTTCCATTTACCCATAAGCACCACTCAGCATGAGCAATGACAGTGCAAGTTTCCCCATATTTGATCACCAATAGGTCAAATTCTCTTTGCAACCCCTAGGTATTGTGCATATTTTCTATTATCAGCCTCAGACCTCTCCGCTCACTCAGTAGTGGCAGGCACTGTTTAATCACGGTCAGTGACAGTGACCCATACACTAGTTAAGGGAAGCTGGAGGGGTGCATGTCCAGTTGGTGAAACAGCCCAAAACCAGGCTCCACGGCAAGGACCCCAAGCCAGGACCCACTCCCAGCATCAGCCTTTCAACACGAGGATGATTCTGGCTTGATGCTTGCAGTATTGTGCTGAGCACCACACAGTGCTAGGGGAATGCAGGGAGAGTCACACTGGAGGACAGATTTTTTTCCCAAGTAACATTCTTGCATTGGCTGCCATTATTTGTTAAGAGTCACGGAACAATACCTAGGATGCAGACATTTAACTCTGGCTCTAACTACATATGTGTGGGACCCCCTACACAGTCCATGCAGCTGCGTGGTAGTCCAGCATGCTCAGAAATCCTAAGCTCTCACACATCAGGAGAAAACAATCTGGGCTTCATCATCAACACTGTCCTAAATGGCCCTGTTTTTTTGCCTGCTGATCCTTTGTCTTATCCAAAATATCTCTAGGCTAGAGGACCACGTGCCAGTGACACCTCGTTTAAAAGGGAAAACAAAAAAAGGAAGTTGGTGTTATGGCACGTAGATATTAAAACAAGAAATAAATCGAATAAAACTTGGCATCGTAAATGGAAATCAATGGACTGCAAAATCATATTTGTTCTAGCTGGCTAGAGTACTTGCAGAGTTCCAAGCTGTTTGTCCCTTTCTGAGGAGCGATGGGGTCTGCTCCATTTGTACTGTAATTGCAAGGCTGTTGTGAAATGAGACTTGGACCTTTCCACCTCCAAAACCGTTTATGCATACAAGAAAAAACTAATCTCACAGCATCCCAGGAGACACAAATCCTAGCCTTCGTTTACAGAGAGAACGAAGGGAGAGTGGGTATTTTGTCCAAAGCCGTGAAGCAAGCCTGTTAGAGGTGAAATGTTTGGCTCCTGGTCTTACACTGAGAAATTCTGACTACGTCTTCTCGAAATTCTCTCAGTATCTACAAAGTGCAGGCAGCGCAGTATCCGGATGATAATAATGAACAATAAAGCACTTCAGTGGATAGCAGGTACACGGTTGCCCTGCAATTCCATCTGACACCTGGCTAGCTGTAACTTTCAGCTCAGGGTGCCTGAAGATGTCACAAGGGAGAGTGTTGCTTCCCATCTGCACAACGCAGTTCTGCTGCTTTCCTGCAAATCTGATTCTTGATCTTTTTAAAAGTCTTAAGAAAATGATATATGACCTAAATCTCTGCTCAACTGAAGTATTTACATATTACCATATAGGAACACATAAGATATTCTGGTTATGATCAACCCGTTATCACCAACGTATCTACAATATCTGCTTTTTGTCTTCTTCCCTATGCTGTAATGCTGATAATGATGATTACTCATGTTACGCATGGAAACAAATAGCATTTCTTACACGATCTCATTGACTCTCAGTTCATATAATTACCATACAAAAGCTAAATTGTTCCAAGGATTTCTATCATGCAGAATTGCATGGGTCAAAAGCCCTCCAAAATTCTCCTCCCAGGATTTTCACATGCACAATCCTGAGAACTGAAGTTTCCATTTCATTTTCCAAAGACTGTGGGGTTTTAAACTCATCACCTTGAGGATGCGAAACCAATTAAATGTACCTCACAAGACTGAAGAAGGTTATTTTCAGGATGGAAAAGCTACAACCGGATAGGAAGACTGTGAACCAGAATAAGACCTGCCGGCTTTGGCAACAGGGTAAGATGAAAGCTAAGAAGTAGAAGACAGGTAAACCGAGCATAACTTTATCTTTGAAGTCCGAACAGGTGATGCTTGAGGTTAGAACAGTGCAGTAAAAGATTACTAGGACAAGATGCAGAGACCCTGGAATTTGTGACTTTGAGCTCTGCCTGCAGGAGAAGCCTGTTCCAGCCACCAGGACTGCCCTACCAAAAGCTGTGTCTTTGAAAATCAGTCTCCAAAAATGTTAACTGTATGGAGTGTGCTATGCAAAGCAGTTATCAAAAAATAGACACCAGCTCTGTTCTTGATATCAAATAGGATCATTTGGATTACTGCAATCAAATATATATAAAAAAAGCATTCATTATGAATGTGAATTTACATCCCTCAATTGTAGAAATGATCAGAAGAATGTCTCATTTAAAATTAGCATTCTTTAAGTAAGGCTTAAAAATTGAGTTGATTGGAGAATAATAGCCTATCCAACTCTTTGCTGCCTTCAATTCTTGCATGTATTTATTACCAAAGTCTTTAAAATAAGAACAACTTTTTCTTAAGAAATATATAGACCAGTATTATTTTCAGCCCATATCAGTTACACAGCCCCAATCAGTTTGGGGCAGAGTTATTTTGGGTTGGTTCCATTGGGATGAGAATGCTGATGGAGTCGGGTAATTCCTTACATCAGTGCTCTTGATTAACACTGAATGTACAAGTCCCTTTGTCCTTGAACTCTTAAAACAAAGACCAAACAAGAAGCGAGGAGTTTTGTTTGCAGTTTCAAGTGTCTTTTGCTTGAAAGTACTATGCCCAAAATCCCTCTCTCGGCTTTTGTTTGGGGTCAAACTACTGGGGGTTCCTTCAGCTGCACCCGGAGCCCTCTTGGCCCTCTGTGCTCTTTCTGTCTCTCTTCTACTCCCAAGGAAATTGCTGCCTTTGAGTTGATCTCTGCCTTACTGGGTAGATCAGCCCCTAGGTAAGCCACCCTGCTGCTTTGTTCGGATTCCCAAAGAACCTTATGGGGACCCTGCCCAGCTCCAATTGTTTCAGTGTTCTGTAAGTAAAAGAATGGTTAATTATTCTGTTCTTATGTGAATGGTTGGCATCCATCAGGAATATCATCCCATGCCCACAGGATATACTGAATCCCTTCAGAAACACCTCAAACGCAATCATCCTTGTTGTAAATGCTGTCCTACCACTTCTGCTGCTTCCTGAGACTGCAGACAGAAAGCCCAGTGTCATCCAGCCTAGGACCATGCCTCCCTACTTGGTACACCCCACTGTCATTTCCAGACACTGCCCTATAGAACAAGAGGTATTAGGCAATGGGGAACTATCTGGGCTTGACTTTGCTGCTCCTGCTGTTATCTTGACTTTGAACTGGTATTACTGCTTTTCATCTATGTCTTCCTGACATGCGTAGCTAGACGCTGCAATGGAAATGCTGTTAAATAGAAATCTGCCTAAAACTCCTGGGTTCCATCATGCCCAGATGCCATCTGCCATGAGCTTGGGCACTCCTCAACACTGCCACCCTACCACTGTGCTATCTGGGCTGGAGACAAAGCTTTCATCTGCACTATGGACAGAAAAGGAACTTTTCTTCTTCAGAAGCTCATCAAGGGAAATACATGTTATCATGGTAAAGGCAGAGGCTACCTGCAATGAATGGAGGAGCTCTGGCTGTCAGCATTAAACATTCCTAAAATAGATACTGAATGCATATTATTTCTTGGGGATCATAGTCCTTCTTTTTGTCCTTTTTGGTTCAGTGGTTTCTTACTCAATTTCTTGTCTGTTTGCAAGCTAATGTCGCTTATATTTCAGAGGAAAAGTGCTGAATGGCAGATCGCAGGTCAGTCTCTCTGCTAATGTCAACTGACATCTGTATATTAAGCTAAACCAAGTGATCTTTGACCCTAATAGAAGCAAAAGTCAGCCATAGGTATACAATACATACACATACACAGAGCAGCAGAATGAAAACCAAACCCAGGCCACTCCACTCCAAAGATTAAAAGTAACTAAGCAGAACAAAGGTCTATCCCTAAATGCTAATAATCAGTGTAGGATTTTTTTTATGGCTGATAACATACCATGCCCCACTGTTAAGATGAGGACGTTTTATAGCCAACCAAAACCTAACAACCTGTTTTTATGTAGCACATCTCATAAAATAAATGAGAGCGTGCTCTACTAAGAGGGTCAATATCGTTATCTCCGTTTCTCAGACAGGAAAGCTGAGCAGCAGAGAGTGGAGGTGAGGTGCCTTAGAAGGGTGTTGGAGTGCAGAAGATGACTTCCCCAGTCCAGAAGGCAGAAACAAGTACAGAAAGGCCAGCCTTGCTTTACCCGGGCGGTTACGCACACAGCCCTGTTTACAGTAGTAACGCTTCCTAACCACTGCAAACACGAACTCAGGCCCATGGACTGCGCCCAGAGCTGCCAGGACCGTGTCTGCGCCGGGGGACAGGCAGATGAACATGTTCCTGCACCGTCAGCTGGAGTGTGAAATTACAGCACTTCAGCTGCTTCGCAGAGCGGCCGCGCGTGCGCCCGGGCACCGCTCACCCTTCAATGAAGTCGTGTAAACCACACCGTGCTGGGGTGGGCTCAGGAAGGGATGGGGTAGGAAGGGAGCCAGGAGCAGGGATTTGCTGAATCTATCGTTGTTCAGCTATCCCAGCCTCTGCATCCCTATCGTGTTTCTGAAACTCCAGCGTCCGCATAGGAGCTAAGGCAGCCCTGGCACTGCATTTGCAGATGTATGGGGTCAGTTCTTCTACAGAGCAGCCCGAAGGAAAGAACCAGTCTCCTGACCCCACGGGACTGCTCATCAACCCAAGGTCTTGCTCCCAGCTGCTCCGGGAAGGAAGCAAACTACACAGCAACATTTATGGCTTGATTTAACATGAAACTTACAGAGCCATTAAATCCAGTGCAATAAACACTAGGGATTATGAAGGGTGAGATAACCACACACACACACTGTGAATAGCAGGCTCCTTTTCTTGGTCCTAGTCTGATCCTTTGCCTGTGAGGAATGGAATGTCCACCTGGAAGAAGGCTTGGCTGCATGTGCCACTGGCCTGGCCTGCTGACCCTGCTTTCCTACACACTGCTGGGGAATGGATAGTGAACCACAGAGTTCTCCACTGGGGAGAGAGGACAGGATCACTTTCCCTTTCCTTCTGCACGTGCAGGAAGAACGAAACCTCTCGGGATAACTCATTAACCCGAGCTACCTTCCGTTCTTATCTCACAGTTGCACTAACAGCCTTTCGGGAAGGCTTTAAGAACCCTGCAAAGATCCTCCACATGACTTTACAGGCTCAGTGGAGACCTGCCAATGCCCATTCCTTTACTCGACCAAGCAGCCTCAGCAAAGGAAGCTGTAGCATAAGGCTCACCTCTTCAGCAAGGCTGCTCCATTTGCCTCCGTTTTACCCTGTGTGAATCACAGACTGTCATTTCCACATTTAAATCCCAGCAACATCCTCTGCAGCCAGCTACCCTGTTGGTCGCCTGCCTTTCAGCTCGACGTGGGAAAAATCTAGGAGCAGTTAGTCTCCTGATAATGATGTATATAGCAGACTGTGCATCTATATGTTGTCATGGAGATGCCATGGGATACATCCCAGGCTTTTGCTGGCTGGGTTTCTTCTGCATCACACATTTGTACAGAAATTAGGTTTTGATGAAAATATAGTATCCAAAGTTTTCCAGAGCTGAAGTGGAACATAGATCTGTGTCAGAGCAGATCAGGTCACCTTATTATGATAACTTGCATGAGCCTTAATTTTTTATTTTCCACTTAAATTGCTCCTGATTTTCTATCCGCATAACATCACCAAGTTCCGAGGATTAAGCTAGCTGAAAAGAACTGAGGGGGAAAAGAAGCAGGCCATATGTTTTAAACGCAACAATTTAAAAATGTAAGATGAGGGAATATAACAGACTTCTGCAGATACTGAAATACTGACATATTCGATGGGACTGAAATAACCGGTTGGGGAATTGCCCCTAACAGTTAACCTGGGACATCCGAAACCTCCGTCATTTTCTATGATATTTAACTGATGTTTTTAATGTACTGCTTATGTCCATCTTGTTATTTTTTCTATTAATATTCTCACAAATTTAATAAGATATTTTTAGTTAAACAGGGATATATGTATATATTTTTAATCATTTCAAAGGAGAAGGAATGAATCTGTTTCTAAATTGCACCTTGTCCATGAATGACAAGTCACATGGCCAATGGAAATCGTATTCCAAATAATGCTGTAAATGCCTGCAGTCAAACAGGCTGAGGGCCTATCAGCTAATAATGAGAAGCAAAACTCGAGGAGCCATCACAACCTGCAGACCGCTTCCAATCTCAGCTTTTTACAAAGGATCCCGTCTCAGTCTTCCTTCATAACATCCTCATGGCACAGCCTTTTCCAGCCATCCACACAGTTAAACCCTCACCTATCCCAGCTCATGTCTACTTGCGTTTTTAATTGCACTTGGAAGTGACAGCCAGCTGTTGGCCTGCTTCTGAAGTTATTCAGATTTGAGATTACTCTAGAGAACCTGCTGCATTTTCATACCACTGCTAGTGCAGATCCACTGGCTGAGAAAAGCTCCCTTGTGTCTGTTGACATGAATAATCCCCAACATTTTTAATATAGGCTGCCCTTGCCAGTTGGCTGACACTTGTGCTATGCCATGAATAAAAGCTATCTGATGACAGTTGAGAAATGGATGTGAAGCACTTGCTGTTGTATTTCCTCTGCTCTATGGGAACTAGTCCCTATTGTTTGTCATGGGCAGGAATGTAAAGATGTTAAAGGCAACTTGAATGCAGCCAGTGATGATGTGGTAGTGCAAGGCAGTACAGCGAAGTGACACCCAAAACCTCTTCTAACAGCCCGCTTCTTATTTGTGCTCCTCGAATGGCTTTGCTGCCTGTACAGAGTTGAAGTCATTATGAGTTTAAATAAGATGCATTTTTATGTATTTACCTAGCTAAAGCATCCAAAATGTGCCTTCACATCAATGTAGAAAAGATTCCTGTTATTACTCAGCTTGAGAAAGTTTTCTGTGTGTCATATAAGCAACAGTATTAATAATGAATGGTTACTCACCAGCGATGGCTGCTCTTCAAAAGACCCTAGTGTGTTTGTATCTGTGGGGTGTGCACTGTAGGAGAACCAGAAATTCCTGGTGTGAAGAACAAGCACTTCAGGAAAACCACACGGGACAACAGCTCAGGTGACTGTGTAAGTGCATGTGAGGTATTAGTGCTAGCAAGGAAGAAAAAGGTAGGGATTTAAGGTAGCCTTGGCAGAACAAGGGGAAAAACATTTGGCTAATAGAAAATGGGAGACAGGTTGAGGTGTCAGAGAGGTGTGAAGAAAAGAGCAAGATTGAACCACCCAAGAACAAGATAAAATGAGCAGAAAGGAGGGATGACTGGGAAAATACAGGCAGGAGGAAGAGGGAAAGAACAAGATTAAAGGTAAAGTAACATTACAGAGGGCCTTGAAGGGTGGAGATACAGAGATTTAATTGGAAACTGAGGGCAAATCCCACATGATATCAGTGGGATTTGAGAGAGATGGGCTGCTGTGTCACAGCTGTGATTTTTAGCAGGAGACTTCTAGCAAAATGGGGAGAGAAAGGAGGGGAAGAAGGACAGACTGCTGCAGCATAGACATCTACTGCAGGGGTAAGAGTCTTTTGAAGACAGACAGTAAAGGGAAGGTAGATTTAAAGATTTAATACATTTTAATACTTTAGGAGACAAAGCTTCCAGATAACCCATTACAGCCCTTTTATTACCAGAAACACCCAAAACACAGTGAAGTATAAAGGATCAGCACATGTATACTCAGCAGGCAAATAGCCTTTAAAATATATCTAGTGACCTGCAAAAAAAAAAGATCAGCAAGAAAAGGGCTGTTATCCTCAAGTGGAGCATTCACTTGATTGCAGACCAAGCTGATAACATGCCCCGGGTTTTGCACTTACTGATAAGTAACAATAAGCAGATTTACAGGCTAATCAAAGTTTTCTCTCCTGCTGAAGTTCTTTCAGGGTTCTCTCTGAAAACCTTCCCCAGCTGAGAGCCATTCTGCCCTCTCCCCTGTTGTCAGACCAGAGCTGGAGCTGACAAAATGCACATGCCATAGTGAGTCACCAGTAACAACCCGGCACCTTCAATATAAGGTTTCAAGCACCTGATATTAGTGTGACACAGGCGAACTCTGCTGCCTCTGCCTGCAGAGCACTGAGCTGTGATGGGGCACCTCGGACCTTCACAGTGGTGGTGCTGCCTGGGCTGCATACAAGAAGAGGTGAGACAGCGATGCTTCATAGCTGGGAGGGTAAGGCCTGTGCTCCCTGTCAAGTGGCTGAGACAAGGATCTGCATGAAACCAGCTGAAGCAGCATGAGGAAAATCAGAAGAATTATTTTCCCCCAAGAAGAGGGGAAGAGTGGTGTGTGTATATAGACTGTGCTGGCGGTTACAAGGTGAGACAGGGTGACACAGTGATGGCATCCTTTCCCAGGGATGTGTTGAGCAGAAGATGCTTTGGAAAGCTCCGTTAGCCAGATCAGCTTTTGGGATGTGTGACTAACAGCAATGGGCCATAATAATGATTTTTTAAATGTCACTTCAAGCACAGTTTTCTCTTGATTATTGCTAGAGCACATTCCTGGCACAAAGTGCCTCTGCACAGGATATCTGGGTAGTATCTGAAGCTAGCACTCGGCTCTAGGCGAAGATGTTAAAAACAGTTTATCTTTTTGCTCTTGCAAGGGAGAATCTCCCAATTAGGCATCTGCTGCCTTCCACACCAGCAACAGTTTGTCCTCATATTTGCTGATAGAACTGGGGCTGGCAATTAAATAGCAGCCCTTCCTCCCAGCCTCACAGCTCTATCCCTGCCCACTGTGCTGTAGCACCCACCAGAGATCTCCTTCTTCACCTGGAAATGGGCAAGCTGCCACATTCCTTTGGCTCCCCTGAGCCATTGCCACCACCCTAAGCGGGGTGGGCTGATGCTCATGTTGCAGAGGATGGAGCTGCAGCTCCTTGAGGGTGTGATGCTCATTCCCACATCATGTGAAGCAATCACAGTCAGGACAGAGGGCTGCCTCTGCACCCATTGAGCCTGCTTCCATGTAGCTTGAGCCTTCCTGGGACAGATCTGCTGCTTGGAAGTAGACTGAGAAAACAACTGATAGGCCACACTGATTTCAGCCTTCCTGCAGACAGGAAGAGAGGGTCTCATAATACTATGTCTGTACAAGTAACTGCACCCTGGCATGGATACCCACCCTACCTCACAGTGCAGCGTTCAGCTGTGGTGGTGTGGAGCTCAGCACTCACTTTACACTCCCATCAAACCTGGCTGCTCCAGGTCCTGAGCATCCCAAACCCACATCCCTGAAATACACCGCAGGCCCCGGGGCAGAGTCCCCTGTATCCTTCTCCCATGTGCTCCATGCACAGCACTGGCACTATGAGATGCCAACCACAGCTGCTCTGTGGTTGTATGTAGTTAGCTTTCCCCTTCCGTTCCCAGTCTGTGCCCTCGCCCTTGCTGCATTCATCAGGCATCCTCCACGTCCCTGCAGAAGACAGCTCTTCAGTAGGCTGCTGGTGGGTAATGTGCCTGACTCATAATGGTTTTCTTTCTTTAAAGAAAGATGGATATCTCTGAAGTTGGTAATTTTTATGTCTCTCAAACTCATAATCCTGTGATCGCTGTGATATTCAGCATCTGAGTTACTACAGCACAGCGGCAGGATGCAGCGGTGTGCTTGGAGGCTGAGTGCCAAGCTGGGAGCAGATAAACATGCTGCACATGTTTTATAAGCCACAGGGACCTGAAGCTCTCAGATACAACACTTCGCCTTCTTTTGGCACATCAAACGCTTTAGCGAGTCTTCAGCAGGAGCTGAAGACCCAGGCACAGGAAGGCAGACCTCGGGCTTAGCTTCACCAGTGCTTTCCCTCCGACAGCTTTGCAGAAAGCTAAATATCCATGCACTCTAATTAGCATGCGTTTCTTTAAGGGGGCTTGTTCTCTTCGTGCTAACCCGGGCTGAATTGCCCAGCGCAACAGCATTTTGCTTACAGCGCGATTGGATGAATTCACCGGCGGTGCAGCCGCTTAGTGCGAGGGTCCCTGCATCACCCGAGCGATGAAGCGGGGCGTTCTCAGCCCGTTTCAGCGCGCCCTGTTCTCCCTTGCTGTGCTCTCCAGCTCGGGCAGACATTTGAAGCAGGAGGTGGTCTGGGTCGATGGAGATGATGTTTGTCATGGGGAAGAGGACGCGTTGCTGCTGCCAGGCAACCGGCTCCGCAGCGCCCGTGCCAATGGCTGCGAGCACCTCTGCAGAGGCAGGTCTAGAGAAGGAGCGGCCAACCCGGGGCTGTTTGCTGCTGGGGGGCCCCCGTCACCCCATAGAGAGCAAGGGGTGGCCCCCGGGGCTCCTGTGGAGGAAAAGTGTGGAGGTGGGGCTGTGCCCCCTCCCCTGCCCTCCTGCAGCGCGGACTCCAGTGAGAGGCTGCCCTGTGCATGGTGGTGCTGCAGGGTCTGCAGAGCCCCCCCGCCCTCCCTCAGCACACATCCCCAGGCACATGGGGGCATTGCACCCCTTCTGCAGCAAGCTCACTGGCTGTTCCCACTCACCCCTATCCGTCACAGCAGGGCTGGCATGACCCAGGCGCTCCTTTGCTCATCCAGTTTTCACCCTGTATTTGTACCCCAAAGAAATAGCCCTTCTCGCCATCATCCTCTGTGCTGCATCTTCAGCCACTCCTGGCAGGGGTAAAAGGAGAGGAGAGAAGAGGGTTGTTGGTACTGCTGTGGGGAGGAGGTGCAATTGCTCTTTAGGCTGATGGGCTCCGGAGGGAAGTCCCATACTCTACTCTTACTCTGGGTCATTAACTTCTTTCCCCAAGCCCTTCTGCAATCTGCCACACAGAGCTTGTCATCTGAGGATACAAGATTTTACTCATCACAGATATGCATATACAAATACTCATTCAGTAGCATTAGGCAAAATTACCTTGGGGCATGTAAAACAGTGGTGCCATCCGCTGCAAGCATGCCCCTTGCTTATTCATTTTGATAAAAGACTTTGATTTCTTCCAGCCTCTCACTCCAGGAATATTCCTGCAAAGACAACATGGAGGCCTCGGTACGAAGTGTTTCAAGAAGCTGTCATGCAGCAATAGTTAGGCCTCTATGATCTTCTGTTTCCTTGAGGATTTTATTCAGATTTTCACTTAGTTTTTATTTTACAGATCAGGAGCACATCTTGCTCCATCCCACTTTGTTCTCTGTGAACGGGGTTTGGCCATAGGTTCAGTGTGAGAGTCATAACTTACTCAGAGACACGCAGATGACATGTACTCTCACCACTTCGCACAGCTCAAACCCCAGGAATACCAATGTGAGGTGAGAGCAGGTGAAGAGAATAGCGAGACTTGATAATTTATTGCAGCTCCCCCTGTGGTAGTCAAGAGATAAATCTCTGTGGAGGAAATGTCATTTGCAGCTGGGGGAGAGGAATCATGTCCCTTCTGGATCCCACCCCAGCGCAGGGGCTAGATGCTGGGTGCAGTGAGCAGTGGGAGCAAAGTGCAGTTCAGAAGCAGCGTTTGTTCCTGAAGCTCCCTCCTGTTTTCCCTGAAATCCATCGCTTCTGCTTGTAGCGAGGCAGGTGGCACAGCTTCCCAGTGCAGATGGCTGTAGGAGATGGAGCACTGCCTCCTCCAGTGCCTGTGGGTGCAGGACACCAAGCCTCTGCTGGCCCAGGCAGCCTGGACCGGGAAGCGGGCTCTGATACAGTCCTTCGCAGCAGTGCCTGATGATTCACTCCAGCTTAGCTGTGCATTCCCTTGGGAACACAGAAGGGAGGCAGGGAGCAGATCAGCACCCCAAAGACCCAGTTTCCCCACACCAAAGCTTACCCTTTTAGGGAGCCTCTGCGTTACTTAAGGGAAGCATGGAAAACCTTCCAGAATAAACACCATTAGGGATTATTGTTAGGAGGCGTGAAGCAAGGATTTAGACTCTTGCCTCAGACTCCCATCGGTCCTAATAAGGGGTGAGGGATGAGTCTGAGGGGCAAGCAATGGGGATGCTACCACTAGGCCACTGGGCCAGCCTGGGAATCTTAGGAGAGTGAAAAATACCTGACTTTGACAGCCAGCATGCTGGGTTTTGTATGTGTGATTTGCTGCGATCATGCTATAAATCAAGATGAGACTGCTAAAATTATGTATGACCTCATTTGATAGATTATCTAATAAGGAATTTGCTAATGCATTTTTTTCACTGAAAAAGCCTGCTAAGGATGAGTACATTGCTGCAGCACATTTAAACCTAATTGTCAGAGGAGAGAAGCAAGCGGATTTCAGAGGTGAGTTAGAAGAGCGTCCTTATGAGGATGATGTCTTCACTAAATCAGTGGTGCAATGCAGCAAGCAGGGTGGAAAGGAGTCTCCTCTGGATAAAGGTACAGGAAGCTGCTAGACAGGGCTGCAGTGTGTGAGAATACTGCATGGGCTCACCGAGCAGGAGAGCCTTCATAAGTGTAAAGAGTTGTATCCTAACGGACATGCTTGATTTTATTGTTTGATCCGGTGTTGTCTTTTTATTGTTATGACATTTCAGTTCTGTTTCACTGCCTGGCAAGCAGATCTAAACTCCCTGCTACATAGAAAGAAACTACCAGCCGAGACCTCTAGCTCTAACTTGCTATTCTGGTTATCATGCTTGTCAGAATGAAAAGAGTAATTGTTTTGCTGCTATATGTTACCATCAAATATTTTTGTTCTTCCAGTCCTGTGACTCATTTAAAAAGACTGCACATCACTTCCACGTACACAAACAGAACTGTAAAGCAGCTCAAGTCAATGAAAAAAAAAAGCTTGTTTTGCAGGTCTGTTAACCACATATTCTGTTCCAGTCCCAAATTTATGATTAATATGAATGCCATTCTCCTTACTGATGATTTTATAAAGCTCATTCTGGGGTCTGCATGCCCATAGACACTCCCTGGATGTATGATGCTGTTCAAAGCCTCCGAGATAAACATTAAAGCTCACAACTCTGTGTGTGTGTGGGGAGGGGGAGGTGTTAGAGAAGTGATGATTTTGAACTCCATTTTAGGTTTCAGCAAAAAGAGGTGGAAACATGAAAGAGCTTACAAAAGGCCACACAGAAAATCATTATCTGAGCCATGGTTCCCACCTTGTCTCCCGACTGCCCAGAGGAAAACTGGCAAACATCCCTCTTCTCCCCTCTGCACCTTGAGCACATCCTGCCTCAGTTGCAACCCTGCCCGAAAGGTGCAGTTTGTTCTTCCTCAGGGGAAATACGGCTTTGTGGCAGAAATGGGGAAATTGGACTTTGATTTACAGAAAGCAGAAAGGACGTGATCATTGGCATAAGAAGTAGGTAATTTTATTGAGCGCTACTAAGTCAATACAGGAGGTGAAACCTCCGCATTGACTTAAGCCCATAATTAATGATTTGGGATTGTACCAGGTCTACTGGTGCCACGAAAGAAAGAGGAAAGATACCTGTAAAGCATTGTAAATCTCAGGGACCAAGGAGGATATTTTGGTAGAGTAGTAAATCCAAGTCACGCAGGGGGACTGCCCATGACATTTACACAGGAGGCCCACTGAAATATTATGATGCCCATATTGATAATGTAGCCCCTGCTGAGTAGCTGGGACTGTTCCTGAGAGGACTGGAGTCTGCCTTTCTGCGTGAACACACACAACACAGCTGTGTGTATACATCTGACTGGAATGATTTATCCACGAAAGAGCAAAACGTGAAGTAACAGCAGTGTCATCTGCCTCATTAAGTGGCCCAGCTCTAAACCCCAGAAGCCACTTGAGGGGTAGCAGCGTAGCTCAGCACCGTGCCACATCACCATCTGTGGTTTTCCCCACCGACATGAATTGATACAAACTGAGGGAGTGGATTTTACATTGAAGACATCCCTAAAACAAGCTGGACTCAGGGCACCTCCTCACTCACCCTAGACTGTCGAATAACCCCCTGAAGTTAATTTCTGGTCACAGCTGACATGGCTTAGACAGAAGTTTCATCATCAAGCTTTCATTAGTCATTCCTTGAGCCATCTCATTTCATGAGCTCTTACCCCCACCAAGATAAAATCTGGCTATCAGCAGCACTTCTCAGAGAACTACCAGTGGTGGTGTGATGCAACCTATAGCAGCCAGGCAGAATTTACTCCCCTGCATTTTATCTCCTCACTGTCATAAGCAAGGCAGAGTAAAAACAGCTGCTCTGAGCCCACATTATTGCAGTGAGATTCTAAGGGAGATGATGCTGAACCTTACTCAAAACCAAGGAAGAATCAAGAGAAGAAACGAAGGTCCTAAGCTTTGAAGTTGGATACTTTTTGTCCTCAATACACACCTATTCAAAAGACGTACTTCTCATCCCACTGGGCAGTAAACCTTGCTGTGTAGCTGCGTGTCCTGTGCTTGGCCATATGGTTAGTAATGCACTGTATCGTAAAAATAGTACCGGTAGGATTATTCTTAAAGCATCACTTATGAGCCAAAAATATCCTCTCGAAGAAGCAGAATGTGAAAGTATGTATTGAGGTTGCTGTCTATCTGGTACAACAGGAGAATTCTCCTGCTGTGCAGAAAGGTGGATGGCTTTGAAAACACAAGTAAACATTCCTAGAAGGACAGAACTGAAATGCGAGACAGGAACTACAGCCAGCATCTGCTGAGCAGCGGTTAAAGGTTGCTCAGAGAAATCCAGGGACATGGGAGGAGGGCAAGGCTGGAGCTGAGGCCATACCTGAGGACCGTGCTGCACTCCATCAGATGGATGGGATGGAAATCCCACCTCACCACGCATTCTCCTTGATCATGTGGGAGATCTTCAGCTGAGTCACTGCAGACGAGCAATGTAGACATTTGCAAGGCTGTAAGCAGCAAAGTTTTACAGACATCCTATTATGTGCAACTTACATAATCTGGGTACTTAGCTGCTCAGATAATATAGTGATAGAGCTTTATGGAATTAAAAAAGAAAAAGCTTCTCACAGATAATAATACAGCAAGAATGGAATTATAGAGCTCAAAATAAAATCTGTAAAATAGGTCTCATTTCTTTCTGTCTTTATTGAGTATTTGCAAGAGAGACCTACTGCAACAAAGATGATGCCTCAACCCCTATATCCACGACATCATTTACATTGAACTTTGACTGCTCAAAGCATTATTTTGCTTTGGAAACAGCAGCTTCTGGTGACTTAGAGACACAAAAAGGCAAAGGTCAGGGTTCAAACAGTAGTCTTGAGAGGACTGTTTTGTTCTGTTGAACTGCAGAATTTGTACTAACTTGATGGTGGATTCTTACTCTAGGCTGTATGCAACACTAGCATTTTGCAAAAGACAGGCAACTCTCATCTCCGTGTAGTGTAAAGACAAACACAGAAGTCTTGCACAAGTGGCTGCAGCAAGGGACTGCAGCTAATGTAGAAGAGTAATGATGCAAGTGTGTTATACCTAGAAATATTTCTTTGATCACAGGTTTGGGGGTTTATCTATGTTACCTAAGGAGTTGGATCCTCCACTGGCTGAAGTCGTAGCTCTATCAAAGCACATGGAATTATGCTGATTTGTATAAGATCATCACATATTTGAGAAACATATTTTGGCCTAGATGGCTGATAGACCTTCAGCAGGGCTCTCTAGAGTAAGGGAGTAGAAGGAAATAAGCCCTTTTAGGAAATAATATATATGTGAGTCAGAAGTATGTCTCACCTAGTGAGAAAAGTACCTTTTTACCTATGTAGAAGCCACATTATCTCTAATAAAATAACTACTTGTCATAGAAACAGAAACATAATGGACAAGTATAAGAACAATACAGTGGGGTGCTTACTCCAGAAGTGTTTCCTCTTCACTGCTTCTGGTACCTTCGTGGGCTTGCTTTTCTGAAGTAGCACCTCTCTGGTGGTTCAGCTTCTGTGCAAGTTATCCAAGGACTCTTTCAAGTACCAGTACACCTGTAGGGATGCGGTTTATCTGAAAGGCAGACTGTGCAAGCGAGCATGCAATAAACTTTTGCAGTTCCACATTTTTTTCCACTCCAAAGATTGCCCTTCCATTGCCTGACCCTTTGGTGCAAAATGGATCAACAGCCCAGAAGCTGGTATGTAAACTTCACATGCCAAGCAGAGGGAATGTTAAGGACATACGTAGCTGAACAGTTTCCATGGTGGGAGAAGACTAGATTCTTATGAGGGTGGAAAACTTGGTTTACCAACAGTCAGGCCATTTACTCTGGAATAATTCAGTCACTACTGGCATTAGACCAATTACTACTTTACATGGTGCAACTGCCCTTTGGGAAGCGTAAGCTTCCAGCTCCCACGACCAAGCACAGGACTGAAAAGGGCAAGGAATGATAACAACGGAATTCAAGCTACTACCAGAAAGCAGTCCTAACTTCCAACCAAGCACCTGCCATTAAAAACTGGCTCACAACAAAATCCACATTTCCTTTGTGGAGTCTCATATCTAAGTCTAGCCAGGGATGAGTGGTAAAATGCCAAACCATTTTGCTTACTGACAATAGAAGTCAGTTCTCTGCAGCAATAGTAAAGAAAAAAAAAAGGAAGCTACCCATGATGCTGCTTTTCCATCATTTTGAAGCTGTTGTTCAGGATATTGTATTTCTTTTTGTCTTTATTTATTTCCAAATGTTATTGCTTGGCAGGCAGGCAAAGCTCTTGGGCTGTGTTATGTACAAATCCCTCCAGCATGTAGGCTTTCACAGTGATATTAATACACAAGAATACTGGAACACATCTAAGATAAATATCCCACTGTCCTCTTTGCTGGGTCCTACACATCAAGTACTGCGCTAGCATAAAGAAATGTTAGGTATTCCACAACTGGATGGAGAACAGACGAGGGAGAGCTCACAGAGAAATGCCTGGAGCTTGCTCGCTGTATGCAAAAGGAATGGAAGATAAATCAAAGCTGCTCTTTGATCCTGACAGTCCGAGCCACATCCTATTTGTTTCTGCACCACAGCCCCTTTGCCTCCTCCCTCGCACGGGCATAAAGCATCACCTCGCCTTCCTGGGCTGCAAAGCAGCTGGGTCAATATGGTGTTAATTAGGCCAGGATGAACATGTGCAGATCAAAGAGGAGTGGAGCCATTGCTCCATCCTGAGGAGCAGCCAGCTCTGCCGCTCTGTGCTTCCCATGACCCAGGTGCCTCGACTTCAACACTCATCATGTTCCTCCTCTGATGCTCCCAGAGGACTTAAAGGTGTTCCCTCAGATGCTATAATTTAGCCTTTCCAGGCATCAGTCCTGTTCTCCCATGCGAGGACAACAGGGTATTTAAAGCTGAAACAGCCAAAGAATATATTCAAGAATCTATGATAAAAGCTACAATTTTATGCACCATGGAGCATCCATCAAGGAAATGCACAGAGCTAGTTCCACAAAATAATTACATGTGCAGAGTCCATTGTAAACACAGCTTTAATGTGCATCAGCACAGCTGGGGACAGTGTTTGAAAGTATAATTATGTAATGCATTTTATGTAGTCCATGAGCCATTCAAGTGATACCATCGGTTCAGCAGAATCGCAAGCAGCACTTCTGTCTATTGGCCTGAGCAAAGAAGCATTTTTCGAGAGCATTATTTTTCCTTTCCTGCCACGAAATAGATTTGTCTCTGATGCCTACGGGGGATTTGTGTCTCTGTCATTGGCCACTTTCGCTCCTACTTTCACCAATGAAGGAGAAAGAAACGGGGAGTTATTTTTGGCTTTGCAGCAGACTCCAGCATCTAAATCAGTTAGTTCTGAAACCACTTGGGGTGGTGCTGGTTCTGTTTTAATGGCTTTAGAGAGGAGGAATTTGTGATGTCTGACTGTTAGTGAAAGGAAACAAAGCGGCTGTTGTTGGGTAGAAGGGCAGAGCAAGGTTAAGACGCTGTGTAATGAAGCAGGGGCCAGCCTTTAGGCTTACAGCTACACTTAATGCTGACACCCTCCTGTCCCCCACATTTATTTTATCCTTGTAATGCTTATAGTATATGAGCTGCAGAAAACAGAGGAAGCTTTGCTTCCCTTCTCCTCTAATCTGCCGACTTGAGGTGATGCAAACAGTAACATTTCTGAGGCAGTGCTCAGCAGTGCTGCTAAGTGATAGCAGCAGCATGGGCAGATACTTACCCGAGACAAAAACAGAGGTTTATAGATACTACTTAATGGTCATTTTGAAGCTCCAAAAGGTTTCACTACTTTGCAGACAGTAGTTTAAATTACATTTGACCTATCAAAATCTGTCCTGGAGACTCAGCAGATGGCTTTTTCATTTAAAGAGACCATTAAAAGAAATCTGTACCTATTTTCACACTACAAGATCCACAGGTGGGAGTAGCGAGATAGCTTCTTCAGCTAGGCAGGAGCTGCTTGGCACAGAAATAGGACTTGATGCTAGGTTCTAAATATGGCATCTGGTCTCTGAAAAGAGATTTCCTTTTCTCCGTTAGATGCTGGGTCATGCATAGCATGTTGAAAAGGAGACCAAAATCCAGGTGTCTGCATTCCTGCCTGCATGCTCTCCTCATTGAGAAATAGAGAGATAGCTCCTTGCTTTCTCTCTTCCTCCCTATGAATATTGTATTTCTTTTTGCTCAGTAGAACAGCATCGATCAGAAAACGGAAGATATCACAGCCAGAAGAATCCATCACCAGCTGCAGCATGGCAGAGCCTAGTGAAGTGGGAGCTCTGCTTTTGGATCTCATCCGGATGCTCAGCAATGCTCAACAGAATAGTGGTTTGCCAAAGACAGGCACAGGCATCATCTATCCACATTTCCAAAAGGAAGCAAGTACAGCACCATTTGAAAAATCTCAGAATTGCCATTTATGTGATTCCTGAGCTCCTAAGCTATTTAGATGCTTCCTTCCCATAGAAATCTCAGTAAATTACATTCTGTAGATGAAGCTTTTGGTATTTTCTGTGGTAGAGCCTGCATAGATTATCTAGATATAGGCTTATATAGTGCATGCCTCCTCAGATTTACAGGGAAAGCTAAGGCAGCTATCGGTACATTGCCTCCACTGCACAGCCTGCTGTCATACATGTATGCTGGTGGCCACATTTTGTGTCACATTACACAATGAAGATAGGGTTTTGCATTAACACTTTATGCAAATATATATATATATATATACACACATATATAGTTGCATAGATACTGAGCAGAATGTTATTAGGAAAGACTGTGCTTGGGGAGGTCTAAGCATTTAAATGGTTTCTGTAATTAAACTTGGGGGAACGCAAACTTGCATCTTTTTAAACCACTCGACATGTGATATTTAAAGCTGCACACAGTGGAATTCTTTGAGAGAAATTTTATCAACTCAAACGCTTACTGCCTTGCAGCACAAGGTGGATGCTGTGGTCAGTCAAAATGAAACCAATGCCTCCTACCATGCAGATAAATGGAAGCTATAAATAAACCGTCCTTTCAATTTACCTCGCTAAGCAGAACTGGTCAGTGGCTCGCTAAGAAAAACTTCAGTGTCTGTTATCAGCGTTGGATGTGGGAGTTTTGTGGGGAGTTTTTTCTGCAAGAAGCAACATTTTATGTTCTCGTGGGAATTTGCAATTGTCAACTTGAATGTGCTCGGTACTGTTGAACAAGATGCATTTAACACAGTGCCTGCACACAGTGAGCTGGGTTTTCAAAACCACACTGCTCAGCATGAGGGTTTATGTCTGTGGCTTGTTGGCGCAGGAGATAATACCTTTGGAAGTCCGGTTCAAGGATGTGTGGTACCAGCAGGTAAAGACCAAATTCTTCTTTATATGTCTTATTTAATCCCACTGGAATGATATCAGTATAAAATGAGTTGAAGAATTTACTGTTTTGGACCCTAAAATGCTGTATTTACTACCTTTCAAAGGACACATGTTAAGTAGAGTACTGTCAGCAGATGAGACACAGGGAAGAGGCAGGAATGGACAGGCAGCATGACTTCCTCAGGATCACATAACAGACTCATAGAGGAATTCACAGCAGAGCCCCTGACTTGTGTTCCACACATTGCTAACCACTTCTCAGGCCCCAACTGCTTGCAGAAATACCACAACAGTGCACTACCACAGGAGCAGCAGAGATCGTGTTCACTGAACATTTGTTAACACAGAAGTTATATGGAAGGTATGTTTTATCCAAGTGCATTTGGCACAAATATATGGCTCAAATGCTAACACAAGAATTAAGAAAAACACTTTCAAGCAGAACCTATTCTATATGGCTAGAGGGAACCTTCAAAACACAAAATGAAATCATTTGTCAGTACCTTCTGGGTGAAGCCCGACAGTGAAAGCAGAGGTATAAATCTGCAGGCAGCATGTCATGTCCTAGAAAGAGGAACAAGGCCACTTCTACATTTGCCAGAGAACAGAGGATCCCAGCCCTGACATTAGCATGGAAAAGTGATATTTGAGTACTCATTAAGAGGTTAGTGCTAAGAGTACTTATTAGCTAGCAAAATTACCTAGGTGAAACTAAGGCTCTGATTCCTTGAAGCCAATCAATCATTCTTAAAATATGGTACATATGTGAAACCGTTACCTCTTCCAAAATGGACAACTGCCTTGGCACAGCAGAGTAAGTAATACTGCAGGGTAAACAGTGGGATTTGGTCACAGGTTTGAAGGAGCGTCATAAGGAGAACCATCAACCCCATGCCCTTAAATTCCTTCAGTGCCCTTCCTTTAATCCCTCATACTAATGTTATTTATACAGGGTCTATTAGAAGTGGTTTCTCATTTCAGGTGCCTCAGTTAACTCACCCAACTGCTAGAGGTCTGCACACCAAGCTCCAACTGAAATAATGCAAGCAATGGGCAATATGTACCTAATCCCATCTCCTTCCCTAGGATCACAGGATGCCCACTCTCCCAAACACCACTGCTCAGGACCCATGGCTATTCAATCTGTATTTCCTTAAAAAGGTGGGAGTTGGGGAAGCATTGGCTATTTGGGGAACTTGCATGCAAAATATGTTTTTTAAGTAAGAAGATACCAGCGGATGGATTTCATGAAGGAGAAACATTGAGCAAAATGCCATAGCCAGTCCAAATAGTTACAGCGAATGAGAAGCGTGAAACTGAAACCCAACTTGTAATCACATCTTGGCAGCATGCAGTTGCAGGTAATAATTGTTTTCACTGTCCCAATTCCCATGTACTTCCCTGCCCGTGGAACGGAAAGCTGAGAACATGGTCATCTTGACTGGCAGACAGAGCAGGTGGAGGGCAGCTTTGAGCTACTTGGACACTACAAAAGAGACTCAGCCTTTGGGACTGTAGGTGCTGGTCTGCCTCTTCTGTGATGACCCTCCAAACACCTGATCATCAGGATAATTCCTGTTACTCACTGTGCACAACAACAGGAGAAGTGGTGGTATGTCCCCTTCCCACCAACAAGGATGACAAGGACAAGCCAGCCTTGTCTAAGAGCACTGTGACTGTTTCTTTTCCTCTCAGAAAAGGTAGGTAGATGTGGGGAAAGGTCCACACAAGTTCCTACCCTCCATCAAATCCTGAACTTTCTAGAATTCATGGCTGTTGGCTTAGACCTAGACCCAGCTTTGAGTATCTAGTCATCTGGCACCTGCAGGTGAGAAATTGGTCTGTTATGATCAGAGAGTTTAAAACAAGAATGGTCCATTACAATCAGTCTTTGTAACCTCTGATGTATCACCACCCTTTTAATTTCAACTCAGTAAGAACCAAATAACTAGCCATTTAACTAGGTACCTGGCTTCTGCAAAGTTATTCAAGTCTTGTCTTAAAGAAGAGGATATGAACAATTGCTCCTTAGAGGTTTTTCTTAGCAATATAGCACCCTTTCAAAGCGTAAGCCAAATTCCTAATGTGAGCTTGCTTAGCCCCAGGTTCCAGATGGCTGAGATGTACTTCACCAGTATCCGTACATTCTCTTGAGCCATTCAGTCCTTTCTTGGTGACCACTAGTGTCTCACCATGAGGGTACTTTATATTAAGCAAATCAACTCTTAACCTTCTTCCTGATAAAGCTAAATAGCCACTCCACTAAAGCTCTTCATTAAAGATCCCAGGCCTCAAATCTCTTTGTGGCTTTCTGCATAATCTTTAATCAATATCTAGGCAAAAAAAAAAAATAAAATGTATCTGTCATTGCATTTAAAAATTAAAAATAATAAAACAATATATTTGAGACAGTGAAGGGAGACAGGAGGAGTGTTGTGCCCTAAACAGCAACTCTACAACATTACAAAAGACAGCGTTCAGATTTCATCTGGTTTACTTTGTTTCCTTCAGTTCAAATCTTACCTTTAGATCTCCTAGACATAAAGGAATAAAAAATTAGGGAAATCACTGTTATTTTTATGGCTGAAGAAACAACGTTCAGACTCCCTGCAGGGATGGGGGGGTTCTGCTTACCCACCGACGGTGTTCAGAGGAAGGTTGTGAGTAAAGAAGTGTGAAGAGTCCATCCAGGACAGCTTGGAGCTGCTGGGAGGCATTCCTGCAGGGCTGGCCGTGCTCTGCATCCCGATGCCAAATGCAAACGGGGACCACTTCCACTCAGCCCTTCTGCAGGTCATCTGCTTTGACCTGCGGCAGAGCACTGATATTTGGGCTCCAGGCCGTAGCTATTCAAGGACTGAGTTCATATTTGCTAAGCTGTTAAATTACTGTGTAGGACTTAGTTTAATACCAATGACACAGCAGGAAACATCCTGAAGTCTCTACTTCGCCATTCTCTGCTAGTACCAAGGAAACTATATACTTACTTCTTACATGTACTACTTATATACTTACTTCACCTTATGATGTCTTTAAAAATGATCAGATCACAGTTTCAAGAAGGAGCCATCCCAGGAATGGCACATATTTAAAAGAAAGGCAATTTCCAATTGCTACAGTCTGTAAAAGCCAGAGATCAGATTCAATTACACTGCACTTTGCAATTTACAATCTGTTGGTGCCTATGCCAGCACAGGCTCCTTAAATGCTCTTTTACTGCAGACCTTCGAAATGTGCTTCCCTACTGAAAAAGAACAGGTTCTTTAGCCCACAGCCTCACCATAACTTAAGCCATCAAAACCCAGGCCAGACCCCAGCCTCCACTCAGAAACTCAGGCAAGGATGACATGTGGCTGGGTTTCAGCCCAATAAAGGGATGTTATAGGCTACTGAGCGATGTTAGCGTCAGCCCAAGTTTAAAGCATGAATTCACCGGAATACACAAATATAGTGTTCAGATTCTGTCAAGCAAACTGAGCTATTACTTACATGCTTCTAAGTCCAGAACTTGAATATCCTCCTTCAATTGTCCTCTTTTTGAGAATCAGGACCTCCTGGATTCACAGCTCACTGACTACTGCTGTGGCACATCAAGCCTCCAGGGGTAACAACAGGAATGTGGTGGAGATGCTCGCCCTAATGTTTCCTAATGCAGGTTGTTAATGGGAATACTCACAACCAAGGCAGGTTTCAAAATCCAGAAGAGCACAAAGGCAGTGTGTTTCCCAGGCAGGTAGCCTTTACAAACCTTTTCTCATGAGTACAATGCAAATTATCCCTTAAATATGCTACTATAAAAATCAAGCAGCAGTGCTAAAGCCTGTAGAATTCTGTCAGTTCACACCAGATCAAAACTTGATGCTCTCTAGGAAATCACAGCGGGATATGAAAAACTGGAGACACCAACGCAGATTTCCAAAGAATCCATGGCTGGGGAAAATCCAAAGGGACTTGTGGCCTGTTACAACAAAGCAGGTTCGAAACACACCATTAATGGTGATAGCAAAAATAGTTGCTAAAATGGAAAATGGTTATGTTGCTAAACTTGTCCCAGAACTGAGTTCAACCCACTCACAGATTTACTCCTTCCCCCTTCTCTACATGTCTACTTGTTATGGACCTTGTCAAACACCAGAAAACAGGAAAGTAAAGCAGAGGAGGAGAACACCAACAGAAATAACAGCACGCTATAACACATTATTAGTAGTTAAAGATGAGACTAATTTTCCAACAAGAAAATTGCCAGAAACAAGGCAGATCAAAGTTATTTAAAATTTGTTTAGAAGACTTGATACCAACAAGGGCCGTTTCCATTAAATCTTGCCTATAAACAATGGCATAGTATGGAATTAGCACATTCCTGAACAGGCCATTGACCTTACACTGTAGTTATTTAACCTATGGTGTAATGATGCAGCGCACCATGAAAAAACACAGTTCAAAGTGGGCAGCTGCCATTGCAGATTTAGCTTTCACCCTGGGATGCTTTTGTTTTGTGTGTTCAGTTTACATTGCTCTTAAACAGTGTGACCCCTTTGCTCCCCTTCCTGCATTTCCTTTTCTAAGCTTGCTTTACCACTAACTTTTATTGCTTGTTTTCTTTTTGGGTGTGGTGGAAGCCAAAGATACCCATCTGCTATTGTTCCCACTAACAGTGAACTACATTACCAATGACATGGGCTGAAGGGGTTTATGGTGATTAGGGTAAACGAGAGTAGTTTCAGAGGAAAGCATGGAGAGCCAAGCTCGGGTTGCATGGATTACTCCCAAGTCACAGGAGGAACCAGGTCATATAGCAGGTGGCAACCCAAAACCTAGATTTGAACAGGTGTCAGTTGACCCTCTGCCATGAAGAACAGTCGGAAAAAGCTCCGGGGCAGCAGGGATGGGAACGGATCCTGAAGGAGCTGCAAGCGCCAGAGCCCTGGAGCGCTCGGAAGTGCGGGGACTGCAAAAGCACACAGGTCTGCTCGCTCTTATCTTGCCAGCCCTCACGGGAGGACAGCCGGAGCAGCACTTGGGCAGCATCCAAGAAGAGGTTTTGTCCTAAACAGCAGGGCTAAGGAGGTTCCAAGGAAGAGGTGAAGCTGACTTCAGCAGCCTTAAGGAAAATCCCAAGGCAGTTTTTGAGGTGAAATGAGGGGAAAGCTAGGAGACGGGCAAACTTGGAAATGCAGCAGCTGCAATAGCCATCAAAATGGAAGTCTCATACAGCTTAAACGTGGAGACAGACATAACTTCTGAGCTACGAGTATCATTGGGAAAAGGAGCCAGGCAATGCAGTACGAAGAGAGCTTCAGAGCTGCGTGGTTTCAGCTAAACAAACTAAATGTTAAGGGGAGACACTGACGTGAAGTTGGCTTTTATAAGGCAGAACTTTCCCTTCCTCCTCCCAGCAAGGCAGCAAGCCAAGCTGAAAACCGATGATCAAAGGTCAGTCACCACTCCTGAATCTCACTAGTTATCAGGATCTCCACTGGAAACAAATGCTTTCACACTGCAGTTGAGCACGTTTATAAGGGCTGCTGAAAGCTACATTTCAATTAATGCAGAGGCAGTATACTTTGGGTTTGGGGCAACATTGGTATGTGAGATAATCGAGTGGCAATGAGTCAATACTCTATTACTAGCACCCGCTGGGAGCAGGGATGCAGTTATGCTCTCCCCTCCTGGGAGGAGACCAGGATGGTGAAGCATCCACTTCTGCTACTTGCCCCGTGCTAGGGTAAGCTGGGAGCTTTGGTTGCCAGGACTATCAGCTCAGCACCACTATTAGAGCCCTACATCTACTGTAATGATGTGTTTCAAAATGTGCTTCAGAAAAAAAACCAGCTTCTGCACGCAAACAGGCTGCTCATGTGAATTCTGAAAGCCAGCTTTTGTCTGCACTGCTCAAGTGTCCCTGCTGCTGGCCTGAGGCCTGCCTACCTACATTACCCAGAAGGCTATAGCATCTCCTCCTCGCTTTGGCTGGAAAGAACTATTTATATCACCCCACAAGGGGTAATGCAGCTGGGGTCACAGAGATAATTCTTTGTACTTAGGGAAGGAAACATGCAGTAATTCACAATGCCTGCACAAAAGACCCTTTGGTTTCTCTCAGTTTGGGTCTTGGCTAACAACTGCATTCCACTTTTTGACCTTCAGCTGTTGGGAAGTGGCTTCTGGAATAGACAATTAGGAAGAAACTGAAACAATATTTGACTATTGACATGGGGTTGTGTACTTCTGAGCAGCGTCCTTGGCTCACTAAAGGCAGAGAGCTCCCCCCCCGCACCTACCTGGCATTTTCTACCTCTCCGAATTGATCCTGGCATGAGCAAGGACTTTCTTTACTGCTTATAAAAGTTAGTCAAGGAACAATCTAGACAAAATACTTAGAGATCTGTCTGAAAAACATCATACTGGGTAACAGAAAGGCAGGGAGTCGGGGTTTTTTTTGCCCATGAGACTGCGCCTGCCAACACCATCCTGCTATGCCACATGCGTACACCACAGCGTTTCAGAGAACAACGAGAACTCAACACGGAAAATGGCAAAGCCATCTAATACGGGTGGGCTAAAATGAAGCCGAAGAGGAAATAAAAGATGATATACCCGCAAACACTCATTAAGTTGTGGGCGTTAATGAGAAACGAAACTTTTCTTCAAGCTAAACGGTGGTTGGGACCGAACATTACCCAAACTTAATATGCAGCAAACGGAAAAACAAAGCTGTATTTTCTTAATGAATGAAATTCGCAAGGGAGGCACTTGGCGCAAAGCCGCAGCAGAAACTAAGACCCATTTCAATCCATAGCATAGGACTTAAAGCCATAGAGTACTCTTTTCACCAGGGCTCTTTTCATCCTTTGACAGGCAGAGATAGGAATGGAAGAGAGGAAACCAACACAAGAGCTTCAGAAGAAGAGAAGTAAAACCCTAACTCTGAAGTTGGAAAACAGCAGCTCAGCATGCCTCGTGGGTTTTCTTCCCCCTTCTAAATTACTGCAGCATTTATTCCTCCACAGTGCCTTCAAATTCCTTGTGTGTTCATCACTTCAGAAAGGAATTTGAGTGGAGTGGGAATGCATAACCAAGTATATGACTTGGATTACCTATGGCTTTCTCCAAAAATGCAGATTTATCTCTGCATCAGCTGAGTTTGGAGGTAAGCCAACCAAGTAGGCAACACACAAGAAAAGCAGTAGTCATAGAAGCAGCACTAAGCATACTAAGCAGTAGCATAGTCCCATTCTTCTTAGCAATTACCTCTTCAATTAAAGTTGAGGGCATTGTTTTTCAGGTCTTTGTTGAAACACATCCAAACACAAACCTTCTTCTTGTGCAGCAAATAATCCCTATGTGTACACAGTGTCTAAAACCCTGCAGTGATGGAGATCTCTGCACAGGACACCTCCACACTTGTATAGAGCTTCCTGACTTCACGGTGGCTCTGGAAGGATGTGGAGCTCGCTGCACACAGAGAATCCACACCATCAAACCCCAGCAATAAAACTTCACATGTTACCAATAAAACCCAACAGATTTCTATGTACCTTCCTTGCCGAAGCAGTGCCACTGTGGAGAAACTGAAGGGAAGAGGGCAAAGTTTGCTTTCCTGCTCTATATCAGAGCAAGGAAAGACTGCCTTTCACTTGCTATTTTTCTCTTATTCCAGCTGGCCTTTGAGCAGGGCACACAGATCATGGTGCAGGAAGCAGCACTGTAGTTCAGCTTCCTCAAATCACCTGGCTCCCATGTGCAGTTTAACCTCATTATCGACAGCTCTCACTGCCACACTTGAAAATGGGCCCTTGAAATCCACAGGCTACAACTTAATCAGTGCTGCGACTCCCACGGAGCGCTCGGTGCTGAAACAAGCTTGGCTGTGTTTCTTTGGAAGTTCATCACGTTTTATTCTGCGTGTCAAAGAATTAAGCCATCATACATACCAAATTCACCCACTGCAGTTATTCTGCTCACAAGTCTTGATTTCACCAGTTGTTCCGTGTGCTATTTTGCGCACAAAGATGAAAACCCCAGCCAGAGTCAGGTCCTGCTGAAAGCTCTGACTCATTCTCATGTTTCTCTTTGCTCTGGGGCCTTTCTTTCTTCCTAACCTTTATATCCTTTCTCTGCAAGAAAGACTAAGAAAAAAAATCGTTCCCCCCCATTTACTGCTGCCAGTGAGAGTAATGGCTTTTGTTCACAGTCTTAATATAGCATCATCACCATTCTCCTCCAGGTTTTCCATGCAACAGCCTACTTCATCTCATCAGTAGTCACCAAAGTCAGTTGAAACGTTTCTATGGATTCCAACGGGCACTGAAATAAGCCCTTACAAAACCCAGCTTGTGCAGTTCTACTGAAAACTACTGTATATTGGGTGCATTTTTCTCAGGAGAGATTTTAATACTCGGGTCCATTACAGAAGTTACAGGACAACCCATAGGCTGCCAAAGTGAAAGTAAATGGAAACATTCATTGAAATCATGCCTGCAGCTCACACAAGAGCTCTGTATCTTGAGTCTCCCACAACCAGGAGGGGGAAGTACTTGTCGGGTTCAACAAACTGGTGACCAGCACCAAAAATGTTTAAGCATATTCAGTTAACCCAGTGGGCCATCAGGCAGAAGGCAAAGGAGAAGATGGTCTTTTTACCAGTCAACTCTCTGTGCTGTCTGCTGTCATAGAGTCTAATCCTTGCTAACCTCTGACAGACACAGCAACAGTCTTCTCCCTTCTCACCTTTGTTCTTCTCCCATTAGTCTGCCCTAAGGACAATTGCAGCATTTCAGCTGCAACATGCAAAAAATACTGGGCTCACATGATGAAGCTTGTATCAGGTGAAAACTCATGGGAAAAGGGGTTTAACTATCTCCTTTTCTTTTATTAATACCTACTGAATCTCATCCTATAACCTCAGGCAACACTTCTCACTCATGGTGTGCCCATGAACGAGAACGCTGTGGCTGGCACAGGCCTTCTTGCAGCACCTTCTGGTGATGCTCTTCCTTCTCCCAGTTTTGGAAATCAGTTGCAATTTGCAGTGCACAGAACACCTCAGCAGAGGGTCAGCATTTCAGAGGGGGCCGATTCCTCACCATATCATAAAAGTACGTTTGTTCTCACTCAGCTTATCATAACTGTGGATATGTTACGTGGTGGAGTTGCTCACGTGGCAGTGAGTGCAGAGCAAGGTCTGTATCTACTGGACTTAGTGAAACAATAGCTTATTACTACTACACTGGGTAGAGACAAGTTATCCTCAAGCAGGGCATTATTTGGTTTAGCCATAGGCTCACTGATACCAGATTCTCTCATCACAGGGTGATGACCCAGCTGAGGTGACTTAATGTTGATCTGCAGCTTCCAGAACCAAAGTCAAAGCAAGAGAAAAAAAAAACCAACAAAACAGTCAATCTTCAAACTTCAGTTTTCCTTCCTTCATCCCTTTTTACCCTTCCTGGCAAGAAAACCTTGGGAGCAGCATTATGCAACATCCCCCTATAGCAGACCTCAGGTGCCATCGTTTCAAAAGCATCAGGCTCTGCACCTCCCAACTTCACACTATTCCCCAGTGTCTCTTTCCAGAACTTCTACCCACAAGCCCAGTTTAAGGCTTTCAGACCCTTTTAAAGGGCCTTCATCCACAGAGTCCTCACTGTCAGATCTTCAGTCCTAATCCCTATGGATGTCCTATATTTCCTAGCAAGCCCATTTGCCTTCTCATGTGAGTTTACATCTGCTGTCTTCATCCAGGGTAAATAAAACAGCATGAAGGTTGAGCCCCTGCTCCTCTGAAGGGTCCAGCTCACTGTATGACACGATGCTGAACTTAGGTGGTTTGGCCCATCAGCATTGAAGCACTCATTTCACCCAAGCTTCTGGGACATTAGCTGCAGCTCAACAAAGCAGACAGGCATGTTTAAACAGCCCTGAGGAATCCAAGCAGTGACATTGCCTACTCACCTTCCGAAATGCTTAACTGCATCAGAGCTGCTGTGACGTAGCCGTGGCTCTGTATTTAAACACCAGAGGCTAGGTTTTTCACTCGCTGCTTTAAAGGAACATAGGAAGCCTTCTTTTTTCAGCTATTGAACTCCAGCAGGTTTAGCTAATGTCAGGGGAAATCATGAGTCCTTTGGAAATCTCTGCAATTTAGGCACATAATGTGTAAAGGAAGATTGTACAAACAATGCAGCCAAATAACCAGATTTTGGCAATAAAACAGTCATTTACTGAGGAAACAGAATACAGAGAAGAGGAATTAACTGGGAAATGCTCTTCTGTAGAATTGTTTGCCCAATTTCTATGTAAGCTATCAGTGAATCTTGGAAATTACCTTGGAGATTTTCAGTCACTGAAACGCTGTTGCCAGCTCTCTATTTCCATGGCACAGAGATAGCAACCACACTGAACAACCCTCCCCTGCTCCCATGCTGCTTTTGGAAATAGTGGAAAAGTTGCCTACGTGGTGATGACTTTAACAATATGAAAATTCCACCTGGCATGGCACACTGTCCCTCGCTCCATGTCTGGAGCACTGTAGGACCTGTGATTCACCATCCCACTGAGCAAAGGGGCTGCTCACTGTCTCCAGAAAAACAGCCAAACAACTTCAATCCCTCTACTTTGAGACACTCAAGCCAATTCCACCATCTCTGCACTGCCACTGCAGCACAGTTTGCGATGCAGAGTCACGAAGGCTTGAAGAGAGACCCTAGGAAGCTGCATTTCTGACAGTCCTCCTGAGACTCACTGGAGCAGGATCATAAAGTTAGGTCACTGTTCATTTCCACATCGACTCTACTGAATAGGAGTGGGCCAGGTACAAGCGCTGAAACAAGAAAAAAGCCTAGCCTTTAATCCAAACCCTGAGTCTTGACACAAGCATGAAAATGCAATAGGAAATGCCTCCATTATAAAGGTTCCATTTCCTTCGAATACATGGATGCACTTATCTCCAGGGTTGCAGCCGGCGGCCAAAATCTATCCATCTCCAGAGATGAATATTTAGTGAGATTATGAGATCATATCCCCTGAAATGAATTCCCTGGTATTCAGTTTGTCCAGCTTCGATTCATGAATTCTGCACAAAGTATTTCAGGGAACACAGTGCATCTCAGCTAAAGATGACTCCTTAATAGAGTATTTTATGAACACAAGGAATTAGAGAAGGTCAATAAACAAGCCCTCTTTTAATAACAACTTCTGCATTTCCCCTCAAGAAAACCAGAGCAGCAAGTGAATTTGTGTTTATATGAAAACTCCAGCTCCACAAACTCTGCTACTGTTAATTAGTGCTTTTAATTGTTCCAGGGCAAGCCTGTTTGCATCAGCTGAGGATGAAGTCTTCCCTGGATCTGATTCATCATAGGGTACCAAAGATAACTATGCTAAGATGATTAATAGTAATACTGATACAAAGCAGAAATAAGGTGCAGGAGAACCTGGCCCTCTCCAAGAAGCGTAGAGTGCATCTTAGGCAGACAGGTTTCCTGCTTTTAGAAGTAGGTCCTAATTAAATCATCCACCAGTAAATGTAGGAATGGTCATTTCTTTTTGGCTGAGCAATAAGCAGGAAAGCTCAACAGTCTGTTAAAACATTTCATCCCCTGCATAGCCATTTCCAGCCTATCCATGGCCTGCCTTTTGAGGTATCAACGTATTAAAAATGTTCCTCCCTGAAGGTATTTCCACACTGCAACAGATGTCACTGACTTGGCAGTATGTGAAGGGTCTATTAAAAGTAATGCAATTAATTACTTGGGTTGTCATCACAGCACTGCTTTTGAGATATTTAAAATGGTTTATTATTGATAGCTTAATCCTGGAAAGTGCTGAGCACCTTCACACTCAACCATGGACACTGAGACAAGGGCCAGTGCAGGCCCCCTTGTCACTGGGCATCCTGGGGTATCCTCCTGATGCTACTGCTCTGCATGGCACCCAACACGGGGTGCAGTGCCTCCACATGTGGGAGACCTGACCCAGGAGCAGGGAGGCTGTGGCCATCCCATGGTGTTTGGAGTACTGAATCCTCTGTTAGCTGATGATTTGGGAAAGCGACATTCACTGCATCCATTTACTGGGGAGGACTTGCACCAGAGTGGAGGGTGACAAGAAGGAAGCAGCAGAGAGGAACTGCAAAGTGCCACCCATAAGCCACATCCCCATTGCCTTGATGTAGGGACTGGTTGTACATAAGCTGTGGTGAAAACAAGGAGGGGGGAAGAGAGGAGTTGGGAGTGAAGGAGTAAAGTTGAGCCTAGGAAAGGGGGAAGGAAAGGTGTTTCCTGTAAGTGTTTTAGTGTTCCTATGAACACAGAATGGTTTGTGTTGGGAAAGGACCTTAAGATCACCTAGCTCCACCCCGCCTGCCATGGGCATGGATGCCTCACCCTAGACCATGTTGCCCAA
Source organism: Pezoporus occidentalis (assembly GCF_034315485.1). NCBI lineage: Eukaryota > Metazoa > Chordata > Aves > Psittaciformes > Psittacidae > Pezoporus > Pezoporus occidentalis. The sequence goes on from NW_026915836.1 coordinate 2,165,730, forward strand.
GGCTCTGTCCAACCTGGCCTTGGACACTGCTAGGTTTGGAGCATTTAGTACACTAATTACTGTTTGACTTTTTGCTTTCCAATACCCAAATCAGTAATTAAATATGTATATAGTAATTGGCAATATATCAGTTTTCCCCAAGTCTAGCCTGTTTTGCCTGTAATGGTAACTGGAAGCAATCTCTCTGTCTTCATCTCAGCATATATAATCATAGTATCCCAGACTGGTTTGGGTTGGAGGGGACCTTAAAGCTCATCCAGTTCCAAATCCCTGCCATGAGCAGGGACACCTTCCACTAGAGCAGCTTGCTCCAAGCCCCTGTGTCCAACCTGGCCTTGAACACTGCCAGGGATGGGGCAGCCACAGCTTCTCTGGGCACCCTGTGCCAGTGCCTCAGCACCCTCACAGGGAAGAGCTTCTGCCTAATGTCTAACCTAAAGCTTTCTCATTCCTGTTCTTCCCATTCTCTCCTCTTCCTGTTGAGGAGAGGGAGCGTGCGAGCAGCTGGTGGGAGTCTGGCTGCCAGCCACAGCCATCCCACTGCACTTAGATACCAAATACCTCATATGGACAAATGTTGAATCGTGTGCAGGCAACCGGGAAGTACAGCACCTAAGGAAACCTCAAAGAAAGGCAGCGAGTGGTTCCTGGTGCCCACTGAGCACTGAACTCAGCCACAGCTACCAGCGTCCTTGCTAAGCTGCCTGGCTGCATCTTATTTCTTCATGAGGAAGTGTCTCTTGGGTTCTGCTAAATTTCTGCCAACACATTTGACTTCCATCTTGGGACAGAAAATGCAATATAGCAAAGCATCCTTGAAAAATCGCTGAGCTCTGCCCTGTGGCAGTAATGACAGCATCTATTGCCAATAAAAGAGAAGGAACAAATTCCAAGAGGCAAAAGAAAACAAGCTATAGGCATACAGAGCATATGAGAAGTAAGAGTTATCTGCTGCCTGGGTCTCTAAAGCACAAATCTTTGGTTAATTTCTGTTGCTGATATTGCTGCTGTTTGTTTCATTTTAGACATAACCACAAACAAAAAGGAAGCATCAGATACAGGGTTAGATTAGAGAAGATAATTTACACAGAGCTTCCTCTCAAAACTGATTCAAATCGTCTCAGCTACAAGCCAGGTCATGCAAAATAAGATCTCCCTAAACTCTGTAAACAGAGTAAGAATAAACATGAAATATTAAAAGAGGGTGATGTCTCCAGGCATCTTTCTCAGCATCCTCAGTGATACGGAAGACAGAGTCATTGGCACATCAATGACAGTCATGTACAGTATTAAACTGGAACTTTTCTCAAGTGCTACCAAGGGCCATGAAATAATACAAGGGAAGTAATATAAGCGTGGGTAAAGTAGAAAGAAAATACAACACAAGCAAATATAGGACCTCACCTGAAGTCTACTGAATTCAGGTTAGAAAGCCTTTGACTTTAGATCTTTCTTGAGCAAGAATTCGAACTAGCATTTTCTCTACATGAAACAAAGCTGCAGCTACTCCTCTAAGAGCAAAGACAAATCTGAAAAGCAACAATAACAAAAATGAACTACAAGTGAAAACGGGCAGCTAGAGGTTTGACTACATCATGCAGTTTGGCAGCTATGCAAGCTAACACATTCTGGGCTGCAGACACACACACACGATGTGGTGCTGTGCCAAGGGACCCAGGGAGCACTAGAAGAGGCACTTGTGTTACCAAAACCTCTCTGACCGTGTTTGCTTGGCACCCGATTTGATCTTGGAGGAGTGGGAGGCTTTACCTCAGCGTCAGAGCAGCATGCAAGCGCAGCCAGCAGAACTGCATGCTGGCAAAACCCAGGCTGACTCATTTCCAGCTACAATGCAGGTCTCAAATCCATGGAGGTTTTCCCAGCTGTTGAAAGAAAGACTGTGGGGAAAAAACACCCCAACACCAGGAATCATCTGTACATACCATTGTGGCTGGCTGCACTCACTGGAAGAGCTGAAGTGTTCCTTGTAGCTGCTACAAGATCATAGAATCATAGAATAGTTAGGGTTGGAAAGGACCTTAAGATCATCAAGTTCCAACCCCCCTGCCATGGGCAGGGACACCTCACACTAAACCATCTCACCCAAGGCCTCCTCCAACCTGGTCTTGAACACCGCCAGGGATGGAGCATTCACAACCTCCCTGGGCAACCCATCCCAGTGCCTCACCACCCTAACAGGAAAGAACTTCTTCCTTATATCCAACCTAAACTTCCCCTGTTTAAGTTTTAACCCATTACCCCTTGTCCTATCACTACAGTCCCTAATGAAGAGTCCCTCCCCAGCATCCCTGTAGGCCCCCTAAGATCTGCCAGATGCTGTTTGCTGGCCACAGTAGTGTCCCAATGAGCTGTACTTGATCCCAAAGTAGAGACTGTGGATGAATAGGCTGAACTTACCTCATTTACCTCTGAAATGACATGATAAGCTCACCATTTGAGTGTCATTCTATACTGCACAGATTCCGCACCCCCCTTTTTATTGTGAGTTGAAAGAGATGGATTAACTGGAATTCAGTTGACCTTCTGTTGTTTAAGACCGAGTCTTACTCGTTATGCTCATATGAGGTGGCACAGAACTAAGCAGACATCTAACCTAGACAGGCAGGCTTTTATGTTATGTAAAGCATAAGCAGATTTTGAAGTAAAGCTACTATTAACCTCTGCCTAATTTCTTCTAAAAGGATTTTTTTAAGAATGTGAAAGCAGGGCAAAGAGAACGCTGTGTTTCAGAGTAAGGCCTGCTAAGCAAAGGCCATTGAGATAATACACGACTTAGGCATACTGCAATGCTTCCCTCTATCTGTCTTTCCCTTCAGGTTGAATCTATTACCATCAGGTGGCCCCTCTTGCTCTATATACTGCACACCTTGAAACAATGGACCCTTGATCCCTGGCACATCTGTGTATCTATGCTACAGTAATAATTGCAACTCTTCTGAGATAGCAAAGGGTGTTACTCCAGGGAAGATTAGCTCATAGTGTAGGTCTTAAGAATTTACTACTTTGGGAAACATCTGCGGAATATAAAGAAGCAATTGTACTGCTACTTTCTTCTTTCTTAATCATGTGCTTGAAGCTTCTTAGTAAGGATATTTGAGTGACCTGTGTGACAAATCACTGCCTCAGTGTTTTTCCTTATGGGCACAGCCACAACTGTGCCGTCACAAATCCAGCTGGGAACATTACAGTCTGATCTCTTTATGGGCATTTCGGCACCTGCTAGGAGCATACCAGAGAATGAACTAGGGCACACAGTTCACTGCTTAGCTGTTTAGCCCCCAGACAATGAAGCAGACGGATACAGAGCCCAGATTCCTCTCAGTTTGTGCTCAAGTGGAGGAACCGGGTAACCACTGCTGCTTTTCCCTTCCTCTTTCATCACCTGCAACTCTGAAGAGGGCTGAAGATGGATCTCAGACACTGGAAACAAGAAGACCTATCAGGTAATGTAGCACTTTTATAACAACAGGAGTATTTCCTCTAGGTTACTGTATTCTAAGCATGTATAATGAAGCTAACACTATCATATTATCTGGTCCTCAACATTTGGGTGCTCTGCTGTTGTCTTTTCTTTGTGCTTACATCAATCCTGTCTTTTTTGAACTCTCTGACTCGAATTTCCCTACCAGTAAGAGCTGATCAAAACTCAAAACTTCCATAATGTGGGAAAATCCAAGGATGATGGAGTCCCAAGACCCTGCACTAGGATTTTAACATTTCTAACAGCCCCCAGGTTCAGATTCAGCTACAAGCAGGCACCTGAAAGCAGCCATCCATTAAAAACTGACCAAGGTTAAAAGAGGCTACACAGCTTCAATGTGAATATTTGCTTCTCTGTTTTCTCTTAACTACTGCAATCTAACTCCTTCACCCAACTATGTAAGGTGCTGACCTCACATCTGCATGAGATACTCACCTACCTCAGGCACTACTGGCTTCAAAATAAGCTTTCCTGGAAGCTTGCTTTCTGACATCTCTGGAAGATGTCAGAATGTTCAAATTTGCTTTATAATTAAAAATAGTAATAAAAAAAGCAAAATAAAATACTGAAATTGCCTTTCAAAGTGCTTTGTACCAACAAATATTGCGCACAACATCTGAAATTAAGAGTTGGAATGAGATGCTGTTGGTTTGTCAAATTAAAAAAGAAAGGTTCAAAAGATTTCCTGGAAATTGTAAACAGAACGAGTAGGGGAAATGCTTCCAGTTTACTTCACCAGCAACTTCCAACACCAAACCTGTTTGCTTGAGAAGTTTCACTCTCCTGCTTCAGTCATTTTGCTCTTGTCCTCTGAACAGAGGATTCTTTTCACCATTTTCAGTTAATAAGCAGCGTGTAACTAAACATACGCAAGGTACCACTGCAGCATGGCTTGATAGGAGAGGAGTTACCTCGCTGGGACCACACAGCATATGCAGGGCTCTGAACTAGATAAGAGTAATGTTAACTTTTCCCCCAGAGTTTCAGTGAATCTGGTCTCCCCTAGAAGGGGATGAACAGAGCCAGTGCAAGCATTCACACCAAAGATCTACACTGACAAAGAGTGAGTTCAAATTTAAATGCAAAACTTCCCTTCCCAGCTATGCTTTTTTGTCTTTGTCATCCTGGGGCATTTCACATGACGAATCATTCAGTCTTCTGATGCCCACAGAAGAAAACAGCCTTTGGACACCCATCTGCCCAAGAGGCTGGGCTGAGAACAGACGCTCCTTTCAAGCTGCATTCTTCACATTTCATGGTGAATCTGTGATAACACACCACAAAGAGCCTACTTATGGATTTCTTAAAACTGCAGGGGTCTGTTTTACACCATTGGCTGTCCCTTCAGGTATAAGCACTGAAATGTGGACTTAAATATATTTTCAATATTAGTTTATCTGTCCACATGGTTATATTTTAGGTGAAAAATCATTAACTTCCTCTGCTGTAATCACCTCACTGATTTTTTTCTTGGTCAATCTGAGATTGGGTTTGGGGTTGCTTGTTTTTTGATCTGGGGGGGGGGGGGGGGCTGTTGGGGCTCTTTTAGGTATGGTTTTGTAAAAGCAATCTTTATAGCTATGCATAGCGAAACCAGTTTCTAAAAGGAATTTTTCAGGGCTATTTAGCTTTGAGCTGTGTGTGTTCTCCAACTGGTACCTAGTGGACATTTCCTGTATCAGAGCATCCTGGGCACAGCTCTCAGAAGCAGGCAAAGGTTCAAGTATTCTCTGGTCCCCTGCAGCACAACAGCATGGCACAAAGGGCTCACCTGAACACAATAGATGCAGTAATCCAATGCTAGAGTTAAGACAATGCTATGATGTGACAAGATGCAGACTTCCTGCTGCTTATCCTTATGAGACAGTTGTCTACCCAAAATGGGACTTCACCTGGTGTGGACTTAATCTGAGTTACAGAAACAGAACAGCACAAGAACACTATAGGAGATCTTTGGAAGTTACAGCTCACCTCTCATTGCTTGTATGTCCCACCCTTGGATAGCTCTGAAAAACCATGAAGTGAGCGGTCTTTGTCTTTTCAGATGGGACTGGTCTGGTCTCCGAAGCAACCCACTTCATGAATTTCTCTGCTCTGTGAGTCTTGATTTCAATCTATCCTTTACAAGCATAGAGGCAAACAAAGACAAATTATCTAGTAATGTCTCAGTTCAAAAACTATGAATGACTGCAAGAGCTAGGAACTTCTACAGCCAGGCACATTCCTAGCATCCCTATGCACAGCCTGTGTAAGCCATAGTATGTTTTATCTATCTTTCAGTAAGTCCATCTGCACGTATGCTATAGTTACCAGGGAAAAGTTAAAAATACACCCTAGGTGTAGCGATGCATAAGGCAGATCCTCACCAGTAAACCGGGAAATGAGTAAATCCCCCACTCTTCCTGAACACAACGGTAACTCCCTCCTTCCTCACACCTACACTCTCACACGCCTGGAGAAGCTGGGGGTGGGGGAAAGCTGAGCTTTGCAATGTTGTTGGGAAGCTCATCAGACCCGGCTACTTCCAGTTAAAGGAGAGAGCAAGTTCAAAGCCTCTGCTGATCTTGGCTGCGAACTGGCACCACGCTCAGAGATGACTGTGCCTGCTGCTGAGACACAAATCCACTGAGCCTGAGAAGAGGGTGTACGAGCATGTCCCCCCTTCTGGAAGTAAAAACAGAGTAGGAGGGAAATCCCAAACCTACTGAGGTGGCTGGAACACTAACTTGAACTGACAGGAGGCAATGGCAACCAAACGCAAGTGAATGCAGAAGATGCTGAGGGTGAGCGAAGACTAAAGAGAAGAGATAAGCAGAGGGGAATCTGTTGACATCATCATGCTGTATGGATCTGCAGGGTTCCCAGCCTTGCAGCATCGGCTTTCTCCTTCTCTAAATGCACACACTTTTAAAGGCGCTGGTTTTCAGACCCTGTATATTGTACTGGGAGATTAAGGAACAGCCTTCCAGGAGAAGATTAAGATACTTCAACAGCTAGCAGGAAATATGCCTGAGGATGAGCTGTATCGTTTGTCACATCACTTCCCTTCTACCAACTGTTACAGGATTCTAAATTGAGATAAAAATTGCCCAGTTTCTGCCATCAGCTTGGGCCTGGATCCCTTGCAGCATACATCAAATCTAGAGAATCAGTTCAGTGGCTAGAAACGGATCTACAAACATAGCCCTTGAATTCACTGTGACAAGCGCAACGACAACAGTCGTGGCAGCAGCGCCCCTCTATATGCTTCATCTGGCCCTTGAATATCATTAGAGCAGGGAAGAGGAGTGGGAAGAAAAGCTTGCAGGCTGGTTGCTCACAGCTTTACGCAGAGGTAGGTTCCTACTGCCCTCTGCTGTAACATCTTTATAGAACCTCCGTGAAGGAAGATCCGAGCATGATAGCCTAATGTGCACATTAGGCATTACACTCAGACTGTATTGAAGCTATAATAAGTGGAATGAGACAGCTACAAACAGTAGGCTTTGATTTCTTGCTGCTTCTTTTAATTCTTGAAGTGGATACATACTTGTACACACACAGAAAACAGACCATAGGCTGATTACTCCTGCTTGTAATTTTGCTTATGAGGCTGTATATTTTGGATTATATGCTCATAGTTTGCAGTTCTAATGGATATATCATCACAGCCTTGACTGCAATATCTTTTTCTTCTACTCTAGGACTTACCAGATGTTGATTCAGACTGTACTAAATTACTGGTAAGTCTCCCTCATAAAATGCCCCAGTGAACCTTCCTGGAGCCTCTTTTGCATTGCACAATCACTGCAGCACCAGAAACCTACCACACTTTCCTAGCACCATAGCAGTTAGGTTGTCCAGATGGAACACCCTACTGAGTAGGTCTAATTCATCTTAAAATCAGATATCAATATCACTGAAGTTATAGATAAAAGAATCATGCTGGTCACTTTAATACTGATGTCTATTCACATGCTGATCCCTATATAGAGAATACCTTTCTGCTCTTTTCCAGTAGTTCTTCATGTTCCTTTAAAGCTTTGTAACTTCTGGAGTCTTTTACAGAGCTACAGGCTTATATAGCAAGACCTGAATAAAGTTTTCTTCCATTCATTTTCTTCTGCATTCTCTCCCTTTACTACTCAGACACCAAGAAGACTGAATTTACCGAGTCTGGATAAGATATATTGTTTCTTCGCTTGCCTCTACTGTTCAAGCAAACAAAATCACTTCCTATAAAAAATAGGATCTATTTATGGTCAGTAAATAAGATGCAGCTATTCAATTTGACTCTTCCCCCTCCCCAAAATAAAGACAAACGTTACAGTGATGGGAACACTACTGTAATATGGCAGTTTTAGCTTGGCAACATGCATGTGTGGAAGATTGCATATGTAAGTCACACATATAAGCAGTACATCTAAATATAAATAGAGGCCGAGATTCTCAGTGCCACTTGGATATATGAGTACTTCTCATTAGAAGGAAGACAAATTTGCCATTCAAATCATTTGGGACATCAGCTTTTACTTTTGCAATTTCCTTCTTAGAGCCTTTTCAATACCATTGCAAGCAGCTATATTTAAGGAAGATTAGAATTCTGTGGTCAAGGCTGCAATGCATGGATTAAGCATGGGCAAGGTACTGACTTACAGATAAATCCACACCTGCACATATCTGCACCCTCATACAAGGCTAATAAGATTCCTCACCTTTCCACCACCCTCCCTGAACTTTAGATCATATTTCCTCTATGAGTTGCTACGCCTTCAAAGAAAGGATGACACAACTACAGCTCTCAAATGGCCTGAGGCATTCACTTTTATCTTTTTAAGGGTGCATTCAACTTTCATACAAAGGACAACCAGTAACTAATGAGGCATTTGAGTTATGGGAAACCCTAGGAAGAAACTGCACAACAGAGCCTGCAGCTGTATGAATGTGAGATCAAAAATGTTTAGAAAATAGTGGAAAGAGAAGGGGCACTCATCTATAGGACACAGGCATCATAAGCTTTGGAGAACCTCCAGTTCCTGTTTGAGGTTGATTCTTAGCTAGTGATACACAAGACTGAAAAGCATACCACACCTCTGTCACAGTATGTACATGACATTACAGCCAATGGCAAAACTTGGGAGATGAACCAGGAGGTCAAAAGCTGCATTGTTTCCAATTGCAACCATATAATTTTGCTGAGGTCAAAGAACACTGGAAAAAAGCCAGCTTGGGTTTGTTTTTTTTTTGTAATAAAAAAAGGCATGTGAAACATGTGATGCAACACTGCTTTGCTAAATCCTAAGGGACCAGGAAGCTTCTCAAGAAACCATCAGCCAGGTATATGCCAAGTGACTGACTGGAGAAAGCATGCACTAACAGGATAAAGGTGCAAAACAGTTAAAGAAATATTAGAGCTGGCATTAATGTACTTCACTGCCAAGTTAAAGAGTCCCTGTTTATGGTCCTGATCTGGGTAACTGCTTGAACACTTCTGTGAAGTTCAGTATGCAAATAGTCCTAATGATTGAAAGGGAACTACTACTGTGCTTATTTTTAAGTAAACACTTCAGTACTCCACTGAATAGGTGTTTAAAAGGATTAAGGACTGCTAATCCATGTAAAAGCTTCCTTCTACCTTATATACCTGAAGAACACCATTCAATAAATTAATCTGAAAAGCTAATTTCTACTAGCATTCTACACTGCTTTTCAATAATGCAAAACTACCAAGAGACAATGCAAAATCAAACTGAACCCTAACATGAGCAAGACCTATTGGCTTTAAAAGCAGTACTCAAGTCACAGGACAGTAGCAGCGTGTGAAACTATAGTAGGGTTCTGCTTTCTCTTTCATCTCCAGTTAATTCTCATGTTTGCACAAAGCTTGTCTGTAACATCTGTTTTACCCACTGGAAAAGAATACATACACAGCAAAGCATTTTGAATCCTAAATTATGTACTACTCCTCTTGGCATAGAATTTTTTTCATAGAGGTTAATTATCCATGTAAAAGGGAAGGCCTGTCCTCTCCCAGAAGCTAGTCTGATTAAACAAATTCATCTTAACTGATAGCTACTGTCGTCTGCAGACTCTGCAAAAGCAAAGTCCATATGTGGAAAAGGCTATAATTGTTGGAAGTACTGTAAAATCCCAATATTGTGATGAGTGAAAGGCAGATGAATCAGATCTGCTCTCTACTAGAAGCATCGCAGGGAACAAGGAAGCAGTATCCTTTATGTCATCTTCAGCATGAGAAAGCGTCTCCCTGGGACAGCTCAGCAACTTGAAGGTTTATGTTAAGGTTCTTTTCCTTACAGAATTGTCTCAACAAGAGAGTTTCCTGCTTGTGTGAGAATTCAATTTCTTAGGTCTGTGATAGGCTTAGGCTTTGGGGCAACTTTCCTAGAATTCAGCTTGTACGGTCATTAGATGCAGAACAGGGTGACTACAACGACAGGAGCCACTGGCAAGGGCTTCATTCAAGTTGCAACTCAAAGGCAGTTTATGACTAAACAGGTTGCGTAGGTCACATTATGCACCTTCCTGCTGGATGTATTTATTAATCTTGCAGGACTCACAGACGTGTCCACATGAGTACACTAGAGAGGGCCAGAGAATGGGGCCAACCGCTATCACACAGCTGCTGCGTTATTTTTAGCACAAACCTTGACACGCTTTCACAGATGTCAAAAAGCCATGTAGAGACAACATCTGTATGTACCCTTGCCACACTGCAGAAGAAAGATATTGCAATGCAATGAGGGCAAAGGATTTCTTTTATGTGGACTTGCTACAGGCATTCTTTTGTGAATACTTGACAGAACACCCAAGACAACCAGACTGAGGCGAGTGCTTGAACTGAGGAGATTTATGTACTAGGGATATCTGTTACAGGAACCAACTAGTAAGGTTAGTTTCTTATTTCATGGTTATGTTGTATTAGTCCTTTTGGGCATGCCTTGTCACCAAAATCAATAGAAGGTGAATATATGCAAGAGGACACTGACCTTTTCACTAGCAATGTTATGCCTAACCTATTCCTGGTTTGCATCGGTGGAAACCTGGACCACTGGAAGGCGACAGGAACAGAGGTAGCTGCAGTCCTAGGGTTTGCAATAGTACCTGCGGGAGAGAAGCAGCTCAGAAAAGATGATGCTGTTGCCAGGGCAATGAAACAGTGCAAAGGTTCTGGGCATCGTCTCCTGGACTCCCATAGAGAGCTGGGTTTTGCTCTGGCAGAGCCAGGAGGAGGACAGGAGGCACAGCCACCGCGTGCCCTCCCAAAGGGTGGAACTCTTCCTCAGGGGATGAGGGCTCAGCTGGCACAGGCAGGCCAGCACACATCTCAGCTGAAGCCAGCCAGACCCTGTTTCTCATTAGCAGAAGGGCCAGCTGCTTTCAGAAATCCTGATGATAAAGTGCAAGCCAAAAGAAAGGAATCCAGGTCCTATCTTTTACTTCTGTTCCAAATTAGCAACTGTAGCCCTTTAAACTGTTCCTCTCTTGCTGTTATCCATGAGAAAAACAGTTGTTTGTCATGCTTCAATTAATACATGACCTGACAGGCTTTGTGTTGGAATCCAACAATAGACAGTTTGCAGATATTAATCATCAGGCAAGGTTTCAAATGAGACTTACGTTCAATAAAAGGTTGACTCCGTGCTGTAGTAGATAAACCCTGAGCCCAAATAAATGGCTTTCATACAGCGTGAGAAGGAACCTTTGCCCTCCTGGGCTTATTTTGCTAATGATCCATGCAGGACTCTGTCCAGAAAGCTAACTCACTAGGCTGGCCTGCCTCAAAATACGACCATCGCAGCACCAAAGGCTTCATACTGGGAATGGCTGACATAGAAAATGAGCATTTTTCAGTGCCCAGGGCATTTTATGCAGCATTCATTTCTGTTTAGCTACTTCTTCAAGGCTTTCCATGTCCCTTCAACAGTACTCTTGCCATGTGGGAGGGATCAAGAAGAGTTCATGATTTATCTTTACTGTCATTCCATTTCATGGAAGTGAGACTGATTCCTCATAACTGCAAGACTACTGCGCCTGGGGCTGCAGAAATGAGCTGGACATGTACGTTCCATCTGCTTAAAAAGTAATTACAGGGATCAACATAAGCTCCTTGCTTTTTATGGAACAATGTTTGCTCTTATTAGTGAAATAGCATTTCAATAAAGTCAACAGCTACAGAAATATACAGGTTGTGGGTACAGCTATATTCTGTATCTACATGAAACTTACGAATTTGAAATCAATGAACATTTAATATGCCTGGCAAATTACAGATTTTTCACTATCTGCCATAACAGTACTGGTTCGAGTTAAAGCAGCATGTGATACAGGGAAGTCTCCTAATGCAAGATACAACTTGCTTTAGAAAAAGCACAATAAATACACTGACACTTTCTCAACAACTAGTTAAATCTCTCTACCTATCATACATGGGATATTGACACAGGGGATATTCAGGAACATGCTTGTATGCCCAAAAGGCAACAACAGATGGTGCATGACTGCAGCTAATGTTCTAATCTATGACAGTTTGGAGCTCTTAAAAAAAAAAGACCAAACCAAACAACAAACTGACAGTCCTGCATTATCCCACGTCATAAATGGGGTGCAAACTGCCATAACAGAAGCATGAAGCGGTAACATCTCAAGAGTTCAGCTCTTCCAAAGAGGAAGTCAAGGAGGTTTAGAAATACCCTAGGTTCAGGGTACGTACGCTAAAACACCCAAATAGGTGTTTAGTTTTGTGGGTCAATCTTCTCTCCCATGAGCATCTCCATAGCTCTTAAGAAAATCATCCTCTGAGGAAGAAAAAGAGTTTTTGATATACAGACGACCTGCCACTGAAAACAGCACGTTCTTTCTGTCCAGATGCTCTTATATAAGTGAACAACACTGAAAGACACTGAATTCTTGGGAAATACTAATTGTTAATAGGTCAGCATTTGGCCAGATGAAGTCTTTCTTTGCGGAGAACAGAGTAAGTGACCTTATATAAATTCTACTAATATCTGTGCTACAGATTACACAACTCAGCTGAAGAATGCTTTTTAGGCAGCAACAGAAACTTCTACATGCCATTTTCCCAAATTATTGCAGCTCAAATTTAAGTGAGTAAAGGCATATCTCTCTCTCTTCTTATGAAAGGCCACTTTGTTTACTCTTTCGGCCAGCAGCACCATGCATTTCAAAGATACGTTTGTTTCTGGGGTTGTTCCTGAGAGCTGTGCTATTTATAAAACAGCATTACCAATCATAACCACCTCCAGCTGAATAGCCTTAACACAGGTAGCCTGGATACCAGTAAAACACTTGCTAAAGCAGCACAGGACATGCAAACACCTCGGCAGGGTAAGTTACCTTTATGCTATGGCAAATAAACTGCTGCTTTTAACTTTGCTTTTAATGAGGTTGGGTGTCTAGTGGGACTCGGGGGTGACCAGCCTTTCCACTCCAAAGAAAGGAGTCAGGAGATATATTTGATAATAGAATCATAGAATAGTTAGGGTTGGAAAGGACCTTAAGCTCATCCAGTTCTAACCCCCTGCCATGGGCAGGGGACACCTCACACTAAACCATGTCACCCAAGGCTCTGTCCAACCTGGCCTTGAACACCACCAGGGATGGAGATGTAATGTATCTCTAACACGCATACACACAGCTACCCGTAAGAAAGGGATGTCAGCAGAGGCCACGAACTAACAAACATGGAGCAGAGGTAATAAAGGCAGATTTTCAGGCTGGAGAAAGCGGATACATAAAGAAGACCACCATAAATGGGTAAGGAACTACATAAGCAGCTTATTTCCCACCAGGCCTGCGACACTTAGTACTCCCAGAATGGAAATATTAAGGCTAAAGCCACGTGTGAACAATTTTCCTGCAACAAAAGAAATCAGCCTGACTGAAACAAGAGGTTAAGCACCAACCAGAGCACCCCACTTTTTTTTTTCCTATAGGGAAACTTAGGAAAACAATTGACTTCCAAATGTCACTTCAGAGCGGAATTTTGTGCTGTTTCCAGTATAATCTAGATACCTGTTTCAAAGCATGTGTATCATTCCAATGTTCTCCACTTGGAAGTCCTTGTTTTGCTATTAAGTTGTACATGGCAATGTGCACTCTCTCTTACACGGACAAATGACTTAATACCACAGGTTTAGAAAATTAGTCACTTGAAGTTTCAGAGGAACAGCAAGAAGCATCTTGTGAAGTTCCAGAAATCCAACTCCTCCCTCATTGACAAAATGCTGACATTGAATCTTCCACAGCTACAAGCAGCCACAGAATACTAACAAATGGCTCCAGCAGGAAGAATGCACAGATGCTTTCATCCCCAGTCTTAGTAGAAATTATCTATCAAAACCACATGGAAGATCACTGCAGGATACTAAAGCATCCCAGCACAGCACAGGTCATCCGTCCTCTGGTAAGCGCTATTAATAAAGCAGAGCAAGGATCCTGATTTTTTTCTTTGTCTCACAATGGTACAGTTTCTTCCTCCATTGAGCTGATTCCAAGAACTGCAGGCATCAAAATACAAACAGAAGAGGTCAACATGTAGTAGGAATCAGCATAGGAGGATGAGCAGCCAACAATAACACTGCACATTAACCCTGCAGGTCAGTGCTACTGTCCTGCAGCAGCCCAGTACATGCTGCCAGTATGACACCACCATTGTGAAGGGGGGATTGCAGTGTCTTCTTCAGCTACTGCTTAGAAGTGTTATCTGTGGGTCAGCAAAAATATGACAACAAAGCAGTGTCCCTGATACTGGTGGAGAAAATGTCTTTTCTTATTGCTCATTCTTCGAAAAGGTTAAAGTAGAGAATTAAAAAAAAAAAAAAAAAAAATCCAAATAAGAAACTAAGGAAGAACCAAAGCTTTGGAAAAGTTCCACAGTAAAATAGAACCCTTTATTAGGAAATAGTGGCTAGTGCTGCCAGTATTGCACACAGGACATGCTGTCCTCAAGTAAGGAATCTAACCCAGGCTGCAGGCCTACAGGAACTCTCACATCTTCACTCTAGTCCTCACACGCAAGAAGTCCTTTGGTATTTTTGCTTTCTACCATCATATTTATCTACCTTAAAAGACTGTTAGGCAGATGTATTGCTTGGATACTTGTGGATTACAGGCTACCATGAACGGGAGATAGGAAAGCATTATATCTGCAGCATAGAGCAGACATTCCTTATTTATAAAGCATTAATATTATAAGCTTCATCCACCCCAGTTTTCTTCAGTTTGAAGACCAGGACACTAAAACCAGTGACTGAGGAGATCTGTGACGTCTGTAAAACTCCTATGTACATTAATAGGTAACAACACGAATACAGTTCAAGTAGTTGTGTACAAAAATTACCACATCCAATCACAATAAAATCTGCCCATAATTGCCTGCAAATAACTAGTTTGTGGGTTAGATGAGTTAGACAAAAATACCGCACTTCAGCTACCTAACAAAGCCTCCTTGTACAGGCATGGGGGACTGACTAAGCAAGAGCTCCTGTCCTTTAAGCGCCGGTTTGAGGCTCAAACGCTTCTCTGTGGTACACTGATGCCCCCTCCTGGCCACTTTGATAACTGAGAAACAAACTTTATCTACTTCTGAATTGTATTTAAGGGAGACACAGAAGCCATTAAAATTTCTCTATTACCTGCTAGAAATTAAACGTGCAGCACTGTAGGGGAACTAACTGGTGCCTGACGAGTATAAGTACATGACAGTCAAGCTCTTGCATGATTCCTAGAGGTGCCAAACAAGGTATGCTCAATCCTATCACCACAAACCTGAGCCGCTCCATTTTCTCCCAGCCTGCCTCACAGCCTCAGGTCAACATCGCAGAGCCCTGAGGGCATAAGCTGTTATTTTTTCTCAACTACCAGATACTACTATAAGAGCTGAAACCAGACACATGCTATTCATCCCACTGTACATGTCTGACCCAATAATGCAGCAGAAAGCTGAGGGTATCCATTTACTCTGAGTCTAGACTTTGCTGAAGTACCCTTTTCAGTTATCACACCCTTCCAGCTTTAACAGATGATTCAGTCTGCACCCTAGAAAGCCACAGAAATAACCTGAGGTGGAAACCCCAAAAGCTGAGTGGTTAGAATACCTGAATTGAACTGGAATGGCTCAGCAAAAGCGTACAAATTGTACTGATTCCCCAAGAGGGCCCATAATCCCTGCATGGATGAAAAAACAGGGGCCGGGGGGGGGGGGAGTGGGACCTGGAACTTCAGGGATACAGAAAGAGATATAGGAATGAGCAAGCCAGTACAAACTTCTCTTAGGGGTTCAACATGGCCCGCTAGGGACTAACAGATCAAACTTAGAGTGCAGCCACTAGAGCATTAGCAAGTGCTCTGTATGGAGTGTGCTTCCATGCCACGCTGCCTCATGCTCACCTATGCGAGTAGAGAGGTTATCTTAAGACCAGAGGTGAGTGAAAGCTGCCAGAAGAGTCAAGCTGACCTTTGCTTTCCTTTTTTCCTGCACTTGGCCTGTGAGTCACTACCAAAGAGCTTAATGTGGGAACTCTGGAGAGAAACCAAATGTCTCCTGAAGATACTGGTCTTCCCCCAGTCTCCTCCTGAGCTTTGTCTGGCATGCAGGCTGCCCAAGAACTGCTCTCAAGTCAGCTACAAGCTCTACGTAACTGGCCATGGCTGCCTCCAAGCTTTTCCTTCTCTATTCCCTTCTCACTTTTGCCTCAGGCCACAGTGGTGATCAGCACACCTTCCAGCACGTCCTCCCTTTAGTAACCAACCACCTGAAATTCTTGTGACACAAGCTGGTCTACCTCCCCCTAGACTGCTATACATATGGAACAAAACCATGCCAGCAAGCAGGACAACACATCCTTTCTCTGCTGCCACTCTGGGGGCACAAATCCATGACTGCAGACTGCCTGCTGAAATAGCAGCTCTGTACCTGACATCTAAGCCTCTGATCCTGAAGTGACCACACATCTCCCCCAGGACAAGCTTCACGCTGCTGCTCCCTGGGCCTAAGGAAGGGCAGCCATGAAACCTTTCAGGCTTGCTGGAATGTGGAAAGGAAAACACATTACTGCAGTCAGCAGGTAACTGCATTCCATTCCAAGTAAACAGACACCCTCAACCAGTATTTGTCATCACTGCTTATTAGAGTTGTGTGTGGTGTCATTAGCCCTACAGCATTTATGGAGGGGATGAGGCTGTATTGCTTCAAGATACGATTGTTGCCCTGCTCTTCAGTACAACTTCTTCCACCTTCATGAACTGCACACATACCCCAACTGCTGGTGTTCTGCTAGTCCTTGACTGCGGAGGTGCACAGCCTCCTCTTCCTGATGCTGCTAGGTTATCCAGCCACCAAAGATTTCAGCCCTCTCACGACAGACTGAAAATGAGCATCTCATTGCAGCCTTTGAACCGCCTGGGAAGCTGAAAAGACCTTGCCACCATTGGGTAGAAGCATCAGTCAGAAAAGAGAGACAATAAAAAAAAAAACAGTAACATCAGAGCAATGGTAATTACAACAAACAATGGAAAAGATAAGAGGAAAATGTTGGGTAGATTGTGGAACAGTAGAGTAACAGAATGCAGCGACTCTTGACAATGTCAGAAGCACAAACGCCAGTTTGACTTTACACAGCATGGGAAGCACTTCAGTGTCACATACGCTCTTCTCATTTTGATTTCATTCTATTGGTGCACCCATCCTTGCTGGGGGGCTCCACAGTGGTATGGCCCACAAGGTAGTTTGGATCATTGACACCATGGACACACACTAGGAACAAATTTCTTTTGTGTGAAACAAAACCAAAATGTCCGATCTGCCTACAGCAGTATCGGCTCTGCCATCCAAACCAGGTACATGAGCACGATCAGGAGGATTCAATTCAAAACCACGTAGTTGCTCCAAACTAACACACTAGTGTAGATACAGCTTTTCAAGAGCAATTCATTTTAGACTAGTGGAACCTGGCTAAGTATCAAATGATTCCCTCAAATCAGGCTTATACTCTGCAGGTGTTTTCAACAGTATAAACCTGCGATACCAAGCCCATGGGTGGAGCAGAGTAAGAACTGCTTAACTAAAAGCAACACATTATGTAATATTTGGATAGATAAGGTACTGAAATTTAGTATCAGCCCTATTCTGATACCACCTCCCAATTAGCTCTCCACACCTAAACCAGAACCATTTATTTCTCCCCCTACGTAGTTACATTGGTTTATACCAGACCTAAAAATACTTCTTACATATTTTGCACCAACCTCCAATCACTGGAAATTTATACAAAGAATCCCACCTTACTTACTTAGACTTGGGAAAAGAAGATTCCAGGGTGAGAAAGAAACCTGGACACCTTTGCCCAAGACAAAACCCAACTTTCTTATGCTTTTTATGGCAGCTCTGATTCTTTGTCCTTCAGAATCTTCATACAGTTTTAAGAGGCCTCAAGAAGTCAGCCAAATTTAAGGGAAATAAATCTGTACGTTTAATTGAGGTAAGCCTAGTTACAATGCAGCAAGATCCGAGTTATTAGGAAGCATGAATATATTTCAGCACTGATCAAGGGATAAGGTTTCCACATCAGACAAGCACAGGATAAACATGCCAAGTCTGCAGTAACAGCTTTTCACCCACTGGCCTTCTACCACTAGATGGCATCGGATGCCAAATCGATTCTAACATGAAGAAAATAGTTACCTCAACTGGATTGGGTGTTTTTCCTTAAGCACTTATGTTAAATTCTTCTATAGCATTAGTATACACAAGATAGATATACTGTTTTCCTTGATCTTCTTATTACTCTAGGTGGTAAAGAGGCAAGGCAAAAGCTTCTAAGACTAGTATTCAGTTGTTTGTTGTTGCACCTTTAGGTAAGAGCCTTGAGTAGGAAAGAATTAAATAGTGTTTGTTCTCCATCACTAACTTCAACAGAATAGGGCATTAAGTCTTACAGCTCATCCTCCTACCCAGCCTCCTGGAAGCTAGATGCAATTAAGGTGAGGTTAAGATGGCCATTAATATGCAGTTCTTGTAACACGCTCCCTCTCCCAGCACTTCACAGTCTATTTCACATTCTACCTGTGGAAAGTGCAAGAAGCTACTCAGGAATACTAGTGTGAAATACAAACATAAAATACTCCGTGGTAGCTAGTGGAAAATTACTCATGTATACATGACCAGAAATTCACAGAGACAATGAGGGATTTACACAAAGAACTGTACAAATGCTGCTAGGAAGGAGCCAGAGACAGCAATGTGAAATACTGTTCACATCGCAGTTTGTTTGTTGAGACTTCAAAGTAATGGGTACAAAAATTACACTGGAATATGTTTACTTGCCAAGGTTTTCCCCTGCATTCATCAATGGTGTGTGCTCCTCTGCTTCATGTCATGAGCTGCAACAGTTTGTTCACAAGATACCAGCTTTTTTTCCTAGCTAAACCTCCTCAATAATTAATTGGATCCATCTACACCATTCTCTCTTGCAGCCTGAAGATGCAAACCTTTTAGAGCACCATGAGCAGACAACTCTACCAAGGGAAACCCCAGTAATTTAATGATTTTGCTCTCTGAAATACACTATTTTTGAGTATCAGCTATCTGCAAGAGTAGAGTAACTGTTACTTTGCCTATCTGATTTACTTCCTCCAGTTAACAGTAATTCAGATTAAGTTAAAACACTGAAGCTTAACATCTGGGCATGTCTATCCTATTTACAGAGGGTTTTTCAAATGGTGCTTGTTGTTTCTAGAGCTCTGCCTGGAACCTTTTCTCACCTTTAACATAGAGCTTAAATCTCCACTTGAACATACAGAATAGCTTTTGCTGATCTGTACTAACAGCTGGATCTAGTCAGCACCTGCTTTCTGATATGCTTGCTTCTAGGACTAAGTGTGCAGTAGGCTGAACAGGCAGCTTGAGCTGCAGATTCTGTTACCTAAGGCAGCAGCAGAACCTAGGAAAATGGCTGGACTAGGCCACAAGCAGCAAGTGTACACTGTTTAAAGCTCCACCTGTTCAGACTGTTTCAAGAAGCAGTAGGAGTTTTCCTTGGAAAAGATTACTACAGCCACATATTGGCAAGGGCTTGTGGCAAACAGCTATTTTGAATTGTTTTTGCATTCTTATTTCTTGGAACACAGGTGCAGAGATTAAATGAGTTCAAAAACAGGACACCAGGAAACAATGGAATTTTGTCCTTATTACTAAGTAATATGTTGAGATCATTATTATTTATTTTGAAAAGGCACTCTAAGATACACAAGTGACTTCTGCTCATTTCCCAGCAACTCAAGTGTTCTACAAGGAAGATGCTCAGGCACTACCAGTTCCAGAAATCCATGGAAGACGAGAACCTGGCAGACACATAGTACCATGAAGTACCCAAACTTGCATCTTATCTTCATAATTTCCTTACTGTCCCAACACTGACTTACTGTCATGTGGTATTCCAGTGCTCAGTTCAACATGGCCTGAGGTTCCTTCAGCTTGAATCATGAGACATGCAGTGAGAAGAATACTTCGTTATTAGCCCACGAGCTGCATGCAGCCATCTCATTAGATGCTGTCATCAAAGCCCTGACCAAACCTTAGAACAAAGCAAGCAAGATCAATGTATGATCCAGGCAGAAAAAAAAAGTATACAGCTGTGCTGAGAGGGATCTTGAAAGCTGCTACTGCTAATGAGCATAAGCAAACAGAAGACATCCAGGGCTATGCCTAAATATCCTAAGCCTGGTACTGACCGAGTTCCTTACTGACTAGAATAACTGTGTAGGTGAACATCACAATTCTGTTTTGATTAACACAATACTCTTTGAAGCATGTTATTAGCCCATGTGGACTCAGAGATGGAGACATCTGACTGCGCTGTAATCATCTCTGCTTCAGTGTAAGGAGACATTCTCTCGCCCTTGCCTTTTCACCAGTTAATCTGAAGCCAAATATTCACTTTTATCCTCATGTACATTACAAAGCAGACGGATGCCAATCGCGCATCAAGTTACAACTCAAGCAAGTTCAAAAGCAATACAATATTGACAGTATCACTTTGCCTCTCTGCTCAGCTGTAATGCTACCTGTCAGGTTTGTATAAAGTGTCTTCTCCAACAAACCTGACAGCAAGGAAAGTACCAGAAACACCAGCCACTGATACAACCATCGACAGTTTACCAGGAAGAAACTCAGAGTCTGCTTAAAAGCTAGGTTTTTGCAACTGTTATCTACATAAGCCTTCTCAAAGTAGGTACCCTTTTCTGTTAACGTTTGAGCTTCACACCAAAGGCCAAACATGGGATATTTGTCATCTACAGATTCTGAAAATTCCAGCTACACAAAACAGAATTAATCTCAGGTCCCCTTTAGTTCAAGCATGTTAGACAGCAGTAGTGTCTTTTGTATTTTCATTACTACACAGCAAAAAGTATGATTGCCAACCCCAAACTAACTACATACAGCTCCAGTCATTTAATCTAACAGCTTCCACAGTATGATGGCAATATCCTCTTGGGCTTACCAAAAGATAAGCCAGACAAGAACATTTCTCCATATAAACATAGGCTGCTGCTCATCAGCTCCTACTTCTACCATCTTCTGGCAGAAACTCAGCAAAGAAGATCTTTATCTTCAAGCAATCTTACAAAAAGGATGTAGGCCAGTAACAACAAAACCAACTTCCTTCCATAGACCTGAAGAATTTCCATCGGAGTTTCCCAGCCAAATGCACAGCAATGCATTGCACTGGGATAATACAAGCCATGTCACACATACCTATTTGCTCCTCTCTGAACAGAGGATACAGTACAAACACAAACTGTCTTCATAAAAGGATGGTGAAGCTTGGTGACACCTAACAGTGAACTAGACACAAAAAGATGAACTCAAACTCCAGCAGCCACATATACTTGTATGTGTCCAAACATGGCCAACTGAATGTAATCCACTAGCGTAAGACATGTACAGTGTTTTCATTAAGTCTATTTCTACACATTTTATGGAACTAGATCAGATCGTATTCAAGGTATTAGAGTAGCATAATAACCACAACTATATGAAACATTTTCTTCTTTAAAGCAGAAATGATGAATATTCCATGAAGAGAAATCACTAACCACTAAGAAGCATACAAAAAACACCCACAAAACCATCACGTAAAAACAAGAATCTCCTATGAATCAACACAAAAGAGACCCAAGAAGCACTTCTTGGGACAGTATTTTCAATCAGATTAAAGCACACATTTCTCAGGTGTTTGAGAATCACAAAATGCCTGCCAACCAAAAAGCAAGGAGACAAGAGGTTATGTGCCACATTACACTCCACTATGAAATCATAAATACTACCCTCAAAGGGGTAGGGGGAACACACAAAAATACCCTGAAATGGTTTAACGGCTCATTTGAGAATTCTCCTGTAACTTCCCAGCGCACTAACACTATGCTATGTAGTGGCATTTTAGACTTGTATGGACAAGACATTTACAGAGGGGGAAATCTGTTAGCAATTAGACCACTAGCAATTTCCACAGGAGGAGTTCATTTTATCTGAGCATAATTAGATTCAGGTTCCATTCTTTACCTCTTCCAGAATGGGCAAATAGTAAACAAACTGAAGATCTATATTAACATGGTAAACATCAGCTGAAGTGGTATGGAGAGTTCTGTTATGTATCTGATCCTCCTGGTTTACTTGTAGTATGCAATAATAATATTTACAGTGATAACATTATTAAGCCATTCCCCCCCCCCCAGTATGATGATGGATGTTAGTAGACATCCCAACTCCCCAGAAGTCGAAACAGCACTCAAATCCTTTGCAAGTGATTGCTGCTATATAAACCCAGCAATTCTTCAGAATACCACCATCAGATCTGGCTTTCTAGTGCTGTAAAATAAACTAAGAACTTCCTATTTCTTTAGGACACACAAGAAGGCCTGAAGACTTTATTTTCCTTTTGACACAGCATCTGTAACACAAGCGAGCATGTTAGGTACTCAGATAACATACAGTTTTACACCTGGACATTCATGATACAGAGGACACTGTTCCAGAAACTATGGAAAAATGGAAAAGTGTTAATCCAGATACTTAGTAACATGATGCTTCTTATAACAGAGGCTTGCACTTGGTAAAACCTGTAAAACCAAACCTCAAGTAAGCAGTGACTCAGAGCAGGAAGTTTCAGCCTGTCAAGGTTTACAGAATACATTTCATCAATTACCTTGTCACAAACTGATGGTATGCTCGCACACCTCTCATCACTGACCTTCAATAACAAATGTCTTTGAGCAATACAAGAAGGAATCTACTTCTCTGTTTTATGTACCGAAACTCTGGTGCTTGCTTCAAGGCGAGGTACATCAAACCACTGTTCAAAACCACAGACCAATCCAATATAAATCAATAAAATATATATGTTATAAAGTTTGGGTTTGTTTTTTTTAATATGAAACTCCACACTTCTTGAGGAACAGTAAGGTATGTTAAAATAACCAGTCAGACTTCATTCAAATGAATTAGACAACTTTTACTAAATGAAAAAACCTACATTTAAAATATGCATTTAAAACAAAATGGAATTAGAAAAGAGACTTAAATCCATTTTAAAGAACTTGCTCACCGTGTCAGAAATCAATATATCTCTTGCATTATATAATGTGCCAGTTCATAAAACGTAAGTTACCAGAATCCTCAATTTAACATTTTCAAAGACAATACTGAAGTCAAGAGTTTTACATCTACTGATGCACATTTAGAATGGTATAAATCTGAAGCCTTCCCCCAAAGAATCTTACAAATTTGACAATATTCAATAAAAGCTTTTGTAGTTATGTCCAATAAGTATTGCATCCTAAAGCATCACAATTCTGTGCCTTTCATATATCCTACTATAAATTTTCTATCTTCTCTGTGTCTTGCTATTTGCCAATGTTAACTCTTTTGAGAAAGGAGAGAACTGGAAAGAAATACTGCATAACTCTTGATCATGTACAGAAATTATTGCTACTATAGTACACTACAAAGCAGAAGTCTATACAACAGTATATGAAATTTGATCATGAAAATCCAAAGGATATAATCTTTAGTGACAAAAGCCTTATAATCATGTTGAACATTCCTACAGCATTTGCAGCTCACCACTTGTCAGCTAGCCTACCGTCCGTTGATGAACATCCATTTAAGCACACCCTCTTATGAAAAAGAATGTCAGCTTTCAAAGGCTTAGCAAATAAGGATCTTCATGTTCTGTGGAACTATGTAAGATGAACTTTGATGCAGGTAAGGAGTTACCTGGAAGCTAAGCATGCCAAAGGTGTTTCATGCTAATAAAACTAAAGCCAAGGTACCACATAATCAAGTTACCAACTAATAGGCAATACATTTTTGTCCTACCTAAGTTAAATGAAGTGCCATAGCACAGTGTAACGTCAATAATTTAAAATAGTGTAGTGCACAAATTCATTGTGTGGCAGTTTAAGTTAAAAAGTCAAGACAGGGTTTTCTGTCTCAATTTATGCTGGCTGTCAAGCTGTCCAGTCTGGGCTTTTTGGACTTAATTTGCCTTTTAATCACTACCATACTAGAAACTTTGCAGTGTAACGGGGCACACATTTGGGCATCATTATTATTATGCATCATTATTATGAACAATAGGGAACTAGGGGGAGGATAAGAGATCAATGGCTGTTCTAAACAGCCCCTTCCTTATTTCAATTTCAAAGAGAGAGCCAGGAAATAAGACTAGATACCATATTTGCATCATTCTAGCTACAAAATAACCAAAGTAAAAGCAATCAAGCAACAATAAGACCACATTACACAAATGGAACATCATGCTCTCATCTGGTTTAACTATTACATCAAGTTTTAACTGGGATGTTGGTCAACTTTAAAAACCGTGGTAAGTGTGAATATGTAGTTGCAATAGTTTTTTCCTAATATGTTTTTTAACTCTATGCTGGATATTAGAACTTGGAGCTATACTTGTTACAATACAGTGTCGCACATCTTTCTACTAGAAAAAAAAATTAAAGATCCTTTACCCGTCTCTTTAAGTTAAACGTGTGACATCATAAAGGGTGTCAAATGGCTGGATGGTTTTACAGTGCACACATTATATACTGTAATATGGAGTTTTGTCCTTGACAGATCTGATGGTGTTTCTACATTATTCCTGTCTTCACCTCTTCTTCGGTGGATTAGCTGTGCGAGGTGGAGTGACTGGACGCCCAGAATTCAGTCCACCATACTGGTACTTGGCTTTCTTTTCAGACGGTTTCAATATCTTGGGGAAAATAAAAAAGTTCATTTGAGTCAGTGACAACCAGGAACATATAAAATACTGTTAAGCCAACCAAATCTCACTGAGCAGGAACACGGATGGGGAGGAAATTACATCACAAGCCTACAGATTTCTGAATCCTACATACAACAGAAATACTACTTCCAAGTACTTCTTGTTCTACTACTACATTGGGGTGAGAAAGGGAAAGAAAAGGGGCTGAAAACATGTCCAGGAAAGAATATGGATTAATCAGAGTAACCACACTAGAAGGGCCCTACTAGTTCATTAGTCGGTGTAATTAAGGTACTCTAATCACTAGGTGTGACTAAAAAGAATCACCCAATTAAATTCTTAAATTAGCATCCAAATAGAGGGAGTAACTCAATATGCAGGAGTGTGGAAAACAACAAATCCCACATAGTTCTCTGGAGAACAGTTGGTTTGCAGTTTTAATCACGGACTGCTGTACAGTCCTCTTTCTAGCTCAAGTACATTACCTTAGACTAACTATAACCACAACAAGCTGACTCAGTCCATATAGCCCAACACCTAATGCAACAGTTAATGTACAAAGGTATCATACCTGAAAGGAACACATCAGAGTTTCATCCACACTCATCATGCCCCCTGCATTGTCAAACTCTCCACAATAATTTGGAGCTGAGAATAGGGTGACCAACTGCCGTTTAGCAAAGAATTCATATCCATCTTCAACCACCTGTGGACACCACAGAAATCAATACAGCTCACATCAAAAAAAAAAAAGGTACATTTTGAAGAAAAAAGCCAGTCCTGAGGCAAACAGGACTTGTATTAAGGAGATTGCAAGAACTCATCAAAAAGCTATCGTACGTCTTGGTATTTCAGTCATTTTGTCTTATCTGGACACTGAATGCCAAATCTGGCACCTTAACTCGTCTGAAACTTCCAATGTTAAATATGCATCGATTTGTTCAGCATTTTCATACCTGAAGTCTGATTATGCATTGCCATTTCAAAGACTCCCAGCATTTTATGGCTTATACACAGAATTTGAATGGGGTGTGGCTAACAACTTCACTGCAACTGTAACATTTGAGTTTTACTTACAATGGATATTGACTACACAAACTTCAAGTGTAAGCTCTTTTAGAATTTTGATGCTCTAAAAGCATAGTGGTTCTGCCATATTTTCTCTAAGAGCATAACTAATCTTTAAGGATGTTCCCTCTTCCCCAAAACAGAAGCACCACTTTAACGTACTGCAACCAGTGCATCAACTGCTCACTTTGGTTCAGTCAAGTCACTATTTGGTCCAGTCAAGTCACCATGGTCTTTTAAAGGATGTCACACTCCTTCTATGAAGAGCTGAAGTGACTACATGAATACAAAATATTGCTACCAATCTCGATCAGCAGTTAATAAATCTTAGTATCTATTCCATACATTGACTAACATTTTTTTAGCAGTAGAATTACAAGGAGAAATATTCAAGGGTTCCAACAGTATACCCAAGTCTAAGTGACACAGAATAAAAAGGAGAGAGCTTTCAAAATTGACTAAATAATGACACTGAAACGTTATACAGGAAATTGAAACCTGGTGTCCACCTAACTAGGACACTTGCTTAAAGTAACTTAATAAAAACAGCAAAAAAACCACTTAAATATTGATGATGCCAAAAATAACCTTGCTTTCTGCACATTTCAGTAATTCAAACAATAGATGTCAAAGTACTCTAAATAGAGGAACCAAAATGAAAGTAACTGTGAAATCTTTCATGTACAGACATGCTCGTAGAAACATTCAAAACGCATTTAATACTTCCATGAAGCAAAGCAGATAGTTTAAGACACAACTACCAGAGAACTGACTACTACTGAAATGGACAACCCTGAAACTTCAGTGTAAATCTCAAATTCACTTTGCCACTTTAAACATGGACTTTACCTCTAACATTCATATACAACACTAACTGTAAACAGTGAACAGCCAATACGAAAACCAGACATTGCTGTGAGAATCTTGTGTTAACATTTTATGTCACTGACATTAAACAGCTCAATATAAATCAATAGAAGGGCACAGGATTATAGCCCCTTTATGAGAAAGATATGCTCTTCCTAGAAGTAGCACAATGAGGAAGTTTCAAATATATTCTACTGACAAGCAGCAAAGACACATAAAATCTAGAAGGAGAAGGTTTAAGAAGCAACAGCAGCATAATTCATACCTGGTGAGCTCGACAGATCAAATCCAGATCGTGACGATTCAGAAATTTACTGACCACATCAGCACCAAAAGTAAAAGAGACCCCACGATCATTTTCACCCCAACCTTGCACATCTTTGTCTGGGTCAGACCACAGTAGGTCACACAGCAAGCCTTTGAAAGATAAGACAAATGAAGATGGTAGTCTTAGGAGGTATCATGCTATAATATGAAATAGTTTTATTGTATTTACCAGAGCAGCTCTCCTAAAGCAAATAAGCCTTGGCAACAAATTCAGCAACACTTAAGCTGCAACTCAGAGAAAAGACATGAACTGTGTAAGTCTGGAGATTTCTTTCCTCATCTCACCATTGGCAGTAGCTTGAGATGAAATGAGTCAAATAGTTTTTTGAAATAGTATTTAATTGTAATATTCTGCATGTGTACAGTAAATATTTGAGGAGTTTAGAAGTACGGCAGTGTGTTCACTTTAGAAGGCAACCATCAACTTCACAGCTCACTAAGAAAGCTTATTTGGAAAGCGGCAGTATATTTTAAAATCCTATGCAAGCCCAGTCACTAATACAGCAAATAAATTTGTGTCACAAGCTTCTGAACATGGAACAGATTTGATTCTTCCCTTTCTTACCATACAAGAAGAACCTGACAAGACTTAGTCAAAATATAACATGGCAGAATTCTGATAACACTTTCAGTTTGCTTGGAATACTGTTGACTTCTCTAAAAGCCTCCTGCCAATCAGCCTGGAATCTAAATTAGAATAATAAACCCCTCTGCTATTTTTGCACTGGTCAAGATCTTTTTTCTGCTGCCAATATAAGGTCAGCTAAATCTGGAGTTAAAACTGGGTACAAAAAATATTCTCTGTTATAAATGCATTGGAGTTGATACGAAGAACTTTCAAAGCATTTTCGCATGAGAAAGAATCAGGCCAATTCAACTACAACACAAACAAAAAAAAACATTCAAAACTTATTTCATAGTTTTCCATTAAATTCTTTGCCTCCGATGACTATCCCACAGGCATTTAAATACTTCAGAGCATTGTTTCACAATGTGAAAGAGGCCAGCAGGCTCCTTTATCTGGCACAGAGAAGATTTGATTTACAATTATATCTGGTTATTTGCTAAACAAAATGCTTAAGACACTATTTCTTCAATAACAAGTTGTAATGAAGCAAAATTAATATCTGAAACCTACTGTGCAACTAGACCATTTTCTATTTACATACAGCTATTAAAATGGTCTTCGGTGCCTGTCACAGCTCCTCTCTAGCAGAAGCTAAGACTTTATTTCCTTTCAGAAGACAAAGAACAGAGCAAATAAAACTGTATTTTACATACAATATCCAGAAATAAGCTACTGAACACAGGCAGCATATGGCAAGAAACTTACTTTACTGAAATTTAGTTCTATATTGAACAACACGTTTTTCAAAACAGAACAGTTACACTGCAATCCCTAATGGTTTATCATGAATTTCCAACAACTGACAGAAGCTGCTTGTCTTAGCTGCTTAGGAAGCACTTTCTCTTCTAATTCTCTCCCCCCAAATCAAATCACCTTTAGGGGTTATACACAGGAACAGAGAAACCTGTTCTATAATCTTCAGCAGCTGTGTAGCAGAATGCTGCCACAGGTTTGTCTAAACTATGCTGCTCAAGTAGGTTTATATTTTAACACACAACATCATTGCAATAGCTTAGGCTGACCAGGAGCATACCAGAGCACAGCTGATACAGACATTCAGGGTTACACAAAAGAGGGAGCTAGTTTCCTAATAGCAAAATGGTTGGCAACACTGACCAAAACATGATTTAAACCTTGGCCTCACAAAATGCAAATACTTGACAAAGGCAAGTGATTTAAGTTGGAATACAGAATCAGATTTGAGTGAACAGCTTCCAAATTCCATAAAAATGCCACCAAAACAAGAAGTATTTAAATTGATATTGAAAAGATGTTTTTTACATCAGACTAGAATAAGGTATCTTAATAAAATAATCATTGCAGCACAAGCCACACAAGCATCTACCAAGAATTTCTGCATCAACACACATTCACCAAGTGACATCCCTCCACAAAGGGACAGCTTTTAAGGACAGCCTGAAACTGTCACAGAAGTGAGACCACTTCAGTTTATTTTTCATTTTTCCATAAGACTTCAATCTGTAATATCAGATGCCTTAAATAGGTCCAAAAGGCCAAGACCTTCTATGCCACTATACCATACGCACACGTCTCTGAGGGGACGTTTCATTTTTCCTGCTGATAAGTATCCAGCTATTTCTTCTGAAAGCAGAATTAAGCCTGCAAACCACTCCATGGATCAAAATCCTTTTTTCTTTTTTTTTTCCCCCTTTTTTTTCTTTGTTTTAATCTCTGCACTTATTTTTAGGCAGTACTAAGAATACATATGATTTTAGTGGAGTGTCCATGGAAACCAGAACTACATTCTGCAAGGGCATTCCTGAAGTGGGGGTGGCTCAAGCAGTAGTATTAGCCTGTTGAACAGAAGTACCTTTTCTGAGAGCTCTGATAACTATAAAGACTGACTCATTTGTACTGACATTTACTTGGTTATGCATTTAATGCATAAGTAGCATAAAAGAACAATGTAGTAATTTATACTACAGAAACACTCATTCACTACTCTAGTAATGTTTCTCAGTGTCAAGTGTGTATATACCTTCTTGCACAGAAATGTTGCTGTTTAACAGGGACAGTAGATACATTAATATAGTCCCTGAGTTACTCCTATGCATCAGTACTGAGGAACATTACAGGAAGTAGAATTATTCTATTCCAAGGCTTAACTCTAATTGTAGTCTGTGCTTCAAAAAAGCATTTAGATGGGTTATCTCCTCTGAAAGTTAATTTCAGACCACTGTTGAAATAAACACTTCAAAAGAAAACATTCCATTGTACAGCCTGTCAGTCTTTCCAATCCACTAGTAACAAAATCAGGAATAAATGGGATATTGAGGAAGATTAATTAAACCATTCAGAACAACATTACACAGAAAGCACTGCAATTGAAATCTCATCTGCAGTGAATTAGGAGCTATACTTTTCAAATTTAGAGAGGAAGGAGACTTGCCCCAAGTAGGGAGAAGCCTAAACGCTTGTAAGTAATATTCAGCAAGCTTTAAACAATTACGTTCTTTGACAGACTAAAAGGTTTGGGTGAGCCTAACTAAGGTAGAGAAAAAAAGCCTAGTTGTTTAGTTTCATTTGATCTTTAAGTTTCTGGAGTTTCTTTTAAGGCAAAGTTGTAGATAACATACCCTAACTTGAATAATGTATCCTACTTTGCTAGAGAACATGAGCAATAGCCTCTGACAGATCAGATAACTCAGCCATTATGAGGAACAAGACTCACACCCTACACAGACATTAAGGAATACTGTACTGGGAACAGAGTCTGCCTTAAGTCACCACATTACCTTTAGAGAAATTGACTGAACCTGTTTCATCATTAAGACCCATTTACAGTAAATTCCATGTTGCTCACCTGTGTCAGGAACATCTGTAGGTCTCATAATTCTCCGGATCTGTTCCATTGACTGGAGATCTGGAGACAGACCTGTAAGTACAAGAAAACAAGTGACTTATCAACATATTTTACCTGTAAAAAGAGTTCCAGAGAACACACATTTAGAGGTTCAAAGTCATAGAGCATCCATTGTCTCCACTGTAATAGAAATAAAAGACAGTTTGCTATCAGACATTTAAGTTCCTGAACAGAAGGACAGAGAATAACACAAATGAAATTAGCAAGGGGTTTTAACTGTTTTCCTACCATGCTTTTAGCCACACAGCACAGAACTCTACAGTTAAGAACAATCTCTCAAACAGCTTACTAGAAATAACCACTGAAGAATAGCATTCCCATTACTTAACACAATTATACTGAGTGCAGATAACATTCTTTACAACCACCTTACTTTATAAAAGCTAAAGGAAAACCCCTTCAGTGTTTTTACACACATCAGCTGAGCAGCAGTCACTGGATGCTGTTAAGTGAATACTAGACTGTGCAACTACAACAGCTAAGGAGCACAGAGGTGGTGATTATTTACTATAGCTCAGCTGCTTAGTCATTTATAAAACTGTAGGACCTCGATTACTCAAAAAAAAATCATTTATCAAAGACACAGCTCTTTCTGCATAGTTTTGCCATACTGACATGTAATTACAGTCAAAGCATGGGACTCCAAAGCCACCCTCCAAACAGTTTAAGTAAACACTCTACAGATTTTCTACTTGAGGCATACAGGCATGAAAGACAGCCTAAGAGATGTTCTAGCACCTTAACATGCTCTCAAATAAAGGTCTTAAAGTGACTTAAATGACTAGGCCAAAATAACCAAATGAAGAAAGCTGCAAATTTGGAATAAGAGCATGAAGGCCTGATTTGTGATGAAACATATTTCATTTTAACAAACCATATCCATACTCAGTCCAGAACTTTGAACATCATAGAAAATATCTGCCATTGGAATGAGTCACTGTGTAAAATAACTTCAGCTGGCATCAAGAGTTTGTGCAGTGGTAGTGTATGTATTACATACATTGAATGACCCCAATGCATTTGATAAAGAGACTTGGACTTTTTTTCCAAGTATTAAGATTTTAAATTTTTGTTATTGTTGTTGAAGCGGTCTTGTAATAAAAGCCTTTATCCTAATGAGCTTGTTAAACCTGTCTTCACAATATTACCTTGAGGTTGTGAAGGATGGCACAAATCTTACATCAAATAGCATGCCAAAGGAGATTTAGTCAATCTACTCACACAACAATACACAGATAATAATATAAATTCAAGTAGATAATCAGCTTTTAAATTTTGACCAACCTACCACTTCCCCTTCTCCAGATCTGACCTAGTTACATGCAGAGTACATTAGCATTAAGGCATGTGGATTCTACTCTGATTCTACTCAGCACCACACCCCGAGATAGTAAGGGACTATCTCAGTGAAATAAGCAACCAGTTTATGACCTTCCATGAGGTTACAGCTCTCAGTGTTTCAGGCTGCATCCAAAATGTGGAATTCTTTAAAAGAAAATACACCATTACAACCAGATCTCAACTCTGCAGCTTGTTATTTTTTTGTATTATTTTACATCAATGCAAAATAGCAAAACCCCACAAAACTGCCAGCATGTTTGTAGGTCTTTTTGTAACCACCCAGGAGGTTGTCTTCTCCCAGACATCTTCCTAACATCCCTTGCATAAAAAGAAATGACTCATGCCTCAAATTCAGACTTATAGACACAAGTTGTAGATGATCAGCATTAAACAAACAAAATAAGAATGCAAATACAGGCTGCTTAAGCTCACTGTCAAGCTGCTGCTACTACAGTCATTGCTGCAACCTACTGTGTACTGATAGAAAACTGGAAATTGAACAATTGAATTAAGTTGTCTTGTCACATGATGACAGCTAAGCATATAAAAAGTATCTTTCAGTATACTATCTTCTTGAAGTGTAAGAGCACACCTTCCCTAAGGGAAATCAGAAAATGATCTGTCATTACACTGACAGACTCAGCAAATCCAGGCTCCAGATTTGAACTGCTCCCTGATCAGGTGGAACTGGTAAAAGTGATGGCTACTTATTTTTATAGTGTAATGCAGAAGGTCTCCTTGGATACTGTATAAAATTGTCAAGTAGACTTAACCTTCAACAGACATTTCACTGCCATTTATGTCACAAGAACAGAATTCCAGAGCTTGAAATAAAATAAAAATCCAGTGTTCTACTGAACATGACTCCCATCTCAGAGCTTAAATCCAATGTGATATGAGCAGTGTATTCCATAAACATGACACTGCAGCATGGACGTAGTTTATAAAACTTGAATGTAATAACAAGGTCTCTAAAGATTAGAACTATAGAGTGGTACCATAGGTAAGAGGACAATATTGTATGGAATATAAAGCACAGCAAAAGGGAGAAGTAGGGAATGGTTATGGAATAAGCTTTAATGAAGCAAGATAAGGAGCAAAGTCGTAAGTTGAGAGGACAGACTTCAGAAAAGGCCAAACTATGACTTGTGTGAGCAACATACAGAGACGGGAGGTGATGGGAAGGGTATAGTGAAAAATCCTTTCAGCAGTATGACCATTTGGAGACAGGAGAGAAAGGTTTAACTTATACTGTGAGGTAGAGAACTCAAAAGAGCAGATGCCCAGAAAGGTCTAGGCAAAAACAGCTGATTCAGTATTTTAAGCTATATTTAAGCCTATTGGGGTAAAGTTAGGTGCCTTTTGTTTTACTATGTTATGCGGTTTTGCAAAGTTTTATTATATATCCCATAGGACAATATTTTTAAAATAAACTATGCAAAAATGCGCAATATAGTAAAAAAGGCACCTACCTTATATCTATATGCTAGCTTCAACCTCCAGCAGACTTGCATGGTTTGTGTTGCTGCCTCAGTGTTTATTATAGTAGTAACATCATGAAAAGGCGTTGACAGTCCATGACTTCATGGGATCTGGAATGCAGTTTGGATAGGATTGGAAAAGAGCGGAAAAAGGGCAAAACTGACTTGTGAGCTGCATGTCCACTTCCATTTATTAGGAGCACACAGCACGTTTAGTAATCTTATCACTTTATTTCACAGATGCAGAGCAGTTGTGAATGATAGTAATTTTAGTTACAGATTAAGCCTATGCAAGTTGAAGGGATAATTAGTAATCAATAAAGCAACAAAATATTGCTTTTCATAAGTGGATCCTTAAAGCATACTACGCACAAAATAGAAGTTTCCCTACTTGTTTACGCAAGAGGTTAATACCCCAATACATTTGTAATAAAGCTTTACTTTTTTTTTTCCTTGAAAATTAGCTTTCTAGAGTTCTTGCTCGCAACTCAGGTCTCAAGAACATGTACATACAAAACAATCAATTTTGTTACAGAATGTAATACAACATAGCATTCTACCTGCTAAACGTCCCTGGTAACCTTCTACCATCCACCTAAGCTTAATGGTTTGTCTGAGACATCACAGTGTTTTATCATTCATTCTCTACTGTTCCCCAAATAAAAAAGATTTCAAAAATTATAATAACAGTAAAAGAAAATTCCTTCACTAACTTTTTTGAAAGTAAAATTATTACATGGTTTGAGCCACTGATGATTTGCTATCTCAGTGCAGAAGTGACAGTCTATCTCATTCTTAAAATCATGACAGATAGCTCGTAAGTTAGGTACCAGTTCTTAAAAAAAAAAAAGAGAAAAAAAACCCACCAAAACAAAAAAAAAAAAACAAATCCAAACAAACAAACAAACCCACCAAAAAGACAACAACAACAAAAAAAGAAAGACACCAGTGATTAAGACAGAGATGAAAAGATGACCTGTGAGAATACAAGTACTTTAACATGTCATTCCTACCTGGATACTGGCAGACTCAACTGTCTACCACTGCATTAGTTCTGTATTTACAGGGACGTGACAATACCTCAGAGCATATTATGCATAAGACTGACAGCTTATTCTAGCAAGCACTGAAGGCAGAAGCTTTCAGTACAAGATGCAAGAAAAGTCAGGATCATTTTTACAGGATTTTGGCAGGATGGCAGCCATCAATACAACCTTCACAAACTCTAGAGGAGCCTCAGGAATTTTGGGAGCACGCTATTTCCAATCCCAAGTGGAAATGTTCAAACTAGAGGTTTCCACAGAGCTCTCACTTCCACTGAGCGTTAATTATCTCACCGACAACCCAGGTGTGACACCTACCAGACCATCTCTGATCCCTCAGTGCAAGGCATCAAATTGCTTGTTAATGCAGTAGCTGCAAAGCCACCTGCAAGAAGGATGGCTCATACTACAATTTGAAATTCTTGTCAATTGTTTAACCCTGAAAGGTCCTGAAAACCTGTAAGCATCACTACCTGTAAAAACATGGGGAATCCCCTTCTACAAACAAGGGCACACAGGTAAGTTCCAATGTTCAGAAAAGTTACAAGCTTTGAGCAGATCCCAAACACTTTTCCCTGTAAGAACAGGGCAGCACTGGGACAGGTGCCCACAGAACATAGATTTTTCAAAAGCAAAGGTTTCAGAAAGTCTTGGCTGAACTGCTATAATGTTAACAAATGTCAGTCAAGCCTGCTGGTCAAAGACAATGTGACCTTAGAGGCCCCTTCCACCAATACCTCGTGAAACCAGCTGAAGAAGCCAAGGCCATAGAAGCTGGAGTTACTTGTGAAGGTTATTTCACTTGACTGCCGGGGATGCCAACGTTAGCTAAAATGGCACTGTTGGATGCTAACAGCAACAAGTGACTTGGCAAATTAGGCAAGAATTCTGTATTTCAGTATCCTTCAGACAGGGATCTACTGATGGGAATACCTACAGATGTACTTGCCCTGAGGCAGAGGGCCATGTGTATCAGGTAAGAATGACATCTGCCTGCTGCCAGGTGCACAGAAAATCACAAGGCATAACAGTGACCTTTACAGAACAATACAAGGTTAAACATCTCCAGCTAAATATCAGGTACACACATCCTCACTCCATTTGGTATAGCATTAACTCAAAGATAAGGTTAGACACAGCCTTTAAAAGCAGTCATCATCTTACCTCCATGACAACAGAAGATCTTCTCATCCACAATGGCTGCAATAGGCAGGCAGTTAAAACAGTCTGTGAAGGTCTTCCACAGCTTAATGTTAAATCTCCGCTTGCCTACAAAAACAGTGTGACATTAGCAAGAGAAGGCTGTTTCCTCAAAGCCATCCTGCAATGTATATCATGACCTGAACAAAAATGTTAGCTGTCTTCACAAGGCTTTGTTTTGGTTACTGTACTTAGGTTTCAATCTCCTGCAACAGCATTTCAAGGACAACAGAAGAGCAAATCTCTAGAGACTTTAACCTTTGTTTGAAATGTACTTTTAGAAAGTTTCAAAGCATATTCATAGAACATTAAAATCCTTCCAATACAAGAGCCACCACTAGAAGTGTCTCCAAAACACAATATTAGTCTCATACAGTGTTTCAAAAGAAATAGGTTTTGCTTACATTCATCATAGAATCCATAGATCCGATTGATGCTAGCACACTCATGATTTCCTCTTAAGAGAAAGAAGTTTTCCGGGTACTTAATTTTATATGCCAGTAATAAGCAAATTGTTTCCAGAGACTGTTTGCCTCTGTCTACATAATCTCCAAGGAAAAGATAATTAGCTTCTGGTGGGAATCCTCCATATTCAAATAATCGAAGCAAGTCTGTATACTGACCATGAATATCACCTGAACAAAAAAAAAAAACAAAACCAACAATGTTTACCAAGGGTTAGTGCAACAACATAAAGAGTACACAAACCAGGAACTTAAGTCAGCTAATCACTTTTTATTAACTGATGTTAAAAAGAATATTAATATTTCTTTTAAAAACAGATTGTTTCATATATAGGCAACAGGTATCAGAAAAATGAGAGCCACGCTAACATTATAAACTAAAGTACTCACTAAATGTAAATATCCCACAGAATTTGCAGAATTTCTATCTCAGTTATGAAGCCAATCTGAAAACCGAAAACTACAGAAGTCTTCATAATTAAGCATAAGCTTTCTAACCAACCTCTAATTTGTTCAAATTGAAACAAGGTCAGAAAGACAACCTCTCATCAAGCAGATACACAGCCAGGAAGCCAGTGCATTAAGGAAAAAATAAGTCACATTATTTACTGCAAAAACAGATCAGTAAAGAATCCAGGTAGGCTGGTGAGAAACTGA
Source organism: Pezoporus occidentalis (assembly GCF_034315485.1). Lineage (NCBI taxonomy): Eukaryota > Metazoa > Chordata > Aves > Psittaciformes > Psittacidae > Pezoporus > Pezoporus occidentalis. Next base: position 2,202,491 of record NW_026915836.1, read on the forward strand.
ACACAGTGCTGGCAGAGCACCCCTTCCTCAAAGGACTACTTGTCCTCTCATAACGCTGCTGTAGCTGAGATTCCCATCCTGCAGCATTTGGGCTAATTCCTCCTTTGATGCAATCCTTCATATAAAAACAATACAGAGACTCCAAGACTGATTCCCTTACAAGCCATTCATCCCTGCAGGTATTCCATGTCAGGAAAAATAACTGTCACGTTCCTCAGCATACTGCCAGCTTCCAAATTTAACAGGCTTACAATGAAAGAGCTCTGTGTGGCAACTACAACACCACAGCATATCAGATTAGCCAAAGTTAACTGTGAGCTGACTGTAAGGTCCAAGAAGATACCAAAGCTGCTGCTCTACAGTAACTTGCAGAACATGTGATGTATTCCAGCTGACTGCAGAGTTCACTAGCATGACTGAATGCAAAAAAGCTATGCAAGAAGCCTTCAGTACAGGCTGTATGCTATTTTAATTTAGTACCTCCTGGTCCATTACATTAAGCACTTCTGCTGCTTGTTCAGTGGCAAAATCCTGACTTTGTTAAGCTCAGCTGTTCTCCAGTGCAATGTGAACTACTGTGGCCTTAAAAAAGCAAAAAATCCCAACATACACCCCTCCCTAAAACTTTTTCCATAAAGGAAAAAGGTTCCCAAACCCTTACGCTCTTCAGTTCAAGTCTTAAAGCATACAATGGTAAGAAGAGTACACAGCTCTATTCCTCTTTACTCTTCCATGAGAAATGCAATACTTTCTCTTTAGGCAGCATTCTTCCATTAGCTATTTCTCACTTAGGAATCACTTCCCAATTTTCTTCTAATAATGGTTAGCCTTATCTGCTACCCAATTCCAGACACAACCTGAAGTTTCACTGGCTAAAATAATGTTCACGTAAGTTGCAACAAGAATGATTCCTGTTCTAATTTGCATTTAGAAATCTCCAGGTCACAGCCAAAAGAAAACACCAATGACTCCTCATTGCTACACCGAGTCTAACACTCCAAAACTACACTATCAATACACTCCCTAGACTTTACCACCACCAGAATTAACTAAGTAACATATTACACACAGAATACTATAATTGCTTTTGTTGTCTAGAACTTTCCAGCTTCACACAAGGCAGAGGGACCAAAACAGTTAAAGGGTAAAGAAACATTTTACAGAAAGAATTCTGTAAATAGAGCAGTATTTACTATTCCATTCAAGGCACTTGTCATTTTAAAATACAGCTTCATATGGGCACAAGTTGCACTGAATCCACCAGATCCAAAGCCTTTAAGTAAAAACCACATCTATTTTAAAATGGACATTTACTTTCATCTTACAGTGAAACACAGCCATGCAACATGTAAAAGATTATTTTGAACTGACTCAATTACAAGACAAGACAAACCTACAACGACTCCTCAGGCGTTGCCTGAACACACTAAAACAGTACTTCAAAGCAGTGCAGCTGCATATTTTGCTTCTGGTGAAAGTGAGTAGTCTTTCTTTTCTCTAAACACATCGTTGACAATTGCTCTAACATTAAATTTAGATGCACCTGACACTTCCTGGTGCTATCACTGTGTTCAGAATCCAACTTAAATGTAACAAATGCCTTATTTAATGTGCATTTGCTACACTATTATTGTGCACCTAACAGTCCTTTCAACTGTCTCAATTTAAACAAATTATAAACTTTGGAGGAGGCTCATTATACTTTATGTGCAACCTAAATATCTGATTATTTTTCTCTTTATCTAGGAATACGATGAGACTACTGTAGTCTTTTCAGTGTAGAACAAAACACGATGTGGGGTAAAGCTATATTTTACCTTTAACTTTGTGAAATTAGGCAAGCTGGTCTGGTTTTTCCTCCCCACCCTACCAAGCAATTAGTTATTTAAAAATGACTGCCATTAGTGTGTGGGGGGGTGTTTTTGTTTTTGTTTTTTTTTTTTAATTGGTAATATCCTCTCTTAATGTAAGAAAGATTGCTACATTAGGTCTGCCAGGAGGAAGCCTGGGAAGAAGCTAATCCATCTTTCAGCACATTAGTAATAATAAATGCAAAGACTGCTTTAATACTATGACACTTTAAAAAGCCTAATTCAAGAAATGTTATGCTTTCTAAGACTGTCTGCTGCTAATAAGGATGATTACCAGCCAGTATTTACAATATTTTTGTAACACTTTTAAGCTTGTGTACCTATTAACAGCAGTGTACTTTTGAAGAAGTCTAGCATCTTAGAAATGCTTAGAGGTAAAGAACACACATGTTTTATCAATATCTCACAGTAAAAATGGTATTTGTTAAAACCTGCTGTAAAGTTAAACGAATTTACTACATAGTAACTAAAACTAATAGGCTGCATCCAGTTTTGTTTTTTTCAATGGAAAAGCAACTAATGCTTTCTTCAACACTATTTTTTAAGCATTTAATTTCACAACATATGAAGATCTTCGTTTTGCTTATACTTTGAAAAGAGCAACTGCAACACTAAACATCTGGGATTTTTTTTTTAAGCAGCTAATTGCTTTTTGAAATAGTGATTGAAAGAGTAGCAGCTCTGTGCAAGCAGACCCTAGGGAAGTGCACAAGGGAGAGGTTGCAAAATCTGCAGCAGGTAAGGGCACAAGCAGCTCTTACAGCTGATGGAACTTGCTCCTAAATAGCATCAGTAACCTACCAATTGTTAGCTGCCTTTTCTTGACTTAATCCAATCTAAATTCAAAATTACATTTAAGATTGTGAAGCCCTCACTCTAATCTGTATCACCCAGGTCAAGGTCACTTGCCTTTCTCAGTATCCTTCCAACCTACCTAGCATACAACTAGATTGAAACACCTACATAAACCACTCGGACACAAAGTTTACATACCACATATTTTCAGAGGTGCCTCTAGTTCCAGGAGAATAGGCTGGCTAAGAAATATTTCCCGTGACTTTATGCACAAACCCCGAACTTCTGCTTCGGTCATCTGAACAATCTTCCCAGGGCGACATCCTCGTACTGAAATGAGAAGTTTAACAATTGAAGATAACTATCACACAGCAATAGGTAAGTGCAAATGAGCTGCATTTAAAATCTGTACTTTTCAAAAAGCCATCAGCCCACTCAAGCATATCTACCAATTGTGTTGGAATTATGTGAATTCTAAAATTAATCTCTGTGCTACTGTAACCTGTGCTGTAAGGTCAGTATGCATTCCTGTTAAATCAGGTTCTCAGAAGAGAGCCATTTAAGCCTCGCTTTTGTCCATATTTGGATAAAAGCAACTTCAAAATGTGTTTAAATTAACAATCCCATTATGCCAGAATATCCGTAATAGGAAAAAAAATCCTAAGACTCAAAATCCTGAAAGCACTTTTACATTGGCCCAAAATGAACTTCTTCAGGACTGCTGAGTTCAACAGGGCTAGCTAAATACAAAGAAAACCCACTGGCATGTATACACTTTGGGCAGCTGCAATTGCCTATCAGAAATATCCCACTAAAAACTATGAAAGTCCGACAAAACCTTCATTCATATGTAATGGCTCTTGAGTTACTGGAACCTTTATGTCCAAAGACATTCTAATTAGAATTAAACTGAATTGCTAAACCAATAAGTCAGGTACTCAGACCTATATTTAGCACTAAGTTTTCAAAAGCATTCACATGTCATTGCACCCCAACAAACATCTTCTGGCAAGTTATTTGCAGCTGCTTCTTTCAACAAATACCTATATGATTCCTCTGTCAGAGGCTTTAATGTGTCTTTAATGAGGCAGCAAAAGAGAACAAATTCATCTGCACTTTGGCTGATCCAGCTCAGTCTCACATCTCAGCATAAAACAAACTTCAGAGCTCAAATGAATAAGCCAGAACGCATCAGTGTCTACAACAGGTGAACATCCTGTTCTGCCATCTGCTTTAGACAGAGGCATTAAATCACAGCAGTACCTACAAGAGAAGCTGGTACAGAACTTTAGAAGCTCAAATCCAAATGCTTTCACAAATGCAAACATAGTAACGTATTACTACTAAGAAATTTTATCTGCAACAGCAGGAAGTCTAATACGATAGATCTGTGAACAGAATACCAAAAACTAGTTCTTCACAAATAAGTAAGTTCCTGGTTTCTCCTCTCCAAAAAGTAAGCTTGCAACTGTTTTGTTTTTTTTTAATTAATATAACCCCCTTTTTATTTTCACTTAGCTTCCAGAAAACACACTTTAGAGAGGAGATCAGTATCATTAACCGCATTATGTAATGGAAAAAAAAAAAAAAGGATATGAGGGGAAACATTTTGTCCTAGGTCATCCTGTACTACAGTTCTAAGTGTTAAACTCAAAAAGCTCTGCTCTGGTTATCACTGCATACTTCTCCCAGTGTAACTGCACATCTGATCATTCCAACACTGTGCTATGCATTTTAATTTATTTTTAATAAACACCAGACATACATGTTAAACTGAGGTTGGGAAGCAGCCACAGGAACATGTGAAGAGGTTGAAATGAAGAACGGTTTTCACAATCACGAAAGAGATGTGAAACTAGATCCTGGGACAGCCAGTTTGAGTGCCAAAATTGCAGGAGGGATAGTCTGCCTGCTGCGAGCATATACTGGAAATACTTTGCTCATTAGAATCCCACAAGAATAAAGCTTCTATAAGTGAAACTCTGAATCAGTACCAGGTGATATTTACCATATGGTAAGTCACATTCCTTTTGCTAATTAAGACTTCAACTGCACTTGAGAAAGCAAACAGCTGAACAGCTTCTTAGTTACACTTTTGTTGGTGTTTTTCGTGCATTAAAATGTTGGCTTACTTGTTAGAAGAACACAAAGGCAGACACACACCATCAAGGTGAATAGAAAACAACAGATGCCTACAGGCTTTCATCACATCTCAAACATCTACCAAGATTATAGATACATCTTCAGCCCCATGGCAATTATTAGTTTAAAAAAAAAGTTTCTCAGGCCTGCAGTTTTGCACAGGACTATCCAATTTGTGAGGTACCAAAATGCTCCAATCACCACCTTTCAAAACACTTGCATTCATGGAGCTTATAATGATCCCTTTCAGAGATCAGAAACTCATTTTGATAGGCACAATAAACTGTTTCTATGCACACTAGAACTCCCACCTGAAAGAGCAGAGTCTAAATACCAGTGGCTATAATTCTGAAACAATTGTTAATTAAAACATCAAGGTCAAACTGAAGCAGCATGCAGCACAGCTATCTTTTCAGTCCCATTTTTCCTCTACAAACTGGTTTCTTTTAGCCTGTTTTGATATGCAATGAAGTCCTTCTCTGTAATTAACTACCATCATGTTTCACAGCACCAGAATGAAGCCATTTCCCATAGATGAAAACAAAGAAGTGACGTAACTGCACACCTTTTACATCCACTCATCCACTGTAGTTTCAGAGCTCAAACCCACAAGAGCCCTCCATACACAGTATTAATGCTACTGTAAGTAGCACTAGACCAAGCACAGAGCCTAAAATTGAGACAACAGTTCATTCAAAGAGAGGACTGATAGCACTTAAAATAACTTTGATTTAATCAGCATTTCTTAGAACACCAGCCTTTAGCTCCCTCTAAAACTCACATGGAGGTTTAAACTTGGAAAACTTGCTTTATAGGACTGAGGCTGGATTTTTGCGTTAGAAGGCACAGTGAAGATGCAGCTCCTGACTTCAAATTTAACTGCCATAGTCAGTATAACCATCATCTTGATGTTTGTTCTCTTCTTTCTGCAGTATAGCCTTAACTGCTGCAAGCCCTTAGACAAACCAACGAACAGGACAGTAACTTGTTACCACAGTCTGGTTTCTCCAGATAAGAGAAGTTTCTACAACTATGGCAAGCATGTCACACTCTGAAGAGAAGATAACAGACATCTAATGACTGCAGTTACTTACAGCCCTTGAGAAGTAGGATACAAATGTGGGCCACTGCAACTCTGCAAAGGCACCCTCCATCTGAACAGTCAGCAGCTCCACATAGGAAACACATGACCTCAGTTACATGTGAAATAGTACAAAGCCTGGGCTTTCATAAGGAGTAATCATCAATGATATGAGAAAAAAGTTTTTTTCCCCGCAATCCCTGACCATCAAAAAGGGCACTATATGATGGAAAAATGAGAAGCTACCATGACCCTGGAAGCCTCAGAACTTTACTGGATTTAAAAGGCACTGAAAGGTTTCCCAGTAGTCACATGGAACAGCTGTGGCACAAGTACACAAGCAAGACTAAGCACATCTTTCACCAGCTTACACTTACACCACAAGAATTTTGCTCCAGTTGCCTTGACTCGGCTGAGCACTGTATGGATTGCACACAAGAGCATCTCTCATCACATTTAGTTTTTCAAATGCCAAGAACAGATTTAAGAGGAAGTTATGAGAATGGGATCAAGAGCATACATGATGTTTCTCAGACTCACGTAAGGAATTCCTATAGCTAATCATTCTTAAAACATGCAAGTCACAGCTGCATGCGTTGTAACATCTGTAACTTGCTGCAAGCCTTTAACAGCACTGGGAAAAAAACATCACTTTCAATTGTTCTCATTTACCCAAAGCAGAAACAGCATCTCAACAATAAATGTAAATTAATTCTCTTTAATTTAAGATGCTCTAAACAAGCTTTGATTTACATAAAGGTCTTCAGTAGGGACAGCGATTCCTGTTGTAATACACAATCCTACATGCATAGTGCTATGCCACAAGAAGCCTTTGCTGCAAGGAGCTTAAAGCAGAGTGACATAGCAGGGAATAAAGAGAATTAAAAGTAACTTTATGCATTGTACTATCAGGCTATTACTTTAGCACAACAGTAACAGTAATCTAAATGCTGCTCTAATCGATATTAAAATGGTGTCTGCATTTACACAACCTTTGATAAACAACATTAGCAAGTCTATTAACAGCAATTAGTAATCCAAAGCATGAGTTGCACAGCGGCAGCAAAGAAAAAAAAAAAAAATCAGCAAAAATTACTGTATTTTTTTAATCCTTCCAAATTCATGCCAGAGAGTAGCAGATTATGTAAGACAGTACCAAAGAGAAAGAAAATAAGTAACATGAAGTGAAGTGGGTCAATAACTGTCTGTTGGAAGTTCTGCAAGCATCACTTTTTGCCATATCCTCTCATGAACTGGAGAAAATACATTTAACCTATTCTGTCACATTTGTTTCTGCTGTGCCTCTCACTCCAAGTAATCAAGCTCCTTATTTTGTAGCATCACTGATAGAAGTTTCTTCAATTACTGAGTCAGCTGTGGTACACACAGCTGCCCTAAGCATTTATCCTGTGTTCTCCAATACCACGCTTGTGCTGATTACTGGACAAAAGACTCACGGTTTTAGCATAACATTAAAACCCCGACAGACTTTTTAAGTCTCAAAAAAATGAGGCAGGTATTATTGCAAAGAACCAGCCTCCTTTTCCTACACTGCTATTTTGCAGGCATATGCATTTATGTGGCCACACAGTAAACTCCATCTGTGAACTGATCTTCTCTTTTTAGCACGAGGACACAGCAAAACGAAAATGTAATCCTGATAGTTCCCCAAACTGGAGAATACATCCACTGTGAACTTGTGCTAGGACTAGTGAAGGAATATGCAGCTGGTTCTGCTTCTTTTCACTGCAGTTCCAGCCAAGCTCACTTCTGAAATGATGGCTTTACACATGTATTTTGCCAGAGTATATCTAAAAAAAAACCAAACCCCAAACTACAACACAAGACTGCAAGCATGCAATTTTACAAATTGCATATACGCAAATCCCACAAGCTTACACTCCCCCTGACATTCTGTGGAATGTTTAATGATTGGCAATTAATAATTATGAAATTTAACTATTTATTTCTTGTACTTCAAAGTACTTTGGAGTACTTGATGGATCCTGAACCGTTTTTCAGTAGTAGGAACAGAATGGATTTTGAAGCCAAAGGGGGCATTATCTATGACTTGGAAACAAACAGTCCTTTCACTACAGGGATGCTGGGGAGGGACTCCTCATTAGGGACTGTAGTGATAGGACAAGGGGTAACGGGTTAAAACTTAAACAGGGGAAGTTTAGCTTGGATATAAGGAGGAAATTCTTTCCTGTTAGAGTGGTGAAGCACTGGAATGGGTTGCCCAAGGAGGTTGTGAATACTCCATCCCTGGCAGTGTTCAAGACCAGGCTGGACGAGGCCTTGGGTGATATGGTTTAGCAGGAGGTGCCCCTGCCCATGGCAGAGGGGTTGGAACTTGATGATCTTAAGGTCCTTTCCAACCCTAACTATTCTATGATTCTATGATTCACTGTTTTTGGAAACAGCATTCTGAAGCTAGCTGCTCTCAGCATTTTTAAAATCCAAGTAACATATTTTCATGGCTTTAGGTCAGGAATCCTACATCAGATTTTAAAAGCGCCTTTCATTTTGGAAAGCAGAACTTTGAGTAGAAGTATTTTGTATACTCAAAACACTTTGTAATTTAAAATGTTCAGCTGTCATCCAGAAGCAGCTCTCCCTATCTTGCACCAAAACACTGAGTTAAGCCAGCAACGCGAAGTTTCAGAATTGGTGTAACAGAACTGATCTTAAAATGACTCTCATTCATGTGTTATTCTAGCAGACTACAATAATATAAATGAAGCCCTGCCACAGCTTTGCTAAATTCCACAAAAGCCTATTGCTGTGCGCACCATGTAGAGGAGCTGCATATTCAGCAAAGCCCTGCACCTTTCCTATGGTACTTTACTCAAAATCTCAACTAAAAATAGAAGAATCAGCCTTCTAGGGAGGTTTTTGCTGAAGAACTGTGCTTACGTATCATAGTAATATTAAAGTCTTAATAAACTTGCCTTCGCTGGATGTCCTTGATATGAGGTATTTTGCTGAAAAACACAGCAATTGCTTGTGAATTCATTTCAGCAGTACATAAACACAAATTCACTGCAGAGTAAGAGAGCACCCAAGCCTTTAATTTCTAACCAAGAATAGTACCAAACAATGAAATGATGCTCTTCTACCCAAACCTGAATCTACATTCTTAAAATATATACTATCCAGCAGAATTAACACTCATGGAGACAGAGCCTCACCAAAAACTAATATGTGAAGTTGCTTCAGGGGGATACCCAAACAAGCCCATCAAAATACCTGCATATCCCTACACCACCTTCACCCACTGTATTTGCTTTCTGTGGACCTGCTTCCTTACACCAGTGTTCCATTAAACCAACTGATGAGTCTCAGTCATTCTGTATCATGCACAGTTCCAAGAATTGCTGAATTCAAGGCTGAAGGACAAGATCACATAAGTTACTCCTTTCTGTAAGCAAAAGGTATAACCCTAATGCTTTTTACTGGTCTGCATTTGCTATTTGTTTAATTACACTTGGGCCTAAAACTCACACAATTAGCCATGTATAAGGTAGAACCCTCTCACTATGAAGTATTACATGAAGCAGTAGCAATTCCTGTTCTAGTCCACTTGGAAGGCTAAGCTAGCATAAAAGTCTCATGGAACAAAAAAGTTCAGCTTACTTCTCAAAGTTTGACTTCCTTTTCCTCTAAAGCAGTGCTAATGAAATCCCTAAAATTCAAGGAAGACAGAGGCAAATTACAAAGTTACTCAACTCCTGAGAAGTGCCAAGGAAGTAAGTTACTTCAGTTGTAATAAAAAAAAACCTAGTGTTTAACATGACTTTTGCACCTCTTTAATGTCTCAGGTATTTAACCAATATGGTTATTCAGGATACACAGACAAAAGCTTTTTATCAAGCTTGGTGTTAAAACAAACAAAAAAAACAACCACAAAACCAAACCACAGAAGATGGTGCTGTGAAACTAAGATGTACTAAGACAAATCAAAAAAACAGTAAGAGAAGGCAGTAAGTGTGCTCCTTTCCATGTTTAAAGCATGACCAGACACATTAGATGCACCTCAGGTTGTAGTTAAGTGTAGATCTGCTACACACCAGGCCCTGCTTCCTTCACCGGGTACAGCATCTGACCTTACTGAGCAGTACTAGCCAAACATAGCAGGCTTGACTTTGCAGTTCTAAACCATACATGGTGGTGGGGTTTTTCTTTCTTTTCCAAGAACTGACATACTTACATTTGGTGGCCTCTAATGAACATTTAACTGCAACTATCAAGTATTAAAAATCACCCTTTCTACATTAAATAAAATGGTCAGGGTTTTTTTCCTCCCTTTACTCTACAATTTAGCTGTACCCTGAGCAAAACACTGAATGACTCAAGCAACAACCGTGATGTGTAATACCTAAATGAAACAGTTACTGAATCATGTAGTCTTCAAGTGTCTAAAGTCAGACAGAATAAAGAAACACCAGCACACACCACCCAACACTGAGCTCTTGGCCTTCACAGCCATTTTTCAAGCCAACTATTCATCAAGCACTTACAAACCTAAAGATGAACTGGCTGATATCTGCACTGCTGTACAAGCCCCAAAACAAACGTCATTCTTCTACCCCTTCTCCCTGTTTAATACAATACCTGCCCTCCTAGAAACAGATGAAAAATGCCTATTTTCTTTCTCTAAGGACTATTTCAGAAATACATTATTTACAAGAAACTCCTAAATAAGTTCTCCCTGTTTATCTAATAGAAAATTACACAGTGATTTCACACCAAACCAGGTAATAACCCTTGTTTATTCAGGGTTCACCTCCATGGTTTCCTTATGCTGTTTCGCAACAGATCATTAAGGTTTATTTTCCTTCTCTACAACTGCCTCTCTTCAGTATCAGTTATGAAGCCTGTGGAACTGCAAGCACTACTACTATATCATACCATACCATACCAACAAGCTGGCTGGGTATTTTAATTAAGATACTAACCAAACAAGAAATCCATTATTGGCCATAATATATCAGGCCAGTAGCTCTACAGCATTTAAAATTAGTGAGAAAAACCTCAACTGTTTCATAAGCATTTAAAATCCAAAATCCATTTGAAACATTGAATAATATTCAAATTTCTATCTTTACCACAACCTGAAAGACCTCTGAAATCAGAAGAAAGTTAAGGTCACAGCTTTCTTACAAGACATCAAATGACATAAGAACACCACACAACCAGCTCTAAAAACAATTAAAAAAAAAAAAAAATCACACCAAGCTGAACACTGAAGCAACAACTATTCTCCATGTCTACCGAAAGTCTGACAACTCTCATCTTGGATAAGCATTTCACAGCTTGCTTGGTGGATCAGTACTGTCAGAACTGGTAGACCTCCCAGCATCACCAAAAAAAATATTGTTTTAGAGCAGATCCATATTAAGTTCTATCATATGAATTTAAATAGTTGACTTTAAATATGTTAGCTAGATTTAGGCAAGCAAGGTTTCTTGCCTAAGCAAGGTAAGGGGTTTTTTTTGTACAGCTATATACCCTTCACAGAAATACAGCTTGTATTTAAGGCTGCTGTATGTCTGGGTTTCTCCAAGAACATCCTCTCTTTCACATTGTAAACTCTTCAGTGCTTAACAAGACAGACACCTACATATTTGAAGGTGCAGAAAATCTAGTCCAGCTGAGCTGCCTTACATCCAGAAATTTTAAGAGACAGAAACACGAAGCCCAACACCCAGACAAAAATATGGCAGTCTTACTTAGCATCATCCACAGCACTCTTTACAAGTTAAGGTCACACCTATCCCAGCATCCTTGCTTTGATATAGAGGGAGCTTTTCCACACATCACCAAAGTTTAAATTGGCTTAGAGCCTGGCTTGAATGTAAAACTCATGCATCCATTTAGCTCACCATTTCTGCAAATTTAAGGGTACTTCCCACCGAGGGATCATGATGAACCTACATGGGGCAAAACACAACACAATAGAAGCAGCAATTTCAGCTGCAGAGACTAAAAACTGTGTTGAAAGAAGAAAAACTTCTCTGCTCATCCTGAAGAGAAGGCTCCCAGGAGACATTACTGAGACCTATAAATACTTAAAGGGGGCTTATAAGAAAGACTGGGACAGACTGTTTTGTAGGGCCTGACGCACTAGGACAAGGGGTAATGGTATTAACCTAGAAGAGGGGAGATTTAGACTAGATGTAAGGAAGAAACTTTTCACTATGAGGGTGGTGAAACACTGGAACAGGTTGCCCAGAGAGGTGATGGATGCCCCATCCCTACAAATATTCAAGCTCAGGTTAGATGGGTCTCTGAGCAACCTGATCTAGTTGAAGGTGTCCCTGCTCATTGCTGGGAGGTGGGGTTGGAATAGGTGACCATATGTCATATCTGCTGCACTCATGAGTTTCACGTATGTGTATATTCCTATGCTGTCCACAGCTAGAATGGACTGGGGAAAAAAAAAAAAAAATCTATCCACCAGATGGCATAGCTGGGAAGGCAGGAAACAAAAAAAAACACCACAAACCAACAACCCAAACCTCCCCCCCCCCCCCCCCCCAAGAAAAAAACAAACACAAAAAAAAGTCTGCACACTGAAGGAAAAATGAGGCTATCATTTGTGTGACATAGCACAACTAACTGACCAAGGAGTCCAGTTCTGCATGCCAGTACAAGAAGGAAACAGTCTGACAACTAATTTGGCTTGTTCGCTGTCATGGTCACATATCAGTCCAAAACGTTTTAGCAAAGCTATGGAATTTTGTGTTTACATGACCTGCAATTCTCTGCAGATTCACTTAGGAGTGATTTATCTACAGAAATCTTAGAATAAAGCTCAAATTATCTCCAAGATCAGTCAGGCTACATCTAAGAGCACTAGCATCTCCCTCACTCTTCTAGTAAGGAAAAAAGAACTGAAAGTCTGGACGTAGAAGAAATAAAAGAAAGCATTGCTAAGTTTAGATATTATACACACAGTATACACTTTTAGCTTTACTTTCCCTCCAAAGAGAACTTACAAAGCATCACTAGCTAGTTACCAAGCACTATTTATATTACAAGACAAAATCAATTCAAAACATTGCTCTTATCATTCCTAAATTCACCACCTAGCCAATGAATAAAGAGGATAAGAAATTGGTATACGCAAAAGAACATGGACATTAAAAGTTAATGTCCTGGAAGACTATCCCCATGCATTACGCTATAGTTCAGTTGAGTCTTCCCAGTTTAACTCAAGAGTTAATCACTGGCTTCCAGCACTCAGAAGATCACTAAAATAAGTTCAGGGTAAGACTACACGTGCATGTGTTGAGGGCTGGGAAAAACTTCCTAATGAATTCCCCTAAGCAGCCTGGATATGGGCCACCTCATAATGCTATTGCAGAAGAAAAAAAGAAAAAACCTCAAACAAAAAACAAAGCCATGACATATGGAGGGTAAGATGATCTGAGGTAATTTCAATCAAAAGGTGAGTTAATGTGTCATATAACCCAACACACCCTCCCCCCAAACGTAGTCTTAAGCAACAAAGGTAAAAACAGTTAGAGTAACCTAATTAAGTATGAGCAAGAACTCATGACAGCTAATATCACAGCCTAGAAACAGGTGTCACTAGCCAGCAGCCCAGCAACAGCAGGGAAGTTTCCTGCTGCTGTGGCTTTTGATACGTATTTGCTACCCTTTCAAATGTAGGTGCAGCAGCTGCTGAGACACAACTGCAAACTGCTATTCAAACTTAAAGCCATCCATTTCACTTAAAGTAACCAAAAGGCCTAAATATGTACTGCATAACGTTTCATAAAAGTGTCTTTTTTATTATTTCAATGTGCATTTTCACAGCTCAAAAGCCATGTTCCCATATCCTTTAAGTCAAAGTTGAAGTTTGGATAAAGGACCCAAAAAACAAGCTCTACACTAGCTGCTTCAGAGATGAAAGTCAACAGCAATTTTTCTGCGCAAGCAGCATGGGGAGGCATTTATACTCACTTTACCAGAACAGGTCAGCTAAGCAACAGCATGAGCTCCAGAATGTGAGCTGCCTATTGTACAAAAAAAAACCCTTCATTGTGAAACACTGTTATTTGAACCACAGCTTAAAATACTGTAAGCTAGCAGAACAAATGAAAGATGTTAAATGGAAGCAAAAATAATTCACACACAAAGCATTCTTTTAATAGTTGGTTTTTGTTGGTTTGTGGTCGTCGTCCCCCCCCCCCCCCCAATAAAACCTGTAAGAATCTATTCCCTTTCAGATACAAGATGTTGCGCACTCCTACTTTTAGTAGCTGACAAGCAGAGAAAAATACTCAATTTCCCTTAAGAAACTTCCTAACCTCTGCTCAGAGGAAGAAACAGACTTGGAAACAAGAAATGAAAAATTATAAGCAAAGCTTGGTTCAGAAGTTGCATGTAGATATCCCTAAAGCTTAAAAGTACTATGGAATTCAATGCACAGATCAGATTGCTCAGACACAAGGCACTCAAACATAACCCCCAAAGCTAGAAAGTTGCAACACAAGTGTTTATGGGGTATGTAAACGGTATGGAACCACATTTTAAAAGTCTTAGCTAAAAAAAAAAAAATAAAAAATAAGCAGAGTAATATGTACGATAATACGTAGCACAACAATCCAACAAGTTGCATATCAAAACAGTGCAGAACCACTCTTCTTGAAGCAATACATATTTAAGTAACTACACCAATGAGCAAAAAGCATCTCTCAAATGGTTTTTAAAGTGTGTCTCAAAAACCCATCACTACACACATACATGATATCCCTCAAAAAATCCGCACTATGAAGTCAACGTTTACTAGGTTATTATTTAGTTGGTCTTAAAAACCTACCTACTAATCTGGGTTTCAACATCCAGAAAAGGGGAGGTTTATCTGTATTAGTGATCAAAGATAAACTACAGCTGATGATACCTGCCGGTGTCTTCATACCATACTAAACTCCATACCTTAAATCATAAACACGAGCACAAATGCCCAGAGCTTTTATGTGCTCTAAAACATTGACTTTATTGTTCATAATGAAGTTTCTAAGAAGAACAGATAGCAACTACTAAAAGAAAAAATCCTCAAAGCCCTAAAAACTCTGCTTTGTTGTAACTCAGCTGAACAAAACTTTCAGACTTACAAAACTTGTTTCACATCCAGAACAGTACATATTCCATAAATTCCTTTCTCTAAGCCTTCTGGCAAAGTGATCCAACTATTCAAGGAGTACAGCAACTGAGTAAGTGAACAGTGCATACCCACGCATGCACTCTCATCTCCAACATGCCAGGTATTTGCTGAACGTGAACTAAAGATTAATGGGAAAAGGGGCCTAAAACGACTATGCATTCAAGACACTGCTTAAAAAGAAAATGCTATCAGTAGCTCCTCAGCTTCTGTGACAGCAAGGAGTAAGTTTTCTCCTTAAAGGAAAGGCTCACTAATACACACAAAATCCTTCATAGCTTTTATCTGCCATCCATTAAAGCCACTTTTGGAGACTGCCCCGTAGGCAGACAGAGGAATGTCAGGGCACTAAATCCCTCTGCTTCCACTGACGCTTACGTACATACAACTCCACACATAACGCAGCTCTAGACAACAATTTTAAACACGGAGGACTGCGACTAACCCAACCGTAGGAAGGCATAATGCCTTCCATAGCTCAGCTAGCGAGGTTTCTTCAGCTCGCCCCTCAGCCAGGCAGCTGCAGCAGGGTGGAAAGGGAAGAAGGAAACCCAGGCGCTTCATCGTTAAAACAGGAAGGCAACCACTACATCTAGATGAGGAGGAGGGACCCCCGCACACACCAGCGCCGACAGGACGCTCGAATGCGCCCCTCCTCTCTCCGAGGGGCTCCGCAGGGCCAGGCCGGGGCAACGCCGAGCCGCGCCCCCGTCCTCCCGCCTGCCACCCCGGACTCGACGGCGCGGAGGACACGGTGCCGCTGCTCCCCCAGACGCAGCGCGGGTCGCGCCCGCCCCACCCGCGTCCTCCCACCCCGCCGGCAGCCCCGTCTCCCGCGGGGAGCCCGGGGGAAGGCAGCGGCGCGCTCTCACTCTCCACGGCGCGGCGTGGGGCTGCAGACAGACGGGGCCGCCGGCGCCTCACTCACCTTCCAGCAGCCGGGTGATGAGGCTGTCCACGTTCAGCTCCCCATCCGCCATTTTGTGGCCACCAGACTCGGTCCCGGGCGGGGAGAGGGCGGGGTGGAGGGCGCTTTACGGAGGAGGAGGAGGAGCAGGGAGAGGTGGCCGCAGCTGCAGTGGCTCCCCCCACCCTCCTCCGACAGTCCCCTGCAGCTGCCCGCCCGCCTTCTCCCGCGCTGGCAGCCCAAAGCGCCGCACCCGCTCCCTTACAGCCAAATGGGGGGAAGCGCCCACCCCTCCTCCCCACCCCTCCTCCCCGCCTCGGAGGCCGCCACAGCGCATGCGCCCCCTCACCCCGGCCGCCGCTCTACCGCCCCGCGCGCTGAGCACGGCGCAGGCGTCGGAGGTGCTGGCGGGCTCTGGGGCGCATGCGTAGAGCGTCACTCTCCCTCCCGCGCTCCTGCCCCGCGGCTCTCAGGCGCGCTCGGTGGTGCTCTGCGGCGCGGGAACGTTCAGGAGCGAGCTCCACAGCCTCACCTGCCCTGCCCTGTACCTCCTATGAATACGAGTCAGGGTCAGCTCCCGCGGAGCGCACTGCCGTGAAGCCTTTCCTGTCACGACGGCTGTAGCGCCCGGGCTGGGTACCGCTGCGGGCAGTCCTGTAGCTCGGAGAGCGGCTCCGAAGACTTCACCGTGTCTGTGGGCAGTCTCTGCGTTTCTCGTGGTGCGCCACGTTCTGCTGCTGCAAGGAAAGTGGCAGCATTACCTTAAGAAGAAGTTACTTTGGCAGCTATCAGTTAGGGACAAAAGGCACCGAGAAAGGTCGTACTAGGCTGCGTGTCACCTGTGTGTCACCCTTTCTGCTGCCGAAACCGCCTGTGAAAGCTCAGTTTATTGAAGATACGTGTCAGAACTGGAATGACAAGTTGTGTGCTTTTCATAGCCGGCTAACGCAGCTGTCCGAAGAAGCTCCCAACCCGTGGGGTTTATGTTTCAATGCAGCTGGACGTGCTGAGAGTACTTTTTTGGTGTTTTCTGAAACTTTTAACATGAGCTCTCTAAAGATGTGTTAGTTGGCATACTTTCGTCAGCGGCTGCTTGCCTCGGAACGACGGAGAACTGCTTGTGAACTGGGACAGCAGACAAACACATGTAGACAAAACAGCAAAGTGCAGACGTTCTAGAAAGACCAAAACAAAGGCAGCAGCGTATCTATATGCCTAAATAGAGATGTCGATGTAGAAACTTGCTTCTGAGCTGGAACTTTTGAGTTTTTCCATCACTGTACAAGCCAGCAAAATCCCATCACCTTAAATAATTTCAAACCCTTCTTTTTTATTTTAACCACTTGAGGAGCAGAAAATGAGCAAAAAAAAAAAAAAAACCCAAACCCACCAAAAAAAAAAAAAATCAGGGACGTCGGTTGGCGGGAGGGGAGAAGGGCTGATACAAGGGGTGAAAGAAGAGGGGAGACGGGGGTGGCCGTGAGGGAAGATCATGAGGGGAGAGCAGGGGGAGGGGGGATCCTGAAGGGAGAGCAGGGGCGGCCAGGAGGGAATATCATGAGGGGGGAAGAAGGGGCAGCCATGAGGCGGGATGGGGGGGAGAGAGGAGGTGCAGCCATGAGGGGATAGGAGGGGTGGCCATGAGGGAAGATCATGAGGGGAGAGCAGGGGCAACCATGAGGGGGGATCCTGAAGGGAGAGCAGGGGCGGCCAGGAGGGAATATCATGGGGGGGGGGGGAGAAGGGGCAGCCATGAGGCGGGATGGGGGGGGGGGAGAGGAGGTGCAGCCATGAGGGGATAGGAGGGACGGCCATGAGGAAAGATCATGAGGGGGGGAGAGAACGGGTGGCCATGAGGGAAGATTATGAGGGGAGAACGGGCAATCATGAGGGGGGATCCTGAGGGGAGAGCAGAGGTGGCCATGAGGTGGCATCATGGGGGGAGAGCAGGGGCGGCCATGAGGAAAGATCATAAGGGGAGAGAAGGGGCAGCCATGAGGCGGGACCGTGGGGAGTGAGGAGGGGCAGCCATGAGAAGGGATCTTGAGGGGAGAGCAGAGGTGGCCGTGAGGGGGCATCATGAGGGAAGATCGTGGGGGGAGAGCAGGGGCGGCCATGGGAAAGATCATAAGGGGAGAGAAGGGGCAGCCATGAGAGGGGATCTTGAGGGGAGAGGAGGGGCAGCCATAAGTGAAAAGCGTGAGCAGGGCCAACCATGAGGGGGGGATCGTGGGGGGAGACGAGGGGCAGCCATGAGGGGGGATCGTGAGGGGGAAGCAGAGGTGGCCATGAGTGTGAGTTACATCAGAGTGATTCGTGTCAGCAAAACTCAGGGGTCCTAGTGATCATTGCACTTTGTGTGGAGATGGAATCCCTTGTGATCATTGTGCTACGTGCAAAGGGTATGATAAGTGTCTCTGTCAATACCACAGTGAGGAGGAAGAAGAAACAAGGGAATAATTCCCCTGGGTCAACCGCAATATTGTGCAAATATATGTTTTGTTCACTGTTTAAATTGCATGAATGTTCTTAGAAAAGGGGGGGTAGGTAGCTTAGAGATATGTCCTGTTACAGAACGTTGTGAAATCTGTGCGCTGAACAAATAAACACATAAGGAGTGGAACTTACGGGGGCTGAGGTGGCGGTCAGACTTGTGAGAGACATAATATTTCTTCAGCCGGAGACAAGACCCCAACAACAGGTGGAGAAGCCCGGGAAAAGAAGAGAACAGGATTGGCTGAAGAAGCCCGGGAAAAGAGGACAACAGGATTGGCTGAAGAAGCCCGGGAAAAGAAGAGAACAGGATTGGCAGAAACCCGAGAAGCCCGGGAAACCAAAAAGAGACTATCCCCAGAAGTTCCCGGAGCAGAGACTCCCCTACGCACCCAGCGCTGCTTGCTTATTGTCTCTCGATATTAACTATAATAATCAATTAAAACAGATTGGCTAGGTTTTTATAACATGAGGGAAGATCATGAGCGGAGATGTGGGGCATTCATGAAAGAAGATCATGAAGGGAGAGCAGGGGTAATCATAGAACAGGGTTAGAAAGGACCTTAAGATCATCCAGTTCCACCCCCCCTGCCGTGCACAGGGACACCTCACACTAAACAGTGTCACCCAAGGCTCTGTCCAACCTGGCCTTGAGCACCACCAGGGATGGAGCATTCACAGCTTCCCTGGGCAACCCATTCCAGTGCCTCACCACCCTAACAGGAAAGAATTTCCTCCTTATATCCAATCTAAACTTTCCCTGTTAAGTTTGAACCTGTTACCCCTTGTCCTATCACTACAGTCCTTAATGAAGAATTTCTCCAGCATCCTGACAGACCCCCTTCAGATATTGGAAGGCTGCTGTGAGGTCTCCAAGAAGCCTTCTCTTCTCCAGGCTGAACAGGCCCAGTGAGGAGGGATCCTCAGGGGAGAACAGGGGCAGCCATGAAGGAGGATTGTGAGGGGAGAGCAGGAGCAGCCATGAGGGGGGATCATGAGGGGAGAACGGGTGGCCATGAAGGAAGATCGTGAGGGGAGAGAAGGGGTGGCTGTGAGGGAAGATTATGAGGGGAGAGCAATGGCGGCCATGAGGGGGGATCCTGAGAGGAAAAGAGAGGCAGCTGTGAAGGGGGGGGGGGGTCATGAGCGGAGAGCAGGGGTGGCAATGAAGGAAGATCGTGGGGGGGGAGCAGGAGCAGCCATGAGGGAAGAATTGGGTCAGCCATGAGAGGGGATTGTGAGGGGACAGGAGGGTCATTCATGAAATAAAATCATGAGGGGTGAGCAGGGGTGGCCATGACTGAAAATAGAGGAGAACAGGGGCAGCCATGAGGGGGGATCCTGAGGGGAAAGGAGGGGTAGCCATGAGAGGGGATCATCTGGAGAGAGCAGGGGGGGCCGTGAGGGAACAACATGGGCGAAGAGCAGGGGTGGCCAATGACTGAAAATCATCAGGGGAGAGGAGGGGCAGCCATGAAATAAGATCATGGGAAAGCAGGGGCAGCCATGAAGGAACAACATGAGGGGAGAGCAGGGATGGCCATGACAGAAAATGGTGAGGGGAGAGGAGGGGCAACCATGAGGGGGGATCGTGGAGGGAAAGGAGGGGCAGCCATGAGGTTGGGTCATGAGGGAAGAGGAGAGGTAGCCATGAGAGGGGACGGTGAGGGGAGAGCAGTGACCATGAAGGAAGATTGTGAGGGGAGACCAGGGGTGGCCGTGAGTGAAAATCATGACGGGAGAGCGGGGTTGGCCATGAGGAAAGATCATGAGGGGAGGGGGGGGGGCAGCCATGAGGGGGGATTGTGAGGGGAGAGGAGGGGCAGCTATGTGGGAAGATAATGGTAGGAGAGCAGTGGTGGTTGTGAGGAGAGACCATGAGGGGAGAGAAGGGGCGGCCATGAGAGAAGATTATGAGGGGGGATCCTGAGGGGAGAGGAGAGGCAGCTGTGATGGGGGATCTTGAGGGGAGAGAAGGGTGGCCGTGATGGAAGATTATGAGGGAAGAGCAGGAGTAGCCATGAAAGAAGATCATGGTAGGAGAAGAGGGTCGGCCATGATGGAAAATCGTGAGGGGAGAACAGGGGCGGCCATGAGTGAAAATCATGAAGGGAGGGGGGAAGAAAATATGCAGGAACAGGAGGGGAGATCCGGGGCGCCCATGAGAGAAAATTGTGAGGAGAGACTAAGGGGGACCATGAGGGGAGAGAAGGGGCAGCCACAAGGGGGGATTGTGAGGGGAGAGCAGCGGGTGGTGGCCATGAGAGGGGATCGGGAGGGAAGGGGTGGCCGTGAGGGGACATCATGAGCAGAGACATGGGGTGGTCATGAGGGAAAATCACAAGGGGAGAGCAGGGGTGGCCATGAAAGAGGATCCTGATAGGAGAACAGGGTTGGCCATGACTGAAAATCATGATGGCAAAGGAGGTGCAGCCATGTGTGAAAATCGTGGCAGGAGAGCAGAGGCAACCATGCAGGCACAACATGAGGGGAGAGCAGGGGCAACCACGAGGGGGGGATCATGAGTGAAAATCATGAGGCCAGAGGTGGCCATGAGGAGAGATCTGAGGGGAGAGGAGGGACAGCCATGAGGGGGGATTGTGAGGGGAGAGAAGGGGCAGCCATGAGGAGAGACCATGAGAGAGGGGGCGGCCATGACGGAAGATCATGAGGTGGGGATCCGGAGGGGAGAGGAGAGGCAGCCATGAGGGAGGGATCCTGAGGGGAGTCAGCCATGAGGGGGGATCTTGAGGGGAGAGAAAGGTGACCGTGAGTGAAAATCATGAGGGGAGAGCAGGGGCAGCTATGAGAGGGGATTGTGAACGGAGAGCAGGGTCGGCCATGAGGGGACATCATGAGCAGAGATGTGGGGTGGTCATGAGGGGAGAGCAGCGATGGCCATGAAAGAGGGATCATGATAGGAGAACAAGGTCAGCCATGAGTGAAAATCATGAGGGGAGAGGAGAAGCAGCCATGCAGGCATAACATGAGGGGAGAGCAGGGGTGGCCATGAGAGAAAATTGTGAGGGGAGAGGAGGGGCAAAAATGAGGGGGGATCCTGAGGGTAGACAAGGTGCGGTCATGAGGGGGGATTGTGAGAGGAGAGCAGGGGCGGCCATGAAAGAGGATCCTGACAGGAGAACAGGGTCGGCCATGACTGAAAATCGTGAGGGGCAGCCATGAGGCACGATTGTGGGGGGAGACGAGGGGAAGCCATGAGGGGGAATCATGAAGGGAGAGCAGGGGTGGCCATCAGGGAAGATCATGAGCAGAGATGTGGGGCATTCACGAAAGAAGATCATGAGGGGAGAGCAGGAGCAATCACAGAATAGTTAGGGTTGGGAAGGACCTTAAGATCATCCAGTTCCAACCCCCCTGCCATTAGCAGGGACACCTCACACAAAAACAGGTCATTCAAGGCTCTCTCCAGCTTGGCCTTGAACACCACCAGGGATGGAGCATTCACAACTTTCCTGGATAACCCATTCCAGTGCCTCACCACTCTTACAGTAAAGAACTTCTTTCTTATATCCAATCAAAACTTCCCTGTTTTAAGTTTGAACCCGTTATCCCTTGTACTGTCGTCCTGTCACTACAGTCCCTAATGAAGATTTCCTGTCCAGCATCTAACAGGCCCCCTTCAGATATTGGAAGGCTGCTGTGAGGTCTCCAAGAAGCCTTCTCTTCTCCAAGCTGAACAGCCTCAATGAGGAGGGATCCTCAGGGGAGAACAGGGGCAGCCATGAAGGAGGATTGTGAGGGGAGAGCAGGAGCAGCCAACAGGGGTGGCCATGAAGGAAGATTGTGAGGGGAGAGAAAGGGCGGCTGTGAGGGAAGATTATGAGGGGGGAGCAATGGCGGCCATGAGGGGGGATCCTGAGAGGAGAGCAGGGGTGGCAATGAGGGAAGATCATGAGGGGGGAGCAGGAGCAGCCATGAGGGAAGAACAGGGTCAACCATGGGGGGGGGGGGAGGGGGAATCATGAAGGGAGAGAGGGGGCAGTCGTGAGAGGGGATAGTGAGGGGAGAGAAGGGGGGATGGCTATGAAGGCAGATCGTGAGGGGGGAGTAGGGGCAGCCATGAAGAATGGTCATGAGTGTTGCAGAATGACTCTAAGAGCAGGACCATAGAGCCCTGGAGGACTGTGCGAGCAAGGCAGGGGGTGGCCCCCACAGGTAACCGGAGACCAGACATGGGAAGAGAACGTGGAGGAAGCTGTGTGGGGCTAACCAATACTGTTGTGCCAAGGAGGAGTGGCTGAATACCACTCCTATATATACGTGAACTGCGTCACAAATAAAGTAGAAGTTGCTTATCACCCATATTGGGTTGGCCTGTCTGCTTCTCCTCGCTGCTTACAAATGGCGCCCAAACAGGGACGCAGACTACAGGGCCCTGGTAGCTGGGGACCCGGATACAGGGCCCCGACTAGCGGGGACCCGGAATACAGGGCCCCGACTAGCGGGGACCCGGATACAGGGCCCTGGTTAATGGGGACCCGGATACAGGGCCCCGGTTAGTGGGACCCGGATACAGGGCCCCGGATACAGGGCCCTGACTAGCGGGGACCCGGATACAGGGCCCCGGTTAGCGGGGACCAGGATACAGGGCCCCAACTAGAGGGGACCCGGAATACAGGGCCCCGACTAGCGGGGACCCGGATACAGGGCCCCGGTCACTGGGGACTTGGATTACAGGGCCCCGACTAGCGGGGACCCAGATACAGGGCCCCGGTTAACGGGGACCCAGATAGGGGGCCCCGACTAGCAGGGACCCGGATACAGGGCCCTGGTTAACGGGGCCCCGGATACAGGGCCCCGGTTAACGGGGACCCGGATACAGGGCCCCGACTAGTGGGGACCCGGATACAGGGCCCCGGTTAGTGGGACCCGGATACAGGGCCCCGTATACAGGGCCCTGACTAGCGGGGACCCGGATACAGGGCCCCGGTTAGCGGGGACCAGGATACAGGGCCCCAACTAGAGGGGACCCGGATTACAGGGCCCCGACTAGCGGGGACCCGGATACAGGGCCCCGGTCACTGGGGACCTGGATTACAGGGCCCCGACTAGCGGGGACCCGGATACAGGGCCCCGGTTAACGGGAACCCAGATAGGGGGCCCCGACTAGCAGGGACCCGGATACAGGGCCCTGGTTAACGGGGACCCAGATACAGGGCCCCGGTTAACGGGGACCCAGATACAGGGCCCTCAGTAGCGGGGACCCGGATACAGGGCCCCGACTAGCGGAGACCCGGAATACAGGGCCCCGACTAGCGGGGACCCGGATACAGGGCCCCAGTTAGTGGGGACCCGGATACAGGGCCCCGGTCACTGGGGACCCGGATTACAGGGCCCCGACTAGCGGGGACCCGGATACAGGGTCCCGGTTAACGGGGACCCAGATAGGGGGCCCCGACTAGCAGGGACCCGGATACAGGGCCCTGGTTAACGGGGACCCGGATACAGGGCCCTGGTTAACGGGGACCCGGATACAGGGCCCCGACTAGCGGGAACCCGGAATACATGGCCCCGACTAGCGGGGACCCGGAATACAGGGCCCTGACTAGCGGGGACCCGGATACAGGGCCCTGACTAGCGGGGACCCGGATACAGGGCCCCGGTCACTGGGGACCCGGATTACAGGACCCCGACTAGCGGGGACACTGATACAGGGCCCCGACTAGCAGGGACCCGGATACAGGGCCCTGGTTAACGGGGACCCGGAATACAGGGCCCCGACTAGCGGGGACCCGGATACAGGGTCCCGGTTAGTGGGGACCCGGATACAGGGCCCCGGTCACTGGGGACCCGGATTACAGGGCCCCGACTAGCGGGGACCCGGATTACAGGGCCCCGACTAGCGGGGACCCGGATACAGGGCCCTGGTCAACGGGGACCCGGATACAGGGCCCCGGTTAGTGGGGACCCGGATACAGGGCCCCGGTCACTGGGGACCCGGATTACAGGGCCCCGACTAGCGGGAACCCGGAATACAGGGCCCCGACTAGTGGGGACCCAGAATACAGGGCCCCGACTAGCGGGGACCCGGAATACAGGGCCCCGACTAGTGGGGACCCGGATACAGGGCCCCGGTCACTGGGGACCCGGATTACAGGGCCCCGACTAGCGGGGACACTGATACAGGGCCCCGGTTAACGGGGACCCAGATAGGGGGCCCCGACTAGCAGGGACCCGGATACAGGGCCCTGGTTAACGGGGACCCGGATACAGGGCCCCGACTAGCGGGGACCCGGATACAGGGCCCCGGTCACTGGGGACCCGGATTACAGGGCCCCGACTAGCGGGGACACTGATACAGGGCCCCGGTTAACGGGGACCCAGATAGGGGGCCTCGACTAGCAGGGACCCGGATACAGGGCCCTGGTTAACGGGGACCCGGAATACAGGGCCCCGACTAGCGGGGACCCGGATACAGGGTCCCGGTTAGTGGGGACCCAGATACAGGGCCCCGGTCACTGGGGACCCGGATTACAGGGCCCCGACTAGCGGGGACCCGGATTACAGGGCCCCGACTAGCGGGGACCCGGATACAGGGCCCTGGTCAACGGGGACCCGGATACAGGGCCCCGGTTTAACAGGGACCCGGATACAGGGCCTCGGTTAACGGGGACCCGAATGCAGGGCCCCAGTTAACGGGGACCCGGATACAGGGCCCCGGTTAACGGGGACCCGGAACGGCGAGTGAGCGGCACCGGCGGCAGCGGCCGGGGAGTGCGGGCAATGCTGCTGCAGTGGCGTGACGGACCCGGGTGCTTGGACTAACTGAAAGGAATCTGCCGCTGGGGCGAGCCAGACACTGCTGCGTCAGAAGGCCGATCTGGAGACCGAAGTTACAGGACGACCCACAAGAAGACAATCCGGAAAAGGCTGGCTATGAAAATGGACTGAGAGGTAGCCCTGAACTTATTACAGTACTTTTTATAAAAGTGGGGAACTGAGCCCTGAACTTTTACAGTGCTTTTTATAAAAACGGGGAATTGAGCCTGAGACTCTAAAGCAGCTAGCAGGTCTAGTGGCTGTAGGGAAGGCTAAGGGATTTTTTGTAGATCCTAATACAGTTTTTGAGGAGAGTGAGTGGCGAAAGTTTGGTGAAGAACTATTTGACTCCATGCTTAATGATGATAAAACGGCAGAAACTCGGTAAACCACGGAGAGAAGTAATGAACTGTATAAAAAGATACAAGGCAGAAAAGAAAACTGCCGCGGTAGCAACGGAGAAACTAGGAACAGACGTCCCCGGTTGGTTGAAACCGGGGGAAGATTACAACTCGTTCCCCACCCCCCCAACTCGCGGGAGCGCAGGGTTTCCCCCCCCACCCCACCCCCCCCCCCTTCCTTTTCTCCCCCTCCATCAGAAGGTGCCGCGGAGGAGGTGTAACCCCCTGCTCCCCCACCACCCCAGTTCCAAAAGTAGGGACTGTGAAAAGGACAGAGAAAGTATATTAGAAGGTATACGCATGATAAATGTCGAGGAATCCGAAAGAAAGCGGGCGGTGCCTCGGCGCTGGATCGATTGCGGCGCCATTTTGAAGCACGCAGTAGCAAATAGGGATCATGTGCTAGCGGGAGATTTAAAGGAACTGCGAGCCTCTCCAACCCACTATGCCCTAGAGTGGAAATTTTTAACTCAGTTATGGAGGAGCCAGGTCTGCAGATGGCCACATACCGAACGAGAGACATCTGATAAGAAAGACACAGCTGCGAGCAACAGAGACCCTGAGTTCCGCACAGGATCAGCCCCCAAATCCCCTGAATCCGATCCAGATTTATATCCTCTGCTTCCAGACCCTGACTCTTCGTCTCCCGGGTCGGTCTGCTCAGACTTACTAGCCCTGGAGACGCTCAGTTGTAACAATGGGTAACCAAGGATGCGATCATTAATGGGGAATTTTCTGCAATGGGCATCTTTGCATGTCGTGTGTTTACTACACAGCAGGGGGCTAAAGAGTGGGAAGCTCTTGATCTCAAAATAGTTAAGGAGGCCTGACAGTGACCACATATGCGTTAAAATCCTCTTATACTCAAGCTGTATATGTTACGATTTTTTCTTGCAATTGACAGGGGGAGCCCATACAGTTTCTCTGTGATACTCATGTACTAGAAGTTGGTAAATATAAGTATGTCCTGGTTTCTATCAGCCCTTGGAGACCTTTGTAGATACTGCTGGCCACTTCTTCAGCACAGGCTGGCCACCTGTGTTGGAATGAGTGTGCATTTTGGTCAGTGTAAAAGCCCAAGCCTCATACGATGTGAGGGAGGCAGAGCCTCTGCGGGGACGCCCGCTAAGGTTGAGCCTGCCACCTCGCACTGCAATGATGCTTCTCGGAGCCGTTTTTCTGTTAGCCTCCACAGGGTCCTTGTGCCACGTTCTGTATGTGGGACTGTAGTGGGAATAATGATGGCTTTTGCAGGGACTAAAAAAGAAAAAAAAAAACACACAAAAAAAAGAGGGGGGGAGCGAGAATAATGATGCTGCACTTAACCTGTCTAACCTGTCTACTTCTCAAGAACTGAAGAACTGACAACCTGGGGGAGGAGGTATATTTGTGTCCTCCTGCCTACAGGTCCATGGCGACTGCCTGCAGTTGTGAAGCCTTGCCATGAGCTGGACAGACGAATGGAAAAACCTGATGCCCTAGCTACAGGAGTTGACCGTGAATACCCCAAGCAGAATGAGATAGAGGAAGAGAAAAACGAATGACTGCAAAACATCACTTGGGGGCAACTGAAAAGTAACATCCTGAATATGTGTGCTTGTAAAGTAGCTATTATTAGAGGTTGTGATTTTGTGTATAAAACCACCTGTATTTACTAGCTAGTTGCTAACAAGAAACTGCACCTTGTATTGTATAGATTTGTCACTTGTAAAAAACATGTTAGAGTATGGAAATTTGCAGTAGCTGCTAGAAAATGCTAAGGCAAAAGCTAGAAAAATTTTAATACAATGGTAGTGTTACAAAGCAGGTGGTGGAACAAATTAAGAGGGGGGGAGAATTCCACTGGTAAGAAATTTCTTTGGCTAGTCCTTCACTGCCATCAGCAAGTGAGGAGGGGCAACCATGAGTGAAAACGGTGAGGGGAGAGCAGGGGCAACCATGAGGGGGGATTGTGGGGGGAGAGCAGGGGGGACCATGAGTAAACATCAGGATGGGAGAGAAGGGATGGCCATGAGGAAAAATAATGAATTGAGAGTAGGGGCAATCAGGTGGGATCGTGGGGGGAGAGGAAGGGCAGCCGTGAGGGGGGATCATGAGGGGAGAGCAGGGACGGCCATGAAAGGGGATCATGAAAGGAAAGCAGGGTCGGCCATGAGTGAAAATCATGAGGGGAGAGGAGGTGCAGCCATGAGGGTGGATCGTGAGGGGACAAGAGAGGCAGCCATGAGGGCTGAGGGTTTATTGTAAGGGAAGAGCAGGGGCGGCCACGAAGGAAGATCGTGAAGGGATAGCTGAGGATAGAGGATAGAACTGATGCTGAGGAATGATTGTGAGGGGACAGGAGAGGCAGCCATGAGGGGTGAGGGTAGAATGGGGGCAGTCATGAGGGAAGATTATGAGGGAAGAGCAGGGGCAGCTGTGAGGGAAGATCGTGATAGGAGAGCAGGGGTGATCTCGAGTGAAAATCATGAGGGGAGAGAAGCGCCAGCCCTGAGGGGTAGGGGCAGCAGTTATGCAGTTTGGGCCACTAGGAGGGGGCAGATGAGGGGTGGCTGTGACTGGAGATCATGAGAGGCAGCCATGAGGGTGATCAGTTTGCCCTTAGTGACGTGGTTTAGTGGTGGGATTGATAGTCCTGGGGTAATGGTTGGGCTCTGTGACCTTAATGGTCTTTTACAGCCTGATTCTGTCATTCTGTGAGTCTGTGAATTGGAACAAGGTGGGGCAGTATCAGGCATCAGATAATGCTAGGTGCCCAGACAGTCAGGTAAAGAACTGTCTTATGAAATACCTGCACAATGATAATAAAGTTCTACCTGATACACTGAAAGAAGAAACCAGAAAATTGATTTTGTTTCTCCATTTGTAGGCAGTTACATGGAAATGTAACTGCAACTCGCTTGCTGAAAGCGCATACAGCTATCCTTTCTTATTTTTCAAATTTTGCTGGTAGTGAAGATCTAAGTAAAATGAATCTTTTTTTTTTTTTTTTAGGAAACTAGAAAAAATAATTATTCAGCTTTTAAAAGGATCTTCTTTATCCCAACTACTTCATTGCTGCCTAAACTAATAAATCCGCGGTCCCTCTTGAGCTTTTAGGAATTGTCCCAGTTTCATTTCACGCAGACGACCTGCCCTGAAGGTTATTTTAAAGCCATCGCAACATCAGGTTCAGACATAATGACACTCTTATCACAGAACATTCTGCATTGACTACAAAATGGGGATATGAACTTATCTTCCACTGTGGCATAAAGATACAATTAATATGTCTTCTAAAGCTCCAGGAGACAGTAAACTTCCTGATACACTGAGCAAAACATATAATTCAGTAACAACTGTTTTTACTAGGCATGGCAGCATGTTCCAGAAACAATTCAGCAGTGTATCATAACAACAAAACAATTTAATAAGCAGAGATGCTATGAAACAGAGCAAGCTGCAAAAAAGATCTCACTTCTTTCCTTGGTGGTTCTGTACCAGTGCCTTATTTTACATTACCACATCGCATCTGAACCCACATTGACCTGTATAACTCGTGTCACTGCATTATTGAGGCTCTCTGGTGAGCACATGAAGCTTGCTTTCTGCTCCTTTTCACTACTGTGTTCTCTCAGTTTTCTGAAGGATAGCATCACGCTGGGGTCACACAATGAGAAAAGCCCTTGGTGCTGTCCTCAACATTAGAAGTATGACACCCCATGGGGTACCTCTGGTTCCCGTCACAGCTGCATCTCAGCTTGCGCACCAAAGCATGCATTCCCTCCTTTTCCATTGGCCTGGTAGTGGGAACATAGCTGGGTGACAGTCATGCCTCAGCTGGACGTGGGTTGTCAAATGGTAGGATGGTCACCTCGCTGTGCTATGAGGTGACCTATGAAGTGTGTGGTGTGTGTCTGTCCCCACCTTCATCATAGCTTGAGCAGGGAAATGGGTACGTGAGTTTCTCCCTCAGTCCCGCAGTTTACGTTGGCATAATCCCAGTACAGTAAATAGAACTAAAAGATCAGAGGATGAGGCTCATTGTCGTCTGTGTCTCAGAAAAAAAATAGTTAATGTGGACTGAATGTATTTTCTTTGATCAAGGGGAGATGTTCAGTAATTTTTGGCATTATACCATTATACAAATACAGAGTAAAGATGCCTAACTGGTGATTCAAGTCACAGCATGAGCTGCATGTCACTGATGCTTGTGGCAAATTCTCATTAATAAAGTTCTCCTTTCTAAACTTCCTTTCAGTTATTTTGCAATTTCCTCTTATGTCCCTTAATACGGCTTTGCTTCTGATTTCCCCTACTGGGTCTTGGTGTCATTTACATGAAATACCCTGGGTGTGAACTTTCCTCTCCTTATCTGCATGCTATTTCACAGTGTCCTTTGATTTGCACTGCCCTTCCAATGACTTTGTAAGATTTGAAGGACAGAAATTTCCAAAGAAGGTGGCAAAAAATTATATGTTAATGCCGTTCCCTAAACTGTGGCTCATAGACGTGAGTTCGCACTTAGCCTGCTGCTGCGAATTTGAGACAGCTGCTTCCCCAGCTCCAGAACACGCTCTTAGCATCTCTGATGTTACCTACTCTTCCCTAGTAACCTTATGTTGGTTCAGCCAGCACTTCTGCTACT
Organism: Pezoporus occidentalis; assembly: GCF_034315485.1. Taxonomy (NCBI): domain Eukaryota; kingdom Metazoa; phylum Chordata; class Aves; order Psittaciformes; family Psittacidae; genus Pezoporus; species Pezoporus occidentalis. Next base: position 2,232,763 of record NW_026915836.1, read on the forward strand.
CACTGTGCTTTTAAGGTTAGTGGACTGCATACTTTTATTTAATATGTCATTGTAATTTTCAACAATCATGGCCCTAGCTATGTTGCCATCCTAGGTTTGTCATCAGTTACCTGCTAGACAGCACACGGCAGTATTTTACAGTATTATGCCATTACTGAAGCTCATTTCTAATGTACTCTATCCCCTTTCTAACTGTAACTCAAGGCTGGCTGCAGCTGTTATGTGGATGGAAGGAGAAAGTTGGGAGGAGACATGTGGTTAGTCTTCCAGCATGTAATTAGGAGCATATTCTCCCTGGGCGGCTCTGACTGAACCTCCTCAGCAGCCTTTTTTCAGTTTCTGACTTGAAACAGAAGTTAGTAATCCAAATTAGCAATATATTTTTGTAGGATAGTTTGTTTCTTAGGACAGTTTCTGTAGTCAGAAATGGCTAAATTACCTGTATGGAGGTAATCTCAAAGTATACAAAGACTACAGATAAATTATCACTATTTTGTCCCCAGATTTTAGATGCAGAGACAGGTGAAGAAAACCAAACATTCCATTCCATAGAATTTTATGATACTTTTTTGTTTCTCAGTATTTGCACTAAAGCTGGGTAAAGAGTACATTTTGTTATATCCCTTTAAGTTTTGGGTTTTAAATAAATACAAGTAATTACTCTTCTACACTGAGCTTTCTCAACTTCCTGAAGAAATTAGAGGAGGAGGAGAAGAGTCCCAAACTAGCCAGTGGTTTGGGTTTGGAGGAGAGTACCTAGGATGTGAAAAACTCTTCCCTGAACTGCTGTATCCATGGCTGGTCTCTTGGTACCACTGTTTGGAATTGCAACACTTTGTATAGATAATTAAATATCCACTGGGGCAGGCATTTGAGTCTGGATCAGTATTGACTGAATGCCTCAATCATTCAGCAATAGAGCTGGTCCATCTCTCTCAATGTAGCTACTACAGTTTGTAGAAATAGTTAATTATTGATCCGATCACAGAGGCAGGATATTATTAAGGTATCACACTGTAAATATTCTGCATACATTTTACACTTACTCTTTCCACTTCAAAGAGCTAATAGGTAAGTCAGATTCAGCCTCCCCAGATTCTTGTCATACATGTGCTCATCATTGCCTGGGCAACTTTGGTGAGCTCTTGGTTTTAATACCCACATGTATAAAATGGGAGTAATAACACATGTGAAGAGACAAAACTGAAATATTTGAAACACATTATGGAATGTTTGGTTGATACACAAATACATCTGCTATAACCATCAAAGCTTTGGTAATATTTTTTGAAGAACAAGATTTTTTGTAGATTGATACCTTAAATTCCTGTGAATGCACTTATGTCATCATTGTTTTTTTTGTGCATACTGAAAAGTCAGGGCAGGTCTAAATGTTCCCTTATTTTCTCTGATATTGAAAAAAAGAAAACAGATTGTGGATGTCAAGAACCAGTGCTGAAATGGTTAAGAAAGTAAAGCAGAATAAATTTCAACACAGTAAGTGTGACTTGAATGTCTTATTTTGAAAAGAGCAGCTGCCTCAGCCCTATCCTGATAGCTTCCAGCTAGTCTGGGGAGCTTGGACAAGATAAGCCCTGCCTTGAAGGCACAAGAGAGCCTCCCAGGAGCTGCATGCAAAACAAGGACAAGGTGAGGTGTACCCAGTGGTAGGTACCACAGATTACTTCATCTCTCTGTGTCAGAACTATTTGAAAGTGTGAGGAGGTTTTGTTTTTTTTTTTAAATTATATTTATTAGCATATGATACAATCTCCATTCCCCCGGCAGCCTCTCCTACTGTCCAAAAACCATCAGAAATACACAACACCTGCTGTGGCATTATTCCCCAAGCAAGCAAGGGGGAAGGACTTCTGAGGAAAACAAGGCAAATAATTTGGGCCTGCGGGATCTGCAGTTTGGGAATGTCAGTCAAGCTTACTATTTCTCTTCTTTGGAGAGAAAAATGTTCTTCTCCTGTTTCCCAGGAAGGAACAGCTGCAAGAACTGAAAGTATCTGCATCAATTTTCCTAAGTAAACACGGGAATATTTAGTTTCAGCAAAACCAGATGGTTTATGCCTTGTGAATATGCTGGCATTTGACACCAGCAGCCAGAGTTTCACAAAATGTGTGCAGAGCATTAGAAAGAACTCCTTTAAACTCAGGGACCCAACACAAGAGTTGAAAGTTATGAAGGTTTTAGTAATAATAGGCTGACAAAAAAAAACCCAACAACCTTTATCTAGGTATCTCCAAGTGCTGTCTCAATATTATTAATCAGACTGCATAACAGTCCATGAAGTAATTAAATTTTGATACAAATTTCTCACAGAGGATTATGTTAAAGATGAGAAGGTAAGTTAGTTCCTCTGGGTTATGCAGTGAGTCACAGTCTGGTCTCATGAGTGCTCTGACCATCCCACATGTCTCTTGCTAAAGCATCTTTAGTGTGCTGTGTCCTCACTCATATTCCCAGGACACAATTTTTAAACGTGAAACCAGTACTGTTAATAGCACAGGGACAGGATAGTGGTGTACGCAACATGCATGGCCATTGCTGGGGCATCTGTGTGCTCTATGGGGAATTTATAGTATTCACACTGAAGAGATTTGTGAACAGCCCTCAAACCTCTTGCTAATGGCATTTGCAATGGGTTTTAAGTGTCTGAAGATGCTTATTTGGTGATTTTTATTGCTTTGTGTTGTTATTGCTTAACATAACTCTGTAGTAACAAGGCATCTATTTTCTACCAATCTGAAAGTGGTTTTCAATCAGTAATTAACCTAAGGAATTCTGATAGGTACACTGTTTTGTTGAGCTGCTGGGAGCCTGATGTGGTTTGCTCAAGATTACTCATGGCTTGCAGAGCAAGGCTATGAGGATTTTAGGCCTTGTGGTCACTGACGACTGCAGCACATGTTCCTGAGCCAAATCCAACCCTGCTGAATCCTCATCATCTGCTGCATGTAAAAATAGGCTTGGGAAGGATTTCTTTTTACTTGTAATTTCAGAGTGAATCTGCCCACAGAAGCACATCAGTTTTCTGGATCACTTAGTGAAATGCATATTTACTGTGAATCACTAGGTCCTGCCTTTAAGTCCTACACCTGTGAACCCTGAAGTACATCCTGGTTGCAGGACACAACAGAAGTCTGAAGAAGTCTCCTTGGGTCTTGGGTGTCTCCTTCAGTTTCCAGGAGAGAAGCTGTCTTGTGCTCTGGCTTATCCTGTTGTCTGCATGACAGAGGGTGTGCCACTGGGCGCACCTCCCCTGCAGTGGAGGCAATGCTATAATTTAATATACTTCATGATCAGCACTTTAAGAGTTTGAATTTGCTACTTCTCCATTATGTAATTACATAATAGTAATAATAACAACTAACACATGGAGTTTGGCTGTTGCTCGTTATGTAAATTAGAGATATTTAGCAATATCTTACAAAATGGATACATGTATTTCAGAGTGAGGTTACTTTGATTCAGAAAAGAATAAAAAGGAGCTATTGGGAATTGTTATTTTATAAAGAAAGAACTATTTAGTTATAACTCTTTGTCTCCTGGGGCATTCACTAGCATTCAGACTACAAGGCTTCAAGGTGTTTAAATTCAAACAAACAAACAAATAAGCAGACCCACCCCACAGTATTCTGTGCCTTTTTAGAGAAATTCAGATACTTTACTTAGATTCCAAACCAGAAGTGTGAGGAATTTGAGCCTGAATTTAGGTAAAGTAACATGAATCACTAACAAAACATGGAAGAAATCACTAATCTTTAGGTACAAAAGTACATTTTAGTTGTTAGTCTGCTCATAAGAAGCAGATACTCTCTATATTTAAAGTATACTCCAGAAGAATTGAAAGGAAATTTAAAGTCAAATTTAGATACCAAAATGTGTCAGATACAATTTGATACAAGTCAAGGAAACACATGCTGCTCATCTCTATTAACTTATGTGGTATTTTTATTACCTATCATGTAATCTAATTTATCCTTCTTGTTCCAAAAATAGTTCATCTGCATACATTATGGCTCAGAAGAGTAGGAGTTGGGAGAGACCACATCGTTGTAGACTCGTAACAACGGGTCACACTGAGAGGTTTAAGCCTCAAGTCAGCAAATCCTAGACTTACTCTGAAAGCCTGGGTAGGCTTGGCTAAGAGGAGGCCATTAGCTGTTGTACGTGGAGTCTAGGGGGTGTATACTGTGGCCCCCCAAAAGCATATCCCAAATCTGTGGAAACACATATGACCAGAGCTGGCTACACAACACTCTTGGTGATTTCAACACCAGTTGAAGGTGTTCTCTCCGAGCTCCGGCTGTGACTTGCCATCCCTGCAGTCGTGCTGTTGTATCTGTGTGATTGCACTGCAAGCCAGATGTCTACAGTGGTTCAGATGAATGACAAACCCATCTGGCTGTCCAGGAAGCACTAGCTTTAACCCACGTTGCTTTGAGTGACCTGGTGTATAGCACATCTCCCAGCACGCCTCAGCTCAGCTGAGAAGACTGATGACCATCGTATGAGGATGAAACTAGCAGTGGCAAACCATGGAGGGGGACTGGTTGAAGAGCCTGCCTCCCAGAGTGATGGTGTGGTGTAGCTGTACCTGGTAGAAGGCTAGGGGAGAGGCTGCAGCCCTGAGCTGCTCCTCTCGCGTGCTACTGAGTCATTGCAGAGCTTCAGATAAGCTTTATGTGCCTCAGCCTGCCATCTGCAAATCAGTGATAACAAAATTTAAATAATTCAGAAGCGCATTGTGAGCCTTAATGAGGTTTGTGATATGTTTTGGACTCCTTACATGCGGCAGTAGTGCAGAGTTTAAGGTATCGTAGTTACGGAGCACGTTGCTAGTAGTGCTGTCTTCCTTTAATATTCTCTGCAAACTCCCTCTTTTCTTACTTTATCAGTGCTTGGCTTTGGTGTCATTGTGTTGCTTGGACACCTTCTAATTTAAATTTCATATTTTGGTTCCTGGGTGATAACTTCAAACACCAATTTTCTTCTGCTATGCTATACAGCCTTTTTCTCATTTTAATGAAACCTAGCAACCATCATGTAAATTGGGAATAACTACAGCCCATTAGACTATTGAAATCCCTGAAGATTTGAATTATTCACTATTAACAGAACTTGTATAATTATAGGTTAAGATATCACTTAGGCATTTAGCATACATCAGCTCCACTGTTAATTTTTAGCTCTTGATCTGTATTAGTAACCTCAGCTTGCTAAATTAAAGGATATGCCTCCAATTAGCCTAAATTTAACATTCAAGAACACATCTCTGGTGGGATGATGCTTATAAGTTTAGAACATCCAGGCAATTTCAGCTCAGCTACTGGGGCTCTATCACAAGTGAAAGAGAAAACATTTTTTTATAAACACTTCCATGACTTTCACAGGGGCAGAGCAAAAGGACAAAGCTGCATTTTGTGTGAGGCCCAAAGCCAAAAGGATGACAGGCACTATGGTCCTCTGCCCCTCTAAGGATCCCCCAGAAAGCCTGTACCTAGGGCAGAGGCAATCAGGTCATTGAATGAGACCCTCAGAAACCAAACACTGAGTCTGGAGCTGTCTGATGCAGGGAACAAGAAAATACTGAGATACATATAGAAAGACAGGAAAAGAGAGTGCTGATGTAGTTAAAGAAACAAACCAAAACACCAACCAACCACCACACCAAACAGCAAACCACAAAAAGACCTTACTCTCCTAAGAACCTTGCCTGTTGTTTAACATAGCAGGGGTAGGACACTTCTGCCTGGATGCAGTACATGTTAGCCACATACCTTTTGTCTTTTTATTCTGACAGCAGCAAGCTTACTTTCTGTTTGCTAAAGTGTAAATTAGCTCTTCTGTTTTCTATTCTATTCCACCAGGAAGGAAAGATTCCCGGTAATCATATGTGTATTTTCCATACCTTTAAGACCTACTTTAAATTATTAGCTTCCTCTGCATAATCCTACGCAATGATACTTCCACTTGTGGCAAACCTTTTTAAAGTATGTTAGCTAGGAAATGGCATAGGCTTTTGTACAGATGATTATGAGCCTGTTTGTATATACTGGTCAAAAGCTGGACTGTAATCTTAAAGGTTTTCAGCCTTGGACAGCACTCAGAAAAGATACACCTTTTGACAGTGTCTTCTCAGATGTACATGAATGCAATAAATAAATTTCAGTGAACGTCAGTGAGCTTGTTAATGAACAGAAATGCAGTACACTTGGTAGCTGTATAATTGTGTCATAATTCCAAAAAATGGTTGCTAATATTGATGAGTGTCTCCATAGGAAAGCTTTGGGCGGTACGAAATCCTCTTGCTGGGAAAGCTTCTTACAAACTTATAATGGCAACCATTACAGAGAAAGGAGAAAGCACTAAACTGGAAAATGCTATTAAAGTTGTAGTAGAATTCAAATTATTCAAAGCTTATTCATGTCCCTCATACAGCAAAACTTGTCGTGAAGTATGGTTTTTACTGGAAACAATTGGAATTGAAAGATTATACTACTAATACCTGACTTTGTTGTACCTGGAACAAATGAAAAAGAAAAAAACATTTTCAGCTGACAGCACACTGAGGATTTTACCAGTTTTCTTTCACCTAGGAGATGGAGATTTATCATCTAAAACGTTTTGTCATGTAAAGCAGTCACTTTAGTGTGTATATAGTTACAGTTAGACCTCCAAAAATAGGTAGGTGCCTCAGTCATAAATAGTTCCTTCTGGAAATGCCAGATTCCACAACTGTGGTGTCCACAGTCACGCTATCAGCAGCCTCTGAGTGAAGTCTTTGATTGGTAAATCTCAAATTCATTACATCCTCCATGTTCTTGCAGTCCTGTTTCTAAGCATGTCCAGGGGTAGCTCAGCATGGGCAGTGCTGATACCTCAACATCTCTGTTTCATGAGGTTCCATGAACACATTGTTCCCTTATCTGTATTGCTTATCCCTGATACCAGGATTATTTGTGTTCTATATACAGAAGATGCCATCTAATATAAAATCCAGTAACGGCTCTGAGAGTAAGGACCAATGTTTAGGTGCCCTACTGTGCAGCACATTGCCCTGACCTCTTGTCTAAGCCCCACGACTCTGGCAGCCAAGTGCCTACAGGTTAACTTCACTAGCAGGAGGAAACGTTTCCCTCTTTCTCAGACCATGCCATCAGCTGGGGATTACAGCATCCCTGGGGAGCGTCATATATCTTCAGCCCAAATCCCATTTCCTGGGTGTACCCTTTAGCTGATAGGTCATTCTACAAAATTGGCCATCACTACCACAGCTTTGTTTTTAAAATGTCCTCCTGCTAAATATTAAGCTAAGGAGAGGAGGTGATAACCAGCATGCAAAAGGAGCAAGCCCCCAGCCTCCTGAGCAGGACAAGAATTCAGCAAGGTGATGGGTATCTGACTTAAGCTGTCCCTGTTCTGAGCTGGGGGGATTGGACCCCATGAGCCTACATGGCTCTCTGTACACCTCTGCATAGTACTACCTGCAGACTAACTCACTGCAGCTCCCTGGGATTTTCCTGAAATTTATTTATTGAATTTATACATACATAAGAGGACACTGTCAAAAGGTGTATCTTTCTCAGACTGAAAACCTTTAAAGCATGTGGGATTTTTCATCACTCTTTGTAAGATTCTTGTCTTACTCCTTGGTTGTAGGGGAAGTCTGAACACCTGCCTTGAGTGCTTTCAGTTACCCCACATGGGCAGGGACCTGCTTCTCAGCCCTTGCAACACCTCAGTAGAGCTACATAAGCAGGCAATCCAGCCTCATCCTCTGCCTCTCCTTGTGTGGGTTTATCTCTGAATCCTTGCAGATTTCTCTTTAAAGCTGTCGAATATTAAAGGAGTTTGGATTTCTCTCATCTGCGCTGGAATTTTACCTTTAATTACTTAGAACAAAGATTTTTCCTACTCTAATTAAACACCTTTTGCCTAAAGTGTTGACTATCTGTGTCTTGGCATGATCATTTACTTTAAAGATTTTAAAAGCATTTTCCCTTCCAGGCTTCAGGTAACTTGCTAGTGACAACATTCAAACATTTAGTTCTTTTCTCTCATTAAGCCTGTGGATTTCCAAAATATTTCTGGAACATGATCTTACAGTTTTCTTCCTCCTTCCCTTTCAACCCAAATACAAGAGAAAGTACAAAATACAAAACCAAAATGTTTTCCCTTGTCTGACTTGGATTTTTTTGGGTGGCAGGAGAGTGGAAGGGGTGAATACAGAGTTCATTAAAACAGCGATAGCAGCAGTCAGAAGTAGAACAGGCAGGTACAGTACTGCCCAGCTGCTGTAATCTTTTACATTTGACCTTCTGCTCAGCCTTACTAGGTACATCTGCGCTGTGAGGTGGAAGAATGAGCCAAGCTATTAACAAGTCAAGTTGCTAAGGCTTCCTCACACAGCATCACACCGTGAAGGAGAAGCTGCTCTGTGCAGAGTGTGGTATAACTGCTGCCCAGTTAGCATCTCACACTGTTTCCTTAAATCCTTTTGTCCCAACGGCACCCATACACTGATTAGTAAGGAGGTTAGAGCTGGCAGAAGTTACGTGAGAAAGTGTGAGAGAAGTCATACGAATGTGTCAGTAAAAGTAGGACAAGGACTAATTTTTTGCTTGTTTTCGTACTTTCCAGGGCATTGCATTTCTCATTACACCACCCTCTGCTAGTGGGTGAATTGCATCAGTGCAGTCTCTCTAAAGGAGAAGGCCTGATCCTCCCTCTCCAATGGGTGTCCTGCTGCTGACTTCCAGACTGGGTGAGTCAGACCCAGTGTGTGGCTGGGGAAGGGGAGGCTTTGGAAGACAAATTATACTTTGTTAAGTGATTAGAAGACATACTGACTTAAATAAGCACCCAGCTCCTTTTTACACTTGGAAGTTTTTCATGCTGGTGTAGTTATGCCAGGAAACTCCTCCTACATAATTGGAGTGCTTTTTGCCTGCAAAATGCATTCCAGTTTGGCAAGCAATATAAGCCATAACATCAAACCCACCATTTTTGCTGGTATAATTGTGTCTACGCTAGGGCTTTTGTTGAAGTAGTTATGTCATATAAATCACCCTACACAGCATAAAGCCTTCAAGTGCAAACTGAAATCTTAAACCTTGTGTGCCCGGCCAGATGTTACTGTGCTTTATGGAAAACCAAGGTATATTTGTCAGAATTTGCTGACCACAGCAGAGACAAAGTCCCATTCAGGATTGTATTAGCTAACCCTGTATCCAGTCTGGTGTAATCTCATTCGGTTTTTGCATAGCTGTGATTGAACAGGGACCCTTTAACTTGCCTTAAACTATATCATATATTAATAGGGCCAGGGTGATATTTACTCTATTTCAGCTTATTTTTCACTAGCTTTACTGACATGTTTCTTCCAATGTACATTACTTTGGTTGTCATCTCAGTTAAATGTATTGAGTAATTTTTCCTTTTAGGCTTTTCATATTTGTTTGGTTTTGATACCATGAACTGCAAGCATATCTAAGATACCAATGAGAAAGAAATGCCGGCCACTTTGATGGATACCCTGCTGGATCTCTAAATACAGACTCCCTAAAATTTTGGGAATATATAAAGTATTTGCAAGCATTAACATAGTAGATTATCAATACAAATGACAATAATATATCTTCTTAGCCAAGCATCAGTTTCTAAGGGATGTCATTAGGCACACTTAGATTAGTTTTCCCCAGCAGACCGTAATTCAGTCTTGCGTTTCTAATAGTCTGCTGCATTTTGTTTTTCTTCCTCATGAGTGTTGCTAGGTTTCCTCAAAAATGCAAATGCAGCCCTTCAGGAAACAATGACACAAGTTTTTATTATTGGCAAGGCTAGGACCTGAAGAAGTCAGAGAAGGTTACTTGTGAGATCACATGGAAAAACATTACTATCTTACAGATACAGTGCAATTACTACTCACTGCAAGTACGAAGTTCGCCTCCAATGAAGCCCTGGAACCAGGTTTATCCTGGAATCAGTCACAGTTTGTTACCAAATTCAGACGAAGTAGATTTAGGCCTATGCTAAATAAAGGAGAAACCTCATTTATCTCTGAGATACAACTAATTCTGCAGTGTGATGTGGACCTGCTCAATCAGCTCTGCCTCTTTTACAGATTTTGAGAATGTCCATGATGATGTTTAAGTACTAGCTAACAGTGTGATAGCTGAACAGTTTGTTAGCAACAGCCAAAGCAGTAAATGAGGAACACTATGTCCTGGTGATACCACTAACAAATGCGACTAGACAATGTAATTACCCAAGTTGGAATTAAATCAGGACATTATACCCTTGTTACAGATAATACCAAGGGATACCTTCTTGCCACAGATAGGGTTTGCACCTCATCCTATTTAGGTACCATTACTCATGGTGTGTTTTTACAGTCCCTTGCAGAGTCTGTCATGTTACTGTGACCTCTGTAGGACTTTACAGGAAAATAATCCTTTGAGAGATCACTGCAACCGGCGCTGAAAGCTACAAAAAGGACAAACTTAAAGGACAAACCAGGGACCAGGTCTGTAGTGGAGCCTTGGCATGTGCTTTTGATCATGGGATACACAGTAGATGCAGTGGCTGAGGTTTGCAGAGACCAGACACTTTGGTATATCATCATATTGGTTTTTGTTTACAAAAGCAGTAAAGGACTAGTGGCTGCTATTTCACTTCAGGCCTTTAGAGGCTCATATTAAAACAACAAAATTACTGCTTCACAACTCAAGCAAGAAGACCCAAGAGTATTTTTCTGAAAACAAACAAGAGTGATGCAAATGCAATTTTAATGCTGGCACGCAACCTGCATGTGTACTGCACCCATTACTTTTGCTTTGGTGTCAGTCTGAAATCACAATATTTATAAGCCTACATAGTAGTTTAAGGTCAATCCTGCTAAGCTAATAGTAAAGTTTTCTCTGACCATCTATTTACCATCTATCAGTGTCACCACTATCACCACAGGAGAATATCATCTCCTCTTTGCTCTGAGAGTTTGTTGTTATCCTCTGCAGCACCAACTGATTTCCCAGTAGAGATAATAATAAATAACACCCATAGCAGTTATATAATGCACCTGCAATTTTCAAAGAGAAGACATAACGAATGATGCCCTTGAAAAGCAGAAACTTTCTTCTTCAAAGAATACTTTGTGTAATTTTGGTAAATAGCCTTAAAAAGTATAACTTAGGTGAAGAAGTGGGAACTAGGCAATTCAAAAGACTCACTGGTGCTTGTGTATCCGTTACCTCCAGACTATGGCACGAGCCTAGACCAGGTGAGTAGTGACAAAGTTGTTGTTGCCTGGCAGCCAAGGGGAGGAAAGGTGGTGGTGCTCCCCTCTCAGGCTTTTCATGAGCTGCTGACCACTATACAAGGACCCGAGACTGAACAATGTATGAGATTAATCATCTCTTTCAACTCTGATCAGGGAATAATCCCTTTTGATCAGGGTGGAGAAGCAATTGCCTTGCATGGGAAGCCAGTCTCGCTATTGCCCAATCTGTACCTACCATATGAAAAATCAGTACAGGCAGACCTGCAGCCAGTCCAAATTGTCAGAGTTTGGGTCATTGATTTCAGAGTAATTACCATCACTTATGCTGCAAGAGAGCCAGCGCAGCAGGGTTTACATACATTGATGTCAGCCTGAAGAGTGCTATGAGCACTACATACATTTATTAAATATGACTACTCTAGGTTGTTCCATCTTATAAAGTTAGAAAATATGCTTCTCAAATGAATCCCTTGGATTTTTTCCCCTCTTACTATATCAGATTTTAAGCTTCCACATTAATTTTACAGCACACAGGGGCAAAACACATAGGTTTAGATTTTATTTTAAGTGCTTTATGGCATTTCTTTGCTGGAAAAGTACTTTTAATTTTTCTTCTTTCTCTTATTTTTCTTTTTCCTTTTTTTTTTTTTGTGCATGCATTCATTAACCCAGTCTCAAATTCTGATATTTCTGGCCTTCACAATCTTTGGTAGATACAAACAGGATGTAAGACAGTACTCACTGAACTCCCATTTCACTGCAAACTTGTAATTTGCCTCTATAAACCACATAACCTGTTCTTCTGCTAGTGTAAGGTATGTGGCCTCAGCAAATGATATATTAGAGTTTAATACCATTAATATACAAGACAAAAACCTAAGAAAAAGTATACCTGTCCTTACACATTACAAGACACACAGAGAATACCTTTACTAACAATATTGAAGAAGCACAGTTGCAGCCTCATTGTGTAATAGCAGCCATTTCTATTGCTCCACGGTACATTGAACCGCACCAACAGACTGTGATTAATGAAATTAACTAATTAAAACCTTCTCCAACCTGATTTGAGATTTAGTTAGTCAAAGCAGTTGTTTATTTCCCATATGACAAAGCAACAGGGGGTTACTATAATTGAAAAGTAATAGTAAATAATTTGGAGAGTATGGGCTTTATGAATGTTTACTGAATGTCTGAGCAACAGATTTGAACAACCCAAACTCATCCAAACATGAAGAAAACTCCATGTTTCCCTGCCCTTAATTTCTGGATGCCGTAATGCCCCAGTGGTTCAGGTCTGCTTCACTGTGCATGAGCAGATGGGACACAAAACCCGCATGACTGGGGCTGCTGGCCAAGCTCCCTGCTTGCAGCACACCTCTGAAGCAGGCAGCTGGCAGAGCCACAGTGCTGTGGGGCACCCAAAGACAAGCTGGGAGAAGAGCCTGTGCAAACGGAGTATTGAGAACCTGGGATGATAACAGACCTGATTTATCTCTTGTCTCAAGGCTGGCTTATGGTCTGCACATTGATCAACCCAAACAGCACAAGTCAGCATGGTAAACAGCCCCACATTTGCCTTTGGTATCCTTAATCAAGATGCCTTTCCATCTCTGCAGTTGCCATGACTATTTCATATTAATGTGGTAGCACACATCTTTTCACCTGTCTAGAGCCTTTAACACATAAAGCATATAAAATAAACCTGCAAAGGGTCTCATCCTAGCCACAGTGGTAAAGAGTTTCTCATCATTTACATGGTACTTTTTCAGCAAAGAAATACTTATCTGGGGGAGAGGTGCAGGAACTTACTCATCTACTGACTTCAATGCTAAATAGTGTGCCTGATCACACCTCCCAGAAGCTTCTCTATTGCTGATTATCCTACTCTTCCAGCAGCTCAGCCTCCTGATCAGGGATTTATCCAAGTAACATGCAACTTTTCCAAATAGCATTTTCTCTTGCAAACAGCCATCTCATCACTGATCAATTCCGTGCTCATTAGTGACTCTGGCTTCACAGTGGACCAAGTATTTGCTTTGTGTAATTTAAAAAGATCTGGTGCTTTCAACTGGAGCTGCAAATTAAATTGCCGGAATCACAGAGCAGACTTGGGCTTCGAGGAAGAAAGTTCACTCGAGTAAAAGTTTGATGATCATAATGGAAGAGAAAGTAAATTTTGCCTGGGTTGAATTTCAGCTTGGAGGAAAGGCAAATCAGGAACATGCAAAGGCTTGAAGGATAATTCCGTAAACAGAAAAGGTACCTTATCAGATAAGCTTTCACATTAATGTTTTTGTATCCAGTCCCATTCAAAAGAAGTTAATTTCTTTGGTGCCAACAGATCGTGTTAAGATCAGTTCTGAACCCCTGGAGAAAGATGTTGTGGTCGGCAGTCTCTGTTTCTGAGCCACGACTGAATCCGCAATGAGGAGGACAAAGGAAGGATTTTTCAGCACAACATGAGTGAAGAGCCTACAGTCCTGTGAGAAGACTGTTAGAGGAGCAGGCCCCAGGAAGCAAAGTGGGGACTAAAGAGGGAGATAGACAGTGATAGAATTCTGAGTAGCCTGTCACTTCATTCTGTTTTTTAACTTTGTTCTTGTTTTCCTGATGCTCTCCACTGTTTTTCCTTCTCTCCCATTCATGTTGTGTTTGAGAAACCATTCCTCTCCATGGACTTCAATGCACTTTGGATAAACCCTATAATATGTTTGCAGTTTGTTGATTTTTTTAACATACTTGCTTCACAGTCTTTGTGCCATATTTTGCTTCTTCAGGTGAAACAACAAAACTTTATCATTTGGTCTATTTCCAAAGAGGGGCGAATCATAGAATAGTTAGGGTTGGAAGGGACCTTAAGATCATCTAGTTCCAGCCCCTCTGCCATGGACAGGGACATCTCCCACTAAACCATGTCACCCAAAGCTCTCTCCAACCTGGCCTTGAACACCACCAGGTATGGAGCATTCGCAGCTTCCTTGGGCAACCCATTCCAGTGCCTCACCACCATTACAGTAAAGAACTAATACTCTGCCCTTGTCAGAACTAGCATGCCAGCTCATCTTTTTAGGCCTTTAGAAATCTGTGCTCCTCCAAACATAGGTTTTCACTGCTGTTACATGGACAGATTTACAAAACAGTAAATTGCTTGCTCCTTTATGCAAGAATTATGATCACAGAAATACAGTGAATTCCTTATTTTCCCTGGAAGCTGTCACTGAAAAAAACATTTTATAGAACCTGATGTGACTGATTTAGTGTTATTTTATAGGAATACATGGATTCTGTATGATGGCTCACTTTTAAGAATGTTTACTTTTTGAGTAGTGATCACTATATAATTATCACTATTAATCCAAAGGAGGCTTACTCCTCACAGTGTATTGATGGCTCATCAAAGCCCATTCAACTTTCAGTAAGGAAAAAAAAGTTTTTGTCTCCTGATTTAACCTCATGAGTAACCGCAAAGAAGCAAACAAGGAGGAAGGATGACTCAGAAGTTGTTTCTCTACAGCAAACACTCAAGATTGTTAAGAGACTGTGCCAGTATTATTGATCTGAAGATAAAGAAATAACAGGCATTTTCAATGTGGCAAACAGTGAGGTTAAAATACTGAAGAACCCTGCCCATGTATATTAGATGTTGGGCGATTCCAGACCAAAATCCCAAATTAAGTTTTGCGTTGTTTATTTTTTCCCCTACAGAATTAACCAGCACTAAAATATTTCACCTATCTTAAGATACCAAAACTGCTCAAGTCTCAGCGAAATTGAGTGCCCACAACTGTAATGTGATGGCTGCTTCAGTAGCCCTGCCAAGGAGACCTCGCCAGCAGGGCTTCGGGGAGGCTCCAGCTCAGTGGTTCTCAAACTGAGATTATAATACATATATCAGGACTTCAGTTATTCTTTCTTACTTTCCTTCCCCGTTTTCTTATTGGCTCTGGTATCAAAGACCTTCACTTTGTAACCCTGGACTTCAGAATAAATTCACCCAGCCCCCCCAGGCCCCAGTGGAACAGGATTCCTTCCTTCCCCAGTGACAACACACTTAAAGTAGGATTCTCTAGGACATGGCCAGAAAAACAAAACCACACAACTGCAAATACCCTACAAAGGGCATACTGCAAGTGGGTCAACTAAACAGGGGAACGTGGGTCAGCGACAAATGATTCTCATGTCTGCAACAGTTCCTCCTAACTGTGTCTGCACATCTGTTGTGCCATATCTCTCTCTATGCTTGCTAGCAGCTTTATAAATCTCTGGGCCACTAAGCAGATTTTCTCTTCAAAACCTGTGGCCCAAATTCTTAAGAACACATTATGGTCCCTAAAAGGACAGAGTAGTGCGTGTGTGCATGCATGTGTTTACATGTTTGTTTAAAAAGCAGGGATGATGACCTAAATTATGCTGCCTGTACGTAATAATCAGTGGAAATTTGCCTGAATAAGAGCAAGAGCACTAAGATCTCTGGTGGGTTTTTTTTGTTCTTGGGTTTTTTGTTTTGTTTTTGTTTTGTTTTTCTCATCTGCATTCAGTACACCTTATGTTGGTTAACTCTGTGAACAGTATAAATAGTGGAAGTCAGGGAGTCATGCCTAGAAGCTAGCAGCCATGTCCTCTGCCTTCTCAGGTCCAGAATGCCTCCTATTAAAGACTGCAGCTCAGCTTTTTAATTGTTCCTCATACAGACAAGAGTAAAAATATATTCCAGTGTTTCTGAACCCTAGTCTTATATTGACTGTTGTTTTTCTGAGGAGCATCCTTTCCCCTCAAAATGCAGTCCAAAACAGCAAGAGACCACACAGCAGAGCATTACATACAGGGGGCACTTGATGAAACTACCAGCCAGTGGTTTTGGAAAGACAAATTGTGTATTTCAATTTGATTGAGAACATCCTAGGGATGTTGGAATGGAAGGATTTCTTATATTGATGGCATGGGCTGGGAGCTCACTCACCCAGTCCTGTTCTGTGGCCTTAGATGGCAACTCCTAGCACCACCTTGGGCAGATTAATTATCTCCTGGTTACATTTAGGAAAATCAGGTGAATGGCTTTCCAAAGATTTTTTTCAGAATCCTCAGTGATGTGAAATGATTAAATTAGGATTAACAATATTTCTAAAAAGACACACTTCTTCAGTCACAGGTTGGTTGGTCCCATACAGGAATTACCAGGTTAAATTGTACAATGTAAGCAGAAGTTCAGTATAGATCATACAATGGTTTGGGTTGGAAGGGACCTTAAAGCTCATCTAGTTCCAACCCTACTATGACCAGGGACACCTTCCACTAGACCAGGTTGCTCCAAGCCCTGTCCAGCCTGGCCTTGAACACTGCCAGGGATGGGGCAGCCACAGCTTCTCCGGGCAACCTGTGCCAGTGCCTCATCACCCTCATAGTGAAGAGTTTCTTCCTAATGTCTAATCTAAATCTCCTGCATTCTATGGTATGGGATTTATTGTGCTGTCTTCTTTTTTTTCCTTCTTTCCTTCTTTTTCTCATTTGCTTTGAAGCCTCAAACGTTAAGTGACTTACGGCTCAATCCAGCAAGACAAATCCTACTATGGGACAAACCCTAAAATAAGATACTTGAGGAGAGATCTTTGTCAACAACACAGAGAGTAGCTGACCTCATCAAAAGAAACTTTTTTCCATGTGAGCTTTTAGGTTCAACCATCTATCAAAAGTAGATCACCCAATGCTGACTTAAGGCAGTGGTAAAGCTTCCATTTGACTTGAGTGACTGAACCCATCAGCACTGCTCTTATTCATTTAGGAATTTGCTGTATGCCTGTAGTTTATTACTGTGTCATCTCCAGAAGAAGCATTGTTGAAGAATGACATAGTCCTTCCTTTATAATTTATTGTCCCAATAAAATTAATCACCAAGTTTCCAGCTTGCAGAAAACTCCACAGAGGAAATCAAATTCTAAAGATGACCCGTTCTTATCAGTGGCAAATGCAGTAAAAAGTGAATCATTCATTGCACAGGCCTTGATGCAAAATATAAATGAACTTGGAGTGGCAATCAAAATTTAGAAGTTCATATTTCACAGAAGACATCAGGATATGGAGCTGGAAGAGGTGGTACTGGTTTGGAGGTGGGACCACACTTTCAAGTTTTGGGTTTTCTTGGTTGTAATGTAGTTTGCAGTTGTTCTAGAATGCAAAGAGCAGTCTACTCAGGGCAACTGTGATCTCAATAAGAGAGATGCAAAACTGCATGCCAATGGCTGCAGTCATGTGAGTGACAACACAGAAAACCCAATCCAGCATTTGCTTTGAGTTTAGCACCTGTGAATAAGCCACCTCCCAAAGAAACATGATACCAAGCCATGATCTTGCATGGAAGGGGGAATAACTCACAAAACATATCAGGCCATGCAATTGCTCTGCAACTTAAGGCACTACTCCACCACTACAACTATTGCAAGGAAAGTTCTTAGGCTCGTGAGCAGAGCCATGAGTGAATGCTAGGGTGGTTTGTCCTAAGCCCTCCATCCATGAAGCTCTGTTTACAGGGGTAGGTTTGCCAGGACCTAGGAGGACTGTACTCCCCTTCTGCTGTTAGTGCTACTTGGCACAGCACGCACATTGTGTGACTCAATGGGGAAGTGGCTACACCACTGAGCAGCTTCTCCCTTTGCTCCATGACGCAATGGCATGCTTTATAAACACTGATGTGCAGAGCCCCATAACTCGTTGTGATATGGATTTTACTACTCCATGAAAACTCAACAGCCTTCATTTTTTTCCAATTGATGTCAAAGAGTTTTGAAGAAAAAAAAAAAAAGTCAATGCCAGAAATTTGGAATCCCACTGCCCATTAGATTTAAATCCACACCAGTGCTGTAAGAAAAAGCCCAAGGCTATTCAGCTGAGTGAATAAGGAATATAATTTTCAGGACTCTTTAGAGGCTATGCAGAAATCAATAGCACCATCCTAACTTTGCCATGGTTAGATCACTTAAACTCTTCATCCTCCCTTATTCCTGCCCTTAAAGTGAAGAATGGCTGCTCTTATTACAGAAATAGAAGACAGAAATAGAACAGAAAACATGGAAGTTTTAATGAGTTAATGTTTTTCCAACACTGGAATTATGTAAAGTACTCTGAAAATGCTGAATGTTATCACCAGTGCTGGAGCAGTAGTGGATGGCAAGAGTGCCAGCAATCATAGTTAAGAAGGAGATAAGAAAAAGCTGTTTCATCAGAGATGGAACCAAAATTGAAATGAGTTCAATCTTTACAAGCCAGTTGTGGTATCACAATTGCATGTTCCAGCGCTTGCTTAAAACCCCAGACATTGTGGAGTCACAGAAACTATTTGCTGCTTTTCACAATTAAGAGAGCACCTCCTTCATCTCCACAAACACACCTCACTGTTGCTCCTACTGGCTCTTCACATACAACTTGCAATCATGTATTCTAAAGTCTCTGGGCCAGAGAGAAAGAATTAGTTCAAATGTCTTATGGAGGAGAGATTTACAGACTTGGTTGCTAAATGCTGTGCTTCAGCCTAGGCTGGTTTTCCATGGCAGATTAACAGATGAAAGCTACCAAAACTTATTATAAAGTACAGGATAAGAAATTCAGCTAGTACAAAAGTAATTTCAGTGGGCCTAGGATAACATCTATGTTGAGGTTCTGGCCATAAACTAAGAGGAAGCTTGCCAACAGAGCTTTTCCTCAGTAACTGCTATCTTACAGAAACTAGGGCCATCCCAAGTAATTTCTTCCATTAAACCCCTCTTCCAGCTCAGAAGTTCCTTCCTTTAACAGTAGCACTGGGAAAATGTGCCCAACAGCATCAGACCCATCTGTAACAGTAATTTAACTGCCCAGATCCAATATTAGTATTTCAATTTCTGCACTGTGCTTATCAAAGAAGAGACCCAGCTACAATCCATAAAGAAACACATTTTTCAAACCCATCTGAGCTGACACGTTTACTGAAGAACATTATCTGACTCACTGAAATCAAGATCCAATTCAGCAATAAAAAACATAGGGAAAATAGGCTCTGTGTCTTGCCCAGGATGTCAGTGGGCTTCACTCAATGATGAAACACACAGATGTGCCTAAACTCATGGCACAGCAGATACCAGCAGTTAGTCTTGTCCTTGTAGATATCTTAAGTGTGTTCTTAATTTTGCTCATTTCATTGATTACAGTAAGATCAGACTATTTACATCAGTAAACATACATATTTAGTCAAATAAGCTTTTATGCTAAGATTATGCCCTGTAGTGAAGTTTGCAAAGCAGCATTGCTACCAGAATATGCAGCTCTGTGCCATCAGCTGCTATGTAACTATTCAACCATTTTAGCAGATGATATTTGCTCCTGGTGCTGATACATGCACTCTGGTTTAAATTAAGGCCGTGCTTCATTAATACCCCTATGGCTGAAATCCCTTATGTGTTTGCAGTGATTTAAGAAATATAAGCATTAGAGAAAGATGGAGTTCATATGTTTGGGGTCTTTCCTTCCCTACATGCACATCTGACTCCCCTTTTGCCCACTGCACCTTGAAATACACCATTTGCCCAACCCAAGTCCACTTTTGTTTTTGCACACCCCAGGCCTGGCCTTGCCTCCCCTCCTGCCTACCACCTCCTCCACCCAGCTCTCTATCTTCATCCCCAGTACATGTGTGCACACAGATGTTACCTTTCTTCTCGGTACCCCAGTTGTAACACACAGGCCCTCAGGAGTGTTAAGTGGTGGCAACTGTCGTGGAAAAGTGCCTTAGACACAGACAGAAATCGATGCTAGTGCTCCCCCGCCACCAGAATATGGCCCATGTTTATGGTTTGGGTCATGGTCACTAAAGAGCCCAGCAGAATAATATTTTCGTGTTACTCACTTCGTTGTAGCATTAAATTTCATTACACTTATAGCTTTCATAGAAAAATATAATGCTAAATATAGATGAGAAAAATATATAGTACATACAGAAAGCATCCTGTAGGAACCTATCAGCATCATTTCCAGGTACAATATTTTTCTGATTATAATACAACCCCTCTATATCCCCATATGTTCAGGGTGACATGGTATAAGCCCAACATAGCATCAAGGAACTTATCTGCTCCCATCTTGTCTGCCACCAGCCACATGAGAGTCATTTATTTAAAAGCAACTTTGAAATATAAGTATTTTGACCTCAAGTACTTTGAACCTTCTCCAGGCAAGAGGATCAGGTGAGTATAGCTCCATTGCCACCATGACATGAGGAATAATGTTATTTGATCTCAGTCTTTTTGTCTTTTCTAATGCTTTTGTCTCTATTGCCTATGCCTCCTTTATCTGGTGTCCAGTATGCTCAATAAGAGAACCTGGGTGCATTGTCTCAAAGAAATAGCAATTTATTATTAAACCTTTCTCTATAACAGCCTTCCAGGTGTTGAGACAATCTGTAAGCTAAGCATTGATGTTTATCTCTGTAACACGGTACTACTGCATGCAACATGGCAGCTAGACTGCTGCACAAGCCTTTCTATGGCTTTAGTTTTGGGTTGGTTTGTTTTTTTTTTTTTGAATTGCCTTACAGTGGAAAAGTGCCTTTTCTGCTGAAAAAAAACACAGAATTGGTCTATGCTTAAATCCCTCCTTTGTGCCCACTTCTGGGCAGGAACATGTCACCACACAAAACTTGATGCTGATTTTAGTACTGTACTTAACCACCTTTGTAATCACTCAGCAGCTGGAAACTGAGCTAGGTTTAGATCTGCCACTTGCCATTTGCAAGCCACTTGATTTCTTGGGGCTTACATATACCTGCATGTCATCTGGCTACTTATACAAAGGTTGTCCCTGGAAGAGGAATGGGGTGGGCACAGGCTGAGGATATGCTGCTGACAAAAACTCCCCAACATGCTGGAGTAAGATTTTGTGCCCTGCAGATGTCAGATGAACCTTTGGTGATTACATCTCCTGCGAGTCACAGACCAGAACAGCGAACAGCCTGAGAAGATGGCTAAACCCCAACTGCACTACATCGGTTTGATGCACCCTGGTGATACAGCACCAGAGTTGCCTTTCATTCCTAGCAGGAACAACAAAAGCCCAAGTATCCTTTTGAGCCCTGTTGTGCCACCATTTGAAGTTAAACAGACACAAAATTAGTGTATTAAGACCAAACAAGACTTTTACAAGGCTGCGGAGAGAAAACTATGGAGAAGTGCCAAAGCCAGCAGATTTACAGAAAGGTGCTGCCCTGAAAATAGCTTCATGGGTAGGAAACATTCATTAGTACATTCGGCCTTTATCACTATTATTACTGTTATTTTTTCTCTGGTCTGTAGTGACACACAAAAAGCCCTCCTGGGGGCTGTAAGCTATTGTCCCAGTCACAATACAAACAACATAATAAAAGCAAGTAACTCAACAAACACTGGAAGAGTCCAGGTTCCTTACGGGTTCTCTTTCTTGTGCTCATTCATGGGTACAATCTGAGGTGCTTTTTTTGACTATTAACTAGTGTATCTCCCTCATGAATTGTTTGGTATCTACTAAGATATAAGTTCATCTGCTGCCTTTCTTTCTGCCATGCGACTTCAGGGCTTCTCTCTGCTCCAGCTAGCTTCCTACTTGCACAAAACTTCAGTAATCCAATTAGCTTTGAGCCCACTCTCCATCAGCCAAATTAAATCAACTGGTATATTCAACAGTTATCTGAGGATGTACAGAGCATGATCACCCAATTTCCTGAGGAAACCAGACTAGCAATTCCTACTTCTAAGAGCTAATCACTTGGAATGGATGCACAAAATAAATGGGAGAACAGGAAGTGAAGAAGATGGCAGGGAGGATGAAGTTCAGTAATAAAACAAGTATATATTGTGCAAGAAAACCATCATTAGT
Organism: Pezoporus occidentalis; assembly: GCF_034315485.1. Classification (NCBI taxonomy): domain Eukaryota; kingdom Metazoa; phylum Chordata; class Aves; order Psittaciformes; family Psittacidae; genus Pezoporus; species Pezoporus occidentalis. The sequence continues at coordinate 2,254,931 of NW_026915836.1, forward strand.
CACAGCCCAGTGCTGACACAAGGCACCAGCTTTGCAACCTGATGAGGCATTTAAAGGAAGGAAAGGCAGTCAGGAGAGAGGTGGCAAGGTGGGATTTTGTCCCAGGTTTTCTCATATGTGTAAGGCACCATGGGGGGAAACTCCACTTGAGGGAAAACTAAGTACTAGGAAGTGACTGAGCAAAAGTGGTTATGTTGAAAAAGCAGGGACCAGCTTCTGAACACGTTTCTAGCATGGTCTGTGTGATTGGAGACAGCTAGGCTCTCACCTTCATGGGTGGGTATTGGAGGTTTGGATGGAAAGAAAACCTGAATTTAAAGAAATGTGCTAATTCTGTGGCAGGTTTTTGGCTGATGTGGGTCTGGTGAGAAGCAGCAGAAGACAGGCTTACTGGTGGGATATGTAGGCCACAATGACAGAACAGACAGGAAATGAGAGAATACAATGTGCTGTGGAGACAGGAGTACTCACCATTCTGACTGTCTCATACATTTGGACAAGGCAATGTCAAGTTTTGCATTTGGTCATTTGGAGAAGAGTCTAGAATAGATAAATGTGAGAATTATGAGCTGAAGCTATGAAAAATCAGACACATGCTCTGCCTCTAGAAAACCTTCTGCTCTTCCTCCTTTACCTGCCTCAAGAGCAGGAGACGGCAGACTTATCAGCTCTTCCCAGTTTCCAGCTCTCTGCTTGTGAGCTACCTTGCTCCAGGAGATTTTTTTCCCTGCTAAGCCTGATGCTTTAAGGCCCATGAAGGCTTTAAAGCTACTTACAGATTGCAAAGTGACCTTTTTTAGACTTCAGACTGAGACTGACTCGTGAACTGAGAGACCCTGAATGCAGAGAGCAAATTCTCTTCCATATTTCTCAACTGTCACATATTCATTAGTTACAAACAATAAATGTCACATGGCTTGCAAAATCTATATCTAACCTATTTAAGAATACTCAATGCTTGTGGTACAGTTTATATCTTAAACTATTTTTGGTCTCAACCAGTGTTTACTTGTTCCTTGACTGCAGGGATGCTACATATGGGAGGGAGGGGGAAAGGTAAATACTGTATGTTGTACACTTTTAAACATGGAGACAAGAGAGGGGGTAAGCCAAAGGCAGGTCTTGGATGTGAACCCAGGAGGAATGAGGATGGACTCATGCATGCAGCAGCAATTGTGGCTGCAGTGCTTTGCAGAAAGTCTATGCTTGCTGGCTGCTTGTTGCCACATTCTAGGCAGGAGTATTCCCTGCAAGCTCCATCCTTACTCTCTGTCACACAGCTCTGCTCCCAGTACCCAGGAAGGGCAGGACAGGAGGCAGAGTAGGCAAACATAACAGGGCTCCCCTCTCCTCACCAGTTCACTAAACCCACATTTCCTATGCATCTGCTAGCGCAGATCAGGCTGAAAAATAGCCTCCATAATGGCCGAGTTTGTTTGCTTTCTCTGAGGATGTTTATTTAGTAGCTTTTCACTAATGAGTCAGGCTTTCTCTATGATCCACAAGACATCAATATTGCATGTGCTCAGGGAACTGAAGCACGTATCCTAAGCGCTGTTTATTGCGGACAGCAAGTGTTTTGTTAACAACAACAACCAAACAGGCAGGGGAGCAGCCTGAACTTCTAAAGTCAAACCAAGATCAAAGCCTGCAAAGGTTAATTGGCAGAATGCCACAGGAGCCATTCTGCAGTGGGAATGCGGGATTTACAAGCGTACCAGTAAAAGAGTGCTTTAAGCACTAGATTAAGATAAGTCCTTGCAAATGTTAATACAGTAAACCACTTTTTTCCTACTTTAGCATCAAAAAAAAATTTATATTTCCCTTCTTAAATATAGAAACACATAATCAGATTCCTATAAAATGTTTCCCTTCCCCCCCGGGAAAAGCATTCATAATTAGAAATAACACCACAGACATGTCTGAGAAATAGGTGCAGAAGGACAGAAGGGAAAAATTCATCCCTTCCCTCCCCCTGCCCTGTTTTGTGCTGCCCGTAACTATTTGCCTGGAGCCACTTGCCCCGTCTGCCTGTGCTGCTCTCTGGGTTAGTTCCTCCTCTTCCCATGAGGAAACAGGCATTGCCCCATGCTGACCCAGGGCTTGGGGACCCTGAGGTTATTCTCTAAGCACAGAAATCCCCTGATGCAATCCCTGGTAGCCCTGTGTACCTCTCTTTCTCAGTGATAACCCCTATGCCAAAATCAAGGGGGTGGCATTGAGGAGCCCCCCCCAAAGTGTGTCCCCAGTGCTGAGGACATGTCACCCAGAGTGTCCCTTTGCAGCCAAGGGAAACTGCTGTAGGAGCAAGGCAGCAAGCCTGGCTCACAGCCTGCTGAAAATGGTATGTGGAATGTCCTATTGCTATTGCTTGAATGGTATTTATAGACACCATCAATCACAGAGGTCCTAAATGCATTAAACAGGTTCATTTAAAGACTAGTGTTCTTCCATACTCCTAAAAAAAGCTCAGAAAAAAATGATATCAGTATAGCCCTCACCTAAATCTCATGGATTCAAATAGCCTCTGATGCTCAGCAGGGCTTGGCTTATGCTCAGGCTCAGCCCCTTCCTCTGGTGCCCATCACAGGGATGGGCAAGCAATAGGAAACAAGCCCAGGTTGACCTGTTGTTTTACAGTGAGCAGGTCTCACAGTACCCTTACCTTCATAAAATCAAGATTCAGTGGAACAACATTAGTACAGAACTAATGCAGAATAAGCTGGAATCGGCCTCAAAAACTTCAGGAATGGTTAAAAAAAAAAAAACAAAACTAAATCAGAACAAAGCACAAAGACACAGACCCATCTCCAAGCCACAGTGAACATCTGACCTCTTGCACTGCTTTTAAGCTCTACCCTCCATGTGTCTCTGACCATAATTGGGCACAGCTGAGCTCCCTCTGCTTGCCTCCAGCCAGGAGGAAGTCTGAAGCACCAAACACAAAACGTATGTGAACTACAGACCCTGCTAAATGAGCCGTGAGCAGCGCTCTTCATTCCTGATGTGATGGCACTTTAGGCAGTGTGAGAGTGCTTGCAGGGGTGCAAGTTTCTTGGGCAAACCACTGGCTTTTTGGTCATCTGAACATAATTTTTGCAGGTGTAGCAGATGTCCCATAGCCTAGGACACAGGGATAGCAGCAGGCAGCACTGCTGTGCTAGCAGTGTGATAGGCACAGTACCTCAGCAGCCAGTGGATATATATATATTGTTAACCTGATTTTGACTCTTCAGTCTAAATGAGTTGTTTAACCTCTTGAGTTTGGGCTTCCCTGGGTACTCATGTTTTTATTTGCATTTACGAATTCATCGCTGATGGCTGCAGAAGTAAAGCAGCACTTACAAGCCATTCTCAAGAGAAGCAGCATTTTACATTCCGAGCTTTGCTAGAGCAATGGTACTAGAAGCTGAAATGAGACATGTTAGTGGGACTCGTTGCAGGAATGTTCCCTGCATAACTAACCTACAAGGGCAGAGAAATACTGAGCACCATGTAGGCCACTGATTTGCTTATGCAAATCCTCCACTGCATACTTAAGCAATATTTATACCTATTGTAGAACAGTGTAAGCTGTGATGCAGTTTGCTTTTTCTTCATTACTGTAACTTGAGTCTATCTATTTGCCCCCCCCCCCCGCTTTTTTTTTTTGTTCTGGTTTGGGTTTTTTCACTGCTCTGCAGAAAGTCAAACCACAGGCAACTTTCCTCTACAAACAAATCCAGTTAGTTAAGATTGTGGACAGATTAAGATGTTCAGACTCCACAGAGATGCCTGGATGGAAATCCTTTAGGTTAGCTAGTTCTTATTCAAAGATACACAAACAAGAATGGAGGAGAGCAGCACATTTCACCTGGGGACCGGTGGGTGGAGACCACCACATAATTAGAGGTTTCTCCTTTATTATTACCCTTGGAAAGGCAGGGCCAGATAAGCCAGGATACGACCCATTACCGGCAAGGACAGGTATGTAGGTCAATGTGTCATATGGAAAGTCTCAGAGCAGAACTTGAGCAGCAACCTGCATGCTGTGGCCCAGATCAAAGGAGAAACTGGGGACACCTTCAAAAGGAGCTCTGGCCACAGATCAGGGAACAGCAAGAGGCCTGCAGTGCAAAGGAAAGCACCATGCCCAGCTTTCTCCTCCCTCCGGATGGACAGATGGCCGTCTCGGCTGCTCTCGGGAGATAGCTGATGAAAAAACCTCTGAGGATGAATTCCTGGCATTTTGCAGGGCTAAAAATAGGGAGGACAAACAGGTGCCGGGGGTATGCATACAGCTGCACGTACAGTGTGAGTGACTTCTGCTTGCTCCCATTCTTCCACGTTCTCTTTCATCCAGAAAAAACAGAGTCAAGAAAAGAGAAGGGAACAAAGATTTCTCTCCTAAGGCATAAAACACAAATGAGGCAGACAGCAGGGTGGATGCAGAGGTTTCAGACATTCATTTCTGGGAACGGGTTAGGAGAGATCTGAATCCAGCTTCAGCTGGGTGAGTCATCAGCTAGTCTGCAGCTCCGCTTGAATAGCTGCTATAGCTCTTGGAAATAAAAGCTGCCAGCACATAAATGCCAATAAAATGGGCACGGTAGGCTTAGAATGATTGCATGAGATCATCCTGGAGGATCAGCTACCCAGCAGGAGCCAGTGAGGGTCAGAAATGCTGACAGTTGCTCCTCCACTGCTTTCTAGTGATGACTGTTTAGATCCACATGACTCCAGAAGGCACCACAGTTGTCACCGGCCAGGCAGTCCCCTTGATTATATGGTGTCACAGAGCAGTAATAGATGACTATTTCCCCAGACCATGAGGTGGGTATTTCAGGACACAGTATTTTAAATAACTGTTTATACAGTAACAGCTTGCTGCAATGGAGTCATCAAGTGTTTCTGAGGCTACTTAGTGCTGCAGGAAAAGCGAACAAGAAACCACCTAAGCTCCCCAAGCTGCAGATCCCATGGAAGTAGCAAGGGCTCAGTGCAGCAGTAGGAGCAGTAGGAACCCACTTTCCTGCAACCTTTGATCTGAAGAGCTTGAATATTGGGGAGAGCCATAACACTGCAAATGTCTTAATTGCATCAGCTCTTCTGCCATCACCAGAGTGGTATTATTGTACCCAGTACAGCTGTTACCAGCTCTGAGCCAAGTAGCTCCGGTTTACCAGTGATACTTGCCACCAATAGGACTAACTAGAAGACAAGACCTCTCCTCTGTGAATGCTGAGTTTGAAATGTTTTTTCACACTGAAATGAAATCTGAATATTGCAAAACCCTGAAAAAGTTGAGGATTGATTGTAATGCAGAAGGATCTTTTTAACCCGCCTGTGGAGTTTTTATGTTGTGATGAAAACAAACATTTCACGTGGAAAAAAGGACATTTTTTTATTGTAAAAGGTCCCCAATAGTGAAAACAGAACATTTCACCACTGTCCAAAATTTGCAAATCATGAATTTCTGTGGAACTGTGGGGTTTTTTACTGGCCTGCATTGGCTGTAATTGGTTATTGGTTTTCTGTCCAATTCTAATCAGTATAGCAATATCCAACAAGAGTGTGTTGAAAAAATATATCACATTCTATCAGCAAAACCTATTTATAATGTATTTATGATGACAAAAGAATGAGGTCACTGAATGTGGTTCCTTTCACCCTAGGAGCTAACAAAGGAGAGCAGAAGGCAGATGGTGAGTACCAGTTGAGCCTATGCTAGGAAAACTGCAGGAAGAGCTCTGCCATCAGATCTCTTCTTGGGAGCAGTGGACAATATAAAAATCTTAGATTAGGAGCAGAGTGGTCATTTTGAACAACTTTGGATTTTAAAATGGCTGGCAAGAGGCAGACCAGGAAAACAAACCCAGGGTTTCCCGTATTAGCAAGTCAAATTGTGCACTGACGTCAGGAGCGCTGTGATGGTTGCATCATGAATTTCACAATATTTGGTGCTGTTTTATACAGCCCTTGCTCCTGCAACTCTGTAATTGCATTGAAATTGCTGTTCTCGTTTAAAAGGAGAAAATATTTCCAGCCTTGAAAGTTTAAAAGCCATGAACCGAGCACTACCACTGAAAAAAAAGGTAAATAGAAAAAGCACATCAAACTAATTATTAAACACACTCCAAACGCTCAGGTGTTCCAGCAGACAGCTCACGGTGTGTGATGGCCTGAGTCGAGCCGGTAGCTGCAGGCTGCTCGACTACAGAAAATTGAGTTTTCTTGAGAGAGAGGTAACGAGGAGGGAGTATCTGCTCTTAAAAGATAAGAAAGTAAAATATGGCTGCTGAGTGCATGGTAGGAAGGAATAGGTGTATTTTTCATGTGGCTTTTTGTGTGTGAGAGATGGACCTGGGAGAAAAAGTATATCCTAGCTAAATCTTTAATGATGGTCTTTACGCTTGCTCCCTATCTCTTTGTGTTTCAAACATACCACTACAGAAGTTTTCAAATACCTGGGAAATGCATATATGGGATATATATATATACACATGTATGTGTTTATATATATATATATGTATATATATATATATGGATGTGTGTGTTTTAAATGCCTGCAAGTCTTTAGCCACCTAAGGCCTCGAAGAAGCAACAGCCACAACGTGCAGGAGTTACAGAGTAAGAATGTAGCTGCCACAAATCCATCTCTAATCCTCCTTTTTAATTACACAGGCGAGTGGGGCCTTAACGCTGAGACAGCTCCGTGCTGCAGTCTGCTCCAGCAAGCATGAAGGAAGAAGCAGCACCAGATGACGCAGGACTGTACAGTACAGAGAGTGAAGCGAAGGCTATAATTAGGAAACTACTTTATTGTGAAGCCGGCAGTCTAATGAAAGCAGCTGATGGGACCAGCTGACTGCATCTATATTGACAGCAGCCTGCTAGCATCATTACTATCCGTCCTCTTTCCCCCCCCTCCTCTCCAGCACGTCTCAATGTATAGAGTGAGGTAATCTCCCCACACCATGAAGCCCCAAATCTTGAGTTAAATTGTTCCACTGAGATCTGCCCCAACTCATGAGTTACGATGGCTACTGTGCCGGGGAGGGGAATTTCACCTCTGGGCACATCTATGGCGATGAGCCAGGAAAGGATGGCTGCATCCTACTCTTGCTTCACACATGCTCCCTCATGTGTGAAGGGCGTAAAGGAAAATACAACTAGGCAGTAGTAGATGCAGGGGAGTAGCCTAGGCTAAACCCCAGCAGAAAGTTAGATGAAAGCAAATGCAAGGCACTTACACAGAGCTCCTTTTCACGGAGCTCAAAATGCTCTTACGCAGTGTAGTGAATTCATCACCCCCAGCTCTTGTGAGAAGGGGTCAAGATCCAGTTCTGTGTTGTCCAGCCAGGAAGACTGAGGTGGAGGAAGAGAGCAATGAGGCCTGACACATGAACAGAAAATGAGACTGCTAATTTTCAGTGCTTATTTCTGAAGAATTTAACTCACATGCCTCAAAGGAGACCCTTAGGTCCCTAATTCATCTGTCTCTCATGCCTATACTGTTTTTTCTCCCCGGAGCATTTTACGCAGGAGAAGCTAGTAACTTCTCTGTGTATGCTGACTGGACAAGCCCCTTGCTTTTCAGCTTAGCTGTTAATGCAAGTAGAGATACATAAAGGAAGAAGCTTGCCCTTTTGCTGCCCTTGACGCACCTAGTCTGAGCCTACAGGTTTTCAGATCTCCAGGGCTCTCCGTCTAGCAGCTTGTGAAAGCATTCCAAATTTACTACTCTCTTAACCAGCAAAGAAAATAAATCTTCCTTGCCATAAATGCTAATGTTGGTGCACTGAGAAATTCAAAGGGAGGCTGCAGAGAGAAACATTCCCCATGCGATGATTAAAGTGCCAGTTCATGAAAGCTGACATCAGCGCGTGCTTTCAGGGTGGCAGAACACTTTGCATTTATCCTCTCCTTGTTTGTGCTCCATCTGGATGGGCTCCAGTGGAAAAAAAGAGAGAAAAGGACAAGCTAATGCCTTTCTAATACATGTCTGAATTCCCTCAGTTTCACGCAGGGAGCAGGCTCTGAAGCACCTAACTTTTGCTTGCCCAGTTCAACGAGATAAAAGAAACCGAAGGCAGCTGGTGCTCGTGGCCAAACTAAGTTATAATTAGATTGTCATAGCAAACAGTCAGTTGGGGCAGCTCCAAGGGGAACCAAAGGAGAGCGTACTGGTAAATAGCGTTATCTAATTTACAGAGGCAACCCTGTTTCCCATCAAGAGGATTCATTCCAGCTCACAACTGCTTTCACAGAAAGTCACGACGGTTCGAGAACTAAAAAAGCCACATGAGTAAGCCACAGGTTTCTGCTAAAAATGGTCTGATGGGAAGATGCCCAAGAGCAGTTCCCCAGCTCCGTGGTACTGTTTGCAGGTTAAAGGATAAGCAGGGCCTACTGGTGCAGATTTCCCTTCCCTGGCATGGAGCAGCACAGGGAGTGCTGCATGCTCCCCCTTTCCATAACCCTTTGTTTCCTTCCAGCAGTGGCACCGCCAGCTAGGTCAAGCAGAGCATTCTGTTGAGGGTGTGAGCTGTGAGCATCCCAGCGGAGATGCTGCCTGATGGGAAGCAGCCTTATGTGGAAAAATACCTTTTCTCTTCTTTTTCCTCCTGTTTTATTTTGTTCTGTTTTAAAACTCTGGGCTGCTGTTGGAGTCAGTGGGAAAGGCTTACCCAATCAATATGGTCACACACATGCAGCAACTGCTGCAACGATTGCACTGCAGAGTTTCTTACTGAAGCTGGCTACTGATAAATTGGTTTCAGAGCTACACACTGGTACTGTCAAGCAGTGCGGATGACAGCTCGGGTTTGGTCTGTGGTCACTGTCATAGCTGGCACAGTTACCTGGCACAAACAGTTCATGCTGATCAATACAGGAGTTGGCTCTGCAGTGAAGCTGCCTCTTGAGCACTGAAATAACTTTGGATTTACTGGAACTATTCAGAAGAAACAACTTTTCTTTCTCCCCAGGCATGCTGATGGTTCAGTTAGTTCCCATTTCAAATAAAAAAGGATGGTATTATACAAAAATTAAGAGGTTCCAAATCGGTACTATTTTTCAACTATATGCTTTGGGCTGGAAAATAAGTCAAAAGGCAGACATCCTGCACTTCTGTATATTCTGAACTAAATAGTCTTTGAAATAGCTGAAGTGTCTTTTAAATAACATTTTGAAATAAAAAAATTTCACTTTAGGTCCACTTTTCCCCCATCAATTCTCTTCCACCAAGTAAAATAATGAAAGACAAACAGACCAGCAATGTGAGGAAAAAAAAAATCCCATTTCAGCAGCAATGAATTCTCAGTAGGGTATTTTTTCCCTGTTCTAAAGGATGTAACTTCACCATGTAAACAGACCCGAGATCCGATCCCCACAGTCCTGACCCTTCTTACTGTATGCAATGAGCAAGGATCCCCTCAGAGCTAGGTGAGGTGAGCCTCTCGCAGGCTGGAGGTGGAACCTGGTGAGCTAATTACTGGGTGTGGGTAATGCAAGTGGGAGCACGATGGGAGAGCAGTGAATTTCTCTCTCCTCCCCATTCCCCACCCTGTCCTAATCCCAGCCTGGGCTTTTGCCAAAGCACTTCCCAGCACCCAGTGCCCCTGCGTGGAAATGGAGCATCAGGGCAGATATGATCCTGATCGGTGAGCTGCACGCCGCAGAGCTTGCTGCTCCCCACTGCACTCTCCCCACTCAAACACACTGCCAATGTTTTGCTGCATTTGCATTCAAGCTAAGGGGAAAAACAGGCGTAAAGTTGGCACAGCTACCAGTCTAGCTATGTTAGCGATTGAGTGATAAGTTGTGTAGTGGTTACACAATTGGGCTGTGTCTGTGGAGCCAGGACTTCTGGGTTTAATCTCCTGCTCAGCCACTGACTCATCAGGTAGCCCAGGGCACATCACTTCTCTGCACATAAATTTCATCATCTTTAGTTGGGGGGGTAATAAGACTATCTCAGAGGAATGTTAGGATGCACAAATTGCCCTCATAAATATTTCTGAAATGCTTTAGATGATGCTTCAACAAAGGCATTGAGTATTCTGTTGTTGAATAAGTAACAGCCAGGGGAATGTCCTAATTGCCAGGCTGGCTCGCTTACTTACCTTGCACCAGAGGTTTCTGGCAGCTGTACCAAAAAGATGTCTCGGGTAGGGCAAGGGTGAAGAGGATGTTCAGGTTGTTCCTGCTGCAGCAGGAAAAGGTCAGTTCATGCCGCAAACCAAGTACATGACAGATAAATGTTATGCCAAAGGCTGAGAGGCATTTGTGTCATTTTCAGCCCAGGCGCTCAAAAAGCTTATGTAGGTGACACAGTGATGGAATACAGATGGCTAATCCTGTTAAGTATTACATGGTCACAAAGTCCTATGTCATTTCTTCAGAATACGTGGTCAGCTCTGCTTTCAGACTTGAAAAGGATTCAGATACCTGAAGTTCTGCTTTTGAATCTTTCCAGAGGTGCTGCCTTCTTGCCTACGGTGAGCATCTCACTGTCTGTCCTGCTCCTGAGGCTGACTGGCATTCACAACCTAGGTGTGGCAGTGCCTCACATCCCCAGAGGGTCTGGGAGCAATACTGAGGGATATTACATGATTCACATAATCACTCTGGTTTGCTGTGGGCCGCTAAGGAGCTGCTGTACTCCAGGCTGTAAAGGCTGTATGTGCAGATGGGTGAGCTTTCTGAGGGTCCTAGTTGTTAAACTGAACCACTGCTGAGCAGCCCTCAGTTTTAATTTGGGGATTATCTCCATTGCAGCCTAAATCCATCGGGCCTCAGGTGATGCTTCCAGTCACCTAAGCAACACAAGTGGTAGCCGAAAGGTTTTCTTTTGTGGCTATTTTTAACAGTAAAAGGGATTTTAAAATAACCCATGATGGTTATGATGCAGACACTTGAAAGTATCAGGTCACTTTCCTTCTTCATAGCCATAATCATTTTACACTGATGAGAAAGCACTCTTGGATGTTTGGAAGCAGCTGGTGTCTCCAGCTGAAATAACTCACTCCAGGGTCAGCCCACGGATCAGTGCTAGAAATTCCAGGCTGCCTCTCACTGAAGCATGTTCCTGCAGAGCACTAGTCCAGAGTGATTGTTAAATCCTTCTTGTAAGGAAGCAGAAGGCTGGGAAACTGCAGGCACCCTACCACTGAAATACACATCCCATACCCCATCCGACAAGGAGCACAAGCACGTTTCCATACCTGACTTCTACAGATCCTGCTGAAGGGAAACCCATACAGTTCAGTGAATGCCATTTTCTGAGTAAAATCCACATAACTTAATCTAAATATGACTGTGCTATGAGTGACTGTTACATGGGTCACAGAAATGGAAAGACACAGGGGAACTTCTTCCAGCCTATAGCAGTGAGTAGTCCCAACAACCCCTTTATTCAGGTCTCCTGTGTATGGTTGGATTTGCTGTCTAAAATGGCTCACACCCTGGGCTTTCTGTCTTTTCCCTTGGGTCACTGTTCTGTGAACTACTTTATGGATAGAATTTTGTGTTGCTTTTCCCCAAATCCCAGATACCTTCCTTCTAAAAAAAGGGTAAAAAACCCCCAAGTATCACAAACCTGAGGTCCTCCAATACCAAAAGTATTAAATACCTCAGGGAACATGAATCACACAAAGACAGAGTTGTAAAAATCCAGGGCTTTTCCATGCCCCTCTCTTTGTGATGGGGTTGTTTCACCTCAACATTTTAGTTAAATACCCTTCAAAGTAATAAAGTCCTTGCCCAGATGTCCCAATCTAAAACATACTGACCATCTATTAATGATGACCATCATTTGTCATCAGTATCTCTCTATCTTGCCGTATAGAAGCTGGTGGGAGGAAGCATTTAGCAATCTCCAAAGCCATACAAAGTTATTCTGTGCCGATGTTTTCCTGAATTTCCCCTCTCTTCCCTAGGTTTACTCAGCACCTAAACTGGGCTTTGGGGTGAACTCACCCTAGAGGAAACTCTTGTGTGCCATTTGGCCTTACAAAGCAAAAGCACACACTGCACCATGACGAGAGGGAGGTCCAAGAGCAACCACAAAGGAGAGCAGAACTTGAACTCAGCTGCTGCCAAAGCTGTAGACAAACAGTTTGCCAACGCTTGTCAGGCTCCATTACGTCCCTCTTTGAGCAACAGATTACTTCTCAAGGCCATGCAACAGCGTAACCCTTACTCTCAGTGCCCTTCACAACCACCTGAGCTGGGCAGCAAGGCCAGTATCCACAAAGATCCTTTGGACAGGGACTGCTCACGTGGGCTGAGCAGTAGCTCTTCTCCAGAGGAAGAATTCATACAGCCTGTTTTCTTAGAATATTAGGAAATCACTTTACATGGAAGAGGTGATTTTCAGTGGTGGGTGAGACCACCCTTGGCCAGAGCAGAATCCTAGGCTAAGGTGACCAGGATTTTGGCCACTTCATTTATTTTTCCTTAGAGACTTAAAGTTCCTCCTAATCCTTCTTTCTTTTGTAGGCATTCTGGGATTACTCAGCAGTCCACTGAGAGAAAACACCATGAAGGTATTTGAAACCAAGGGCCCGGACATGGGGGAAAATGGACAACTGACAAACAGGATGCACAGATTACTTTCTGATTTAATGTGTCACCGAATGCAGCCAGACTAAGATCCAGACCTAATCATTTGTCATTCACTCCAGCTTAATGTTACCTCCGCTTAATGAGCACAGAGGGAATGCTCAGCAGTAATATCTTCAAGGAAATAATTCTGCTTGTGGAGCAGCTGCATGATTCTTGATGTGTTTTTTAAATGTCAATGCTGTTCATCACATACTTCATTCTACGCCAGAAAGGTGCCAGAAGATACTTTCTTAGACTAAATAAGAAGCCCGCCAGTGTCTGCTCCAGCTCCTATCTGCTCCTGCTTAAGTAGTGCATTAGAGCTACAGCACAGCTACAGAAACTAGGGGAAAAGTCTTGTGTTGGAGAAGCAGTACAGAGCCAGCATAACTTGAGCTCGATGATTTCTTAGTTCCCCAAGGCATCAGTAAAGACAGCATTCCTTACAGAGCAGAACGCCGCAGGGAACTGAGGATCTGCAGTCCAAAGCAGAGTCACTCGTGCACAAGAATTATTTCCTCTCCAGAATCCTTTGGGATGGTGGAAGGGCTAAGAACCATCTTTCCCCTCAGTTCCCAACTGGCTGCACCTCTTATGGTTTGGCTTTCAGAAGCTCAGACCTTTTGGTCTAGATTTTTCTAGCTAAGTGAGGAAAATGGATGTCTAGTTATTCTATCCAGCATGAAACCCAGTATGCACTGTACCCATCTCTGATGTGAGAAACTGCAGTATTCTGTAGCTTTGATTTATGCTTTAGGACCCCCACCCCACCTCCTGCAGGCACACGATTTAGAAAGGTAAAGCAGCACTGGGCTTTGTTTTGAGTTTCCTTTGAAATACCTAATACTGATAAAGGGTTCTGCAGAGAACTCTATCTTTTAACTCCTCAAGCCAAGAGCAAAGGCTATCCCCAGGAGGGAAGAGGACTCACAAGAACAATATTTAGGGATAAGAGGAGATTGTAGCCTTCATGATCCACTGGGATATTTGCTCAGGCTGCAAGGCTTATATTTCCCAATGTGTCTGAGGTGAAAGTGCTGTGGAGTGGACTGGAATATGGTAAATCTTACCTCCTGCATTGCAGGTTTGAGGCTATGTATGCTTCCATTTACTGAGCCAAATAAATACCAGCAGTTGGGTTATCAGATAGATAGTTAATGACCCACAGTGAAGACAGGGACAGGAAGAGCAGCCTGTGCTGCACCAAAGCAAGATGCAGGTGCTTCTGTTTTGCATTACAAATATATCCCCATTTGGGGCTGCACGTAGAGCTCCTAGAGACGCATCTGTGCATGAGATTTAGGCAAATAAAGGTCCTGTCTGTAATAGCCCAGCCTTTGAGAGCAGATCAAAGGAGAGGTGAGTGGAGCTACAGCCCTGAAACCTGATTTGTAAGTACAGCTTGTACTTTATCCACCTCTTTTTATCTCAGCAAGGACAATGAGAGTGATGAAATGGAAAAAGGAGAATGCCTTCCGTGTGCATTCTCACTCTGCTCTCTGTGAGCAGATTTAGGAACCTCAGACCAGTTTCTTGTCCAAAATATTTTAATTTTCTTCTCATTTACATTTCTGGAGTGGAAACGTAGTACACCTCAGAGAAATTAGACCAGTACAAACCACACTTTGGCTTCAATAAAATCAAAATGCAAAGTATTTGACAGAGGAAATAAGAAAGGTGTTGGAAAACATGAGCACATGGAACCTGGGAATTATCTTCTGTGCTAGCAGACTGCATGAATTGGCCTGCAAATACAAAACAAGAACTGGATAATTCCCAGGAAAGATCTCTGAACTCCTGACTGGGATTTCTAAAGGAACCTTGCAAATTCTTCTTTGGAGAACAGCCACGGATCGTCGAGCCTGGGAGACCTGAACACACCACGGGCCCTATGAGGAGGGTTAAGCCAGGCTGATTTCCCAATCAGGTACCTCATTTGTGCTTAGACCCCTTACTGCGTGCTACAGAGAAATTCCTTCTTCACAGGAAGAGTCATGCTGGAACCAGCTGCCACACAGTGGTGGGCAGGAGGGTACAGGACTGCCCCTGGGCTCCTCAGCCCCAGAGGAGAAGTGATGTGCATGGCCCAGCTCCATGTGCAGTCCCGGATGGGCAGAGCCTGGAGTCCAAGGCAGTGGAGAGAATGCAGTTATTCTAGCTGTGCCACCCAGGGATACCACATAGATGGCCCAGGGTGCTCAGAAGTTATCTTAAAGATGTTTCCATGGCATTGTACTTGCCCGTGTAGAATCACCTTAGCACCTACCGGAATCTAACATGTGAAATGGCAACTTTTCTTTTTCATCTCACCTTGCTACTGGGGAATACCAGGTCACAATCACGAACTTGTATCTAGTATTCTATGTACAGTTTTATACATGTAAAGAGCAGATGTACAATTAAGGTGCCGAGATGCATGAACAAGTTTTCTTGCTTCGCTCAAGCAATTGACATCCGGAGTAATATTCATGAAACGGAGAGTTGCATCCCAGAACAAAAAGCTTTAACACTTTGAACTTCACCCCCCGCTTGACTGATGTGCGGAGCCTACCTTTACAGTACATTTCTGGTCAAGATTACTGAGCCTCAAAATCCCTGGCTAACCAAGAAGCTTCATTCATATCCAATGGGGTTTTCTTATTCTATAGCTTTCTGCACCACACCAGGGAGCAGCCTCAGCAGAGAAAGATGTTTGTTCCACTTGCTTTACAGGGGCGTCATTTTCGTGTTCTTTTCTGTGTCAGTCCCATGTTGGTACCTCTTTACTCTTCTTCTCAGCACTATCCAGATGAGTAAAGAACCCGCCAGGACTCCAGCTACTGCAGCCACAATGACAGCCCAGTAAGGGACTGAAGGTTCCATCTTACCCAAGTTGAGGTCTGCACTTCTGAACCCACTGTTTCTCAGAGTGGATAGAAAGGGTTTCTCCTACAAAGGGAGAGCAAAGGTTTTAGTGACCACAGACCACTCCCCAGGCAGCATCCAGACACTATGCAATTGCCCCTTCCCAGAGAGGAATTGTCTCTCTTTAGACAGACTATCAGCTCTTTCTACTTTTTGTCTATCTCTAGGTCAAACTCTTTCCTGCCCTATTGCCTAAAGGTTCCTAGAACAGAAAAAGGAGCAGCTCAGAAGTGGGAGTGATGGCATCATTTCCAAACTGGTTTGCCACAGATGGCCATATAAATTCGTGAAAACTGGCTTAAATGAGAAAAGTTTTCTACTGCAACGAGGATAATTTTTTCTTTCTGTTAAATCTTACATAGGTTTTCTGTGTGTAACAGAGCAGGAGTATATTTTAGCTATACATAAAGCCTTCACAAAGATACTCTTTTAAAAGAGCTTTACCAATAAGAAAGGAGAAAAATCAAAGTCATTAATGGAGAGAATAGACACCTTGGCCTTTACTTACTGGGCTTGGACACTTGAGTTTTGATCTGTCATAGGTGAAGTTGTTGTAAGTCTGCTTTCCAGCAGCTGGCTCCAGCTGAAGAAGGAAAAAGCAATAATAAAAATAATGATGATTTTTTTGCCTGCTCAGACTCTCCTGACTTGGGTGGTTACAACTTTTTATCCAATATTCTGGTGCTTGCAGCAATGCAGAAACATGGTGGGAGGGGCATCACAGGACAGTTTCCAAACGTTTTAACACTCATGAACTGAAGACATTGAGAAGCTGATGTCCTCTCTGCAGAAAAATGCTCTTGAAAGCAAGGGTCAGGAGAAGCCTTTCCTCCCTTTCTGCTGAGAAAGTAGCTCTGAATACCACATGTTCTGGTAAAACAAAGTGGTTCACTGTACACCCAGTTCTCCCATGTACACATCTCGAACGACAGTATAAACCACAAAGGAAACAAAACCAAACCCACATGACAGATGTCAGTCACGTTACTTAGCACGTTACAGAAAGAAAGATGCTTAGGTGTCGCGGTGATGGAAGTGACTTCAGAAATGATGGAGTTACAGAGACAGGGTGAGATGGTGCCAACCTTTCCAGTATTCACTCAGACAAGAAACTCCCTTAGAGGTTTTTGCTGCAGTTAGGTTCATGAGATTGCAAGAATTGAGCTAAATAAAGCCTTTTATATTACCAACTGTCAGCTAAGTTGCAGTAGCTGACCATAGGCTCACCCTAAGTCCCTTTCAAACTGAACACAAAATATATCCAGGCTAACAGCATAGCATTTGTGGTTGGCTAGGAGTGCACATACCATTGGTTACCATAGCTAAGCTAACAAGTAGAGGCTTGCTCAGTCATGTTAACTAAGAGTTTACAACTGTGTATGGACATGCCTGAAGTAATGACTTCAGGACTGGCCCATAGGGACCGCAGAGCTGTCGTCCAGCACTTCTGGGAGTACAGCACAGAGGAGTGCTGTTGCTTCTGCTGTTGTCCATATGTGCATTCACTGTCCTCAAGTGACTGCAATGTCAGCTGTATACTGGAGAGAAACAACACCACAACAAGCCCATCACAGTTCATAGGATTCTCATAGGGAAACACTGGAAATAGTTTCGAGTTCAGTTAAAAAAAATAAAAATAAAAGAAAGAAAAAAAATGAAGCAGAGACTGAAAAATAAAAAGAGTGAGATGAACCACGTCAAAATGTGATGAACCATGGAAAAACGCGCTTAGGGAAGGGACGAAAGCTAACAAGTGGAGAGAAGATGACAAGCAAAACAGAGTGTCAGGTTTTGCTGATTGTCATGGGGTCATGCTGGACTCATATGGAATCCTAATCACTTGGCCTGACCCGCAGCTAACGTTGTGAAGACTGAATTTGGTAGTTTTGATGCATCTTAGAGGGAACAGCTCAGATTCCGATGTGGTTATTTGTAAGACGTGGGGCTCACATCCTGCAGCATTCTGTCTGCCATACCACTGGTTATTTGTAGGTAATTGTAATACTTCCCGTGCCAGGGCACTTGGTAAGGAGTCTGGCACAGAGCCCTGACAAAGGATGATAAGGAGCAAAATTCTGTAGCCAGCCATGCCTGTTTCATCTCTATACAATCTGTTCCTCGGGAGCTTAACCTCTGAACTTAGAAGGTGACAGCATCCCCAAGTCCATAAGCTCACAGGACAGCTTCTGGAAGAAACACACAGCTCATCAACAGCATGTGGCAAACAAGCTGAATACACTGTCCATGTGCGCTTCTCCTGGGCCAGAGAGGGCTCCTTAAGACTGCAGAATCTTCTGACTTCAGAGAACAGGAGCATGCTTTGCTTTGCACAAACCAAAAAGGGCAAAGAACATTACGGTGAGGGAGAGGCTCCTTAAGCCACCCCTATCCCTGCATACCCACGCAGTGGCCAGGCACAGTCTGGCCCTTTATGTGTACTGACAAGAATCCATGTCATTTGGCCATAAGCCTACAGCCTGCTGAGCTTTTCAGGGAACAGGGAAACAATACGGCCTTACAGTAAAAGCTTGCACAGCCTCGCCGTACATGGACCGAGTGAAAAGCAGGGATGTGTTACAAGGACTAGATTTAAACACTAAAACCTTCAGTTGATCACAGACTGACATATCTGTGTGGAAGGAAATAGTTAGCATTGCTAAGAACCTGATCCCTGCAGAAACCTTTGTGTCTATAACCTTACACACGTAGGAAATGAGTGACAGTCTGGACAGAATAAAACTCCAGTGGCATATTAAAAGGACTGATGGTGGTTCAGAAATGAGTAACGGCTAATAGGAACGCCACATGGCAACAGAAACGCAGTTTAAGGCTACCATATGTCCAGTTATTGTCTCTTTTTCCTCTTGAAACCTGCAGCCATGCTTGATTTGAATGTTTTCTCCATTTGCCTGGGGTTTCTGGGCCACCATTAGCCCTGTTTGAGCTGTGAAGCACAGTGAAGCCTACCAGACTGCTGTCATCTGGAGTCCCAGACAGGGAAGCCTGATGGAAACCAGGCAGATTTGCTGTGCACGCACAAATCAATTACTCAGAGCATGTACGTGCACTGTACATCTACTGCTTTTTATAACCCTGGGCCTAATGCACATATGCTATGTTTGGCAGCTGCACAGATTTCTGCCCTGCATTGCCCAGTCCTGGTGCTCAAGCTGATTTCAGAGCATCCCGTAAGCTTCTTATCTTGCTCAAACTTTAACATAAATGGAAAAGAAATACCCCTCCATTTATGATTGTTCCTTGTACAAACCACGATACAGGATTTCTGCTAGCACAATATATTTGGGTACTGGTGTTTTTGAGACAAGAGGAGGAAGTGTTGCTGTGGCATGAAAACGGCATAGTCTTCCTTCCAACATAGTTCTGGTTCTGAAAGCAACTGTGACCTCGGAGTTATCAAGTCTAGCACATTCTTAGCATTACTCAAAAGCTATCATTTCTCCCAAAATGACAGAAGGGATGTGACTGCAAGCAGAGGCATCATAGGTGTGATTTCAGCCCCACATTAGCTTCAGTGACTCTACTAGAATTGCTTCAGATACTAAAGTGGGTGGTGTAACATGTCCACACTATGAATGGTAGCAAAAATTCAATCACATTTCTAATAAATCTAACAGAATTCACTCAAGAAGGGCAAGCTCATTCAAAAGACGTTTTCAGGAAGCCTACAGGACTGAATGCTTAACTAGGCTGGGTTTTATTGCTTTAATACGAGTTATTTACCAAATCAGAAGAGGATTTTTCATTACATTAATGTAATGAAAAATGAAATGAGTAAAATGCAATGAGAAATCTCAGGATTTCTCATTTTGAATGAGCTAAGGCTTACACTGTTTTATGCACCATGATCACTTTGGATTGTATTCCTGAGCAATGCAGAGTGAAAAAGAAGGGTCTCAGAGTTGAGCAGCCCCCTCCTGTTAGGATCTCAGTTTTATTTCTTGCTTATTGTTTTGTTTCAGACACCTTTCTCATGGCCATTTGGAGGGATTGCTACCACCAACACATGGGGATCTAGGTTGTAACCTCTTACCATATTATTCCAGAGAGCTATAGCCATCTCAGCATAACCTCTTCCACTGAAATGAAGGCAGTCTGCAGCAAAGAAACTCATATCTGGCTTGCTGTCCTGTGATAAAAGCAAAAATGTGTTTCTCAGCACATTTCAACCTTTGAGACCTGACATAATGTACTTGGCATTCCCACTTCACAGTTTTGGTGTCTTCCTAGAAACAATATGATCATATTTTGGCACTGCAAATAAACGCAGGTACTCCTAACTGTGCGCTGATCACTGCATCTTGAGACCTTCTGTGTAATGCAGCCTGCTCAGCTTCACACAGCAGCTTGCTTAACACACCTAAACTGCTTGTTAAGCCAAGAGTCACAGCTCTTACACGGACACTGCTGTTGATCCACACTCCACCTCGTACAGAACTGACAGAAAACTGCTTACTCTTGCCTGCTAAACTCCTATAACTCAAATTTACAACCTTTCAGGTGTTGAAATTTGTGCTGGATTTCAGGCAACATTAAAAAATGTGGTCTTATCCAGCTGTAGCAAATATCTGTCTTAGAATTTGCCTTATTGCTGCCTGCATGGTGACCATTCTTTGAACTCTGAAGGCTGCCAGAACAAAGTGGGAATGATATGACAGAGGGATCATAGTCATGCAGAACTGGGTGGCTTTGGCCAGGATTCACAATGAATATTTGTATCCCTAACTACACCGTGTATGTAATGCTAAGGATGGAGGAAAGGAGAATCACTGTTTGGCTTCAAAGGCTGCTTCCTGTTTCCAGGCTGGGATGAACCAGGCATGCAAGTTCTGGTCCCTGTGTGAAGGAAACCTGAACATATTCCATAACCTAGATCAGACAAAAGTTACGTGAATGCCAACCAAGTCCCCAGTGGGGGAAGCAACATGCAGTTAGAGGAAGCCAGAGGGTGCTTAGGCTTAATGTATGACACTACAAATGTTTCCTAAAGCCTTTTTGATTCACAGGCAGCACAGTCTTTCCTGTTTTCCCCTTTGTCACTTACTGCAGGTTCCACCCTGTGCCGCTAGACTGTGTGAAGAGAAGAAAACACAGTCCTTGTGGAATCAATCTTACTGACTCAGAGAAGTCAGGATACTTGTGCTTGGATAATGGGCAATCAGAAGAGGACTCACGGCATCCAGGGGCAACAACGTGTTTCGGAAAAACGGCTGCATGACAACTGCAAAGTCCTCACGCTCTTCGTACCGACCGCTGTTGATCAGCTGCAAGGCTTCAGCCTGTGCAGAGTTTAATGATTTGAAACATGAGGGTCTTCTAATATTTATCAGCTCTCAAACCCATGCATTCTTTCAATGTAGGAAGCCATATATTGTTAGTGGAAAGCTAGCTTTGAAAGCAGTCCAGGAAACAGCTAAGAAAATAACTTGGTTCATGAAGAGATTTTCACGAGGAAAATGCACAAAAGTTAGGATAATTTGAAATGTAAAATTGCTTAACGAAAAGAAAGCCATTCATAGCTTACAGAAATCAGTGCTGCAGTCACAATGAGATTGACATTTACAAAGAATTAAAAGGAATTAGGCCAAAATTTTTAGAAGTGACAAATGGGGTCAGAATGCCAACTTGAGGCCGAAGGACACTTGATTCTTCAGAAAGGTCATCTTGATGTAAAGCAAAACTTAAGCATTGAAAAGTTACCTACCACTTGGAAAACTATGGCCACGGACATTCAAACAGGTGATAAAAATATCCCATTGTTACTTGCCCCTTTATGGGTATAAACTCTGATGCTCCTGGTCATATCTCAAAACATTCCTAATCCAACTTGCTTAGTTAAATGGAAATGTCCTTTCTAGTAGGTTTATAGAAGTGTTTTTCGAGATGGGTTTTTGAGCACTGTTTTGAGATTCATTGGACAGCATCCACTGCCAGAGCCAGAATGGAAGGCTGGAGAACATAATGTGATCTGATACAGTGATTCCTGTATTCATAGGAATAATGATGGAAAAACTTAATGTTCCAGTAGCTATTTATAGCCTTTGTTAATTTTCAGTGAATCTTATGCCCAAGGCTATGATAAGTTACTCTTAGATAGCAAGCTGATCCATGGTAAGCTGTCTGTGTGCACGCTTTCAGCTTATGGCAAATGAAAGGAATATCAGGTTGGTTTAGTTCATTTCTTCTGCTAAGTTACCACAAAACAACTGATGCAAGGTGATTTGGCACCCTTGCAGCGACATTAATTCATATGAGCTACTCACTGGATTCATAACAAACAAACACATCAACACAACAGCCATCATCGGTAACTCCTCTTCAGCTGTTGAAACAGCAGCTGGAAATGGAATCAGGGTCAAATCATAAGGCAGTGTGGAAAGACTTGCCCTGCTGCTAGGCCCTTAGCTGGGTAGGGCAGACTGTAGCCAAGCTGTTTCCCAGTTGCCCCTCTCTGTCCTGCTGAGGATGGATATGCATGAGAATAAGGGCAGTAAGGGAAGCAATATAAAGAAGTGAAGGTGGCCAGTTACAGAAGCGAGGTATTACCTGAAAATCTCTGTTAACTCTCTTAATTTCTTGTAGCTCAGAAGAATTTTCCTCGGGGTTTAAGACACATGGGCAAAAGTTCCTTCAACGAAAGAAATGCTAGAATTAAAAGCCAATCTGGAATAGCCTATGCAACTCTTCAGCAATGTGCGTGTTTCACAACGCTCAGGATAGGTGCTGAAAGCTCACATGCAGAAGAATGTGATCTCTGGCTTAGAAATGGCCAGATACAAAAATCCCTACTGACTTCATTTTCAAAGTGAACACCTGGTAAGAACTTCAGGATCCACAACTTGTAAGTCAAATGCAGAAGTGTTCAGTATGCCACACATCAGCAGGAAATCACATGTGTTAGAATGGAAAAATACCCCTCATATACCTGGGGGTTTAAAGATACAAAAGACAAATTGTTCATGTAGTCTGACTCCTTAGACCACTGTGTTTTATTCTGTTACCCCCATATTGGGAGGCAATAACTTGAGCTTCACTGAAATGCATCCTCTTAGAATGTGCTTGGAATGAACATGAAAACATCAAGCCATTATTTTCCCTTCTAATGTGTTCCAGTAGTTAATCACTTCTAGTATTAAAAATCTGTGCCTTACTTCATTTGAATTCATTAGGCATCAGCTTCCAACCACTGGTCTTTGTTATACCTTTCTCTGCTAGACTAAAGAGCCTCTCACGTCCATGCTGACTCCTGTAAAGTCTCTGCTGCTGTCTAAAACAAGTCCCCCAACCTTCTTTGAGTTAGGATTCTTTTCTCTCCTCCATTAGGTGTGAAAAGCAGTTCCTGATTGTGCACTCTGCTGCAGGCAGCCCAGCCTGCATCACAGGTAATGCAGCACTGAATACAGGCAGAGGCATCAGTGATGTCAGCCTGCGCTGCTGACCAGTGAAAGGCTGAACAAAAAAGGCTTTGAAGTTCAGCAATACACCACTTCTGCGGTGACTTGTGCTGTGACATGCTGCCTTAGAGCTGGGGAGAAAAGTGGTAACTCTGCTATCTACAGGCATGTGCCTTTTAGCTGAAGTATTGGAAGAAGTAATAGGAAGTTGATGGGAACTAGTGTATCAGGTAAAGGCTGCAGTGCAAATAGCTTGGAAAGCTCAGTGAGGATGCCTACTGAAGAAGCAATTTAGATTGATCCAAGAAAATAACCCTTTAAAGCAAAGACCTGTTTTGCTCACTTACTTTGTTATCAAAGCACACGTTGAAGAGCTTGCTGCAATCTGACGCAGTCCAGAAACCTCTAGTATCTCCACCATGTTGACAAAGACCCTTGGGAGCTGCAGGGATTAGAAGAACCAGACATACCAAATCACAGAACTTGATACCACTACAAAGTGAGGAAGAAGTGCCATCCATAGGTCAGGGAGTCAGAGCAAACTGCAACCAATGGCATGTGCATAGGACGATGTATAGGAGGAGGAAGACATATGGTGGATGTCAGCCAAAAACATCCCAGCAGCTTGTACAACCACCTTCTCAGGACATTTTCCAACACAGTTGTTGAAATGCAGCGCTGAGTCTGACTCCAGCTGTTTGGAATATGGCCTTGTATGAAACATAATCACTGACAGCCTATCAGTGGTGAGAAAAACATCAGTGTGCTCACCAGGAACGGAGCTTGCTACGGTATCTTAAAAGCTTACCTCCTCGTAGAAAATATCCAGAGTGTCCTGAAGGTGCTTTACATACTTTTGCACTGAAAAGGCTTCCTGAGTAATTAAAATAAACACATAAATAAATAAGGATCGGTCTTCTTTAAGGAACTAAGAAGTTTAACCGTTTTGCACCTGAACAAAGGAGCGCAGGGATTCTGCAGTTGCAAGGCAGCCCATGAGAAGATAATACTGATGCATTGTTTCCTTAAACCTTTGTTGGCAGGTATATTTTCAGATCAAGAGGTTTATTGCCACATCGACCCAGGTTATACAGTGTTTGTGTTTCTATGTCACTAATACAGTCTCTTAATCTCTGTAGAAAATCCCAAGGTATATAACAATTCTTGGCAGAGTCTTTGCCTGATGAATGTCTACATAAATCACACCTTTGGATTTGATATTGTCTTTTATGGGATCCAGACAAGCCTAGTCTGCCTTATGAACAGTGATACCTTTTTATTGCTCTGCCAGTCTGGGGAAATTGCTATGGAGGCCCCAGAAAACCCACAGGCAAAACTGCTTTGTGACTGTAGTTATAGAGGTGGAGCTGTGGGGGCAAAGGCTCCAGGCAGCAGCCTCTAAAAAACAACAGCAAAAGAGAGAAACCTGAGAGAACAGCCGCAGTCATTTCAACAAGCTGTGGTCCAGACCCCCAGTCTGCATCACAGGGGCCTTTTCAGAGGGGATAACCACTGACAGCTGGATAAAAGACATCTTCAATATACACTGATGTTGTTTCTTCTGGTGTCATTCCGAAGCCAGAGTCAGGCATCCCCAGTTATTATTGCATGGAGACGCTTTCCAGAATAAAACCTCGCTTGTGTCCCCATAACAACATGCCTAAAACACCACACAGCTTGTCCAGTTAAGCTGGGAGAGCTCTCCAGTTTGTCCTTGGTGCTTTGTTCAGTATGGGGCAGGCTGCTGGTTTTTAAACAATGTGACTCCAGAGCTGCAATGCTCCGGCATTAAAAGCTGTGCACTTGTTTCTGATACAATACAGATGAAAGGAACAGGACTTCTAAGTGCTTTTTAAACAAAGAGGAACTTTGGCTCACTAAGAGAGAGAGAAAGGTTGTATATCCAGGGTTGGTCACTTGCCAAGTGCCTGGATGAGCATGCCTAATTCAGAGATACCAACCTTGTCCAGGCAGTACTGGCATAAGTCGTTGCCTCCAACGAGGACAGTGATCAGCTTCCAGTCTTCCTTGAAGTTAATTTTCTAGTGGCACATAAAGCAAACAGATTGCAGCATCCATCGCTTAGGCATGCGGAGGGCACATTCACAAATAGCTACAGACAGCATGGCAGCACAGAGAAAGGAGACGCTGAATTCAGCTGGTGAAAGGAAAGCATCTCTCCAGGGGGAAAATGCGAACTGTTTGCTAGTCCAGCTGCATTTCACCTTGGCTTTTGTAAGGAAATTCCCTTCAGCAGATGAGATCTGTCCGGGTAGCCAAGCATGGAAACATGTCTGTGGCAGCAAGTGTCCCTAAATGAATGTTAGCTTCAGGACAGGGATGGCCAGGGGAGATGGAGCACTGTGGGAGTGGATGCTGGAGTGACTCATGGAGCTGCAGAACCGGAGCTGCTGGGGATCCCTGCCAGCTGGGCAAGTATCACCCCTACGGGCAGGAGGGGCGAGGGGTGCCCCAGGGAGCAGACAGCTGGATTAAAATAGAAGAGTCCAGGAGGCTGGTGACTTCACCGAGCTCATATAAGGGCAGCTGCAGCATCCACGTCACCGCAACCTAACAATAGGCGCTGCTGAGAGCTGGATCGCATCAAAACATTTTGTAACGTTCAGTACAAAGAAAGGAATCTAAGGCAACTATTTTTAGGGTAGTGCATTTACGTAACAAACATCTGCGAAAGGATCCCACAAACAGAGGGAGGGCCTGGGAATCACCCACAGATCTGAATTCTGCTCCTTAACCAGCACTTTGCTCCGGAAGCCTTTCATGAAGAGGCAAAGCGTGGCAGGGACTTCTGCCCCCTCCTTTTTTAAAGATAAACAAAAAGCAGTGGATAAAACCAAGCTCTAGAGCCACATACTATCTTATTGAAGAGCCACGCCAGCTCCCTTCACTCTGCCAAAGAATCAGTAACATGGAATAACTGACAGTGGGGTGAGCATGCAGCATCCGTCCGGAGCACTGGCACAGAGAGGCACATGCTCCCACAGATCCTGCTTATTCAATACCTTCCTTTCCCATTCAGCCTGAGCCAAGGAGCACCAGGCTTTCCCATTCCCTCACAGGGTGCTCTCCCTGCACCAGCAGCTCACACCCAGACAGTCATCTGCTCAAATTCAGCCAAAACTTGGAACAAGGAGGCTTTGGTTTTCTCCCAGATATCCTCCCCCTCCCACCCCAAACTGCAGCAGCAGCCATTGAACTGAAAGGGAATCATCCTTTTAGTGCCCTCTGTAGCCCTCAGTGGAACTGGCACAGCAGTCTGGCCCTCAGTGCTACATTCCCCCCCTACTAATTGTGGGGTGACAGGGATTCACCCAACCCTGAGGTTTCTGGACATTGATCAGTCACTTGCCTGTTCAGGGCCAGAGGGCCTGGTCTCCTAGGAAGGCTTCAGTTGTCCCTTCCCAAAATTGCCATTTCCCAGACCCAAGAGTGAATGGCGCTATTCATGTTGGTCACCAGGTGCCTGCTCCAGCAATTTTACACCCAGCCTTTTTGAATGGTGCTGCTCAACTAAAGCAGTCCTGTGATCTTCCCATAACCTTCAGGTTTCTCCTTTTCTCACTACCCTCCTGGCTGCACTGCATCCTACATTATTCT
Organism: Pezoporus occidentalis; assembly: GCF_034315485.1. Lineage (NCBI taxonomy): Eukaryota > Metazoa > Chordata > Aves > Psittaciformes > Psittacidae > Pezoporus > Pezoporus occidentalis. Next base: position 2,281,453 of record NW_026915836.1, read on the forward strand.
CTGCCTTGTGTGTTTGCACCTACCTACATGGATTTCTATAGGCAAATCATCATCTCCTAAAGGCTGAACCCTGGCACATTCATCTTGGAAAGCACACCAGAGACAAGGACACTGACTTTTGTTCCATCACTGCTCAAGCATCCCATCAATTAAAGTCACGTCCCAGAGACCATGAGAGCACTGAGGGTGGCCCGAGTTCCACTTACCGAGCTGCTTCTCATTAGCTCCACCAATTCACGTGCTTGGGCTGACATATTGCTAGAGAGAGGACAGAAGCATTTTAGATGTGTGCTTTAAACACACATCATCTTCCTGACCTCCCACTCCTCATTTCAGGGAATATTAGGATCAGCAGAAATCAGTGCAAGGAAAGCAAATACCTCGAAAGGATGAGCAAACATAGGACAGAGATCAGCAGCAGTTGCACAAGTGAATAATCTGATCTGAAAGGGCTTCAGCGAGGATGACTGCCAAGTGGCAGGCAACTGGAATGAATTCTTCCCATCTCAGAGTTGGCTTAAGTGCATTTTGTTTGGAGAAAACCACTAATGCCCAGTTGCACAGAGATGTTTATTTGCATAACTCTCTTTGAAACCTGGTGGGGGAGTTTGATGCTTACGCAGAAGCTGGGCACCTAACCACCCATCCTGATCTGACCTTAAACTCCTACAGCTTGTCTTACGACTGGAAGACACTGCTTACGCTGTGGAACTGCCAGTCCCAGCCCGGCTCTGGCCAGGATGCAACGTCCATGGGCTGAAGCACAAACCATGCTGAGACACCAGCGGGAAACCTGAGCTCCTGGTACACTAGAGTAAGTCTGTGCTTGAGCTAATAAGTCCTGCCTCCCTTCAGCACCCACACAAATGCAGTTATAGTATTTGGACTCCCAGAACCATATTGATTGCCCTCAGTCTTTGCTCAGGGCACCCATGAAGTACTGAGTAGCTACACAGCCTATCCCGAAACTCTTTTGCAGTGAATTTACTGACTGTTAAAGGTGCCATAGAAAGTCTTGGAAACAAATTCCATGAGTATCCATAAAGTGAACACAGTGCACACAATACAAGCCCTTACACATTTTGGTTCTTAACATCCTATAGTAGAGTTTTTCTTAAGAGACTTGATTTCCAGATGCTCATTCTGTTCTATATCTTTGCACTGCAAACACAGATAGTTCTTAATGCCTTTAGGAAAGCAGTGGGTTTCTGTTTGGTCGCTTGAGGCACATTTCCCAGAAATCAAGGAATAAATGAGAGATTCTCATGTTTTTTTTTCTCATTACAGATGTGGCCTGATAGTGAATCAGGGACCTGCGCACTGAAGGCTGGGGAGAAAAAGGTACTGGTAGAATCAGAAGTGTAATTAAGGCATTGGCTTAGAAATTCTGGGCAGAAGTCAAATAAATAAAGTAAGTTTCTGCTCCATCTGTAATTTAGAGATAAAAATAAATCCCCCCAATACTGAATTTTATGAAATAATTTAAAAAACCCAGTGAAAATCATCAGGTCACAGAGATATGCTCAGTGCAAGCAGGTAATCAGTATTCACCCAGCCTTAACCTGCACTTCAGAGAGAGTCTGGGTGCCCATCAGTGCTCACCGCTTTGCCCTCTCTCGGCTGTGGCTGTGCTTACCGTGCTGTGGCACCTCTCTGTGCGACGTTGAATCCAGCTGTTTTCATGGAGCTGCCAGTGGAAAAGCCAAAGAGGTCCGGGTTGAATTTTTTCAGGATATCTTCAGAAGAAAAAGCACAGAGTTCACCCATGTGCAGTACAACCGGTAGCGTTGCCTCCCTCAGAAGCACAAGCAGCCGAGCGGTAGGAATGCGGACCTGGGTTTCCCCCTTGTTCACTATGACCTTACAGAGCTGCTTTGGAGACTCTACCTTCCAAACTTCACACTGCAACTATTTCTCTCCGTGGCCTTGAGGGGTCAGGGCCTGGCAGCCCAGGAGATGCACGTCTCATGCAACTCATGGGTATTGAATTTGAGTGCCAGTAATCGTGGTTACTTCCCTTCATGTACCAGGAGCAGATGCTCTGAATACAGTCCTCTAACTCCACTCATCCAGACACCCATCAAGATAATTCTATTTATTGCAGAGAAGTAAATTTTAGTCACATTTCTAGATTTCACCAAAACCCTCAGCAGGGAAGCGGGATGTTATTGTTACCATGTCTGTAGTGCTGTCTGAAACCTCTTCAGAGAGTTTCATTCATACTGCATAAGCAAAATGTACCTTCTATTTCTCTTTAAGCACAGCAATGTGCGTGGTACAAGACAAAGCATATTGGATTTTATTACCAGCAATGTCAGGTATTGTCAAACTGCTCCACAGCTTGGATCGCATGAAAATAGATGAACCACTGTGAACCAAGTCCCTTCCAATTTACAGTCACATTGACCCCTTAATAGTTTCTATGGCAACTACAAGACCGATTACACAGAACATAAGACAAGAAATGTATAGGATTTTTAGGTTGTTTTTTTTTCAGTGCAATGTAGCAACTTGAAACCATCAGGAGGAACCACAGCCTTGTCAACAACCCTAGCTAGATGGACCACTAGTTGTTTCATAACCCTTCATTTGCCCACATCCTTTTCACTCAGTCACTGAAAAGCAGAAAAATGAAACAAAGGAGGAGCAGGCCTGGACTTCAATCACTTTCAGCACATTTACTCCTAATTATTTCAATCAAAAGGATGATACAATCACATGGAGATCCTGTGACGTGGAGGGGCTGAATCTACAGCTACTTTACAAGAAGTCAGGTCAGTCTGGGTTTCAGCTGTGACTCACACGAACTGCTCAAATCCACAATAGATGGGCATTCCCCACTGTTTGCAAGGAAAGCATGACCATTTCCAAATGTTTCCTAGCATCCACTTAGAGTACTTTCAGAGTAATACTTGCCTTTTGCTTTTCTCACATTGATTTTCCAGGATACTCACTGGGTAAAGTAGTCTGTGTCTCCAGGGTGCCATCACCTCCAATGCTACAAAGGGAAAGAACAAAATCACCAAGTAGGATTAATCCTGCAACCATCTGCCTTATTGCCACCATATGTTGCTCTAGCAGCCCAGGAAGGGAAAAAAAAAAAAGACTAACTTCAAAGAGGACTAAGGAGATAAACCACAAGAATTCAGGGAAAGTACTGAAAGGAAATTTCACATTACATCAAGCAGGGAAGCAGCTAAGAGAGAAACTTCCAGACTGGGAACAGAGCAAACTGAGAGAACTGATTTTTTTGTAAGGATGTGCTGGGATGCCCATCACTGAAAGGCGTATTCCCTCACCAAAGTCGGTCCGTGTGACCTTGCTGAAGCTAAGCTTGTGTGCAGTTATGCACAGAAGAGAGACTGCATTAAACACTCACTAACCATCTATCTGCAGTTTCTACAATGCTGATTATGAGAAGAACCCCTGCCTCTATCACCCAAAGCTTGCTGTGTGCAGAGCCAATACATTCTTATACCCCTTCTGGCAGCCCCTCCTGAAAGTACCTAATAATCCAGTACCATCAGACACACCAGGCCATGCTTCTAGCAATCAGGTCTGGTTAAAAAAAGCAACAAAATCCCCACAGAAAACAAAAACAAACAAAAAAACACAACAAGAATCACCGCCTTTCTCTTCCAATCCTGACTCCTCCAGGGCCTACCAAGCAATACTTGCTGTCAACATCCTACTCCTTCATTTACTTGCTTAAGTATGTAACTACACAGCCAGGTGACCCACACTTTTAACTGTGCCTGTGGATGAAAAAGCAAAATGGAAGACTGAGCATTTTCACCTCCAGGAAAGTCCCCTCCAGTCTGAGTCAGATGCTTTGGCTCCTTTTGCAGTCTGGAAAGGATGGAAAGAATAATGTATAAAATACTAGGAGAAAAAATTGCTACAAGATTAGGTAAGACAGACATCGTGATTTCAAAGTGCAGAAGCATTTTGGTCACTTTACTCTGCATCCAGCCAACCTTTTGTAATATCCCAGTTTTAGCATAAATGATCCATGTCCTTATTCAGCAGCACACACTGGCCTCTGAGCGGACCTGCATGTTGTGTGATTCAGATTCAAGGGCTTCTCATTGCCCTGCGTGTTCTGTGCTTCAAATTCAAGGCCTTCACATTTCCAAAAGCAGCTCATCTAAACAGCAGACCATGGAACATCCAGACAGAATGCATCAGACCGTAAGGTCAAGGACATGAGCTTTAGAACTACTACTCTAATATCGTTTTAGTGATCCAGTGGGACCCAGATTAAAACCAACAGCTTTGTATTTGTTTGGATTTTTCTGATGGTAAAGGCTCCATCCTGGCATTTCCTGAAGAAAGCTGATTTTGAGAAAGTTAATAAACCAGGGGAAAAAAAAACCAACCCAAACACTGATTAAAAATTCCCAGCCAGTTTCAGCTGTAAATAAATCAGCAGAGGAGCTGCTTTTTAATCTGGCAAGAAAACAAATCTTTGGTGCAAAATCTACTTTTCCTCTGCCAGACCCCATCTGCCCGTCCAACACACAGACTCGACGAGGTGTAGCAGGGTCGGTTTTGCCAATACAGATAAGCATGTTGGCATAGCTGTTGCTTTCACTGTGCATTGGTGCTAGGGAGTCAGACAGATGCATTCCAGCCAGTGACATGACTAAATTCCTGAACATTTCATTAATCTCCAAGCACATCTGGCCTGAGAGCAGCTTTCCTGCAGTGTGAACTTTAATCTTTCAAAAACAAATAAGACATTGGAACAAAGCTGTGAGGAATTCGAGCAGCTGACAGGACTAGGACAGACCTCTAGCAAGGTCAACACCCTCACTCACATTCAGGACAGCAGTCATGCTTCTGCAGCTTTATAGTTTCTTCGTGGTTTCACTTCATTTTCTAGCCTTCAAAAAGCTGTGGTGTCAATTCAGCCATGAACACCAACTGCATTCAGGGCTCTTGTGGGAAATACCAGGAGGAAAAATCAATGTCTTAGTGGACCACGACAGATCTTAGCTGGGGCAGTCAGCTGCGCCAGGGATGGTTAGGCAGTACAAAGTGTGCACTGCTGCTGGCTGTATGGCACTTTGTACTTGAGGGGTACGTGTATGTGTACACACATGAGGGAAATAGTCTGCCATGTTTTCTGCCCTGCTCTTCCCCTCAATAAATCCCTTCCCAAAAAGCCCAATTACGCTTTGCTGTGGCAATAGAAACTAATAGGAACTGGATGAATAACAGCAGTATGAAAAACTGGCTTGCCCAGCTCTTGAGACAGGGAGCTCGAGCCTTAGTCTGGCCCTTATGAGTACATTTCGTGCACTAAAAGAATTAAAATGTAAAAAAGAAGAGATGTGCGCTAGAGCACATCCATAGCACTAAATGTGGGGGAGGAAATCAAGCAATTAATTCTGAGAGTCATGGCAATGGGTAGGAGGGAGACTTGCAGGGTCATTACTAAGGTCTTCTAAGGAAAGCTCAAAGCTCAGCAGCGGGGAGGAAAGCCGGGATTACATCAGGTCAAGCAAAATCAGTTTCGGAGCTAGTGAGGAGATGAAGATGTGCACGCCTGCCTGCAGATAAGCCTGATCATTTAAGGGCTTCAGTACCTCTGACTCCCTCTGAACTCTACAGGAGCTGAAGCTGCTAGAATGAGCACTGGTTTAGCTCAGGAGTTAAAATTCATGGGAACTGTTGACAGGAATGTTTGCTTTCATCCCATGCCAGAACAATTCTGTAGTGCTGTGTAATTCTGGAACTTTCCCTCAGAAAACTTTGACGCATGTCTGCAGTATTCCCTGCTATTCTTTCCTAGGGCTTCTCTTTGCTGTGCCTACCCTTTTCAGTTTGAATTTCTTGGTACATAGCAGAGTTTTAACTGGAAGATGCCTAAGCCAGGAAGCAGTATCTGAAAGCAGAAGTCTGAGATACAGACATATCAGAATCATCTCGAGTGTGAAACACTTTATTCTGCAATCAGTTATTTCCACTGGAATTTTCATCAAGATCTCTCAGTTAATGAAAAGTGTCAATTGCTTGCTCTTGGTTTAATGTCAGAAAAGGCTGTTCCTATAAGGCAGACAGTTCCCCTTTCAGAAACACTTGAATAAACTGCGTGGGATAGAGAATGTGATCCCATTTCTGTTCTAGCCTGAATTATTTATTACTGGATTACACAATTGCCGGTGTCACTCATATCCCTTCAGGTTATTCCTTTGCAAAGGGACACAGGCAGAGGGATTTTGCTTTGCCAAGCCAAAGCAATTTGATTTCTATCTGATGATGCCTGCCACGATCATATCTAGGCAGAAATCTGACAATTGCTCTTCTCATTCTAAATATGGGAATACAGCAGTACTCACAGTCAGGGAATCTCCCAGTGCTCCTATGACTTTGATATCAGCAGGTTGTAGCTCATGTGCTAAAAAGTAGGAGAAAAAAAGCAGGATTATTGACAATTGAGACAAAACACAGTTTAACAGAACAAAGTTGAAAGTGTCTTGTTCCAATCCAATCACATTTTTACAGTTTTTCAGGGAAAACAAACCTCAAATTCTGTGTCAGCTAAGCAAGAGGCATAACTTCTCGCCTTTGCTTGCAACAGTTTACTCAACTAACACAGAAATCAATGGAACTTAAAAGATCTTCAGAAAAAAATGAAAACAGATCAGATACATTATGGGGTACATACATTCAATCTCTTTCAATCGGTTTTCAGGTTTGGGTCATAGATCAGATTGGTCAAACTTACTGAGCCACTAACCTACCTAGGCAATATTAACCTGCCATGTTGCTGTATATGATATATATATATATATATATATATATATATATATATATATATATATATATATATATATATATATATATATATATATATATATATATATATATATATATATATATATATATATATATATATATATATATATATATATATATATATATATATATATATATATATATATATATATATATATATATATATATATATATATATATATATATATATATATATATATATATATATATATATATATATATATATATATATATATATATATATATATATATATATATATATATATATATATATATATATATATATATATATATATATATATATATATATATATATATATATATATATATATATATATATATATATATATATATATATATATATATATATATATATATATATATATATATATATATATATATATATATATATATATATATATATATATATATATATATATATATATATATATATATATATATATATATATATATATATATATATATATATATATATATATATATATATATATATATATATATATATATATATATATATATATATATATATATATATATATATATATATATATATATATATATATATATATATATATATATATATATATATATATATATATATATATATATATATATATATATATATATAATATATATATATATATATATATATATATATATATATATATATATATATATATATATATATATATATATATATATATATATATATATATATATATATATATATATATATATATATATATATATATATATATATATATATATATATATATATATATATATATATATATATATATATATATATATATATATATATATATATATATATATATATATATATATATATATATATATATATATATATATATATATATATATATATATATATATATATATATATATATATATATATATATATATATATATATATATATATATATATATATATATATATATATATATATATATATATATATATATATATATATATATATATATATATATATATATATATATATATATATATATATATATATATATATATATATATATATATATATATATATATATATATATATATATATATATATATATATATATATATATATATATATATATATATATATATATATATATATATATATATATATATATATATATATATATATATATATATATATATATATATATATATATATATATATATATATATATATATATATATATATATATATATATATATATATATATATATATATATATATATATATATATATATATATATATATATATATATATATATATATATATATATATGACTCTGCTGGTTTTGGCTGGGGTAGAGTTAATTGTGTTCGTAGTAGCTGGTATGGGGCCATGTTTTGGATTTGTGCTGGAAACAGTGCTGATAACACAGGGATGCTTTTGTCACTGCTGAGCAGTGCTTACACTGAGTCAAGGCCTCTTCGTCTCGCACCACCCCAGCAGCGAGGAGGCTGGGCTGCTTTGCTTTTGTGTGTGTGGCTTTTGCAACCGTCTATAACTCAACCCACAAATTTTGTCACTTTTACGCTTTTGATTCTCTCCCCATCCCACTGCGGGGAAGTGAGTGAGTGGCTCTGTGGTGCTTAATTGCTGGCTGGGTTAAACCATGACAACGATAAATGTGATTGTATTTATCCACAGAGGGCACATCTGCTGTGATGCAGAATTTACTGTGTATGGCAAGACAGACTTTCTCTGCTGCTAAATGCATCAGCTTTTGCTGTTTGCTTCCCATCTAGGAGAGGTTTTAAGAACAAAAAGTAGAATCTTTCTTATTTGTGATTTTAGCTTACAAGTTCTTTCTCACCTGATGCTGGGACACGACTGGATGAAGCCTGTTCGGAACACAACAGGTCACTGCCCCAGTTCTGCAATGGCAAGTTACAAAATTGGTTCACCATGATGATATGGAATTCTTATATGGTTTAATTGTACAGCAAAGGGCAAAACCAAATTAAGACACAGATCCAAGTTTGGTACCTATATAGCTCAACAGTCCTTTCCTCCTCTTTGTTGAATACTGTCAAAACGTTAATTACTTTGGATGAAATTTTCTCACCAAAGCATAAAACCTTTCCAAAGATGAAATATTTAATTGAGAAATATTGCTTATGGTAAATTTCATGAGGAGGATTATTTTTTCCCTCTCTTCTACAGCCTGGAGATTTTGCGCATGACCTAGAAAGTGGGGTCTCCAGGTTTTCCATCTCAAAAGATGTAACAACAAACAAAACAAAAATCAATAACAAAATCCTCTGCAAATCTATAATACTAACTTATTACGTTGTATTTTCCCCCATATACCTTGCTAGAAAACTATTCTTTTCCTAGAAACTTTCAAAAAGGGCTTGTTTTCACTGAATATAAAATGTGAAAAAGTTTGAAACTTCAAAAGTTTCCGTAAAGACAGCTATTAGCCTCTAAATAATTGCACTTTGCCATGCCAGGGGAGTTGGAACTATATGATCTTCCAATCTAAACCATTCTATGGTATACTTGTTGGTGATATCAGAGCTATTATGCTTATTCCACCAGTTGAGGAAATTGAGTGAACCACGCATTGCAGAACATCTTGGTTCACCAGCAGAGACAGCTGATGAATGTTCCACCCACACTTATCGATAGTGAGCAACAATATTGTTATTGTTGTAATGGGCAGTGCCTGCAAGAGCAAAGAGCTGCTTATGCTGATGCAAAAGCAGGCCCTGCTTGGAGCAGGAGGTTGGACGAACGTTATCCTGAGGTCTCTTCCAACCCCAATTATTCTGCAATTGCACTATCCTACCATTCAGAGAAAAACTACGTGGAGCAGTGTTCTTTAGAAAGCAGACTTAGTGTTAAAATCATCAAGACAAATTCATCTTTTCTCGTAAAAGAAGATGGCTCTACTATCAGCCATCTAGCTAAAGGCTGGTTGCAGAGGGTAGAAAGGACAGCTGGAGTTATTTTCAGATCAAAGAGAGAACTGTTTCTTTACTCTCTCTACTGTTTCTTTACTTTGCCCTATCACTTTAAAAGCTATTGCTGATGAGATTCAGTGGAAGTACAAGATAACCCATTAAAAGTATAACTCTGGCTTTACAGATAAAAATCGATTTCAGTATTGCAAACTATGTTTGCTGAAGCAAAACCAGCTGTTGCTCTCTGTAACCCTCAAGGCACATAAAGATTTTCATCATTTAGCTAAGCAGGAGGACCCCCAGTATATTGAACTAGACCAGCCCATTTTGACTGTCATCTCCAACCACACTTGGTCTGCATGCCTGCAGCCACTTGTCAAGATCAATTAAGTGCCCCATTTCTTCACATCCTACACAAAGTTTGTTTCAGCAGTTTCTTTAATGAACCCTGTGGTAGTTGCTCAGTCATTGTGGAAAATGAATCTCTTTGAAAATGGATTCCTATCACCTTTGTATCTAACCACATATCCAATATGTAAAGGTGACTGCCCTCTGCAGGTTAAGCTTACCTTAGTGCATGGAAGTACAGTGGCTCAGTAAGAGAATATGGAAACCTTCCTCAGAGCATATGGGGGCTCAGGGCTATACGTTATCTTCTTGCTACTGTTATAGAATCATAGAATAGTTAGGGTTGGAAAGGACCTTAAGATCATCCAGTTCCAACCCCCCTGCCATGGGCAGGGACACCTCACTCTAAACCATGTCACCCAAGGCTTTGTCCAACCTGGTCTTGAACACTGCCAGGGATGGAGCATTCACAACATTCACAACTGTGAGGAGCTTGCTATTAATGATGCATCCCAGGTACCCTACTGTTGACCAGAGTTGTGATACAATTGCACCTATTAATACAATTCTTTTTGTTTGGCTTTTAGGGAGAGTTTAACATTTGTTTACAGAGAAAAAAAAATGCAGTGCAAGATAGACTTCTCTTTCTAAAAACTGGTAATAGTTTATCTCATCTATACATCCGGGCTGATGTGTGAACAGTCACCAGATACAGCTTTGCATGCGTCACAGAAAACACAGCAAAAGATGCAACAATTACCTCTATTGGCTCATCAGTGGGCTCCACAGGTAGGTGTGTGTAGTTGCTATTCTTGTATGTTGCCAGGAATGGTTTGTCCTGGAGAAAGAGGAATACATAAGAGAAATTAGGCAGTAAGCGCATGGCACAGACCACAGCAAGTGATACCAGGCATCACTAAGAAAGTAAATACATAAGCTGCAAAATGGAAATCTGGATTTTGAAACCATGTTGCTTTCTTAAAATTCAGAAGTAAGATTTATGTTCAGCACCTTATGGCAAAAATGACATATACCAGGTCCTGATTGCAGTTTAACATCGTCCTCTCCTAACCTTTCACAAATTACTTAGATTTTGTTAGATATTTAATCCTTTTAAAAGATACCAATGTAAAGTCTAGAGAAACCTGACAGCAGAGGGGAGATGAAAAGACTGATTACTGAAAGGATCACTCCTCTCTGAGAGAGACTGCATGAATTGCATGGTTATTTTTGTTCCCTACTAATGCAACACGCGTTCAGGAAGACATGCACATTGTATAGGCTAAAAAATTTCACTGGGATGTCTCAATTAAGAGCCATTCCAGTGGCTGCATGAGGAGGTCTTACAAAGCACTAACGTATTTGATTGGAAGACTCACTATTCTTTTATTTGCAGGGTTTTACCCTACTTTAAGTTGCCTCAATACAAATGATTTTCCTTGGCTTGCTGGGCCCTTGCAGTCTGGCACACCTGACATTTTGATGGCCATGACTGCTTAAAGCAGATAGAATTTTAAACCTGCAGTGAGAAACTGTGGGAGCAATAAATGGAATTTGTGGGTGTCAGAATCTGAAGTAATTCACTACTCCCTTCAGTAACACAGGGGGTGAAATCCCCTGGAAACAGTTTATTTGTTCCTTTGTATCAGTGCCACAGAGCTTTCTGTGCAGGAAAAGCTACTGGCACTTCCATCAGTGACTTTCTCAAAGCACTGTGGGCTTACCATTTCTGAAAACAACGGCCACATATTCTTTGCAAGGGCTACTAAACTTTTCTGTGCCTACTTCTGAATAGGAGTAGATGAAGGGAAAGAAGGAGAAAAACCACATTATTTGGCACTGAAGAAGTTGCTAAGTTAATTTAAGCTGCCTGGAATGAATACTGGGTAGATCAATTTAAGTGAATCTGAGGACGTTTGAAACATGCCAATTAATAACTCTCAGATCTTCCTTTTTTGAGATGATGAATGTGATATGGACAAAATCCTCTTCTATGACCTGAATGACTGTCTCCAGACCTGAGATAACAACTCAGCTCTCTGATCTGTTCAGTTCCTTGGCCTCCTTGTTGAAACTGCTGAAGAGAGGGAGCCAATTATTGCTGACTGCAGTGGTTATTTCCACGTGCTGATACCTAGCAACTGTACTGCAAGTTCAGCAGCTTGTTTTGTAACTGCAGAAGCAGCTTCCAAAGAGTCTGAAGTATCCCTGTTATGGATCAGGCCAGGAAAACCAACCTGGTGCTAGATCAAGAGATAACAGATAGTGGCATTGATTCTGATGGGAAAGTTAATGCAACATATTCTGTTATTTGCTGTTTGACCTGCCTCTGTACTTCACAGCAAAACAGAACCTCTGCTACAACTAAACCCATACCAATCAGCGTGTTGTCAATTAGTATTCATGGCACAGTAAAAGGTTGAGGGACACCAGAGCAGGTATATGAGAGCACCTGCTCACTCACAGGTAAGCAGAGAACCAAAGTTTCCAGTAAACTTGTTCCAGACATCCCAAACCCCTGCTAACTGCAGCACTTCAAGCACACAGAGCCTCTTGATGCCCAGCTTCCACAGCATGGGTATATTTACCTGAGTTGGACAGTCAAGGACAATGTCAGCCATGAAATCAAACGAGTCAGCTTTCTGGTGTACAGGTTGTAACTAGAAAGGAAGACAACAAAAACCCCATTTTATAACCACGTTGGCCCATCTTACATTTGTGTAACAAGTCTAATTTAAAAGAACCTCAGAATAGCTCTCAAATTTATATAAAACTGCCTGTATTTACAGACCTTGATTTACCCAAGGCTGAAATGCGTCTGCTTCTCAAAAAGAACATGGCAACTGCATAACAACAGAACAACTCTTGAAAGAAGCTTAAAATGGGAAGTGGAAAACTACACTGGATCAGTTGAAACTCCTGGAGGCTTTTGGCAGGCACATGAAGTACCTTGGAATTTCGCCAGCAGGCAAGGTCATAAACTCTTTTCTCTTGCATAAAAGACAAGAGGCTAAGAGTCCCTCAGTTTTTATCACTAAGCTGCATGATGGCATCTCCAACAAAAGGCTGTTTATGCATAGAAGATTGAACCAAATTTAATCAGAGGTACTGTGGGATGATTGCAAGCAATCATGTCAGCTGTTAAGACATTACCCCAAAGTATATAAAAGTTACCATCCAGGATCCAAGATGCCTCCAACTGCATATTGCACTGCACTGCAACGCAACGCTAAAATGGGTTTGCTTAAGCAGTCTTTAACGACTCATTTTCATTAAGTTTTACTCACTTCCAAAGGTAGTAAAGCTAAACTGAATTAAAGCCACTTTAATTCCTAATGAGACATTCACAACGCATGGATTTAAAACAAACTTCTAAGTAATCCATTTTAAATTGACACATGCAGTTACAATTCTTTATTTGGTGGTTTCCCAGAGCAGCCCATAGAAACATCATCCTTACTGAATGCTACCCTGCCTTCCATGACAATGGGTGAAGTAGACTTGAAGTCACTCAGCTATAATCACGCACCTACAGCACCACTCTCCTCCCCACGCACTTTCAGAAGCGAGAGGTTCTAGGCTGAGAGCAGCACCAAATATGGAGGGTATGTGATGAGTTAAGAAACAAACACAAAGGTCCAGCAGTATGCAGGCTTTCATTGCAATGTTTATTACAGAGATTAGTTCAATAGCAGTAAGGTGTAGGTAAAGACCACATTATATGCAGAGCCTGTCACCTTACCAGTGAATTCCAAAGAGCCTTGGCAAGCTGAGCATGGCCTTTCTGGCTTGGATGGAAGCAGTCAGGCGCAAAGTAGGAGAGATCTGGATGCCCATCCTACAAATGAAAGCATAAAGGACACCTGAGTGCAGAAGAATCCACACCGCTCCAACTTGGGGTTGCTGAGGCCAAATCGGAGCCAGTAATGAGAGGCTCATGCTGCTTTTTCTTGCTGATCCAATACAGAATTGTCTCGTGATTACCTGGTGATACACAGTGTATGTCAGCAGGTCCATGAGCTGCCAGAAACACTTAACTAGAGATGCTCATGTGCCTCCAAGAGCAGATCCACCCAGAAATAGAAAACCCATCATTTTCTATTTCGTGTTTAGCCTCCTCTCTGAGCAAAGCTTTACTCTGATACAGATACTGGAGCATCTGAAGGAAATGGAGTTTGGACATTTAAGTATCTTGGCTTTTGTGTGAGTACTGAGATGAGGAGTTTAGGTCACAGATGACTGAAACAAGATTTCGTTTGGTCAGAGTAGCTCTTCCTCAAAACTTGAGCAGGTTTTGATTCAGTGTGTTTAGGCTAGCCTTATTCGAAGATTAGTACCAAAATTTGCATCTATATCTTTTGGCATGTTTAGGGGTAGAGTTTTCAGTTCAGGAACATCTGAATGAGACAAGAAGAATAGAAAACAGCATCCTGAACTCCATTAAAATCTGAACTAAGTCTTGTGAGACTATAAAATATTCAGAAATATTTTGCTGCTGCTTCTGTTTTCATTTCTGTGTTCTCTATCTCGGTACCAAACCAACTTGGGATGACTTCACAGGAACCAGCTTCACCAAAACACAAAAAAAACAAATCCCTGTCTGGTTTTCCTGTGAAGGTTTCCACCGGTTTTCCAAATTTGTCTGTAGCAGCATCTGAACTCTTCAAGCTTGTCCCTGGCTGTTGCTGGCAGTTTCAGGATCAGTTCAGTTCAGTTATTACAGAGCAATCCCAGCTCAATATTTTGCCCTGTCTACTCTTAGCTCCAGGTGAGATGAGGAAGTGCAGAGGCATGTGAAAATTTGCAAGTGGAGTTTCAGTTTCAGAGAAGGTTTCGGTCATTTTCATCCTTTATGAGGCTTACAACTCAAGGAACTGAAACATAACTGCCAGTAACAGGAAAAAGGGCTCACTACATAAAACTGCTATACCCACTAGATCATATGTAAACTTCTTTTTCTGTTGGACACAGAATAATGAGTTATGGGACATAAAGATGTCTCCAGTGAGCAGTGCAGCAGCGCTGCTTTTAAACTGTAACTTTGTACCTCTGGCTTTTATTAATCGTGTTGTATGTTCAGAAAGAAAAATATTTCTGTACCCTTGAGAACCAACCTCTTCGTTCAGGTTTTGATTCCTTTTCCCAAACAGTAATTCATATTACATATACTGCATAATATGTAAAACCAAGAGCTGCTGAGTATATGAAGAAATCTGATGTACTGTACCAGAAAGCAACCAGGTTTAAAAAGAAAAGGACAGAACAAGATGAAAGTATTCTCTATAGGTTAGACATGCACACTTAGTCCTTTGCATGCAGAAGTCTCCTTAGACTGTACCTGACCAAGAGAAATCTTGGGATTTTGGAGGAAAGGCTGGATGACCACTGTGAAATTTTCATGAGTGTCGTATCTGCCAGACTCCAACAGTCTCCGAATTCCAAGCTACAAGAAACAAAAAACCATCACCGATAATCCATCAACGTCTCTGCATCATAACTGTGGTTTTGGCTTGTTTTCTGAAAGCCCATGAATTAAAAGGAGGTTTTACTTGTTAACTGAAATAGCCACGGACGTTGGCAAATGTGGCTTGCAAAGTGGCTGAGAAGGCTGGAACACAACACTGCAACAATACTGTCGGGAACAGGATTTTGGTAACCAAACTCCCACCTATCCATCTGTACTAGGAAACAGAGCTCTTCTGAAGGGCTTTGCTGCTGGTTTTGGTCATATGGTGTTTTGGGTAGCATCAAATTACCTTCTCTTTAGCTCATAGGGCCCATATGGGTAAAATGCTGCTATAATGTGTTGCTTTGTAATCAAGAGCTTACCTCAACTGGAAATCAAGTTACTGCACCAACTCTTGGTAAACACACCTGGTAATCTCTGGTGGCTTCCTTCACCATTGATAAATTTTGTGAGTTTTCTTCTTCTGTGAGAACACAACTGCACAGGTAACTGTGGGAGAGGTTAGAGGAGAAAACAGGAATAGAGAGAATTAGAGTTCTGAGAATGCACAAGTCATCCTTTGTCACCCAACATCCTCGTGACATGGGAGTAATAAGGAAACATGTACAGTTGTGTTTCTGTGGAAACGGCTTATCATCCTTGCTGTTGTTCATCATTTCAACCCTTAGTCTTATGTTCTGCCTCATGTGAATGGTGCTGCTCTAAATCAGTTTGATTTCATTCCCAGCTATATCAAAGTAAAGTACACTGTACTTTACTTTGTGATAGTTTGTCCCTTTCATTACACCTTGGCATCCAAAGGTCCTGAAGCTTGACGAAGGCACATACCTGTCCCTCTGAAACTAGAAAATAGATCTTTGAAGTTTACTGGCTGCATTGCCTCTGAGCTGGTACATTTCCAATCAACAATTCCTTTTGCATTGCCAAAACACAGAATTTGTCCCTGTCTGGAGGGTCAGCAATGAATGCAAATTACCCATTGCAATAAAGCCTCTACAACAGGAGAAACCCGTCTACTCTGCAAATACTTCACGTTCTGTAAAAGGCCTGAAAATCCAAATGCTTGTGGGCTTCAACCCCACCTTGAGGAACCCTCAAGGAGGTGTATATTGTGTACCACAGGAAACCTTACAGCTCTGGACATGGACAAAATGCGTGGATTCTCTGACAACACTTAGGTCAAAGCCAAGAGAAGGCAATGCCATGAGGCAGGATGATGTCCACACTGCATGGAATGTCTGCAGGACTGTAGTGCTACCTTTGATCATCAGTTCAAATGAGGAGAGAAGCATGGAATAAGAACACGCTTTCTAATCATGGACAGTAAGCTCAGGTACAAAAGGAAGTCAAACAAGTCTTACTCTGCCATGTAAGTGGGGCACTGAACTTGAGTGTCCACAAACAACTGTCTCAGAGGGTGGAGGTCCATCACTTCAACCAGACTCACTAAAGCTTTCGGAACCTGAAAGGTAAGTTAGACTTTAGCGTAAAAGCAACTGATTATGCAGCCCATGCTGCATTTATTTTACCCTAAAGTCCAGTCATTTGACCCTCTCTTCCTTTTCTCTCCGTCTTCTTTTCTGTGTTTTTTTTTTTTAACTTCCTTTCTCCATTGCTGAAGGGAAGAAAAAAAAAAAAATAAAGGAAAGTAAAAAAGCAACAATTCCTCCCCAAACTCAGTTTTTGATCCTTCTCCAACACTGTGGCCCAGTGTTACTGTCTGCCATTTCAGACTGCATCTCACTACTCTCAGATTGACAACACAAAAGGAAATGCTTTTGTAGAAGTCGATGGAATATGCTTGGTGCCAGAATGGGAAACAACACAACAAAAGCAAACAGACAGAACAGCTAGCACCGGTCAGTCAGGTACCAGTACAAGCTAGAATGCAAGGACAATTTCACAGCACTTGCCTGCTCATGCAGAATATCAAGAGTTTCTTGAATCCTCCTGGTGAAATTCACAGCTGAGTAGTGATCCTGAGAGAAACAGAAGAGATTACTGCTAAGTGGAGACACAAAGCATTTGGGTTGGGAGGCTGGAGAATCAGATTAATTCACTTTCTTTTCTGGCACACAACACTGCGGTTGGTCTACTGCTCTTGCTTCTTTCTAGAGACAGGTATTTTAAGCATATCAATTAATTCAAAATGTAGACTGTCTGGGTGAAATTTTAGGTTTAAAATAAACCTTGTTGAGTAGTATATTTAACTCAAATCCACTGGGTCCTTCATGTAAAGATGCAGGAAGGAACCCAATCTGAATGCATGCTGAACAGCATAAACCAAGCAGCCATAGGTGTGCTCAGAGCCAGCCGATAAGCTCTCATAAAATGAGGTGAAATCCTTGCTAATCAAGGTCATAGCTATAAATAAAGCTATAAAACTTGGTGGCAGCAGCGAAGATGCCTAGTGAGGCTCCTGCAGGAGCAGCAAATTTCTCAAGCACAAGGGGGTACAGGAGAATTGAAAATGGTCACAAGAATTTAGCATTTTAAAGCAGGAGAGTAAAAGCTGGCCTCTCCTTGCCACCTGCCCACTCAGCTCCCATGATCTCCTTATGGCAGCCCTAAAGGCTTCTCTACAATCCAGAGAAGCATAAAATTCAAATGGCACTGGGCACTGCGCAACTTCCCTAATATGCACCTTCCCTAATACCCTTCCTAGCACCTCCCTACACTGTGAGTTATGGGGTAATGACTCCTGTAGGATTGGAGTGTCGGTAGTTCAAAGCAGTACAGGTCTTTCTTGGGTGTCTTAATGAGGCTGTGCTAGGAGTAGAACAGTTACCACATCAGAGGAGTGAAGCTTTTCTTCCATTTTTTGCTCATGGTTGAAAGACAGTAGCAAAGACAGTGATTCTTACCTTGGAGTAAGCCAGAGAGAACAAAACCATCCGATGCTGTAACTGGTTTTACATCAGGGCACTGCCAGCAGCAACCCCCATCAAAACATACAGCAACGCATATATAACTCATGTGAAGGGTCTAAGGATCCATGGATTTCCTTTGATGTGCTTCTACATTCACATCACAATCCCACTACAGTCTCAGTTAACCAGTTCACTACTCACAGGGTCTTTGCAATAGTTGCACAGATCGTTGCCTCCGATATGTACTGTTATCAGCTTCCAGTCAGCACTGAAGTCAATTCTCTGTGCAATAAGGAAAAAAATCACAAGCCTGAATTTCCTTGACTTTTTGATATGCACACGGTATCACTGCAGGTGGATGTATTGTGTGAAGCAACACGTGTTTCTTTTCGTGTTGTAAGATTAAAGGAGTCCCAGGCAACTTACAGGATCAGTTTGCATTAGTCTCAGAAGATTTCTTGCTTGGGCTGGTAAGTGCCTGAGGAGGAAGACAACTTGTGAGTGAAAGAAGCACCTGTATGGAAAACTCAATATTATCGCTCTCCAGACATCTTAAATCAAATTGTCAGATATCATAAGGGCTGAGTGAGGAGACAGTACAATACTCATGTTGCTGTGATCAAATTACAAATTCGTATCTTTGTGGAAAAATCAATATCAAATTGAACTTGAATCCTGATTTCTTTCTAATTCAATGATTAATCTGGAACCATAAGTTTAGCTGCTTTTACAGTGCTTAGCACCTAAACCAGCTGAAAAGCCAGACACAGAAACGTGTTTGTAAGCAAATGAGGTGGCCTGTTTAGAGCTAGGTGGCCACCAGTCTATTCCTCCTGGACTAAAACAACAAGGGGATCCCAAGTCCCCTTATTTAACCGATCTCTTGAGCAATGTTTGTGCATAAACCACACCTCATCCCCCTGCAAAGCTGAAGCGTTTCAGAGTTCACTGTGCACACCTCCCTCATTTCTGTAGCCTGCACCCGGAGCCAATACTTCCTTTTCAGTTATGTAAAGCATCTCTGTGCACGCTGCCTTTCAGGGCAAGTAAAAAACAAAGAAACTCTCCAGATTACTCAGGCAGGTTAAGATGACAGCCTTGCTGTTTTCCAATAGCCAAGTGAGCACTCCCTCTATCTCTTTTTTGTATATATACACACACATATACATTTTTATATATATATATATATATAAACTTCCATGAATTTTGAGTTACTCAGATTGAACGCTTCAACCTTGTTTGACTGCCCTGACACGCTGATCCTCAAATATGCATAGAAAAGAGAATGTGGTTGGAAAGCTTCAGCCTTCCAGGCAGCTTTGTCCTATGGTATGAGCTGCATCTCCCTTCAGGCTCTTGTTAGAAACACTTCACTGGCTGTCTATCATTTCTGGAAGCATTTCAGCTGACATTAATAAGCATGACGCTTGTTCTGTATGGCAACCAGAGCTTAGCTCTCCGTTGCAATACCATGTTTACTGGAGGAACAGGAGATCTCTCTCACCACCCTTCTCCAACGGAATACTGGTCTAATGCTAACATAAGTGTATTTACTGGGCAATGAACCCTGTCATACATCTACTTGTGACACAGACACTGTAGGCATGTAATAGTTCTGTTCACTGTTACCCTTGTCCAATGTCATAACCTACTTATTTACATCCTAAAGCTATGACAAACCACAAGTGCTCACAGTTTTCTTCTGTTCTTACTATGGAAACCCCTAAGCTAGGGCATCAACTTGAATATTGATCCAGAGAAAAACACCACTTGTTGAGCTGACTGCCTGCAACACCTCCATTTTCTCATGCAGTCACTGAAACACTGGTGCATCCTGAACCAATGCAGTCAGTAAGATCTAACATGAATGAAGCAGTGCCAGCAATCACCCATCCCTGAGCTGCACTTTCCACCAAATATAGATCCTGATCAGCAGAAACTGTTTGCTAAAGGGAAACACAGATATTTTCAGTTCTTATCACCTGTTCTCTACTCTCAGTCCTAAATTCTCAACCTCCTTCTTTGACACGTGTTGGAGATCTCAGCCAGGCTCTGCTTCAGCAACATGCTTCAGATCTATCCTTAACTCCAGCATGTATGTAAGCACTTTGGTAATGAATGCAGATAGGCTTAGATCTGATTCAGATCCTGCTGAATGAGACCTGCATTGCTACACTGCCATCAAGTTAACACAAAGCAGCCAGTGATTTCATTTTAAGACACCCTTACAGCTGGTTTCCAAAGGCTGGTAAGGGTGCAAAACTACCTGATTTTAGAAAGGTTCCAGTACTTCTGGAAAGCAGTTTCCAGACTGGTACCCAAAACCGAGAGAGGCCACAGAACAGTTCTGAAGTACCAGCATTAACTCCTGGGCTCTTTTTGCCCTTTGAATCAGAGGAAAATGAATATTTTTGGCTGATGAAGAATAAATGCTGGATTGCATCATCACTCCAGGACCAAATACCTAAGGCAGGAGAAACAGTTCCTTACATTTGAATACACTTCAGTGTTCAACTAGGATGCATTCATCTTCTCAGGTGCATCAAGAGCCCAAACAGAACAAAACAGACAAACAGACAGATGCACAGATGTGACAAAACAAAACCCCAAAAGAAGCATCTCAAATTTCAGGGATACTAGTGAGGTAGTTTACAGGACTTTACTTTTGCACACCTTTCTAGAGAGTCACAAGACAGAAACAACAGATGACTAGCAGAAATATGGGACAATTGTGGTCTGCATCTCCTTGATGGATGTTTACAAAGCACGGTCGCTGAACACAGATATCTCCACTTCATCATGTTTATCAAGTCCAGCTGCTTGCATGGGAAGAGAGAAGACTAAATGGTAGAGATGAAGTAGACAATTTTTCATTAGACTAACATGCATCAACTATTTCATTCAGCTAACTTTAACATCTTGGGTGCTACTGATACAAGCTGCTTGAAGTTTTATGGGTGACTTAAGAGGCTGTATATCCTGTTTCAAGTCTTCCTACCACTCAAAAAAAGCCTGTTTAGGGTTTAACTGACACAAAATACAAACCAGGCACCTATCTTATTCTTCCCTATAACAAGCAAAAGCTGAAACTAATCTGGATAAATGCTGTATTTAGAAGTATGTTAATAAATTCTCCTTGGTGGCTGAATCAGAGCCATAATTCTTGCACGTCTCAGTGACACACAGATACACTGAGTCATCACTAGGAAATAAAATGCCTTCTCTCAGGTATGGGCAGCTGTAGGATATATCAGGGCACCTAGCAGACTATGTCTCTCAGTAAATAAAAGCATTTACTGAGATTGCTGGTATGAGTCAGGATTACTCAAGGCCTGCAGGAGAGCAATAAATATATCCAATAAATCCTTACAATCTTTGCTTAGATATAACAAACTCAAACACCTCACTTAGCTTCTGAGCTTCACTTCCAAGACCTCTTTGGGAAGTAAGAGGGATTTTTTTTCTTTAAACAACCAAAATAAGGTCTGGGTAATGCCAACTAACAGTGTCAAATCCAGCCATGGGCTGCCAGAACCTGTGCCCAAACTATGACTGACTTCCAGCAGCCATCTGTTTTGTTAATTAAACAGCACTGACTCTTTCAGTAAGAAGCCAGGGATTTCTAGGATAAGAAGTACAGCAAAGCTCAACTCATGCAGCCTCCCAGGTGTGACTATAAGCAAGAAGCCAAATTCAAATGACTGCAGGACATTACAAACCCTATTATATTGGCAGAAGTGGTTGCAACTGCATCAGGTCTGCAATGCACCAAACCCCATATATGACCATCACTAACTTTTCAGATTCAAGACTGTGGCTGTTCTTTTTACTCTCTCTTATCCACTCCTGCTTGCTTATTCAGAAACCTGAGGCTAGAATTATGAAAGATTTCATCTACTTTTTCTCCTATTATCTCTTTAACATTTCACTACATGCTCACTTTCTGAAAATATCCATAATCTCAGAGATTTATTGACAGATAAATAGATAAATTAAGAGCTGTTCAAGAGGAAGAGTAGAAACCACCACCTCCAGTTTCTGCCAGTTTCTTGATTGTGGATTTCATAACCAGGACTGTTATCTTCATTTGAATGTTCAGCTATGAAATAAGCCCATACATTTAACAGGTTTTTGAGGGAATTTAAACCCTAACTAGTCTGGTTTTGCTTGCTCTTCAGAGCAAGTTGTGACAGCACATGAGACAGCTGAAAGTCAATTAGATGAAGCATCCATCACCTGCATATGTTAAACAAGAAGCTACATACTCAGCCTGCGCTCCAGGAACTGCCTGGTTAAGGAATGCATTCGACTCATTTGCACTCCCTGTACCAGTCGAATAGCCCACAGTTGTGACATTGAACTCTCGAAAGATGTCTGAAAAAGAAAGATAGCAACAAAGGGAAAGTTATTACACCTTCTGCCTACCCCAGGGACTCGCACACACCAGCACTGCTACAGCTCTGCTCTCTGACAGCACTGCCACAGCTACTGCAGCCTCCGGTCCTCTAGATGCATCCACCAAACAGTGGCAAAAAGGATCACCAGCTGGTAGTGATGCAGACAGCCCTGGGCTTGCTGTGCACTGCACTGTCACCGGTGGATACGATGAGCAGAATTAAGAATTGCTGTGTATGGTAATAGCTCATGTTGTGGTGGTTAAAGCCTAAAATAAGACCCTCAGTCATATGATGGTGGCTTTGTGAAGCAAACCTGAAGGGGGTTTCAGCCCAGCAGGAGCTCGTTTTCAGCCAGGGGATCTAGGTCTGCTTCATGGCTGTGCAAAATCTCTTACTACTGACAAATATGAAGATGAAAGCCTCAGATGCATGGCTCTGATGAAATATCATCTTGTTCTCTGTTACCTCCATAGTAGCTTACAAAAGGAAGTCAATAGAGTAATTCACAGCTGAGAGTGAAAATGGTTGCATTGTAAACTATAATCTCAAAGGTTGAATTTAACCACATTTCAAATAAAGGCTCTGTCAAATGTAATAGCATCCAGTGAATCCATTAATTGCTTATTCTGATTATATTCTTGTTACATTCTGCTTGTAATAATGGGCAACATACAGAAGGACAGTTTACTGTCCCTCGCCAAATAGAAGTTTATTATTAAAGCTGATCCAAACTGACTCTCGAGTGGCTTTACATTAACAATAGGCTGAGCTGCAAGAAGTTGCATGTTTCAGTGAAGAGAAAGTTAAAATTACTCCCTTCAGGTTACATGTGTGAGTAGTCAGCTATATTTACCAAAGAGGTCTCCTCTGTGCAAACATCTCCTTTTGGAAAAAGCTGCAGTGGATTATTTATTAAATGCAAAAGTTAATTGCATCACAAGCACAGACATAGCAGGCTTTTGTAGAGATTCAAATAACGCTCACCCAGCACTCGAGAAGGGAGGGGGAAAAGGAAGTAAGGGAATTTCTAGATGCTTCTCAGCTTCACTGATGAAGCCAGCTTTTTATTCATTAGTCCTATGATATTGTTCCTTTGAAAGGTAGCTCTTGTTAATTACTCTAATACAGCTTTGAGATACTCTGTAAACACATCATAAATTAGCCCTCTCCCTCTCTCCAATCTTGCCAATTAGATCTAGCAAAGCATTTACTTACTAGGTAGAGTTGTCATGTTCTCTAATGATGCATCTCCTCCAATACTAAAACAGGAAAGAGAAATCCTAATCACACATCTCTTAGCTGGACAGAGACAATAAGCAAAGTGGAAACCTACCACACATCATGAGAAAAAGGGGAGGGTGATTAATTTGGTAACTATCAATATATTGGATTACACGGAAAGGACAGACGTGGAAGCGCTGTTGGGGAAAATGGCTGAGGTTTCAGTCGTAAAGATGCTTGCCAGACGGATTTAATGGTCTTGCAGCTGTACAAGGGTGTAGTCAATCGTGAAATGGCAGAAAATGCCTGAGACAACTACATACTCGAATGGATGAGTCCTAAAGTACTGCAGATTAGAAGGTCAGCTTTGAGACCAGTTCTAGCCTTGTAAAGCCACTCAAGGCAGTACCAAACAGCCGGCCCATGGGAGACAAGAGAGCTCCAAGAGCAGCTCCTCATTCCCAGCTCCTGCATCCTGCACATTGGTGCTCTCTCAAGCTTTCCAAATTGGTGGGGCACACTGAGGCCATGCTCTGGCTTACGGAGAGGTGGTTAGGACAGCACAGAGCTGTTGAAATCAATGTCAACTGAGCTACATCATCACAGCAAACAAATTTAGTCTTTTACAAGTGTGTGCTGCATGTGGTGAAAGTTCTCCAGTTAAAAAAAAACATTTTCTGTGGTGCTACAGAAAGCTGTCAAATAGCAAATATTGAGAAGTCCCAAAAGCAGCAAGTTACGACTCGTTTGTGATTTTTCTCCAGCTTTGTAGATTTACAACTTGCCATCCCACCATAAGAATACAAACAGTCATGAGCAGCCAAAGATGAAAGTGTGAGAGAAGTCACAAGGCTAGCTTGAAATCCATTGCTTAAAACATTTTCTGTAAAGGCACCTTTTTGACAAATCCTGGATCTTGGTGCATCTTTCACAAGAAATGCTAGCCCAAAAAGCAACTTTTTTTTTTTCCTTTCAAATTTCTGACAGCTGAAAGACCCCAAAGGTGTGGAAAGGAATAATATTCTTTACAGGAGAGAATGCATCTCTCCTCGTCACTTTGAATGAAGACTTACCTCCAAGACAGTCCCCGATATTCAGTGCTCAAATCCAGGAGACTATCTGAGGCAATTCCTGTACCAGCCTACACATTAGTTTTCATTAACCAAATGAAATTAAAGCACAATTACTAATGCAATAGTCATACATAATAATTTCATTTACTTTTGAATGCATCTCTTCAAAAGCTTTGGAAAGCATCTGGTTTTCTAAAGTCTTCCTTCTGAAGAATGCTTCAATACCTTTTGTAATTATTTACAAGCAACTTATTGTAGGTGACACAAAATAAATGATGGAGGTGGGGAACAAAAGGTTTTTTCTCATGGGTCTAGAAGAGCTGAATAACTCATTTATGGTTGCATTAGTCAAGAATGATGAAAGCATCTCAAACAAACTTTCTGGCTAACGATAAGTAAGACTATATGAACACAACAGAGAAAACAAATGTATCTCAGAAGGAAGCACTGTGATATCTTTACACCAATTTGAAAAGCGTTTTGCTAAATGGAGAGTCTTGTAGCAGTACTACAGCAAGGAGGAAAGCACTCTACATTTATGCTAAACAAAGAGGCAAGCTAGCAACTACATCCCTCCTAAAATACCACCAAGAATTCAGAAGCAGGGTGCCTGGCAGCTGTGATACTATAGCTTCATACTAAATTTGAGTATGGGGTAGTACAGCACAAGACCAGGTAGACTGTTTGCTACTACCTCAGATTAAACAGCAATACTACATTTTCTTCCATGTACAAGCTTGCTTGGATTAATGGAAGACTTGTATTCAGAATGGCTATGCACAGACCAAGTGCAGCTCTGATACAGCAATGCACCACTGCACTGTCAATGAAAGCTCTATTCTCAGTTCCTACAGAGTATACTTAGAAGCAGAAACACCTGCAGGATCCTGGATATTATAACGTGGCAACCACAGCTATATACAGAATATTTGTCAACATTGCAAGTTTGCATTTGAAAGCTTCCATTTATTTCAGCAGCCTCCAGTGTGTAGGAGTTTTAGCAACATGCCTGCCAGAGAGTTGTAAAGGCTTCATGGTTTGTACACACAATATCGTTGTTGTTCAGGCTCAGATTCAGAGAAACCTATGTTCCAATTATGTCTTTCTGCCCAGTGTTTCCTTTGAGCTGGCTGTAGAGATCCAGTCTTTGACTGGTATGAAAACAGCAGGCAGAAGGACATAACTGGAACATACAATGGCCAGACCTTGAGACATATTTCTTTTAGACTGCCTCAGATAATCATTGCCATCAAGAGCTACATCTTGATAAAGAAATTAGCTATAAGTTAAAACAGGAACACACACACAAGACTGAATATCTTCTTAAATTGATAAAGTGAGAGGGCTCTTATCCTTGTGCATCCTTATCTCATTGAATAACATGCCACTATCCAACATCCCTTAGTCACACTCTGTTCCTGAAAGGAGAGAGGGAAAGGAACAGGTTCACCAGCCTGGTTCTGTTCAGAAAAACTCTGAAAAACACAGTAACCTAAGGCTGGTGCTGTGTCCCATTAGTTTCAACAGCATCTGATCGCTTCTGTCTGCAATTCAGACAGATATTTAGGCACCTCTTTAAAGGGTTTGCCTGTGTTTTGCCTGAGTTCAAAAGCATGTGAATATGTGCGTGGGGGAAACAGTGCTGGAGAACTGACACCTTCTTTCCTGTTCTAGCTGCTAGATCTATTATCATCCATGAATGAATGGATCTTTGCTTCTAGGTACAACAGCTATTTCCTCTCCACCGGCGCAGGCACATGTTTGCAGTTTTACCAAGAGAACAGTAAAAACCCTATCTTCTTACCGTCAAAGAATCCCCAAGGGCTGCTATAATTTTCACATCAGCTGGCTTTAGGGAATGCACTGCAAAGGAAAGAGAGAGACAGTTGAACCTGGATAGCAAATAGCTATTCCTTTTCACCACTGTGTGTGTGAAACATGCCATTGTGCATTCTGATGCTCAGACAAGGTTTTGCAATACCCAGGTGGTAAAACAGGAGGTCTCTCCAGTTCATCTCATGTGGTTGTAGCAGTAGCATACGTGTATTATTCAGCATGTCAGTGGTTAACATTGCTAGTGAAAAGACAGACCAGCAAGGAGCAAACAGTAAGTTGCAAACAATATCCAGCACCAAGCTGAAAGTAAAACAGCACAGTTTAGACAAAGCAGGAACAGGAAAGCTCTAAAAAGGTGGAGAAGAGGAAGAGAAAATGAAGTTATTTGAAAAACTGAATACTTGAAATACATGAAAAACATGACTAACATGCATGAAGCTGGATTTCCAGTTTCCTTCCCCAAGATTTAGGTGGCATCACTTACAGGCTATGTCAGCACCCAGATTTGGATTTTAGCATGGATATTTTGAAGTTCTCCACTGGCAGTGACTTAAGTGGAGCTACTTAATCAGAATGCTACCTTGCGTGACAGTATGGCGCTGTTTCTATTAAGCAGCTGCTGAGAAACATGACATCTTTTCTGAGCAGTACTTTTCACAGTCCAGCAGTCATTTCAGCAGAAATAAAAACCATCTTGAAGGGCAGTTGAAGGTTGTTCAGCCTCTTAACATAAAACAGGCAAGACTACCTGAAGTTGGAGGAGGGGAGGATGGAGACCTGTCCTCGCATAGCAGCTGGCTTCCATAATTCTAAAGAGAAGAATAAAGCTGAATAGCATTTGACTAGCAAATACAGTCAGTTGTAACTAGGATCTTCCTAGTAGAGGCCAGGTGGATAAACCAGAACCTCTTTAGCATGTAATTAACCAGACAGGTCTTGGCTGCTCATTCAATAGTCATATTTGGTATTGCTCAGATTAGGGTATCATCCTGCACTGATAACCTTGCTGTCCGAGCCTGTGTTCTTATAGGTGCTTCTGGATGTGTTTTGCTTAATTCTGGGGCTGCTTTCCTGTTCCATGCCATGCAGTCATCCTCCCAAGCCCCTTTGAACAAAGACTGATTTCACCTGCACTGCAGATCATGACTCATCTGGTTACCATACAGAAACAGATGCAGCAGAGTGGGATTATAATAACACAGTTGACACTTACTGGAGCTTGGTTAGGGTATATGTAATTACTGTTCTTATATGTCCTCAGGAATGGCTCAGCCTACAAAACAAGACAATCTCAGTCAATGCAAAACACCGGAAGAATATATGTAGATTTCCATTCCCCAGCTTTCAGTTCTCAGATGTCTGTAGATGATTAGCATCTTGATGCAAATGGAAACCCAAACAAACAAACAACCACCCCCCCAAAAAGGCATTTTTAAAATGCCTACAATAACAATGTGAGTATTTTCACACAGCCAGAACATACAGAATATGCTCAGGACCTCGCTGTGTGTGATTAACAAGAAGCTTGTGGTCTTACTGCAAGGCAGTCCCAGTGACCTTGGCAAAGCTATGCTGACTGGTGCAGCGTTTCTTTGCTTCTCTACTGAAGCTCTGTTATTCAGTGTGGATACTTGATGACCTTGACTAGGTAGGCCAAACACCCTTCCCTCATGTTTTTGCCAACCATGATGTGTGACTGTGAGGAAGCTTATTGCTCAGACAAGCTTGCTGCCCTCCATCTAACAGGGGAGCATTCATACTGCTACTAGTGGTAGGGGCACAAAATACATGGGCAAGTGCTCTAGGCAGTTGGTAAAGGCTCATGCAGACTCCCAGCCACCTATAGCACCTCCACATAAACACAGACACCTTTTAAACTTACCTCAGTTGGACACTTGAGAACAATCTCACGGTCCATTTGCTGATTATTTGTCTTCTCCCCTAAGGGTTCCATCTGTGGAAAAATGGGGGTGCACAGAAGCAAAGTGAATAAGAGAGAGCAGCAAGTAATGCTGTGCTACCAACCACTGGAAACCACCTCTGCAGCACAGCAAGACAAATGCAGTGTACTGCACCCATGCTAATGGCTGCCTCCATGCACTGCTTCTTAGCGTGCTGAAGAGGCTAATACACATACACCCCGAATGCGGTCTGATAATCAACATGCCAGGCAGGTATCATCGCCCTGAAAGAAGCCTCAGCACCCCCAGCCTTAACATACTCTGAGATTTACTAGCTGGATGTGACTGGTTTAACAGTTCAGGTGAGCTTTTTTCACATGATCTCTCTCTTCCTTTGTAAACACAATCAAGGGTTTGGAAGAGATAGGGTTAGCTAGATACTTGCTCCCTGAAGGGCTTTTTTGCTGCCAAGGGTAGGATGGAACAGAAAAGGGATGACCAATATATCCCTTAGAAATCTTACCATGTTGTTCCACAAAGCACGTGCAGCCTGGGAATGAGTCTTCTGGCTGAAGTGGAAACAGTCTGGGGCAAAGAATGAACTGTCCGGCAACCCCTCCTAGAGAACAGGATGAGTGCTGTTACAGAGGCAGTAAATATACAACAGGCTGTGCATTATCCCCTCTCTCTTCCAGAGAAATACTGCAGCTAACTTCAAACTGAAGTAGCTGTAAAGGCCTCTGAAGCCAAGAGAATGAAACTGGTCCAGAGAACACTAGTAATTCAGAACTAAGAAGCCTTGAAATCTTCTAATATAGGATTTTCAAAGTAATAAGGAATACAGGCCACTATGACTGTATGTATGGAATACCTGGGCACAGATCTTGATTGTATTGTTTATTTCTCCTGAGATTAATACACTATACTCTTCCGAAGAACATACTAAAAGTCAAACACCAAAGCACTGGAAGGGATTTGTGATGTATAGGGAAGATACGGGAAGTGCTCCCTGCTGAAGATTTTGAGCTAAATATCTACTGCATGGTTGTCTCATTGCTGTGGCATGGACTCAGTGTCCCAGATCATGTCTACAAGGTTGGTATTCCTGTTGCCCATTATCTACTATTATTCCATAAGCATTTTCTGCAATTTTAGATGTTAACTGAATCTTGAGTTAAAATTCATATAATATATATATATATACTGCACATAAATAATTATTAGGCTAGAAAACTGCTGGTCACACTTAAAGCCAAGACAATTTTAAAAAGCCAGTGGAATCACACCAGGATTTAATGTAGGGGCAGGCGTTTTGGTTGTTTTTACCTGTGTTTTTGGCATCTCGATATTCACTGAAAACGGCTGCGTGACCACTGTGAAATCATCTGTAGTGTCATACCTTCCACTCTCCACTAACTGGCGCGTTCTCTCCTAAAGAGTCAAAGAAAAGTTGTCACTGTTCCTCCTTTTACATTCAGCTTATTGAGTCCCTCCATCCATTTACATCTCAGCCAAGGCTTTCCCCTCCCTAACGCAGAAACCCAGACATGGCTGTGGTTTCCAGCTCACGCCGGGCAGCCACCACAGCTGTCTTTGAGGCACGCATCCCAGGCTTCTTTGCAGAGGCAGCCTGGGGACGGGTGCCCGACTGACACCAGCAATTAGATTTTCTGTCAAAAAGATGTTCTTCCAGCACCACCGAAGCGTCTTTGATTTGGCTGACGTCCCATGCCCAAAGTGTGTTCCTGAGTTATCGTGTTCTTTGACTTAATCTGATCTTCAAGAAGATAAATGATAAAAAAACCTGTGGGCTCTCTGATGTATTCTCCTTTCTTTGTCTCTTTAATAACCTTTCTTCTTGTCTGTTTTCCTGCTTTAATGAAACAGAGTCGGAAAGATCCTGAGCCTACTCCCATCTCCCTCTCACCCTTCTTTTGTTTTAATCACAACTACAAATATGTCAGTAAAATGAGTGGAAACTGTCCCCCATCTCCAAGTATTAGCTTCTCTGTGGTTGTTTGATCAACAGGAGGGTGATATTAAACCTGTAACATAATGCCGCATGTCTTACCTGATACCTTCTGTTAAAGTAGACCAACTTCTTGAACTCATTGGAGTTGTCCTCCAGGTTTAAAACACAAGGGCATTCGATCCTGTGGGATGAGAGCACGGTGCTGAGGTCTGCTCCTCATTTTATCACCATTTTTGAGATGACAAGCTGCAGGGTTAAAAGCTTCTTGCAGGGGAATTTCTCTCAAAGGCTGCTCAATGGGAGCATTAGCTCTCACCTCTGAGTTTCTCCACAGCCCTGATTCTTGAGCAGAAACACATTTATTAAGCATAAATTCATGAGGATAAAGTCAGGAAAAAGCTCCATGCAAGCAAAAAACACACTGGATGACCATGGCAATGTTTTGGCAGCAGGAGTGAACCTTTGTACAGGGAGGCCTGCACTGGACGCAGCCAG
This sequence comes from Pezoporus occidentalis, assembly GCF_034315485.1. NCBI lineage: Eukaryota > Metazoa > Chordata > Aves > Psittaciformes > Psittacidae > Pezoporus > Pezoporus occidentalis. The sequence continues at coordinate 2,312,806 of NW_026915836.1, forward strand.
TTCTAGACAGCTTCAGTGAATCAAACACAGGGCACAGCTGAGCCTGTCAGCCAAGGTGGTGGTGGTGCCTCTGCCAAAACCTGTGTAAGAAAGGGCAGAAAACACTAGAGAGGAAGAAGAGGAGAGAGCAACAGTGGAATAAGGAGGAGGTGCTCCTCGGCAGAGCAGGCACCCACCCTGGAGGGACTGCAGCCTGTGGATGAGCCCACACGCAGCAGGCACATACGCCGGAGCACAGGACATGCGAGAAGGAAGAAGCAGCAAAGAGAGATCTTTATGTCCAGACCACAGTTCCCTGTGCCACCCATGCCTCACTGAAGAGACTGAAGGTAGCCTGTAGCAGTAACAAGGACAGAGGGAGAAGTGCCTGGAGTGAACTCGAGCCTGGAATGAAAGAGGATATGTGCTTCAACTGTTTAACTTGCTTGTCTGTCTGTTTCCCAATACCAGAATCAGTAACACTTATGGTAATGCAAAATAAATTCAGCTGCGTTCCCCAAATCAATTCTGTTCCGCCTGCAGTGGTAATCGGTGAGTGATTTCCCTGTCTTTATTTTGATGAGCTTTCTTATTCGCATTCCTGCCAAGCGCCACAGAAGCAACCCACCACAACACCCGCTCACATGAGTACTCCTGCGCAATGTGGTTTCCTTCAGCAAGCATCCCTCAAGGCAGAGCTCCCACAAATTCATTCTTAATCAACTGAGAGGGTCACAAGTTAGAGGATGTTTCACATGAAGGATGGCAGAGCACCAAAAGAGATGCCAAGACTGATGCGGCAATCTCCATCCTTCAAATCCATGCCAACCAGGGCCATTCTAAGTTCCTGTGAACTCACGTTGCTCACGTTTATCCTTCTCTGAAACCTTGATCCTTCAAGCACACGAGTTTTTTTCTGATGCTTCCTCATCCTGGGAATGCCTCACTATTACTTGATAAATCCAAATGAGAAAAAGGACTGCTTTTAAAAATACTGATCACAGTAAAGCATCCCCAAGACAACTCATAGAGAAATACCTCCTATAGAGATGCAGTTGACACATACAAAGTGCACAAAGACCCCATCAGCTCCAAATTTGTCTTAATGGAGAGCAAGCAATAAAACAATGCTTTATTTCTATGGTACTTCTATATGAAAGGCAATACAAACCTAGACTGTGTTTTGAGATGTGTTTCAAATAACATAAGCAATGCAAAATTAGCAGAGACTTAATCTCTTTTTAGGTGATTTGCTGCTCTCAGAAAAAAAAAGACAGACAAGCTTTCAAGACCAAAAGCTTTCTTCAGGTCCTTCAACTTGGTAACATGGCATCATTGTCTTAGGATCTCCTTAGTACCCTATAAGCTTAGCTTGCTGCCATAGAAGCGAATGTTAAATTCAACACGGCACCTGAAATGAAGGGAAAAGGTTAAAGGTATCTTGAGATAATCTAATCTTAAAGGGTCCACTATCACTGTTTAATGATTAGGGTCTTGAGATACTTGTGTGCTCTAGCCAGTAACCTTTGTTAAAAAGAAAACCTACAACTGATTATCAGAAGCACCAGCACTCTAAGTCTAAAAGCTAATTTTCCACCAACAGCCACCAGAGAGCCCTTAAATCAGAGTAAGAGGGTTGCATCTATGTTCCTCCTGTACAAGCTCCTTCGATGGCTGCCTGCATTCACAGAACAAGGATATTCTGCCTGCCTGTCTGTCCAGAAGAGCAGAGACCTGCCACCTCAGTGGCAGATTCTCTCTGATGTGGGAGGACTCTTGAGCCACAAGGCAACACTCAATGTGATGAAGCATCCCAGACATCTACTTGAGAGACTAATTAACCATAAAACTAATAATCAGCAATGAGATTACAGAGATCAGAAACTGCAGAAGCAAGAGGGAGAGTTTTAACTGCAGAAAGGTAAATCTGTAAACAAAGACAGTTTAAAGCGATCAATGACAAAACCCCTGTGTCTTAGTCTCTTCTGTCTTTATCCAAAAAGAACACAGCTGAGCTCTTTCTGCTCCGGCTTGGACGCCCTTGCAGTCTAAGTGATGAATCATTGAAATGGCACCTCCACAGAAGAGTGGTAACAGCAGGGCTCATCAGATACAGAGACAGTGACAGACAGGTATTTCTAAATGCTGTGTTGAAATCAATGTGTGGGTACGTGTGCATACACAGAGGAAGGGTTTTAGTGGTCTGAAATACTAGAACCTTTCCCCTTAAAGGAAAAGGGTTGCCGAAGAAGACCTTGCAGCCTTCTGTGAGCAACAGTGAGAGCTGTAACATAAATCATCTTCAAACCTCATGAGCAGCTTCGGGCATGTATTGTTTGATGTGTGCAGCTCCCGGAGGCTTGCTATGTACAGCACTGTCACCAGGTTCACAAATGCCCGTGGAACCTGCCAAGAGAACAAGCAAACCTGTAGTCATCACCCAGAGCACAGAGTGCCATCTTGGCCCTTATACAGCCACAGCAGACCTCAGGTAGCAGCCTGCTGATTCATGCAGCTTGCATTATTTATAACAGAGGTGTTCAAAGTAGCTCCTCAATAATTAATCCCCCACATGTACAATACTAAATTACAGCCCCTGTCTGCGCTGCCCAGTTCTATTTTAGATGCTGATGAATGGTCACTTGAAAATGATGACTTTAGAAAGGTCTCAGATTGGCTCAGACCCTCAAGTACTCTCATCATCCTCACCCTCATCTGGAATATCAGAATCTCTCTCTTAATGACCACAAAAATACACTTATTTGCAGCATAATGAATGAGCAAAGCATCTCCTAGCCACTGAATACCACAGGTTTGTTTGAATTCATTGCAGTGCTTTTTACACCATTTTTCTGCAGCACATCAGCTAGAACTAAGCACATCCCTATGCCTTTGGTAAAATACTTCTTTAGCCCTTTCTGGCTCTCACAAGGATTTTCCTGCAAGCACCTGCATACAGCAGTGCTCTGCAGATGAAAGCAAGGAACTCAACTCTCAATCAATAACCAGTGACTGCTTTACAAACAGAACACGATCCCCACTCCCATATACTGGAAAAGTTTGTTTTACCTCTCTGTGAAGTATGTCCAAAGATACTTGTAGATTGTAGGTGTAGTTTTCAGGAGAATAGCGTACCTGTTGAAGCAAGAGGGTTGAATTTTGTTACTGGTTTATTCAAGCAGGCCCAACGCTGACTGGCTAGAGTCCCTCACAGCAGGATTGATGTTTCTGACTCTCGAGGTCAAGAGCAGCAGAGTCTTAGGCAAACCTGTCCTGCCTCTGCTTTTCTTCTTTCCCATCACAGCTGTCTCACAAGAAAAAACCTAGTGGCCACTAGGTATCAGTGAGGGAGCAAATTCAGGGGGCATTATCAGACATCACAATATCCTCCATCCCCAGGCTTGCTTGGTTTGGTCTTAAACGCATGGGTAGCAACAGGGACCAGCTTTGGGAGAGATCAGTTTGTGTAAGTTTGTTTTTACTGTATGCAATATTACCAACATGCCTCTCCTATGCCTGCCACAAATAATAACTGGCAAAGCTTAGGCGTTTATCTGGAAATTAAATCACTTTATATACTTGCCTCTCAGCAGCAAAATTTCCCTGTTCCATTTGAGTGGCTTAAACCCTCTAATTTAATTGTCTCATGTAATCCAACTTTTATTTCTTCACTTACGGAACTATTCCACAATCAAATAAGCTTCCCTATGAGGAACGCCTGCCTTATTTTCAGCCTTAATTCTCTTTGATTTAATTTCAAGCAGAAGTTCATTGAGAGCCCCACTGGCCTACTCTACAAAACTAGACAGCTCAGTTTCCTTATTCATTTCCTAAAGCACAGCTCACCAAACACATTGTGGCTGGCACTGTTTGTAGCTGTACAACATAAGGGAAGTATCACTTTGATCTTTGGATGCAGAGGTGCTACCTCCTTGCCACCCACATGCGTGTGCAACTACCATTTCATGTCTGGGTCAGGAACACTCCTCACCAAGTGAAGAGACTGCCACAGCTTTTCACCCCCTGCATACTCACACATAACAAAGGCTACATACAGTATGTATGTATATATATTATACACCTACACAATATATGCTATATTACATGTAATTACATCAGCATCAGCAGTGGGTAGAACCATTCCCATAGCACCAAAACTGGTAAGTGAACACCAAGTAAGACTTCGGAGTGTGACTGTGCACAGGGCAAAGAAGAGCAAAAACCCTTGACCTTTTATCTACAGGTGGCAAAGTAAGTAGATAACAGAAAGCTATCTTAGTTAATAGCAGAACAAAGTAGGGACAATTATGTAATTCAGTCTAAAGATATCACTTCATTTATCATAACATCAGGTTGAACAACCTGAAGGTCTCAGTACAGTTACATTCCAGAGCTGTGCAAATAAGACCTAGCTTATTTTGGTCTCACCCACTGAGTTCTGACCTCTCACCCAATGCAATGCATAGAGACCCTTTGCTCAGGCTGGCCCACTTCACACTGTAGGCAGCAGGGGACTTACTGGGTTCCTGCAGAATCTGCACAGGTCATTTCCTCCTATGAAAAGTGTTATGAGCTTCCAGTCAGTCTGAAAATTTATTCTCTGCACACAGAAGGAGATAGAATGAGAGTTATTAATATACAATAAAAAAAGGGGAGAGTGGCAGGCAACATAAATGAACATAAATTTAACATTTCTCAGGGTACCCAGCTATAGTTCTCTCTGCATCCACAACAAAATGAATTTGTAGTTCTGAGTGAAGATGTAGAAACCGCTACAATCTTAATAAGGTTCACAATATCAGTAGCACCATGCAAAATTGTTTGCTTCCAAAAAACTATTGCTCAAAATCCACCTGGATGCTTTTCTTAATACTATCCTGTGTATACATTGAGTGACTATTCCTGCAGTTCTTAGGATACATCTTCATTGCAAAAATGATGGTATATCTTTTTACTGTGCTATAAATAATGCAGCTATCTTGCTGGAAAACCCTGGAGGGTGATACGTTTCAGTCTTGCTGTGAGACAAACTGCAAAGAATAGAGGGGAAATATTAACTCTATCTAAGAATACCAGTAAAAAAACAGCACTTTTTCCTCTGGAAGGATTTTGCAGAGGGACAGCTAATGCAGGGTAATTGCATTAGCTTTGAAGAAAGGTTCAGATCTGCTCAGTGTAATGTAGTAGATGTTGCACTCGGTATCTTCAATTTCAGTGCAAAACACCACTAAGAAAAGCAGCAATAGTACATCAGCCTCAAGTGGTTTAAAACATCTATCTTCAGAGACAGAAGGCAACATATTCCAACTAGTAAACACACTGTTCAGTAGGCTGGTCTCAAAATGTACTTATCTAAATTAAGAGAGGGGAAAATTTCTTTTCCTCCCGTGCTAACCAGGTCTTTTAAAAAGAGGAAAAGAAAGCTCTTAAACCAAAGATCTTCACATGATCTTTAATATGAACAGGCTTTCTAGTCAGAAAGAAGTTCATTAGTTAAATCAAAGGTGTCTGCATTCATTTCTGTTGTGTGTTGTTTCCAAGGCAATAGATACGAGGCAATATAAGTATAGTAATACTTACAAGACTTGAATGGTTTGAATTAAAACCCTCCAACTGCTTCATTGTTAGCTGCTAATCCTTTTAATCTCATTTCAGATACAGACATCGGAGTGAAATCTTGTTTATGAGAAAGTGAACCAAAAAAGAAGGTACTGCAAATATTTTTGCCAGTATGAATATTTACCAGCGTACTTATACCAGACACACACACAGAGTTAATCTTGAAGGCCTTTTGGCTGCTTTCCAAATGCACAAAGACAAAATAATATAACGTAACACGTCACTGATTGCGTAGCACATTTGCCAAATTACAAATAGCAGACATTCAAAGCACCAGTGGAGGTGAAAAACATGCAAGTGGTCCCCAGCCTAATGTGTGTTTTAGAGAACATAAATCGAATAATTCCTAACACCAAACCTGTAAGTCAAAAATCAGCTGATGACCCAAGAAGGGACTGCATCGTTTTTAAGGACACAAGTCTTTTCCTCATTTCCATGTTCACTCCCCATGATTCGCACTTAAAAAGCTTTCCCTCAACACCCTAGCATGTATCATTACTGCTGGAAAACCCATGTGCTTACAAGATAATTAATAGTACCAGAGGCAAATCCTAGCACAAGTGAAGTTCTGTCATCTTACACGGTGACATAGGCTGGGAGGGGAAACGACAGCAGGGAATTTACAAGCCGCTTGTCGTAAAAATGATAAGAAGATTACAATTATCTGGGTTTGATAGTAGCTATCACATGGTGGCGTTTAAGACAAAGCTATGGATTATTCTGTGCTGACTCACCCTGCACTGGGGAATATTACACTGTACACTGCTGTAGCTTTCATGTTTGGCATCTGTCCGAAACTAATGCTGCCAAAGTAACTTCATTCTAAAGATATTAACAACATGTTAAACTCACAGTATCATTCTTCATGCGGTCCACCAGCCTTCTAACCTGCACGGGAACATCCCTAAAAATAACAGAAAAATAAAGCCCTAACAAATCAAATAATAAAAATGAAAACGGAATCCTGCATAGAGAGCAAGGCAAAGAGGAAAGCTGATGAATGGACATCCCTCACATAATGGGTAAAAAACACGGGAAAGTCCAAGTTTCATTGGATGAAAACTATACTTTGAGACAGTGATGGAAAAAAAAAAGAGAAAATAACTAGCATCCAACAGCCACTTGACCACTTTGCAAATGCTGCATAGTTACACGTTTACAAGCTATATAGAAAATGCACTGTGACACCACAAAATAAATGCACTTGGTTCCTTTCCAGCTTCAGGCAGATGCTATTGGTACGCACATCGCTGAAGCACCCGTGTATGTATCAATGTTATTACATGGCCTCAAGCCACTGAGGTGTCTTATAAGAAGTGCTTCTGAGAGAAGAATATATGATATGACTTTCACTGAAGACTGAGCATAATGGTCCCTAGTTAATTCCCAGCTCTACCACAGAGTGACCATAAGCAATCCACAATTTCCTCTTAGCTCCTCTACACAAACTCTTGACAAGAGGCTTTGAATATACCTCCTATTAAATGGAGATATTTTTCTCTGCCTCACAATACAGATGTGAAGCTTTTTGAGTAGTGCTTGTAAAGTGCTTTGGGCTTCTTGATTGAGGATACTAGAGAAAGCATTGCTTTTGCTGCTAATTTGGCATAGGTTGGAAACAATCACATTTCTTGGCCTTCACGCTAGAGTTGGGCTAATGAAATGTTTTTGGGTCTGCCTAGCAGCCTTTTATTATGCTCCTGACGAAGTCCAGGTTATGGGCCCTTTTTTAGTTAGACCTGAGTTTTAAAGAAAAATTACTTTCTGTTAAAATTTAAAGAGTTTTCCCCTTACTCAGCACAATCCCCTGCCACAGCTTGGTTGAGTGCAGCGTTATCTGTAGTCTCCCTTCCAGTGCCAGTGGAATACCCTATCAAGGATGGGTTGAACTCACGAAGAATATCTGCAGAAAAAGACAGCACCCTGAAATGTTGCTTACTGCAGCAGGTAGCGAATGAGGTTATAAAGATTAAATCTTAGTAAAAGACCATTAAAAAGCTTTGAGAGATCCTAACAAAAAATTAACTTTTAAGTATAATAAACATGTAGTCTCATCACCGTACAACTATTTCCTTGCCTTTAAGATTTCTGAATTTCACGAATTCAGATATCTCATGACCTTACACGATCATCCTGGCTAGCAAAGCTATTTTGCCTGGTAAGCGAGGCTAAGTAACCCTACACTCAGGCAGGAGGCTCCCATGCCATCATACTCTAACTGCAGATGAACTGGAATCAAATCCTTTAGCCTGATCTCCCCAGATGTATTAACTCCAAAGACCCAAGATTCCCTTCTACATCTTAGGTTACAAACCAGCCTTGCAAACACCCAGATCTGATGCCCTGACCTCTAAAAAGCATGTAAAATCTGATCTTGTAATGTGATTCTTCTCCTGCCTAAAACAACTTGCCCATACAGTTAAAATAGTTTCTTTAGGCTGTGATCTAAGATCTTTGATTCATCTATCCCCAACACATTTTGGACAGAACTATAACCAACAGAAGAACACTGAAGCGACCAAACCCCTTGGAATTACAAAATACATAGTTAAGTCATGCACAGAAAATTAGTGCCTGGTTGTTATGCAACTTTTACTCAGCACTGGGCATTGAATACAAAAGGATTGATTCTGTCATGCTACAAATTTTAAATCTTTATGTCTTATTTTGTAACAACAGTTGTTTTGATAAACAGCTCCAGATATTTATCAGGTTTATGGAAAAAGGCACTTACTTGCTAGTGTCGTGACCGTGCTTATGTTTTCATTTCCTCCAACACTGTTAAAAAGAAAGAACAAGAAAAAAGTGTTCCAAGATACGATGGGCTTGGTAAGGCAGTGGACTAAGTAAGAGAGCTCCCCCTTTTGGGGTTTCTACACATGTACACAGCACATTTTGTGGTGGTTGTACTAAATCAAAGCAAGCTGTTTGCGTGCATACCAAAGGGGTCACGAAATCAGAGACTCTGTCATAACCATAATAATCATAATTAAAAGCCCTGTACACTAGCTGCCCTTTCCATTCTCGCGTGGTTTGGCAGATGTTCAAACCTAGCTGAAAGAAATGAGAATTTTGAAAAGCTGCCATCTTTGCTATTGTTGGCCCTATTAAAATATTTATTACTGCCATTTTTAGTTAACAAACCCTTCGTATCCATAACAACAAGTTCTAAAAGCATATATTTCAAAGTGCTAAGTAACTCAATACCTTTCGCCTCCCCATTTTACCCAACTGGAAGAATACTACTAGACTGCTAAAATTCACCATATGTCTGTGTGCTCTTTACTCTCCTTCATGCTGTAGAAAATGTTAGGATACTTTCTCCTCCATAATGTCAGTAGACTATTGTCGAAGATCAAAATACTGTAAAGGTGTTCAACTTTTTGTATCTCTTTAATTTGGAATAGAATACTTTGAAGTGCTCTCATACCTGTTTAAACTCATTGGAGCTGCGGTAAGAAACTATGAACAGAAAATCAGGCTAACAGGTTTGGTATTAAATGATATAGTTGCAGAATAACAAGTGAATATGATTGCCTTTCTTCAGGGTGGCTTTTTGACACGTCTAATAAAATCCTGCATATGTAAAAGTTTGTTCTGATTAATTGTTCTGTTCTGATGCACGCAATACTGGAAAAAAGTGAAGGAAATAGGTACTGCATATGAAGCAACAGCAGCAAAAAAGGATCCTGTTTTGACTTCTTGTAGACCACTGATTTTAAATGTGGCAAATGGGTGGTGTGGGGCACAATGTGGAAGAGCAGACAGGGTACAGAAAGAGCAGGGAGAGAAACAAGTGATCCAATGGTGCTGGGATCTACAGGTTTCCTTCACATTAGCTAAACCATGAGAGGAAAAGAGACCATCTTAACAAGGGCCCTATTTCATCTGAATATCTAGGTCTATTCCAGCCATGCTACATTGTACTCTACATAGCCACTAGTTTGGATATTTTCTTTATCATGAGTAATACACCACCATGTGCCTCCATGCAAAACTTAAAGTCAAATTCAGTCTCCACAAGCCCCCATTTGCTACAAAAATAACTACATATATCAAAACCAGAGAAAATGGATTCCCTTCCCTCTGTGGTTGACTGAGGTGGTAGAAAGTCTTGGGACTCACCTCCAAGAAAGACCTCGGTATTGAGTCAGGACATCCAGGACATCATGAGGTTTGGATGCTGCCCCATTAGCTGCCTGGAAGCAGAAGAGGAGTTCACCTTCAGAAAATAAACACTGCTACAGTAACTAGCTCTCCGACTGATCTTAGTGAAAATAATTGAAGAGTACATTAATGAAGCAAGCTACGTCATGTTCCTAAAATAAACCAGATCCTTGTTCTCAAGAGGATCAAGGGCTGAGGGTAGTTTAACTCTAAGCCAGTGAATTACCCTCTTCTATCAACTTCATTAGATTAAGCAGGGAAAAAAATGGTTGAGAATGTTCAAAGTATTCATATCCTGAATTTACATGAAGGATAAATAAGATAGCAATGGTCCTGAGTGAATAATTTGTTATAATGCTCCTCATATTAAAAAGTGCTACAGTGATTTTATTTCTTCCCTCCCCCAGTTTCCCTAAGAAAGAAGACTACAAGGATTTAATGTGGCAATCAGCACAGAACAGGGAGAAACATGAACTACGATATGAGCAGTGAAACGGTCATCACTGATTGAAGAATCACAGCCCATTTACAGGTAATGAGTTTACAGAGTTCAAGGAACAGCGTCAAGAAAAGTTCTCAAGATAAGTTACACTTGACACACCTGATGTTGTATCGCAGTTTTACTCCAGTATTTAGTTAGTATAAACGGACATGGCTTTGTAGGCTTTGATATTATCATATATACAGATTTATCATAGACACACACAGTTATCTGCAGAATTTTTTTTCCTATTTACGCTGCTTACTGATAGCTTGGGAGCTGCCTAAAATCAATAAAGAAAAGCAATTGGTGCAAGCCCACTCCAATTGCTGCTGCGCAACCTATTCTTGCAGCTCTTCCTTGTGTGACACTCTTGTGGACTTTAAATGGGAACTGTGCACTCAGATCTGTGTCTCGTGATCTGTCTCGTGACCAGGTGGAGTGTAGGAAAGACTATGTGACAAATGTGTTTAGCTCAATAGGGTGTAACTGTAGGCATTCTATTTCTCATGTTAGAAATTCAGAAATGCTTTTTCATTACCTAATGATGGTTACCCAGGGGCCTTTACTTACTGTGAGAGAATCTCCCAGGGCAGCAATCACCCGAATATCTGCTGGTCTCAAATTATGAACTAACACATAAAAAACAAAGGTAGTGTAAGGAAAAGAGGAAAGACAGAAGACTTCAAATTGTGCTGGTTAGCATTGCAAAGACAGTGTTTTAGTATTCATGACAGCATCAGCTCAGAATTGCAGGCATGAAAGGCATCAAATCAAAAATGATTCTTGGTACTATTGGTGGGTATACCAATACTACAGCGACAAGGGAGGCAGTAAGATTTCAGTCTTGCATCTGTGGTTACTCAAATGTTTTTTAACTGGTGAAAATGACTAAAAAGCAGGCACAGCTTCTGTGCTAACACAGGCTGAAAATTTGGGGACAATCACAGCTTCTGAGGGAAAATGAATCCCACCTGGTGACAAAATTCCATGTGGCTTTTCGCACCCCAGACTGACAGAAGCCCCCATTCCATACATACAGTTTTTCCACCCCTGAACTGAAGAATAAACCCAACTACCTCCTGTCTTTTCCACTGTCATTTTGTTTGCACATGGAAGGTGCAGTTGCACAAGCTTTCACCATCCTTGAGGGAGAATGTGCGTCTTGCTATACAACCACTTATGTAGTTCCAAAAAGGAGCAAAGCCACAGAAATAGAGTGCACTGCTTCAACTAAAAGTGTACCTTTCCTAACTGCACCCAGTTCCTCTTCTCTTTTGACCATTAAATGAAGTAGCTCTACAATACAATCGCATAGGGGCATACCTGAGACTGGAGCTGTATCAGAGGGACCCCGGCCTAAACAGGGAATACTTGTTCCGTAAGTTCTCTCCTGCAAAGACAGAGCACACATCAGGGCTTCACATCAGACTCGCTATACTGTGGTCATGATAAGTGATTTATGTCTCCGAACATTAGATTAACAAATGTCCTGCATGCTTTGTATACCTCTACTCAGCTCACCCTGTCCTCAGGCCATGCCTACAAGTGCCCCTTGAAGGCAGACACAAGCTCAGACTCCTCAGAAGTCGCATGGCCATTTCAGTGCAATGCAGTTGTTGCCTACCTGTAGGGCCAGGTATTTCAGACTCTGTGGCCGTGGCTGCATTCAGCTGGGCATCAATTCTGTATTCCCATACTCCAAGTGAAGTGAGCTCACATCTCCTTGTGAGAAAGTGTTTGAATGTCCCTGGAATGCACCAGCACTAAACTGTACCTTTGTCAGCAGACTGTGAGCCTGCCTTCTCCACATGCATCTCTCTGTGTGCAGCCAGGGTTTTGCCCTTCTGGCTCTTTTGGATTGCAGCCTACTAATGGAAACATCCCCAAGGTCTACTGTTAGTGAAAGCTGACCATCAGTACGCCACACAGCAGACCATTGGATAAGACTCGAGGATATGTGTTTGCTCCAGGTGTCTCTACAGAACTCTTTAGGTAGACTAACTTGCCTAGGGAAAAGACACTTGTGTGTCTTGTCCTATTGCTTCATTTTGGTTTTATAATTTTTCATAAAACCAACCAAAAACCAAAACCCACAAACATAACGCAGTGTTGCTTCTCACCTCCTACACCATAGCTACTACCGAAAATCAGGGTGGTACATACCACTGCCGAATGCAGAGGTATATACACCCTGAGTAACTAACAAAACAGATGGCAACATTAAAATGAGAAGAGAAACATGGATTACTATTCCAATGATATACAGGCCATTTTGAGTGCAGATATAGTCTAGACACTATGTTCTGGGACATGAAAATGAGCGTTATCACCTCCCTTGGGAGCACCAAGTTCTGCTCAGAATCAGAGTACCATGACAAAAAAGAAAAGAGCATGACTGTTGATCTCCACACATCTCATTTGCAACCATCTCACACAAAAAGAAAACTGAAAATTCCATTGTTCTTCATTATCACTATGGTGTAAACGAGACAAATTCAGACTCACACAGTGGTGTGAGACTGATCTGAGCTAGTTTCCTCCACGGTAGGACTAAATGGCCCCATTTTCTCTCTCTGCTTAACCCAGGGAAATTAACATTGTTATCCAGGTGTTTAAAAAACATTCTTAACTGTGAAGGTAAGATGCTCTTTAGGCTGGCTGAACATGTTTACCTTAAATCACACTCTACAAAACCCATGTGCTATTAAACATCTGACTACTTAGTCAAGCATGGAAATAAAGAGCTGGAGTTCTGTATTTAGTTTTCTCGGGTAGCATTGTTTAATCAGGCTACAACACACTCTCACCCACCTGCCCTACTCCCTGGAATACACTCAGTCCATATGATGCAAACAAACAGTCCTACTATACCTGAGATGTTTCTTTGGTGTTTAACGTCTCCGGGGAGGATGAGTAGTTACTGTTTCTGTATGTGAACAAATATGGATTTTCCTGCAGAGTGAAGAGAGTGGAAATGCTAGTGGCAACACAGTCTGCTTCTGGCTAGATTTTCCAAGAGGAGAAAATCTTTACAGTATTAATTTTTGGATGACAATGCACCAGTGAAGTAAACCGGGTTAGACCTGAAAATGAATCCCTGGTATGCTCTAGGCACAGCACCAGCTCTTGCCTTAAACCTAACATCAAACAAAACAGATAATTGAATTTCTTTGATGTTTTAATTGCTGCTCAGTGAGGCTTTTGGGTGCCAGTAATATTTTATCACTATCAAATTACTGAAGTCAGAGCTTAAATGCAAAAAGCATTCAAGAACCTGTTCTTCGAACCAAAGATGCTCAGAGCCTGAAGATATTACTGTGCTACTGACAGCTCCAGGGGCCAAAATCGTTAAACCTGACAGCAGACAGTCAAATCACAGAAAAGGCAAGTTATATAAAAATACATAGACTTAGTTTTATTGCTGACACACCTCTGATCCACAATTAACAAATTCAGGTTAGCCAGTTATATTTTGAATAAAAAAGCCTGACATGGTAAAATGATTAAACTAAGTTTTGTCAAAAGTTTTTCATTTCATAAAGATAAAACCCTGAAAAGAAGACTCTGCATCAATGAACTTTAAGAACACTGAATTTTTAACAGCACAATGCCTTGGCCAAGTGCGTGTTCCCAACAGCTTCAGAAAATGACAGCACCATTTGAAAACCTGGGATTTCTCCAAAGAGTAAATAAAATCTCACAGCAATAAGGAAACCCTTTTACCTGAGATGGACACTGAACCTGAAACGTTTTTGTGACACCGTAAGGTTGCTTCTGCCCAACTGGCTCCATCTGGAAAAGGAGAGAACAGAGGAATTGCACACACTCTGCGTGTGGGAGGTGCGGGAAGGAAGGGAGAGCAGCAGCAACCCAAAGGCTGTAGTGCCTGGAGTTTTTCCAGCATGCCCATATATATGTTTAAAACTTGTTTTGCCTATGATAAATATTTATGTATGTATAACATACCAGATGAATACCTATAAAGTAAGGAATTGAAAGAAAACAAGGCCTCTCACATGATTAGACTGTCATCCCACCACAACCATCCACCCATAAGCTCTGCTCTTGGGAATGCCGACCCTGTTAAGTGTGTTTTCCCACAAGGCATAGATCTGATACTACAATATTCAGCTACTTGCAGTTAAGTTGCTATTTATCAGCTCAACCATAGTAACTGTAGACAAGCTCTAGATAAGCAAAGCTTAAACCATCCTCATAATTAGTTCTGCCTCCCCCTGCCTTATGGTACACAGCTTAAACTATACTGCCATTTGCAAGCCAGTTTTACTTCCCACCTGGGCTGGGTATGACAAAGCAAAGGGTGGGTTGCCACAGCTCAGCTGCCCGGTAACAACAGCACTCTGCCCGTCCTCCCAGGACTTACACACCACATATCTTCTCGCAGGCAGTGAAACCATGCTCACAAGTGCTTAAGAAAGGCACACTTGTGAGTTTAGAGTTTTCATATGAGAGTGTAAAGAAACACAGAAGATTTTGAGTGGGTGGAAAAGCAACTTCGAGTAGACTGAAAATCTGAAGTAAATACAGTATTACTGAAACTGCTTGGAAAATGAAGTTTAGGCTCAAGATTATACACTGAAAGCTTGGGTAAGTCCACACTGCTGTACCTCAGAAGCAGAAAGTACAAAACCCCTAATACAAAACTAAAAGTCTTCCATTTGGTGATATATTCATGTTACACTAACTTCTTTCCCTCTGTCTCATGAACACTGTCTTTAAGTACTGCTGCTGCAAGCTCATTTTGCAGCAAAGTCAGAACCATGGGGTATAACACATACGTGACATATAGTCACACACCAATCCTATGGTGGCTGTAGCCCATGCAATGAAAAGCTTGCTAATTTATCCCACCTTCTCTACATTTTCATACACCTTAGACAACATCAAAAGGTGACTCTAACTCTGCATAAAGGGTTGATAATATTTGTATTTGTTGGCCACCTTTAACAAGATGGAGAGGGGATTGTTGTTAATGAGAAATTATGGAATGATTCAATACTGACAGCACAAAGAATCACTGCTGGGTTCTAATTAAATAGCAAATCACACCCAAAGGAGCTGGCCACTGGTTTAGATTCCTCAGTGAACGTCTGCTCAGCTTGCACCACCAGCAGCAGCTGCCAGAAACAGCAGGCTAAAGAAACAGTATTGAAGGGACTAGAAAACACAACAATAGCAGGCTTAATGTCACCAATACATTCTGAGCAGGGACGTTATATTCTGGTCTGGTTGTTCCATCAATGAAGATAATGGGAAAAGTCAGAGAAATTGAGGTTTATAGAGTTGATATTCTTTGAAAGAAGCATTTGAAGAAAGAGTCTGTGCTTTTTTGAGAGACATAGGAATAAAAGGAATGTATCTGAAACACACAAAATAATGAAGCTCAGAGAAAAGATACACTGGGAGCTGGCACTTTCCTATCCTCCTAGGACAAAACAGCATAGCTATTTAATGACATTCTTAAAAGAATGTCTTTTGCTTCCAGCACAGAACCATCCCACAGGACATGGGACAACAGTGCAGTTTCTTGGCTAGGAATGAATTTCAGGCAAGTATTAGACACTTGTATGTTGTTGGGAGTTGGGTGATGAGAATGAATTTCCCCAGGAGGCAACTAATTCCAGATGGCTCAGAGACACTGTTCTCCCAGCAAAGACACACAGCTCCCATGCAGTAATGCTGCAAGGTCCTGCTCAGGAAATTGGGCACCAAGTCTGTATGGTGGTCACCCAAAACGTTCCCTGAATTCCAGCACATTTGTCGTGCAGGTAAACTAGTGTGGAGGTCTGCTCTGGTGCTGTAGCAGTTTCTAAGTCAGTATAAACCCCTGAATGCAGAAGAGGGGCACAGGCAGTTTCCTGCAGTGCTGTTCCCATTCAGGTTCTTGCCAGGTTTGAGTTTCCATCTTGGTTGTGGGATAGAGCTTCTGTTACAGAAAAGAATGCCAAACACAAAAGCAAGAACTCCTTGACTAAATTCTTAACACACATGAAAGCTTTGCTCCTGGATGTATTTCCAGAGATAAAATCGTAGGCAATTGGCAAAATTAATCAATCAGGCTCTGTAGCAGATATTTAAGGCTGTCCAAGTAAACAATCAACCTCTCTCAGCTTTTCCTATCTACCCAGTGTCATTTAGCTACTCAATGTCATTTAGCTGACTGTTCTGTGATGTGTTCAGCCTAAGAATTGATTTCCTCCTAGCTAGCTAGTAATGTTACGGTAAAATATCCAGCCATGCCTAGGACAAGTCCTTAGCGCTTGCTAGCTCAGCTAATTCTCAGTCAGAATGAAGTGCAGTCCTACTGCCAACTGCCACTAGATTTTCAAGGTTTTGCCCTTTGGCCAGTAAGCAGGTAATCATTTCAAGAAAAAGGCTTGTCCCAAGCCTCAGAACAAGGTAAGGGCAGCCTGGCAGACAGCAGGAGGAGGAGGAGGGGGGAAATTCTCTAAAGGCACCTCATTCTGCTGTGTTTGCTGCTTGGCAAGTCTTGATTTCCTACCAGTTCCAAAATACTGCATTGTGGGTGGGTTGGTTTTGTATTTAAAGCAGTCAGCATAAATCATTACCTGGACTTCCCAGAAGAACTAGAGTGACCTTTACCAGGTAAGGACACCTGCCAGTGCTTTTTACACTGAAAGCATCTGCCGTGTTGTCTGCTTTTGCAGCATGGCAGAACACCATCACAGGGAGACAAAGAACCAGCCCAGAGAGGTGTCTTTCTGGTGGTTGCCAGCTGCATTAAGGAAATTTCACAAATCAAAGAGGAGGCAGAAAAACAGAGGGGAATCATAGAGTCGGTCATAGAATACCAGGTTGGAAGAGACCTCAAGCATCACCTGGTCCAGCATTTCTAGGCAAAGCACGACCTACAGTAGATGTTCCAGAATGCTGTCCAGCCCTAATGCAGTCATCTTTAAAAGTACCACTTTATTTTGCTCATAGTTTCTCACCTCTGCTCTTCCAACAAAATGCTCCCAGCATTTAAAGTGGCAAGAATAGTGGCGACACACCAAAGAACGAGATTCTCAAGGACAATGCCCAGGAGGCAAAATAAAGTCTATGCAGAAATAGGTTTGGGACATAAAAAAGAAGCAGAGGGAGAGACGAAGACTCTTGCTAGCAGAAGATGCAAATAAAATATAATCTGAAAGGACAGAGGAAATTTGTTGCAAAATAAGTGTCAGAATTTGAGAGGCCAAGAAAGAGAAATCAGTGCTGAGCTGACTATGTCTGCATGAGTTCTTAAACTTCAGAAGACAAATCCTGGCCCTCTCCCATGATACAGAGTCTGGATTTGGAGGAGGCAATATACCTGTTTCACACTGGGGATGATGCTCCATGTAAAGAATATTCAAGATGCCTAGTATTGGATTCTGCATAAACTGAAATCTAAAAAGCTGGACAGTAAGAGGCCATAGGAAAAAAAAAAAAAAGATAAATAAGAGATATAGTATAGACTTGGAAAAAAAAATGAATGCAAAGCCCATAGAAGTACATGAACGCTGACAAAAAGAAAGGACATTACTCAAAGCTGGAGGTCAGCTTTGGTAAGCCCTAGGAAATACATTAGTTCAGGCTGATCTATTGCCACAGTTAGACGGATCTCAGAATCCAACAGATTTGGTTCAGTTGTCGCCCAGCAATTCCTGCTGGAGAGGCACAAAGTTGGGCTGGCAAACTGGTGGCACTGTGCTCCCTCTACAGTTGGAAGCGTTCATTTTCTGCGTAAAACTTATTCAGCCTTTAATTTCAATAATTTGCTGATGGAAAAAAACATGCTAAGCAGATGTAAAGTGCCACTTTTCACAACAAATTGTATGTCCATGCTTTGTGTGGCTTGCTCTAAACTGGTTTCAATTTATTATCTGGAGGGGATATGCCACTGCTTTCTTGTGTCTTACAAATCATGTTTAGGTGATGGTAATTTTACAATCTAGGTAAATATCTCCAACACTGATGGTGACACTGAGGCATGGGCAGATAAGGGAACTCAGTTTCTTTACAAGGAACTGCCAAAACCGGAGACAACGTTAAATTCACACTTCAGGAATCTGACTTTGAGTGTTTGCTTTGCTCATTCGACTAGCAAAACCGATTGCCAAGTGGAACTAAGGCAAAAGAAAGATAAAAAAGACAACATGTATCTTACTACAACATCTGTTTTATGGTAGAAGAATGGATGTAGGAACTTTGGCATCATCATGAGGAATGCCACAGATAACAGCAAAGGAGATATCTGAATGCAGCATGGTTATTTCAAGGCTAAAGCTTCAACAGCTGATCAATTTTTAACTCTTTGACTCCTACTAACTAACCAAATTCCTACTAACTTTAACTAAAAGATAAAATCTCACCTCAATGCTCTGCAAGGTCATGGAGCAGATCCTTGGGGAAACTATGTCAAGGCACATGGAAAATAAGGAGGTGACTGGTGACAGCCAACATGGCTTCACAAAGGGCAAATAACGCCTGACGAATTTGGTGGCCTTCTACAATGGGATTACAATGGTGAACAAGGGAAGAGTGACTGACTTCATCTGACTGGACTTGGGCAAAGCATTTGACACTGTCCTGCATGACATCCTTGTCTCTAAACTGGAGATGCATGGATTTGACAAGTGGATAAGGAACTGTCTGGGTGGTCAAACTCAGAGAGTTGTGGTCAACAGCTCAACATCCAAGTGGACACCAGTGACAAGTGGTGGTCCTCAGGGGTCAGTTTTGGGACAGATGCTGTTCAACATCTTTGTTGGTGACATGGACAGTGGGATTGAGTGCATCAGCAGCAAGTCTGCCGATGACATTAAGCTCTGTGGTGCAGCTGACACGCTGGAGGGACGGAATGCCATCCAGAGGGACCTTACAGGCTTTAGAAGTTGGCCTGTATGAACTTCATGAGCTTCAACAAGGCCAAGTGCAAGGTCCTGCAACTGGGTTGGGGCAATCCCAAGCCCAGATACAGGAGCGTGACCAGCAGGTCAGAGGAGGCGATTCTTCCCCTCTACTCCACTCTTATGAGACCACACCTAAGTCCTGTGTACAGCTCTGGAGCCCCAACACAAGAGTGATGTGGGCCTGCTCGAGCAAGTCCAGAGGAGGCCACAAATACTATCAAAGGGATGGAACACCCTTCCTATGAAGACGGGCTGAGAGAGTTGGGGTTGTTCAGCCTGGAGAAGGCTCCAGGGAGACCTTTCTGGAGAGGAGCATTCTACAAGGACACGTAGGGATAGGACAAAGGGCAATAGCTTTAAACTGAAAGAGGGAAGATTTAGATAAGATATTAAGAAGAAATTCTTTACTGTGAGGTTGGTGAGACACTGGAACAGGTAGCCCAGAGAAGCTGGGGCTGCCACATCCCTGGCAGTGTTCAAGGCCATATCGGATGGGGCTTGGAGTAACCTGGTTTAGTGGAAGGTGTCACTGTCTGTGGCAGGTGTTGAAACTAGATGAAATTTAAAGTCAATTCCAACCCAAACCAGTCTATCTTCAGTCTAACTTAAATGGCACTGGTGAACCCAAAACCACACTCCTGCTTTTTTGTCCTCGTCTTATCGAAAAGCAACTCCTGTTTCTTCACTTGCTCCCACCATCCATTTGAAAATACAAACCCCTGCAGCTGTATGTGCATCCACTCAGTGATACACAGAAGTGCTGTGTGTCAGCAGCTCAGGTGGGCAAAAGAAACAGCCTCCTACAGATTTGGTCATTGCGTTCAAGGTCAAGTGGAGAGTTGGAGAGTCCCTGGTCCTTTCAGACACCCTCTCCCACCCATTAGAAGGCATTGTTTATTTGCTTTCATCAGCTGGGTAGGATACCCAGGATGCCCAGCTCTTGAGGAGGTAACGGGAGGTCCTAAAGGCTTTCTAGCACCTTTTTGCTATGAGCAGCAGCAGGTGAGGCATGCTGGTTAAGGAGGCAATGTTAAGAGACTTGTTAGTAAAGGCAGTGGAATGGATACAGGACAGAGTATATAAAAGAGTATTATCACTATAATTTCAGGTTAGAATGAGCCTCACTTGTCACTGTGCTGCCCTGTCACAGCAGTTAAACTAGCAAAAGAAGGGATTGTCACAGCTCATTTACTCCATGAGACTTCCCAAAGGGCTACTTTGGAAACCTTTCTAAAAAGCTCTTCATAGTAAGTAGCAGCCACAGAACAGCAAGAGATTTGTCTTGAGGGCATAAGGCGTTTAGCATTATTCAAGATCAGTCTCCCTGTACAGCTTAGGATAGCACTCATGGGGTGTTTTCTTTCCTATATTCTCCATTCCCCTGCCTATTTGCTACTCGAAGCCTGGCTAGTGCGAAGCAGCTACCAGGCATCCATACTAAGTCCAGTAAGTAACAGTGCCTGTGGTACTACTCACCATGTTGTTCCAGAGGCCCAAAGCCATGATGGTATAAACTTCTTCCAGAGTTTCCACTTGTGTCTTTGAAGTGGTAATGAAAGCATCCCTGCCCTGAAAGAGAAAGCATTTTGAGCGCTAGAAAACACTTGAGAGTATGGAAAGATGAGATATTCCATAGCAAAAGTCTCAATCCATAAAATAATATTTATATCCACAAGAATATCAATCTCTGGTACTCTCATTAAGCCACTTATTGCCAATCTCAGTTACTACTGGTGCATTAAGACGGAACAAATGGTGGTCTTGTAAACGGCTGCTGTACCTACCACCATAAGGCAGCAGTGAGGGAACTGCACATCATCAGGACAGGACAACCAGAGCAATGACACAGCAAAATCACAACAGTGACATACAGGTGATGGGGGAAACATGCAGATATGATCACATAAGTGATTTGGAATAAACAACACTTCCTATAGGTAACACTTGCATGCATATAAAAAGTGGAAGCAGGCAGAACTTGTGTTAAGAGATCATGCTTACTTTTAAATGAAAGTGACTGTTGGAAGAGTTTGGAATCAGAAGAAATACAGAATTTACCTATGACATAACCTTAATCTTCCCCCCTTTCCACACACCCCCATTTATAAATAGTTCCTGTTACCCACTTTCTGCCTTTGTTGCCAAACACACATGAGCATAATCAGGGATGAACTACCCTTGTCTTCTAGCATTACACACAGCCTCGACAGGAAAGAGCCAGCTGAATAGTGCACTGAATCTCAGCAGGTACAAGCTAGAAAGAATGGAGCAACTCAAGTTTACTCACTGGTCTAAGCAGCAGATTTCTTTCTTGGAGAGAAGGCTGAAGAATGACAGTGAAGTCATCCTTTTGATCAAACCTCTTGGACACCAGCAGTTTTTCCCAAGCATCCTGAATAAACAAACATTTAACCAGATAAGTATTATCAGGTAGAGAGTGTAATATGTGTGCAATTTGCCAGGCCTTAAAGATTATCCCCATTCCTAGTAAACCACAGTAATAAAATTGTGTAATCCAGAACAAAGACAGTATTTTAATGAAATCTTTTTAAACAATAATTGGAAACTCCTTGTGGCTATGAGAAAGCTACACTAATATACTATAATCTGAAAGGCTTAGCAAGGCAATGAAATGTCATGCTCATTGCTTCCCTGTCATTTTTAAAAGGAATTCCAGCCAGCTCTATTAGTCTTAACAGAAGGTTTCCCTTTTCTAAACCATGTGGCAGGTGCCTGGACAAGATGGATCATTTCTTTGATGGGATATGACAAATCCTAGGTTGCCAAAAAGCTATATAGTCATTAGAAACTTCAACAGATACTAAGATCACTCAGGTATAGAGAGAACTTATCTCCAATATTCCTGATTAAAGAAATGGGGTCAGGATTGCTATGGACTCATGGTAAAAAGGCTGGTACTCAACTTCCTCACTGCTATTCCTCCCTTAACTCTTCACTTCAGTCCAATCTGGAAAATGAATAGACATATCTGTGAGAACTAAACAGCACAGAAGATGCCATACATACGTAATAGGACCACCTCAATATGTTCTCATCTAATGGGGGGTGTTCACCAACACAGTTGCACTGATTCCTGCCTGGATTGCTGCAGAAAAGAATAAAAAACATGAACGACATTATGAACCTCTGATAAACATGCAACATCCTAATTTTTTTGATATAAACATAGAATAATCTGTATTTCTAAACCCAGAGGTTTGAATTACTTCTTGATTTGAAAACCTGTTCAGATGACAGATACATCAGACTTGGATTAGCACAGGGGCTTACAAACTAGCAGCATGCTCAGGCTTAAAATAGCAGCAGCAGCACGTTTCAAACATTTCCCTCTCTGTAGTCACATAGGAAAACTGAACACACTCAAAGTGCTTCCACATGAACTTTTGCCTTAGTAACAGCCACAAGACCTTCATTTAGAAATGTGAATGGAAGCTCAATGTTGTAAAAGCTTATATATGCTAAAGGATAGCCAGGTGCTGTCAGGCAGCTAACCAGTCTCAGCCAGGTTTCTAACCTACAAGGCAAGATGTGCATGCGAGATATTTCTGCAGCTAGCTGGAAAACCCAGACCTGTATACAGGAACAAATAGGATACATCTAAGAATAATATCCAGCAAAGATATACTCAGTTGAAATTGCCTGGATGGTTTGGAATCATGGAATAGTTGGGGTTGGAAGGGACCTTAAAGATCATCTAGTTCCAAACCCCTGCCACTGGCAGGGACTGACAACACTTTTTTGTGAGTAAGTTAGTAAAAAAATAATAAAGGAAGGGACTTTAAAACCCTATTATGTTCCAGACTTCAATACCTAAAATTAGGTACTGATATGGGGCTGGGAATATCAGCCACTGCTGTCCTCTTGGACTCTTGAAATCTCATCTTTTGGCACTTGGTTATGTTTTTGCTCAAAGTACAGTTTGAAATGAGGTCTTGATAGCCAAATGCCAAGCCCTTTATCTGGGAGACAGCCTGGGTCTGAGGCACAGATGAATCCAGGAGTTTACCAAACCATGAAGTACAAGGCTTGCAAACTGGTAGAACTGTTCCACCAGATAAACACAGCTATAAGACCATGCTGACAGTGAGAAAGCAAAATGCCTTCAGTTGAAAAGGAAATGTAAAAACTGCTCAGAGGAAAAAAGATTAGATCTATTTAATTTTGTTTTTTAAGACCTTCAACATATGGCAAGGCCCATATTCCTAAATCTCTCTTATCTACCTGTCTCACATTTTCCCCCTTATTGCAGGAGATATAAGCTAGAATGCTGCATGCAGTCACTCTTGAAAAGGAAGGCTTCAATTCTGCTTATACTCGTTGCTAAGCACATGGTTATACAGCAGCCAGACCCGTTCCTTGATTAACGGAATGTATCCTGGGTTGTATACATGCAAAGCTTGTGAAACACTTCAGAACGACTATATTAGTACATATGGTATCTTATGCCACAGGCACAGGAATAAAATTACTGTGGAGTAAAATGGAGTGGAATCTATCAGCTGTAAACTACTCCATCATAACTGTCCATGTGGACACTCCTACTCCATACTAAATTGGGGCGTAAGCTACTCACACTTTTGTTACAAGAAAGGAAGATGGATGAAACCATCTGAGCGTGCAGTTACCATAAGGAACTAACAAATTGGATGTTCACCATCCTACAATACCCTAAGCCCTAGCAGTAGTTTTCACATAACCTGACAACGTGCTTAGACCAATTGTTAGTTTTGCAAACACTGATTCCTAAACTTTTAAGGCGACTTTAGAATTTTTGAGTCAAGAGTTACAGGGCAGAATTAGCACTGACTAAAGAGCTGGGGGTAGGTAGGTTGTGCAGACTTGTGACCATAATCACAGACAGCACTGGGTCTGTCTGGGACAGAGTTAACTTCCTTCACAGCAGCCCATATGGTGCTGTGTTTTGGATTTGTGGCTAAAACTGTTGACAGCACACCAATGCTTTGGCCGTTGCTGAATGGAGATTGTACAGCATCAAGGCTTTCTCTTCCCACCCTCAATTCTGCCCCCAATATTTAAACATACACTATCAGACTTGGCAGGATTAAAGCACCTGCTCTTCCTGGTAAAAATATGCCTTGTAGAGAGAGTTTATCAGAAATGAAGTGGAAACAGAAAATCTTTAATCATACTTATGCTTTAAAGGCAGAAAAACTGTTCAGAAGACTCTACCTCAGTTATAAAATCAATACGTATACATAGCTATGTGCCTGAGTACTAGCAGGAAGCAGTGTCAAGAACTTAAGGAAACCTCTATTACCTGACATTACTGTAATCTTGGCATGCAAGAGATGAGGTTGTAAGCTCACTAGAGTCCACTAGATTTACAAAGGCCCTGGGAACCTGCAGTAGCAAAGTAATAATTAATCACATTATATTTACAATTGAAGATCAGCAAGTAGAGATAATGATAAATTACATCTACAGCTTCACATGTATTACCTCTGGCCTGAGATTCTGCCTGCATAAAATCAATGATCTACGTCTTTACCACTTCCATTCTGAACCCTACTCCTATGCCTGCCACCCAGAATATTGTTGCACATCATTCACAAAGAAAACTTGTGAGCATGACTTCTTGACCGAGCAATTCATTTTACACAACTAAAGTGGCCACCAGCCAATTTAACTGAACTCAGATGATCTAGGAACTACCATTTTTGTGGCAACATACCAATGCAAAGCTGGGGATGAAACGTCCTGTGTAATAACGCAAGTACTTGCGCATCCCACCTCACCTCTCCCTGAAGCAGAAAGCGGTTTTCCGTTTGCATAATGATATTTCACTTTTACAAGTGCACATAAACAGACTCTGGATGTAATAGTGGAGAGAATCTGGAGAGAATGTGTGGGTGGAACATCACCCGTACACAACATTTGTTGAAATCAATCAGAGAAATGAGTGGTTGTGGCTTAATGCAACCAAACTGCAGCAGGTTTAGAGTACCCTTTAGGCCTTCAGTCCAGCAAAACAAAATTCTTGGAAAATGCTATTGAGATACTTCATGTAAACAGTTCATAGTCTGCTTTAGTAGTGATATATCTGTATTTAGTCTACTATTCATTGGTAGACTAAAACGCAGAGCATTTCCTAGAAATCCTTCCAGATAAGCAGATAATCCTTAACTCTCCCAGCTTGAAAACCTTTATCTTAAAATGAGCACATAATAGGAAAAAAAAAGATCTATTAAACATATTTTTAATGGGCGTTTTCCCTGGTCCATTAAAGTCATCACCTAGTTAGCAGCCTGTACACTGCCTAGGTAGCTCTACACATCCAATAATTAGATATCAATTCTTTTTACAACCAGGCCCGTTAAACATGAATGATTTTCAGATCTAGACAGATATACTCCATTTTTCATAGAAATAACTTTAAAAAAAAACAAAAAACCAAAGAGGGAATGGTACATCAGCTTGTGTTGCAAAGTGAAGCTGTTACCCATCTGTTCTTATAAAACACTTAGCGACAATGAATGGAGCCAGTGGACTGGAATCAAAGAGGCCGGTGTTTTAAGTCAGTGGTGCAAGCCCTAGTCCAGCAAGACCTGGAAAAAAAGCAAAGGATTCAGGTATTCAAGGTTGATGAATAAATCTTACCTTTTTATACAAAAAATCCAAGACAGTTCTAAGCTCTTCCAGGGTGTCCAATATGCAGCTCTTCTGTAAATGAAATAAGAAATGCCATCACAACTAGTACAAAAACCAAAGTTATCAATCTGCCAAAAGTCACAAACCCTATGTGTTGAGCTGTGTACTGCAAGGTTACCAACAACCACTATATTCTGGATTCAACCTTAGTCAGCACCAAGAAAAAAAAGCATGGAACCAGTTTTGCAATTTAACTGCCTATAATTAGACAACATATTAAAAATGACACGGGTGGGGAAGAAAAGCATCTATACTTGAAGGTAGGTAAGAGTTGTTCTCCTAAGGCATCTCAGACTTGAGATTACAAATTAAATGCAGATGTTTACAAATACAAAGCACATCATCCCAGGCAGTTTCCAAGGCCAGGTTGGACAGGGCCTTGGGGAACATGGTCTAGTCTGAGGCATCCCTGCCCAATGCAGAGGGGTTGGAACTGGATGGTCTTAAGGTCATTTCTAACAGTAACTATTCTATGATTCTATGTGCAGGGAGCTGAAATCACTGGATTTTAATTCCATCATCCCAAAAGTAGCTGCTCTTTTGGTTCACTATGGCAGAGAGCAGACTTTGGGGAAGTGTCTTAATCACCTCCCTGCTAAACCACCCTGTTAAAAGCTTACCAGTTGTGTGGAGGCACAGGAAGAACATTCAGCACTAAAAAAAACTGTGATCAGTTTCCAGTCATTTTGGAAGTCCATCATCTGGGAGGAAAAAATAAAATTGAAGGAATAGGACAATAAGAGACCTGTTTGGTGTTTTCCTTCCTCACAGAAGATTTGTTATGGCTTTAAATCAACAAGACCAAGCAGTAGTCCATGGCCCAACCCTGGTTGTCCTGATCCCTTCCATTTGACAAGCCGTCCAGCTCTTCCCTAGAGACAGCAAATACTGCAATTAAAGCTGTCAGCTATAAAAATGTCAGGATAGAGCCAGAAATTCCTTCTGCCATCAGGGAGTCTATTTGAGAAGTTGAGCACACACAACTCAGCGCAGAGCTTCATGCTGCTTCTTTCCATCAGTGTCACAGCTTGCTGACAGGGTTAACATGCCCAAAGTGCTGAGACTGGGTCACACTAGTAAGATGAAGACTGGAGCAAGAATCTGAGCGCCAGAGCCCTTCTCAGCTGTTTATTAGGCCAATCCTAAAGAGCGTGGGTTCAAACTACTCAGCTCCCCAAATGTATGCCAAGTCCATGTACAAACAGTCCAATGGGCTCCTGTAGAGCAAGGAGGCAACAGCAGAATCGCCTTGCCAATTACATTTTCCCATTATGTCAAGGCCATTTTACAGAATAAAGTGCTTCAGGGTTAAGAATAAAAGAAAAAAGAATGCATAAAACTGCAGGATGGGATTTACAAAGCACTCAGCCATGAGTAATAATTCAAGGTCTCACCAGCGTCAACCACTGACACCAGCCAAAGCGTATCTAGGTCTTTTCTGTCTTTCTTGAAAATATGACCCTAAATGATCAAGAGGAAACTGAAGAGACAAATACTGAGAATTGGCTTTGGGTGTTGACTTCTCAGAAACGCTGGCACCATTAGAGAGTGTAGCTAGCAGAGGTCTCGCATCCTTAATCAAAAGAAAGCAAACGTATTGGCTCCCCTACCAAGCTCTTCAGCCACTGATAATCGGAAACCAGGTGGGACACTTTTGAGAACAAAACTCTTTAATTGAAAGGTACAGAACTGATTCTTATTTACAATAGAAAGACCAAAGTCCATTAACCCCAAGAAATGGCATTTTCTCTTTTGAAGAGACTTCTGAGTGCTGTCAGAGTATTTAATCACATTTCTCCCTTTATTCCTGCTTCAACACCAAACTCTCTGAATTGTCCTGTGCTTTAAACAAACCTGATTCTCTTTCATGAGCTTCACTATTTCTTCAGCTTGATGCAGGAGGTCTCTGAAAAGCAGAAAGGAAAAGAGAAACTATGAAAGCATCGCTAAATGTAAAGCTTTGGCTGATTTTTACCATTAAATCAAGCAACATTTGAGACTTCAGGTGGGACTAATCTTTGCTCTCCTAAATGTGTTAAGATTAGGCACTTGTCTGTGCTACACAGAGAGCCTGGAGTGATTAGCTCATATTCAGGCATCTCACTTTCAGACATGCGCTCTTAGATGAAAACAGCAGGCACGGCTTGGTAGGCACATCTCTAATTCTATTTGATCCAAAAAAAATTGTTTTCCCAGATATAAAGATGGAGGCCTTTAGGTTAGATGATCCAGACCCCAAATTGCACAGTGGGCTTTGTCCCTTTTACCTCCGAGAGGTGACAATTGAGCCACAGTGGGAGGGTCTGCCTCTGGAGTGTCAGTGCAGCCTCTGCCACCACTGAATATATTGGGTGTCCAGTGAACTGCTGCAGTGTAAAAGGCTTCCATCCTACCCTTTGCCAGCGGCAAATCAACTGCCCAGTGAAATACCCTCAGACTCACATGGCTTGACTGTCTGGTGTCTCTCCCTTTGTGCCAAGCAGAGGAGACTGGTGTAGGACCAAGGGATTAAAACTGCTAATGAGAGCTGAAAGACATACACAGGTTAGGCGATTTCTGCACACAAGGGACTGTTACTCTGCCACTTCACTATAAACACAATAGAACTAAAGCAGCCAGAAAATATAAAGTCTGAGGATATCTTGGCAGGCATTAAAGCCCCTCTGCAACTCTTCTTGCTGGTTTTGCTCCTCACCTTCTGAAGTGGAGGTTTGGTGCCTGATTTTGCCTTCAGACTCAGGTCAGTCAGAAACCTCCATCCCCCATCTCTCATGTCAGCTGCAAGTGGTTTAGGTGGATTTAAATACAGGCAGCTCTAGATAGAAAGGTACTGGAAAGGTCTACCTGGAGAGAGCCTCCTGCAGTGCTGAGCTGCCAGGTTTTTAATCCCTTTCAAAGGGAAATGGAGGTGATGTGAAGACACCGAGAAGCAGGTTTTGAGAGTCAAATCCTTGAGCTATTGCAGCTCAACATTTCAGTGGACCTGAAGGTTTTACTTGCAACACCCTTCAAGCAAGTCCAGGCTGCCTTCAGAGCCAGCTGGAACCAGCTGAATGATGAATAATTCGTTTATGTGGTGCATCTATGGCAGCCCCAATGTAAATCCTGAACACAGGGCAGCAGGAAGAGTACTGGACAGACAAACCCACACAAGATTTCTCTGGACTAGCACGTGCAGCAAGCACACACCAGCAGAAACTGTGGCATGGGTAGTAGCAGCAGCCCAAAAAATCCCTGTTGGTCATGTAAGATTCCTGCAGCACACGGCAGCACCCCTTCCTCACTGCTATTTTTGTACCCAGACAGCCTCTTTAAAGCCAGCACAGGTAACCCAGCCTGACTATACTCATGTACCCCAAGCACACTGTCCCTTAGACTTCCCTTACACCCCTGTCAGTGAGCTGTTCAATCAATTGGCTCCGTTTTCGGTGTGGCAGCAAGACGCACCTGCTAAAGTTTCCACGCTCACTTCGAGGAAGCTCTTTCCTGTGCTATAGAAAAGGAAGAGAAAACAGGAAGTTGCTGTTATTCCATTTCTCAAAGAAAAAAGTCACATTACAGCACAGCCTCTATTTCTTATTAGCTACGCTACAGCTCAGAATGAGTGCTCACTGCAGCTGCTGAAATTAAGAATGGGGACTCTCTTTCCCCAAAACTATCATGTCATCAGCTACTGCTGAGTAAGAACACAGCGTTCGAGCCCAAATTTTGTGTCTCTACACTAGGCATGTTGCAATAATTGTGCTTATGCATAGGCACAAGTAATGCAGGGACCTCTCTGTGGGCACCCACATACAAGTGGGCACAGATGTTTATGCAACTGTTTGAGAAAAATAGTAAAATAGTCTTTTAAAGTTCATCTGTGCAGGGCCAAATCCTCATCTGGAATGCTGTGACCCACAAGAGATAACACAGCCTTGCATCTACAAGGTTTAGCTGTATATTCACTCGTTGATCTAGATCTTCTAAGGGGACATGAAAGATGAAAATGGGGTAAAGCTTGTCCATGAAGCACTGGGAATAATTCAAGCAGAGGACAGGGATTGGACTAGATGATCTTTTGAGGTCCCTTCCAATCTCCAGCATACTGTGATACTGTGTGATACAGGGTGTCAGGACTCCTAGGTGCTTTCTTTGCTATAATAAATCCTTGCCTCCTGGTCTCTGACTAGTGAATGATGATATTTACTACTTAGGATTCATCATGCAGCAATGATTCTTAATCAAAGTTATTGCAACCCTAAGGTAGTTCTATATCTTGCAAACTAGAAAGGATTTCTGTTATCCAAGGATTGAGAAAGATCCGGCATCCTAAAATGCTTTATATCTTACATAGTCTTTCTCCTCCTCTCTAGAAAACAATAATAATTTTGCTTGGGCATAATTCTTGCACTGTGATACTGTAAAATTAGTATCATGACATTTGTCAATGCTAACAAATGATTGTTACCTTTGGAGTAAATCCTCATGATGTACATCAGAACCCGGAGCCTGTGAACAAACAAGCAAGAAGAATAGCATTAAGCAAAGGGCAAACTAACTCTACGTACGCTACATGTATACATACCCCTACCATAACCCACTTCTGTATAGGTTGCATCTTTTTCTACATAGTCTTCTCCATCGTGTTGTAGTTACTCACACACTTATTTTCCAGAGCTTCCTTAGTACAGTGCATTTCCACAGCCTGGTAATCCTTTCTTAGTTACTACTTTCATTAATGAATGTATTACACATGGCTTAAAATTAAATTTGCCTAGCTGAACACAAATTCAGTCAAATGAAATGCTGCTCTAAACTAAATTTCTCAGGATCTACTCCTTTTCAACAAGGGACATTACCAGAACTCATTTAGCTAATTTACACGGATGGTACTCAGCCAATATGGTGTCTATTTAAAAACCCCTGAACGTAACAGAGGAACATCACTGATTCCAGATGGTGTGTGGAGAAGACAGTGGCAGAAATGTTTGCTCTAGGAAAGCAGACGTTCCTTAAAAGAAGATCATTTCTTTGTTTTTCTACGGCACCATCCACAACCAATAAAGACAGTAGTGCAAAAAAAGACCAAACCCTTGCTCTAAAGGACCACACATCTG
The DNA here is from genome assembly GCF_034315485.1 of Pezoporus occidentalis. Taxonomy (NCBI): domain Eukaryota; kingdom Metazoa; phylum Chordata; class Aves; order Psittaciformes; family Psittacidae; genus Pezoporus; species Pezoporus occidentalis. The sequence continues at coordinate 2,343,762 of NW_026915836.1, forward strand.
CGCCTCTGCAGTTAAGACAATTATTTCCTTTCAAAGAGAGAGCTACTCACAAGGAGTTCAGGAGTGCTGAATTTCTAATAGGAATCGTTTATCCCAAGGAAAAGTATGAGGTCTTGATGAATACCACCTCAAATCTGAAAGTTGTTTTGTGATAAGGCAGAATCTCCCCCACTTCTTTGCAGCTGTAGACTTGCAATGGCTACAAATTTTTGTCCATTGTGCATTTCTATACTTCTTTAAAGACTGAGAGCTGTGGTTAGAGGCTTTTAACTGGGCCTCAGATCTATTTCTGATATTCATTTCCAACTAGTAAGGTAAGTAAAGATCAACCAAATCTCACTGTAATAGAACAGGCAGGAGAACTTTACCCACTGATTCATACATCAGAAATACATCTTTGTGGTTCTTATAGACCTTCTGCCTTCTAGGTAGGAAACCAGTTTCTATGGAAAGCATTTCAACAGGGTGGAAAATCTACTGCAATTCTTAATAATTTGTTCTACTGGTGATCAGCAAAATTATTCCAGTTTGAATTTTCTCAGCTTCTTCTTCCAGTCAATTGATCTGATATGCTCATCGTTAGGAAAACCCAAGCACTCTAATCAAATATTATGGTTCTCTGCAAGAGCACTGTGATCACATTTCCTCCTGCACGAAGTCAGCTGGCTGTTTTTAGTCTCAGGTTATACTGGAACACTGAACAGCACGTATTTCCAGTCATTTTTCACCAGAAGCCTTTGATGTTTGTGGAAAGATTCAAGTCCTGAATGCCCTAACTGTGACCCCAAACTACATCATCAGCTCTCTTCACCATCATAGGGGAGGAAATGGGTCATGTTTAGCACACTTCCTGCTTGTACTTACTCTTTGCAAACTTCCTATTGCAGTGACTGTTTTAATGTCAGCTGGCCTCAGAGTATGAACTGTAGAAAAGTGAAAGACATCAGGTTAAAAAAGAGCTGTAACCTTAACAGAAAAATCACATTCACCAGTATATTAAAGCAACAAAACTGATTAAAACTTTAGTCTATACTGATTGTTTCCACTGGCAGTTTTAAATCAGTCAGAGAGGATGAGAAACTTTACTCAGGTGTTCAATAAATACTTTGGGTACTTAGGTGCACTGAAATGCTCAACCACCAAGCAAGGAGAGGTCACAGAACACTGCTGTGAATAACTGAAGTAATCGTAGCATCCTCAGTTAGCAGCTGAAGAAACTAAGAAAAGCAATTATGATTAGAACAATAACTATGGAAATTGTAGAATCTACCTCCACTTATACCTCACATCCCACATATATGCATCCCCTCAAACAGCTGATTTCTCCCCCAGCCCATTCTCAAATGATTCTGGGAGGGAAAGCCTCTACAAGGATAACATCAAACACAAACCTGAAGATGCAGGGGTCTCGGGAAACATCACCTGCTCACATGAAAGCTGGAAGTTTCTTATAGCCTTTGACAGAAACAAAGAAATAGGGTTGATTGTTTAGATCTAACAGAAAGGGTCCCATGGGCTCCATTTTTTACACACTACCAAGCTTACCTTTAGTTTCCCCCATTCTTCCAGATGATCAGCATTACCTTAAAAACATTAAAAGAATTAGCTGTGCTGCCTTGCCTTTTTTTTTCCCCCCCCTTTAAAAAAGCAGTTCAGAAGATTTAATACACCTAAAACCACAGAATCTTGAGAGGAGCAACCTTGCTCCTCTGCCCTACTTTCCAGAGGTGAGACTCATCCCAACAAAGGTATTTTCTTAGTTTTGTTATACTAGAATAAGCTTTTAGTTATTATAAGCAGGTGAGATCTGTTGGAATCAGTGGAATACAGTGAAGTCATACACACAGGTGATGGATTGCTTCTGCATCTCCTCAACCAACCTCATCCTCCACAGGCCTTTTCTACCAGTTTTCCTCTTCAGTACATTCCATATATCACTGTAGTCTTATTCTGTCCAAATTTAAAGACACTTGGACATGTACAAGGTGGAACTCCTTAGAAAGAGCAATTCACATTAATCTTCATCTTCCACATTCAGGCAGTAACATCACACTGTTGTGAGTGCTGTAGCGGTACAGAAACATCTGTAGTTTCTTCTCCAAGAGTCTTGACAGATGAAATGGCTACAGACCTGACTTCTGGCTCCACAGGCTATTTCAGCAAATATTATTCTCTTTCCTTGAGTACACACTTGGATTTATACACATATATTTTGGTTTATCCTAAAAATCTCCACAAAGGTAACCATGAAGTCTGGGTCTGGATCCTCAGCTGACAGCTGTGTCCCTGCCTATGCCACACTGCAGCCATCAGCATCCAGCAAGTCTCATAACAAGTCTTGCTGTGCTTGGAACAGCTGCCCTTTAGTACCCAGGAGCTACTTCTGGAACATTTTGTCTTGCTGCATACTTCTGCTTGTACATCTTTCTTTGCCAAGAGAAAACGCAGAGGCAGCTCAGAGCAGCACGTGAGATATGCTTGGGCATAGGGCAGCTGGCAGCACTCATGCTGCAAGGAGGTGGCATGCCTGGCCCAAGCAGGACAAGGGTACCAGTGCACACAGAGGTCAGCACGGTAGAAGAAAGCCACTACTGCTCCCCATGTCCACCTCAGCCTGTCTCATGAGTCACACTACAGTTACCTTTAGTAACTGTCAGCAACTTCCATATATTTGGGGGTTATCCCCGCTTGTGTTTCAGGCATGAGCCATTTGGAAATTTATATACCTTTTACTGTACTCGATAGAAATTTGGGACACTTGTTGCTGGCTGCCATTTAAAATGTCATTTAAAATTTGTGCTTGTTCAGTCAGTGTTTCTAGATGATGCTTTACTCAGGACGATAACCAGAGCCCCAGCTCTCATATTTGAGATACTAGAGACATGTACAATGAGAGACTGGCCTGCATCATGCAAATCTGTTGCAGAAACTCAGCATCTTTGAGAACTTTAGTTTCAACTATATTTGAGAATAGATCCACGGGTTGTTATCAAGGGAAAAAGCGGGTTCAATCCCAGTGTCCAGGACTAGAGGGAATCTTGGAGGGCATGGAACAATCCCTCAATATTTCAAACATTTAAGTATGGCTGTACTGTGTCAGAATGAAGCTCCATCCAATATAAGATTCTGCCTCTGACAACATCCAGATGCAGAAGTTTAAAGAAAGAATAAGGAAAATACATTTGTACTTCCATGCTTTATCCTCTCAACGATCAATGCTACTGGTGTCCCTCAGAAAGCAATTACCTCCTGCTAGAGAACACCCTGAGCCTGCCCTTTCATGAATTTGCTGTTTGTTCTTCCTATCTTTTTTTGCTCTTTTTTGCTTCCCCCAAGACCTGTGGCAAAGGCGCTTCATAATTTAATAGTGCTCAAAAAAAGTACTCTCATTTGTTAATAACTTGATCTGTTTCCTTGTTCTTGTAAAGAGTTGTCATTTCCCCGTTTCCACAAAATTTACCATTTAACATATGTGTGTGTATCTTTATCGTACACCTCTCCATCCTTCTTCCAAGCTGAAGTGAGTCTGTTTGATCTCATGTGGAAGTTGTTTCATAAGTCTGAGTACTCTTCCCCTCTATCCTCCTCCTAGCTTTTCCCTCATGCAGACAACTGTCAAGATGAAGTATGGACCCATACATAGCAGCAGAAGTGTTTTCTATCCTGTTCTCTCCCTGACTCCTGAAATCGTTTGTCTCTGACTGTTTCTAACACTGAGCTGATGCCTTCAGACAGCTATGTTCTGTGACCAAGCAGTATTTGATTTAGAGTTCACCATGGTGTACACATAGCTAGAGTAAGTTTTCCCTTATGCATTACTTTTAAGTTTTCATTCTGAGCATCCTAAATAGTTTTACATCAGCCAACTAGCATGACCCTTTATTCAGATCATTTCTGAATACATGGAGAGCCCACATCCCCGTGCAGCTTTTGCAGGTTCACTCTCCCCTCTTCTCACAGATTGAACCTGCAACCTGATTGCTCAGTCGCCAGCTTTTAACCATGGGCCTGCAAAGGTGCCCTCACTCTTAGACCATGACAGTTGGCTTCCTTAAGAGCTCTTGCTTAAAAGGATTTGTGGAAATACAAACACAGCCCAGCTGAAGAATTAATCCATGGGTATATGCCCATTGTAATGGATTTTCTTCCTCCACAGGGAAGGTCCCCGTTATATCATATTTACCCCAAGTCAGTTCACTCAGTTCTTTATGCTGCTATCACCAATTTGTTTTGTGCAGAAGACAACCTTGCTGCTTTTGTACAACTGCCACTGCAGTTCTCCAGATCCCCTAAAACAGAGCCCATTATAAAAACTGGTTTCCCACTTGCCATCTTCCATTCCCAACACCAATACTGATTCAAGAAGTAGTTTGCACCGCATACAATGGACAGGTTCCTATTTCTGCTTGGCTCATCCCCTTGGGTGGGTATCATCTAATCTTGGCAGTTTTGATTTTGTTATCAATTTGTTCAAGGATTTGACCCTTTCCCCACTTGTCCCATGCTGAACAGCTCTGAGTGCAAGGCTGTTTTTAAGCTGGGTGCAGAGACACCAAAGAAAAGAAGAAATTAGTTTTTCTGTTGGGCTTCAGCTTTCTTCCACACATCAGTCACCCCTACAGGCTCCCTGTTTCAGATGTACTTAAAAGAGGACTTATTAGCTGTTATTCCTTCAAAAATGATTCATTGTTTCCCCTCAGATTCATTTTTGGCTTGGCTGATTAAATTTTAACTTCATTTGCTTTCCATAGGATGATTCCTTTAACTCCTGCTGTTCCCAATATTACAGTTACTCCCTTACGTTGCCATTTAATACTTCTAGTTTGTATTTTTAATTTTCTCAACATCACGAAAGAAAAAAAAAAGTGAATTATTTTTCTGGCAATTCTTCCAGATTGAGGAGAAAGATTCTACTCCTTCCTCCCTTGCTCTTGTAGTTAACCTGTTTCAGCTAATAATTCTTATGGGCTGCTCTCAAGCAACTTTTCCTCAACCAAATTTTCACAGAACTGTAGTCACCGTGCTTCTTTTCCTTTAAATTAAAAGGCTCAGCTGAAAGCATTTCTGATGTTTATTTTAGGAATCAAAACCTCCTAACAGTTAGTTATTTATCAGAGCACCTTACAAGCCTCTGAAGATACTTACCCGCTCGTAAAGTAAAGCATTATCACTATTTATCATTACTTCCTTGCATTCAGAGAGCTGAAGCATACAGCCAAGTAGGCCAAAATATACACAACATTTTTAGTCCCAGAGCACCTATAAAACTGACTTCTGGCACCAAACATGGACTTCACAGACCCAGTACAGAGAACAAAGACTGCTCGCTACCCTGAGACTTGCAGGAATCTGCACAACGATGCCCTGAGTACCAGGATGCTGCCTGACCCATTCACACAATCTTACATCACCAAAAAGTCGGTGATTATAAATATGAATTTAGGAAAAGCCTCTGTCCCTTTCTTGAATTTCTGCATTATTTTGGGACAGATCTCACTTTTAGTCTAATTACTTGATGTTTTTCTTAGCAGAAAGCCTTCATGCCTGCCTAAGATGCAGTCCATCTCCAGAACACTACAAAGGCATATATCTTCATTGAAAATGATCAAACATACCCAAAATTACATACAAGATCACAGTTTTACTCACAGATTTTCTTCATCCTGCTTCTAAGGCTCCTGCTATATACCCACCTTGCAACACCTAAAAATATAGGTTCCTAAATACTGTGTAACTCAAATCCAAAGGCCTTGCAAAACTTACCTTCTGAGAAGAGCAATGAAAGGAACAACAGGCCTAACAATAGCTTCATGATAAGTGCCTCTATGAACTGATAATCCTGGAGTGCTCTCTGTTAGACGCTAAGGCTGCGAAGAAAGAAATTCTCTTCTTTTTCCTCCTTTATATTGTAACAAGCTGATAAACCAGCAGCCATAAAACTTATTAGCCTCTTTACCTTTGGAAAGCAAAGTGACAGTGATATCCAACCTAAAGAAACATGCAATCTCAGTTTATAAGTTACCCCATCCAAGGGTCAAAGGAATACAGAAGTGGCACAGCTTCTCTCACCTGCTCAGAGAGGACTGGCTGCTTTCCTGAGGGACTACAATCACGTGAGTCAGCTTCCAGCAGGGTCAAGGCTCTTCTAGTCAATACAGAACACATTAATTTGGCATTAGTTTGTCTCTACCAGGCAGGGAAGGAGCCTCTGCTCCTGAGGCAACAAGGGCAACCAACTGTGTAACAGCTCACACCCACATGAAGAGAAAGGCTGTGCTCTTCTTCTTGTTTCCTTCCCTGCCTCTGCTCCTTCCTTGCCTTCAGCCAGCCTCATCTCTCTTCCACTAGCTCCAGAAGCACCAGTTCATTTCCCAATGCACCATAACTCCAAAACCCTCAGTTTGACTGGCTGACAGAGGGTCAGGAACAACACCCAACACAGCACAGAAGAGCATGGGAGGGTTGTGACCCAAGCAAGGAGAGTAAGCCTCCACATATTGCAGCAGCAAACTGTGATGCAGAGCAGCACAGGTCTGCCTTGTGCTGTGAAACCTTGTCCTAAAGTGAGACAAAGTAAGGGATGTGTCACTTGAGACCATGAAGTTCCTCAACAGCGAGAGAAGCAGAGAGGTTTTGAGGGAAAATAACACAAGCCATTGAGTACCACCAGTCCTGGCAGCAGGCAGGTTAAAGACCACCTCTACAGCTTCAGCCCATAGGATGCAGGCAGTGCTTCCTGGAAGTTTTCCTTCACTGAGGCATGCCTTACCAGTATTTGCCAAGACAGAGAACTGGTGGACAAGCAGGATCAGTAACTGTGCCCTCATTCTGCAAAGGGATCTCCAAAACCCTTGCTACAATGCTATTGCAGTAACCTGGGCACTTTTGCAGGGTCAGAGAGTGTGCACTGCGATGTGATACCCCCCCTTGAGACTGTTATGCCTTAATTACAGGATCAAACCTCTGAAGACCAGCCTGCTGCCCTCACACAAAACACCAGAGTACCCTCTGGTCTCCCCAAAGCCCACTGACACCCAGATAGAGCTCCTACATGAATAATGGGAGGCTGCTTAAGTAAATAGCTTTAAATGCCACCGACACACCCAGCTCAGGCAGTCTAACCCATCCTTCAAAGGGCTGTGTTTATTTTGGCTTCCTGTTGTTTCACGACTAAAATTTGACATTCTTGGAAGGAACACATTAGAAGCAGATCTTATGCCCACTTTCCTTTTCAAAACCAGGAATGCAATACTAATTCTGGACACAAACAGCCCTTGTTCAGTGATATGCAAGAAGGAATCTGCATAGACAGGGGAAAGCGTTCCTCCACCCCCTGAGTCTCCAAGCTCATGCCAGGACAAACATACCCCAAACCTCACCAGTGCAAGGGGCTGCTCACCTCAGACACAGCAAAATGATCAAGTCTGAGAGGTATGAGCTCATTCCACTCGTGGGTCTCACAATCTGAAGCACAGTTGAGCACCCAGACTCCTTTGACCAGCAAGGTAATGAAAAATTAGAAGCTTACTCACTGTTAGGACACACCAGTCAACAGCTCCCCTGTCTGGGCTGAGGTGAAATGGAGCTCCCAGGAAGATAAGCAGGATGAGGGAGGCCCCAGGTGAGGCTGGTCAGGGCTGTTAACGCATGTCAATCAAAGTGGCACTGCACAGTTTCAGCATGGATGGGAGCTACCTTTGGTGGGTTTTGTCATTACATGAAAGGGTTTGTGGCTGATTCACTCCTTGACAGAGAGCTGTTGCTGTCAACAAGTCTGAGAAATAGACTTAATGAGCCAGAAGTGTTTAAAATCCCAGAAAGTGTCTTCCTCATTGTACACCAACCAAACACAGGAAGGAAGACAGCATTAATCCATAACATTTGCCATAAACCACAGCTCCAAGACTTAGAGTTTAGCCTTTAGACACTGTGACACGCTCCAGAAAGAAAACAGCATTAACTATAAGGCTTGTAAATCTTCTGTAAACACTCCTTCCCACCACTCAAGCATCAAAATAGCTCAGAGATTGAACAGCAAATAGCAAGTGGCAGCAAAGATCAAAGAAGTCTGCAAAAGAGAGAAGGGACAATTTTATCTTAGATGTAGAAGGTGTCAGAGATAAATTAAAGCTTTTGCATTAGTATAAGAGCAAAGCTAGATGCTGCTACAGAAGGCACGGAGAGCTCCAGGCCATGAGACAGCCCTCAGCTGATGGTACTGTTGAATACCCTAGGGAACCACAGCCATACAGCTGATTACTGAATGATCAACCTACTGCTGCTCAAGCCGGACAAGGAGCGAGCTGGACCTTGGAGCTAACCCTGCTTGAGCTGTGCGAGTCTTCTTAGCACCTGCCCCGGGTGGAGAAGGCTCAAAACATAATTGGCACAGTAGAGCTTTGCATGGGAGCTGGTGGTGAAGAGCAGAAGCTTTGTGCCTTGGTGCAAGAGAAGGACCTGTTTAATACATCTAGGCTGAACAGTGCAAAACACCACGAAAACAAAAGTCAGGTCCCAGTCTCAGCTTCAGAGTAAGCAACACCCAGATACTCAAACATATGCATTCAGACATATTAGCCAAACTTCCTGGCCCATTGCCTCATTCTTAGGTGGCTTATAATAAACCTAGAGCTTTACCTCTCATACCTGCTATGGGAGTTACAGCTGGGAAAGCCAAGGGATTTTTCTACCTTGTCTTGAAGATTTTTCTTATCTGCTCACTGAAACAGAGCTCTTCCTTGCATTCCTTTTACTTAATACAGAATATTGAGAACCAGAAGCTCTGCCAACCTATCTGCCTCCTCAGCTATAGAGCCAGTGTTTTAAAATACAAATAGTGAATCTATGGCTGCACACTAAAAGAAAAAAGGAAAACCAAAACCCAGACACAAAAACCCACAGTACTCAACCACTTGTAATTAAACACATGGTGTTTATCACCATGAGCACAACCTTTTACTGAGTAAGTTAGGGAGGCAACTTGCTCAGCATCTGACAAGCAGAGGCCATATAACAGAGGATCATGTAATTGTATCCGCAAAACTATCCTATTACACAGGCATAACAGAGGACATGGTGGAAACACAAAGGCAGACTGATTCTCGGTTTCATTTGCAGATGCAGCCTGTCTGTGACCTGTCAGTGCTTCAGCCAGTTCTACTGCCTAGCCAAGGCTTTAGATGGTGACTCTGGATGTATTGTATTGTTCTATCTACAAGACCCTCGCATGACAGTGCTGTGAAATCATCGGGAGTAAATCACATACAACTGCGAGACGTTTCTCATTTCTTCATGCTGTTGTGCCACCGCCTCCTGTCGCTGCTCTTCACGTTGTGAGCGCTCCCTCTGTACCTAAACAGCAGATCTTCTTGGACAGGAGAATCCAGGCGTGCAGCTGAGGATGACACAAGCGAGGCCAAGGACAGCCAAGGGACGTGAATCACGGGGCAGCAATGCCGCAGCAATAAGCGGGAGGGCTGCGCAGCTTGAAGGAGGCTGCTACCACCTGCTGGAGAGAATGCAAGTACTCAAAGGAACACAGGAAACCAAACGCTAATTTAGCCGTTTAGGGCAGGAGTCAGCAAGCACCGCCCTGCGAATGGCCAGGTTACGGAAAGCGGGCAAAAAGCCTTGCACTACTTGGTGCCCTTCTTAAAAACACCCCAAGTTTCTGGAGTTGAAGACGAGGAGGATGTAAATTGTTTGTAAAATGGCTTTCAAAAAGGCATGCCTGTAAAAAAGTGCAAACACAAAGCCTCAGATACACTTCTGTAATGGTTTTTTCTAAGCTCTGCACATGACTGGAGCACTGGACTCTTCACTTGGGTAATTGGGACCGGCAGAGCTCCTATGGAGACCTGAGATGTGGCCATAAGCAAGCAAATAAGCAAGGTCACTGCTGAAGTTATAGCCATGTTTTGGATGAGCTACGAGGCAGCAGCCTCCTCCAACCACCCCGCAGTAGATGAAGGCAGCAGTATTACAGTGAAACCTCACAATAACTGAATGAAACTGAGAATTTCTTCCTTGTGCCTGCAGGAGGGTGCAACCTCCCCCTGTTTGATTGCTTGACAAGGGCACAAGCCCTTTAGCCACTGAGCTGAGGCTGGCACCAAAGTAAAGCACAAAGTCCATCTCCACAGGATGTGCTTGGCACTGCTGGGAAGCTGGTGGTACCCCAGCCTGCCTTTGCAGCTCAGACAGCTGGCACAGGTCCCTCATGTCTCACTACTTGTCCTAAAAACATGATGCACCCACACAGCAAAAGCCAGATCTGCTCCTCACTGCCTTTTCTAGCATCTTCTGGGCCTTTTATATAGGTGAGCTGCAGATCATGGCATAAGCAGAAATCCCCCCTGCTCCACAAGGGCAAATGCCCCAGGGTTGTGGGAAGGAGGGAGGGGGTTCTCCTGCTAGTTGTTAACCTTCTGTAGGCCAGCTCATGCAGGCTGCAAGCCAGCTGAGGGCTCTGAACACACAGACAACAGCAGAAGTCAAGGCTTAAAGATCATCTGCTAAAGACTTTTTGCTGACTTTTCTATAGCGTGAGGGTTTGTTTTGAGTCTGTAAGCAGGAAGAAGACGGGGACCAGTTACTTCCCCTGTCCTCATGTTCAGCTGGCCCCTCAGTTATCAGATCAGGAGATAATGCTCGCTTCTGGAGAGCACTGTTTACAGCCACAGTCTTAAGAGAGTCCACCAGTGCTACCACAGCCTCGAGAGAGCAGCGCTGGCAGGAAGGCAGATAGCTAAGGGAAGCAGTTTGTCTGCCTCTGATAGACAGTGATGGAGTTTTAGAATAGGGACCAGAAAATGTATGCTGTCTTCCTGTGAGTCTCTGGGTGAGCTCACTGATGCTTGCACCCAAAGTAGCTAATTCTGAAAGATTTGCATGGAAATCAGGCACTAAATAAATACATCTGTGAACTGCAGCCCAAGTCTCAAAGTGCTGTGTTTGTTTTTTTCCTGTGAAATGGAAGCACTAGTATTCCCTTTCTCCCATTCTTTTCCATTAAGCTATAAAACTCCCAAAGCAGTGCCAGCTTTTTGCTGTGTATTCACGCCACAAAGGGGCTCCGTTTACAGCCAGTGCTGTAATTGCAGCAGCTGTGTGGGAAGCTCTGGACTGTGCTCTCTGAAGCTCTTCCCACATGAAGGTACAACACGCAGACTCCGTGGGGTCAGCCTGTCTAGGTGCCGTGGTGTCCCAGACTTGCCAGTCCATCTACCCACACCCCAAAAGACTCTGTTTACCTCACTCCACTGCAGACGTTTGTCTCTCAGCCTGCCTCTACATGTCAGAGAACGTATCACTTTGACCTCAATGAGCTAGCCCCAGGTGTGCTATATTCCTTTTGTATCATTAATACTTGTGTTGTCCTTAAAAAGGGCTAGCTGGTGATAGCACAGTGGATGAGATGAGGAGAGGAGTTAAGGCTCCTTTTTGTCATAAGGTTGGTTGACGCTTCTGGCTGCAGTCACACCAAACACTTACAGGCTTTTAACCTCCAAGGTCCTTGATGTTGATCAGTTTTCATCCATATCCAGCAGAAGCACCTGGAGGTTATGGCTCAGCATGCTCCCTTTAAGTACTTTATACACCACAAATTGCGGCAAAAGTCCTCCCACCGTACTGTTCACCATCTATGAAATGCTCTGAGCTGCTCTCACCTGTTTTGTGGCTAAAAGAGCCAAACACAGGCTGCCCAGGTGCTCTGTGTCTTCTTGCTCACCAGTTCTTTCACCCAGTGAGTGTAGCCACACCGGGGCAAGCCTGAGGGTGATAGATTAAGCACTGGAAGAAGTGGGTTAAAAGGTCTTTGGACGTAGGCACACCTATTTTACTAAGGGGCCATGCAAGGGCAATCGGCTAAAGCCATCGCTAACTGTGAAGAGGTGCCTACAGAAGCTAAATTTCCTTTTGTGAGCTAAAGAAATCACAGGGGAACAAAGAGCAAACACCATCAAGTCAATCTTGAACCCAAAGTCGCAGCTCCAGAAAGGGGAGCGGCTAATCAGGCAGAAAATAAATAGGAGGGGTGAGCATACAGAAACCACAGAAGCCAGCCTGGACTAGAAATATTTACAGTGCAGGGCGGGAAGGAATATCACTGCTCTGCCCAGAGCACACAGCTAGTGACCATTGACCAGAGACCATTGGCCTTTGGAAGGTCACGCTCGCTTCACCAACTGTAACTCTCCCAGTTGCCACGAGAGGACACCAAATTCCTGCGTTTTCACTCCGGAACACGAGGGATATCCGGACCTTTCGGCTGGAATGAGGGAAAAATGTCATAGCAATGGAGCTGTAGCCCCAGTCCTTAGGAGGGGAAGGTCAGGCCGGGGGGATTCGTGATGAACCTGTGGTGGTCCAGGTGTACCATCACACAACAGTAGCTCCATCTCCTTACAGGCAGAAGCCGATGTCAAGCTTGCGTGTTTTCAGTGACTGCACGCTTTGAAGATCAGTAATAATACAAAAAATATTAGTGACTCAAAGCAAACGCTAGATGACTGGAGACCAAAAGCCACTGCCAGCTGAACAGATGCTCTTATTCCATATCTCCAGTGGAAGAGCCTTCCAAAATCCACAGCTTTGCCAAGCTTCATCCTGACATTTCAGCTGAATGGTGCAAGAATGCCATCGAGTGCTAGAGGCCTTTGTTTTTAAGATGGAAAGGCTGGGCTCTGGAACCGGCTATGGGTGCAGGCATGGGCCTGTGCATAGGATTTTCTGAACAATTAATCTGCATGTTATTATTTCAAGTGATCTCAATAAATTGCAAAAGCTGCTCAGAATCAACTGGATAAAATTCAATAAAAACACAGCAGAGTACTATGATTGGGAATGAGAAATTAAGTGCACAAATGAATGACTTGGAATAATTGGTTAAGCAGCAGTACTACACAAAAGGATCTGGAGGAATTAGAGTGGATCATGTAATGAGTCAACTGAATGCTGCTGTTGCAACAAAAAAAAACAAACCTTTCTTTTGGGATATGTTAATGGAGTGTCATAAGTGTGTCACAGAAGGTCATTACTACTCTTTACCCCACAAGAGCGCTCACTGATGCTAGACCTTGTGCCAGATTTGGGGCACCAGCGCAGCGTTTTCAGGAAGATGGAGTTCAGAGCAGCCCAGCCAGCCCAACAATAAGCTTAAGAAACACTGAGGAGAGAGAGCTGCAGGGACTCAGGGAGCCTTTTCCAGGAGAAAAGAGGAGAGTTATGGTGGCTGCCCTGAAAACAGGGGCCTGTTCTAGCCAGCAGCAATTACTATCATGCATTAGTTTTCCCTGGCAGAGGAAAGATGCTCAGAGGGGTCCCAGGTCAGTGTGGAACAACGACACCAAACCCATGGCTAGTTTGGGTGTCATCTCAACAGGCATCTCCGCTCTTACCTAAGAGGGAAGGCATGCAGATGGGTGTTGGGAGGGGCCACCAGTTTTGATGTGACTGTCATTGACAACCTGGAAACTTGCTTTCAGTTGAGGAATGGTCGTTTTAACACAACAAAGTGGCACGCCCAGGAGTGCATACACAGACCACACCTACCGGAGCCAGCTTCCACAGGGCTGTTTGTACAGCAAGCAGAGGAAAAAATAAAGATTGGAGATGGAACTTCCTTTTTGCCCATTCCTACCCCAGGTCAACGTGACCTTACGAGTACCGTGGTAAGGCTGTCCATGTATTACTGCTTTCTGCAGCTCCTGGGGACCTTCATAGTCTGGCTAGCCTCACAGCTGCTGGTAGACTCCCACCCCTTCGACCTGGTCTCCACCAAGCACCTAAACAAATTTGGGTATATCCCCATTCAGTGAAGGCCTTAAGCACATGCTTAAATTTAAGCATGAGCTGCCAAAGAAGTACGCGTTCAACAACTTCTGCAAACAAGGCCTTAACCTTTAAAAAGATGATAGAAAAAAAAACCCTAGCTAGGTTCAAACACTTTCCTCAGACTCCTTCAGGTTGAATCTACCACCTCTCTGACACTGAAATAGAGGCCTTGCATAAGAAGACTCTCTTGCTTCCTCCGTGCTGTAACTCATCAACCCTTCCCTGCTCCGGGGCACGTACCTCTAGGGACAGATGAGATCTGTTCCTGTTTGTTACTATGCAGAGCTAGATCTCAGCAGCAGTGATAAAGGCCCTTGCACATCCTAGCTTGCTTTCTGATACTTCCCTTTTCTCTGGAATTCATACTCCTCACCCGCCCTCGCTCCCTTCCCCCTTCCCTGTTTGCTCATACTTCTGGAAAGATGACTGAAGGTAACTAATGAGTAAGATGCTGCTGCACGTCATCGCCTGTCTGCTGCAAGAAGGGGTGAACAAGTTCGTTTGTCCACAGGTTAAAGTGAGGTTGCCATCCAAACAAGGATCATGTAATTGGGAGACCAAGCAGTGGGAAACCTGCCCTCTCTCCTCTCTCGTCTGGAGTGTTTAATTTCTCTTGTTTTCTTCATTGCGTACACCACTTTATGCCTGCACAGCATCTTTCAAGCAAGGATCTCAAAAGGCTTCACAGACCTTAATTAAACCTCATAAATCCCTAATTGATAGATGAAAATTCTGAGTCACAAAAAGGTGAAGTGATGCTCATGGTGAAACAGTGAGTCAGTTGCAGAGCGTGGAGCAGGGCTGTGGTGATCCCAGTCTAGTACTCGGCATCTTTACAGAAGACACAGATCTCCTTGGAAGGCGAGTTCACCAGCTGCCTGACGGAGCTCCAGTGGCTGTTGAATCACTGGTGGGGAACAAGCGTTGATGGCATTTGGTGCTGTGGTACCCAGAACTGGCTACGAGTGGAGGCCAGGCTGCAGGAGTACCCTATAACCTGGGAAGAGCCCCAGCCATGCCGCTCCCCCACCGGCTGCAACCCCAAAGCCTGCCTGGGGCTCGGTACTTGGTTAATGGCCAATCCCAAACCCCCCAGATGGCAGCCACGGGACAAGACCAGCCCTTTCACCATCCCAAACCAACATCCTGGCAGCGGGAGGGTCTTCATGCCATGATAAATGCCTGTAGGAGCAATGTCAGAGCTCCGGGCTGGCACAGGGACCACCATGGACCAGAGCCAGCTCCTGGCTGTTGGGTGGCCCTGGGCAAGTCCCTTTTCTCCCGTGTTTCCCTCCCCAGCCTTTGTTTTCACACCGGAACATGTAGGCTCAGCAGGGCAGGGACTCTCCCGCCTGGGCGTTTGCACGGAGCAGCCCTGGCCATGCCCGGCCATGCTGTCGGGACAGCAGAGCCCTGCCCAGCCCTGCCGCCCATCCCGCCTCGGAGCCGGGCAGCTGGGCCCTCTCGGTGGACATCGTCACAGTCTGCTTTCCAATTATAGCATTTCAGGGCTGCGACCGTGTTTAATTGTCTGAGCTTTATAAACACTCAATGGCCTTGGCTGACGCCCGAGTTAATGATCCCCTGCAGAAGCGACTTTGGCCGCCCGGCTCCCAGCCGGCCCTCGCCACGCCTGGCAGAAAGGGTCAATTAAAAAAAGACAGGAGAGGATAAAAACGTAGAAAGGAGCCTTAAGAGATGATGGTGCACCTGAGGAAATGACACATAACCCCCTCCTGTCTGTGCGCTGAGCTGGGCTTTCCTGAAGGCAGCGCCTCTGCTCCTCAAGCCCACCTGCCTGCAGTGGAGCATCCCTTCCCACCATCCCAGTGACTGCCCGGGTAGAGGACCTGTAGCAGGACAAGCAGTTCGATTCACCTACTGTGTCAAACCTATGTCTTTTGCCTTTGGGTTTTCCCCCCTGTTAATATCCACAAAGAAAAAAAACCCAACACAACCCACCTCAAAAATGCAAACAGCATGAAAAACCCCACAAGAGTGAATAGCCAAGGCTTTTATGTTAATGAGAGAGCCGCTGACAGCATCAAAACAAAGGATAAATCTCTGGGTCAAATTTGCAAGTGATGTAAATAAGCCTATTGGGTTTCAGTGAGGAAGAGCACCGACTTTCATAGAGTATGCATATACGTACATACGCTCCCTTCTGCTAAATCACCCCAGCTCAGTGGCACAGGGGACAGCGGGAGCACATGACACTTGGGTATAATTTGTCCATACGCACCTCTAAAGCTCAGCATTTCTATTTCAAAAGAACAAAAACCCAAAAGGGGCAAGCGCACAGCTGCAAGGCGGCCTGCGTAATTGTGCAATGCTGGGAACTCTTAGGTAGTTAATAATTATACTCAACCTTCGGTCTAGTTCCTAACAACACCCCTAGGCGTGTCGCTCTTACAGAATAAGGGCACACGCCCTGCTGTGTCTCCTTGCTTAACAGGAACACAAAGTACAGTAGTAGGAGGTGTTTCCTTGAACTCTGAACAATTGGACATTTAAGGATTAATTACTGTTAAGGAGCTTTGGACTGGCAAACACACTAACTCAGCTCTTGGCTGCGTCTCCCAGCCAAGTTCTCTCAGTCATCCTAATTAGACATTCTGATACCATCTTTAATTATATGATCTCACATGCTATTTTTTTTTTACTTCTTCTTTTCTTTTTCCCGTCTTACACTGAACCCCTGTCTCGTGCAGCACACAGAGCAGGCAGAGCATGGAGG
Source organism: Pezoporus occidentalis (assembly GCF_034315485.1). NCBI lineage: Eukaryota > Metazoa > Chordata > Aves > Psittaciformes > Psittacidae > Pezoporus > Pezoporus occidentalis. Next base: position 2,360,335 of record NW_026915836.1, read on the forward strand.
GAGAACTGCAGCTCGCAATCACTCCCCCGACTCACTCAGTGCAGCAGCAAGACCATGAACCACTGAGACCCAATGCGGCTGGGACCTTAGCTCCCCGTGCTGCTGAAAACACCCTGTGTCTTTCACAAGAGAGAGGAAAGCATCGAGCCTGTCACGGCTCCCTCTCTGCTGTGGGCAAGACAGGACCTATACTGTATTTGTCAGTATTGACTGCAGCCCGGCTGGAATAATCCTGCGCCGAGCAGCATCCCGCGCCAGCCGCAGTGAGTGCGTGTGTGCTCACATGTATATACACACACGCTCTCCTGTACGCACCTTGATCTTGTTGAAACAACAGGAGGAGCATAGTGCATGTTGTTAATGTTTTTCACCTTTGTAAACACTTCATTGCTGGGGCGACACTCCTGCGCCCCGACTTGCAGCACCCAGTGGTGCTGAGAGCCTGGCACCCTCCCATCCTCCTCGCTCCAGTGCCTGCCAAAAGCTGCTTCACATTCAAGCCGGTCCTGTGGGTCTGCAACATCCTTCCCAGGATGGGACCTGGCTGCATCCAAGAGTCACCTGGGTGAAATCAGCTTTGCTTCTGCGTGGTGCCATGTGCTACCCACCCTCCCACAGCTCCCCCGTTCGCCCAGATGCAAGGAGGGAAGTTTTGGGTGGTGTGCTTTCAGCTGAAACGCTGCTCTGATGAGCTGGAAACTCAGTATACCCCGAGGTCAGCTGAGGTTCACTAAGCTGAGGAACTCCTTAAATGGTATAGTCTAAAAAGCCATCTGCATTCGTCTTCACGAGCAGCACGGGGATGAATGCGTGCATTCCCACCGGGACCCTTTTCTAAATGCTGGACCCCAAAACCTTGTGTGAATGGGGGGGCAAGGAGGCAGCTGCAGCCTTCCTGCTTTCCCCAGCGCCAGCCTGCTCCTTGGAAATGGCTCCAAGATCCACCCCTGCCTCTACCTGCCAGCAGAACTGGTTGGCCTCCATTGGGAGGCTGCGTGGCACCCGTGCTCACACCACATCCTGGGACTGGCGACCAGGCACTTGTCCCAGCAGGTACCCCTCTAGGGTCTTAGCCTGTGGGCATAAGCACCACGGAGCGCTTCCTTACCCCTTCCAAAGTCAGGGCAAAGGAGGACCAGGCTGTCCCAGGCAGGCAGCGGTGCCCCACACAGGGAGGAGCCTTCTCCTCCCAGCTCCGCGGCGTTCCTCCCTGATGCAGAGTCAACATAATGGGGCTGAGCTGGCGCCATTGATCCTGCTGGGCTGGCGGAGCAGCTGTGCAGTAGGGATTAGCAGTGGTTTTCTTCCCTGTGGCACCGGGTCACAGGATTCAGCCCCCTGTGGTGGAAACAATCTTCCTCCTTCCCCACTACCAGAAATGTGCCTGTGGAGCAGGCAGTGGTCCTGAGGAGCAGAGCTATGGCAGCAGCTACACACGGAAATTAGGAGTTGGAGCCAAGTGAGAAGAGAAAAACAAAACAGGGACCAGACCGACAACATGGGTGGATAATAGACCTGTCCTGCCAAGCACACTCTTAAGAGCCATTGCCCGGGAAGGTCCTTCTTCCAGCCCCCTAGGACTGTCAGGTCCATACAGCCAGGGACTTCCTACAGCCAAGCTGTGTCTTGGAGGACCTTGAATTACCAAGAGCAGCTCTCGCTGTGGGGCAGCCACACCACAACCTTGCCCTTTGCCCCTGCCTAGGGAAGGCGTATGAGGGACTGTGGCTCCAGCAAGATCCCACCTCCAGCAGGATGACACGAGCAGAGGGAAGGAAGAGCCTTGCTCCACAATGAGTACACATCCCAGCTGCAGGTGCTGACAGAAAAGCATGCACAAGGTCATGGGAAGCACCTGAAGGTGGTGTTTTGAAGGCATCACTCTCCTTTCCTATTCCCTCCCTTTCACCACAGACAGTGTCACGGCAGATCTTCATTTCCTAAGCTGCCAGAAGTAGAGAAGGTAATTAGATACCAGTATGGCCTCAGAACATTGCTCAGAGTAGAGATTTAATCACTGTCCTTGTGGCTCATAAAGACAAAGTTCAATTGGAGGCTACAAAAGGCAGCTAATGTCTCCCATCACCCCCATGACCTATAGCAGCCCTCTAAGTCAGCATCAGCCTAGAACGAAGGCTACAGTGACTGACTGCTGCTGTGTGAGGCTCTGGTGCTGCTCACTGCTGGTGCTGACACCCTGCCCTAAGCCCCGGCTGTGAGGGGTCGGAGCAGGGCTGTGCCTGGCTAGAGCACAGGGAGATCTTAGGTGTGTAAGGATCATGAGCTCATCTTTCCACCTATATTACTGCAGACATCCATGGGCCTCTGGCATGTAACTTTTCTTTCAAGCCCACAGGCTGGTGTCTGCTGCTCTACTCTCATTAACACAAGATAAACAGTTTCAAAACCAAGTGCATTTCAGAGCAGTATTATGATGTAAGCAAGTGAAATAGGAATTAGGTGAATTAGAGCATCCAGTGCTTGAACAACCTGAGCTACCCAAAGGAAAAGAACTGACCCATTTCTTCCCTTTGTCCCAAACCAACATCATCTTCTGCTGTGGCCACTCACATCAGTAATCACCAGCATGAGTGTGTGTCATCACTGGGAGCCTATGATGAATTTGCCTGAGTCTGGGAGCCCCAATGAGGGCTACAGAAAGGGGGTGGGGAGGTCACGGGGTGCATCTGTGCTCAGTTGATGGATTGTGCCTGACCCATGAGGCTCACCAGCCCTAGATCTGTATTTATCTTTCCAGGGAACTCGAAAAACAACTGCCTCAGAGAGGAAAAATGGTAGGAGAGCCTGCGAAAGGCAAGTGGGCAACAGTTCCTGGCACTGCCTGTGGATTTGCAGAGCTGTACAGTCATTTGTGGGATGCAGGCTCTAGATCATGGCCATGTAAGTCCTGTCTCCCTCTCTTCCCCCACACTAGTCTGTGGAATGGAGCATGCAAAATAAAAAGGGAAATCTGAGACTCGCACTGCGGCAGGCTGAACGGTTTACATTCTTGTCTGCCATGATATCCTCCTCCCAGCTTAGTCCTTATCTGCTTGACCTTGCATAGCCAGCATCAAAAAAGCTGATATTCAGTACAGAGGAATTCTGGAGTTCAAATGGGATAGGACTGCAAGGAGGAAAGAAATACGCTTGCAATATACTCCTTCTGGACTATGTGGAATCAAAAGCAGAAACACAGAGTGACTGAGGTTGGTAGGCACCAATGGAGAGTGTTTCATCCACCCCTCTGCTCAAGCAGGGTCAAAGGAGGCTGCTCAGAGCCATGCCAGTCAGGTTTTGAATGTCTCCTAGGATGGAGGCTCCACAGAGCTCCTTGGGTGACCTGTGCCAGTGTTTGACCACTGTGATTTTTGTGTCCTTTACTGCAAATTGTGGCCATTGCCCCTTATCCTGTCACTTGGGACTATTGGGAAGAGTCTGACAGCATCTCCCCTGCTCCCAGTCCGCATCAGGTATTTACACACCTTGGTAAGATGTTCTCTGAGCCTTCTTTTCTCAATCCCATCTCTCCCAACTTCTCCTCCCAGCCTTGCCCTGTGTTCATCAGGAAGAATCTTCCTGAGGTGTCTTGGATCTCCCTACACTGGAACACACACAAACCCCCTTCTTCTTAAACCTCAGCCTTATGAGGGAGTGCCAGTAACTCCCACCTAGGTCAATAATCCATAGGTATTGCTCCTTGCGCTGACACTGGCCAAGCACTGCTGAATGAGGACCTCACTTGTGCCGCATGAGACAGAGCATAAGACACCGGGCTCTTGCAACTGAATTAAGGAGCTTGCTATGATGACATGAAACTTCAGGGGGTCAGGTCATAGGCACGGGTCACAGACATCAGTAGGGGTAGGGCCGTAAGGTGATGCGTGTTTTAAAATAAACATACATCATTTGTTCCACTTCGGGGTATCTGATGCAATAACTGTGTCACAGTTTTCCTCTGTCACATCCTTCCCACATGAGAGGGGAAACATCACTTCAAACCAGCATTCTGGATGCTCTCCTTTCCCCCACACTCCCACTCCAGCTCTGCTTGCCATTAAGCTTTCTTCAGGTTTAGCACACGCTTATTCTTTCCATTGGCTGCAGAATCTCTACAGTGTTCCTGTAGCTGCTCCTGCAGATTCTAGACCAAAATTTAAGCAGCAAAGGTAAATAACCACCACAGGCCTTCATCTGACAAATTGACGCTTCTGGCATGATACATTAAGGTCACTCTTCTAGGCTTTTTCTTCCCACAAAAGCTCTGCCCCAGCTAGGGGCTCCCCTCCACTGAATAGGTAGGAAGACAAGGCTGCCCGCACATGGTGCCCAGAGAGGTGAATCACTTCTTGGTACTTCACTGAGAAATGAGACTGGGAGGAAAGTCCAGAGATGAGTTTCACATCATGGGAAGGGGACAGCAAAAGAGCGAGGAGCCTTCTTGTACACACTAAGAACCCTGGGATGTATACTGATCCTGACTGAAGGGCTTTCAGTGCAGATGCCCCTCACATCCTCTCATTGCAGAAGGGCTGGGTGATCTCTCTTCCAGCATGACTCTGCCCGCCCCGTGGTAACACACAGATCCCTCCCTTGCACGAGAGCAAGGTCTGGGCATCGCAGGGTGGAAGGAGGGTTATCTGTTTCAGAAGGAGGGGAAATTCCCTGTGTGAAGTGGAGATCTAAACCAAGATGAGGATGTTGGGGAAAAACACACGTTCCATGTCAATGTGGTAGAATTTGGCCTCCCACCGCTAGAAGGCTGGTGGAAAACAGTTCGCTCCGCTGTGTAGTTTCATCCTTCAAAACCTGAATTAGAGTAATCGCTGTGGACATTCCAGCGTCTGCAAGCTAATGATGATAAAAGGCAGTTGCAACCCTCCAGTGCTGGGAGGAAATCAGGTGGGAGGCCTAAGCCTCGCAACCAGCATTTGCAGACAAGCAACCTTAAGCCTTTTTGAAGGGCGCTGTCAGCAAACAGGAGCTTAGGGAGCGCTTCAGGTTGGCAGGAGGCAAGCAAGAACGTATCCTCCTGTTGCCTTTTTTTTTGGGAGGGGGCGGAGGGGGGGATATGCTGCCAAAGGAGCCAGTTTGACAAAAATCGAGGCTGGATGCCTCTGTGCACTGGTGTAATGGGAAAGCCCTTCGCAAGGCAGGAAATCCTGGAGGCACTCCCCTTAGAGAAAGCTTGTGTGCAGGAGATCAAATGGGGACTCCCGCATGCCCGAGGCCCCATTGAGATGTATATTAAGTGATGATGCTCTTGGGTCCTTTGGTGTATTTGCTTATAATTGCCATGCCCCCCAGAATACCTGCTTTTTCCTTTAGCCCCATTAGGACAAGTGCATTTAGAAAAAGCCTCCCAAAGGTTCCCCCTCATGCTCTGCATCATCCTTGACCCCATGGGGCACCCTAAGGCTGTCTCCAGCTCTATAGCCCAAACCCTCCTATGTTGACTTTGTGTCAGTGCTCCTACAACATGGATTCCTGACTGCTGAGCTCACTTCACACAGGCATGTGCAGGTATTCCCCGCTCCGGTGACTGATACCTTCAGCATTCCCCATGACTTCACAAATACTTTCATAGAGCAGCCACAGAACTTACTCCAGTATCTCCCATCTCCTTCCCCATGGCACTAGGAGGATGCAGGGGTTAAAAACCAAAAACAACAACAACAAAAATAAAGAAATAAAGAAAAAAAAGAAGGGGGTATGAAAAAAAAGAGGGACAAGGAGCAGCAGGAAGCCACAGCAGACATTACTCTTAAGGAAACCCATGAGTAAGGAGCAGCTTGGCCTGGCACCAGCTTGGCTAGCCATGACTCACCCAGTATCTCCTCCCTACCACCGTTTCTTTTTTAACTTGGATATGACATCCTCCGCTCTCAGCCTGGTGTACCCAGGTTCCCTCCACTCCAGGGACTGCAGCTTTTCCCAGGTGAGCAAGGGAATCCCATCTTAACCTGCCTCCTTACTGCCTAACCTAACACTAGCACTACCCCTTTCCTTTCTGAAGCCAAGATGAAAGGATTACTGCATTATTTGCCTTTTAGCCCAGGTGGTCTGCTCAGCTAGCCTCTGCCTCATTTGCCATTGTTGCAGCTAACAGATGTCTGGATTGCAGCTGCTCTCCATGAAAGAAGCCCTGAGCCCTGCTACAACCGGGCACCTGGCAATGCTGTACCCATTTGTTCATATTGAAGGAACATGCGAGCTTTTAATTGGTCATGGCAAAGGGAGCTTTTTAATAACTTCAATTAACAGAGAGAGAAGAACTCCAGTTAGCTCTTGCTATACAAAAAGTGTCCACAATGTCATTAAAACAAGATTTACAAGTGTCATAATTCTCAGCAGCATAGTCAACAATACAGCCAATCATTACAACTGAGCACCAAAGGAGAAGGGGGGGGGGAACATCACACCACCGAGGAACGGGAGAAAAAGAGAGGAGTGTGGGGCGAAGAAAGTGCAGAGGAAAAAAGAAAAGTCATTTTTTTCTTTTCAGTCTAAATTGATTTTATTCTACAAAATGCTACTCAGTTAAAATTGTAAAAGCAGAACAATTTTAATGTGTTTTCTTTCATAGCAGCAAGCTTTCTCTAACAAGCTTTTTGTTTTAGTGCAAATACTGTAGGCCTGTAATTCAGTAAAATAACAAGAACAGGAAAGAGACAACGCCAGAGAGAATGCCTGAGAGCTGATTCTCCAGGACTGCAAGAACAGCATTAAGATCACGACAAGCAAAGAAGGGTCCCGATTCAGCAGTCACCTTTAAGAACCAGCTTGTGGCAGAAACTATTTCACTGCAGACAAACAAGAAAACCCAACCAAACAAAACCCCCATGAGCTAGAACTTTAGAGGGAAAAAAAAAAACCCAACAAAAAAAAAAAGAAAGATAATGGTGCCCCCAAACCTTCAATAATCCTCATGGTCACCTATTAATCACTGAGGCTTGATTCCGCCTCTGACACCCGCTTTGCAGCAGCAAAATGCTACTGATGCTCTCAATGTGCCCCCAGGAGAGTGGAATCAGAATCAGGCCCTTTCTGTATGTGAGGATCTTAAAGTAGACTTTAGTGACACTAGTAACTTATCGCCCTAATAAAGATGCACTATCCCTTATTGATGTTACTTTGAACTACACAGTATATCAAGATATATACAACAGTTTATTCTCTCACTGAGCAAAAACAATTGGATACCTATTTTCTACACATTTTAATATGGTTTTAATATCAAGTAACCACAAACAAGAAAGTGGAATAACCCTTTAATCATACAGGATAGGAGGGGAACAATTAAGTAAAACAGGATGGGATTTTATTATTATCTTGTATTCTGAGATTCGTCCTGAACTCAACCTACTGTTCACAGAGGAATGATAATGCATCTTTAGAAACACATCTCTTTGTACATTTTATACAGACGACAACAAAACCCAGAATCTTTCATTTAAAGAATCAAAAGAAAAACAATTATTAACCTAAAAACAGAAGAAGATTGGAATATTTTTAATGCTTTCTTTATTATATCCAAGTCTTGAACAAAAAAAAAAAAAAAAGATGTAAACATGATAAATAAATAAGAAATAAAATGCAGATTGTTCCCCCCACCTCTTAAAATGTTTGACTTGGCCTTCCTAATGAAAATGAACCTGTAAGTGTCATGATAATAAGATCTCTTACATTTCAGAAGTCTGTTTTAGAACGAAGAAACGAAACAACAAACAACCCCAACAACAAAAGGCAAAAAAAGAAGGCAACAACCAAACAGCAGGAATGTGAGTTGAGAGGATGTTAAATTAATGGTGGGCAGATCTGCTGGAGCAGGCACAAGACGGCTGCCTGCCAATAAATAAGATACCAGGGAGGACGGGGGGGGGGGGGTGTCTTAGGTTTGCTTTCATTTTGCTTTTCTTTTCATTTAGGATGAAGGCCAGGTGGATCCTACATACAGTAAGCAGCAAAATTAAAAGGTTCAGATGAACTAAATAGATCATTTAAATAATAATTATAAAAACAGACAGCTACTGTCCCCAGCATGTTGGTCCCAAATCCCATCACACCACAAGCAGTTTGAGACTCACCCAGTCTCCACACCTACGAGAAAGGAATGGATGAAGGCAATGCCACAACTAGGAAAGCGGAAGGAGGAACAAGGGCAAAACTGGAATGGCAAACATCACCTGGAAGCTGAATGTTTCCTTCAGAGCAGCTGCTACTGCTCCTCCCAGTTTGGCATTGATTAATTTAAGATGTTTCCTTGGGCCAGTCACTAGGGGATTAACCCAATACCAGCTACAATTCCCTGGGCCTTTTTCCATTGACTCAAACAACTCTTGGTCAGACACTAGTTATAACAGCTCCCACATCCCCATTACATGCAGAACATGAAGACTACGTTTAGGAATTGGCAGGGAATGTACTCACAGAATATACCATTTGGGGGATGAAGAAGACAGTAATTTCCCAAAAAAGCACAGTAAACCTGAAGAGAAGAATGCGGGGCCAGACCAAAACAGCAGAGGAGCTCAAGTTGTACCTGTCTGCCAGAAACTAAACAAGAGTAAGGCTGACCCACAAAATACAGAAGAGGCAGGAGACCAGCGATCCCAACACAGACATCCTCTGAGAGATTTAAGGGACAAAACGGGCAGGCACAAGGTATTCAGGGCTTTTTCCAGATAGTAGAAAATAATCCTCTTCTCCAGGCAGTTTCAAGTGGCTCCCATTAGTATCAGAGGACAGGAAAGGGGACCATCCTGTCCCTGAGAAGGTCAATGCCAAGGCAGCAGGCAGTGGGCAAGGGCCAGCTGCAGATCCTTAGCTCCTTCTGGCAATGATTCAGTGATGAAAGGTAGGTTTTTGTTGTTCCACCAGGAGCTGGGCTTATTTGGGTTTGAGGATGCACCTGACTTCCTGAAACCCCAAGTAGGAATGCTCCTAAATTCCCAGGAGACAGCAATCCCGATCAGCTAGCCTCAAAAGTAGCTGCATCACTTTAGGATTCGTCACTTGTCAGTGCTGTATTCTGCTCAAAAACGAGTGGAAATGACAGGCAGAGCCATGTTATTGAGCAGTTTTAGATTCTCAATCCAGACTAGCACAAACAAGCAACCTGAAGTGATGTCATCCTCATAAACCCCTATGAGAACAGGACCCTCTGTGCTAACTACGGGAAGTTTAGGGTCTACTTTGTTAAAAAGGAAGTTCTGATGTTCATGTAAGGACAAGAGAACTCCTTCATCAATTTTACTTATTGTGCAAGCTTCATTTGAAACCTCCGGCAGTGGTATAATGATGGAAGTGTTTTAGTGATAAAGAAAAAGCCTGAATCCCAATCAGCTTTAAAAAGCAAAAAGATCACTCATATTTTTCCATTTCTGGAAGGTTTGGTAAATATCTGTGTTTAAAAATAATAGTAATAACAAAAAAAAAACAAAGCCTACCTTTAGAGCCAAAGTAGTGTCCCTTTGAAATGACTCATGGAACGGACAGTGGCCAGGGTTTGAGGGAAACCAGCCCTGCTGAGGAAAGGTCCGCTTCCACAAGACTGAACCCTATTAATTCCCAGTGGAGCTGGTGAGGACTGCAGCAGTTTAGCATCTCACAGGACTGGCCCTATAATTGTATATTGCATTTCTTCAGGTCCAGCCTGACCAAGAAATATCCCGGGTTCAGTTGATTAAAAAAAATATATATAAAAGAACAAGAAAATCTCACACCAAAATAAATAGCTGCCACCACAGCTTCAACAGGCAGGACCAGAGAGCTATCCCTCAAGTGATTTAGCTGGCAAGCAGAGCAATCCTAGTGTGCACATAGTCATGGTTTGACATCGATAGGAACTGAGCTTGGCTCCATGCAGGAATAGGTTATACACATTACTGTTTTCAGTAGTGAACAGCAGCGCTGGAGAGCTTGTGCCCTCTGTGAGCACTTAGTAGTAGCAGCCAAGCCCACAGGTTGGAGAAGACAAGGACCCAGGGCTAGGGGGAAGAGCCCTCTGATTTGTTTTGTCTTCAGGCCAATCAACCCCAACACAATCAGATCAATTACAACGTAAAAACCCAGAGGCCAAAGATCAAGGTGCAAACAATCGTAACCCATTTTCCTCTGCTGTCATTTGTCATTCATAACCAGAGGTTGTTGGAAGCTCTGTTCTAGTTCAAATAGGTCACCACTTCAACCATGCCATTCCTGCCTGGTCAGGAGCACCCTGTGGCCTGTGCTGTGCTGGAGGTTGGACCACTGCCTTCCTCCCAGCCTCGGAAATTGGGAATCTCTGGGCAAACAACACCCACTAGTATCAACTGGTGGATGTGCACTGCTTTGTTTCCCAACAATGAAAAGGTCAGCAAGGGTACAGACAGAAAGGTAGTTTCACCATCTTATCCACTGCCAGTCTCCATCCTAGATTTATAGGCACATGGTGCCACCTCTTTTTCGGTAGCATGTTTTACTAATATGGCCAAGGGGAGGATTTACTAACAGGAAGAGAACAGCCTCTGAGTCAGAAGCCTGGATGGGGAGGAAGATGCAATACTCCCTAGATAGCAGGCAGCCCAGGAAAAGTAAACAACAAGCAGCAGATTTGATATCCACCAAACTGGGGTAAAACCCTGCCAAAGACACTGGTAAGTACCAGCCCAGCAGCTTTTCTGGTGCTACTTTGGCCCTGAGATGCTAACTTGTGTTTTGAGGAGCCCAAGGGGATAAATATATCTACACTTTTAAGAAGAAAGGCTTCTGCATGAGGCTACTGCTGTCTCTGTGCCCCAAGCCAGAGTTCTGAGCTCTGCCCTTGCTGCTGAGCCCTCAGGCTCCTCATGTCCCCCATCCTCCCTCATTCCTGGACCTCCTAGCCATCCCCCCCTGCCTGGGCAACCCTATGTGCTTCCCCACAGCCTGTCCTGAGGGGAAAAATCCTAACAAGCCTTTAGAGTTCAAAGCAACTGGATGAAATGTCATGGGATCGACAACATTGGAAATGATAAGCACAGAGAGAGAGAGAGAGGGAGAGATTGAAAGTGAGAAGTTGTAAGATCAGCTAACCAGAATGATCTAAGCACAGAGCACAACCGATCAGATCCATTCACAAAGGAAAGGGACGACTAGCAATTTCTGCAGCTCGCCTTCAGTCCCGGCCACGAGTGCTCCCCAAGTCCACCACGGCCATAAAAAGGTTTCCATAGGCAGTCCCTACAGAGGGGACGTCACCCTCTCCAAACAGTCCTGGTGCGTCAGTCCCACCCTTGCCATTTCCTGCCTCCGGGGAGCTGGCGTTGGTCCTCACTCTCCTTCCCGGAGCTGCAGCACTTCCCCATCCTTGCTCCTGCTGCCCTTGTGCTTGAACGATCCTGTGCCTGTCTCTAATCCCACAGAGGGGGGCTCCCCCCATGGTGCTGGGGGGGATGTAACACACTGGCAAAATGGGGGGCCGCAGGGGGATTACAACGCCAGCAAGGTGGGAGAGTTCAAGGAATCCGAGGACTGGTCACCGCTGCTGCTGCTTCTCCGGTGAGCTTTGGAGCAGGACTCGGACGGCGAGAGAGGAGACTCCTGATCCAACACGTTGGGGTAAGTGAACACCAAGTTGGAGGAGCCAGGAGTGATGGCTGGTGTTGAGGTCACCACGATGGGAGTGTTGAGTGCCTCCTCCCCATAAAAACCTCCAGCAATGCTGATGGGCTTAATGACAGACCTCTGGGCTTTGTCAAGGACCAAAGAGGAGGAAGGGATCTCTTCCTCCACAGGCTCCTGCTTCACCACCACCGCTCCGCTAGCTCCAGTCCGAACACTCTGGAGGCTGCTGGATGGAGGGCTCCGACGCTCCTCAGGGCTGATCTTGCACACGGGGCTGTGAGCCACCAGCATAAACTCCAGCTTCTCCTTCTCCTTCTGGAGCTCAGCAATCTCCTTTTGCAGCACTGACTTTTCCTCCTCCAGCACTTCAGTTTCCTGCAGAGAAAAGGGGAATTAGTAAATACCAGAGGCTTTGAAACTGCTCCTCACCTGGAGCATGGACATCATGTCTAGTTCCCACCTGGCATGAGCAGGTACCCCCTAGGCTCCTTATGACCCGAGCAGGCATCAGGTCATTGCCAGCTGAGTGTCTTGTATTTCATGTGTCTGCCAGAAGGCTGTTCCCAAACTTCACCAATATAAGGGTTATAAATAGTCTCCTCATGAGTTCACCTTCATTTTCTCATGGCCAGCTTCTACCACTCTTAGCCTGTGACTTCACTCTTCTCCTTTGCTGTCTGTCTGACAGACACCGTAGCAGAGAGGACTCGGATACCCTCCCATTGTTTTTTTTGCATTAGGTAAGTCATATTCTTTTCACTTAAATAAGAGGTAGCATACGACAATCTCTAAGCTGTTTCCATTTTTTTTCTATAGTGCATATTGTATGTATAATATATACAATATATTGTATATAGTGCATATATTTTAGTGTGAGGTGTCCCTGTCCATGGCAGGGGGGTTGGAACTGGATGATCTTAAGGTCCTTTCCAACCCTAACTGTTCTATAATTCTATGGTTCTACATTCCAGGTTAGGTCTGACTCTTGCACTCCACTTTCATCTCCATTGACTGCCTCCTAGGATATACACATATATCTTTCCTGTGGTCACGTCACACTGATCATCATAGTCAATCTGTGAGCAATTAATACCTTCCTGTGTGAGGAGCTCACCATTTCACAAATAACTTGTCCTCAGTCCTTCAAGTTATGACCTCCCACTTTGCACTCCTTTCACTTCTATTACTTTGGTCATGACAATCCTCAGATTCTTCCTACAGGATGTCCTGCTTCCACTACACTGGGAATACCTCCCAAATTTGAGTCAGCAGCACATTCCACTGGTACGCTTTCGCTACTGTTCTTCTTAATAAGATCATTGAATAAAACCAGCCCCAGCATGGTTCCTGACCAGGAGCGCTAGAGCCTTCCCTCCAGCCTCCTTCAACACAACCCATCCTCTCCTCCTCTTCAGTCCCTTACCCACCCCCTAGTTCTTGTGGTCATTCCTACATTCTCCAGCTTAACTAGCTGTTTCCCCTGTGGCATTAGACCTTTCTTGCTTCCTTTGTGCAGGAAATCATTTATCCCCACCAAAGAAAGGTTAGCCTAAAGGATGTAGCTTTGACAGGTACATATAACATCTGCTTCTTTTTCTACTGCTTTCAGATGATCCTACCGTCTTCAGTGCTTTTGTCCTTAAAGTCTGCCTTTGAGGCATACAGCATCTTTATTTCCACTTATGGAGGAAGGCCAGAGATAGGAAGACTCATGCTAGTTGGGAGGCTAGAGGGAAGGGAGCTCCTAGGACATTTTGGGCAGGCAACAATGGGAATTCAGCCTCCTGAGCTCTGAGTCTGAGCCCTCACCACCACTGTTGTAGGAGTAACATCACTGGGCAAGCCTGGAAGGGGAAGACAGCGCATGTTTTGTAGCATCTTCCTCAAACATGCTAGCTGAGGGAGAGCAGTGCCCTTCAAGCTGGTCCAAAGGGCAGGTGACAAGGAAGGAGGAATGTATGCAGAGCACGTACCGCCTGGAGTTTCTCTGTTAGCTCTCGACGCCTGTTACGACACTTAGCAGCTGCCAGCTTGTTCCTCTCTCTCCGGATCCTTCGCTTCTCCTCTTCCTCAGGAGACAGCTGTAGGCAAGTGCCAAGAAAACCCACAATCAGATCTGAGCAAGGCATTCCTTGAAGTTCTCAAGGATTTAACCACAACGCAAAGGAAAAAGGCCTGATCCAGCAGGATGCTGAGCACTCCCCCTCTTCACCAGTGTCAGCAGAAGATGAAAGCACAGTATCTCTCCCTGAACTGGGTCTTAGCAGAAGGGTGAGGAGAAGATGGAGTTGGGAGCAGGGGGAAGATTGTGTAAGAGGACAGTGAATCTGCACCAAGGCCAAACAGATAAAAGATGCTCTGATTGTTTCACAACTTGGGTGGTACATTAAGCAAAACCAGAGCACGATGTTGTAAGTGCCTCTTTCTTGAAAGAAAATAATCTGCTGCTTCCCACAGAAAAAATAGTTGTTAGCTGGAAGGGGGAGACAGGAAAATCAGCAGAGCTCCCATGAAATCCATGAAGCAACAATGATTTATACCACCCAAAAATCTGACCTCAGATTTTCGAGCACTCAGCAAGATAACACACTTGCAACAGCAGGCAAGGCTCCAGTGATATCAAGGGCTTCCTGACATCCTCACTGATGTAAGTCAGGAGCAAGTCCATAGAAACCCATTGAGCGACACTTGTGAAACCAGAGGAAGTGAGCAGGAGCCCGCAAGATCTGGTCAAGTCAGGCCTAGCTTTTGGGGGTTTGAGAGGAGGTTTGTAAATCCCAGCAGCAGCAGATAGGCTTGTACCACCGCCAAGGCCAGGGAGCTGGTACAGCAGCGTGCGAAGAGGGCTGGCATGGCTCAGCTCACAGACCACGGGGATTCACGGCACGCACTCGGCTGCGCATCCTCCTCCACTGCAGACTGACCTGGTGCCCTGCACTTCAGCCTCACCGGCTGGTGTGTGCAGCCAGGGCTCTAGCCCAGCGACTGCCAACAGCAGTGAAACGAGCGCGCTGCAAAGCGCGACTCAGAGCTCACGTAGTGCCAGCGGAGAATGGAAAGAAAAACCTTCCCATGAAAGCTTTGAGTTTCAGCATCTCCAGGGGCTGTCAAAATTGCAAATGAGACATTCACCCTTTTACCATGTTTTTCTTTTTTCGTGTTAGTTTTATGCTAACCTCATTCTGGTTCGTTTCAGTTTCCTTTATTTCCCTAATTTTCACCTTCGCAGTTCCACGGGGTTTACCTCAGCCTCTGGGCATTCACCTCGCTTGGTTCTGCTTTCTTTTTATCAGGGTCTGTGCCTGTGATTTCACCTGCACACAGCGTGAGCTGCACACCGAACAATACGAGTACTTCTAGGACTTCAGGACACAGGTTTTGGGCCTGAAAGCTTTTCCATCAGCAGATCACTGCGCTCCATCTCTGGATGCCCTTGCAGGCAGCAGTAAGGAGCCCCTACAAGCTGTCCCTGCTACAGCTCTGCCTTTTCACCTTCCAGCTTGTATGTGTGCAGGGTGAAAATGTATTTGCACACAAGTATCTGCAGTACAGCAAAGCGTTGTGCATGCACGCAGATTCTGTGCTGACTTGGGGCCTTTGTGTACAGTTTTCAAGGGCCCTTTCATGCTCTGGGAGCACAGACCTCATTGAAATATGTTGGGATCGAAATTTCTCTTCCCAGGAGAAATTATCTCTCTTGGAGGCCATGGCTTTGCAAACATCTCATAGAGGGGGCTCAAGCCTCTAATCTGGACGTGCTTAATGTTACACCAGGTCTACAAAGGACTATTCTGTCAGTGGCCGCTGGACTTGTTTGAAAGCAGTTGGATTTGGCACCATTTGCGCCTCTGCTGTATGTGTTATCTGTAGCTTGTCCAAGCCCAATACGTGCATTCACTGGCAGAAACGTGCATCAAAACAGGCTCTTTTCACGAAGCGTTACACAGTGTTTTCCAAAAAGGCACTCCGATGTGGTGTTCAAAGCACCAACAGTGGAAAGCTGAGCCAAAGAGCTACGGTAGAGCGCCCGGGTACTGCCTTAGCACGTGCCTAATCAAAAGGACTTGGCTTTGAATGACCCACACTGAACGACTTGCAAACAAGCCACAGGCCAGGAATTGCTTGGCAGGCATCCTTCAGCAAATAACTCTGAACAACAAATAAAGCGGAGAATATGGTGATCTCTTCATGGCCAATTTGTGAACACAGAGGCAGCGGTTGTCAAACAAATTAGTTGTTGCTAATTATTGCCCCAGTTCTCGTGAGAGCTTCCCTGGCTTTGGACACCAGCCCTGCACGCAGTGAACCGGGAGGTAGCTCCGGCTGGTGGAAAGGGCTGGCACATACCCGAACCAACACGACTGCCTTTCCTTCCTCCCAAAAATGAGTCCTCAGTGCACCCACCCCAGCTCCTCAGACTGAGGCTTGTCTTACTCTGGACAAGTGACTTTAACCCCTTCCCTCCCCTTTAGGTCTACACCAGAGAGCTACTTCACATAAAATAATCAGACAATGAATCAAAACAGACGACATGGAAGTAGAAGTAGGGCTGGTGAGTCTTCTTGGAAACAGACCTCACGCAATGGTGTGTGCTCGTGCACCGAGGCTGTGCAGCACATCTCATTACACTGCTGTGCAGCGACCCACACAACTGCTGCTTGGGAACAACACAGAGAGATCTACACTATTCAGACTGCTGTTGTTGTTCTTTAAAGAAATCAGCCTTGCACAGCGGATAGCTGTTCACCAGACAGCCCTGCAGAAGGCTGTTTCTTAATAAGAAGAGACTGACAGGGCTGAAAGGATTTATAGAAGATGCCTGCATCTAGCCCACTACCCTGTCCCAGAGCAGGATCCATCCTCCCAAGGGGAGGTTCAGCACAGAGCAGCACTGGTACAAGTCACCCCATCCCAGCTATGAAAATGCTGCTGACTTGGGAGCATAAAACCCTCTGCTTATGGGATCGTCACCTCACTCCTGTAAAGAGATCAAGCGTTTGCATGTTCATAGTGGGAAGGTGGATTTAGACATCCAGAAGGTTCTTGCTACTACAGCTGAGGTGCTCTAAGGAAGCTATTCCTCCCTGCACGATGCTGGCTAGTACTGGTGGTATCACCCAGAGTGAGACCAGAGCAGTGCTAGCTGCCACCGAGAGGACACAAACCACCAGCTGATGTAATTTGGGTGTCAGGTTTATAAAAGAGCTATGAAAACGCTCCTCTGCTTGCTCAGAGGTTTCCTTCTGCCTGCAGTGGCAGAGACACTCAAACCGAAACCCAGGGCTCAACTTCAGAGTTTCACCTGCTTTGGAAACCGAGCCGCAGTGAGGCCCAGTGGTGCGAAGTGTTTGAGAGAGATCGGGTAAATCTCACTGTACGATGAGGAGGCAGCAATTAAATCACCCTCTGGCTCACACCCTCTGCCACCCTGAGAAACCCCAGCACCTGTGCAGCACAGGGGACGGACCTCAGCACTCCCCATGGGGCCAGGAGATCCCAAGAGAGGGGGATCTCTTTACAAGTGGTTTCGGGACACCCCCAGCCGCTCTCCGCGCTGTGGTTACCTGCTCGTCTCTCCGTCTCCGGCCCACGGTGGTCCCGATGGTTTTGATGACACCGGGTCGCTGAAGGGCTGTGTGTCCGGCCACTGAAGACAGCGGGGGCAGTGGGTGGCTGTAGGGGTGCGAACGGGAGTAAGGGTTTGACATGGAGGTGATGACGGTGGGCTGGACCATCCACTGCAGGTCTTGGCTGGTTGTGATGGCGTTGATCGTAGGGATAAAAGCGCTGCCTGATCCTGGCATATCTACTCGGAATTTCTAGGAGGAAAAGCAGGAGATAAAAAGGGAAAGAGAGAGAGAAGAAGCCGTCAATGAAAGCAGAACATAAACAGTTACTCAGAAACCAGCTAGGCCCTCAGGAGTGGCACCAGCAAGGATCAAAGCAGCACCTGAAGCAAAGGCATAGGCTGCAGTGCCTCTGCAGCATCCCAGGCTGCCCCTGCCCACCACAGCCCCCCGAGGAAGGCATTGGGCTCAGGCACTTCCCCTCCGGAGCAGCCCTGCCCTCTCCCAGCCTGCTTCCTCATCCCCCCACACCTCCTCAGCATCCCCTACACCAGCCTTCCCCTGGGGCAGCATCCCCACCAGTGCCTCCCGCCTGTGCCCACCGCTCCTTCCGGTGTGCAACGAAAGGGGAATTGAGGAGTCCAAAGAAAAGGAAGAGAAACTTCAGTTCTGAAACGCCATTGCCAGGCAGAGCAAAGCCTTCTCCTACCAAAGGATTACCCTGAAACCTGGGCTCGGTCCACACTGGGTTTGGGTATGGCGAGAACAGCAGCTTGCTTCTCATTCAGTGGCTCTGCGCTTGCCACACACACACAGGGCGAGAAACCCGGCCCCGGGATGGTTACGTGCAAGGATATGTATTTTAATAGCAGCCTATAAAATAGATCTTAGGATTCAGATCGGACAAGTTCCCTGCAGCTCTCTGCACTGTCTAGACAAAACAAGGCAGCAGTAAAACCGAGGCAGCAGCTAATGATCTCCTCCAAAATACATGTACACCTTGTTTCAGACAGAGGTAAACCCATCTGGATAATATGCTGGCACTAAATTGCAAGGAAAACAATTGCTTGTCCCCGGAGGGGGAAGCAGGGGAGAAAGAATGCTTTTGTCTATGCTGAGCAACTTCAGGAGGCTTCCAATGGTTAGACTTGGTTTTACAGACAGACAAGCCTTGCTCCAGCAATCACAGTCCAAGGGACAGGGCTTGTAAGACCAGCAGTCATCATTACCACTCATTTTGTGAGCATTGAGATGATCCCACAAAAAAACGCACATTCTTGGGTCAACAAACCAGCTTCCCAGAGAAAGGAGAGCCCTTGCATCAGCCTGACCTCAGCTCAGGTAAGCGTCCCAGATAAGGGACAGCACTTCAGCACAGATTTCCTTTTCAGGGTGTGCCTAGTCAAGCACCCTAAGTGCTTTGTTAAACCAAGGCTACTGCAAATAGTATTTCACATTCTGATAGCTACAGCATTTCGGGCCAGTATTAGCTGCAATAAGTCCAGCTGCCAACGCCTCGAGACCAGGAGATCCAGTTTGAATACTGATCAAAGCTGTAAGTTGGCATTTGACAGCTCAATATCTAGCAAGAAAGGAAGAGAGAAAGAAAGAGTGAATCCAGTTAAGCAGGTGGGGGAATTACACAGGCAGGATGACACCGGCACCAAGACCTTGGCAAAAGCCCCACCAGAACCTGAGAGATTCACCTGGAGCTCGAGCCCCACACGGCCTCAGCATGCCCCACATTTCAGAGCACATGCCATCTTTGTGACCTCTCCCAATTAACTACAGAGACCCAGAGATTAAAACTGTCAACACTGCAAAGGAATTTAAGGGTGCGGATCCCCATCTTTGCTCTGCCCAGTGCAGGCTGTGACCACACGGCATGGGAGAGGATGCCTTGGTGCATCCAAAACCATAACACAAAGGACCTTAACCTCCCAGAAGGGAGGAAGTAAGAGACTAGTTGAACCGCAAGTGCTCAAGTCAAGGGACGCAAGTTCTGCTTCCAGCTCCACAAGTGGCTTCTACAATGACCTTTTGCCTACCTGTGCCACCATCCCTCCTGCACCCAAAATGCACAGAAGAGTCCTGTCTTCTTTGCAGGGACACTAGAAAGCTATGGCTGAAAACCTGAGATCATTTATGTGAAGATGCCATTTGTATTCCAGAGCAAACAACCTTTGCCTCTGACACCCAATTATGTGTTAAAAATTCCCATCAGAGGTCAGGAGAGTCAGTCCCACCACCAAATCAGCCACATAAAGATGCAAGTTCACATTTATAGATGAAGCAACTACTCCACTCGCAGTCAGCCCTGTATTTAGCCTAGGACTCTTCTCTAACACCAGAGGAGGCCTCCTGGACAGCAAGGGGGAGCTGCTCAGTCCAGCCACAACCCTCGGCAGGCTTGCTTGCTTGCTTGCATCCTTTCATAGTTTTTGCTTGCAGACTGGGGGAAGAGATGAGTGGGGCTGCAGCCCCTGCCTGTGCACGCTCCATCTCTGTCACCAGCTTCCTCTCCAATCCCTCAAAATATCTTCAAGCAATTTCTCCCAAACCCGTGTTCTGTATTTTCCCTTGATAACCAACTCAGGGACACGCTGCTGTGACAGGCTGAGTCTTCAGATAAGGGTACTCAGGCTACGACCAGGTTTTACAAGCACTGCTTCCTGACTGCTCAGTCTTTCCCTGCTAGGACACCGCACTGGATTAGATTAGCTATGCTAAAATGCTGCTGCCCCTGCTGCTGCGCCTGGTGGCCATCAGCTCTGACTCCTGGGACACAGCTGCCTTCAGAGGCAGGCCCTGCATAGCCCTGTTGAGCACCGGCCTCCCCACTTTGGAGCTCCAGACCTTTCCCCACACTGCAGCCC
The DNA here is from genome assembly GCF_034315485.1 of Pezoporus occidentalis. Lineage (NCBI taxonomy): Eukaryota > Metazoa > Chordata > Aves > Psittaciformes > Psittacidae > Pezoporus > Pezoporus occidentalis. The sequence goes on from NW_026915836.1 coordinate 2,380,364, forward strand.
CAGCTTTGCTCTCCTTATTCCTCCTCCCCTCAGAGAGCTTGAATCCGCCTGGCAGCACCACCTGCCCTGACCCACATCCCCGTTTCTCTTCTTTTCAGACCCCTTCCTGCTATTTCCTCGCCCAGGAGACCCGTAGCTCTCCTCTCCCGATCCGGGAGAGGCTCCTGGAGGCACCTCTCTGCCAGGCTCTTGGTTTTCCTTATCTGCAAGGAATTCACAGCACTACGGCAAAGATGTGGCGATAGTCAGATTGCAGGGCTACACACGCAGCACACGCTCAGCCGCCAAGCCACTGCTCCCCTCCTGACCCAAGCGACACGCAGATGAAGGTAGCATTAACAAACCCCAACAACTAAGCAGCAGGCAGCAACAGTCCTGTTATTAGGAGTGCCAAGAACTGAGGTCAGTCTCTGCTCTGCCTCAAAAATATGTGGTGGGATGGGAGCCTCCCCCAGTCCATAGCCAGGGAGTCTCCAGTGAGTCCTTCCAGGGGCAGGCTTGGTTAGCAGGTCACAGCTGAGGAGCACAGGAACATATCAGGCTTTGGCTCCATGGTTTCCTTCTCCGTCTTAACAAGGAGCTTCCACACCACACCCCACCACATTTCTGCTCCCCTCCAGACCTTCGCGTACCTCTGTAACTGCAAGTGCTGAGTAGCACCAGAAACTGGTCTAGAAACAGGTACGGCGCCCACGGAAAAAGACCAAACCCAACAACAAAACCACCCCGAGGACGTTTTACAGCTACTCAGTTATAAAATACAGGGTGTTTAGGACACATCCTATAATAAATACAAGTGCTCTGGTGGCTCTCCCAAGTTGAACACCTCCTCGAAGGAAAAATGGACATGCTGCTGGGATATCAGAGGGGAAAGTCGACTGGTCTGAAAGAGTACACAAACTCCTCCCATGAAAGTCTATGTTTACCACATGGCAAGTCAGTGATTAGGAAAATAGCTTGACACGCAACTTAAAAGGAAAATGTTCCAGTGCTGCGTTCTATGGGAAAAATAATTAAAAAGCATCAAAGTTTTGGCTCAGAGACACGGTTTCCAGTTAACCATGTGACTGATGCATCTTTTCTTGCTTTGGGAAAGGAAGACAAATAAAGACACGAAAGAAAAAATTCCTACAATGCATATTTTCTACAGTGATAAAACTGCAGATCTCCAAAGACCAGAATCAGCAGAACAGCCCGGCTGCTAGGGTAAAGGCAACGCTTACATTTGATCCTAATCTACAACATCTGTAAGGATCAAGGGAGAGACGACGTACAAGCCTTGAGAAATCTCCCAGATTCTTAAAGAAAACATTTATGTTCTTGCTAAGCCGGTGTCCTGCTCAGAGCTCCGTTTCAGATAGTAACCCTAGAAACTAGTCTCCAGCCCCTGTATCATAAAGCCAAGAGCACCAGCTGCCTGGGGAAGACTTGCAGCCCCCGACAATGAAACGTTGTGGGTCAGACCTCACTTAGCTCAGTATCAAGGGGCTCAGGAGTTTGACGACCTCCCGCAGCAAGTGCTTGAATCCAGCGAAGGGAGGAAAGGGAGAGCGGAGAATTCACAGCTTCTTAGCCGAGCGTTTCCAGCTTCTCAGCTCCCCTTCCCGCTCCCACAGCCTTGCTCTAGCATTCAGTGTAAAACGGGGGATAAACCGGAGCCCCGCTACAACCGCTGGGAACCTCGGTGTGCAGCCCGCAGAGGGCACCAGCGAGATGCGTTTGGAGCAGGCGGGGAGCGGCAGCGAGTCATTTCTGGTAAAACTTCTTTTATGCGAGGAATGTCACGGGCTGGTACGGTTGGCAAAGTTTAAGAGTGGACGGGTTTTCCCCCCCCCACCCCTTCTTCTTTTATGATCTTATGACTTCTTGATGCGAGGACAGCGATGTGCTCCCGCTGCCAGGTCGCTCATACGAGCCACACATGAAATAATATTAGGGAGGGTTGGGGGCAGCCCGACTCTGACTTTTCAGAGGCAAAAAAAGGGAGTGAGGCTGGGCCAGCTGATGTAAACAAGTTATGAAATAACCCAGGTTTGTATAACCGGCCCGATTGTGTAACGCCTTCCCCAGAAGTGGTGGATTTAGTACATGTAGGCATCTAAGCCATTCCGAAACGTTTTCTTAAGGAAATGAAAAGGTGGGGAGGGGAAAATAAACCAAAAAACCACCCGGTTCGGCTTGCAGGTCCGTGAGCTCAAGCCGCTTCCATAAGGAAGTATCTCCCGTTCCCTAAGCGCCGCCGGGCCGCGGGAACCGGGCTAGGGAACGCTCCACCGACTCCCAGGAACTCCCGTCCGGGAAGAGGCCGTGGCCAGGCAGAGGGCGGCCGGGGCTCGCGGTGGAGCGGCAGAGCGGCGGGCCGGGCAGAGCGGCTCAGCACCGGCCTTTGGTGCTCACGGTGCGCAAGGCAGAAAGCAGCCCCGGAGACAAAGTTTGGGGGGAGAGAAGCGGGGAGACTACTTCGGGCGCTTGGAGAAGCCGGAGCCCGCTCCGAATCCCGTCCCGTCACCCCCCACACTGCCGGCTCTGCGGTAGCTGCGGCAGCGCCCTAAGAGTAATTCGGCGGCAGCTCCCGGAGCTCCGGAAAGAGCCATCCCGAACTGCTGCGAGCGAGCCAGGGCAGAGCCCGGGAACGGGCGGCGAGCGGGGCACGGCGGAGAAGCTCCCGACGAGAACAAAAGCGGGATGAAGAGACACAGATGCGCCCGTGTGCTGCCGGTACCGGCAATTGCCCGGAAGAGCCCTTCAGTTTCCGAGCTAACCCCAGCGGGGCGCGGACAGGGTCCCCTCACCGACACCCGCGGGCCACTCTGTGCCCGGTGCGGGGCGGCGGGGCAGCCGCGCTAGACGCTTCCTCACCGCTCGGAGCGGACATCCCGAGCCCCGACCGACGGGGAGCTCCTCTCAGCGTCCCTCCCGGTAGGGTCGCGGCGCCCGCTCCGGAGCGGGCGGGGAAGGAGGGAAGCGGCGCTGCTCCGCCGGCGGGGACGGGACAGGACGGCGGCTGCGGGCAGCCCGCGCCCAACCCGCCTGCGCCCCCGCGGCCGGCGCCTCTCCGCCGGGCGCCCGCGCCTTCCCCGCGGAGGAAGCGCCGCTCCCCGGGTGTGGCGGGGAACTCCCGTGCCCGGAGCGCTGGCGGCAGCCCCCGGGGGAACCGAGGGAGAGGGGCAGCGCCCGGCCTTACCTGCTGGGCTGCGCCGCTGGAGTAGGTCTCGGGGTGTCCCGGGGAGCCGCTGCTGCCTCTGGAGGAGGTGTCGAAGTTCCCGGGGTAGTCCTGGTACATGGTCCGAGGTCGGGCCGGGGGAGCCGCGTCCCCGCCTTCCCGCACCGACACCCGCCGCTCCCTCGCCGTCTCTCCGCCCCCTTCTCCCTGCCGACCTCTTCGGCGGCTCTTGCGTTTCGCCTCTCAGCGCTCGCCGCGGACAGCGGGGGGAAAGGGATGCAAAAAAAGGCTTTGGAGAAGGGGAAAAAAAGGTAAAAAAAAAAAACTGAGGGGAAAAAAAGAGAGGAAAAAAAAAAAGAAAATCAAGATGATGGTAATAATAATAATAATAATAAAATAAGCGCGGGCAGCAGGGACGCGCCGACGGGACGGGCTGTCTCGGTGGGAGCGGAGCGCGCAGGCAGCGCGACGTCCTCTCTCCGCGCTGCCCGGCGAGACTCACCCCGCCGGCGGAGCGGCCGCGGCCCCGGGGGCTACGGGCGGAGCGGTTCTCCCCCGCCTCCCCCCCCTCCCCTTCCTCCTCCTTTCCCCCACCAACCACCACCAGCACCGGCCGCCCCTTTTCCCGTCGCGGGGTGACTCAAGCGGGCCCCACGCCGGTTACCGGAGCGGGAGCTGTGCGCGGCCGCGGTGACTCAGAGCAATGGCATCGCCGCGGCCCCACTCGCTTATTATCCGCCCGCCGCCCCGCACCATGTGCACTCGCACACGTCAAACCCGCGGCGCACCGGACACACCTTGCCAGCGCGGAGCCTCCCACCTGCCGCCGCCGCGGGGGGGTGGGACGGGGACATGGGGATGGAGCCCGCCCTCGCCGCGCCCGCCGCACCGCCCCCGCCGCTTTGCCCGCCCCTCCCGGCCCCGCCGCACCGCGGGCATTGCGCGGGTCCGGACGGGGCGGTCGGAGCGGCGGGGGCGGCGCGGAGCCGTGTTCCCGTCAGGCCCCGCCTCCCCCCCCGCCCCACTTGGTCCCGTCCGTTGTCGCACGTTGCCAAAAATGGTCATTTGCGTCGCACGACGCGAGCGCGGGTTTCCTTGCCGCGGATGACGCGCTGCGAGAGGGATTCCCTGGCTCCGCCGCCGGGATTTAAAGGGACAGGCGCACCGCGGGGCTGGGGGCAGCGGGCAGCACATCTCGGGGGGTGTGGGTGGGTGGGTGACACACGGGGTCCGTCCTGCACTACCGCTGCGGGAGCGGGCTGCAGACAGCGGCACCCCCGTCCGCCGCCCGCTTCTTCACAGCATCGATCGAGGAACCTAGCGCTGGGCTCGGCTGGTTCTCAGAGCAGCGTTACCCTAGTGTTGGTTTTGCTGTTGTTTTAATCTTTACTTACGTTTTTTTATTCACTTTTCCAATTATTTTATCTTTGTTCATTTCTCTTCTTTTCTCTTCTTCTCTTTTGTTTTCTATATTATTTGTATTGCTACTTTTATGTTCAATTTAATTTTTTCCTCTTTATTTTAATTTTTAAAATATTATTTACTTTTAATTATATATTTTTCTCTCTTTATATACATTTATCTTTCTCTTTTATTATTTATTATTCCTTAATTTAAAATATTCATCATTATTTTCTATTTAATTGTTAATATTTTTATTTTAAATATTTATTCCTATTTATATTTTCTTCTTTTTTTCCTCTTATTTTTATTTTTTTTCCGTTTTACTTTTCTACTTCTTTTTCTTTTTCCTCCCAGGACCCAGCCCCAGAGCCTCCCAAGGCCTCCAAAGCAGAGTATGTCATGGGCAGGGCAGGTGGAAGTCCAAAGCTTCCCTTCAGTGGAAACTCACAGGGAAGGGCAGTCACAGCCGGCCACTGGTGGCAATGGCATCACAGGGTCACTGCCCAGCGCAGGCTGAAAGGTGGCAGAAGTGGATAGAGCAGAGACAGTGAACAGAGAATGGGGCTCTGGGGTGACCCATGGCCAATACAGTGGGGATGCTGCCTTATACAGTACTGCTCTTAGACCCAAAATGTCCCATTTCACCTTCTCTGGGGGATTCACCCAGCCCTGAGTGTGTCGTTTTTGGTGGTGAGGAAGGAGAAGTCACCTAAATTCAAGCTGTAAAATCCCATTTAAGCTGTCTTGTGGACAAAGTGTTTTCCCACAGGAGCTCATCTGGGAGTAATGGGCTTTCCTCCACCCGCACGGTCCTCCCTGTGAAGGGAGAGCCAGCACCTGCCTCAGGCCCAGAGCCTTCGGGCACCTCTGAAACCAGGCAGCCCCTTGGTGCTGAGCCTTCAGCACCAGATCTTTATTCAGCACTGAGCCAGGCATTTGGGACTAAAACTCCCACTGACGCTGTTTGGTTTCCAGCACCTTCGTTTTCCAGGCAAGTGAAATTCTCCCTCCAAATCAGCCAGCCTATTTCACACAGCACCTGACTTCAAGGGAGGTGGGAACAGGGCTGGGGAGGGGAGATGCACTTGAGCTGGCACCACAAGGCTGTACCGTGTTTTTCCCCTTGGGTTGCACATTAGGCAGGTGATCTGCATGTGCTTCCTTTTGCTGGAAAGAGAATTAATTCAGGATGTGAGAGGAGCTGGGCTGAAGTTGTTAAAGAGATGAAGAGAGACAGGGGAAAACACGCATTGTAATAAAGCAGCTTAATGAAAGGGGTTGGGTTTTGGCTGGTCCCTCCTTGGCTGTGCCGCCAGCTCTCCTCAGGCAGAGATGCCGGGGTTCACCAGGCACTGGGAACTGCTGCTGTCACTGGGGGCCACCAGCCACGGCTTCAACCACGTTCGAAGGCAGGCTGGTGGGCTTGGAGAACCCGCACTACTGTGCAGCAAGGGATGCAAAAGTATTTGGTCCAGAGGAGAGAGAGGGCCAGAAACAGGGCGTGCAGAGAGGGGTGTGTTAGAGTGTTAGTGCCGAGGCATTTTGTGAGTGGAAGAGAAAGGGGGTTTCTCGTGCCTCCTCTTTAGAATTGTTTCTATAGTTTTCCTCCAACACATCATTAAACCTAAGCTACCTGCTCCTGTGTCTCAGCTCAAGCAGCAGCATTTTCAGCCCTGTTTTCAAACATTATTCCAACATGATTTTGGCACATCTATGCCATCCTGCCGAATTTACATGAGACCTAGTCTGGGAACAGCTTGTTTGAAATGACATTCAAGTGCTGTTTTAATATTTGGCGGCAGTTAATGTGGATGCAATTAGTTGACACTTGTAAATCCTCTGGTTAAAAGCCCTGTAAGAAGTGGAGGAAGCTGGAAGCGCACCTGAGGCCAAACCCTCAGCTCTTGTGGGGTGAAGAACCTCTCTTCCATGGCTGGACCAGCACCACCCTGCCCTCCACCAGCGCCTGACCCATGGCCCCCAGGTGTGACGCTGAAGTTCTACCGTGTATTTACGCCGGCTTTGTGAGAGTTTCTTCTGGCCTGGGAGTGCAAAACCCCTCTGGCCAAGAGGGGCTCCCACATACAGAAGTGATCCCTGTCTCCCACAGAGAACAAAGTAATCAGTCCCATGGAGCCTCTTCATTCCCATATCAGCCCTTTGTGATTCTTTTCTGGGTTTTGGGGTCAAAGTAATTCAGACTAGCCTGGCTTGCAGTGCCCCAGACACATGCATTTTTAATCCGCATCCAGACCAAGCTTCATTGTGCAATAGGCTCCCTCCTTCCAAAAAAACAAGAGATAACATGTACCTCTGCCTAGTCCATTCTTGCCTGAACCATAGACAAATTAAGACCAGCCCAGGTTCCAGGGCAGGAGAGGATCATTGTAAGGCAAATGAGACCTTGGCTCCTCGTGCTTCTCGATTTCGGCAGCAATTAGGAGACTGAAACCCAGACCTGGGAATGCTTTTCACTATGTTTTTACAGGAGCAGAGGGTAAGGGCACTCTGCAGTGGCTGAGACTTGGCCCTTGGCAAGCACGTGGCAGAGCCTACAGTCAGGACCTCTTTCTCCAGCCTTCCCAGCAGCACCACGCCATGACACATGCCTGAGGGCAGGATCACTGATTTTTGATCAAAAATACATTTCATCCACAATCCTCTTTCTCCTCCCTCCTCTTTTTTACGCCCCTTTAGACACCTCACAGGAAGAAGCCTGCAGTAACCACTTCACCCTAAACGTGCCAGCCGGCAGTGAAGGAAAGCTCAGAGGTGCTGTGGTTGTCCCTGCTGCGGGGCAGGAAAGGGCACCCACCTCTTCTCCCCAGCAGATTCCCATCTCCTGTTTTAAAACCCACACCGGTGCTATCTCGGTCGCTGTTCATCAAAAGGGACTTCTATTACAGAAGCAGCTCTGTTGCTTCCCAAGACCTTTTCCTCGAGCTCCCTGAAGAAGCAGTGTATGTGTGTCTGGGGCTCTCCAGCCTTTTCTGACAACCCTACTTTCATCCGTGCGTGAAGTCTGCTTTCGTATTGCCTCTCTAAGTGCTAAGAGCAAGTGTTTTGATGTTAACTTCTGGGAACGAGCTCTTAAGCTACCACCTCACACTTAATTACAGTTATTTATTAAGTACTGCAGCATATCCAAGGGAGAATGGAGGTTTCCTCCTTCAAAGGGCTTCAGGACGTGGTTCAGCAAACGTACCTTTCGCCAAGCAGAGTAATTTTCCTACCCACTACTGTCCAGCCACAGAGCCCTCTCTCCTGCTGATAACCCTGTTGTTTCAGAAGGGTGGCCATCAGGCCTCCCTCCAGCAACCAGTGCACTGTATCTTTAGGGCAGGGAGTCGTTCCCTCAACTCACTCTCAGGTGACGGCCAGGGTGGGTGCTGCCATATGTCCAGTCCAGGGTAATGACATTAATCCTGCCACCCTCACTGCTGCTGAGGGATGAGGTGACATTGTTTAACTCTTTCCCAATCCCAGTGCCAATAAAAGCCCAGCATAAAGCCAGATGCTGTGACGCTGTTCCTTCTTTTGGCGCAGGGCTGGGTGATGCTCAGGTCTTGGGATGCCTGCAGGGTGGCAGCAGGGCAGTCCTGCATCCGCATGGGCACCAAATCGCTGCACAGCCATGGTGCAGTGCTGCAGCGAGCAGTCCTGCTGGCTCCACACAGGGTCAGCTCTGCAGAGATCCCAGACGCCGACAAAGCCAAACGCTACTTCAAAGCACAAACAGCTTCAGCCCTCTTAAAAGTGCTCCAGATTAAAGATCCTCCCAACCCACTGAACAGCAGGTGCAAAAAGTGGATTGGGACTAAGGTCTTATTAAAAGTGACCACAACGCACACTTTATGGCATTTTGCTGGTGTAGGGAAGCATAAAACAGCTCCAGGAGATACCAGCCTAGGGATGAGAGCTCTCTTCTAGCCCTAGAGTACACGGGATGCGAGAGATGGGAACTGAGATCCCACGAGCCGAACTCTAGGCATCTCTTGGCATGAGATGAACGGTCTTATCTTGATACCTGTGTTTGTTTGCCCAGCTCCAAACCTGTCTCAGCAACATGAGAGCCTGCCTTGCCCCGCTCCCGCCTCTTGCAGAGACACCACCTCTGGTCCCAGCAGCCAAAGGGCCCACTGAAGCTCATCGGCGCTGGTGCCCAGGGGCTTCCCCACAAGAGCCCAAGCAGGGCTGGCAGTGCTGCCTGGGCAGACACTGCAACAGGAGGGGATGAGAGAACTGCCCTGCAGAGCATGGACCCAGCTTTTTTCCCATTGCCTAGTCTGGTAAGGGACTTGACTATTCTCCTGCTGTATTCTGTGAGCAGGGCCTCAAAAAAAAACACATTTTCTTGTGTCAGAGCAGTGGAAAGGACCAAAAACCTACCTCAGGAGCAATAAACCCCACTCCTGTTAGCACCCCCATAGCTCACCTGAACTTTGCCATCCTTGTTACAAGAAGGGGAAGCAAAATGTCCAGATAAAAAGCTGTTTCTTACATTTCTGACAGGAGGAAGAAATTCTTTACAATGGGGGTGGTAAAATACTGGCACAGGTTGCCCAGAGAGGTGGTGGATGTTCTCTCCCTGGAGACATTCAAGGCCAGGCTTGAACGGGGGTGCTTTGCAGGACCATTGCAAGGGGGCTTGACTAGATGAGCTTCAAAGGTCCTTTCTAGCCCAAACTGTTCTATAAGTCTACGACAGCATTTTACCTGAAGTGCCCATGCTAAGGCACGATCAGGATCAGGCCAACAGCCATGCTGCTGAGGAGCACCGAGTGCTGTGCCCTGGCAGCCTGGGCTGGCAGGAGAGGGAATAGTCTCTCAAAACTGCAGAGTTTTGGACCTTAACTATCTGAAGCACTTGATGCAGGCCAAGTGGATCACCCAGCTGAGCTTATCAGACAGCTCATTGTTCCTGCCTGAGTGATTCAGCTCCTCAGAAGTACTCCCCGGCAGCATGGCAGCAAGGAGGAGGAGGAGAAGGGACGTGTGTGGCACACAGAGATAGTCCTGATAGCAGGAGGCAGATAAACACACAGGAGTTAATGGCTGAGCTCAGATCTCGTTGAGGCAGTTTGACCTTTCTGGTGGTGAGCCTCCCTTCAGCTGACATGAAGGGTTTGACACAAGCACTCAGGGGAATGTGTGGCCAATAAGTGAGACTTACTTTTCCCAGCAAGTAATATTGATCAGCGCAGCGCCTGCAGACACGGCTCCAGGCAGTGCTGGGACTTCAGCACAGCTCACTAGGAGTGAGCAGAACAGACGGGCTGAGAAGCAAAGGTAAAGTTAATTGCTGTCTGAAGCTGTGAAGTGTCCTTTCTGTCTCATAAGGTAGTGACCTGTGCACTGCTCAAAGCCCTGGAGGGAGGGAGAGGCTTCGCAAGCTGGGCTGCTGTCCCCGTGTGGACTGGCTTTTCTCCATCACAGTGGGTGTCCTTGTGATCTAGAGCCTCTTTCCATCTTCCTGGGATACTTCATCCTTTGATACCTCTGGCAAAGAAATATCCATTAGGAGCACTGATGCTTTCTGAGAAATTGGGCATTTAGGGCTGAAAATGGACCAAGGATCCATCTGGGAAAGGCTTCTTCCTCTCTTGCCATCCAGGACAGGCTCTACCCCAGCAATCCACCCATAAGGATGGCACAGGACTGCCAGCCCATGAAACCAAGCCCAGACCTGTGCAGCCTCACTCAGGGAAGCAGTATGGCAGCATTCCCACTGGGCTGAGGTCCCTGTACCCTATGGACTTGTGGACACAGGTCTCAGTGATGCTGGTGGTTCCCTGCTGGCTGCAGTTACAAGCTGCTATGTAGCACTGAGTGTCTGGCACTTGGCTTCTCACTGCCCCAGACGTCTTGTTGGTGGCACCAGGAAGCTGAACCAGGTCATGCTGCAAAGTATGGCTGCCCAGAGCCTATAACTGGGGCCACTCTCTTCATGGGAGCATATCTTGAAAACCTTGCTCCTATCCATTTGTGCTTAGTGAGAGCCCAGTCCATGCCTGAGGAAGTACCTTGCTCTTTGTACCCAAGCCCCTGGAAAACCTACAAGAGTCACAGCAGGAATATACAAACTACCCTGATTTGTTTTAGTTCTGTATTTATCCTGATGACACTTAAGTACCAGAAATACCAGCCAAATTCTCTGGGACATGAGGTGGAGACTGCTATTATGCAGTACTTCTTAAATGCCCCAGTCTAAACACCTCCCATAATAAACTGCTGGCTTGCTCAGGAATACAGAACAGGGCTTTTGAAAGCAGCAGGATGACCTAGAAGCTCAGGTTGCACACAGCCTACATGCAAAGGCACTTTAAGTTCTTTTAAAGCAATGCATGGTGTCATGCCAACACAAACACTGAGTCCAGGAAAATGTACCAAGCTTTTATAATGCTGGGCAAGCTTTAGGAGGGTTACAAGGATGCTCTCCCCCAGGATGTTACTGAATCTTTCCACCACGGCCTGCACTTTTCTTTCCTCCGCCTTCTTCCTCTTGCTGCTGAGTACAGAAAGATGAATTAAAAGCAGAGCTTTTCCACCTCAAGTCTCAGGGACGGACTAGGAGGTGGCTGCTCTGGTCAAGTGTTTGCCCACCTACCATCCCTCCGGCTAGGATGTGATCCTAGGGCTTGTGGGAGCTTCCCAGGAGCTGGGATCAGTGAGGGCTTCCCCTGCCCACAGGCAACTTTAGACGGGGATGTACTGGGAGAGCACTCCCAAAGCATGAGGCTGAAGCCCAGGTAAACACAGCAGGGGCACCCTCAGGAGCTGGCGGAGGGGCATGGGACAGCAGTTGGAGTGGTCAGCAGGCTCAGCCTGGGCCACATTTGTGTGCATGTGGCTTCAGGCAAACACATCCCACCCTTCTGCAAGCCTGCTTCCACAGCAGGGTTAGCGACATGCACTAAAATACCACTGAGTCCACAACAAGAGATGGCGTTTGTGGGTGCGAGTCAGTTTAAGAGAACTAATGCACATTAACTTACACTGGGCTGCGAGCGTGGACAGGTCCTGGGCTGCCCGCGGGCACCTGCTGCCTTGCCCCTGGTTGGAGTGCAATGATCCAATCCAATTCAATCCAACCTGATCCAATCCATGCAGGAAGCTGCAATCCCGCAGCCCTCCCACCAGCAAGGGTGAGCCCTGCAGGCACTCAGCACAGCTGGAAGTGTTGGGACCCTTGAGCCCCTGGGCTGGTCCCTTGCAGGCACATCCAGCCTGCGGGGCTGCAAAGGACGGCAGGCAGAGCAGGCTTGCTCCTTGCCATTGTGCCATCCTCTGTCAGATCATACTGTGCTGGCAGTTTGCAAAGCTGTCTATTATCAGCACGTTAATAACCTTTCACAATGTTTAATTACTTGGAAAGGTAATCAGTCCTGTGGTAGTTCTTTAAAAAGCAAGCCCATTTCACTTGCTCTTGGCAGAGGCTTCTGCTTTTTGTCTTTCATTCTCGCAATAAATATGTTACAACTGATCCTGCTTCCAAAGGCAATTCGTAAAACAAAGAAGGCCACTGCTCCCTGCCTTTCTGGGTACCAGCTCTGCAGCTGGGTGCTGTGCCACAGAGCTCTCCCACCGACACCATTATGTGTGGCCAGGGACACTATCTGCACTTTGGCCTTTTCAGTAGCTTCTCATTTAAGATGCCTGGCTTGACATGCACAGCCAGGTACCCAGGGGCACACTCTTTACTTCACTGGCAGGGCTAGCCCCACCGCTGGTTGCACACAAATGAACAGCCAAGAAGCCATAAGTAAGTAGCCCGATCCCCACTGCTCTCTCCCTGCTGCCTTTCAGACAGCAGTGCCAGTGCAGGCTGCGACAAGCTGCGATGCCGGAGGCTGGGGCTGGGAGCAGGAGGACCCAGCAGCTGCAGGAAGAAGACAGGCAGACTGGCTATGTGGGCAAGAGAGCCAGCAGGCTCCCTACAAGGACAGCTTGTAGGGACATTGTGAGGGTCAGGGGATCAAGACTGCCACCAGTCACATCTCTGCTGCATTTGGTACCCCAGAGAAGTGGCAGGTTGCTCTTCTCCCATGCAAGGATGTCACCACTCATGACATGAGGCAACTTGTGCACATTGCCTTGGGCTTGTAACCCTATGCTGGCAACTGCAGCAACCACAGAGGTTTGGACCCGTCCTGGAGTCCATCAGCTGATGGCTGCGTCCTTCTGAAGGAGACTGGGACCACTGCTGGGTCCCCGTGGCTGTCCCTTGCCACCCTGGTGCAGCCCTGGGGCTCCAGATCCAGCCCAAGAGGGGATCTGCCTCACCACAAACATCTTTTGGCTCTTCTATGGAGGGCACACACATGTACCCACATGCATGTCCACGCATGTATGCACAGATGCCTACCTACGAGCCCATGGGGACCTGGCATGCAAGAACCTGCTCCATCCATGCCAGGGGCTGGCCCTGGGGAGGGTGCATAGCCTGTCAGGTTCAGGTTCCCACCAGCCACAGCCTGCAGCAGTGGAAAATATTAGACTAGATTGACTAAATTTGCCCTTTTCCACTGATGAACACTGTCCTGTGAGCCAACATGTTCCACTTCAGCCAGGGGGTAACTCATTTTTGGGGAGAAAAGCATCAAATGGTCTTCATTATTCATGAAGGCAGCAAAAGCCACTCGCATTTTGTTCCTATCTGCTTAAGTACAAGCTTATCAAACAACCAAACAAAAGCCCCCAGCAGCTTTTAAAGGGCCAGACTCAGCCTGTGGGTTCCCCTACATGGAAGCACAGTCAGAAGCCTGATCCCAGTCCTGCAGCCCATCCACACTGGTGTTTTTCTCATTTTCTTGGAAGCCTTGACAGGTTTGTTTTCTTCTTTCTTTCTTTTTTTCTCCCCCCTGCTTTAAAAAAAGCAGCTTTTAACAGCCCTGGGGCAGAAGGCTCTCACTTGCTAAATCACAAGGTTTGCCACATTGAAATGTAGGGACGTGCCTGCAAACGGGAACTGGCTGTCTTAGCTTTTGTTCTTGACTGTTTGCCAGAACCCTTAAAACAACAGGAGGAGGTTCAGCCACCTAAACATCCCTGTGCTCTCTCGCTCGGGGGAGCCTGTAAACGCGGGCATTAACACATCAGACACCATGGATGGCTGTGCTGGCAATGCAGGTAACCCCACTGCCAGGCGGTCCTGGGACAAGGACCCCTGCACTGCCAATGGCGTGTCCATCCTGGCATGGGTGTTACTGGGATGTACTGACCTGGGATCCCGTGTGCCTGCAGTGCCCGGTGGTTCCGGGTGGGAGCGAGGTGGGAATGCCAGAGAACACCTTTTGGTGATGGGATGTTAGAAGTAGGGTTATCCTAGATTTTAGAGCTAGGTAAGTGACGATCCCAGCGCTGTCCCATCAGAGACATCCTAACAACTGGATTTGTATCAATGAGATGATCAGGCACATTTTTCCCCTCCTAGTTTTTTTCTGGGAACAGCGATAGGAAGGGACCAAAACTTGTAGATTGGAAGAGATGATTAGCAAAATGCTGCCCTGAAAGACCTGAAGAGCAACCTCAAGTGCAGTCAGTGATGGTAGGTGCTTCCTCAGCACAGATCTAACCCATAGCTTTCCATGCCATTCTATGGCTGTATATCCTCATTTAACTTGGAGAGCACACCTCAGTCCTCAGCTACAGATATAGTTAGATTTCTATTTCAGTCATAGGCTTGGAGACAGACAGGTCTACACCTCAGACCTTGTCTGTAGTCATTCCTTGGCCACCTCAGTGTTCTGCCAATGTTTATTTAAATGGATGAAGGGTGGAGCATGACCTTGCAAGGGGTTAAGAAGCTCTCCTTATGCCTCTCCCTCAGCTGGGCTCTTGTCAGCTACCTTGCTCTGATATTTTAACATGTGAGGTCTGAAGCAGCCACACATTTGCCTCCAGGCTCCACCCCAAGGTGCTCAAGTCCCCTCTTCTGGCCCCAGCTTCCTTCCCGTGTGTCCCAACAGGGCCACCTCAGAGGGCTTTAGGGTTTCAACAAGCTGCACCATTCACCTCAAACTCTGCCCATTACAAATTTTACAACAAGAGTCCCACAGCCTTCACCTGCGGCTCTCAGCACCACCTTTTCCTTGGGCACACCTTTGTATCCCCGGGGAGCTCAGGAGCTCCAAATTGCCCTTTCCTTGGGCTTTCAATCCCTGTTTAGGCCTCTCTTGGAAAGTAGATGGGATGGAGCTCAGCTCCCACAGCCCTTAGACCTTTCCTCTGCTGTCCCTAACAATCTCTTCCTGAATTACCACCATCACCTGGCTGCCTCCCAGTCAATAAATCTCTGCCAGAGCAGGGACACCCTCCTCACACCATCAATCAGGGGAAGGCTAACGAAGCCACGGAGGTGGGTGCTCACCCTGGTCACACGAGGTGGGTGAGCCAACCCCTCTTCCCTCGCAATGTCACGGCATTAGGTCATACAATTCAGCTTGTCAGTAAGCCGATCCCACCCACGACTTCTTTCCACATAATTATGGTTCGCGGATATACCAGGAAAAAAAGGAGAGCCCCTGCCGGAGATGCTGACGTCTTTTTCCTTTCAGGTTCAATGGCTGCTTTATTGCGGTCGGGTTTTCTTCCTCCCCTCTGCCCGGTCTTTCTCTGACTGGAATCGTTCCCCTCCAAAAAACAGCGGTGACTTTTGCTGAAAAGCAGTTCTGCCACTTCTGTAGCGAGGCAACTCTCACGGATGGCACAGTAGTAGTTACGGGATGTGTGGTTTACCTCAAGACGTCACATCTCCTCCCCCTAGAGACATCAGAAGGGTTATTACTCAAATTTGGCTTCGATTGTATAAAGGAAAAAGGCCCTGTGACTTTCACTACTACTTTTAATCTTCTAAGAAGCCTTCACGCTCTCTCCTCCAGGCTGCTTCAAAAGGCAATTAGCTGGGGGACAAGATGCTGCCTTTTGGTAAACATACACGTATGAGATGTGGTCTAAAATCCTGTGAGTCAAACTGCAGTATCTCCTACCCAGGGAAAGGAGAGATTGCTTTTGTTTGGGGATTTTTCCCAGGTGAAGACTGGCCAGAAAGCAGGGCTTTTAGTAGCAGAGATTTGTGCTTTCTGCCCTTAAACACTTCCAGAGAGCAGAAGGGTTGAAATACCCAGCGTGCCTCTGTCATTGCTGGAGCTGTGATGCTCAGGTGGAAAATGGTACCTGAGGAGCCACTGCCAGGAATGGTCATGGTCTGTGCAGGAGAAGGAGGGCACCAGGGCTGGGCTCACCCTGCAGTATGCTGTGCTCTGCTGAGGCCAACACCAGCCCAGCAAAAGCTGGGCACCCTCTCTGCAACAGGAAAGCTGTGAAACAAGAGGAGGGCAGGCTCAGTCGTGCCGGACATAGGCGGTTTGGGGCTGGGTTAGTGCACACTGCGAGAGAGAGCACAGAAAGGAAACCACCAGCAAACCAGAGCTCCCCATCCTGGCTTACAGAAAACCCATGCAGAAGGTAAGCAGATACCATCACCAGTGGAAACGCAGCCATTCTTTCCTCCTTCACACAGGCAGTGGCAGAGGACTGCCCAGTCAGGCTGCTGGTGCTTCAGCAAAGGGCACTGGTGCTGACGCAGAGATGCACTGCGATGCAGGGGAGCCCAGGTTTGGTGCTCTCCCTGGTTTTACTGGCAAGGACACCCCCTTTTCCCACAGGCCACCAGGTTTTAACAACTCCCCTCCTCTGCAGACTCATCATGAGCTGAACTAGCACACGCACGATGCTGTGAACCTGGGGTGGGACGTTCTGCCCATACAGCAGCTGATGTGCTTTTTGTGAGCTGTTCTGGCCTTGTGTGAGCCACGGCAAGCAGGGTCTGGAAGCACCACTCCAAAGAGCTGCCCACCTGAAGCTGTGAGGGTGCATGGAAGGGCCAAGTGTGCAAAGGCAAACTGTGCCGTGGCCTTTTGATTGTCTCAGCTTTGAGAATACAGCTGCAGTGTCTGACCAAGACCAAAACCAAAACCAAAGCTCCCCTTTGCTAAAATAATCATTTCTGATTTCTCATGCGGTGCCTGAGGATGGGGTCCCCAAGGGAGGTGCAGGCTTCCCCTTATTTTCATATCAAGGCACTGTGTTACACCTAATAAATGCAGGGTTTACTCATAGGTGCCTTCCTCTCATGTGCAGTACCACGCCGTGACCTGCCCAGGAAATGCAGCTGATTTCCTGCCTTGAGCTGGGCAGCACCTCTTGCACTGAAGAGCTCATTCACCTGCCTGTGCCTCCAGTGCCAGCCTCAGGCTCCTCCAGGAGCAGATGACAAGGGCTTGCCAAGGGGATGAGAGGTGCTCACAGCCCTCATGTGTGGAGGTAAAGCAACCTGCCCGAGCTCTGCCAGGGGAAGCTTGATGCCTGCCTCCCTGCTGGCTGGGATGTGGGATCCCAGGAAGAGGGAAATGGTTTCAACACAACCATTTGGAAGATGAGTGTGTATATGTACTGAAAGGACATTATCTCCCAGCAGTGAGATGTGAATAGGGAAGGACCTCAGTTCAACAAAGCTGCCCCAGTGAGGAGAGGACAGGGATGGACACCTCCATCCCAGCATTCTGTCTCTGCTGGGGCTGGCAGGCTCCTGGCACAAGCTAATTAACCTTTCAATTGCTGAGGAAGCTCAGCAGACCTTAATTTGACAGTCACCATAAAAGTATTTTGTCTGTCAACAGAGTCTTTCATCCAAGGATCTCAAAGTGCTCTATGAGTATTAATTAAGCTCACCAAGGTAAGAATGAATAATTATCGTCATTGAACAGCATGGGGAACTGAGGCCACGCTTGCCCAAGAGCATCTGTGAGGCCCCAGGGACCAGCACAGAAAAGGAACCATTCACAGCTGCAGTGGCTAGAACCCCTCCTGAAGAGAAGAGCTTCAGTCTGAAAACTGGCCAGGTCTGCCTGCTCTGCTCAGGGGTGTCTTCCCCTGTTTGAAGGACAGGAAGAAGAAAAGTTATTTTCACTTTGGAATACAATACAATCGATGTCACAGTAAAACACGTAGGCAAAATGACACGAAAATATGGACTCCCCATATCAGTGTGAAAGCTGAGTAACAGAAAAGGAATGCTGTTTCATTTATCCCAGGTGTTGTGTTAGTCCCTTTCTGCTGTTTTATGTGAGTAGTTTCTCAAAATAATGAATAGTAAATTGGGTGTTGAAGAATTAGGGACAGAATTTAAGGTCTATTTTAAACCTAAAATGATCAAACATTCATTTATACAAACTTGCTTATTATTTCCCCTTCCTATTATGAATCTCAGGGCTTGGAGCGCTTTCATTTTCCTATGCCTCTAAGCATCCTGTATCAAGGAGTCTTAGATCAGGGTTGCTTAGGTTGCAAGTTCAGGTATATTTTGAAGTGATAAAGACTCACTGCCATCATCTAGTCTGAACTCTTGCACAGCCCAACCCTAAGCAATTTAGCTACTTACCTTGTAGATAGCCCAACCACTTACATTACATTATTTGGTTAAGTTTCATGGATGTGTCTGTAACTGCTGAAGGTCTCTTAAATTTCCCCACCTTCCAAAACCTGCTCCATGCTTCATGGAGAAGCTCCAGTATTAGGCTTCTTGTTTGCAGATTCCTTACCTACAGGAATGTTGTGGGAATAGAATATACAAATCTTGAGAGATTCGAAGATATCAGAGCAATGGGGAGTGGAGTCATAAATATACCTCATGCAGATAATAGCGGCTATAAATTCTATTGCCTTGATCTGGCTTGGCACCAGTGCTCTGCAGAACTACTCGCTGCGCTCGTTCCTCTCTTCATGGCAAGCTTTGCTGTTTATTATTGATATATAACTACAGCATTATGGTCATCTTCTGGATGGTTCTGGATAAAAGCAGCCTTTCCAGTTTGAATTAAACACTTTCTAAAGCAAAAGCAGCTCAGCTGAAGAATATCCATGATGATTTGTCTTATGCTAGCACAACTTTCCTGTGCAAGTATCTTTTAGACAGCTATTTGGCCTCTGAGTTCAAACCATGCTTGACACCTGAGCCACCATAGATGGGGCTCTGAGGTATGAAAGCTACCCAGAATGAGGAAACTGACTCTTCTTTGTCATGCTGGATCCTCCAGCATTATGGATATGTCGGGACCTTCTACACCTGTGGGGCAAAGCCAAGGGTGGTCTCCTGGAAGGGAAGCCATCGTGGGTATGCTGCATGTGGGGTGATAATGCCATTTGTAAGGTGGTGGCACCATGTGTCCTACTCCAGGCGTTTGGTGGGAAGGATCAGTAGGTTTGGAGGAGTCCTTCCTCTTCCTCCACATGCAAAGAGCCAGCTGCTTCATGGCTCTGCTAACCCATGAGCCTCTGCCCTGTGCATTGCCCTGCCTGTTTAGTGTGCAGATGCTTGTGGGCCCACAGGGACCTCCTCACGCACATGCCGTGGGTGCATGTTTTATTGCTGCTGAATCCCTAGTCAGCTTCAGATGAAATGGACAGGTAGGGTGGTGGTACAGGGTTTCACGTTACTGACCTGTTAATTAGGAAGGGGGAGCCTCTTCTTGAGGGGTGCTGGAAACCTCCTCACCCAAGCCATAGCAAACTGAGCTCAATGAAGTGTTTCAGATTGGTGCTGCCTGTTTCCAATTACATCTGAGAGCATTTCTGCAGTGAAGAGCCAAAGTCTTGATTTATAGGCTTTTGGGCAAGGGAATGCAATGTTTTTTATTATCTTAATCTCTAAATCTGCTCTTGTTACTTGTTGCTTACAACAAATTTGCAGAGTCTAGTGCAAAGGTCTTTTGTTAAGGTTTTCTACACTCAGATGCTAAAATCCTTCATTAAAGCCCAGGCTAATTGCTTCCGCATCTGATAGACAAGCCCATCCAGTTCACTCAGAGCACCCTCGGGAGAGGAACACGCGTTTTGGGGTGGCATCCCCTCGGGGCGGGGGGGAGCAGGAGACGACAAACCTCAGGCTGAGCCTATACAGCCAAGGGGCCGTCCCACATAGACATTGGCCATGGCCGGAGCCTGAGCACTCGCTCGCACCTCGCGGGTGCCATGGAGGGTGGGAGCAGCAGCCAGCCCGCTCCTGCGCCACTCGCTCTGCACCAGACATTCCTCTGGCTGGGTTTTCTGCTGCATTGGCTTCCCACATATTTATCCTGACATCACATGGGCTGGGGCCCTTCCCGCCTCTGCCCAGCGTGAGTTTGCTGTGCAACAAAAAAATCACTTTTAGAAAACGATGTCTTCTGTGGAAGGAAAACGCTCAAATGCAGTGAGGAAGAGTTTTATGAGCTTTGCTTCAATACTTGTTGTGCAACATCCTTACGGGATTTCATTATTTATGATTTTATCTAACGACAGTCTATGCCTAATAGCTCGGAGGTGCTGTTGATTAATTTTTTCCAGCTCTTTGATGTACCGGCAATAACTTGTCCACGTTGCCCTGTGTCAGTAAAGTGGAAATTGCCACGGCACAGTCAAGGTGTGGTATCATGAGGTGGCTAAAGCCGGAATAACTGCCCGTGTCCACAGCAGGACTGAGGTTTTCCCCAGTCATGCTCTCCTCGCTCGCACTGTAATGAGTCAACTCATTAAAATAGGAAAAATTAACTCCACCAAAAAATTCTCTTTCTTTTCCTCTCTGGGTTAGGGAGTCAAACGCACTCTCCATGCGACCAGCTATGTACTGGAGCCAGTGTGGAGGACGAAGGGAGCGATCAGGCAGCAAGGAGTGGCAGGAGGAGGAAAAGGAGTGAGAAGGGCAAGTGGGGGCAAGCTGTAAGATCACCACCACACCCTACGTATGGACACTGTCAGTCTAATTCCTACCGTACTGGTTCCATCCTCTATGTTGTAATCTGTTTCTGTGAATCTTTTCAATTAGGCAGTGATTTATTGGTTAGTGGGGTGGGTTTGGACAACCTCCAGCAACAGACACGAAATCCATTACCATGCTGAGCTCTGTCCTATTGCCTGCAATGCAAAGGCATGAAATTTTTTCTCCAGGAAATGAATCTTTTCAAAGTGATTATAAGATTATATGACTAGACTATCGAGTGATGTAAACCTGCCCATTTCCAAAAGCTTCAGAGTAGTTACACCACTTGTAAAAGGATTTGCTTCAAAATTTTTAGCTGTCCGAGCACATTAGTTGCTGATTAACTGGAGGTCTTCCTGAAAAGAGTGCACCTATCAGCATAAATAGACCGCTTTGTTCCCTTACGCAGAGGTTTTCGGTCTGCCCAAGTTAAAGCATTTGCCAGTTCAGAATTTATTATTTCTTGTCATCGCTTCTCTTATAGTCATCACCTTCCTGGTATTAGTCCAATTCTGTGGATTTGTCAATCACCACCACAAAGAAACCCAAAGCCAAAATAAACCTGGCACTACTTGATTTCTGTATTACAAATGTACTGGCACAAACGTTGTCCACGGAATCTCCCGTTTCAGCGAAGTGCTTGAAATCCCATTGACTTCAATTAGTAAGTTAAGCAAGTGCTTAAATGCCATGTTTGAACTTGGGCCTGAAGATCGTACCTTGGCCAACTGGATTTGTTGTCTTTTTTTTTTATACAGTTACGCAGCTTTTAGAGGAATTTCCACATTTCAGTTCAGTTCGGACATCAAAAACTTGGGTGGGATCAAGGAGAACTGGAAGCAGATACTACGTCATTTGGCATCTTTCATTTACAAACTGTTTGTTGTAGGTTGAGCTTTAAGGATTCAAGGAAAGTGAATGAAACAATGAGGTGGTCTTCTAGGACACTTCCCTCTTCCTCAAGGAAGTATTATGGGGTCAAATATTGGGAAAAAAGTTATAATGTTATTCAGGCAAAACAACACAAGAAAGGGAATTACTGACATGTAAGATAAGGGAAACATGTGGACCACTACGAATAGGCTTTACCTCATGGTAGCTGATGGTGTCTGGCAATTTTATACTACATGCTACTCCTGTTCTCCCTGTACGCAATTACACAGGCATATCAGTGTAATGCATGGTTATTACAAAATAACCACAACACGCTGGGAAGAATATTTTATGCTTCCCAGTTGGACCAGGCTCATCTGGTCTTAATCTGATTTTTTCTTTCTTTCTTAAGGAACATCTTCTATTTTAGGATTTCCCCCATTTAGCCAATGGAATCTATGTTAATTTGACCTCTATTAAATCAAAGTTTTCCATTATTCTCCCTGCTGATCAAAGGGCTCTGGGCAGTTTCCTGAGAGGCAGGCATACCTTGCTGCTGGAGCAGTGGCATGCAAATGCTCCTCCACCCTTTCCTGCTGGGAAAGCGGCTTCCAGCCTGGCCGTGTCTTAAGCCGGCTGCTCACGCTCAGCACCGGACCCACGTACTTCCTTCGTCTGAACCTGTCTCTCCTGGGCACATGCGTGCTGCTCCACAGGGAGGTTCCGCTGCTGTGGGTGGTAGAGCCAACGGGCACCGTCCCTTTTCCCACTGGGATTAGGTGCCTCGCTCGGCGCTGAGGGGAAATCCTCAGGAGTGCTGCCAGCACAGCGGCTCCTCTCAGCCATACAGCCGCTGAATGGGAGGGTGATGGTGGCCGCTTCTTCACCAGGCTCCCATGGACTGCTGCCTTACACAGGGCTGATCCCTGAGGGAGACTGGGAGACGGGCGCTGAGCGTGCCTGGCATCAGCCGGAGCCTCTGAAGAGCAGGGTTGGCGCTGGGCTCTGCTGTGAGCCAAGGCAGGCGGCAACATGGCTGACAGCAGGCTGGTGGGCTCCTGGGGAAACTGCCTGCTCCCAACCAGCGTCAACAGGCTTCCAGCTTTAGGCAATAGTCTGAAAGGAATGAAATCTCGCGGCCGGTGACTCAGGGCATGGCTATGCCTCGTGATGGCGTGGGGTGAAGAGCACCGAGCCCACATGAGGATGAGCACGGCCTTCTGCCTTGCACTGCTCCCATGCCCTGTACCGGGCCTGTCCTGCTGCGTGGCCGAGCTCACACACAGGCTTGAGGGCGGCCAGGGAGGCTCTGCGCTGCCCTCCCCAGCCCCTCCGCTCCCAGGCAGTGCGGTGGGGATGCGGCAGGAGAGAGCCGGCGTGAGGATGGAGCCGTCTCCCAGCCTCACACCGACACCAGGCCCAGCCCCAGTCCGTGGGGCAGCCATGCCACCCCCGACTAGCCACATACCTTGCTTTTTGCCTCAGCGCCTTGTTTGTAAATGGACACAAATACTTCACCAGGGTGTTGTGAAACCTAATTAATTAATACCTGTAATGTGCTTTGATGTCTTCACACGAAAAGTCCTATATAACTACAAAGCATTTTTAATGTTATAAAGCAAGAACTTCTTGCTGTCTTGCCTTGGCAAAGAGGCTGATTAGATGTTATCAGTTTTGCTCTTTACACGTACAGAAACTGCTGCAGCATGGTTTGGATCCTGCTTTGTTTTTAAAGAGTAACATAGTAAAATGGCAGAAGAGTTAATGCAGAGGTCTCTTGTAACTTCAGGGAGCAGCCAGGAGTGACTTTATACTTACCGTCACTGAAATAAGCTAAATAGTCCTTCAAGAAAGAAACCTAAACCAACAAAAACCCAACAAGTCAACTGGTTTCTAAACGAGAACCTGTTTGTGTCAAATCTCATTTGCTGTTTTTGTCTAATCTGCCATTGAGACTGTCCCCTGTACAGTTTTACTGCTTCAGTGGTAAAGGCCCAGCCTGGGGAGCTGGGACTGAGGAGCCCCGATTCTGCCTTCACCATGGAGCGCATGGTGCTGTTAAGTCAGCAGACACAACCGCAGAGCCCGTGCTTTAATTTACACTCATTTGATAACTAACGTCGAAACAGGAGGAAACTGTCCCATAGGGCCCAGATGAGGGCTCAGATGTGTGTGCACAGCGGAGGGATGAAAGTGCAGCTTTAAATGTTAGAATTCTCAACAGGCCTGTCCAGTGCTGCCTCTAAAGATGCACCAGTAAGTTAATGACAAAATACAAATGCTCCGTCTCCTGTAATTTAGGGAACTGGAGCCGAAGGAGTCTTAATAATCCTGCTTTTCTTTCCCAATTAACACTGCTTACTTTCTGCATTTCCTTGACCTTGAAAAGCAATCCTGCACAATCCCACGTACCTGCCTCCACCTTTAGCCCTCACAGCCCTAACGCAGCACCCAGACGGTGCATGGCCCCAGTGGCGTCACACTTGATTTAAATTAGATTATAAAACTAGAATAAAACTCCATATAAACATTTACTGCACATTTACAAGACATACTTTGCAGTCAGACCTCCCAGGACAGGGTAATTTCACTGCACTCAGCAGTGTCGTTCCAGACAGGACAGCAGCACAGTGGTGAGTGAGCCTCTGCTCCTTCCCACCCCAGCTGCCAGCACCCGCTCTTTCTCCCTTCCTTGAACTCGAAAACTGGCTGTGAACTTGGACATTACTGTTTCACTTACACAAGCAGGTAAATACACACACGAAGCACACTGCAAAGGGCTTGGGCTCTTTGTACACCATCATTCCAGCAGGCGTCTCAAAGCTTGGCGATGCCCAGAGCTGCCTTTGAGCAATAGGCAATTGCTCACAAACACTTTTTTCTGTCTCTTTTTTGTTTTTAATGACAATTTTTCCATGCTGATCTGGGCAGCATTCAAAGGACACCAGGATCCCATGCATGGCAGTGCTGCTGGCAGCACTGCAGCTGAGCCAGGCACTTTTAGCCCATGCTGCCCAGTGGATAGAGAGGTGAAGGAGCCAAAGTCCAGCTCAGGTGTGAGCAGCTGGAAGCAGGAATATTCACAATGAGAGGAAGCTGTGTACATTGCCTTTGCAAAGCAGATAAACAACACATTTGAGAGGAAAAAATAAAGAAAAAGCCCCCAAAACCCATCTTGGACAAAATCCTTTCCTTCCTCCAGCAACAGTGGGTTGCAGAGGCTGAAGTGTTTTCACACTGAATGCATGGCATCGTTTGGGAGCTTTTCCTACAGTCTACAAATAAACAAAACCCAGGGAGTGTTTTGCATTCAATAGTTAATCACAGTTGGCTGAGTGTTTATATTTTTCTTCACTGTAAAGGCATTCTTGGTCCGCCTCCCAAACAGCTTGTTTTGTCTGCGAGATTTAATCTTGAGTGGCAGGACTAGGCGCAAAGACAAACCTCAAAACAATTCTTACTTTTCTATAGCAAGATGTCAGGATATAAAAGCTGACTTGCCTGCAAATGGGGCCCTCAGGTTGGCCTGCAAAGGGCTTCTTGCTACAATGGGAACTGCCCTGATAGAATGGCTCATGAAACAGCTTATTTCACTCAGTTTTAACTCCTTCCTGTTTGTGAACTGCTCTTTAAATAGTCTAAACAACTCGAAACAGCTAGAATTCAATGCATGTTGGACCAGTTTCCAGCCCTGACTCCTCCCTGAAGAGGCATCTTGTTTGTATACATTGAGCATTGGCTCCAGATGCCCAGCCTACTTTCAAATCCAAACGTGGTTTTTCTTCAAGGCAACATCAAGGTACCTTTCATAAAAATGAAGGGATGATGCAATACCTCTACAGTGCTTCAAGTAGTTAAGCTACTCTGCTCAGAATTAGCCTAGGCATTTACTTAAGAGCACTGTGCTGTGTATTCATTAGCCATGTTTTTGCAGCCATCCCTACTAACACGAGTGACTGTAAAAGCACTGAATTTGTCTTCGCGCTTTTAGGATCTGAAAACGGATAGAAAGAGTGATCTTTAGAAACCACCACTTCTGCTCTTTATTTTGTTTTCATGTGGTGTTGTCTCTGAACAATCTTTAAAGGCAGGTATTACCGGGTTGTGCTGAGATCTGTATCCCAGGCTTTTAAAAAAGTTAATAGAACCACATCCAGGTTGCCTGAGAGGTATGTCTGCAGGCCCTCTAGCCCAGCCTTTTGCTTGAAGCAGGACTATCATCAGTGGCTAGATCAGGAATGTCTCATACGTCTCGAGGGGCACCTCTTCCATTGCTGGTCTGTGTCCTCCTGGTGGAAACGCTCTCTGCCCTGGGCTTGGTATCCTGGAGATATGTGCTATTGATGGTGTTGCTTCTGGAGGAAGAATTTTAGGTAAAAGTCTTCCCCATAAACATAATCCAACAGAGCCTGATGAAGGAGTCATGAAACTCCCTGTAAATTCACTGCAACAGCTTCTTGCAGCTCCTCTAATCCTGTACATGTAACACTAGACATAGGTATATACTTCTGATATATATTCTGATATATGTCATTCCCATATATGCTTTAAAATCAGTAAGTTATTCTTAGCAAAGATGGGGTTATACAAACAATGAATTAGGTGATGCTGGTAACCACCAGCACCTTCTGACAATCTTCTCTGAGCTGACTGCAAGCATACAACCTGCTTCTTGTGCCTGTCTCTCTGAAGCAGGAAAGATAGCTAACACTTCATACATTATAGCTCTTGACAGAGTATATCACCATACAAGGTTCAGTTTTAAAAAGGGACAAATAAGCCTGTGATCCATTTCTAAACCACCATAATAAAAATAAAGCTAAATTCAACAAAATGGCCATTACAAACGCCGAAGAAATAGTCCTGTCAACCACAAGCAGCATGACAAACCAAGTGATTAGGTTATTTTGGAATCTCTCAAATTTTGGAAGTTTTGGAAGCCTGGCACAGGCTAATGCCAGGGAGAGGGAATTGGATTCAACTGAGCTGTGTCCTGACAGACACCACCTCCTCTCAAACCAGGCGCCTCTGAGTGTTGTTTGCTGTCTTGCTTTGAAAAGCCTTTCCCTTATGAGCAGGCATTTATGTAGCTTTGCATGAGCAATCCCTGTCGGTGCTGAACACCCATCCACTGAAAGAGAGGAAGGCAGGATCAAGTTGCGGGGTTTTTTCATGCAACCTGCCCATAATTAGCCTCAAGCAGTGGCTGAGTCACTCACAAGAGTCCCGGGTGCTATTAGGACCAGACACGCCATAGCCCAGCGTATAATTATACCAGCCACCACCGTGCGGAAACTGCTCCATTTAGCTATCTGACCCCATTAGACAGAAGCTGTTATTTCTTCTCGGCTGCAAGTGCTGTGGGTGCTCTGAAGAACACGAGCCCAATTCTTACAGCACAAACCCATCCACCCAAACTCACCTCTTTCTTGCTGAAACCAGAAGATGCTGTCCCTCCTTCATGGTTCATAGGATGCTAAGAACATCCCTATGGTCCAGAGGTAAAGAGAGATGCTGACACAGTGCCTACTGGATACAAGGCACAGGGGGATGAGTGCAGAAAGGCTAGAAAACACAGATGCTAGTATCTCTTTCATCAGAGAACGATGATGAAACAACCATTGAAACAAGTCACGGAATCAAAACAGTTTGGGTTGAAAGGGACATTCAAAGCTAGTCCAACCCCTTGCAATGAGCAGGGACACTTTCTCCTAGACCAGGTTGCCCAGAACCACATCCAGCCTGGCCTTGAATGTCTCCAGAGACAGAACATCCACCACCTCTCTGGGCAACCTGTGCCAGTATTTAACCACCCTCACTGTAAAGAATTTCTTCCTCGTGTCAGAAATATAAGAAACAGATTTTTATCTGGACATTTTGCTTCCCCTTCTCGTAACAAGGATGGCAAAGTTCAGATAGAAAGCTGGCTCCTGATGGCCATGGAACTTTTTACATATCTCTATGTCAATGCCGGTGATGCAAGGAGAGTTTTCTGCAGCATCCACTCTATGGCAGAATGGAGGCAGCTGAACCAAGAGCCGGCTCAGTTGGCCAAAACACACAAGAAATCACTCCTAGTTGGCAGGACTGTACCTGAGTTGCAGCTGGATTTTGCAGCTGTCTTTTCCTATCAGGGCGTTAGGAAATGCCTGGCTTCAGCAGCAGCAGGACAGCATTCCCCTCTGGCACTGCTCGTCTGTTGGGTACAGAAATGAACCTAACCTCAGCTGATGAGCGACCAGAGCCCATTACCTCCTGCAGCCAGGACCTCTTGGAGGTAGTGGAGGAGGCTATATAGAGTGACTGAGCCATGGATGCCATTGAGGTAGCCCTCTGAGGACAAGCAAAAGAAGGTCAGGTTTTGTCACTCCTGGTTGTCACCCTGTCAGGCTGAGTCGAAGTGAGGTTTGCTGGGAGGGGTGCGTGACGCTCAGGCTGCTGCTGACCGTGCAGTTCATAGAAGAAACGCAGGGCTCCGAGCTTGAGCTGTGCTACATCCCCATCAAAAGACACAAATAACCTTGATGGCTTTGATTTTTAAACAAGCAAACAAACTTTGGCTGAGTAGCACAGCAGAATAAAGGAAACACGATGTCCCACTATAATCAGCTTGAATCATTTCAAATAAACAGCAAGGAAATAAAATGTACCCTGTTTGCTGGCAGGCTTGACGGTTTACAAAGTGCTCACCCCACCCAAATCAAGGGCTTGAAATGGAGCAGCAATAGAACAGAAGCCCCTGATAGCATAAGATTCGCTTTTCCTTGGTACCGTGTTGCCATCCTCAGGGATAGAAAAAGCATCATTAGAGTTTAAGTAAGAGTTTGATGAAAACACGGAGCACCCCAAGGATCAATTTTCACCACAGGCAGCTGCAGCACGAGGCATTAATTCTTCACCCGCTCTGGTGACAGGAGAAACGCGGGGAGCTGTAGGCACAAATAATGTTAAACTTGTAGCGTGTATTTTGCTTTTCATGCCTGCAATTAAACGCTTGCTTTATTTCCTGTTGTTTAAAACTGTGTTTATTCTTTAGCACTGCAAGAAAAACCTCCTGTATTTTCTTCTAATTTGTGCTGGGGACATGTTTGAAGGCCCATATTGTAGACTCAGCAAGTGGCAGAGCAGCCGCCAAACCTTGCTTCCTTTGTTGATTTCTTGATGATTTAAGACCTATTTTCAGCAGCTGATCCCAGTCCCCCCCCCCCCGCCTTTTTGCTTGGTAACTACCATTTTAACAAAATGGTGTTTGTGCAGTGCCTTGGAACCATGAACTGAGCTTTTAAATTTAAGACAGGGAACAGAATAGGAAAAGCAGCACTAAAATCACTGACACACCATGGCTTTTCAAGAGGCATGCTTAGAAATATATGGCAGAACCCTTGAGCTCCTGCAGAATAATATTTAAACTGCTACTCTTTTACTTCATACGAGCTAAAATGACTTGCACGCTTCTGATATTTGTGTTGTTTACCTTCGCCCAGCACAAAGTTTGAAATTATTCTCTGAATCCACATAAATCAGGAAATAAAGATATGAAAAACCCCTGTACCTGACAGGGGGTACATGATGTACCTGGCATTGTTCAGCCTTTTACTGGCTTTGCCTATAGGGACAAACCCTATTGTTTTTTGAAGTACAAACAGGAAAAGATACAGCCTGATCAATGGCTTATTCAGGTGCAGGTTTCCTTCAGAAAAGCAGAATACACTTTTCCCTGCTGATGCTTAGAAGCAAATGAAATGAAATGAAATTCAGTGTAAAAAATGTATCCAATTCTATCAGAATGATTATCCTCTCTCTTCTGGGGAACAACAGAGTCTTTCCTTCTAATTATTCTGTTATGGACAACACAATATTTGGCTTAATAAATAAAACCAGTTTCTACTGAGTATTTTTTACAGCAAATAATTCTATATTTAATGCAGGCCCATAAGATGCTGGCACACACCTTGTTCCCTTGTTAAAACATAAACCTCAAACTTGCTAAAAATAGCAGTAAGGATGAAACAAAATTGTCCTAGTACATTACAGACACCTGAAAATAAAAACAGAAAAGGAGATGACTTAAGGGATTTTCAGTAACATTTAAGAAGTAAGCGTAACCTTTAGGTTTAATGAGCATTACAATACATCAATTACAGAGACATAAGTAATTTAAGGGAAGAGCGTTCACTGGCTGTCAGTTTGGTCACAGACTTCATTTGATTCACAGGGCAGAGACAGCACCCTGTAATTAGCAGTCATGGTCAGAAGCCGTGTCCAAAGCTCCCTGCAGCACACCTTCCTCACAAAGCTGGAAAGGTGAGAAACTCCCCTTCTCCACTGACAGAGGACTCACCCCTTCATCTCCATGTATTGCTGCTGCGTAGGCATCATGGCATTAGAAATGGATTCAGACCCGCAGGGGTGACCCTCACGTACTGCTAGGGGTTTCTACTGCCTGCTGCTTCTCTGGTTGTTACGGGTACCACCATAGAAGGATGCCTGAGCAGCAGTCCCTACTCACTACTTGTTAAACAGGGTTTTTACCTCTTCTAAACGCCCTGACTTGTATTAGGGAGCACTGCTCAGTGGAGACTATTCAGATTTATTCCCCCCTTTCAGAGGTAACAAGTCTCTGTGCAAACCTACCTGAAGTAACTGAGGGTACTAGTGCTAAATCTTCTCTCCCGACTGAATCACCAAAGATGCTTGTTGCCACAAGCGCCAGACAGAGTAAGAGTAAGGAAGCACACAGAGAAACATGCCTAGTGAGGGTCTAGCAACGCGTAGGAGATCTGTGCTAATTCTAGCAATGATTTCTCCTTATAAACTGACTCAAGCCTACTCTACATATGAATGGCAGGATGTTCAGTGACAATACCAAAACTGCTGCTGATTCAGCAAATGAAACATGCTAATCAACAAAGCAATGACCAGCACACAGGAAGATGAATGAAGGCCAAACTACGTATGATATAGTTAACTTTTATTTATTCTTCCAGCTGTTTGACCAGTCTTTCCAGCAAGTTCACAAAAGTCTAACTCTGAATCCAAAAGATTTGGTATTACTTCTAGCACAGTGGATTAAGTATGCAGATGAATAAAGGCATGACTAAGTTTGCAGTGTAAAGGACCTTTGGCAATCATGCATTAAAGGGGCTTAGAAACTAGAGACTTACTACATTCTTTCAATCAAAATTATGACACAGTAGAATTTTGGCTTTTTGATGTTTGTAGCATTGCTATTTTTCTCTTATATTTTGTGGTTCTCACAACCCGAAGAAACTAGCCGAGGTCTGACTGCTCCTTCCAATTACATATATCACATAACAGGAAAGAAAGTGCTGGAAGCCTCATTGCCATTAAAGCAGCCACAATGGATATTGTAAAAAAGGAGATAATAGAAATAACTCCAATTTACTAGATTAGAACTTTTGTGGGTAATTTAAATGCCTTCAACAAATGCTTGATTTGATATGAAATTAAACTAACTCTCTTTTCCAATGTAATATTATATGGTATTCTTCCTTCTGGAGAGATGACTTCTCTCATTTCTATGTCCTTCCTTCCAGCACCCATTTGTAGTGCTAACACCCCCCTACATTCCTCTGAGAACCATCAGGAAGGGGCTCCATAAAATACTTTGCAGGTCAGAGTGTACGGTGGCTTTGAAATAAAGAAAATGTTCATTGAGTGTAAGGACAATATCTTTTCTGCTAATCTAAAAACTGACAAGCTCACAGATTTCATCTTAAACCCAAACAGTTCCATTTCTACCCTCTTCCCCTCCAAAACACTACCTGTTGCAACATGATGAAAAATTCAGACTGAAACCATTGGTTCATTTCCATATATATCAGTGAAAAGTTGGTGAAACTACTGAATTCAACATAAGGAACTGCTGGTTTAGGCATTTTATGTCCTCCAAGCATTTTCTTTCATGGTTTCTAAAACTCTTAGTCCTTTAATAGTAAAGCAGTCTTTTGTCCAAATGTACTAGGACTAAGGTGGAGGATGAATTTTTGGTTGAAAACTCATATTAACTGTGAAGAGTGGACCTCTTTTTGAAATACCTTGTCATTTGTAACATTTGCTAGTCTTTGAATCACGGTAGAACATTGAAGAACACTGTGCTCATGGAACAACCACTACAGCACGGAACGAAACACGAGGATATAAAACATATGATTCCAGGAATCTACAGATGCAACTTGAAGGTTTGTTTTTCACCTTTTGAAAAGGGCTAGAGGTGGTTTTTATCAGGTTTTGAACACTATGAAAACAAATGTTTTACATTAGCCATCCTCCTCCCACCCTGTTCACAAGAGTTTGCTTATTCTTGAACATGTGTGTGGCTTTGACTTTTACCTGAAGAAATGCAGAAGTGGGATCCTCCTGGTATACAGAACAAAACGTGTCTTCAGTCATTTAAGGTTGTGCACTTATGGTGTTGCTATTCACATAAAACCATAACACTCCACGTGTGTTTTAAGTCTGGTGAGGCACTGGAATGGGTTGCCCAGGGAAGTTGTGAATGCTCCATCCCTGGTGGTGTTCAAGGCCAGGCTGGAAAGAGCCTTGGGTGACATGGTTTGGTGTGAGGTGTCCCTGCCCATGGCAGGGGGGTTGGAACTTGATGATCTTAAGGTCCTTTCCAACCCTAACTATTCTATGATACTATGATTCTAAGTCTTGGTTTGCATGCAAAAGCCTAATGCAATGCCTCCAATAGAAGAAATTGAGGCTTAGACCTTTGGAGCTGTTTATAACCCTCAGGCTTCTGATTTTGTTTGCAGCTTGATTTCCAGCCAGGAAATTTAGTATTAAACAGAAACTTTTGCCTATAAACTAGCTAAAAATACCTGTAGCTTCTAGAGGCAAATTATTTGCATGATTCTTAATTGTTAAGCTTCGCTGCTCAAACCCCATCTGCATTTCCTAGGTGGACGTTAGCCTGGAAAGGACTAATTTTAATGGAAAATAATAAGT
This sequence comes from Pezoporus occidentalis, assembly GCF_034315485.1. Lineage (NCBI taxonomy): Eukaryota > Metazoa > Chordata > Aves > Psittaciformes > Psittacidae > Pezoporus > Pezoporus occidentalis. Next base: position 2,412,574 of record NW_026915836.1, read on the forward strand.
TTTAGAAAGGGTAGGAGAATACTGCCAATCAAGTAATTTGATGAGATTTCATCACATAAGCAGACAGTAGTGCTACACTGGATAATTTCAAATTAAATGTTTTCCAGTGCCACTGTATCATCTGCATACTGTTCATTTAGTTCCTTCTATTTTAGCAGAAGTAACAGTGTTTTTTCCATGCACTGTTAATTTTATTCCATACTGGAAAGTACCCTGGTCTATTTACAAATTAATTTGGGAAGTGACATCGTGACAGTTTTAGCCCCAACTGGTGTGCCTGACACAAGCATGAAAGAAAGGATGAATAGGTGGGATTTTGTATTTGGCATTTCAGAACTAGGAGAGGTAATGTTTCCAGTTATATACAGTTAAAATTATTTCTGAGAAGACATGTTGAACTTAAGCATTAAGCTAAATACTTGCAGCTCTACAGTATTTCATCTGTTATTCTCCAAGACATCATTCATTCCTTTGTTGAAAGTTTGCTTCTCAGCAGTATTTATCTTACTTGGAAAAATTAGAGGTCTATGAAAGAGCTTTATTTTGTTACAGTGATTTATATAACCAGTTCTTTGCACACTGGTACTAAAGAAGTAGAACTTTTTCATAACGGCAAGGGGAGTTCATTAAAAAAACCCCACTGAAATTGTACAGCTGGAAATAAAAACAAAGCATAAAAACACAACATTTCATATAACATGAGCTTTCAACTGAAATATAAAAAAAAACCCAAACCCTCCAATACCTTGCCATATTAATATCAGACCAACTTGAAAGGCACTGAGAATTGAAGCGTGCTACTCATATCCATACCTGTGAGAGTTAACCACAGCGAGACACAAACCTCCCAGGCAGAACATGGCACTGTACAGTCCATTAGGCATTCCTGGTATGTACGGCAGTTTTGTATTTTCTTAGGATAAACTGGAAATGGCAACTAAATATACAAACTACACTGTAATTCTGTGGGGGGAAACCTATCCAATTTACACCATTTGAAGACAACGAAACAAGGCATAACATATAGGACATTGTTGGCACAAGACTATGTTATCACATCAAAACACACCCTTTTCAATTTAATCCAGTAGATATATATAGGAATGGTGGTGGCAGAGGCAAAGGGCCAGGCCAAACATCAAATACGCAGTTTTAAGCATGTTAGTGAGGTCTTTTGTTTCAGAAACCTGACAAAACCTGAAGCGACCAAAACAATTTCAGAGGCAAGAAAGCACCCATCAAGACAGTCCAACCCGTTTCCAGGCGCTCTTCTTGTGGGCTGCGCGCACAGACTGAAGGATCCGTCCAGCATCATCTCTGTGCCCAAGGCTGCCTAAAGCTTCCCGTTAGCAAATGCTGCCTCCTGGAACTGAGGGACAAACGTTTTGAAATATGCCCTAGTTAAAAAAAAAACAGAAAATGCATGGTTAGGAAAGGATAAACTTAGAACTTGATGTGAGTGTGTACGCAGATAGGGTTTTAACAGAGAAGCATAATGTGACCATGCTCAGTGCAGTATTAGATCTCATAAATGAGTCGTGTTTTTCTTACAAGTGTTTACTACACAGTAGATCCATACACTTCAGCTTTCTAGACCCAGCAGTACTTCTTTCCCCAGTGTCCTCCCCACCAACCAAATGGTCAACATCAGCAACTTGACATTGCCCATATTCTACCCAATGCAAAGCTCCAGAGATAAACTGTATTATGCACTGGAAAATAAACCTCTGAATGGCTGTAAAAATGAGAAACACAAGTGTGGCTATGCCACGATCTGCAGCGTTTTATAACTGGGACTTTCTAATGCAATTGATGTTCTGGGATAAAAAGTTGTTTTTTTTTTTCCGCCTCCCATGTTGAGGAAAGCTTCACATAGGGTACCAAAGGCCCAAAGACAGACAAGTCAAGGGAGCAGGAAAGTTGTGAAGTCAGAATACGTGCAGGAGATAAGCCGTTTATCTGTCTCCTTATAGAAACCTTGACGCAATGCAGAGTCACTGTTGATGGCAGTAGTTTGCATAAGGCTTAGTGAATAAATACTAACACTTTGGGTGAACTGTAATTCCTTTTCTTAGACTGAAAGTTAGAACATTATCCTCTAAATTAGGATGTGCTTTGTCTATTTTGTATCTTAGTCTATCTTCTTTACTAAGAATCAAGTGACTCATAAATCCGTAAAATGAGCTGATCCTAAGTATCCAAAATAGAGTGTGAACTGTACCTTCAAGTTTATTGCTCTGAAATACTCAACCATGTACTAAACATATTTTATGTGTCCCAATGATACTCTTTATTTGCAAGTTATATTAGAAGCTGCTTCATCATTCTGCCTTTGGTCTCTGCCTACTACTTTCTGCACCAAATTTTCACTTTCTCTCCTCCTTAAAAACAACCCAACGTTTTGTTTTGCGTTCACATTACTGGCCTTCATAAACTTATATATAAGGAGAACTGCCTCCTGCCCTCCCTAACAAAAGAACCTCTCCCCCCACCAAACCCAACAATCCAGAGTGGGAATAGCTGCAATTATGTTCATTACGTTCCTGATCGCTCTGCTGGTATACCTCCTGAAGCAAACACAGGCTGCTCATCTTCGCAACCATGATACGTGTTTCATAATTTGGGTAGAAGCTTGGCAATCACTGAACACCAACCATACCTCACAATTAAAAACGCTGTGAGATCACAAAAGAGAATGCTCCCCCCTCTTTGTGAAGTTGTGCCTGGCAAATTAATTAACACAGAGCTGCAGTCAGCTTTTGTACAGAAGCTGTAAACACATACAAGGTGCCATCCAAAGGTTAAAAGAGCAGTGGAAAGTAAAAGCATTTCTGCACTGAGGAGCTGAGTGCAGAAAAGGAGAAGGGCAACCAGCACACGCATTTTATAGCACACACAGATTTGTGCTGCGTGTTTACAGATTACACTTTGATTTATTGAACCAAAGTTCAGAAAGCAGCCCTCATAATCATGCCCACAAAAGTGATTGTTCAGCCTGGCATAAATGCATGCATAAACCAGCTAAGAAGGTATGCCATGTCTGTCATCTGGTCTTTACGCTTGAATGATGTTTCTGCATTTGTGTTTTTAGAGCACACCTTTGGAACTGCAGCCCCTGGTCGGCCCTATGTCATTTTGCTAGCTCAAGGCATGTCACTTGCACACTGTCAATGCCAGGATCTATCATCCTTTTATTTCTACTTGCATTATCTGTCTTAACATTTAACTACATTTCCTCTGCTTGCTTATTTTAAGTAGCTTCTTCCTTCCCCTTTGATAGTGTCTCTGCAGACTCTCTTCCATGCACATGCTCTTCTTACTGACTTGATAAATGTTACTTAAGACTTCCCTCTTCCTAAACTGTAAAAATTCTCAATCATTAAATGGGATGTAAGCAGAAGTATTTTTCTACATTTATTTCTTTTCTGAAACACCTCCTTTGCAGCATTTCTGTGCTTTGTATTAAACCAAACTTACTGAATTATATTGCATTGACTTAGGCAAATTCCAGAACGAATGCTTCTGATACCACATACACCCTCCCACACTATCTTTATCTACATTTGCATCCTTTCTTTTCACTGATTCCTACAGTAGAGCTTGTATCCTTTGCTGCAAAACTAAATCCAACACCTCCCTATGTTCTATCAGATGTACTATTTTGAAGAGGACGTTATTTCCCTGGTAGTTCAGATGGACCTCTTGGCCATGCTCCATGCACTACAAAAATTCCATTAGGCCTTTATAATTTGTAAATGTCTACTTTTTTCTTTCCTACTTTAAAGTACAGGCTTAGGTTTGCCCTTATCATTTGCGGTCTTGTCCAGACTGAAGCAGATGTAATACCACATGTTTACCCAGGATATATAACTCCATTTCTGCCCCTCTCCCACACACCCGAGGTATCTGGGATTAAAGACATTTTGGAAAACACATTTGGGTAATCATGGTTCATCACACACAGGCTCACACAAAAAATGAATTAACTCTCCACACCCCAAACCAAAAAGGAACCTGCCAAAAGATCCAAAAGCACAATACACTTGATAGGACTGTATCAGCTACAGCACATTTAACAGACTGAAGAGGAAAGATGGGGAAGTAAGAGAAGGGAGGTTAAACTGCTTCAATATTAGTGGACACTGCAGACAGGGAGGAAATGGCAAGTGTTAGTGCAGAAAAGTAACAAGACTTTTTTGAGTACATATTAAAGAGTAGAACAGGCAGCAAAGACATTATGCACTATGAGAACTTGCTGGAATTATTAGTTTATTAAAATCACATGAAAGCCAAAGGAAGATTACATTTTTACCCATTTATGTGTGTTTCTGTGGAACCACTACTGAAAAGTGGTTCCTCTTTAGGAAAAGAAAGATGAGAATGAGCTACTTCAGTTTGGCTTCATCTGAGATGTTCTGGTTTGTAGAACTAAGCCGAAACAATCAGTTTGATATTAACCTCCTTATGTGTGGTCCAGCATTTCGGAGATAATGTATCTAGTCACACACAAAAAGGCCCTGGTGCATCACAAGAGACTGAAATATAAGTATAAACATAAGAGGTAATGTAGTCTCTTCAAAGGACCCAGTCTGTGAAGAAAGAATGACAGTATGAATCACTAGAATTTCTTGTCCCAGGAGGCACTGTGCTACTGCTAGCAGATGCATTACAGTGTCACATTAATAGCATTTTTTTTGCCATGCATTCAAGCAAAATTTCTTTCAGAACTTTTCATCTGAAATTTGGGACAAAACCATAGTTAAAATACTCAGATTTCCTGTGAAATGGAAATTCTGACATTTTTTTCTCCTCTGCAGAGATTACCGGTAAGGAGGAAAAGAACAAGCACCAGTTACTGGTTTGAGTAAGTGTCACCTATCAAACAACTGGCACTGAGGTCAAAGTGTACACATTTCCACACAGATAGGACCATGACATGAATATATTATGTCACAATAAATTACATAAGAGAACTATAAAATTTTCCAAAAGACTGCTACAGAGTGGATGGCAAGAACCCTTTTCACATGGAACACTATCCTTTTTAGAAAGGTTTCAGATTAATAGAAACACTCACACTTCAGCATCCTGCACATACAGGCTCGGAGAAAAAGCAAACGTAAACATGAACTTTGGAGAAAGATTAACTTCTCAGACCCTATCACATAAACCACTCACACAGATTTACACACCCTCAGTCACTCTGATTTGTGCTACACCACAAGAATTCACATAAACCCCTATTTTTTTTTAGGCAGCTTGCCACACGATCCTGTCAAGTATCTCTGAGATGCTTTGAAATTGTTATTGCTACATCCACTAGATACACTTTTCAGCTCTAGAGAACTGCTACTAAAATCAGTAATTTGGATTATACTGAAGATGCAGAAAGCTAACTTGACCTATGGTTTCTCTAACCTGTGTCATAGGGCACAAATCAGGTTTTAATCAATGCTTTTTCGCCTTTCTGGGAAACACGGAGTTCCTTCTTTCTCCTGCTTTACTCTACCAGGTTCATGGTGGGTCTGTGCCACAATGACCTTACACCAAGCTCAGAAGAACCACGTAAAATGCTCCTTCAAATACAGAAAAACTGGTTTGTACAAAGTCCACAGATACCCTTTTATAGGAGTGTTGAGCACAATGGCTCTGCACCCTCTTGCAATGGTTCAGATCTTAAAGAGTGTTTAAAGAGTTGCTTTCTTTTCAGCTTAGAGTGGGTGCCAATCTTCATACTCATACAGACACACGTCTAAACTCTTCCTTGAGTGCCTTACTGTAAGAATCTATTGTTTTTTGCCTATTTGTTTGTTCCCTCAAATGGTCATTTTCCAAGTTCAAGGTAGCAAGTTAAGGGGTTTCTATGGAAATTTTACTTCAGCACTCCAGAAAACAACACATTTTGCTGTAGTTAACTACTATATATACTTGATATCGTGCACTGAATTTCAGGTGCTACATTCAAGGACATCTGCTGAGAGTAAAGCACTTATCTCTCCTTCATCTTATTATCCAGTGGAAAGAACGTCTTGCTATTGCAAATGGTAAATATCTAAAAGAAGGCAGAACTGGATTACTCGTTGTTTACGTGTTTTCTAGTGATATAAAACACTGTGGTCCAAGGTCTCCAGAAGCCCATACATGTTTAAACCCTAGGGTGTGGGTTTGCAGTGCATAAACCATACTTGACTCAGAATCCACACACTTTTGTGAAATTTCATTCTAATTGTTTGGTTGGTTGGTTGTTTTTTTTTTCCAGTATAAATTAGTGCTGGGTTTTTAAAATGACATTGGTAGAAAAATCTGCATTGACCGTTTGATAACAACTTCTGCTTCAGATTCCTACGCTGAAAACCTGCAAAGGTTTTAAGTTATGTAGCTGTGATCTCCCATCAAACACCACACGTATTTGTGGTGAACAGTTTTCTGCCATTGTTTTTGCTTGACTGGTGCTACAACCAAGCGTACTGTGGATTTGTAGTTACTGCTCATTGTGTCATAAAGTTAGAAGGGTTGTCTAGGTGTTCCTAGTTCTCTTAAAATTGTCACGTTGGAAACTCGGAGCAGAACATTCAAACTCCGCAAGGAAAAAAGCACACAAAATGCCATACCAGAGAGAGTTCCGCTTTTTCTGTCTGGGACAAGGACATTCATCAAGGGGTGATGAATCATCTTCCTAAGTCATTCACAAAATAGATTCCCCTTAAAATCCTTGGTTCAATAGTGCCAAGTTTTTCAGTAGGCTGATCTCAAATCCATCCACGCTAGCCTTATTTGTACTCATGTTTTATGTGTTTCAACTCAAGATGTGGGAGTTTCAAGTGCCTTTTCCATCACAAGATGATTTAAGGAAGGGGATGAAGTAATCCTGATGGTCCACATCAAGTACAGACTTAGCTGTATAGCAACATGTCTACAGCGCAGTGTATTCTGTCCCTGCATATTCCTTACTGGCAAATGAAAGCCCTTGATCCAAAATCTTCATCTTTTCATAAAGACACTAGGGCTGTCATTACTTTCTGTCACCATATCAGGTGCACATATTGTGTTTCTTCTCATCAGAAGGCAAACTCAGGTTATTTTACTTGGATTTTTTCCTACTATTAGCTTTGAGAACAAGCATTATTCTTAAATACTACCCATTATTTCAATATTCTAATTCATTCTTGGAAAATATTTTAGTAGCTACCAGGAGTATGGTTTAATTCTGAAAATACTAGGCTCTAATTATAGAACCTTATTGTACTCAAAATCATTGTAGCTAATATATTTGATAAATACATCCCTTTTCTCCTACTGTAGGCAAGGCATACAGGAAAACGTGGTGTTCTTTTCCTTAGCCTTTTCAAGCTAATACATCCGTCTTGGGCAAGCTCTCCTGTAGTTGCCAGGATCTCTGAGGAGTTCTGCATAACCTTTCTAAGTCTTCTGGAGCATGGTCTATAGCTAGGACACCCTCCTCCTCTGCAGTCCTCTGTTGTTTACATTGTCCACCACTGAGTTTGACTATCCTGCAAAGGCTATTATTTACCAGGACTGAGGTGAGAATTGAACCACACCTTTTTCAGCTGCATTAGGCGCAGCTGAGAGTCACTGTTGGGGCATTTACCCCAACTACTGTCCATTTCTCTTAGAGGAGTTGCAGCTCTAGGATTTCACTATGAGAATGGTGAGACATTGGAACAGATTGTCCAGAGAAACTGTGACTGCCCCATCCCTGGTAGTGTTCAAGGCCAGGCTGGACAGGGCTTTGAGCAATGTGGCCTAATGGAAGGTGGCTCTGCCCATGGCAGGGGGGTTGGAACTTGATGAACATAAAGCATTCTATGATTTGCATCATTTGTACCCCATATTTCTTTCCTTTTGCACCCTAAAGGAACTGCTGCAAGGTATCTTCATGTTTCTTCAATCCACAGAATCCTGACAGAAAAAAATCCAGTCTGAGATGACTGATCTTAATAAATTGGCTAGAATAGCAACGTTCTCCCCTCTTCCAATTACATTAGGTGAAAACATGAACTAAGAAGGGCGTAGGTCAGAGTAAAGGACAGCCTGAGGCTTCTTGAGGTCTTTGACCTATTCCTCCCAGACTAGTATTATTATGCTGACATTGTGCAATAAAATCTTGTTATATAAATTATTTCAACAGCGCAGCCATAATAGAATTATAAAAGGGCTTTATCAACGCCACCCAATTAATCACTTTTTGAAGCACAAAGCTTTTCTGCGTGGAGCATACATACACATACGTACCGTGCCTTTGTACTTCTATATTCCTGTCGCAACTTGTTTTGACTCAATGAAAACTTGTTTTGAAAATACTGTACACCTACAACAATCCTTTTTGGGTGCCAGACAAGAGAGTTTGTCCTCCCGTGACTACACAGGCAGAGCCAGGTTCATGGAAGAGTTTGCTTCATGGAACCATGAATAATTCACCTCCTGTGTAGAAGATATTTACCACCTTTCCAAACTCTAGGATCTGCTGATTGTTTATAACAGAACATAATCACAGACACCAACCTTTCTTTTTTATGTAATTGTTTTCTTTCTAAATTCCATTTGTCAGGAGCTATTTAATTCAACATGATTAGTACTAATTAACCAAAGGATCTTAGATTAAAAAATTATTACATTAATTCCAATAGCAGGTACGTATTTAGGTCATATTCCATAAGAGTGCTCATTAGGTCCTTAACAGGTGGTTATACCCTCCTCCTGCATCTCCACGCCTTGCATTTAACAAGGGCTGAATACAAAAGTGTGGAAATCTACTGGAAGCCCATTCTTTTGACGGGCCTCAGTCCAACGTCCAAGGCATAGTTTTTCCCTTGTAAATTCAGACGCAAAGCATTTAAACCTCTTTGCTATTTTTACTATATATAATGCATTAAAAACATATTTCCACTGGGCAAACTATGTTGTCTATTTATCCACAGGCACTTCTACAGCATTCCTCAACAGTCTAAAGATACGTGAGCACTCAGGGCAGAGCAGAATAACCCAGTCTCCTGCTTTGGAATAAATACAGGGTAACAGGAGATTAATTCTACACTAGTTATTTTATGACACCTCTATTAGGAGAAAATGACTGCTAAATCAAATTCTAATCCTCTCCAGATCTAAGATATTATGATGACTGAAGTGACAAATAGTTCTCAGCACTCTAACTTTTGGTTTCATAGCTGGAATCAGGCAGGCCCACAACATGACTGGGTGCCAAGTGGCAAAGGCTCAGGAGAGTGAATGAAGATCAGAACTATTATGGCATGCGCTAGGCATTCAGGAGGCAGCAGCACTTCTAAACCACCGTTTGAATCCAAACATCACTAAAACTTATCCAAGCACAGCAGCAGAATGATAAAGGTACCTTCCAGGATTTCTTTATCGCTTCAAATATACATAATGATACTTGGCACGGACTCATGTTTCTAAACTAAGCTTCTTGATGGTATGTTCTCTGGGATGTGGTTTATAATTTCCTTACTAGGCAGCTTTATCTATAGCAAATATTTTGCTTTTATGTGAAACACAATGTCTACACAGTTCTTCATTTTATACATCTCCAAAACTGGCAATGCCAAGCAAACATCTGAAGTGTTTATACAACAGCAAGACAATAGTTCTTAAATTACTGCTACTGTAACTGGCTACACACACAAATGTACAAAGCAGTGCACGATGCCATTATGCTGCTAGCAATTTTTTATTCCAGGCGCCAAACAAATTCATCACAATCTCTCTTCCTCTTCTAATAGTTCTCTCTCTCTAATTCCTTTTGCTGTGATTTACCTGCAAGGAGCTTAGTAAACTTCCTATGCTCACTTCTACCTGCCAGTCTACACAAGGCACTGACCGTGCAGCCAGGCTGATGGACAGGACAGTAATCAAGCATCAAGTGAGCTGGAGGTCTGCAATGGGCAGCCATTAAAACACAAGTTTGTAAGAAATATTATTGCCTTCAGCTCAGTTCATTGTATTACATGACAGAAAATTGTCTCCAGTGGTACAAGCAAAACAAAATGTGCTACCAAAACCATAACAGGAAATAGTGGTAGAACTACTGAAACTGTGTACACATCTGAAGTTAAAACATTAAAATCCACTCATGTCCAAAAGCTGCATTCTGTATTTTACTAACAATACCTCCTTCCTCCAGAAGCTGTTGGATTTATTACCATTTCTGATTCATGTCATGCAAAAAGGTACAAGAAATGGTTATATTTAGACATGTTTTTCATCGGTTTGCTGATTGCAGAAGTAACAGGTGGCTTTACTCAAATGAAGCACACAGAAATAAAACTTAAATTTTCATTTGGTTATACATTTTTGTGTCTGTTCCAATGAAATATGATATCTATTGATTTTATAAATGAAGTCAAGAAGTCAACACAGCTCTGCTGTAAAAATTAAGGTGATTTTGCTGCCCAACTTAGCATAAAGCAAAATGAATCTGAACAGTCTGTTCAAATCATGAAACACCATAAATATAACAACCTGACTAAAGGCAAAATGTAAAGGAAGGGAGTTCTTAGGGAACTGCTGTGGAGCCAGGACTGTAGGTCATTATGTAGGCTGGCAATTAATGCTTATTTTAAAGTAGCAGCATAAGCAGGGTCAACTTTGATTCCAAGAATATAAGAGCTCCCAAGTGCATAGACCTTACATTACATTACAGGCAAAAATTGCAGCCACTGGACATAACCAGTGCGTATAGACCGAGGCCAGCAATTATGCAAGCGACCTTTCTGAATCATCTGGAAATCAAGATTCTGGGATTTATTCTCTCACAGGTTTCCAATGCAGATATTTGGGAATTGACAAAGGTGCACTGCACAGACACAGTGGCTCTATGTGTCCCAAGGCACACATAGCTAAACGAACCTCTCTTTTTGAAACAGTTTTATCAATGCCTTCTTCTTGCCAGTTCAAGAGATAAACCCTTCACTTCCTTTACCTTCTCCACAATGTACATAAATAGACTTGCTTCAGTCAGATGAAGGCCTGCGGTTTTAGATCATAGCAAATTTTGCTTCTGCTTTCTTAACATCCATTTTCCCCGCAGGGGATTACTCAGTGCTGGGGTACCGGGTGTCTGTGAAGGGGGCACTGGAATATCTCTATCACAGCACGGTCACTCCACTTCCTTACCAGTGGATCATGAGAACGAAATTCCAAGACCATCATGGAAAAAGTCAATCTTCATATGGCCTTTTTAAATACAGTGCTAATTCATAGGAAATTTCCAATCCTATGAGCTACAGTGTGACAAGCCTGCTCTATTTTTCCTATTTGCTGAAGTGCCATAGCCATATTTTTCCACTCCAGGTAAAGGTTAACTTTTTAAAGAGATACTGTTTATTCAAGACACTATTTCCTTCTATCTAGGCTACATAAATACATGCTGAACTCTATTGTTGGAGAGCAATTATCTAGCAAATTATTTAGTAGATTTGAAGGAGAGAGTCAATGCCAAGATGCAATTACAAATCTCTTTTGAGCATAAAAGGCCGGGTGAAGAATGTGATGAAATAAGGAGGGGGGAAAAGCAGGGACCATGTAAGAAGTAGAGAAAAGAAGAAAAGACTGGGCAAAACCACATTCAGCAGTGAAGCTTGCAAAGAAAGACAAGTGTAGAGATTCAAGAAGAGAGGAGATCACAGAAGTAATAATGGAATTTGAATGATCTTTAAGAGATTACTGAATCCCCTAATTGTACTTCAGAGGCAGAAATGAAAGGTTACACCACAGATGCACCCATAACGAGTCTGACAACCAGCATCCCTGAAAACAAAGTTTGCTTGCAGGTGAAAGCACTGATTTCATCATGCCATCCGCTTTTCTTTGCCAGATTGCTTATCAACAGGGGCCAAAGGCAACATACCAAAACATAAAAGAAACCTCCTTGGATATTCATTAGGAAAAACCAGTCAGAAGGAAAGGGATGAGATGCCACATACCTGTAATTACATCAAACATATTAAAGATGTTATTTCTCTTTACTCTTTAAAAGATGTATGTTTGCTATCAGAAATAAGAGGAAATTCTTAAAAAGTCAGACCTCTCCAAATGCAGAAACAAACCTTGACACTTACAGGTAAAAGCAGAGAAAATGCAGATCAAAAATGAGTGAGGAACAAACTAGCTGTGGCCCTCCAAATAACTTGTCAAACGGTACAAAAGCCAGTCAAAAAGTACAAAGAATGCTCAGAAGAAATAAAGTCACAAGGAATAACTGAGAGGATTTTTGTATCCAAGTTCACTGTGGAGGCACTTGAAGCTGCTGTACCGGAGCCCTGCTTTATAAGGGAAGTACCAAAAGATCTGATTCACACCGAAATGTCAGCCAAAAAGTTAACGAACAAACCAACAAAACACACACAAGCAAATCAGCAGGCCCATAGTACATTCACACCTGAGTTCTAGAGAAACTCAAGTGTGAGAAAGTTAGACTCTTCTATAGCTTGTAACCTCCTGCTTAGAACAGCTTGGTATCAGGGAAGTGTGATGTCAAGTTAAAAAAGTTCTGGGAGGATAGAGAGAACCGTGGACCAGTAAATCTCATGTCTGTACCTTCCAAATTGGTAGAGCCTGCTGTAAGAAAGCATACATGTATAAAAAGCCCAGCATTAGTGGACTCGAGTAAATATGATATATTGGCTAGGAATCAAACTTCTGCTTCATAAATGTCTTATTTTCTTAACATACCAAAACCATGTGGACAAGAAAGATTCAAGTGACACACAGTGCTCAACTTTCCTACAGGCATTTGGGAAGCTTTTTCAAAGGCTTTTAAAAAACTGAATTACCACAGCAAGAGAAAAGACCCATGAGTGGACAAATAGCAGGTCAAGATAAGGAAAAAATAGATAGGAATGCGTGATGAGTACTGTTAGGGTGAAGTCACCTGAGAACTGCACAGAAATGGGCGTTTTGACCTGTGCTGTTCAACATATTACTACATGACCTGCAAAAATGAGCACAAGAAGATAGCAAGGTTTGCTAATGCTAACAATTCAGTAACAGAAGGAAAACTGAGGCACAATTATGAGGAACTGCAGATGGTTCTGAACTGCACAGGGAGACTGGGAGATAAGATACCAGGTGAAAAGTCAATATTGACAAACATGAAAGGGAGATATGTGAGGAAAAAGACTTAATTTTACATACACAAAAAATGCAGGCTCTGAAAAACAGATAGTAAGGAGATCTTTGTGCTAAAATGTCGGCGTAACCTTCAGCCATATGTGGAAAACCAAATCAGATGTTATTAGAACTGGAATAAAGAACAAACCTGACAGTATCTGTTAAACTGTCCATATGATATATCCACCATATAAATGCACAGTGACTGTATCATGAGTAACATGCAGTTCCCAGCCTCAGAAAGAATATGGCAGAAATAGTAAAGGGATAAAGAAGTGGGACAAGGGCATTCATAAATACAAATGGTTCTGCAGCAGGCCTGAGCAGAGCAGGAGGAAAGGTGATAGAAGAGATGTGAAGAGCTTCATAAAATCACAAAGGTTATGAAGGGGACCAGTGGATTAATTTGCTGCCTTTTCATACAAGAGCTAGAGGGTAACAACTGGAGCTAGCAGGAGGCAGGAATGCAAAAAGCCAACAAAGCTTGTTCTTCACATCACACATTTTCTGTGCAGTCCCTTGCTACAGAACTTTGTGATGTTATGATGTGGGTTCAAAAAGCAATCAACCAGGAGGAAAGCTAGGTAGAGCTATTGAACAGAAACCAATAGAAACAGCACCAATTCTGGATATATAATTCCTTGAAGATGGTAGAACATGCCATGAAAATATGACTACATGCTCTGCTGTGCTCTTCCACTACTGGCTACTACCTATTAACAGAGCCATGATAGAGGGTTAAATGAGTGTTGAGTTTGACCTAGTTATGATCATTCTTTGTATTTAACAGAGCAATTACGAATATTACCCTAAAGACAAGACCATGGAGCCCCCCTACTATTTTTACTGGGCTGTTTATTTTGCAGTTGATCAAGCATCAGTATTTATCTGGGCTGTTAAACTTCAGCTCCTTCCAAAACCACGTATTTCTGTCTACTGTTTTCTCTCAAGCAAGGGAAGACGTTTTTTTTGCATCAGCTCCTAACTATAATTCCATGCTCTAATATAGATCTATCAGCTTTATAAATACATAACGGAGCTCTCTAATGAAGCCAAATCAGGCAGATTATCATAGTATTTCTGGATCACCACCTAACCATGGTTATCTAAGAACCACCTACATGAAATTCCAGCCTTTAATTCCTACAAAGCAGTTGTCTTCCAGCAAAGTGCTATTATATTACACTTATACCAAGCCAAGTCTTCCAATCTCTTCAGTGCATTTCTCTTATCAATATATGAGAGAATCCTTTTTTGCAGAAAGAATATTTACTATATATCGGAATGCACATATGTACAGTTCACACATATACATGATGTCTATATAAAAACACAGAAAAACTAGTTTCCTAACAGATTTATTTCTATGCACTTCCTATAGCAGTTATACTCCTCGTCTTTAAATAGCTGCTTTTCTTTTCCCACAGTCAAAGCTTTAATGAGAAGTGACCAGAAACAAATATCCAGGCCCTTCTGTCTTGGCTGAAATCCACGTAATGCATGACAGCACTGAAGATCCCTGGCAGGCACCTGTCAGAAACTAACATACCATAACTTAAGAGTCAGGCTTAATTATCCAAGGAGACATTTAAAGAAAAGTATGTGAAAAATATGACTCAAGCAGTGCAACCATCACGTGTATGGACTGCATTGTGTAGTGTATGCAGAGGAACAATGTAAAAATGAACTAATAGGGAAAATTCTAATGAAAAGCTGTATCTACTTTGCCTCTTACGTGTTACAATCAAAACAATTCTGTTATTAAGGTTTGGTGATAAATCAACTGCAGACCATGCTACCAGGACAAATGCAATCCTTGAGTATTTTAACTAAACATCACTTTTTTCCCTATTTGCCTTTCTACTTTTCACATAAAATTCTGGTCAGCTGACACGCCCACAGAAAATCAGTTTTGATTTAATCGTCTATAAAATCAAATTAACTCCTTTGTAAGCTTCACACGGCTGGTCGCCACTTCTCTTCTTGTTACGGCTGTCACAGCGTATTGGCCCTTTTGTGTTCTGAGAAAGAGCCCACCAACTGCTTCAGGCAAGGAAATCACTTTTGTTCAGTTTCTGATATGCAACTATCGAAGACCAGTGAGCTAAACAAGTGACCTAACTCAGCACCTCAGCCCTTAGTTTGTACCTATCCTGCTGCTCTTCCCCAAAACCATCCTCTGAGCCTTGCAAACGCCCTAACACACATGGCTATGGCAGGGTGCTGTTCCTGTGTCTCCTGCTCCTGTTCCTTACTCTACAATTTCTCCTCAATTTCTTTTGAAGTTTAAGATAATGCACAACAGAGCCAAAGACAGTCAGGAGAAAAGCTCTATGAGTGAGCATATGCAAATGCAAACAAGTTAGTTTTTGGAAATCTACTCTTTAGAGATGCTTAATGTGCATGAAAATCACATAACACATGCAAATACAATTTGCTACTTTTATGTGTAAGCAGGAAAAATACTGAAATACAAACCAAATAATGACAAATGATTTATTACCCTAATTACACCTATCAAGGAGAGACGATTATAAAAAAGGTGCAATGTTTACATGTAAACTGTATAGCGAGATTCAAAGTAGTATAGATGGAAAACAAAGGCTTCACGGAAATAGAGAAACCTCTTACTTTAAGAGAATTTAAAATGTAGTAAAATGTGAAAGAATTTTGACTTAATAAAAAATGTAGGAGTTGAAAAACTGGCTAATGTCAAAATAAAATTAAAAAATCGCTAGGGCACTCAAAATTTACTGAATACAAGAGCAAGTGTTTGACATATTCCAGCTGAGTTTGTCTTAACAGCAACGCAACAATTGTGTCCCACTCTCTTTTTTTCCCAAATATCCTTTTATTAGACCAAAAAAACGCATTTCCTTTCCTTGCCAGGGAACATAAGAGCTTAAAGCAACCACTTCAGCCAAATAGCAACTAGCATCTTCACACAATAGCCATCTTCCAATTTGATGATACTCAAGGAACAGGTATTGATGAGGCTGAAAACGCTACAGCACCAGCCTGACACTTCCTAATCATAGCATGCTTATGCTGACCACAAGCCATAGCTGCAGCCACGCTGGTGATACACACGTAGCTCCACAAGATGTGTCTGCACATAATCTTAAGACCTTATGGCAGAACAAACAGCCAATATACAGTTGAGCACTAAGAGCCCTTTTAAGCTTTCACTCTTGCAGAGCCCTGAGGGATATGTAAAATGAACATCCAGCAAACACCAGTGAGTGGCCAGGGACAACACTTACCCAGAAACCAGCTTTATCAGCCCCCTTGAAAGAAAGAATATGAACCCTCAGAACAACTTTTTATTGTGATCCTGCTATTTTTAATGAAGAGCAGGAGGATTTATGTAGGATAAAAGAGTAAACTGAGTCAACTTGCCCGGAGTATAACCCAAGTCTACAGAGCAGCACTGGGTCAGACAGAAATTGGGCATCTAAGAACTGAATTGAATTTGTATAAACAAACAAGCTTTATTTACTGTATTCCTTCATAAAATCCCAGGCTTGGAGTCTGCATGTTCATTAAAGAATCCATTTATGTACCCTTGAATGCTTATTTAAGCAAAAAACAAGAGAGCTTTCCCATGGAAACCACACAGAGATGTTTTACTTCACACGTACACCACAAACAAGGCTGCTAACTTTCCATAATTTACTGTATTTTCTTAGGCTTGCTATTGTACTTTAGGACCATATCTTTTGGAGAAGCTGCTGACACAGGAGGCCACAGATATATAAATAAATTACCTAAGACAGGCAAAGCTTGAGATGTGAACTGAGAGGAAACAGAATCTCAGCAGCTTGTAAGAAAACGGTGATGTCTTTGGCTTCCCTGCTCCTGGCTGGAGGAACAGGTTAAAATTTTGCATTTAGCTGAGAAACGAGCAATCTGGAGGCATTTGGAATCACACTGTTTAATCAGGCCTTGATTTGTCCCTTAGAATTAAATCAAGCCAGAGGGCAATCCCTGGGCTAAGACAATAGCAAGCTTCAGTTACCAGATGCTATCTCTCAGTGAGGAATCTAAGTCATTGGGCATCAAAGGAGCCAGGTGATTTTAAAAGCTGCTGGAAAAGGACACAGAGAAAGAGAAACTCGATTTCATGGACTTTATCAGACAGGCATAAATTGGTCCAATCTTTCCATCAAGAACATGAGCAGTTTTTCCCTGTGAATGAAGAAGTTCCTCCTAAACTGATACTCTGATTTGAGAACTTGCCTCTTAAATCGAGGTCTAAGTGTGAATGCATACAATCTACTTATATATATATATATATGCATTTTAGGGGGGTAATTTTGCTCCTCCTTACAGTTACTACTGATTGTCTCAAGGCTACAGCAAAGGGTGAAGTCCCAGCTTCAAAAGAGATGCCTACCTCTGCTGGGGGCCACAAAGATAAGCAAGGATACCAAGACTTTCAAGTTTAGCCCTGAGTTGAAGGCATTAAATGGGCTCACCTGGTTGGGAAAAAAACCCAACAACCCTGGGAGAAGGCTGGGCACAGAGTCAAAGTCCCTTTGGCATGAACTTATGACAGCTCTGCCTATGAATAAGCAGACTGCGTCGAGCTGCTGAAAACAGACGCAGGGCTTGCCAAAATTGAGGACAAGGAAATTGCTGACTGGTGTAATTTCAAAGCTGGTGGTGCTTCTATACCTGTGAGCAATGTGGTATACAGTCTTCATTCAATATACGACTGAAGAGCTAGTGAACCCACTTGGTGCAAAAGCAAGTAAAAGCCATCCTTGAAGGTGTCTTAAGCTACATTGAGGAAGATGCAGAGTGATCCACCAAGCGTCTCAGAACAAGGGCAGAGAATGTGGTCAGATACCAGAATGTCAAGTGGGAGACCCTGTGGCCCTAGAACAGTAGGGCCAGAAAGATAAACAGAGCTGTTTTGTCTCAAAGGATGCCAAGTACTTGGGGGACCATTTGGCTAAGGAAAAAGACTCCATAAAAGCAAAACCTAATGGACAGTATTCAGAAACACAAACAAGCTGTCTCTGATTTGCCCAGGGTTAAATTTCCTTCAGCTGAGCAGAATTACATTGCTTCTGGAGGCTAAATCATGTATCCTCCTTTTCTGTTTTTATTTGGGATGTTTTGACGTGGTGCTTGAAGTAATACATTTAATTAGAATACTTCCGTATATATGTTCCCGTATCCTTGTCTATATATATTCCTATATTCTTGGTCCATAATGTGGCTATGGTAAAAACAGAGTGAAAAATTATTTGGATGTGTTGAAACACACTATTCTAAGAAGCCCTAGCAAATATTTTAGGCACTGTTTACATAAGGTGCTCAATTGTGTTAAAGATCCATCCTAAAATATGCTCACACGTATTGTAACATCATACTTTTCTTGATACAGATTTATTTATGGTACCTACTGAGGAATCACTACTCGTTCCTGCAAGCAAAGCGCTTTTAACTAGAGCAGCTTCTCTGTCTCTGCAGCTCAATGATAGTTATTTCAGACACTGCAGCATACTTTCTTCCCCCGCTTCTCATCATCTTTCTCATATTACGTATCCAGTGTAAAACTTAAATGCGAAGGCTCAAAGAGAGGAGTGAATAACCTCACAAAACGCACATGTGATAGTAAGTGTACATACTTAGCGCTTTTTAAAGGAACTGTTACAATACTTCTGAATTTCAAGTGCAGGGCAGAGAAGTCCACTTATAGACACCCACTCAGAAATGAATGCACTTAGCAGACAGCACATAGGTACTTGTAAGCCTCCAGCTGCGGAAGAAGTGCATTTTGTAGTACAGTTATAAAACAAGCCACAGCAATGCTTCCATTTTTTTTTTCTTAACAAAATACTCCCAATATTCTGCTAGAGAAAAGAAATGAGTCCACAAAATTCAAATCACATTTGATCAAAAAATGGCTCTCCTCGACAGTATGGCAGCAAAACCAAATACAAGGGAAAAAACTCTATTACAATGGATCAAAATCCAAAAATCAAATGTTACTTGATGTTCTCCATAAAATTTAAATATATAAAATCTGCAAATGCTTCAGTCAGTTGTTGTTCCCTTCCATCATTTCCAAATTACAGTCTCTGTCCATGCCATTCATTTGATTTACTCAGCTTGAACAATTTTCATTTGACTCTTATTTACGCATCCTTGCTAATTTAATTTAATCTTCTGATTGTCATTCAGAACACTCATCCCAATATGCCTTGTTCTTTATGCAGTTTGATGCCTTTACATGCTGAATAACTGATAACCAGCCTGTTTAAATCTCTTGCTGCTCTAACATTTTTACACTTTGGAAAATTGAAATATTGCAGCAAGGCTGTTGCCCATACTGCTCCACTCAGGTAAAATCTTACCTAGTATATGAAAGGGGCACCACTGCCCGTGGCAGCTTGCCCTTGCGATAGAGCCACTCTGGGGAGGCTGTACTGTCATCTTTAACTAACGGAGATGCTCAGACTGAAGTAGTGTCTCCCCAGCCTGAAATAAGGGCTTGCAGAAAAACTGACGAGGAAGGAGTCAGAGATTCTCTGTTTCTAGCCAACAGAAAAAGCAGCAAAGAAAGAGACAGTCACACCTTCAGATAACTTTCTCATGTTCTAATAGGACTGCCTCCTATGCCAGATGGGTGGTTTGCTCTACCTCCTCCTGTTCTTCTCTGCCTTTTTATTACAGCCTAATTCTATACCTTTCAGGTTTTTCTTCCTTGCTTTCTCCATCTCACATGCTTCCCTTCAGGGTCGCCCCAACACCCACACAAAACCATGCAGTTACCTTGACTGACTGCTACCATGCAGATTACTCCTGCTGGGGGCTACCTTGTCTGCTTACCCTGGAAGCTCTTTGGAGCAGCGACTGTCACCACTCTGTGCCTATACAATGCCTATCAGAAAGAATCTTCTTTTGATCAGTCCTCTGACACTAATGTAACATGCATGATTAATAAAGTATGTCTATACTCATCAGATAGAGAACTATCAGTGAACAAAAACAAGTTCAGCTTTTGTAATGCTGGAAATGCACAGTTAAATCCACTAAACTTCTACTGGCAGAAAAACATGCAACACATGGAATCCTTAGTAGGAAACAGCAATCAGACTTACTTTGCTCTCTTGGCCATTTCATTGCCATCCCAGCGGGGGCTGTAAGGGTAATTCTTCTGGGCCTGGGAATACAGCTGGCCACTGTTAGTGAAGTGGTAGACAGACTGAAATGTTAGGGTTGGTTGATCTCGAGGAAAGTATAGGGGAAGGTCAACTGAAATACAAAAAGGAAAAGAAAAAAATAGTCATAAAAATTCACCACTTCATTTTGTTTTCCTCTTTTTTTTTTTTTAATTGGGAATATAGAATTCCTTTCTATTGATTTAAAGGTGAGAGAAAAGGATTGATAATTAAAATACACTTCTGTATTTCATATAAGTAATGTTTCCAACACATCACTTTGTTCTATCAAAATGCTTCTGTAAAGTACGTAGTTAAATAACGTTTAGCTAGAGTATTTCTATGTTAATCATAATGTTTACACCATGATTATTTTGTTATCAAAAAATATAACACAGTTATTTTCCTTTACGGTGAAATTCTCCCTTTTTGAAAATTCACAAAATACTTTCTGTTTGTGCTTTCCATTCAAGAAAGAGATTCCACTTCATCTGCTTTAGCCTATTCATTTTGGTGCCCCCATGGACATCATCATTCTCATTTTACAGCTATCTGAGACCTAAAGCGGTTAAATGATTTGATAAAGGATGTAGAAACATTCAGTCACATGAGTTGGAAAAGATCTCCACGTGCTGTCATCTGCTAGACAAAAAAACCCAACCCACAAAGCCAAAAACACACTGCAAAGTCACTAATACCCAAAATACCTCGCTAAAAATAAAAATCAGAACCTCTTAGTTCCCTTTGCTTATCACTGTCTCATGATCAGCCAGGTCTGGCAGAACAATAGTCTGAAACAGTTAATAATATAGTCAGAAACTGTTTCTTAATCTTTTAATTGCTAGATTTATAGTTCAGATTTGCTTGCTCTAATTTTACTTCAGCTTCAGAAATCTGCAGTTAAACTGATTCCTGACAACATACTCGAATTACTTACATTAAATGGCTAATCTAACCCCAAAATCAACAAAAATGTGCATTTCTTTAAAGGTGTAGACTTCACTTTTGTTATCTTTCAAATCCCGGTTCTTTAATTCTGCACGATGAAAGAGCACTGCTATGGAATAGTATCTCCCTGTAAATCTTACATAAATTCCTATTGGTGTAGCGATGAGTCAAATCAATTAATAGGACTATAATTAATCCATATTAGCCTGGGTTCTTGGTATTCTCTCTGTCACTTCAGTCCTTTTTCAAGAGAAGGAAGGACTCCTGAACAGGTTGTAACAGTTGAAGTAGGAATCAAAGCAGGTGGCAAAATCAGCACAAACAGAATTTGAAGTGAAAGGAACATTACAGGACTAAGACCATCCTCAGGCACAACAGGATCTCCCCTCCAGTACACTTGGTAATGTGCTGTATTTTCCACTTTTAAATGCTTCATGGAGCAGAGATTCCAGCACTTCCTCTGAAATCTCTGCTCACAGACTGAGCCATTGGTGTAAGATAGGTTTTATTTTTCCAAATACCACGCTGTCATTCTGTTAGTTTCCTAACTTTTTAGTGTCTTCTAATCACACCTGAAATACTTGGATGCACATCAGACACACCACAGCTCCCTTGCTCCTAAATTACCCTCCAAGCTCTATGAGTAAAACCATTTGTAGCCACGAAGGACACAAAACTGAGTGTCTTTGAACACTGAGACTCAGCTGTAGTCTCAAAATACAACAAATCACTGTGGACAACAGTGTTTGCTCAGTTCATGACCCAGTCTGAGCTACACGTGCTAACTCCCGGAGTTCTGGTGACTCAGCTCACACAGCAGCTTCCAGCAGATACTTAAGCGGTAACGACATGGGCAGAGTTCTGCTAATTTGAGGGCAGATCACTGCTGTAGCAAAGGTTAGATTCAAAGATTGCTCTGTCCAATTCCTCTTTATAACATGATTATTAAATGACAGCCATGAAAAACATTGGTGCATCAAGGCCATTTATCAGCAAGTTCTCTCCTCCCCTCGCAGATGTGCATGCTGCAGCCTGTGAAGGACTTCACCAAGGAAAAGAGTATGAAGCAAGAAAACAGGCTCTCCATTTTAATGTTATAAATATACTTCTGCTCCGAGTGCTTAAATTCTGCTCCTCTAGAGCATCTTTTGCCTTAAGTACCAACTCCTTAACAGTAAACTACTCTGCATACTTGTGGATTCTGTCACTGTGTGAAAGGAATAACAAACCTTAGCAAGACACTTGAGTAATAGTTTAGTCTTTACACTTCACATTTTACTTGCGAATTCCTAAGTTCCATTAGCTTTCCTTTGAAAACCTCTGTATACATAACAGGTGCGAGAAGTAGCAGTTTTCTTCCTGTTACCTAAAGCTACAGGTTTGCACTTAGGAGAAAGTATCTAGCACTAGAAACACTGCTTAAATGGATAATCAAGACATTGCTTTCGCTACAGAGATGCTTCCATTTGTTACAAGAAGCCTCTCTTTCATAAAGATATTCTTCCAACAAAGGTACCACCAAAATAGAAAACATTTTCTTCTTCTATTAACCAAACCCTGTCTAGGAATTTTCAGGAATAACTTACAATAGAAACTGTTAAATCAGATAATCAAACGGGATTTATAATTGTGCATCCCACATCTGGCCAACAGCAGTATCGTCCCAAACTGCCCCACTCCCATTTTTCTAACCCAAGTGTTTCCTTAATGCAAGGTGTGAGATGAGTCCAGACCAAGTAAAAAAACCTGTCCCTAATTCTGGAACACAACCACACCTAAAAGACCAGTAAACAGGAAACAGCCTTGAGTTGTAAAGTGTTATACATATCTCAAGGTAGCCAGCTATTATTTCAGCAGTAGGAAGGGAAGGCAAGAACTCACTTCCGTTGCAGTGGGTGCCCATCCATTGACACTGTGAGGGCACAGAATGCCTGGATTTGGGGTGCAACATTTTACTGTATATGATAAATAAACAAATACCAGTAGTAGTGAACACCAGCAAGGTGATAAAAGGTCACATCCTGCTCACAGTCATGCAGGTTGATAATGTTTCTTTTTACTTGGTAGTATAGGCAATCTGACTCTCAACATTAGTATCAAATCAGATCTCCCTTCATGCAATGGATAAGGTGGCAAAGGAAGCGTTATCATAATTACATCCCAGACAACATTTACACTTTGTCATGAAAAACGTATCACAGTTAAAACCAATGCACTGCTTTTGTAAATCAGCACCTGAACAAGACAAACTATAAGAGCCTGCTTTGGTTTGGCATGCTAGTTACCTAAGAACTAAAAAAAAATGTGTTCATGTTGAATAAAAGTACTATTTCCAAATAACAGCTGACTCATAAAGTACCCTGGTGGTATGTCTGCAGAAAATAAGCAGATGAGTCATGTCTGTAAATTCCTGAAAGTACCAATAGACCCCTTGCTTAGTCATCTTTTGCTCGGATGCTGGGTTCACGAGCTCTGTAAACTATAATGAGGTATCTAGCTTTTAGTAGGACTCTCTCTCTTCTTTTTCCTCTTTAAAACAGTGCAAATTATCTCCCTAAAAATAACTTCATCTACGTAAGTGAGTCACTGCAACTCGCAGGCTTATACAAGTCATGCAGTTAAGAAGTAATATTTGGTTATGAAGGTAAAAATCTTGCTGTCAAGCTCAGATTTAAAATGAAAGTTATGTCAGAGGAAGTCCCATTTACCCCTTCTCTCACAGAAATAGAAACATTTCCTTTGGAAAATTTAAACAATTAGCTCATGCAGGAAAGTAAAGGTTTCCAATTTAGTTCCATGCCCAAAGTAGTTTAATCCTGATGATTTCTTACTTTGGCTTTTCTAAGCATCACACTGTTAACATAAGAGGAGCTTAAAGAAGCAGACTGGAGGAAGAAGCCAGTACCATAGTAAAATACTGCTTTCTCTTGTGTTACAATTTACAGATCATTTTTTAAAAGTCAAGTTTTAGAAAGCCATAATGTGGGGAAAATCACATCTTTATGAAAGCTCTACATGAGCAGAACTCGGAGGGCTGCTTTGGGTAATTAAGCATTGAGTAAATTCTTTGGTGATTGAACCCTAATTTTCCCACACAGTTCATAAGAAAGCAAAAGAAAAAGGACTTGCTTGTTGAGAATGAGTCATGTTGTAAAGAAACTTAATTACAGTTTATAAATAGTTGAAGTTGCTCTCTTTTGGAAACGTAAGAAACTACCGAGAAGTAACACATAAATTTGCTTCTCTTGACTTAGCATTTAATGCATACATATATTCAAAACACAGTCATCTTAAAGCCAAAATCCTGATTCATTAATAACTAAAAATCTGTGCAATGAATCAGTAAGGTTTAATTGTTCATTTTCTTAAAGAACAACCATCTGAGATCTGGAACAGGTTACATGTTTGTTAAGCTTATGTCAACAACCACAGAGTTGATTTTGACAGTCTTATTAACTTCAAAACAATATCTTTAGCATCTAGTTTTATAGCTTTTTAAAGAGGGTATGAAATGTGGAAGGGATAAAAGCGAAAACATGCAAAAGCATACACCAGTGCAGCCACAGGGTTTCTGAAGCTAAAAATGCTCAGAAGAAAAAAGACAGGGTTACCACAGCGCTCCCCTCCCTGCCTTTAAGTACTGGAGAGAAGAGAAGGGAAAACAAACCCATGGCTGAAATGCATGCTGACCATACAAACATTTCAATGTACTTAGATGGTAATACTGAGAAAATTTTCCATATACTGTTCCCCTGTTCTACAGAAAAGGTTTATTTATCCTTTGGATGGCACTGGGTAAATCTAGATATTTGTTTTCACAGAAGTCAACATTTACTCACTGACTGTTACACACCATTTTAATGCTTGGATGAGACTATACGGGTTATCTTATTAACCTCCTGGATGCTTGAATCTGCTGCAGTTAACTGCACCTATCATTTCTTATACCCTCATAAACACTAGCCGATCTGGCTATTTTACTGGTGAGACTCCTACAAGTTTTCATGGCCTGCATAACCTTAATTCAATCTCTGCTTGCTTTACGGAGCAGCCTTCAAACACAGGGTAACACACTCAGTATTCTTTCCAGTTCTGTGCCTAGGCTGGACAGAGGTGGCCAAATGGGTCACTGTTCTGGTTTGCCCCACCAGACAGACTCTACTCCTCTGCGTTTATTTAATGCACAACACCAAAGCCTTGCTCTGGTTAAATATGCATTCATTTCTTCATGAGCTTTGCAATGAGATGATTCTAATAATCATAACAGATGATGATAAATCAAATATATTGAATTGAAAAAAAATATTGATATAGTTTTAAAATTGTTTCACAGCAACTTCACGAGTTGAGAGGCTACCTAGGGATTCCAGATCAGGAGCAACAGAACAAGGAAAGGACAGTCAACATGTGTACTGATGCCTGTAGAACCCAATTCTTCTGAGATTTAATAGTAGACTATCTTTTATATAGCCAAAACACAACTCCTTCTACTCCTTCCCACTCTTTATGTATCACCCAGCTTCGGCCAGGACTGCCTGTGCATTCAAGTACTTCTGATGAAGCAAACTAATGGAAACAGGAAACACATATTCCAGACTTGAGAACTGTTTCTTATTAGTATATATTCTTCATCTTTTCCCTTGTTCTTTTTTTGGTTCACTGAATCTCACATTCTCTCTGCTTTACTTACAGCTGAGCTCACAGTGCTGGGAAAAACAGCTTGTGGATTCGAATGCACTGCCTCAAACTGAAAAGTTCCTTGAACTCGGAGCTCTCCAGTTTTCCTGATGTGCTCACGTGGGTAAGACTCATATGAATTTACAATGCAACTTAGTGGTAACACAGCATATTATATATAATGTTCCTGACACACCTATCAAGCTCTGTTTTAAAATGAAAATGTCTAGATTTTCTGACATAACTTCTCCTATGGGAAAGCTGTTCCAGACAGCCTGGATGATGGATCAGAAATCTTCATCTATCTTCAAGGAAAACCAGCAATCTTCAGTTTTTTACACAGAAATTCCAGTACAGGAGGCCTTTCAGGAATCAGACTGACCACTCTACCTGCTGAGAAACCTGAACAGATTCAGCCACAGGTATTTTGGGGACTGTAGTGGCTAGTACAAATCTCTGCAGGGTAGGATTTCAGGCTATTTTGCCTAGTGAATGCTTCCTTGACTTGTACGTGGCTGAAGGCCTTTACCCTACATTCTACTGGCAAAAACTGAAAGGGCGAGTTTGGCTCTAAACACACAGAATTACTAAATGCCACAGCTATCTTGCTTTGGCGCGTGATGATGTAGTCTTGCGAGAATGAGAGAGCAAGATGACAAATAACATATCAATGGCATGACTGTGGGACTTAATCATTCTAGTAGCCCTTCACTGGAGACGATCCAGGAGCTCTGTGTCTCTCTTTACTGGGGAACCCAGTCCCCCAGATGAGGCCTCACCAGGGCTGAGCAGAGAGGGAGGATCACGTCCCTTGACCTGCTTGGCAGTGCTCTTCCTAATGCAGCCCAGGATACCATTGGCCTTCTTGGCCACAAGGGCACACTTCTACTGGCTCATGGACAACTCTATGTCCATCAGGAAGCCCACGTCCCTCTCCTTAAAGCCCAGTACTATTTCTGAAGAATGGAAACAATAATTATCCCAACACATTACAGAGAGTAGATCTGCTTACTTGTGGATGTCAATGAGACTAGAATAAATTTATGACTTAGTTTTCTTTTATTTCTTTTAATATAAAGTACGTAACCCAGTTTTATTTGAAGAGGACTGCATGACACTGCTGTATCTACTTTGTGGTTCTTATTCCACTGATAATAGGGACTACGATATAGTCTAGGCACCAATGGCAACCAGATTTATGATTATTATTGTTTTAATTTTCCTTTAACGTAGGCAGGTGATACTGTTGTAGAAATATCCTGTGGTCCCAGGTCTTTATCATAACCTGCATTTTTCTTGTTAAGTACCTCAGCCTTCATGCAAAATGGCATTTTAAAAAAAAGTGCCAAAAACCAGTTTAAATTCCTTAAGTTAAAGTCATGTGCTGCAGACAGAGTATCTAATTCTTTGCTTAGTCTTGAGGAGGAACTAATAACAGATCAAATCAAGATATTCTTCTGTTTCCAGCTATGCAGTCAAAGACCATGAGGAAGTGTTGCAACTTAACTCCAAAACTGCTTTATAATGTCTTCTTGCTTTGGGGTGCCATCACCCATCTCAACTGTGTCATACTTCTTCAGCCTTTCACAGCAAGACTGGACTACCTCCTAAAAACATGCCATGGAATCTCTCATAATCGTCCAGCGAGCCCAGAGAAAGGGCCTCACAGCTCCTTTCCTTCTCCAGTTCCTGCAACCAGGATTGTTTTTAGTTGAGAGACAGGCTTTTTATTTTTACCTTACAAGCTACAGCTACTGACATCTATTTTGCTTTATTTTTACTTCACATTCTCAAAGATCTTCATTCCCTCCCCCTTCCGCTTTTATTTCCTTTTATTGTTTCTGCTGTAACAGTTTCTATAGTAACTTCTCTAAGTGCTGATGAGATTGATGCTACTAAAAGCTGTCTCTTATCCATCTCAATTGCTTGAAGCTTATGCTTTAAATGCAGTTGTTACAGGCATAAAGACCAAGCTGTGCCTGTTCTTGTCACAGGCTGGTGACCACTGCATGCTACAGGTGGAGAAAAGGCAAAAACTTGTCCTCTGCTTTCTTAATAGAGAGACAGTGCTAAACACTAGGAAGTTTTACATTACTTTCAGCAGCACAGAAAGAATTCTAAAGCATGTTTTCACCCAAAAAGCAGCTGTGCAAAAACATTAGCTTCTCTCATTGACACTTTATTAAGCTTGCGAGGCTTTCAAACAAGTTCTTTTTCTGGTTTTAAATGCTGCCTGGGATTTGAACGTAAATTGATTTATTTCACTGTCATCTGTGACCAGCGTGACATTATCCCGCAGGTCAAGAGGACCCTCTGCTGACACACATGCTATTCCGTTCTTTCACGCTCTGCTCCATGAGAGCTTATGGTTTTCAAATCACAACAGAGCGTAATCCTGCCTGACCCAACTAGCCAGCTATGCCACTCCAGATACTTTTAAAGCTAAATGGAAATCTATTTACTGCAGTATAGGCCCATTGCTTCTTCCCACTCCTGAATAATACAGTTTATCACTTCTGCTCTTGATACCACCTTTCACAGATCTAAAGGCTTAGTCTTCTATCACCTCTTCATGACCTAAAGAATTAACTCTGGGAATGTATTCTTATTAAGGCGTTCTTTCTAGACTACCAGGCATTTTTTGGTGCTCTCTTGTGAATACTCCATTCAAGGATGAAGAAAGACAAATAGCAGGATCACAGCCCTAAGATCCAGGGAGCAAACTTTGGTCTGTTCAGGGTTCTTGTTCCTCCCATAGAAGAATCCTATGGGATAATGGCCGTGGAGAGAAGGGGGGTCCATGATCACCTCCTCCAAGCACAAAAATGGTCCATCTTAATGAGCAGAAACTGAAGCTATAGTAGCAAGAGGCCTACATGGATGAACAAGATGCTTCTGACAAAGAAGAAACCTCAAATATAAAAAGGAACTCAAATATAAAAAGGAAGCACATGAGATGTGGACACTCTCTGAGCATGCAGAGACCAGGCTGGGAATGTCAAAGTTCACCTGGAACGAATCTGGCAAGGGGCATGATGGACAACAAGGTGGGCTGTTACAGGAGCAGCAATAGCAAAAAGGGAGACTAGTGATAATGAGGGACTGATGCTGAATGGGGCAGGGGAACTGGGGACAAAGGAAACAGAAAAGAAGCTTAAGCACCCCCTCCTTCCTTCCATCATTTTAACGTTATAGTGTCTTTGTAACCGATTCCACCTCTAAACTAAGCTGTATCTCTTATTATTAAAGAATAAATTATATTTACATACCTCATAAAAGGCACGCAGCCATCGCATTTGTGTGCCATTGCTGTGTTACATATGGATCGCTAGAAAAAAGTTTACTTTGGTGACAAAGAGACGGTCATTTGGTAGAAAGAAGAGGGAGACAGGGAAAAAGAATTCAGAAAATCTCTTGGTGCAGCTCTTATTTCCAGAAATTCCTGTGGTGTTCTGTATCATCCTGTTTTTTTTCTGAAAGCAGTGCCTCGTATTGAACCCAGGACTGATCCATGTGAAACCCATGCTCATAATCTCCTTTCCAGACTGAAAGCAAAATATTTGCCTTCTACTTGCTACTGTGGGCAATTTTCAACTTGCCATATCTCACACCTTTAATGTATTTCTCACCTATCTGTGAATGCCATGTAAGACAACATCAGAATGTGTAGTCACAAGAAGAAGTACCACAATCTGCAGTCAAGTCCCAACTCTGTCAGTGACATCCTGCGACCCTATTCTGTTTTTTCAAAACTCGAGTGGATAAAATAGGATTGTATCGCTTCCCTATCTCAGGCATCTTTTCTGAGAATTTGTTAGTTATCTGTCACTTACTCGGGCACGCAGCAGTACTCTAGATATATCTATTAGATAAGGAAAAGCAACAAGTTGGCTGTTCTGAAAAGTGCCATTTTAGAAGAAGTTACCACAAAGCCTTTCAGTCCATTTGTTACAGTGCTCGTAGTTCCTGGAAGAACATCAATTAATGTCTACAGCTCGGTACTATGGTTTCAAATGAAGGGCAAATATATGTGTTTCTCAGAAATTATGAAGTTAAAATCCACAGCAAAGTGACACTTTGAAATAGTTTGCCAGTCCACCCACGTCAGGCCATCATAAAATCCTTGTAAAACCTAATTCCCATCACAACAGTTGTTTCCTGTTTACTGCTGTTCATACCAAGTTTTATGAATTGCCCGGTGTCCATTCTCCCTTTTTGAGCAGAATTATGAATACAAACCCAGAAGTAGTTTATACTGAGTGACACGGTTACAAAATGAACACACAGAAACAGAAAAACAGGAATAGAAAACACCCCTTTTCAGGTTCACTTGCATCCATTATGAATACCTAAATAAGGAAAATCTCACTCAGCTCAAGTACAAGTAAATATCCATGATGGATTCAAAGAATATATATTGTCTCATATACTCTTATTGACAAAAATAAAACTATCAGTTTACAATGGAAATTTCAAACAATCTAGTTGGCAGTGTTCCTTAGAAATAAAGGAGAAAAATATGCAACAGAGAAAAATGATCAGCAAAAAGCTAATTTATTTTCCAAATGCTGCAGTTCAGTCCTGGGATTAGACCCTGCCTATGCTTGGTTAAGTGCTGTACCCTCTGCCTGTGACTCAAGCTACTTCTCCATCACACTGCCCGATCCACTGCAGCACTGCGACGTCTGCAGCTTTCGTCGACTTCAGTTAAGCGGTACACACCTCACTACACAGGAAATGCCAGAGAATGCCTTGTTCTGTGGCGATTAAAACAATGTACAACGTGTTGAGGAGACCCCAACTGCTCAGGGTATATGCTGCTGCAGGCACAATGACATGTGCTCAGGAACTTTCAAGATCACATTCAAAGAAACACATGGTACTGACTAAAACTACTGGGGGAGTCAGAGGAAAAGGCCACTTCATGAGAGACACTTCCCTGCTTGCTAAACAGTCAAAAAGTAACTCCCAACCACAAGATCCAAATGGTTTTTGACTTCTGCCAGCCAATTCTACATCACTGGGGCTTTATTAATCTCTAGTTACTCACTTAAGAACAAAATGACACCTTATAACAACTCTTTTGATCAGCATGGTTCTTCTCATACTAGACTTCTGAAAGTTCTGCTGAACTACCCTGCTCTCCTGACACTACCAGACATTGCTCCATTCTCCTATACCTTGTTATGCACCCTGTCATGAGTTCTCTTTTTCCTTCTCCCTCAGAGAGTCATAAATTCCCGTTTCCATTTAAGGAACAGTGAAATAATAATAAAATAGAAGAATAAAATAAAAGCACTGCATAAGGAAGCCAAAACACCTCATTAGATAAAAGCTCACCCAAGCAATCTAATATAAATATTCCACTCAACAACTGGCCCTTTTTTAGGGAATGACTTGGGCAGACAGCAGTTTATTATTCCATACTGTCTGTTGAAGAGACTTCTCTTTCATAATGAGAATAACTTCCCTGAAGCAGGGAACGCAACCTTCTTTTCCTCCAAAGATTTTTTTCCCCTGGAACTTTAACTGTTAATTGTAATCACTGCGAGACACTCATATTGATGAAGATGAGAAACTCTTGAAGGTGAACTTCTTTTCAGCTTCCAAAAGATTTGCTACTGAGTCTTACATAACAGAAAACTGAAAAATATACATCTCCAAAGCTACCAACCCCACTCAAATGTTATCCATGCTCCAGTAGCACACAGGAATCACTGAACGTATCCAACTGCATTAAATACCATATCAAACCAACAAACACTAGCTACTCCTCATGCTTACACTTAACAAGATCTATAGCTCCTATATAACAGAGGGATCTATGACCAAAACTACAGGCAGATAAAGGTTTACTGAAGTATTTACAGGAATAACATGAAACAGTCTCATGTTCTAGGATCCAAATTGCTTGGATAATAAAAATATTTAAGAAATAATTTGTTTCTCTGACCATGGAATTAGCAAGAGTGTCCTGGGTTCAGCAGTAGCAGTCATTTTTCCCCTTCTTGGTAGCTGGTGCAGTGCAGTGTTTTGACTTTCAGCTTGGGAACAGAGCTGATAGTGATGTTTAGGTTTGGCCAAGGACTTTGTGAGCCTCATGCTCTGCCAGGGAGGAGGGGAAGCCAGGAGGAAGCAGAGACAGGACACCTGACCCAAACTGACCAAAGAGGTATTCCATACCACAGCACGTCATGCCCAGGATGTAACTGGGAGTTAGCCGGAAGGGCTGGGAGACTGCAGGGTTGGAGGAGGTATCGGTCAGAGCTTGGTCGGGCTTGGGGGGCGAGTTATCGGTCGGCTGGTGGTGAGATGATGTATTCTCTTCCCTTGTTATTTCCTTTATCATCGTTATCATTGGTGGTAGCAGTAGTGATTTGTGTTATACCTTAGTTACTAAACTGTTCTTATCTCAACCCGTGGGAGTTGCATTCTTTTCGATTCTCCTCTCCGTCCCTCCGAGAGCAGGGGGAGGGCAAGAAAGGGGGGGGAAGTGAGTGAACGAATTACCTGACTGGGTTTAAGCCACGACAGTTCTTTTTGGCGCCCAACGTGGGGCACGAAGGGTTGAGATAACGACAGATCTGACTGGATTAATAGTCACTCGTCACAATGCTGATTTATTGGCTCTCAGAGTTGTTTTGCTTGATCTCGCAGCTTCAGAATGTTGTAACTTACGTAGAGCCGGTATTTGCTGTGTTAGTGTTTATCAAGTATGGGGCCTGGGCTAAGGTTCTTGTCTCACTGTGCTTTATGGCAATGGCTTGTAACACGGGTGGGCTCCAGCAGCAGGGTGGGACGGACGTGGCCGTGGACTTGTACCTGGCCGTCCGGCTGCTCTTCACCGTCCTGGCCCTCACCCTACTCTCCATCTTCGTGAGGCTGCGGGGAGCCGAGGGGGAGCGGCCCCGGGAGCCGGCGGCAGCCGAACCGGCCCGGGAGAGCGGCCCCGGGGACCAGGCGGCGGCGGGAGCGGGGCCGGAGGCCGCGAGGGGACGGCTGCCGGTGGAGGAGGTCGGGGCGGTCGAGGAGCAGAAGGAAGCGGCTGCCGAGCAGCGGGAGCAGGCGGCGGAGGAGCCGAGCCCCGCGGCCGAGCCGAGCCCCGCGGAGGAGCCGAGCCCCGCGGCCGAGCCCAGCCCCGCGACGGCCGAGAGCATCCCCCGGAAGCCGCCCGCCGAGCCCCAGGAGGATGCAGGAGACCACGCAGCATTTCCCAGCAAGGCAGAGGAGGAAGAGCTGGACTCAGGAAAAGAGAAGCTGGCGGTGGGAGAGCCGGCAAGAACAGCAGCTGCACCAGCCCCAGTGACAAGTACAGCAGCATCAACTGAGAGTTCTGAAGGTTTTGAATGGCCTTTGGGTGTCCTTGGGACCTGCCTGCTGATTGTGATGGGGATCAGCATGTTGGCACACACACAGGCTGTGTTCTACCCACAACCATTTTGTCTGATCTCAAAAGTTAAGCAGAGTCAGGTTTGGGTCTTGTCTGGGGTTAGACGACAATATAGGGGGACCAAGAGATTTTCCCCAAGGCTGGAGAGTCATGAGTGGCAGGGTGTGTGGGACAGTATGGGCAAGTATCTAGTCCACTGGGCCCCTCCAGTGCTTTGGAAGCGTCGGAGATGGAAGGCAGCTGTATGGAATCCCCAGCAGCAAGCTGCAGAAAGTGCTTAAGGGGACAGTGAATTATTTTGAGTCTGGTCAGCCCATGGCACTTCAGGCCATCAGAGCAGAGATGCAACACAGACATGGACTCATGATCGAGGGGTGGACTTAGCAATGGACACTATTGCCCAGGTTATTCACGAGTGTGAACACTGCACACAGTCTCTCCTGCTCTGGAAGACTGTTACAAGAGATGGAGCCTGACATTATGGACCAGATGGACTCAGCAGCTTTATAGGGATATAGCTTTATAGTCCATGCACTTAGATAAGAGTGGAGTGATGGGTGTATTGAAAATGTGGGATCTGAGCATGACGTGAATGGTATGGAATAAGGGGTGGATAATGTCCTGGGTTCAGCAGTAGCAGTCATTTTTCCCCTTCTTGGTAGCTGGTGCAGTGCAGTGTTTTGACTTTCAGCTTGGGAACAGAGCTGATAGTGATGTTTAGGTTTGGCCAAGGACTTTGTGAGCCTCATGCTCTGCCAGGGAGGAGGGGAAGCCAGGAGGAAGCAGAGACAGGACACCTGATCCAAACTGACCAAAGAGGTATTCCATACCACAGCACGTCATGCCCAGGATGTAACTGGGAGTTAGCCGGAAGGGCCGGGAGACTGCAGGGTTGGAGGAGGTATCGGTCAGAGCTTGGTCGGGCTTGGGGGGCGAGTTATCGGTCGGCTGGTGGTGAGATGATGTATTCTCTTCCCTTGTTATTTCCTTTATCATCGTTATCATTGGTGGTAGCAGTAGTGATTTGTGTTATACCTTAGTTACTAAACTGTTCTTATCTCAACCCGTGGGAGTTGCATTCTTTTCGATTCTCCTCTCCGTCCCTCCGAGAGCAGGGGGAGGGCAAGAAAGGGGGGGGAAGTGAGTGAACGAATTACCTGACTGGGTTTAAACCACGACAAAGAGGCACGTGGCTTTTCAAATAAGAATCTGCAGATGCAATCTAAAAAAGAACACTAAATACAATCATAGGTGAAGAAAATACTATTGCCTTCTCACATAAATTCTCCTAATCCCAAATAGCAAACACTAAGCAATCAGACACATGTTCATGTAGGAAAAATCTTCTGTTTAAGACTTTACCAAACCTCCTTGCTAGCTATTTACAAAGTCTAACTTATTTAAACAGCTGCTGGAGGAACAGATGAAGGGGCTGACAAATGCTCATTCACTGTGTTCAGTTGACTTTCCAGAGCTGGGGTAATCTCCTTTAAAGGAAAGGTAACACCTTAAACTATACCAGGTGCTTGAAAAATTCACATTTACCTACATTCTAAGGATTATTGTTGCTCTACTGAATTATTGAAACAATACACAGAGCCTAATGAGCTATTTCTGCTTGGAGAGGGAACTGGTGGAGTGAATTACTTCTTCAATGCAATTTTATTTATTTGCAGTGAGCAGGCAAATGTTCCTCTTACTCCGAACACTACTAAACCACTTTCTTTTCATAGCAGTGTAAGCTTGTCTTCCCAGATACCAATGCTCTTTCCCCAGTTTGTCCTATTTCCCTCCTTCCCCTTCTTCCAAAGCCCATCTGACAACCATGGCTACCAAAAATTCTTTGTGTCTTGCTATTTTCCAAGCTGCTTTCTGAGGCTGTGGATGGATGTGCTCATCCAGATCCAACAGAGGTTTATGTGAGCGAGCATCCATCGTTTAGATCAGGCCATCAATTCAAACAATGTAAGCTGATTGCAGGGGCACAAATTGCTTTGCTGACAAACGTGCACATAGCAGTACCAAAGAGTAATGCATCAGAAGCTGGTACTTATGACTTTCATCAAAACAGCCCTGACTCCAGAAGTGGGTGTCTGCCCAAAGCCTGATACTCACTGGTATAAACTTCTATTACCCAAATAATCCTTTAGGCCCCTTGCTTGCTTCTCTCTCCTGTGTAAAAAACTTCTTGTTGACATATTGCCTATTTCTGATCTGTTCTCTGACAAAGGTAACCACGTAACTGCACAGACAGGTAAGAGGGTGGACAAAAGCTATTTCAATTGGCACTTCCATAGACAGAAACCTCAATAATTAAACTTTAGCTTTTACATGACCAGTACTTTGGACCTTGTGTGTCACCGGCATTACCCAACAAAGAACCTGAAACCCCTTACAGTTAAGCCAAGGTCAGTGGTAGCGAGTGTTCCCACCAGCTTCACCCAAGTCTGAGATCCTCCACAAACTTAGCATACAAATGTTAGCAGCTTCCAACATTCTCTATCCCTCGAAATACTGCTTAATGAAGCAAAACCTTTTTAGTTTAGCATCTATCCTTTTCGAGAGGTTTTAAGTACATAACCACTAATGCAAGCAGTGTTTCATTTGCTACTGCAACTGGCCCAACTTCTGTCAATATCCTTTGTGCTGATAACCTAAAAATCTCATCATATAAAAAACAGTCTTTGAAAAGCCTATACACAGGAGTCCTACTTTTGTATCCATTCCATAAGGCTAATAATGCATAGTTAATGTAACCTGTGTTTACATTCATACATGGTATAAGTATACAGAATGTCTGCAGGAACAATAATATGAAGAAAAAACTATCTCCAAAACCTAATCATAGGTGATTTATACATGAGAAACAAATCAGCAGCTTATTGAAGTTTACTTACAAAGCTTCGTACTGAGACTTACTCAAAACCAGTATCAATATCAAAAGCAGTAAACCTGATTAATGATTTCCTCTTCTATATGGATGCATGAACTTCTCTGTTTATTTCTTCTGTCATATATTTGAAAGCACCTGATTAATTCTTAAAACTAAACCACTAAAGCAAGAGCTCCTTTGACTGCTCTTTGATCTAATACAACAACTTCAGCAAGTACATTAATCTAATGATTAAGTTTGCAATTAGGTAGCTCTTCTGCTTTTTAACATAGAGTGGGTAGACTTTGCTCTTCATTCTGTAACTACAGCACAAATCAGGTCTTTTTAGCAAGTGAAACTGTTTTGAGGTTATTGGGCTTTTGCAATCCAGAAGGACTTAGCTGTTTCTTGTTTCTCAACAAAACTACTCTCAATAATTTCATTTTACTTCTTCCTAGTTTCCAAACAAGTTTGTAACTTTGAATACAGTCACCAAAAAAAGTTATTTTTGAAACCCCTGAATGCATCTATTAAATGAAACACAACTCCTGTTAGGGTTTACATACCTCACAATCTCAATTAAACCTAAAATCTTAACCAAAATTCAGATGCCAGTAAAATTTACTATGGTTCCTTTCAGTTGATCTGCCACAGTGCTTGCTGTATACTGACCTATTTATCCTCTTCTGAATACCTTCTCTACATACTACAGTAAATACACAAAGTGGAACAGTTTTCAACTTACAGCTATCTCTCCCAGACATTTTATTAGACGCTTGCTAAATATTCACCATAATATACATAGTTATGTCAGTGGTTTAGAGATGAAAGCCTACATTACTTCACTCAGGAAATGAAGGGCAGGTTTCGGTCCTTTCATTGCAATATCCTTCAGTGCATGGAACATAAATGTTTTTGCAGTGAGTTGTTCAACAAGCAAGTGATGCAATGGCTTACATAGCTAAGCCAGTGTATGATTTCTAGGGCCACAGGGTTAATACATAGTGATAAAGTATTCAGTTATAATTGTAGCTTTCATGCCACTTAAATTGGATACTCTGAATATTACACAGTTAAAACCTACTCTGTTATTTAACAGAAATTTGAATTTTGATTCCCCTGAAATCTAACTGATTCAACATCTACTCAGTTATATTATCCCATAGCAAAGAATCAAATCCACAGGAATTTTAACACTAATAAAATTAAGGCAAACAGACTGGTGAGTAGGAAAGGTAAGAAATCTTCAAGAGGTTGTACATAAAAAAGCATCATCTTATAGAAGAGAATCACTCAGTGACCAATTCTAATTTGAGCTGAAGAGTAAGTAAAGATGTAATAAGGACAATTTTTCAGGAAGTGTCAGTTTTATTTCTTTTTTCTTTCCCCACAATGTAAATCATATTAATGTGATAGAAGTTTCTTAATTTTAGGTTTGAGTTTTCTAGACCTGTCTGGAAATCTTAGTTGATAAAACCAAATGGATCAGTGAGACCATTTTTTATGACCTCCAATACAACACAGGGAAAAGGACTTCTCTGAACAATTGCAATCCCCACTTCCTGCTTTAAAAACTCTGGGACAAATTTCTATGATGTCATTAAGACATCATAGTTTACCACATCATATCCTCAATCAAAAATTACATACTCTGAAACATTCCAGTGCTAGAGTGTTAAACAAGCACTAATGTTGCAGCTGCCCAGATTGCACTGTAACCATTTTAAACAGAGATGAGAAGTGTAATAATCAGAAATAAAGGGGTAGAATGACTGGATTTGCCCAGACTAAAATCTCTTTGATAGCTGTGTTTTCACCTTACCATAGGAAAAATAGTAACTGCTATTTAAGGTAACATGTACAAGGCAGTAACAAAACCACAGGTACTAATTTTTACATGAATTAATTCTTACATATTTATTTAATTAAGAATGCCTTTTTAAAGTAATACAATCTTGATTTAAAACCTTCAAATTACAGGAAATCTATGTACATACTGTGGCAGACTGCTAGACAGTTTTGCCTACAGAGTTCCAGTCTAGGAATAACTTTTGGTTCGTAATGACAGTTTAGTGTTATTTCCCATTTAATACATTTTTCCTTACATTAACGTGTCTTTACTATCACTACCAATGCATTAATGCCTGATAGTTACAGGAGATTTTAGGCATGTACAACTGTGAACTTAGTCTTGAGCCAAATTACCAGAAAACCTTCCCATAATGCTTCTGGCATTCTGCAAAGCAGGCAGCACACTATTGATGTGGATCCTCTCTCCTTCTCCAAATACAATCAGGATTTTGTGTTTTCAAAGTGGTCACCTCAAAAATACATTCAGCAACGCACAAATACAGCTCAAACTTTTGAATTGTTTCCTGTAATTGTATTTTTTTGTTTATGAACTTGTATCTTCACAACGATAGACATTTATGCCTGAGGCAAAGTGTTACTCACTGTGAACAAGAAAGCAAAAATCTTTCCACATCAGCAGCAGGGTAAGTTTTGTGAAGCCTTCTGCATCATATTCCACCACACCACTACCAACAAAAAAAAATCCAAACAAAAAAATGAATACGATTTTTATCTACCATTCATTCTAATACTGGATGATAAATCTGTAAAATCTGTATTTACAGGGATTGATTTGTTTCTATGCTTGTTTCAGAAACTTCCAGGATTTTGTTTATTTATTAACTTATAATTTGCTATCTGAATGAAAATTAGATTACATTTTTCATCTTAATAATCTTACTTATTGGGTTATTGGAGCTTCCTACCCAGAGAAAGGTCGTATTCAATTTATACAAATACACTTTAGAATGAAAGGAGAGCTGCTAACACATCTGCAATACTAAACTGATAAAAACTACATGCACAAATTCCCTGTATGTTACTCAGATTAAGATAATTCAGTAACTCTGTAGTAGGCGACAGTAACATTGAAAACGCGCAGGCTGAGGAGAGTTTAGATTTGAAAATTTAAAAGGAGAAATATAAAAAAAGCAAAGCACAAGACCATATGAAAAATTAAATATAGAAGACTTGCTCAGCAGATGGAATAAAAATTTCAAGCACCCAGAGTCGGTATTCTCTAACAGCCTCAAGCAGTATCAGGACTCATGAACCACTTCATGAGTGAAATAAATTCATAGGCATATCTGGCCCACTTCTATATTGTAGTTTTCTCAGAAGAAAAGGAAGCATCTTCTTTTCACATAAGGATTGAGCTTCCATCAACTCATATATTGTGCCTATTCATATGCCCAGTTCAAGTCATTGTTACCTATCTATAGCTGTACAAAATTTGGGTGCATACTGGAAGCCACTTGTCTTCCTACCTTCACTTGAGAGACCTGAGAGTTGAAATATTCATGTCATTTGGCATCACCACGTGGAAGCAGAGACCCCCTTCTCCCAGTGAAATGAAGCACTGCTGGTCAGGCACTCACTCTTGGGTAGGCTCCTGGACTCTCACTTGAGTCAGGATTTCAGTGGGAAACCAAAGTGCCTACCCTTCATGGTGCCAAGGTGCGCTTGGTTAGTTGATTTGTGAAGCTAATACGTTGTCATGCCAGGCCCTTTGAGCAGCAGGAATTCAACATGACCTGACAGCCCTTTCTCTCTCGAAACAAGATCCTTCTCAGCAGTGGAAGCAGCTGGTCTCCCAGTCCTCCCTTCCTGCCAAGCAGTGGTTTCTGGCTTCTGCAAGGCTTGTAACCGTACCCACTTCCCCATGCTCCCGCCTCAGTGACTGCCTATTACTGTAAGACCCCTCCAGTCATTTATTCAGAAATGAGCATATTTCTTTTGCACAAGGAGAAAACCCCAACTGGCCTTTTCCCATCACCAGCTATTTTCTAGTGAAATCAGATCGGCAACTGGCACAGAAGTAACACTGAACTTCATCCCAGCACTGCCACGGAGGGACAATCTACACCCACCATTCTGTGAAAAATGACCAGATTCCATCTAATCCAGTGGACAGCAGCCACACAACCAAAGATCATGTGCAGAAAACACCACTTTCCCCCACGCTACAGAAAATAATGTATCAAAAGAAAACTTACGTTCCAAAGTGACTCAGGAAAGCTGCAATGTACTCTCTTCTCTTATGGTATCCCTGAATAACATACTGTACCTTAAGAAAGAAAAGAGACAAACAAATCCAGAGCTATAAAAAGATAAGAAAAGCCAATGGTCCCAATTTGTCATATATTCCTTGTAAAGGAAAATTTATGTCTGTCACGGTGGCAGCTCTGAATCCTACATTTAGCTTGCATGATTTCCCTACAGAATCCTAAAATGCCTTTAAAACAAACACTGGATCTTGTACACACAAAATCTGTTCTTGCACAAAGAAATCTCTTCACTCACTTCTGAGTGAAACTTAGTGTTTCACAGCGTACGGAAGCACTGTTTAACGGCAGAAGATGAAGACTGAAGAAAAGCAATGCGTGGCCTTGCCTTGCTGGAGTTTGAGCAGGAAGAAGCGATAGGCAAATCGTAATTACCTGAACTGACAGTTGGTTCAGTATCAAAATAACATTCTGGTTCTAAAAGAAAAGAAAAGTATTTCACAACTGATCTTGGGTGTCTGCTGGAGACTGCACCTCCAACAAAATCTTCTTAACGCTAAGCTCTCTCAGTGGTTTCATGCTGACTCAGGGAGCCACCTACTCAACTGCGAACATCAATTTCTGAGGCATTCTGGGTTTTGAAAGGCTTCCATCCTGGCAAAACCCAACAATGCTAAACTTGGAAGACTTCAGGCAAAATTCTCTTCGCACCATGTATGTTTTCTTATTGATTTGAATGGGATTACTTAGCAGAACAGCATGAACAGGGTCTGACCCGTAACAGAAACAATGCATGTGTTGTCAGGCTGCAAGAGCATCTGGTTTACAACTGTTTATTTCAAGTGTTTACAGCATGGTTCCATATGTGATTGCCTACATAAATACCTTTGTCGTCCAGAATGAAAACTAACATTTTAAGAGCCCTTTTTTCCCACTGAACATGAAAAGAAGAGGAAGAATATTTTTCTTGGCTATGGCAACATCAGAATTTCTTGGCTGGCAAATGCTTTCTCAAAGTTTTTGAAAAGCTTTGCTACAGCCATTGCTGAGAGCTATCCCGTACCCCTTAAAATTACATTTTATTTATGAATCGAAGACTTATTGCGTTTGATAAAAAACTGCAATGGTTTTGAAGGTTCCGTGTAGGATCTGAAATGCTATTTTGGGAAAAGGAAAACATACGATAAGTTTGCTTAAGTGACTTCGTTTAAGAAAGGATAAAAGCAGTCCTGTGTACTTGCCGATTTTAAAAACAGAAAGTAATTTGAACAGAAAGCCACAACAAAAACAACTCTAAAGATAGACTCCAATATAATTACGGAAATGCATTTTGAAGAACTTCTGCTGAAAGACAAAATTATTTTCCTCATTTGGACAATTGAAGGTAAAAATAATATACAATAGGAGGTCTGTAATAGGAAGATTCCCAGATGTTGGCACCTAAGCTTTCTTTTGAAGATTATACTTAAATAACGGAGATGCTTTCAAAATACTATATTCACTCTTTTTTGTTTAAACAGCAAGCTAACCAGAACGCAACCTTTTCAGCAACCTTAAACAGTTGTTGCTGTATAAACACCCAAATAGACTGCTGATTCAGTTCATCTGGATGAAAGAGCTGAGAAGAAAATCACTGGAAGTACTCAAAACCTACAAGATGACTATGGTATGAAAGCTTCCAACTGGAAAAATAATATGCAAACTACATCTGTATTTAATAGCGAAATAATATGCTACAGTTGTTGTCCGATACACTAACATTTTGTCCTAAATCTTAATATGTCACAGGAAGAAAATCCCACTCCAGGATCTGATCCCAAACATACTTTTTTTACTTAACAGAGTCATTGTATTTAACACACTGCTTAGGTGATCAGCTCTTATCAAGAAGATACTCCTTGTGTAGCAGCTCACCTTAAGTGTAATGTGCTTGGACCTGGCAGAAGAAAAACTATGTCTATAGAGATGCTATAGCGTGTTGCTGCAATACAGTACAGCACAGCACATAAGAGAAAGGATAACTGAGTTCTCTTTACTAACTTACCTTGTTTGTTAGCAGCTGGCATACTTGGGGTACATAGTCGATAAGACAACCTCCACCAGGAAAGGCTGGGATGTGAAGGGCAGATGATCCTCCGAGTGCACTAGGAACAGAAGTTAATAGAACACTACATTACATGTACAGTCCCTGGGATTTGAAAGTGATTTCTACACTGCCCTCTTTCCCTGTTCTGAAAGTCAGAGGGCCTTAATGAGCAAGTGAATTTTATGCTGTGGTGATATAAAAAGTATTGAGTGATACCATCTATAAAAGCAGGTTATACCATGACCCACTGTAATTAAACTACTTTAATCAAGAGTATCAGTAATGCAAAGCATTCTCTCAGGAAACAGCTTTTTCCGTTTTAAACAGTTCTGTTTCTTAGCCCTCATCAATAAGATGTGGACGACTGTAGTTATCTTGTTAACATGGCAGGAGAGACTCTGAGTCTTGAATTACTCAAAAAGTCACCTTCAGTCAGAACAGCTACGTAAAGCAAAATAATTAGGACTGAGAAGTAATACGTTGATATATGCAATGTCAGTTTTGCCATCTACTCCAATTTCGGTCCTTCCAATACAACACAGATGTTAATGTACTTAGATCAAGGGGGCAAAAAGATTATTAGGTACATGACGTAAGGGGGAGATGCCAAAAAAAGTGGGTTTGTTCAGTCTTAAGAGAACACTGAGGAGGAAGGGGGGGTGATATTGAAGAGGGACATTGAAGGCATATTGTTATTGAAGGCATATTGATGCCTTCAGTCATCTAATGAAAAAATACAGAGAAACAGAGCCATTCTTCCATTAAGTGCACAGTGACAGGATGAAAGGCAATGCAGACATGTTGCAACAAAGGAAGTTCTGGTTAGCTATTAGGAAAAATGTTTTCCCAATGACAGTAATCAAATACTGGAAGGTAGGCCCAGAAGGGCTGGGGCATCT
The DNA here is from genome assembly GCF_034315485.1 of Pezoporus occidentalis. Taxonomy (NCBI): domain Eukaryota; kingdom Metazoa; phylum Chordata; class Aves; order Psittaciformes; family Psittacidae; genus Pezoporus; species Pezoporus occidentalis. Next base: position 2,455,843 of record NW_026915836.1, read on the forward strand.
CTGTCATCAGAGGTGCTCAGCTGAACAGCTGCCCATGAGTATGCTGATCTAAGCTAGCCCTTCTCCGAGGAGGGGCTTGGCCAGGTAATATCCAGAGGTCCTCTCCAGCCTACATTGTTTTATGATTTTGTTCATCCCCAGAAGGAAATAATAAGGACAAAGGCATTAACTCTGTCCATACATAGACTGGAAATCTGAATTCACATAAGTAAGATAACTTCAGAGGTGTATTTAGGCACCTTTATCAATTGCCTTTATCACAGGATGGAAGACTGAAGCATGCCTGCTGTTGCTGAGGATAATAACTTCTTTGGCGTGGAAAGACCTAGCACTTTTTATTTAAATGAGGTTGTATAAGGCAACAACCAACTACAGTCCATACTACTTTCTTTCAGCAGTACTGACCTAAATCCTTCTTATAGTCTTTTACCAATCAAAAGGGGTATAAATTTGCATTACACACTGTGGCTCACATCATTCACTAAACATCCAGAACCTTGTTGGGTACAATTAGAAAGCTTCAAAAGCTAAGTCACTTTGTGGACTCCTGTTTACATGCTGTTTCCATGAAAGATTAAACAGGCTGGAAAGAAAGTTCTCTGCAAAACAAGGCTCTTATTCTCCAGTGGGACCTGCCCTTGTGTTTTCCACAGTGCTTGATAAGATATCACTTTGGTAGGTATAAAGGTCTACAGTCGTACATCCCTTTGAAGGAACGGAGCCTACATAAATCAAAAACCCCAAACTCATAATGAGGTATATGGAAATCTGCTACTCAGGCAAAACAGTCTGGGTTCAGCAGACTGCTCACCACATGGAACAGTTCTGCAGGTCTGGATTTTGCATATGCAATGATGGAAAAAAAAATAAGAAAAGCCTTGAGCACAGCACAGCTACGTAAAAACACAAACAAACTTTGCCAGGAGAAGACTTCAACGGGATTTAACACCCCCCAGAATTCAGGTTCCTTGCTGCTACCCCCTTACTGAAATTACTCACAAGGGGATATAATTTTGCTACTTGTAGATGTTAAAAACAGCGAAACAGCAAAGCGTTGACTATGAGATTATTACTAAGCTGGAACATTTCTGAAACAGCAGTTTGCTCTTAGGAAATTGAAAGTATAGTGGGTCCATCAGTCTTTAGGGTTGGAGAATGAAGAACTCATCTCTCCTAGTTTGTTCCAAGGGGGTTGTGAACTTTCCTTTAAGACCCTGTCTTTCAGTTTATTAAACTCCTTAAATGCTTTTGTAAATATACCCATAAAAACCTCCAATCTTATACACAGAGCAAATTGTACTGCCCGCTTTGCATTCTGCCTTGCCTCATTTGCAACCAGGTCCAAGTTCCCCCTCAGCATGGAGATACCACTGAAGACGTTCAGATGAGTACAACAAGAATTACAGGTTCCTCTCACGATTACAGTAGCAGGCATGAAATTAGAAGTAATCGCTAACAGATTTCACATGCAAAAAAAACCCTTCACCTCCTATGTCATCAGCTTCCAATACAACTCCCAGGCTGAACCATAGAATCACAGAATCATAGAATAGTTAGGGGTGAATAGGACCTTAAGATCATCAAATTTTAACCCCCCTGCCATGGGCAGGGACACCTCACACTAAACCATGTCATCCAAGGCTCTGTCCAACCTGGCCTTCAACACCGCCAGGGATGGAGCATTCACAACTTCCCTGGGCAACCCATTCCAGTGCCTCACCACCCTAACAGGAAAGAATTTCCTCCTTATATCCAATCTAAACTTCCCCTGTTTAAGCTTTAACCCGTTACCCCGTGTCCTATCACTACAGTCCCTAATGAAGAGTCCCTCCCCAGCATCCTTATAGTCCCCTTCAGATACTGGAAGGCTGCTATGAGGTCTATGATTTGTGCATAACAGCTTTCCATTTTACCTGTATCCATCTTTTGAAAGCAGTGAATTCATAAAAACTTGTTGACAAAAATGGGAATTCAACCCTTCTCAAGTGAAAAACAGACTGCTACAAGGTGTGGTTTCTGAGAAAAAGGTCCCTCCACAGAAAGAAAGCTGGAAATTCTAGCATAATTACCCTCTGAAAACAGAATAAAGCTGTACAATATGTAATTTATGTTCTGTAGAAATAATTATGGGTAGGGAAAATTAAGAGAGGCCAGGCATCTTTGTTCCCTCTACTGGGTCAGAGAATCTGCTTATTAAATATTTTAATAAAATACTGCATTTGCACAGGACCTTGCCTCTGACCATCCAAAATGTTCTATAAACATTCAGTAATTAAGGTACATTTGCCTAATGAAACTTATATTTACCTTTTATTTTTAAACACATAAGGAAGCTATTGCTCAGAGTTTGATTTGACTCTGCTGTTCTATGCCTCTGTTATGCCAGAGCAACATATCTGAAGTACCTCACAATCATGAGACAGGACAAGAGGCTACAGTAATCCCTTTGACCCTGTAATAAACCTGCAGGTGAAGGAAGAAGTGACTTAAATGTCAAATAAGAAGGATCTGTAAAAGAAGCAATGAAATATGTGAAATGGAGAAAATCAGGCAAGGGAATTTTAGCATGCAACTCAGTATCTAATACTGCTTTTTACAAAGCCCAATCAAGAATGTGTAAGACAAAGAATGGCATAAGCAGCTTTTTATAGCCAAGGACGTTCTATTTGGCAAGAGGTTTCACCAGCAGAAGCTAAAGATTCCTGCACATCAAGCTTGTTTTCCAGACAGTTAGGACTCTTGGAGCACAGATCTTACACACATCCGTTCGTGATTAAGCTTTCCTTATTGGTATCACTATTATACACCCCTTACAAACAAACCACATTGTCATACTTTGGATTAAAGACAACTATAACATCACACGATCAGGTTTGGTGACATTCATTTATCAAGACAACAACAGCAACAAAAAAAAACAACCAAAAAACCCTAACAAAAAATCAAGATATGATGAAGAAGTTATTTTATTTTTAACCACAGCCTCATTGATACTGCTCCCCTGCAGCTGCCAGGATAAGTCCAGTTTCAGCGCAATCAAATGAACTGTGTTTTTGTTTTACACAGTTCTTTTCCAGTAACCTGATAGTTTTTAAAGGCTAAGATTCTAACAGATTTTGCTACTGGCTTTCTGCAATTATCTGAATTCATGGAGCACCAGTCTTAGTGGATTCTGTTTCATCAGGACTCGTACCAGATGAGCATAAATACGCGGTAGGTCTACCTTATCTAGGAGATAAGGTTGTATGAACACATTGGAACACAGAGACAAAGATCTGTTGTCCTCAGCATTTTATTTCCTTGCTGTCATCCTCAACCTACTCAGCCGCAAACCAACTTCATACACCTCACTTTAAGACAGACCAGAGACTCTTTTGCTTTCCTGAGTTTCCAAAGCGTCAGACACAATGTGGTTCTGGTCCATGGTCTGTGAATTAAACTGGACTTTGTCAGGAACTCACCACTGAATTCAACAAGAGCAGCAGTCAGCCTGCATTAATAGCAGTTCTGTTCTGAGACGTGCTGAAATACAAGTGCAGAGTGTGGCTGGAGTATGTTTACATTTGTGCTGTTGACTGGTGCATTCCAAGAGACTTGCTCTGTCTGTTTCTCAATGGATCTATTTATTCAGACCCACATACAAAATGAAAAGTTATTTCCCATTTCTTGATAGCTTACAATTACATTAAAATGTCTTTCTCAAGAAATGATCCTTAAAAAAAAAAAGCCTTAGCATTAATTCACAGATTTACAGAAGTGACTGGTTTTGTTCTTGGGTATTTATGTGTAAAGAACCAGTTATCTCCCCTTCCTTAACAACATCTCTTCACTAGAGAAGAAGTAGGGTGTTTCTGAGTCCCACACTCAGAAGACTGGGTGGCTTGGCAAGGCAGACTTGGAGGCATGAAAGAAGATGCTCCTACTCCCATTCCTAATCTACCTCTTCCCTGCAACTCTCCCCATGCTCTGTTGGAACTGACTAGTTTCCCTAAACTCCTTTCATAGAATCATAGAATCATAGAATAGTTAGGGTTGGAAAGGACCTTAAGATCATCTAGTTCCAACCCTCCTGCCGTGGGCAGGGACACCTTACGCTAAATCATATCACCCAAGAATTTCACCCTGTCATTCACTCCATCCATCTCTTCCATGCAGCCCATTTTGCTTCCCCCTTGCTCAGAGCACAAAAATGGAGGTTTCTCTAGATTGCTGGGAAACTTTTTAGCTGACTCTGGAAAATGAGGGGGTTGCTTTAGACACCCCCTACTCCTTGCAGGGTCCCACAAGAATAAAAATACCACAGTTTATAAATAAGTAAACATTATGTGCTAACACAGGTTATTGTACTAGAGTTAAGCACCTGTATATGTGTAATACTGTCTCTATAATATTTTACTCTTTTTTTTTTGCCTTATCTGTTAGCATTCCCCATCTCCCAAAATGTACTTTTGCTCCAAGGGAGGAAAGAATGAAAAACATGTATTTGGGAAGGAGGTCCAGCACTGGAAGAAGAATGGTATTTATCCCTGAATACAGTGTGAATGTAGCATTAAGGAGCTTTATACCACAAGAAAGTGGTAAATTATACTGATTGCACCAAGCAATGTTCCTAATCCAATGTATTCTTTCTGCAAAAAAATAGGGAAATAACAATTTCAATGACTGTGAATGATACAGTTGAAGATTTGTCTAGCTTTGAAAATGTAAATAAACAAGAAACTTGCCTCTGCACGGAAAGACTTTTTATACTGGTTTAAAATAACTAAGAGCTTTTCTCTCAGCATGGCCAATGTTAAAACATGTTCAAATCTACGTGCTAGTGATGGAAAGTAGACTACAGACTTTACAGACTGTAGCCTTTGCTTTTACCAGGATATACCCTTCTTAACTCTAAGTTCTCACCTGCCTTATTTTCAAGCTGAAGCACACTGCAGACCGACACAAGCATTTAAAGGGTTTATTACTCATGATGACTATAAGCAAGAGTAGCCTGAAGCTTGTGGAAAGAAATTCCCTTCTTTTTGCTCTTTTTTCCTGTTTCGAGCCTCATGTTATGGGCTTTAATCTCCTTCCCCATTCCCTTTCTCCTTTGTTGCTGAAGTAAATCGTTGACTTCCCCCCCACCTTTTGCAGCTTCATCACTTTATTACATTACACCATTTGGCACAGGAGACATGAGGAACCACATCAAATAAAGCACGTGACCACAAAAGCTGCCTCCCCAGCCATGAGCCCAGATTTGCTGTCAGTTTACCATTTTTCAGACTTGCCCGACCGTAACCAAATCCTCCCTTATCACATGAACAATGTGGCGCTTGGCAGAAGCCTTGGGCTAGTGCTTCCATCAGCAATAGACAGATTAATGGTAAAAGAACTGAACATCGCTCCTGTTAGTCAAAAATTGGTCAGTCTAAGTTTATGAAAGTGTTTTCTCCCCTTTCTAGTAACACTCCATTTAAAGCAACCATAATTAACATATTGCTTGTCCACTCAAATCTGCTCCAAGCTAAAGTGCGTCCAAAAAGTTTCCATTCTATTTTAAAGGAACAATTTTTACTCATAATTATTTCTTGTTCAATATCGCTAAAAGGGAAATGTATGTTTTCAGCTAAGAGATACAATTTGAGGTAGCTGCGTTGTTGAGTGTACAGAAAAAAAAATACAATCACAAACAGACCTAGAGGGAAAACTCTGCCAAGCCTACTTATTTGGAGAAAGAATTCTGGTCAAACTCAGATTGAAAATTTGGCCACTAGAGCTGAAAGGATAATACTATATATTTTTCCCTTGACCTACTAGAGGTTCAGGGTAAATTCCTCTGAGCTCCTCCTCATTAGTGACTGTAATAATCACTGTAAAAAGCAAATACTAAACCCAAAATGTATTTGAGTTTCACCGACTGTGCAAGAAAACTGCAAGTCAGACTTTGTGAGCCTTATTTGCAACTCTTCTGCTGACTTCATACGTTCTAGCAAGTTATTGCAACCAGTCTTCTTTTCTGCTTGCCCACCAATAATGTCCAGATTCTTACACTGAGGTACACTGCAATTTAATAACACTCAAAGGCTAGTATAAAAGCTGTGGGATGAAGTCATCCTTAAGTGCTAATGAATGCTGCTTTGTTTGGGTTATTCCAAATTCAGTATTCTGCTGCAGGTAAAATTGCCAAAAAAAAGGAGTTTTCTATAAGGTATTTCCCATTTTAGACAAAGTGGCTGCACCAAGGAAAGATTTACACGACTGTATAAATCCTGGGGTTTAGCAGACTTTAACCTAACAGACTTACACACAAACCATAGCTCAGGTGATCCAATATTGGAAGATGAGGATAGGAGCTCCATCCCAGGATGCTACTCCTCCTCAAGGAAAGAATAAACCAAACAAGAGGCATGAGATGAATAGATAACTAACCCTATAATTAAACTAGAATACATTTCTTCCCTTCTCTGGCAAGACATAGAACTGGAAGGAGAAAGAAGAGATGCTCTTGCAGTAGAAACATTTTCTTACTGCTATTTGATAGTACAAAAGTCTGAGAACACTAGTATTTACTCTGGAGACATCATACCTTCATCATATTTCAAGGTATAAACTTCAGCAAAAGTCCAAGCAAGTGCAACAGAAATCATCAGCAAGGCTTCAATGTGTGCAGTGGTTTAAAATACAGGCTAACTTCGCTAGTGCCAACAACAGTACTCTATGAAACACTGCACAGTAAAGAAATTTTGGTTACTTATTCATTCAGACAATTTAAAATCAAAGTGAAAAGTGTAAGAGAAATGTACTTCAAACTGATTCACAGCATTGAAAACCCCCTTATACTTCAAAATACTGTGCAAAGAGGCTCAAAAAGAGGATACAAAAAGTTTCACAGGCCATAAGGAGAGTGTGATTCTCCCTTATAAGGCTCAAAAAAATCTGAGAAATATCACTTTTGTGTTGCAACTTACCACACTCTTCCCCCCCAAGCCTCCCAAAAAAACCCAGTAGCAAGGTGTATCACAAATGTAATATACTCAGTCATTTGGGGCAAATAGTAATAGGAATCCATAGCAAATTACATAAGAACTGTAGAGACACTTTTCATGATGTAAAAAACGTAGTTTTAGTGTGTCACATTCCCCATCTTCCCCCCTCACAATGTGTTACTTACTAATATTAATTTTCCATCAGCACAGCATTATTTAAGGTAAATAGCTATAACAAGATCTGAACAAGTTGCTAGATGCATCACAGTTTAAACAGGAGAGCATGGCTCTTGTTCCAAAGTACTTTTGCAATCCACTATTTCACACAGCAAGGAACTGAAAAGCAGGCACTGAACAACAGGGGAGGAAGAGCACGGGCTGCAGCAAGGAGAATTAAACAGTTACAATGGAGAAATACATATTTCCAAAATATTTTGCTTATTTCTCAAAGAGATCTTGGCAGGAAAAGGTACAGGTCAGATAAGCAACATGGGCAGATCAAGAAGGAGACCACTATGCCACCCTATTTTGCTTTTACTTCCAAAGAAGTTAAAATAGCAGTGAGTAAAGACAGAAATTATTTAAGATGCCAAGAGAAAGACCATGTAGCTTAACCTGTGGCAATTGTCTTCGGTATGGATGTCAGGAAGGAGAGCATGTGTGAAACAGGCTGGGGACTTGTCACAACTAAGGGAGAACAAGATTTTGGCTGAAGAGCGAGCGAACTGTAACCTAATTGCAACACTTCTTCATCCTGCACAAAACCGGAAGCTTCTTTGAACTGATGCACTATTCCCATTTCTCCTTCGTGTGGACTGTGAAGAAGTTGAATCTGTTACCTGAAAATTTACATTTCAATTTTCTGTTCTTCAGAAGCATGCCTTTAATGGCATTACTTGTTTTGCACATTTATTTACAACCACCTTAAGTGTGAATATATTGAGGGTCTTCTAAGTAGCAAGTCAAATAATACTGGGGATTGGCTCTTCTTCTTCAAGGGAAAAACGTATTGACTTGAAAAGGCACCTCAAAGGAACTAAAAATGGCTTACATATAGCATGAAGATAGGAGCTGGGAATTAGACACTTTTGCATAAGCAAGAGAAACAAGACTAGAGATCTGGTATGCTGTGAGCAGTATCTTCTCCTCTGAAATAGAAGGACTCAATAAATTAATGAAAAAATTGAGGATTTATTTTCACTGAGAATCACAGGAAATTCTTCTGCATTGAAGCCTGGGCAGTGTTTTACACAGTGCTTGTCATCACTTCAGATAATCCCCTCTGCTTTAGTGATGGAGATCTCTCAAACAATCCCATTGAACAGAATATTAATCACAAATCCGTGTGATTTTTTTCTTATTATCCATCAATAAAGTGGGTAACAAATGAATGCCTGTTCTAAGGTGGTATCAGTTATATTTACAAACATATGCCTTATATACCTGTAATTTCTTTTGGCACGCATTCAATAGCATGCAGATTACTGTATTACAATTGTTCTCATAGCAGGTAATTTTCTAACACTTGTACTAAGCCCAGCTAACCAGCAGTGTCTTTATCATACAGCAGAAAAATTAGTTTCCAAAACCTGTACGACTCCATTGCCTTCCTTGCCCACTGTTTTCACCTATTTCTGAAGTACAACAGTAATTTCCTATAACTTGCAGCCTTTTATGCTTTATAATTGCACTTGCTTATATTGTTCTTTATTTTATTTATGTTCCCTAATCTACTAGTCAAATTACAGTAATTATCTGTTATTGTTAATCTTTTCCTGATATTGCTTAATGCCTACCACTTCCAGTGGCACAGTCATTTTGTAAGCATGCTATTTTTTTCCCTCTGTGCTAAAATAGAGCGGTGTCACAGACCTCTCCCACATCATAACATTTTTTCCATTCTCCTTAGGTCAGACAGTAATCCTCATTTGAGGATCTCTTCTATCTGCAGAAACATTTTGTTTAAGAAACATCCTGTCCCCTGCATCATCAGCATCACACGTGCTTAGCTTACATGAAGGACAAAAAATGTACTGAAAGGATTAGAAATCCTGCAGGAAAAAAAATGCAGAAATGAAATGAGAGCAACATGGTGGAAATCTTCTGGATCTGAAGTCGAGCATTTAGGTCATTGATAAGAATGCCCAAGGGAGGCAGAAAGTTAGAAGAGAAAAGTGCTTTTCTTTCATACATCTGGCTTCTGACACCGATTTCCATGCATACGCAGTATGATTAAGGGGCATTCTTGCTCAGATCTTGCAACTGGCTTTATCTTATGTTCACAATGATATGGAATGCTACAAGTCTGGTCTGGTGCTCCTGCTAAATGCTCCAAGAGGCCTAGTGAGCTCAGGTTTTGTGTAAGCCAAATACGTTCACATGTGGACGCAAGGCAACAGAACATAAGCTTTTCATGTAAACACAGCCACTGTGGTTTGACAAGCTAATAAGATCCACGTTAAACCCTTACTCATTTAACAAGATGATATGAATCTGTTCAGATGTTTTTTACAGTCCCTTTCAGAATCTACCACAGGTATGTGTGTAAGTGTGTTTTGTTCCTGTGAACAAAGGTTGGACTTGATGGTCTCGAAGGTATTTTCCAACCTAGCTGATTCTATAACATAAATAATTCAATATTCATCCTAATATATTATCTTCAAAAGGGGGGAAGCAGAGTTTTGCACAAAGGCAGCCTCTGGCAGGTGGAAGACTGGGAATAGTTCTTGGAAGAAAATACTGGCACTTTGAAACCCTGGTTTACATCAGAGGTAACAAAGCTTCCTTCTGTAACAAGGCAGACAAAGGTCCACATTTAAAGCAAACAAGGCAAGGCAGAAAATAAAACCACAGGTCTTCACTGTGTTAAAATCAAAGCAGGGACCCCATACACACACAAGAAACTGGAAGTGTTGTAATTTTCAACTTAGAGCAGTGCTTAGTTGATAAAAAGGTTAATACAAGCATTCCTGGGATAGTTTTTACTGCTGCCTGCGTTTTGTCCATGGAGCAGTTTCATTACAGCACATGCTGCGAGACAGAGACTACAGCAAAAATCCTTTTCACAAAGATTCCCCTTTCCCTAGAAGAGATTATGAATGCCTATAGTGCACATAAGACATCAGTCAGGCCTGAGACAAATGCACACATGTGCATCTGTAAACCTCCTTCAATGCAGGCCCTTTTCCCCCTAGAAACTGCAAATAATGACACGGTCACCGAAAGACAGAAATTCCAACCTTACATTAGGACACCTTGTCAGTTTTTAAGGGTTTGATTCATCTTACTTAATGTTTAAGGGCTTGAGTGCATTTGCAAGTTGAGTGCTTAGATAATGGAGTGGCCTAAACAGTATCTGCTGCAGATGTATTTAGAAATAAGCATCAGATGCTTGATAAACCAGCCTTTTTAGTTGAAGAATGTCAGCCTCTAAATCATTTACATCCTGTCTTTTAATAAGACTGAAGATACTAGGATTCTACATCAACACCTTCCTAAGTTAAGTCTTTTCTTTTTGGAAATTATACTAAGGCTCTTGAGTCCTATACATATGTTTAAAAAAAGACATTTAAAAAAAGAAGTTTTTAATAAGAATAATGAAGAAATGGGTTAAAATACGAAATAGCATCAACCTTGCTTTCCTGCTCCTTCGCTTTTAAAGTATTAGAAAGCAATTTCTGTTTTCTTTCCCAACTAGTTCTTTCATCTACCCATTCAAAAATCAAAAGCACTAATTTTTGTATTTGGTACTAAATGCATCAGGCATTGTAAAACCAAGAGCACTATGGATACACTCTAAAAGGACAGCTAAAAACCATAAACCAAGTGATTGAATGAGAACATTCGACTAAAATCTACAAGAGATGAGACCTACTTCAAAGAACCCTTTCCGGTAATGGTGGCTTATTTCCATGTCAAAGATCTACCACTGGTCCGTAGAGATTCACTTATCAAGATAAATCATGTAACAAATCCCATTATATTCATGCTTTGTTTATTCCTGTACTCCAACCTTCTGACACCTAATTTAGTATTATTATTAGTTATCTTGTGACTAGATTACAGGATGCTCATCATTCAATCTGATGAAGATTATGATATTTTGCCAGTATTTTTGTGTTCTTATATAAAGTTCTTCGATAAAAGAATAGTTTTCTCCTTTTTATAAAAAAAAGGACAAACCAAACTTCTGCATTATATGCAAAGATCTCCTAAAAATATCAGCTTTTAATTGACTTTTGAATGAATTCTAACAGAACTCTTCCTTCATTCAAACCAATTCAATGATTTAGCAACTTTTCACTCATTATACAATATATGGGGCAATTTTTTTTTCATTAATTAAATCCTAAATGAAGTGGCTGCTAGCACTGTCCCATGTGTGCTCATGAGTAGGAAGCTGTCATAATTACCTTGTATGGCTAAATAACAGCATGTGGTTTTAATATTTCATCTAGCTTAACCTATCAATGACTTACTGCAAAATACTCTATTTTTTGGCTGAGAATGTTTGCATTCTAATTGCATTTGGCTGTTTCTACCAGCAATAAACATTAGCATGGTGTTGGAATCTTCTGTGTTATCCACACATATGTTTGGATATCTTGTACTTCTATTTCTTTGAAGCTCTTTAAAGTTTGATTTCTTTAAAGGCTTTCAGCAGTGCTACCAAAGAGTTTGATTTTCCTCACCACCTCCATCCCTGTCACTGCACGACATGACTGGCAACCTTCAGCATTCAAAGCTGTGTTAATGCCATTTGATAAATCACCAGAACTACAAAAGAAGCTGCAGTAATATATTTTAATTGTACAAAATAAAAGTGTTTTTTCTCTTCAAGATCTCCCTTTCACATGTGCATGCTTAAAGTTTATGATCTTCCACTTTAATGTCAAATCACTACACTGCACTGGAAGACACAAATTCTGCATTTTAACCCAATTCTGCCAATAGTATCTGGGATAAATCAAGAGGAAATAGCTGAATATGACCAGCATTTCTCAAGGAGGTCCTCAGCATCTTTCAAGGTGAATTTTATTATTAAGTCATTTCAGTTCATCCAAAGTCTTCCTTCCATCAGCTAATAACATCACAGTGTCAGCCAAATCCCATGGATACTAACTGCTAAGGCAGGTTACCCATTTTCTCACTTCACAACACTTAAGAAAGACACTGCACACTGTCTACACTACCTACCTGTAATTGCAGAAGCACGTTACGTTGGACCTAGCAACTTCGCAGGCTTCTTTTATAGCGAAGATCTGTCACTCACAAAAGTTATTTCTGAATTGACTAAAGAATGTAAAAAATGAAGCCTTCAGTATTATTTAAATCTATAAACAGTATTCCAGAATTCTAACTTACCAGCTAACCCCAGGGCAGAAATAGCTGATCATGCTTAGGTTATTATTTTGGTGCAAACACTTAAGGTCTCAGAAAGAGCTTTTTGCTCTCTCTTTTGTTTCCTGTCTTAACATACAGGCCGTCATTGGATGCTTTTAAGTGAATTATAATGAATGCGTTACCTTATGAAGATTTTAGGTCTGCTGCAAAGTTGGAGGAAAAAAGAAAATAAACTGACCCTACAAGAACAAAACATAAAATACAGTTCTGAATTTAAACCTAAACTTTCCTGTATATAGCCTCTGTTCATTGGGTTTCCTTCTTCCAAATGCCTGGAGGCCTTGCCTTTAATAACTGCTACTATAGTTAGTGTTTCTTTGGCTACTGGTCAATTGTAATTTTCCTTAAAAATTGCAGGAGTTACACTGACACTGGAGAAATCTTATTCATCTCCCTCTTTCAGGTTTCCCATCTCTCACCAAGAGCCCAGGGTGAGGATGCAGTTCTTGGATACTACACATGTCCAATTTCACTTCCAATCACGAACCAACCACAGGGTTTAAAAAAAGCAGCTGTTTGGTAATGCAAATGAGGGAAGGAAAAAGACTTAATCCTCTTTCACATAGGTAAATTCTTATCCACTTTATTTTAAAATAAAAATGTGCTTATAACCATGGGATTTGGATTTACTAAACCTATTTTCATGCTGATAAAGAAAGTAATAGCGAGAAGAGGTTATCTAATTCTGACTTCAGGAAGGACAGCAAATCAAAAAATTATCACAGAATCATAGAATGGGTTGGAAAGGACCTTAAGATCATCCAGTTCCAACCCCCCTGCCATGGGCAGGGACACCTCACACTAAACCATCTCACCCAAGGCCTCGCCCAACCTGGTCTTGAACACCGCCAGGGATGGAGCATTCACAACCTCCCTGGGCAACCCATTCCAGTGCCTCACCACCCTAACAGTAAAGAATTTCCTCCTTATATCCAATCTAAACTTCCCCTGTTTAAGTTTTAACCCATTACCCCTTGTCTTGTCACTACAGTCCCTAATGAAGAGTCCCTCCCCAGCATCCCTATAGGCCCCCTTCAGATACTGGAAGGCTGCTATGGGGTCTCCACACAGCCTTCTCTTCTCCAGGCTTAACAGCTCCAACTTTCTCAGCCTAAATTGCTTTTATTTCTTCTTTCTTCCTTAAATACATTGGTTCAAACTTGGCATTTGCATATACTGGATACAATGCACTATATACAGACTTCAGTTATTATAACCTTGAACATGTAAATCCTTATCTGAAAGTCTATTTGAATTTGGCAAGAAAATGAGATACTGCCTTTACCCATACAAGCACCTCCATCTATATGAACCTCATACACACGTTCATATACAAAACGCATAACAGTAAGTCAAATAACACCTTTTTTTTCCTTTTTCCAAAATCCCTAAAAGAATCATAGTTTCAAATTTTTAGTTCCCACATGAATAGTCATTTGGTCCTCTTCTGCACATGTGCTATAGCAACACACTATTACCAACATTAATACCATACCGATATGGACATGAGCTACTAAAGGTTGATGAATTACTTCTTTATATTGCATGAGCTTTATGTGTGTAAACATCGGGTGTAATATTCCATGGATGTAATCTCTGTATTTCATTTATTCCTGAATACCTGCCAGTCAATGTTTACCTATCTGTATTTGCTTATTTCGGGACTATTCACAGCAAAAATAACAAGGAAGTTCATGGATAGCACAGTTACAAAGTTTGGCTTCCAGTGGACTTCTATACTGCATTGGATTAACTTTTTAGCCGAGTTGTTTTAAAGCCACAGCACAGCATGAGTTTGCTCTTTATTAAACATCAGAGAAACCACACAGGAAAGATGTCCTAAATGTCTTTGCCAAAGAAAAAGCTTCAAATGGTGTTCATGCCTTGTAATACATCAGTGAATATATTCAGGATACAAATCTGGACTGAAGAGGAGGTTGGGTTTTTTTCCCCTGTGATGTTTTGTAAGGCATGAATTCTCATTGAAGCTCTTCCTAGGATTAGTATATTCATCATTTATTTTTCCAAGATTGACTCTCTGTTCACAGAATACACTTGTGCAGGGGCTTCAGCCTTTCTTTCAGGTAGCAGTAACAGAATCTCCTTCTTACAAGTGGTTATATTCATGCAAGCACAGGAACTTTGTATTTTCAAGACTTCTACCCTCCTGCCACACATTCCTGAAGTTTGCCAGCAGGCTCAAGGAAGCTTGAAGGGCAGAAAACACAGACACCTCCATGCACAGACAGCATGACCTAATTTTATAGGAAACAAAAGTTCATTTTCTTAGGAAGCCAGATTAAAAAATAACCATGGCTTCCCACCACACAAAATATCTACGGAGGAATTGCGACTCCACTGAAGTGCTTGGCAGAGCTCACCAGCAGGAACAGAGCCAAGACCTCACCCTCAGCCTATGCGGAAAACTACAGCAATTCCCAAAACAAACCTCACCCCCCCCCCAAAAAGCAACCCCATTGATTAACCTGAAAGCTTCAATAAAAAAGTGACAAATAACTGATTGCACATACAATTCGGAGAGACGAACAGTTTTTCTTCAGATGCTTCCTGAATAAGAACAAGCATAGGAAACTTTATCCCATTAGGTAAATCATTTGTCAAAACCACGGTTGTGAGAGCTTCTACAAATGTCTTCTTAACCACAACCCCCTGACTGCTAATATAATACCAGTAAACCACTGTCTTTACCATTAGGGCACACAGGTGCATAGGCAAAAGCGCTGTAAACCTGCCAGAGGAGGGTATAACGGTCACGGAAGAAATATGGATGCCTTTGAGGGAGGGAAATCTGAATTGCTAAGGCAGATACGCTAACCCTAAAGAAGCTGCAAACCAGTCCTCATTTGAAGCAGTTATCTCATACGGAAAACCTTCAGTCTGCAACTGACAAATTTCTAAATAAAAGAAACAAAAGAAAAATATTTATAATGGAAAACATGAGGCAATTTCCAACTGCAGCAAATTTCAAAGGTTCTTCGTGCTCCCAGCTTCCAGCTTTACTGGAAAGCAGGAGTTGCTTAATACCGCTGAAAATATCTGGCAAACTCCTTTTAGCCTAAGTTTAGAGATATGACCATTTTTTTCCCCGAAGCTCCAGAGCAGGAATCTATTAGGCTTTATCGTTGACTTTTGGACATGTCAAGTATTTATGAGTCTCTCCATGGGCAGTACCCACACTATAAAATTTAAAGGCATCCGTCATCCAGTGTTACCCTTTTTTTTTGCCCCAGCTGGCAGCCTGTGTTAGAGAAAAACCTCTGCTAGTTTCACAGGAAGTTTACTATCCTTGCTCAGTTGGTGGGAAAAGAAGGTGAATGAATCAACACAGGGAAAAGGATGATCACAATACCCAGAAGGTGATGAAAACTTGCTTGCATTCACTAGATACAGTGGAAAATATCGACGTTTTACCACCATTTCTTCAGTTAGAAAAGGATTTTGTACTCTGCCCATCTCCTCCAGGGTGAATGTAAAAAAGTAATACAAAATGCATGTGCCAAGGATGGTCCTGTTTTTCCAGGAACCAGTTCTCCTCATGTATTATCCAACCCCAATGCTATCTAAAAACATTATACAAACAAAGAGCGACTCTCACACTTCCTTGCTGCTATTTTTTTCCTCCACCACTTAATTTCCAGAAAACCCTGAGTGGATTCTTCTGTTCTATACACTTAAGAGGAAAAAACACCCCACAACAGAACCTGCTCTCAG
Organism: Pezoporus occidentalis; assembly: GCF_034315485.1. Lineage (NCBI taxonomy): Eukaryota > Metazoa > Chordata > Aves > Psittaciformes > Psittacidae > Pezoporus > Pezoporus occidentalis. The sequence goes on from NW_026915836.1 coordinate 2,471,946, forward strand.
AGTTCTTTCTAGCAACACTGTCTAGTAAAAGCTACTCACCATCTGATTTGCTACTGATTTACAGTAAAACAATTGCCTGTTATGCAAGGGTAGTTAGCTCTTGCAGAACAGAACCCCTTCCCGCACAAAGCAGAAATGCTGCTGTTCACATGTATATGAACTGTTACAACAGCTCTCTGGACTTTAAACTGGTTCCATTCTGATGAGCGCACAGGATATTCCTGAATGTAGCTTTACTACTTACTTATAGGATGCTTAAAGACTGGTTGTTCCTTGCTGGAGGCAATGAAGGCCACCTCAAGCACTGTGCTCTCTCTTGCACTGATGTCAGGCACCACAAGGGAAAACTCACTGGAAATTTAACATTAATAAACAGTATCCTGAGAGCAACCTGTATCTGGAGAATCATCACCAGGGCTTTTTAAGCCCTGCAAAGATAAGGATTTCCACTCAACAAAAACCAAGTTAAAGGAGGTGGCCATGGAAACAACAAATACATGATAAAAGCTGGCTTTTGTCCTGCAGGGGTTTCCCTAAGGTTTAGGTGAATGGATAATTTGCCCAAATGGGCAATTGCTCATTGCAGAACCTCTCTCCCAGCACACATGAGTGCATAGTGCACTATGTAAGAGCTATGCTGATTCCTTCCCAGTTAAGGCTAGTCCTGCCTCACACACCTACTGCAGCTCTTTGGAAAGAGTCACTGAGAAGTACAAGTACGTAACCAGCTCTAACAGGGGAGTTAAGTCCACAGCGAGTGATGGTGGAGTGTCAGTAGTGATTTGGGTTGTTCAAAATGTTCATAAAGACCTGGCAAACAGGTGAGCTGCCAGGGGGCAATCCAGTGATGACATGTTATGGAGGGTAGTCAAGTTTCAACCATGAAAAGTAACAAACATGCTTTGCAGAAGAACTGGATAATAGGAAGAAATGGGAGATTTAACACAGATGAATAGGAAGTGATGCACATGGATAAAACAATCCTAACTGAAGATATAAAGTGATGGACACCAAGCTGCACATTCAGCTGATCTTGGGGTTTTGACTGACAGTTCAGTTACAATGTCAGCTCAGCACCAAATAAAAAGCCAAACCAAAAAGAATTATGGGATTGTGAGGAAAGAAATAGGTAGTTGTCTGCAGGACAACTCAGTCTGGAAAGAAGACAATGAGGACAGGAGTATGACTGAGAACCATAACATGATGAGTGATGTGGAAAATGTGAATAAGCATTGTCTAGTTGCTGTCTCTTCCACTACAAGTGTAGTGGTCAGCATTACACAAGCAAACAGGAGCTAGGTTCAAAACCAACAGGAAAATCACATGGATTTCGCACATGCATGTGATTTTCTAGCTGGGCAACATATTTAGATGCAAGGTCGTTTACAGTGATAAATAATCACAAACATATCTCTATTAACAAAAAACGAAAAGGATTGTCACAGTATTATATGATTAAAATAAATGCTAATCATTTAAATGATGGGGTTTGCTTAAAAATGCAATGCAAGTAGTTGTAAATTTAGCCTGAACTCTTGGGGGTTGGAGGGGAAGGCAGAACTTTAGAACAGTTGTATTTTCTTTCCCCCCCAGGGAGGTTTTAAATGAACTAATTTTGTGATGAGCAGAATGAAAGGTGGTACACCTTCAAAGAGCACTATATTCAATAAAAAGAATGAAACTGAAATACAGATCCTCCTCTGAATACCTCAATAGCTCTGTAACATCGACCTGACTTGTTCGACATGAACCCAGGCTGGGTGGAACATCTGGAAAAGCACCCCACCTGAAGGTATAGGACCCTGCCCTCTTCTGCATGTACAAGTGATATGCCAGAGGTCATGATGATGTCTTTAAAAATGCACAGCTCTGCAAAATGTACTGTGCTAGCTTCCCCACCCCAGCTTAACATACAATCCCTCTGACAATATCAACAGTTGCCTAACGTTACATTTCACATACCACCATGATTTGGATGGCATGTGCTTGTTTGAAAGAGAATTTCAAATGCTAACAGTTACTGTGATGAGGTTTAAGAGGAGAGTGAAGGAAGTAAGCTTGAGAGTCAAGGTTACAAAATGACTCCATTCCTCTGTGGGGATGAAACAGTATGAACAAAACAACCAAACCCCAAACACTATGTACTTTGGGAAACAGAGCAGGTCAAACTTCTCAGAGGAGGTGGAGTCAAATGAGGATACAACAGGCTGAAAGACACCACCAGCAAATTCCTCTGCAGAGCAATATTGCTGCATACAGGTACGGCTGGCTGCCAGATCCCGAGAGAGGAGGGCGAGCAAATCACATTCCCAAGCACAGAGGTGATTTAGGGATGCGCTTACACACTAGTGAAGTACAGGCAATGCTGCAGTTGTGATGAAAGGTCTTACAGCAATCACAAACATCACTGCTAAGGCCTCTTACATACACAGATTCTGTCATTAGCCAGTGCTGCTGCCTGCTTGCGTGCTCTTTGTTTTCAAGCAGAGATGTGGGTGATGAGAGATGCAGCTAGCTCTATTTAACCTTTTCTGGGAAGTGGGGAGAGAGGGAGGGAACACAACTACAAATGTTTTACTTGGTGTAACGTTCTTCTTTGTGTGCTCTTTGGGAGAGTTATAATGCAAACTTGAGTTGATACTTGAGGTATTTTTATTCATGGGAACTTGAAGTAAAAATATTATCAAGTACAACTAGACAGGCCAATTTATTTGAAGTTCTGCAACTTAGCACACTTCAGTACTGAAATCCACAGTACATGAAACAGCTCTCCATAGGGCAGCAACACCAAAAGCATCTCCATAACAACCCTCCAAACTCAGGATAAATGCCCACAGAAATCCTCACTATGCACAGGAGGTAAATTCAGTAGCTACAGTCAAAGTCAGACTTCGGCTATTTCACTGGGAGTTCAAACAAGATGTGTCAGAATTATAGCATGGAAGAGACTATCAGACTAAAGATGTGTCTATAAGGAATTAAAAGACAACCAACTCACTTCCCAGTCATTATTCCACTTCTTTGCTACATTAAAATCAGATAAAAATCAATAATTAATGGATTTCCCAGCCTTCCCTTCTTTACTAACTTGCTGCCATTCTTGAACACTGTAAAAGCTTAGGAAACTAATGCCATCTAGTTAAGACACCGCAAAAGCCCCAGCATTAAGTTATTAAAAATTTCCTACTGTGGAAGAATACAAGTTGAATATTTAACCACAAACAACCTCAGGAAAAAAATAATACCAAGGGGTGTGTGTGTGTGTGTGTGTGTGTGTGTGTGTGTGGCAACTTAAGTTTCCAGTAGAGAAAAATCTGAAGGGTGGTGTTATTCTAGACTCATGATAATCAGAGGCAAGGCACCATCCAAGACAGATTTACACCTACCATGAAATCCTGTGCTGTTCAAGAGAAGCAGAAGTAGTAGAGAAGAATACACCTCATTCTTTCATGAGAGACAAGTTTCCTGAAACACTAGGTTGCCTGTTTACAGCACCTGAGCTACACAACCAAAGACACACTTCTAAAACATAAAGGAAACACAAACGATTTGCATCTCCGTTCTGACTGCCCTGACAGAGCAGCTTTTTGTTAAAAGTTTGGGATTGCAATAGCATTACTAAAAAGACTGGATGTCATGGTTATATACATCATAAAATATTCTAATGATCTAATATCTAGATTAGTCCTTGTAACGAACACATCGCTTCCTATTCTCCAAGTCTGCCAAACCAGTAACATGCAGCTGTTACCAACTCGCTTAGCATAGCCATAAATTTCTAATGCAATCTGTGTCCAAAATATTCTCAGAGCATGAAAGAACTGGCTGGGAGAACATCTGACTTTTATCTTTCAACTTGACAATACAGTAAAATGTATTTTCTGAAATGCACAGATTTACTGCCTAGCGAGTGACTTCAAATTCCACGTATTAATTGTGGTAGAAAAGAGGACACCCAGACCATCACATATCAAACACTCCTATAGCTTGTGCAGCACCTGCTCCAAACTCCTGTGTCTTTGGAGACCTACTTTGGAAAGTGATCTATCTAAAGCCATAGTCAGGACTTGGAAAAAATATCTGTCCTTCATGGAACCATGTATTTATTCAGTGTCTAATTAGTGTCAACCTGAAGAACATTTATGCAAACTTGGTCAGGACTAAAAATAACTAATTGTAGCTCCTCCAGCCAAATGCTGGGAAAGGCTGGAATTTATGTCCAATACATGGTCTGATTTTTCTGCTTTGCAGGAAGAACTAAAAATGCAGTACATGTAAAAGCAAAGGGAAGTCTGGAGAATGGCTGACTACAAACCATTATTTATCACGTGCAAAACACTGGGTAGATGCTTCAAGTTCCCAAAGATACAAACACTCTTTTCATTTTAAATTTCATGCTTTGCCTTGAAAATCCAGCACTCTACCATCTGTCTACCATGCAGTCCCAAAGACTGCTCAGTTCTGTTGAATGAAGCACTTTCATCTTTCCTTGAATGTAAATATACATTAAAGGGGAGATGAAACAAAAGCAACTCCTAAGGAAGGAGGAGAGGGAGAATAAAAGAGCAAAAGCTTATAGTTGGGGGAAAAAATAATTACACTTAAAAAATGAATTTCTATTAGTTAAAAGAACAACGAAGAGATTTCTGGGCAAGGCCTGGCAAGACAAGAGGAATACACTGCTCAAACAAAGCGACAGAGAAGACAGAGGTTCGGGAACATCCCCTGGTAGGAGCTTTGAGAATTTGGGTGGTGAAAGGGTAGAAAAGGAAGGAGGGGAAGGAGAGAAAGGAAAGATAGTTGGATAGGAGACATAGGAGAAATTAGGAGAACACTGGAACATTGAAAATACAGTCATAAAATACAGTTTATGGTTTATTTAATTTGTAACTTTACTTCCAGGTTTGGCTTGGGTTTTTTTTTTCTAAACAATCAAACTGAGCCTCCCCTTTGTGTTACTTCATATACTTTTGTTCCTATTTCATATGGTACTAAAAGCTACCCAAAAGAAACAGATACTTCTCCAACAGTTAATTCAAGTTAAGTACTATACTTGAACAAATCTTTTAGGTAGTTTCAACAAATCAGAGTTTAAAACAGCCATGGCTGTGTCATTTCCAAAACCAGTTTGAGGGATCGCTATCCTCATCAAGGTCAAGGTCTCTTCAGCAGGTACCATATCAAGACTGCCCAGACACTGGAATAATTCTGAAAGGACCAAATTTATTTCCAAAAATGTTTTTCTTTTTTCCTTCCTAAGGATTTAGGTCTCACATTGCACATACAAAATTATAAGCTGAGTTTGTAAAGGCCTACTGCAGCATTCTGAAGGGAACTGAAGTTGAACTTATGCCATGCTGCAGGTATAAGAAATTGCAATAAACCAAGCCCTTGAACATCATCTGAATTTCAGAACTTCACCCTCCTATTAGCTGTTATTATCATTTCAGCACAACTACAAAGGCACAGAAAAGTAAACTTAAGTTACAGATTGGATTTTCCCCAGGCATTCAGTTTAACGGTACAACCCAAACCTACTACCCGAAATATGCTACTTGAGGCTTCTGCAAGGTTATGATAAAGGGACAATTTATGGTCATTCTCCCTAACAACACACAACAACAAACATTACTCTCCCTGTGCAGCACTGATTTTATGATTAAATACATTTATCAAACCAACTTTTTTTCCTTATTATCCAATTGATAAGCTAAACTGATTCTACTTCGCAGCTCCATTCCAGGTGTGAATGAACACACTGAATGGAAAACGTGTACCCCCTCAAACTAATTACTTCTTATTTCCACGAAAAGGCAGTTTGGAAGACTAAAAACACCACACCAGCAAAAATGACAGAGTGTTTAAAACCAAATCCCCCACAGTCAATATACTGTAATATCTCTGAATCACCACTGCCCATCAGGTTTCCAGGTACCCTTTCCAACCTCCTTTAGAAGAATTGATATCTGCCAAGCCTGAAGATGGGAAGCAGATTCTCCTTTTGCTCTTTAGGACTCCAGAGTTATTCACCTATCTATTTACAGGTATAATAAAATCAAAATCTAGGTTGAGAAACGTAACCACGAGATCAACTTTAAAATATTGCTATGGAGGCTAGCAACAGTTTCTATGCTATTAATCCAATCAGACAGGTTTACGCCTGTCATCTTTGCCCAGATTTGAACTCCTGTTGCCCAAGAGAATAGAAATTGGTGATGCAGGAAGAAATGCTTAACTGTACAGTATTATTTGCTTGTGGCTCAGCAAGCAGTTAACCACATACATGAAGCTCTGCCAAGATGTCCTCCTACAACAAAGGAACTGAAAAAAAACCCCATCAAAATCAAGAGAACACAAACACAATCTGTAATTGGCAGATTTTGGGTGGAACACTATTTACCTACTATTCGTTCTTAAAATAGAATCCAGTATTTTTACAGGTTTTTAGCACTGAATTAGAAGGCTTTTTCTGCATGCCTTAACATACAATTATAAACAGCTTGCCAACTGCAATATCTATTTGCCTCTATGCTACTAAGATATTCTGGCAAGGGTCAAGGCAATTATTAAGACTTTTTCATGGTGGAAAGAAATGTACTTCTGCACATACTGAATTTTTTATTTCATTTTCTTTAGAGCTTACTACTCAAATGACAACAGCGGAGATGCTAGAGGAACCTGTACTACATGTCAGTGCACCTAAATGAGTATAGCTTCAAGACAGACTACATAGCTACGGCAGGACAGTAATTAAGGATGATCATTAAGCAGGAAGGCATTTTAGGTATAAGATGCGACTATAAAAGAAAGAAACCACATTTATAAGCCTAGCAACATTTATGTGGTATGACCTGAGATTATTAAATGGGGTCTCTATTTGCTTTTAGTTTCCTAATCATGAAATCTTACTGACACAGAGGGATACGGTCACACATCCTGACAATGCTTGGTACTAACTTGTCCAGGAGGGCACCAAGAAGACAAACACATTAAAGTCTGTCAAAAACTGACAAGATATTCAGATTAAAAAACAGTAAAATATTTTATCACTGGAATAGCACAGCAAAAATTGTGTATGCTGTATTCCTTGCATAATTTCAAATCAAGTCTGGACAAAACACATAAACATTTCATAAAAAATATCCCCTGCTGGTAGTTGTAATGAAGACATTTGAGGGATGTCCTGTTGTCAACAATAAGAAACATGAAGTGCTTGTACTTTAAACACAAGCCATGGTTCCCAATTTGACCACATCAGAAATGCGAGTTCTCCTTTAGTCCCCAAAAGAACAGTGAGAGGTTATTTGCTGTAAAAGACTTTTCCACAAACCTTCTCAATTTCATTCTGCTGACTAAGAAAATAACTTCACAGCAGCAGGTATTACAGGACTGTGCACGTGCAGAGCAAACACAACCTGCCCAAGACAACTAAAGAAGAATAAAAGAATATACATACATCTAAAAATGAAAAAAAAAACACCGAACCCAAACCAAAATGAAACCCCAAACTAAAACCACCCCAAACCAAGTCCTTGAATAGACCAGTTACATAAAACATGCTGCTGCTACAAGGCCTCAGCACAGTATGCCTATAAATCCTGAACACCTCTATATTCTTGATTCTAAAGGGAGTCAGCTGTAGGACTTTGTTAGGTAGTAACTGACAAAAAACAGAGAGTTGCCTTGGTGAAAAGTAAACATTTCAGTTGCACAGAGTCTGATGTAACAGGGGTGGTTGCATGTAGACTCTACCATTAAACTACTAAATATGCCGAACAGATTGGTAGATGAACCAAAACAGAACGCTAGACTTTCATAGCATTAGTATAACAGACAAAATCAGGGTAAATCCATCCTTTTCCCAGCATTTTAAGTATGCTCAGTTATACGTAGAAAGTACTCGGCAGTACAATGCCAGTTGCTCTGCTATGATCATTCACTGCTTGGGACTAATTTGTTATTTCAGGGTGACTTTTTTTTTAATTTATTTTGCTATAATATATGAAATTTAAGAAAGGAAAATACAAATTTGTGTTTGTGTACTGAAAAGGAGTCTAGAAGGCTTCAGTATACAGAGTTAAAAAGATGAAGTAAAAGAGATTTCCCTTTATTATGTGCCTTGGCGTGGCAAGGCATAAACACCACCCATAAAACTGACCCAAATCATCTGATTTTTGGCCCCATACTGCCCTATACTCCTCTGAATTATGTTATGTACCAGCTGTTCCCAAAGGACCATGCATTGGCAATATTTGTCAGAAGGCAGCACACTCATACCCTCACTCCTCATGCCATCCCTTTATTGTGTTAGCAGCAAGATAGGAACGCAACGTAACTTTATGCCAGCTCATCATGACCTCCAGCCACAGCAAACTCTAGCTAGTAGGTCCTTAAGCCCTCACCCTTCCATATGGCTAGAGAAGCACAATGAGACTGATTGAAAAACCCTGATTTATGGGGGAAGCCAGTGGTGTTAACATAGCTTGTTACTGATTCAGAGTTGAAATGGAAGAATGGTAGCTCAAGGGTGAAGAGTACCTTGCTTCCATAGCCACATGATAAATGGCATACTGTTAATGACATTGTATAATACTGCTACAACAGACTGCACAGCCTCAATCCAGATGGACCTTTATGATCTCAAGGACTGGGCCAACCGAAGCATTGGGATGCTCAGACTTCTTTCAGAACTCCTCCCCTAAGGAGAGTGGCAGAGCAGCAAGCCGGCTCCTCAGGGAAGCTGTAGGATCTATACTGTGGGAAGTGTTCAAGACATGGCCAGACAAAGGCCCCGCTACACAAAACCTGAGCTGGTGCTGGCGGTATTCCCATGCCAAGCAGGAAGCTGGGCTGGATGACTCAGAGTTCCTTTCCAGCAAAGAGCTCTAGGACTCTGATGTGAAATCTTATTTGGCGCAAATGAATTTTCTACAAATCCCTGTCGCTATCACAGGTTAAGGAACTTAATATATTTTATGAATTGATTTGACCTCGAAAACTTTAACGTAATACTAGCAAAACAAAATCAGTAAAGAAATTCACAGTACTGAGAAATACAACCCCTGTTACTGCTGAGAGGTACTCTAAATAGAATACTGTTATGGAGGGGAGAAAAGGTTGTTCAATTATATGTAACCTGGGTTTTGACAAAAAAAAACTAATGGAATTTTTTTGCTTTCATTGTTCCATAAAAATCCTTAAGTTTTCGCTCCTTTTATACATGGAAGCAATTAACTGTAAAGAGAAACACTGTTAAAAGAAATACAAAAAAAAAACATTTTAAAGTGTTTTTAAAAAGCCCATTAATGTTAGAATGTTTTAAAATAAAGAGAACAAAGGCCCTGATATCTTAGACAATGCTAATGACTGTTCTGGATGTGCACCGATTCTGTGCATCAGGCAATTAAAAAGCTGTAAAGATTTTCCTTGATCAAACTGTGCATGAACTTCCAGCGAGGCTTCCTTTGTCATGATCTACACTCATCATTCAAAACCCTCGCAGTTTCTATGTCAACTGCAGGAAAAATACCTGACGTGCAAAAAAAACGGAGGCTCACTTGTTGAAAATGGAACACGTTATCAGAGATGTGTGCAGAGCTGAAAACAAACGGCAGACACAAAAACCAGCAAATAGAGATGGAACTTAAAGGGGGAAGGAGAGAAAAGAGAAAGAAAGAAAGCAAGCGGTAAGAGAAACTTAAGTGGTAGGTAAGTGAACAAAGACATGAGAACCAACTGAAAACAACAGGATTTGAGGTGGTAGGAAGTGAGTTACACAGTCCTCAGTACAGCTAAAAATGAAACACAGAAAATCATTGAGCAATGGAACAAATCAAGAGGATCACTATGTAATTACACATGCATGCCATCTACCATTACATACCATCTTACCACTAGAATAGAAGGGGAAAAAAAACAATCCCCCCAAAATATCTGGGAAATCAACCAAAAACCTGACCTGAAGGAACTACCTCCACCAAATGTGCCAGAAAGTCCTACTTGCCCTAGAGAGTGGGGCTGGGGAAGAGCAGTGGGCTGCTGCTGCTGCTCAGGTACACACAACCTCTCAGGACAGACAGAGGTTGCACAGCTGTTTGGGTTACTACCAAGGACAACCACGAGAAAGGAAAAGGAAAGGAAAGCAAGCAGCAGCCACGCTAAAGAGGATTGCTTTGCATGCAGTACTTAACATATGGAATAAACAGCACTGAAGCAACACAAGGGAACAATTAGTCTGAACGGTTTTGTAAATATCTTGGACAAATACCAGACTAGAAGAATACTGAGGAAGACACTGAGTAATTCAAGAGAGGAAAGGGGCCTGGATGCCTTTTCTGGCCTCCTTCTGTCCTTATGTGCCCTGTATTTATATTTGAATGCTTGCATTACCCAGCATATAGGCTATTTAAGGTCAAGAAAGCATTGCAGTAGCACAGCTGCCTCCAGCAAGCAGTGCTTGACATCACTAAACCACACAGAAGAGCACAGCCCTTTTATTGGCTTCAACAGCAAATATCTGCAAGCCAAATTGTTTCGCTCTATTTGTACAGGTTTTTCCACTGCACTGTGGTGTCGGCAACTTTGGTACTAACAGAGTTTTGTCCACTGAAATTGTTAAATAGCTGGTTTCCTCCTCGTGTATTTTCAGTGGCCCCTGGCCAGAAACCAGCTCAAAGAAATTTAGTTTCAAGATCCAATGAAAAAGAATCTACATTTTTTGTATTCTAAGGTTTCAGTTCCTGCCAGATTTAACTTGGGATATTTGACACAGACTGCATGCACCTACTAAATATCACACGTGAGATCAGTGATTTAAATTCTATAATATTCTTTAGCAGCACACAGACATGTAGAAATCATGAAAGACAGGAATGGTTTATGAAGCCACCGCAATGAAAGGATTTCAAAACACTGCTACCCCATCTTATGTTCAAGAAATGTCTAAAATAAGCATTTCTGAATTTTCTTGGCTAGATTTATCAATGACTGCACAAAAAATAAAAGAGAAACCCCAACCCCCCAGAAAACGAAGCACGGCAGGTGTGCCTCACAATGTACACCAGAGTTCTGGCTCTCAGTCATTGAGATCAAAGACCTGTTGGATCACACGAGTTCCTCCATAACCAAGTGCTCAGGGTGTCTTCCAATGTAAATCAGGGTGGGAAGCAGGATCTTGAACACTCAGGTCTTCTGTGTGTTTGTGACCAGGGTGCAAACCTCAGAGGTGGGCTCCACAGTTCAGCTGTAGCCTGTAACAACTCAAATCGTGGCAGTCAGGTGAAGTTCCTGATGACTGGAAAAAGGGAAATACAGCCCCCATTTTCAAGAAGGGGAAAATGGAAGATCGGGGGAACTACAGACCCGTCACTCTCTCTGTGCCTGGCAAAATCTTGGAGCAGGTTCTCCTGGAAACCATGCTACGGCACACGAAAAACAATGAGGTGGCTGTTGGTGACATGGAGAGTGGGATTGAGTGCACCCTCAGCGAGTCTGCTGATGACACTAAGATGTGTGGTTTGCCTGATACGCTGGAGGGAAGGAATGCCATCCAGAGGGACCTCGACACGCTTGTGAGGTGGGCTGATGCCAACCTCATGAAGTTTAACCATGCCAAGTGCAAGGTCCTACACCTGGGTCGGAGCAATCCCAGGCACAGCTACAGGTTGGGCAGAAAAGAGATTCAGAGCAGCCCTGCGGAGAAGGACTTGGGGGTGTTGGTCAATGAGAAAATGAACATGAGCCGGCTTCAGTGTGCGCTCGCAGCCCAGAAAGCAACCGTATCCTGGGCTGCATCAAAAGGAGCGTGACCAGCAGGTCGAAGGAGGTGATCCTGCCCCTCTACTCTGCCCTTGTGAGACCTAACCTGGAGTATTGTGTGCAGTTCTGGTGTCCTCAACATGAGAAGGATATGGAACTGCTGGAACAAGTCCAGAGGAGGAAGTCCTTTCCACCCCAAACCTGTGACTCTGTGATGAAACACAGCAGAATAATTCACTGATTGACTCGTTTGAGGTACAAAACCAAATATTTCAGGTACAAGAATGTTACTTCTTGATTAAAAAAAAAACAAAAAACAACCAAACAAAAAACCCCCCACCAAGGTTCTTTTAACATAAAAGGAGCATTCAGTTCCTTGGATGCAAGGTGACTCTTAGGCCAATGCTAAATAGCACTGTGTGTTTCTTCCAGGTTGCAGATTAATCAGGTCTTGCTAGTCCTCAAGAAGTACTGGCTCTAAAGGAACATTAGAGGGAAAATACACGGGACATGAAGCCCTGCTCTGCACCATTATGTTTTTGGCTGTTTCTGATCTTTCCACGAAGATCAGCTTACATGTTTTTCAATGAGCAAACCAAAAAATACAGCAATTCCATTCCATTTAAAGAATGACTTTTCTAAGTTGCCTACAATGTGCACTTTCATTTAAAGAAAACTGAAGTTTAGTATAGTTACAGGATGCCTGCTTTGGGTTTACAATTCAACAAATCCTTGTGATTTGTTAAGGGGATTCTTTAAAGGAAAGCTTCTAGGAAATAAGTTCTCAATACTTCTGAAGGGAGTCTTCATTATCTAGGAACAGATCATTCAACTTCTTGTTGAATGTGATCATTTAAGAATGTGTCTTTTGTACGTATTCTCCAGATAGGTCCAATGTGCAAGTGCTGAAAGGAAACGAGGTTTCAACTAGCATTCACATGAGCTGAATAGCTCGTGTAGTTATGTAGCAGGACAGACTGTGCCTGCCTCTTAAGCCTTAAATGAAATCAGCAGTACAATGAATCACATTCTTGACGGTAATTAGGGAAAAGGAATTCCCCAGAAACCTAGTAGTCATGTTGCAAAAATCAGTCACAATTTATTTTGGGGAAATAGCATCTTCCTACAAGAGATAATTAAGGAGGCATTAAAGCTCCTCTCAAGAAGATCCCTCCACTTACAGTCTCCCTCCTGCCCATCAGACTCCCTGCAGGGCTGTTCCTCTGTCATTCTCCTGAATGCACATCCCCTGTGCCATCACATTCCCTGCTGAAATGCCAGCAACAGGAACATAGGACCTAGTGTACAGTATATATGGTATATATAGTACCAAGTATATACTATGGGTACTTAGTACCCATAGTACCTAGGAATATACCCTACCTAGTGCGTATTGCCAGCTCTCCCCAACCTGGATGGGGGGAAGAAGATGACAGAGCCAATAAAAACCAAGGTCTTTCACATACAACTTTAATTCTATGTTCCACATTTTTCAGAGATTTTAGCTGAAAATCCTTAACTCTTCACTTCCAAGTGGTCAGAGGTTTGTACCAATTGAATGTAACCATCTGGGAGCAAGCACTGAACAGTAGCTGACTGTCTGTTAACTGTTTTAAATAATAAAATAGTAAAAGTCTGAAGACAGAACACCATAATGCGCAGACCACAATTAGAGTGAAATTCTCTGAAAACAAATGACTTAGTCACCGTATTCAGAAAGCAAGCCACATATCCCAAATACACAAAACTCAGCTTGAGAAAAGCGTACTATGATAAAAGATACCATGTTCTGTAGTGGTGGGCTTGGATTTACATCAAGAACTGGGAAAAATACCCACGCAGCAACAAAAGCAGGTTCAAAGTGTACTCTAGGAAATTTGAGTTTTCATAACTGTTGGGTGAATGTCTTTCCATACTCACTGTATTTGCTGCCAAGACATATTCTAATTAACTCACTGTTAAGTACTGTTTGTCAGTTTTGGTAATTAATACCCAGTTAGAATGGATACAGTTGAACAGCTAAAGCGCAGCTTCAAGATTAAAGAAAAACTTTGCATTACCTGCTCTTGCTACTTTCAATCATCAGCAGTCCTGCCTAACTGGGGAGGTCTCTGTTGACTGGAAGTTAGCAAGGTCTGGAAGGAGGATACAGGGAACTACAGGCCTGTCAGTCTGACCTCAGTACTTAGATGGGTGTACTGTTTGCTGGGTAAAAAAACAGCTTGGTGGCTGAGCCCAAAGAGTGTGGTGAATGGAGTTAAATCCAACTGGTGGCCAGTCACAACTGCTGTTTCCCATGGCTCAGTGTTGGGGCCAGTTCTACTTAATACCTTTATTGATGATCTGGATGAGGGACTCGTGTGTACTCTTGGTAAGTTTGCAGATAACACCAAGCTTGGCAGGAGTGTTGATCTGTTTGAGGGTAGGACAGCTCTGCAGAGGGATCTGGACAGGCTGGATCAATAGCAAGACCAATTGTATAAGGCTCAAAAAGGGTGAGTGCCAGGTCCTGAATTTGGACCACAACAACCCCATGCAATGCTACAGGCTTGGAGAAGAGTGGCTGGAAAGCTGATTGGTGGAAAAAGACTCGGGGATGCTGAACATGAGTCAGCTCGTGCCCAGCAGCCAAGAAGGCCAGCTGACTTGTATCATAGTAGTGTGGCCAGCAGGACTAAGGCAGTGATATCCCCCTGTACTCAGCACTTGAAATACTGTGTTCAGTTGTCGGTCCGCCCTGAGTAAGAGAGGCATTGAGCTGCTGGAGTGTGCCCAAGGAAGTTCAGTGAAGCTGGTGAAAGGTATGGAGAACAAGTCTTATGAGAAGCAGCTGACAGAATTGGGGTTGTTTAGTCTGGAGAAGAGAAGGCTCAGGGGCGGGGGGGGCCTTATCATTCTCTACAACTGCCCGAAAGGAGGTTGTAATGAGGTGGGAGTAGATCCCTTCTCCCAGGTAGCAAGTGATAGGATGAGAGGAAATAGCCTCAAGCTGCCCCAGGGGAGGTTTAGACTGGATATAAGGAAAAATTTCTTCACTGCAGGGTCAAGCGTTGGATAAGGCTGCCCAGAAAAGTGGTTGTGTCATCATCCCTGGGGGTATTTAAAGACATGTAGATGTAGCACTTAAGGACATAGTTTAGTGGTGGACTTGGCAGTGCTGGGTTAATAGTGGGACTCAATTGTAAAGGTCTTTTCCAACCTAAACAAGTCTATGTTTACACTTATCCCCAGTTACCAGACCCTCTTGCCTGCTCTAATACGGCCATATCACAAGCCACGCAATAAAACAAGATGACACTTGTTTCAAATTTCTCTAGTCAAATTTCCCTAACTAATTTTATGGGAAACATTCCAAGAAATCCAAGCTCACCCTACAGCTGGCCAGCACAGTTCTGGAGAACAAAAAGTCGTATGTAAAAGAAATCAAGACTGATTCCTATTCATTCTTAGGTATGAAAAAAAAAAAACCCTGTCACCTGTAACAGACACGGTTCAGTGCTATCATGGATTGATTCTGTTCAGCAGGCTTCCCTCCTTCTATAAAAACACTTCAGGAAAGGAAGAGGAAATCTGCTGTGTGTGCTCTAATGTCTTGGGGAGGTATCTGAGAAAGGCATTTCAGTACTGCACCAGGGATGTCAGAATAGCAACAAAAATACCTTCCAACACCCCCCAAACTGTAAGAACGCCACAGTCAACAGCAAAGCCAAAACCACTGATGTATCAAAAGAAAAAGGCATTAGTAAAACCGAAATGAATTTCAGTGGCAAAGTAAACACAATCTGAGAAAATAAAAAGAAATAAATACCAAAACAACCCCAAAAAACCCCAAACCCTACTGCAAATACAGGGCAACATTTAATTTCAACTGTGCTAAGCACTGGCCTAGCTAGTAGCTGTGATTACAGTAAGTTTTGAAGTCATTGCCAGAATTAGTTTTGAGTAATGAGAAGTCTTTCAGACAATCTCACAGGAGAAAGATACATGTCTAAACATACGGGTAACAGTAAAGAACCAAGAATACCCTTATAATAACGTCTGATGTCCTAAAGAAAAAATACTTTGTTCCCTTTTTCCTTCGTTATCATGCTTTGTAGGAGGGTAAACACACCTAGATGCAGTGATACCACAGTAAAAATGCTGAGGAGGATATTTTAGAAGAGCACAGCTTTACAATGGTACTTAGAAATGCCTATGTTGAAACAGAGGTTACCATAATGAAACATGGTATACTCATAGCATATAACAACAAAACACGAAACATAATTGTATATTTAATTAGGGTAACCTGAAATAAACTATAGGAACACAAGTGAAAAAACACAACACCTTAACAGAAAGATTTCCATCTTAAGGAAACAAATTGCTTAAAGGTACTGAAATTTCTGTAGACCATTGCACTCCAGTTAGAAGCATGTAGAGGAAGGGCCATTCTTCAATCATCTTTCCATTTTCTTTCTTAATTTCTTATTGATTCAATTTTCTGTACATATTTTTCTACTATACAAGAAAACCCTTTAAAGGTTAAAGTACTTGATATATCATCTAAAAACACTCCCTCTACCATCAGGTTACAGAACCTTACAAATACATGCTGACTCTCCAGCAAGGCACAAACCCTTCCCAACATTCAACTCAATACTTTTCTCTGAGACCTGAGGCAATGATGAGCTCTGGATTGTCCCAAAGTGTATATCAGACCAAAACCTGCCCCTTATCTCCTATACAGAGAAATGGTACCTCATTACCTAGCAACAAACATCAGTCCCAAACTGCTTCAAGTATTTCATACCTAACTGATCAGGTCTAATTGCTTAGTCTCTTAACTGAAAGAAAGTCTCTTAACTGAAAGAAACCATCCTAAAAAAAACCCTGAATCGTTTAAGGACAGCATTAACATATCTTGCGTTAAAGCACCATTTGGATGATGGACACATAATCTTAGGTCTTCTACAACTATTTTCAGTAATTGTTCTCTATCAGTTTTAGAAAGAAAAGGAACAGCCAGTACAGCTGAGCACCCAGGACAGGAGTGCATGTCAATATGTTTTGACTGTCAACCCCAGTCTACCCTGATCTCTTCTGAAGCTGTCAACAAGCCATCAAAAGGTGGCTACAGCAAAACATGATTTTTAGGACACAGGAAGAACTGCAAAGCAGAACTAACTAGAAACTAGCCCTGTACTGTCTACATTTTCAGAAGACTTAGATGACAGGGACATGGCATATACAGCAGGCAGGAGTTATCACTGATTCACTGGCCAGGCATTGCTTAGAGGCATGACCAAACTAGGCTTTTACTGGAAGAGAAAGCCCTGAAAAACAACCGTCACTCCTGCTTCCCATGTCTGCTAAGATGCTCTGGGATTTTAAGAAGTCATGGGCTGTCTTAGCTACCTATTAACAATTCTCCTGAAAACATCAGCTCGGATGAATATGCCCATTTTAATATGTCAAACAGAAAAACGTCTTACTTCTGCCGTCTACAAAGACAGACACATAAAAAGGCCTAGAGCATGACCACTCATTTAAAGACTGTGTATTCATAATCATTCTGAAACAGCAGGCTTCAACCAGTGATGTACGCTCAGCAGTATGGCATGCCAATTTGAAAGGCAAAGCCCTTCACGGCACCCCCGTACCTCAAACATAGTGAGAGGTGGTGCCTGGCAGTACTGGATAATATTCTGTGGTTTTCCTCCTCCCAGCTCCCAGCAGAAAGGACAGGTAAAAGATAACACCTTAAAGCAAATACATGTGTTTAATTTTCTATTCTACTTTTCTTTCACTGGTGAAAAACATACAGAAACATTCAAAGTCTAAGAGTTCAGATCAGGTTCTTGTTATTCTCCCCTGCCCATAAGAGAAGGTTAAACGCAGTCACCGAACTCTGCATACCACCCTCAGTCACGAAGAACCCTCTGGCACAACTCCCAGACCAGTAAAAAACGACCATTTCGGTCCCCAGAGCATGGAGCCTGATCCATTTAAGCAAAACAAGTTCTACTGACAGCTGGTTTTCTTAGCATATTCATGTCCACATATTTATCAGAAAAAAGCCCTCCAGGACAACAGTGTTTATTGCAAGATTATTTTTGTGAATCCAAGGAACATAGCATTCACTGAGCAGCAGTGTTTCTACCCCAATATCTTCTTTTCGTAAGACGTGAAGCAAGACAAACCCGTTCTTATTTTCTTTAGCATGGACAACTCATACAGGAGAAAAATGCACACATTGAATTTTTTCTTTAAAAACCCCAACCTACAAAACTTCTGATCCACATCCGTGTGCGCTATGCTGACACACATTTTAAGCGTTAATATAGAAATCAGCTGTTCGATCTTGCCCTGACTGCTTGGATTTAGAATCTAGTGATTCTTAATAAATGGAAACCAAAGATATGATGGGTATTTTCATTACAAATTTCCTTTCCATATGAATGTCTAGTATACTTTCACTACAAAGATAATTTTGAGTCATCAAGATGCTTTCTACTGACAGGTTTAGAGAAACGTGACAGAGCCATAAGGGGTAAATAACCCAGCAGCTCCCTGCCGTGCAGAAGCAGCCTCAGAATGCCTGTGCCTACCTAGCAGTAGGAGGAGGTCAGGTGGATGGGCGAGTGAGGGGCTGCAGGTCCTGGCACTGCTCAGCTCTCTGACCCGCTCCCCAAAGCACAGCAGCCATGAGCAGGGGTTCAAGAACAGCCTGCAGCCCCACGGTGGGAGGAGGAGCAGGCCGAGCTGCGGACACATGCTTACGGATGCTGACAATCACCATCTTCTCTAGTTGGGTGGTCAGTCTGTGGGGTTTTCCCATCTTGCCACTTCCTCCAGAAGTGTGCGGAAACTTGTTTTTATGATGCTACAGTTATAATGGTACTTTTTAAACAAAACACATAACGTAAATACCCCACATTTCATTTTAACTTAATCTAACATTCAAAATCATTAGAAGTGGCTGCTGTTGGCATCTACCTGCTTATTGATGCAGTGCAATAAGGAAGAATTCTTAAAATTATAAAATGAAAGCTTTTTTAAAATGTTTGATTTCAACTTAAGGAACCATTAACTAGAAATTGTGGTTAATGTGTTTTGAACAAGTAATATTTAAAGGAGTATTTTTAAATTAGCAGATTTTAATTAAAGAATTAAACGAGGTATAGTTATGACCAATTACTGCTGGGATTTTTATAAGCTAACACAAATGCTTCCCATCCCTAAGCATGGGGTTGTTTTTTGACTATAAGAACTGGGCTTAACACTCTTGCAGCTAGACACCACACCACACCAATATTGCCTTGAATGAGCCACAATACTTCTCTACTGCATTTTTACCTCCTGTTCTAATACGTGAGCTTTTTCAAGCCCACCGATGTACTAATATCTTAGCCCCAAACCATTAAAAAGTGAACATTTTCTCCACTTTGCAAAGCTCTCTTCCAGAATCTATGACAAAGACCAAAGTCTTACTAGTATTATGCTTATCATCCACCTAAAAATAGAGCAAACATGCTTTACAACAACCCTTGAAAGCAAACCCAATGTATTCATACTGCTAGGGCTCAAATTCACTGACCAGATCTGTGGGTACTGCATTCTTAGAAAAAGCAATGTGGGAATGCATGTTTATATGGTAAAACACAAAAGCAATGAAACCTCTTGGGAAAGCAGGAGATAACTCACGTTACACAAACAGGCCCTTTGCTCTTATTTCTCTACAAAGCTGAAACATTTCTATCTGAACATGTTTTTTCATACGTCAGGAAAATGTTATTCCTGTTTGCTTGTTCTTCCTAAGGTGAATTGAGTTTAGTATTAGCAAAATAATTGTGGGAATTTGGTATTTTTCCTGTTTTGTTGAGTACTTGGGAATGTTATGCTGGGAACTGTCAACTATTACTTACTCCACCTCAGAATCTGCTACATAAAAAAATACACTGGTAATTTGCTTACATGGCTTTTGTAGATGCAATTACTGTTAGCAGCAGGAAAGACCTTTTATAAGCAGAACACAATTCAAATGTAACATGCCACGGCCTCAAGTCATTAAACTAATCCTCAGGGCTCCTTGAGGCTTTTTGTACTTTTGGCAAAAAGTATAAAGAAGTACACATTGTTGCTTCAGTTCCCAAACATTGGGAAGTTAAATATCTAAACTGTCAGCCCCTGCTAAACAGAGCAGAGATTGGTTTTGGAAAAGAACAAGAGACAGCTAGATCTTTGTTATAAAGTGCAACTGAACAAACACGGAAACATACCCATCTATTTTTTTTCAGGGCACATAAGAAGTAGCCAGTAGAATAAAGGAAGGTGCAACAACTCGCAAGCAACTCTGGTATGTTAGGTTACCAGTATCTGAATACTGTGATGAATACCTTACAAATACATGAGGACAAATTGAGTTAGAGGAGTGAATTATCTCAACTCTGATACACAGATAACGTGACAAGATCTGGTGTGGAACTAACTCCAGGGTTTACTGGCATGATTCTAACATGACTACATAAGCTATAAATGACAAAGTCATAAATATGTCAGATACGTACCAACACCACTCAGATATCTTTCTGCTATATCGCTCTACATCACACCTCTAAAATCAGATATTCTTTGGGGCACTGACACAAAATGAGGAAGACAAAATGTTCCTTTGTATTGCTATTCTGCCTGGTATCAAGAGCTTAACACCCTTCTAAGACACTTTTGAAAGCAGGAAAATAAGCAATGTACTCATTAGCAAATGGGTCATTTAGAGAGACTTAACCAGGTAGTCTGAAATACCTTAAGAATCAATAGGTGAGTACATCTGAAAATACAATGGAAACTAGTGGCAGCACTTAACAGCAGCTGAGCAGAATTCTTTGGAACACAGAATGATAATGACATGTTTGACTACAATTATTCACTCAACTAATGTTGACAGGAAGTAGTGAGTTGATATAAAATATGAAGAGGTAACAGCTGCCAAATGGATCATGTGTGTGATTGCATGTGGATGTGTAACCTACATTTCCTTAAGTAAAATACCTGGGAAGTCTTACGTCTTTATCGAAATGAAATCCTGGTTTTTGTTTTTTCTCTAAATTGCATCCGACATGTTACCAAGGCCAATGCCCCATTGAGCAGAATATCAAGATACCACGTTCCATCACTCACACAAGCTTTATCACTGAGTCATTATAAAACTGTGGGAGTCAGTATTTCCCATCTTTTCTTCTCTACCCAGAAGTGTTACCAGAGGTTCAGAGGAAAGTCACTCCAGTAGTAACCATAAAAACAAAGCATCACTGAAACAATGCTAGACCAGTGTGACTGTTGTATATCTGAACAGTCTAACGTAGTGACATTTTTGAAGCAGACATTACAAGACTAAAATACGGAGGAGAAGGAGAAGTATTAAAATATTTTTAATTCCAGAAATGGAAGAAGAGAAATTCAATGAAAGCAGACCGATTTCCAATCCTCACTCTTCCATTTTAGGAGCAGAAATCCATTTCTCAACAAATCTGTTTGCCAACTGGTAAACAGATCAGTAATGTTCAACAATCTTTAAATGAAATATTCTGATATTCTCCTGAAAAACATAACTTACTAAAGCTGCAAAATCCTAAATCACAGTTAATAAAGCCGTTTAGCTTCCACAATACTTCATTCAAATGTATTATATTCATACAGATAACATCTTCCCAAAAGAAATAAAAGATTCCTCCACAAAAAAAGGTATCAGTGTGCTGTACCACAGCAGGCACTCAAAATATCTACTACAACACAGCATAGTTTTCATAGATTATGATGCTACAAGAATATTGCATGTAGCCAGTGATGCCTCTTCCTCATTCAGATGTGGTCCAGCCACAGATGCAGAACTAGCTGAAAGATGTGTCATTTCTACACCAGACACACACTTGAGGTCATCACTATGACTCTAAGCGATTTAAAGCAACAGCATGTTATCACCTAGCCAACATTTCTCACATATACCAGGAAAAATGGTAAGTTCAGAGATGAAGTGGAACAAACACTCGAGAAGAAACAGTCTCACTCACTGTTCAATACGCGGGGAGAGGTACAGCTTAGGAAAAACCTGAGTGGCTTCTGCATCCTCAAAACTAACTGAGAGAAGTGCAACATCTTCTCCAGGGTCTTCATTCACATCCTGTATATAAGAAATAATAAATATAAAAGAGCAAGTAACAAACTGAGTACTTATAAGCTTACAGATAACAACTAGTAAGTCAAATACCAACTTATTTAGGAGATGCTTAACTGAGGAATCTAAAGTGGAGCCATTGAAAAACAGATTACAAGTGTATTATTTCTTACTACATTAACACGTAAAAGATATTTTGCCGTGCTTAATTCCCTTTGATATATTAAGCCAAATTACTGTGTTAGCAAGTGTGCAGTAGTGTAGCTCCTCTTCTTTAACCAGCTGACCTTCCTATTTCAGTAAAGATGCAGATTTCATTTTTAAGAATTCTTGGTTTAACACTAACATCTGATGGAAATGCCATAATTTTCTCTTAAATATTATAAGATCACTGAGTTATGACCACAGATTTTATATTTGTTATTGAAAGTATTACACGGTCCAAGATTGCTGCTGCATTCAACTCCTCATGTGGATGAAAAACATTTCTGCAATCAGAAATTTGTATCTAGAAGTCACTGTCCCCAACTTTCCTGCAAATTAAATGCACACATTACTTTCAGCAAAGACTGCATACTCTATAAAAACTACTGTAAGAAAAAAGCCTGAACATTCGTGCTAAATACCATAACAGCCAATCTTAATGCATTCAAAGTTGAGGCTTTCTTTGTATCAGAACAATCAGTTACAGTTTAGGGATCAGCTAGAACAAATTGTTTTTGGTTAGAACCTGACATCTCTCCAATTCATAAATCACATACAGTACAAACAAGTATATTTATGCTACACACAATTTAAGCTCTTGACCTCTAGTTAGAAACTAATGAGTTAGCAGTGCAGTCACCTTCATTGACAGCAAGTAACACTGTGCCACTTGCTGCTCACAAAGAAGTCCTTTAATGTGCTTGTGCATACGTACATAGCAACTCGCCAAGATGCATTTGTTTTTATCCGTTTTGGAAAAACAGGAGAGGAAATAGATAACCCGGCAGATATGTGCTCGAAGCAGGATCAACATGGTGCAGTGTGCCCTGCTATGCTCTGTCCCACAAGCAGCTGGGAGGAAGGAACATGCAAACCACTTAAACATTGTTAGGAGACCTTGCCCTATCTGGGGAGAAAACAAAAGTGACTGCTGAGTGGTTTCAGGAAGACTTGTGCCATTTGGAGCTTTGGCAGGGCTGAAACTGTTAACGTCCAGGGAGACTAGCCGCATACCAGCTATTACGTGCAGAACACAACATGCCAAGGAACTTAGTGATAAGCTGCAGGGAAGAATGGGTCTTAAAAAAGCTTAATTGTCTTAGATGAAAAATGAGATGGAGCTGACAGTGTTTTCTTAAATTCTGCCTTGCTGTGCAGCTCACTGCTGACAGCCGAAAGAAATGTCTATAAAATGGTCACGAGCACACTATGGCTGGAAATCAGAACACTGTTTTCACCTGCAGTTACAGGGCAACACATACGTAGCGGTGAGGACAAAAACCAACTGCTGTTCTGTTGGGGTATGATCAGTTTATGAATGGGATTATATGACATGGTTGCCTGTAACAGCTATGGA
This sequence comes from Pezoporus occidentalis, assembly GCF_034315485.1. Classification (NCBI taxonomy): domain Eukaryota; kingdom Metazoa; phylum Chordata; class Aves; order Psittaciformes; family Psittacidae; genus Pezoporus; species Pezoporus occidentalis. Next base: position 2,495,417 of record NW_026915836.1, read on the forward strand.
CAAGATCTTGCGATCCACGATATTCCCTTCAGTGTTACATTTCCAAGTGATACTAGATCTAAAGTAGAAAAAACAGCACAAATTACAAAATCTTTTTCAACAAGACAAACAACAATAAAAAACACCTAAGAGTGCAATCCCCTACAACCTTTTCCCCTGTATTTCATGTATTTCTGACATCAAGGCAAAAAAATTAACTTCGGAACAGCTTTGACTCCTGAAGCTGAACATGGCATTAACTGTTATTTCCCATTAATTTGCTAATTGTCAATCAAATGAAAAGAACTATTGAGACAGATTAAGCAGTAATACTAATGATTAAAAAGATTTTATTTCAATGGGCATTCTTCAAGAGATGACAAGTACGTATAATTGTTTTGCTGATGAGAAGCTCAACATGAGCTGGCAGCGTGCACTTGCAGCCCAGAAAGTCAACTGTATGCTGGACTGCATCAAAAAGAGTGTGACCAGCAAGTCGAGGGAGGTGATTCTTCCCCTCTACTCTGCTCTTGTGAGACCCCGCTTGAAGTATTGCATCCAGCTCTGGAATTCTCAGTACAGGAAAGACCTCTGATCCAGGTATTTCCTACTTCACAGTATTTCCTGCTGTAATTGAAAACTGGGAATTTACTGGCCACTAAACAGAGGGCTGGAGCACCTCTCCTACGAAGACAGGCTGAGAGAGTTGGGGTTCTGCAGCCTGCAGAAGAGAAGGCTCTGGGGAGACCTTAGAGCAGCTTCCAGTGCCTAAAGGGAGGCTACAAGAAACTGGAGAGGGACTTTTCATAAGGGCTTGCAGGGATAGGACAAGAGGGAATAGTTTTAAAACCTAAGAGGATAGTTTTAGATTAGACATCAGGAAAAAATTCTTAACTATGAGGGTGGTGAGGCACTGGACAGGTTGCTCAGTGAAGCTGCATCCCTGAAAGTGTTCAAGGCCAGGTTGAATGGGGTTTTGAGCAACCTGGTCTAGTGGAAGGCATCCTTACCCATGTCAGAGGGTTAGAACTAGATAATCTTTAAGGTGCCTTCCAACCCAAACCATTCTATGATTCTATGATATAATACACTGACTCATATACATATACAGCTCTTCTGATACCTTATTTTTGTTTGTAATTTTTTTTACATAGTTTGTTTTTACAGAATAGAACCCACGTGCATTTTACAACCTGCATGGACAAAGCCAAACGTACGTAATCTCGCATGTAGTATTGGTGCTTAAGTTAACGTGCATATACAGATTGACACCACACATAAGACCAGTTTCTAGAATACCACCCAGGTGCTTACTGATCAAAGAAAATCAAAACAAGAAAACAAAAAATAAACCCCCAAAAATGTTAGGTGAACACCACCACAGCAGCTATTAACCCATACGGTATTACTACATTGTATTTTCTACACCCACTAGTGGCTTTTTTAGTATGAAGACTTATGCCAGGGGAAAAAAAACCCACCATACAACAACATAAACCATCACAGTACCTTTGCATGTTAAGCTGAAACTGATGTGTGTAGTAAGAACAATAAACTGAGATGGGATTTTTTGACAAACACCCAACAAACACTACTGCAACTCCTGTTGCCAGCACAGCACTGCATGTGTTCATGCAGCTACTGCCCAATGTGAATCTGAGTGAGGAAACTGGCATTCTTCTGTAATTACCACTATTCAAATGGATGCATATTTTCCACTCCAAGAAATGAAAACTGTAACTTATGAAAGACCCCAAAGCCCTTCATTCCTGTAGGTTTTAAAAGATGCCATGCAGTAACACCATGAAGCTGCTCTACCTTACTGCTCAGGTGGCTGCAGGTTTACACACATTTATGACAAAGGCCCTTCTATCTGACACCATACTATTTATTCCTTTCGGACCTCGTTACTTTCATTTATGCGAGAATCTGCTTGGTAGAAATGCATTCAACCCTAGTGCATTTGTTACAACTGTCGTTTATAAAACTAAACCAAAGCCACATGTCTTACAGATAAACTATGGAAAGCTTTTCAACTGATAGACCTTTTTTGTGTTGTCTGTGCCAGCCATAACTTAACTCCTTCAGTGATTTCCCTCCTGGTCACCTCTACAAAACCTGTTAGTGACTAGGTGCAGAGATAAATCCTTACATCACCAGGCAATGACATTGCTCCAGAACACACGTTGAGATCCTTCCACCATTACACCAAAAGGGTCCAAAGGCAAAGGTTGTTTTAATGCTTATCAAACTCTGCCCAGGCAGTGCATTCCCCTTTCCCACTTCTGCATGTGTGTTTCTCTCAAAGAAGAGGCCAGATTTAAATAGAGCAGAAAAGAAAAAAATCACCTCTCTTTTTATTTTTCAGCTGGCTTCAAAAGAGAGAGCGACATCCAATTTCTTTGGCAATATTATTTCCTTTTAGGAAAAAAAGAAAGAGACTGCTGAACTAAAGACACATTTTACAATATTTAAGTAGCCATGCTCCTTCTCATAATTTGTATTTAACTCGCAGCACAATGTTAGAGGAGTTAAATACAAACGTTTTCTTAACACGAAAAACTGATTTTGTGAACATTAAGAATGGTAATTTTCTATAAACGTTAGCATCCAAGGCTAGAGCTGCCACATTAAAGTACTGTTTTACAGTCACAGAACTTCTTCCACACAAGGCTCTACGGAAGGTATTATTAAAATGTACTTCCACTGAACAGAGAACACAATCTGGGCCACAGGAATTTTGAGGCTGAAAAAAACTGGATGTTTGCAAAAATGCTTGAAAACAGTAGTTGAGCACAGGATAATGCACACCTATGAGTTCTTCCACAACAGTCTCATGCTTGATAGTAAAAAAAACCTCTCTAGCACACTGCAGCGTAAAAGATCCAACATGGATTTTCATGGTGCCTTTCTGGCATTTCCCTACCATGTGCTTTTTTAAAGAAAAATAATCTTTTCTTCATTTTAGGAAATGCACATTCAAATCAAACAGAGAAAAAAAAACCCTGGATGCACCATTTTACACTAAAAATCAACAGTTTTCCTTCTCAAGAACTGCAAGGGGTTGCCTATATTTACAGGATACTTTGCACAGTGTGGACTGGTCCTTGACTGAACCTCCAAAGTACTGTGTAAATGCAAAATACACATTGTAAAGCAATGTGGTGAGAAAGGAACAAAATACCAACAAACCTAAAGGTTTTCAACCCATAGGCTCTTTTTTCCATTGCAGAGACCTTCTAGCAAAAACTTTGTGTTCACAAAAAAAAACAGAGAGAAAGCTCGGGTATTTCAGTCTAATGTACCCTTAGTCTCCTTAGCCAATGCAGATGAAAGCTTCATTAAGTGTGCATGTTTGAAGCTGAAGAACAAGAGGCCAGGTGAAAATACAGCAGCACAGAACAGATGAAAACAGCAGTTTGATGTGATTTCAGATTTGTTTTCCCCTCAAAAACCTTTAGGAAAAGACTTCAGGTATCTGAAGACTCCAAAGTAAAACTTCAAATCTTGCTTCTAATTATACCAACACTGTCTAAAACAACCATTTGTTAGTCTTTATTCCTATCAATCAAAATAAACATCAAAGCATGCATTTGAATGTTACAGCTGCTCCCGTTGCAAGATACTTAATCTTTTTACAGAGTTCATATGAGCAGTTTATGAAAATTGCCATCAAAACCACTTTAAATACAGCATCCAAACGGCATTGTTTTCTTGTATCCTACCTACTGTAATTGAAAACTGGGAATTTACTGGAACTGACAATTTATTATGAGTCAGATGCTTGATAGCCAGTCCAACCAAAACATCTGCTCCACACAGTCACAACTGCTATAACCCATTTCCTCTTGTGCCTGGAGTCCAACCAAGTTGTACATTGCAGTTCCTTTTCCTTAAAGATGCAGAGTCTGGAAAACCAGTTATTACCTTTTCTTAGCTATCAACAAAGAATCCGTTGCAACCTTTGATTAGAGTACTCTTTCAAGAGGAGGTATTTCTGTATTTGGCATGCAAGCGCAATTCCCTGCAGCAAATATCAATGCACAAAGTGGAAAGTGACTGCAGGCACATCCCAGGTAGTGGAAGGACCTGGTTTTGCATGGAAGTGGAAGACTTGAAAAGTAAGGGACTTAAGGCTGGGAGGAAAGTGCACAGTCAGTTGAAGCACAGTATCTAGCTCAGCACAATTAACTGTAAAGTCAGAACTGAGAAGAAAATAACTTTAGAATTTGGTAGAAAAGATAGGAAAGATGTGCAGGAAGAGCACTGTCACACTTTGGGAAGGACAAGCAGCTTCAGGCCTTGGGGATGGCAGGAAATGAGACAAGGGAACAGGGCTTCTTGTAGGGTTAAGTTAGTACAGTAAGTGCAAGCAGCAACTGTTTTGGGGATAAAAGTGAGGTAAGGAAGAGGACACAAACTGTTCGACCTACAGAATGTGTTCCAAGGCTAGGCTGGATTGAGAAACCCAGTCTAGTGGAAAGTGTCCCTGCCCATGGCAGCAGGTTGGAACTGGATGAGATTTAAGGTCCCTTCCAACCCAAACCATTCACATTTCAACTCAGACAATTTACAGCTTACATGATGGATGTTGGGAGAAGGTGGAATAGAAAGGCAGAATACAGATGAGAGCACAGTGGACTGTGGAGGCGCTGATCTTAGCATCCAGCTTATGATATGTGGAAGTCTTAACAGACACTTACTTGACTGGTACCACTCAGCCCTACCAACTCAGCTAGCTTCACTGGAGTGTGAAATTTATACTGCATGATCCCTTCTGGAGGAAAAAGGTCTCCAGAGCATAAATGCATGAGAACAACATGCATTCAGAAAGGTAATTTATCTTAGGGTCAAACTTAACCCCATGTAATTGTGTGCAATTCAAACCTGTAATGAAACCATACTAACAACTGATCAGAGAAGTAAGCAACAGAATTTGTTGAAACTGAAACGTGAATTGCACCAGAGAAGAAAACACTTATTCACTTTATTGGTACTAATGGGCTCCTTGCATCACACCAGTTAGCAAAGTTTGGCCTTTTCCCTCCAAATGACAGTGTGCAACCACAGGAAAAACAACTGTCAAATAAAGCACAAGCAACTTGTACGCTTGCTGCATAGCAGTGTCACCAACCAGCTTTGATACAAGCAGTTACATGTTCTCCCAACCTTTTTCTACATCTAATGTTTTTTTAGAAATATAACAAAACACACTAGGGGAAAGCAGGCAAAGGAATGTGGCAAATGAGACTGAGAAATCTGCTTCACTCCAGGGAGAATATGCAATTATTCCAGGAAATTCTTTCTCCTGTCTTCCAGGAAACCCACCGGGTCTGATCAAGGAGTGCTGGTTCTTTAATGAAAACAAAGGCAGCTACCTTGCGTGCACTGCCCATGGCATCAAAGCGTTCCAAATGCAGCCATTCTCCCAAAGTAACGCAACAGAATGCTTGCAGTGTTCAGTCAGGGCAGAGAGCACATTTGAACCCAGTGTAAAAGTTCCATGGAAATAGTAGTCTAGGAACAACTTTGCAGAATCTGAAGAGTGAGCTTCTAGGACAATGTACCGAGTTTTTTTTCATTAAAACAGAATTAAATTAAGCATCAAAAGTAACAGCAAGACCTCCACGTATATCACTGGGCATTGATAAGCAAATATTTTTAAGCAAGCAGTATTTTCTTCAAGTGTGAGTAACATCCCAGGATTTTTTTTCATTGCCATTTTTTGTTCTGCTTTGTTTTCAGACTTTTACACATAAATATATTGTGATTCCCTACGCCAAATCTGGTTTGCCTGCACCATTTTCTTTTGTCATGGCAATTTACCACTACTTCCACAATAGGATTGACCATCTCCATTAGGTAAAGAATGCTGTTAGGAAAAGTGTAAGAAAAAATAAAATGGTTAAGAAGGAAGAATAACATTCTTGTCCACAAAAATACATACTAGATACATAACTTTCAAGATTAATGTAATTTAAATGGATAAAAACTAATTCATTCTGACACCAGATAAAGTTGTGGCGATACGTTCACCACAACTGTTTCCTTAAGCCTGAAAAACACAATCTCAGAAAATAAGGTAGATTTCAAGGGTCAAAATCATGTTTTGGTAAGTTTGGGACTCAAATTGGAAACAACCCATGTGCGGCACAGTCTAAACTTTATATTGGGTGCGGTCTAAAATTAGTATTTCTGAACTGATTTCAAGTGAGCTAAAATGTTTCTACATAATCATTTTTATATATAAGAAATACAAAATACATTTGCAAGCAAGGACCATACCATTCTGTTGACTGAATCCAAGTCCTCACCAAACAACTGCATTTATTGCATATGTTTTAATGACACTACAGTAGGGTATATTTTATATTTTTAGAAGAGACTGATATCTAAGATGCTTGTGATCTTAAACTTCAGTTTGCTCAATGAAACTTAAGTATTCGCTCTACCTACTCCAATATCAGGTGTCACACTCAGATTAAAATAAGATTAATAAACTACATTCACATAGCTAGGAATGAATCTGCAAATGAATTAGAATAAAGATAACACAAAATATTAGGAATCTACACTTCTGTGAGGTAATCTCAGACTTTTCCCCATGCATTCAGGAAAGAGTGCTTTTGTTTCCCAGGACCTCGATTTACTCAACACTACACAGGAGTGCTTAATTTCTGTTTTACTTCTAATTTCTAAGCAGACCAAATAAGTCAGAATAAAACTCTACAGTTTTACCATCAAAAAAGTAGGTTAACTCGAACACACCCCCTTATTCTAATGAAGTTCTGTAGGCAGGAAAGGGATTCCAACACCACCACATCTTTCCTAAAACCTCAGGCAAAGCACCTTGAGGTTGACAGAAACAGCTGCCTCTGCCATTACCGGCTGATAATGGGATGAACAGTGTTCAGAGAGTCCAAAGCTTAGCTTTCTATAGTGGGCACATTGCTCATTCTTAACTAGTGAGCAGCAGCTGCATCCAGTCAGACCAAGCCAATGTTGCCATGCCTTGATAAACAACTTTTCCTTTTTAAACCAACCAGCACAAAAACAAATTCCTGAAAAGCAAAATCTTTTTTTTCCTACCAATACAGTGACAGACACACTGATTCCGGGCAAGTACTACATTCAGTTGTATGCTTTTACACTGTTGTATGCATTTTTAGTGCAGGGAGGACTCCTCTTCACCAGTGTTTTAGATGTTCACTACTTTTCATTTGAGAACTATTAAGATTTATAATGTAGTAATATAATTAATTCTAGGACTTCTGTGAGGGCTCAGAAACTCTCTGTATTACTTTGCCACGTGCCATGGTATTTCCTTGCTGACAACAGTCACAAAGACATTTACTTCACACTTAATTCTGCATTGCTATCTACTTTTTACACTCCAAATACTGACAAGAACTGTACTAGGAAATAAAAATGTAGCTCAAACCCCAATGTTCAAGGATGCTGATGTTCAAAGACCATGAGACAACTTTTTTGTGTGTGTATGTATACATACAGTCTTAGTTACCGGAAACAATGTAAAGTGCATTTATAATTTTGCCAAATGTAAAAGCCCACTTTCAATGCTCTCAGAAACAAGTAAATAGAAATAAAAAGAAAACACAAAAATACTTTCCATTTAAATGACTTATGGCAGGTCACTTTCATGTAGTTTCTTTCTCTAAAAATCTCCCAAAGCTATCAAGCTGCTTCCTCAGCTTGCAGTACGATCCATTTCTTAATGTAAGCTAGTTTTTAACTTGCTTTTCCAGATAATGACACATGCCGCTTAGAACTCAAATCCTTCACTAGGATTCCACTGAGACTCGAATCTCTCCAACCATCTCTTCAGACGACTGGGCTATAATTTAACCAGAAAGTAATATTCACATTCTTCTCCCCCATTTCACTGATTTCCCATCTCTTTAAAAATAGTAATGTCATTGCAGAGGCCAAAGAGCAGTGATCCCATTTCCAATGAAAACCAAGACCTAATAAATGCCCAAGTACTTAACTAAAGTGCAAACAGATCACTAATACAGTTCAAAATAAAATCATTTTCCTGCAAAGTCAACTTTCTAATTAACAAATATAGCTTTCTCATGCATAGGTATCTATACTTTATATATGTAAGTTGACAAAACAAACAGATTAGTATACAGGGCTGAAGAAGATTCTGAGGTAATAATTCGTTGGGAATACTGCAATACGTTTGAGCAAGTAAGGACACTAGGTACAAAGCTAAGTCTCAGAACGACAGCATGACACTAATGAGAAGGGTTTTTTAAGTTAGTGAAATGGCTCACTGATACAATTAATAAATCTCACAAGAAGAAAAAAAGAGTAAAAGTTAAATACAGTTAAAGAGAGACACCAGTGATAAGCATTTCTGTAACCATGTTGAAGTTGGAAGTCAGCATCAACATTTATTTCTTAAATCAATCCAACTTCTATAAAAGCTTTTCCCTCTGCTCTCCACAGATTCTTTTATGTTCCTGGTTCAGTGAATATCTCTGCAGAATCAGAAATACTATAGATTACATGGGTCACAACATGAACGCCAGAGTAAAGCCATATCCTGAGATGTATCTTCAGTGAACCAGGAAGTACCAACAAGATTTCACAGATGAAAAAGTGAATAATCAAAGTGTAAGGTGAAAACAAGCAAAGTTACACTTGCTCAGTGGTCTCTCAACATCGCAGCTTAGCACTGCTGACCTGATATAAAATATGAAACATTTTGTTTTAAAAAAGGTACCAATATTAAAACTATTAATTGCTGTGAATAGCTATGTCAACTGCTGCTTCCCGAAAATAGGAGTGTTTCTTACTGAAGTCTACAGCACTTTTGATTTACAAATTATTCTTATGCATTTCCATTTCAAGTGTATAACATTTACATTTATTTTCCAGAGAATTCTATTACCCCTTTGTCCCATTATTACATTTATGTCTACAGGATCTTAAAATAAAAGAGTGTCTGTGGGGCATTTTCGGCTTTGTACAAAGAACATGCACGTCAGAGCATCTTGTCCCATTCAGTTCTATTTACAAACGCTCACCATTCCCACAAACAACATACTTGGTGCAGTCGTGCACACAAGTGTGTATGTGTATAGATGTCACAAAGAAGAAAAACACAACTTTTTTCTTGCTTTTTTGTGAAGGTGGATCCTGCTACAGGTGGTAAAAGCAGAAGGAACGACAGATAAAAGCTGCATTACTCAATAATGACTGGGACATTGGTCTTTCAGAGTTCACTTCTGTAATAAGCATATAAATCAGACGCACAATGTGAGGAAAAATTCACAGGGATACTCTTTGTTCTATATATAAGAAAGTCACATTCTGTGCCAAGAAAGGTCTCTGGAGCCTATAGAGTGAGACAGGAACTCCGGTACCTCAGCATACTGCTCAGGTTAAGGTTGACCTATCTATTGTTATTTACCTTGCCCAAGACAGTGCCTGAAACACAGGGTGTTCAGCTCTGATGTGGCCCAAATAAATTAAACTGGTAGTTGCTAGAATAATACATCACATATTTCCAGATCAAAGACTGATTCTAGCACTGAGATTTCCCTGGTGATTCACAAAAGATCACCAGATCTTTTCCCCTACCTGTTTCACTACTGCATACATCACAAAACAATGCAATTTTGCTGTTCAAACTTCATAACTGATGGGGTTCAACCGGGTTCCTTCCTGCTTTTATGAACAGTTAGTGTGGACTGACAGACAATGCTAACTCCTTCACTTGCCACTTCTTTGTGGACCTCAGCTCCCCTTCAGGCATCAGTTTCAAAAGAATGCAGTCCCTCATTTGTGTCATATATGCACATCTATAGTGGGACCCACTGTGACAGTTCTTTGGGGACAAAATATTAAGAATTTTTAAAAGACCTTTATAAAATAGCATAAGAACACCAACGTAGCTGCCAGCTTAAAAAACCCTGAGAAGTCAATACTTCAGATGCCACCCTAAAAAAAAAAACATATTAAAATTAGTGGTGTTAAAGAGCAGTATTTAAACTCCCATGTACATTAGCAAGCCTCAAGTCTGACAACACTGAGCCTTTTCTACTAAGAAGAAAACAGTTGTGTTTATCAGTGACAAAATCGTAGCCAATAGCATTTTAAGGATCAAGGGAGAGGAAAGATTCACTTTGGATGCATGCTGGGAATTCTCTAAAACTGCTAAATTCAGGTCAGTTTTTCTAATTAATCTTGCCACCATCAGCAACTTGCTTTTTGCAAGCGTATGTAAAATTGCTTCTGCTGTCGTGGTATCTCGTGCAAAATTCCTCTTTTTTACTTTATGGTGTTTTTCTGGAAATAAAATGTGTCTCATCATCTACTTTAGGGTCCAAGCATAATTTTAGAAGCCTATCTTGCTATTATCGAAGAACAACTGAAGTTTTGGTCCCCTGTTTGCACTTTGTACACTGCACATCCATGGTAGTGACAGAAGAAAACCCTCTACATGCATGTTCTGCCCCACGCAATACATAATGTTCTACTTTTCCACTTCTTTGGAAGCAGAGAAAAAATGCTGGAGAAATGAGAAGGGTTAATGAAAACACTTTAAGACCGATATCGACCTAGGTTCAAATAAACAGTTGAGAATCACTGCTTTAACCATAAACATTGCTCAAGTTCTAGCCATGAGATAAAGCTGTCTGAAAGTCCACTCTAATTAAGACCGAATACATTAAGCAAACCCACTAACTAGCGGCAATATGTTCTCTTTAAAACCTAACAGGAGACTCTGACCCTTTGTAGCGTCATAATTGAAATAGCATACAATGAAACATCACCACATGGAGAATCCCAGAAACAGGTGTAACTTAAGCTCTTGTATAACAGAAAATGAAAACTTACCAATTAAAACTGTGAACTTAGTCACAGACATAGGCTGAGTATTTCAACAGAAACGTTTAGGAGCTATCCACGGAGCATGTGAATATTTTGTCATTGCAATTAAAGGAACTGTTAGGCATTGACAGTGAAATCCAGCATCATCTTACTTTTACTTTACAGCTATGCAGAGACCGGACCTTCCTTTGTGTTAACTTCACAGTTACACAGATTATATAGCCATAGGATTAAACTAAAAAGTCTGCTAGCAAAGTGACAGCCATATGTCTCTGTTATGTGCACTTCATTAGCAATGTAACAACTTGTGTTTAAGTGAAAATCATAACTGACCTGACTTCAAATAAATCTATCTGCATTTTTATTGATATTTATAAAAGCAAGAACAAATTGTCAATTTAACGATTTATTTTAAAAAATTAAATTTGTGCTTACACTCAGTACTTACCTAAGCTTTAAATCCAATAAATGCTACTGCAATCCTAGCATCACTGAAAACAGTAAATCCAGGAAAAGGATCAGTCTAACTGGAAATACAAACTCAAATCAGACTGGTTTCATTCTACAATCTAACTAGAGCTCCATAGAGTTACACACACTGGGAATGGACCCTCAGTTTTAGTTCTAGTAGGTGATACTTTCAAAGGTGTAGCTATTTGTTATAATAAAGTTTATTGTATTTTGGCTAAATTAGTGTCAAACAATTAAAAAATAGCACTAACTGCAACCCATGGTAAAGTGCTCCACAGCCAAGTATGTTAAAAGTTATTTAAAGAAATGATATGCCAATATATTAATCTTCACATTCCTTTCCACAATGTTATCATCATGATGACAAGCTCCTTAGATATACCCATGGCATATGCAGGTGCACATACACACGAGTTTATACAGGTTCTTTCAACACAAGTTATGCTCTAGTTACCAGACAGACACTATGGTAAACAGCTTAAATGAAACAGAAGTGAAGATCTTTCTATCCTCTCCATTTTTGCTGCTTCATTTGGGATCCATACTACAGTCTTGCCAAGTTCTGACCTTTCAAGCCCAGTTACTCACGTCATGAACACAGACTTCCCATTAACTATGAAACTCAAGACCTCCCCTCTCCACACCATATCGTTAACCACTTGGTCTGCAACAAGGGCTACTACTCCCTCCACTTACTGGCACCACAGCGATGCCCAGAAAGCTCTGTTTAGATCAAGCCTTTGTTACTCTTGACAGGTACCCAAGTCTCTTCAATATTAAACAGAAATTGTCAAATATTCTTTGGAAATAACCACTGTCCTGGCTCCCTGTGAGTAAGTGCTTTGTAACCCCTATACTCTACGTCAATCAGTATGAAAACTTCCAGAGTCTTCCAGTTTTCCAACAGGCTTACTCCTGAAACTGATTTCCAAGCTGGGCTTTAACACTCCCACTTTCATCAATGGCAATATATATACTTAGATAAAAATGAAACTTTCAACATTTTCCGAATGCTCGGTAAAGAAATAATGCCATTTCTTTTGTCTTCCTCCACTTTCAATTCCTCACTATCCTAAACTAACTGAAGTGCTTTATAAAGGTTTAGTTGGTTAGTAAGTTGTTTTCTTAATATATTTTTTATTTCCATGGTATAGATGATCTTTCTGGGAACAGAAGCTTCAATTGCTTGAGTCCCTTGAGCCTGAAATACAAGCTGGTTACTTGAACACATCTGTCTTGGTTTTTACTCAGAACAACTGCACTTACTTGACACTAGTTTGTCTTAAAACTACCCTGTGTCCACATAGATGTGCTTATGGTAAGAGGTTGTCTGTTTTTAATAAATATAGAACAGATATCCTTTTCCACTAGGTCTAGTCAACACCTACAGCTTTGTTTGTATTTTCTTCCCCAAAAACTTTTCTTTCATTCACTCTGAGAGCAGTTTAAACTCCACTGCATTAATCAAGGATTGAGTGTTCCCACATTAAGAAATATTCTCTGCAGGTATTTTTGTATCTTTGAAATTGGTTTCCAAGATGCTTTACATTAAAACTTTAATCTTCACAAGATTACTATAATTATTAGTTGCACTGTAATAACTGGTTTTGTGGCAACCACGTGTTTGATGCTCTATTGTTAAAAGAGGAGCAGTCCCTTTTATAAGTCTTTACTATCTGGAAGGCAGATGTATAAAGATACCAGGAGAGTCCAGAGACAAAAATAAACATCCCATTTTTTTCCTAATATTTGCTTGCTTTGTATTGTAATTAACTCATTTTCTATAGCTCTCACAACAAATTATCTTAGAACAAGAGAAGGAACTAACTGAAGGGCATTTATTTCCAGAGCCAGTTTTACTCTGGAACATACTGATATGCGAGGTACAGTTACTTGAGAAAAGGGGAGAACAGACACACTCAAGACAACATAATCACTGATGCCTCGTTTCCTTAGGAAACCAAGCTAAAATTAGTTAGATGAACATTGTGTTCTTTCTGAAATTCTCAAATATGGTAGGTAAACCCTTGACATAAAAATGTATGAAGCAGTCATTCACAGAATTGTCTTCGGAGGATGGCAGCAGTACCCCATTCCTTCTAGAGGCTGGCATTTCCAATTGAAAAGCCAACTCCTGAGAAACAAAAACGGGAGTCTGTGTTGTACAAGCAGATATATGTCCGAGATGAGTATGGCACATACTTGTGCAGCAAGTCCATAGGCTGCACTTAAGGTTCAGTAAGCATAGAAAGCGGAGGCTAAGGACTGACAGTGAAATGTTTGTACAGCTCCTCAGAAAGCGACATCCATTCACTATCTGCAAAAATAGTTTCAGACAAAACATCTTGATTTATAGGAAGATTAAAAACAAAACATGAGGTAAGTTTGAACTGTAAAGAGGTTCAAAGTCTGTAAAAATGGCAGTCCTCCTGGGGGGGAGTGAGCAGAACTTAGATTATTTTTCCTTGTTTGAAATGATTTTTGGAAACAGAAAAACTGGACAGCTGTTAGTGGGAGAAGAAAGGAGAAAGAGTGGCACAGACATTTCTAACTTGAATCAGCCTATAATGTACTCCTTGAACAAAGCACGTGAGGTCTTCTCTTAGTGCCTGCTGAAGAAAATTAAGACGATGCTACTGAAAACTTCATACTTAGGTTGGTGAACACCCACACACTTAAAACATACACACTTAAAACTACCACGCTGTAGCAAAGGTGCTACACTTTAAATCACCTTTCATAAACAACTGTCTCCTCTTTGTTTCAGTTCAAATAAAGTACTTCAGTGCACTGTTAACATGAATTATATACTGCATTCTTCAATTCTGAAAAATGCTTCCATTTCACTCTGTTTACGGAAGAGACCTTTGTCAAGCTGCTAACTTGACTATACAATAGCCCCTGGTGGACTAATTGGCAAGAACACAGAAATGTGTTTTCTTTGAAGATCACAGATACTGTATTAAGATTAGGTTTTGAAAGAGGAAATACTTTGTTTGTCTTCATGCTATAGATCATTTCTAGTTATAGTCCTTGAATTTTCCATTAATTTCCTATGAAATATGAAGTGGTATCATTCTTGTTCGATCGTATTTTCATTAAAGAAATAATAGGTAAAATGCATTATCCAGGACAATGAATGGGACCACAACCTACTAGATAAGTGACATAATGCACTGGCTCTTACAAATATTTTTCTTGCAATCTTTGATGCTCATGATCAGTTCTTTCAGCTAAAAAGAGTTATTCTTAGAAGAATATGTACATTCCCAGTGACCTAAACACTGTTCTTTAATCTAACATAGTAAAACTATTGTTAATGCAAAGTCTAATAGGAGATCCTTTTTCTTGGCTGTAATTCTCCAGGAAACTTAGGTAATGGAATCAAAAGCTTGAGCTTTAAACAGGTGCTGGCACAAACGTAGCTGCAGTAACCGGAGCAACCGTAGCAATGTTGTAGTTACCTGGTGTCTGCTCACTAGACCGGACTCATTTGTTTTTATAAGCCTTAGGCAGTTTGTGAATATATCTTTGCACTAATTCCCACTTAAAGTTGGATTTAATTATACAAATTTAGGATGTTACAAATCTCACCAGAACTAAGACACCATTATTATTCTAACAAAGAAATTAAGTAGATATTTGCCAACTTTTACAAGATCCCATGTTAGAGGACATCGCCAATAAAGTAAATACTGATCTTGAATTTCATTTCTCTTAGAAATGATGCCACTTCCTATATTTTGAATTGGTGAAAACCTTCTGCCTGCCATATTTTATCAAGAGCTAACTTTTTGTTTGTTTGGTTGGCTTTTGGGGGATGTTTTTTGGGGGGCAGGTGGGTTTGGGTTTTTTTGGTTTTTTTTTTTTGTTTTTAACAAAGAAACTTCAGTATCCTCCATATTTCAGCACCTGGAAACATAAGGATGCATGGTCTGAGGGTACCCAGCTGCGATACTGAGAAAACTAAATTACCCTCATTAATTAAGGAAAAAAACCACCAAACAACAAATAAAAATAAACAAACAAAAAAGACACTCAAAAAGAAAGATAACAAACTTCTGACACTGGTACCAATGATAAGATAGGCATGAATAAGACTGATCTGCTTTGGGACTTAAAGTGTCGTTCTGTCTCAAAGGCAGCACTTCATTTAGTTCTGAATCTACAATCCGAAGATAAAACAGGTCTTGGACATCATACAGCTTCTCCAGGCATACAGAAATTCCAAGGATGTTGCACAGAATGCTGTAGGTATGACCAACTTAAACGGGGGAGTTAGGCTGGATACAACAAAGAAATTCTTTACTGTGAGAGTGCCGAGGCACTGGAACAGGTTGCCCATGAAAGCTTTGAGCAACCTGGTCTAGTGGAAGGCATCCCTGTCTGTAGCAGAGGGGTTGGAACTCAATGATCTTTAAAGTCCCTTCCAACCCAAACCATTCTAGGATTCTAAGGTACCCTCCGATACTACTTCTGAAGGCCAAGATTCCTTATTTATTATGCTTTCTACTCAAGAAGTAAATGAACCACATAGAAGGAAGGTCTTGCTCCCATTGATGCAGTGGGGGCTTAGCACAATTTGTAGTAGGTAAGGAAGATGATAGAAGCCACTGTCTTAGACGAGCAAGGACTGAGCTCTGTGTTGAGAAAACTGGGTTATTGCAGAAGTAATCGTGACTGGTTTTTCAATCTTACCAGAGCAGATACTACTGATACCAGCAATCCAGACACTGGTAACAGGCACCGCAGTACTGGGAATACCAATGCTTGTGAACTGATAGTTGGTATAATAAAACTTAATACATAAGTTTCATTCACAGACTGCTGAATCATGCATAGGGTAAGTTAGGGGAAGACATAAAGAACTGAGGCCATTCCTAAACTGAGGTTTGGTTTGATCAGCCTGACACAACAGCTTGAGTTGCTGTTTACATCTAAAGGCCTGAATGTTTATTTGCCAATGAAATCAAAGCAAGCAGGACAATGAAGTCTCACCACTGAAAGTCTACTTAATTTTAATGTTAAGTGAACCTGATGCATGCCAGTGCTCACATGGATAGATTATAATGTAATTTCCACTTTCTTCTGCTTAATTTTAACATCTTGAACTGACATTATATAGTTTTTTAAATAAAGCAGCACAAAAGCATTTGCAAAGTACTTATCATGCAAAACACTTGTAATCCTAAATTCGTACATACACATACATTAAGCTGCTGATAGCAATTCCAACTATAATTAAAATGGACTGAAAAAGCATTTAAAAGATATCCTATGACTAAAGCAAACCTTAGTGTTTAAAGCAAGTATTTCCAGCCTTTTCCGTTTGGTTGAAATTAATAAAATTGCTCATTTCCTCTCTCTCTCCAGCATTGCTGTATCAAAGGATATTACTTGAAGATTTTAAAACTTCTACTGAATGACAGCTCCTTAAATTGTGTAAAGTTCAACCATGATAAACAAATACTCAAATGGACAAAGATTAGCACACAGAACAGCTTGGGCCCACCTCTAAATAAATATCAGACTAAATTTAGGTTGACAGCCACAACTAAATTAGCACATAAAGTAGTTACAGTATTTGATAGTTCATGCCTTCAAAATCACAACTACCAAAACCTATTTCTGATCTATCACTACATGACTGTAGACAAACTTCATAAACCAGTTTCCCAGTTTTAAAACACGGAGACTGATACATCTTATCAGTGATGTGCCAGTCCTTAAGTCAGTATTTCTGACCTTTTAGATCCTGACTGCAAAGTTCTCCATCAATGCAGCAGAAAGAAAGCCTATTAATCTTAATTTAACTACTGAAAAAAACTCAAGTTGCAGAAGCATTTCCAGTATCAGACAGCTATCACTGACAGCACAAAATTCTTTTAACAGAAAAAGAATGAAAGAGTAATTCATTTGATGAACCAAATTTCAGCCTGATGTATTTATAGGTGCAATAAATCCCTGAAAACAGGATTCATAATATTGATGGAGAAATATTGAGACAAACTCTAAACTATTAATGGTGCAAAAGACACCACTTCAAATGCTTTTACCTGTCTGAACCAGTTTTGCTGCTTTGACACACCCACAATGCTTGTATGTATTTATCCCTCTGAAACACAGAACAAGCATATAACACAAAGAAGCCTTTATATATAATGCCATATAATTATCCTTCATATTTCAGATGGTTTGAAAATCTATGTTTATGAATATAGTTCTGTGATCATGTTCCTATTGACTTCAATGAGGGCAGAATACACCTCTTGGAATTAAAAACTCAGTTGTCTCTTGACTGGCCCCAAATCCACCAAATGGGCCATTAGAGCAGCCTTGCCATAAAAGCATCTGAAATATTTGTTTTTAAGAAATTGCATGCAACTGGTTTCATAACAGGAGTCATAATACTTCTTGCCTTGATCACTTTCCAGGATCATAAACCTCTTCTTTTTTTCCTAACACAAGCACGGGGAAATGAATCTACTAGCTAGTCCTTTCCCACAATATGAAGTGTAATGAATATTTCTTTGCAAAGCAGGGAAAAACCACCAACCATGATGTACACACTTGCTCTCCACTTCAGACAAAACACTGGTTTAAAGCTAGAGATCAACTACTTTTTATTGTATTTGAGTATGTCAGGATTCCTTGTTTCCACATGCAAGTGACTTGATTCTCATTACTGAATAACCAGTTACTCAGACTAACTGTACTATTATTTCCAGTATTTGTGTAAGAAAAGATGAGAAGGAAAAGTCAGTGAAGCCACAGCATTATTCCAGAAAATTATATGGCAATATACATTCCATACTGTGTACTTCTCTATAAATATATAGCTTTGTAGGTGTTATTTTATTGACTGAAATCTCCATTTTATATCTCATATTTGCAACATGTATAACTGTCTACAAAACACACTGTAGGAAAAATACAGCAGAAATAATTAAACTTTAGTCTCATTCCTTCAGTCCTTCACAGAAAATAAATACAAAAAAAAAACCAAAACAAAACCAAAACACTCTCAGGAATCCTTTCACTGCTCTGAAATTACAAGCACGTATTAGACACACACACACACCCCTCCTGAAAAGATTTCTACCTGCCTTTTCAGCACATAAATGCTTCTAAACCACTGGAATAGCTGAGAACCAATCATTTGTAATTGAAAGAAATTTAAGACTGCAATAAAGAAACAAAGCACTGCATCAATGTGAAAGGGTATGTCACTAAGGAGTTTTACAGGCCTTCCCCCTCGCCTATTTCAAGTATGAAAACAGGAGATTATGTGACTTGTCCTCTCAGCATCACACTGAATCTCTGTAAGAACATCCGTGGAAATCAAAGCAGAATAACAAATTTGTGCTTCTCAGTCCTTCATGTTGACACAGTTTCATCACCGTGAGGTACCAAAAGAGAAGACACTGACACTCCCCCTGCAACAGAAGCCTTAAAGATATTAATATATTTTGGGTTTTTATAGAATCTCAGAAACATTCAAAGTCTTTACCGTCAGTGGCATGTGTTGCATACTTATGCGTAATATACCAATCCATATATCATCCATGGAAACAAAGGGGAGCATACATCCCTCTTATTATGCTCAACAGTTTTGGTCACCAAAGATGAGCTTGAAACTAAGAATTTTATTAATGCTGATAAACTTAAAAAGGAAACATACTCTTAAATCAGAATGCAAATTGAAGAGCCTTAAAGTAGCGATTTGCTTTTGAACTTCTTTTAAGATTGCGAAATCATAAAATAAAATGTACCATTTTCCCCACCATAA
The DNA here is from genome assembly GCF_034315485.1 of Pezoporus occidentalis. NCBI lineage: Eukaryota > Metazoa > Chordata > Aves > Psittaciformes > Psittacidae > Pezoporus > Pezoporus occidentalis. The sequence continues at coordinate 2,514,522 of NW_026915836.1, forward strand.
ATAATATCAATGCCCAGGAATTTTTCATCATTCTCAAAAGAAATACAAAAGGTACTGAAGAACAATAAACAAACATTTTGCTAACAATTACTTTTGCACACCACCAGGCTGGAATTGCTCTGAAAACCTCTTCTCTTCATATGCAAATTCCTGGAAACACACAATGCCAAGCTCATTTACTTCTTCATTTTACAGGTAAGCTTCTAATCACCTGTAATTGGTAACAGTCTCTAGGTATGGGGGGAGGAATCTGGCCTAGTACCCAGAGAAAGATTTACGCAGATAAAAAAGTAAGGAGGTGTCTAAAAACTAACTTTATGTTTCTGCTGTTAAACAAATTTGAATTTCAAATACATTATTCATCTACAGCTAAGACATTTATCAGCAACACTATGTAGTTCAGACTACTCCTTCCCCTTGCCAACGAAATCTTTTTTCAGACACGGTATTCCTTCATGTGCTCTTTGGAGGGAAATACTTCTCTGTAATAAAAATTCCTTCTGTATTTTTTTTCACTCCCTTCCAAACAAGAAAGCATAACACACATCCTTTTATGGTTAAAAAGATCCTGACCAAGGCTCTTAATGCTCTTGGACAAGCGATGCCCACATTACCACAATATTTTCTTGACTTAACACAGTTTGAAGATGAGGATGAGGCTTTACATGCTCCAGGCTGAATAGATTTGTTAGGAAGACATGTCCTGACAGATATGCTTAGGAGAATAAGGTCACTGATTAATCAAGAAAGGAGCCATTAAAAGAATGGAATTAATATATTTGCAGATGATTACTTAACAGGACACTGCCAAGGTATTTTTGTCAAGTTCTGAATATTCCTTTCTCAATCAGCATTGATAAATGCCTTGCTGTGTGTTTGTCTAGCTTTCAGTGTGTTAGAAGCTGGTTTGCAATTAATAGCAACATAAAAAAAAGTAAATAGACCCAAATCAATCGTTTACTTAAAAAAATAAACTGAGCATTTTCAAATACCTTTTTCCATAATAGTTTTGTAAGGATCTGAATGCACTCACGCACAGAAGAAACAACCAAGTATCTGGAGACAATACTGTGAAAGTTTCCAACTAGTGTTTTTAAAAGTTAAATGCAATAAGCTTCCAAAATATTAATCTCAATAAGAATCTTTTTCATTGTATTTTAAAGAATCCAAAATTAAACAAAGATGAACAGATAAGGCTTGTTTCTACTCCTCTCCAAGATTTAAACAGCACACTCTAATGTGTTTTGTATAGCTGTCGATAACTTAAAATTGATAGTACCTTCCAAAATTATCTTAATATGATAATGCAGACATTATTCATCTTTCTCTACAAACTCAGTCTTGCTTTTACTGTCCGACCCTAAAACAGATTTGGCACATTAAATGAGCTGTTAAGCAGTCTTCACATTGAAAACTTACTATTGATTCTCTTAGCTCATGTGAAAGGAGAGATTTTTCTTCACAGTAACAGTGATGAACTTGGTGGAAGAGAATACCAGTTGCACCTTGACCTACCACAAATCTTCCTGCATTGTTCTCTTGGCTAAAGATTTATTTTTAAACGGTAAAACCCCTTAGATGGGCATTCCCAATTTGATTTAAACAACACTGATAGAGGATTAGGTTGCAGGAATGAGTTTACAAACAAATTCAACCAAATGTCTCAGTGCTAACCAAGTGCAAACGTTCTACTTCGCCATTCATCCCACTCAAGCAAAGCTGTTCTAAAACTTCTTGGATGATGGAAAACGGGAGCGTCAACAAGTTTTTAATTCTAATGTACACACATTGTAATGATTTCTCTCCCTTTTAGTTTGCTTTCAAGTTTGGTGCATATGTGAGCACACTTTCAGATGCCTCTAAGCCCTCCTCCCTCTCTTCAACAACCTGTTTTTAGTCTCAAAAACAATTAATGGACTTATAGACATATAGACAGAAGCTATATGAAGATCAGCAGGGAGACAGGGAGACAGACAACTGATTACCCCACCTAATACTGCAAAAGGTAAAGTCAGCTTGCTATAAGTGGTAGCAACTGGGGGGCAACCAGTGAAAGCACTTCTCACCTTTTCATTTCATAAGTTGCTGTGTGAGACACATGGGGAAACCATAATGGCATAGGACAGAGATCCAAGGAAATAAGGGTTTAAACGTGTACGAAGTGAAGCTTCACTATTTCTACTGCTCACAAATCTGGCTGGTTTAATTAAAGTCTTCAATTCTACCTCTGTGAGTGCCAGAAAACTGCACACACATCACCCTGCTCCGTAAGAGCAGTCCTACTAAGCACAAACTCACCTTTTGTCTTGCTGAACTGCATGGCAGTATTTTATTTTACATCCTACTTATACAGATTACCAATATAATTGTTCAAATTTCCTGGAAATGCATCCCTCCAAACCTAACAGACTGCATTTTTTTCAATCTTATATAGATCTTCTTTTCTTACAAAGCTTCCAATGATTCTCAGTTCTTTGCTATTAAATTACCTTTCTAGTGCTACTTTTTCTTTTTGATTTACTATTGCCACATTACATTAATATAAAGTTAATCTTTACACAGTTACTTACCTTTTGATAACAGTGACAACATTTTGGTATCACTGGCATAAAGCTTTCTATACCAGTTTTCTAGGAGGGGTAAGTTTATCCACTTATATTCACAAAACTTATAAATAAGAAGCCAAGGAAAAGTAATTCTGCAGACTGCAGTGTTGTTTCACATGAGTCAAAGATAATACATGCCTCCAAGTTGCTTTAACAGGTATAGTCTCCTAAACCTGATACTATCATTGCCCGAAGGCCTGTAAACTGGGCTGCAGTTTGATCACACATCTTTTCAAAAAGGAACTGGCAGCGTGGTAAACATAAAAAAAAGGAGAATATTTTAGTTATTACATTGCTGCCACGCAGTAAAACTGATGCTGCAAGAACTCAGTCATAAAATGCCAGTCTTGTTTATTGCAAATTCAGTTGCACAGCTTCTCATGAAATGCTTGCTATTGCAACCAGAAGAATTCATCTGGTAATTTCATTCCAACATTTCCCTTGGCTTAGGAGAGCTCATAAGCCACACGGTCCTGAAGTGTTGTATTATTAGCACCAGAGCCCTTCATTTCTAGCAAACAAGTTGCACAAATCCTGGCTACTAATCCAGATACACTGCCTGCTCTAAGTAAGTCTTTTCCATTACTCAGTATCCACCTATTAATTTCCACACCTTGAAATAAAGTCTCAACATTTCTTGATTTTACACTAAAAAAAAAAGAAAATAAATTGAAACTTGCAAAAGTAGCTTGAGTTACCATATTAAAATGAATTTTTAATGCAAGACAAACAGCTCTTCTGTTCACTAGTTCTTGTGCAGTCAAGGTTAATTACACAGAACAAAGACAAGAAATTACTGCCATTTTCATAGCCTTTTACATACACTGTCAAAATACACAATATGCATAAACCAAAAGGGATATACAAAGAACCACAGCCTACCTAGAAAGTTAAACGTTCCATTTGCAAACAAAGATGAAGCACAATATAAAGAATATCAAATGGAACTTGTATCCTAGTTTAGATATTTCTCACCCTGACAGGGCTATCAAGCAGACAGCAAGCCAGATTTCACGTACTCCACACCTTGCTGGCATTTATTTGAATTTTTTTTTTAATTTTTTATTTTTAATTTTTAATGAAACTTTAATGAAACAGTTACAGTGTTCTTCTTTCATGCAGAACAAAGGTGGGATCTGTGAACTTTGGAAAGAAGGTATCATAGAAGCTCTAAGCATCGCCAGAGCTATACTCCATTTCACTGAGCTCTATAACATACTCACAAGAACCCGATTCTGAGAAATATCATGTACTTGTAATGAGTTTATTGCCACTGAAGTCACTGGCAATGCAGGGAGCATCACATTCCTTTCAGAAATGGAAACCAAATGCTTTTTATTGCTTGGACCAATGCTGGAATTCTGAGTGCCATTCTTTTTAATGCTAGAGAGAGTTGTTGTTGTTTAACTATATAGTTTGGGGGCATGAAATTTTCCAGTGGAAAAAGTGACTTATATGAGTCAATGTAACATCTGACAAGCAATTGTCCAAATGGTAAGAGGTGTCCATGATACCTAAAATCAACAGGCACTTAAGACACCCAAGAACAGTTATGGAGGGACAACATAAAAATCTTTATCAGTGGAAAAACGGCCTACAAGAAAAACCTCCAACAACTCTGAAGTCATACAACTCTCCCTGTTGACAGAGGTAACTTGCTTTTCTTTCAAGTAAAATGTGACAAAATATACTGGACCTGAATGACTGCTCATTGTAACTGTGATGAATTGCAAACACTATAGAAAGAGAGGGGAGAGGAAGAACACCATTCTGGTTAAAGCCTTGGACAAGCTCTCTGCTCAGGGCTCAGGACTCCACTGTAAGTTTATATACACCTCGTCCCTAAATGCTTCTAATCCTGTCTAAAAAAAAACTGGTGTTTTTTCATATGTCACAGCTACTGTGAACAATACACTAAGAACTTGTGCGATGCTCAGCTGCTGTTTTCATCTAGCCTATGTAGATAAAATGCGACAATACCTATATGTAATGTCTAAATGGCAACTTGCATATAATTTGACCTACATTCCAAGAGCTAATCTAATCACTTAGCAAAAGTAAGATGGAAATTAAGTAAGATTTATTACTTAGAAAAAGTCACGAGTCTAGGTGAAATGAGATAGAATTAATGATTTTATCTAGGACACACATTAGAAATGCTAAACAACGAAAATAATAATTTGGAATGAGCGTGTTTATTCTTTGTTAACCAACACACTGTCCTCAGGGTTCTTGCAAATAAGCGGCTGGTTATTTACATACCATCAGTCAGTCATCAGTCTTAGTCAAGACATCAGTCATATTTGTCTAACATTTTTCTAGACCAGAAAAGATTTTAAGTAAAACACAGAATATTTGATCTATAAATACGGTTAGATATATTTTAAAACATATTAAAATGCCAAAGAAGGGCTGAGTGGGAGCAGCATTATTAGTTGAACTATTTCACTGTTTTCCCTCAGCAGAAGTACTTCCTATCTATGTTATGTGGGTATACTTCAATATTGTATGTGCACTCCAGACAGTTCATTACATAACTGAAAGACAACATTTAATTCACAGACATCTTTTTGCCCAACTTCTGATGTACGAGTAACCTGTTAAGACCTAAGGACTGCACCTAACTGCATACCAAATGAAGCCAAACTAATGCTCCTCCTCAGTGCCCCATCTCTCCCATGGACGTGCTGTTTGCAATGATTACAGGTCCCAGCACATAAAAGACATACAAGTTCTAGCATGAACACTTAAACCACTAAAATAGAAATAGCGAGTCAACAGGTTTAAGTTTTATTTATTCTTTCACTGTTTCACTGAGATGCTGGTGGACAAAGCAGACTTTTCTTTACCCTTCTCCATCTTAAGTCTCCTCCTAAAACAGAAAATACCCAAATACACCTTATGTAAACAAGCAACTACTTTCCAAAATGGAAGCTACTACAGAAATACAAGTCTTGATAGAAATGTAGCACATTTTTTATTAGCAATTAATGGAGAAAATGCTGGGCATTCTTTTGGTAACATGGTGGGAATACAGCAGAACAGCCTAGATGTTTTCTTCTTTTGATGTTTGGTGATATTATGATCAATGACATTGTCAGTATCAGTTAGGCAAAAATGAATGTGATGGATCACCCAACCTCAGAATATTTACTGCTGAGAGTAACTGATTCAACAGTAAAGCTTTCATGTTTTTCCCTTTTTTTAATATTTTTTGATTAAACCTTGAGACCTAAAAATCACATAAAAGGGAGCAGTTATTTTTCAGGTACATAAAAAAAAAACCACCCCAAATGAACAAACCCCACTCCTTCAAACCCAACCAAACAAAAAATCCCGTTTTTAGATTGACAGCCATCAAAGGATTTTGTGAATTTAACAGAAAGTTACCAGCACAAATAACAGAACCCAAACAAGAATGACTAAGAATCATACGTAATCATCATACAGATGTACATTTCTGTTAGTGCTACTATTTCTTAAGATAAACATAATCTAATAATCTGAAAACCAGAACAAAAAAAACCCAAACACTAAACCAACGCAATCACTGTAACAGTAAATAACTGGCACTTTTGTACACAAAATTGACTTTAAAACCTCAAAACATGAGCTGCTGGACGTAAGCCCTGATCTGAAGACTAAGAAAGAAACCTAATAGTAGAAAGAGGTTGTGGGCTCAGCACTGAAATATCCTGCTTAAAATCCTTCCATCGTGCTTTATGTACTTCTGTATTTCTAAATGCATCATTCCTGGTTAATGAATTTTACAGATTATTGCTATACTCATATTTTATGCTCAACAACTTCTCAAATATTTTTCCTTTCAAGAAGAAATGGCAAAGGGGAAGGAAAGAAAAAGTTTTTAAAAACAGGTCCAAGATCCTCTTCCCAGTTTAAGACCACTGTACAATGCTTGGCCTACATACTATGGGTGGACCACGAAAGATAAAACAAGCACCATCATTATGTAATAACCTGCAATTATTTTTACAGCTATTGAATTCCATTCTTCCTATGCAATACATAGAATGCAAATGTAAAGCAATAGTACAAATTACAAGCCCTAACAAGGCAGTAAATCTGAACCAAGTCACGCAACATAACTTGTCTATAAACATTCCCACCAGATGCAAAAAAGGCTTTTAAATTTCAAAAGCTGTTCTTTTTAACTCATTTTTCCTTCAATTTTTATTTTTTCTTTTTTTTTTTAATAAAATTAATGGAAACCCCCTATTTCTGCTCATCTCAGAACAGGAAATTAGTTCTATCAAATTAGAGAAAAATTCACAGAAATCAAGACAAATGTTCTAAGATTTAATTTATCAGTAGATGTGGTGGTCCTTTACTACTGCATTATGAAAATAAAAGGTTCGAATATGAGATAACTGTCATCAGAAATACAGTTGATTAGAGATTATGATTCATATTAAGATCATAATCTATAAAAATCATCAGCTGTGCAGAATGAGCTGTTCCAGTTGACAGATCTTATTAACAAACTCTTCCAATAAATTACAGAAAAAGCTGATTTTAAGAAACTGCTTTTGGCTTCCAGCATATGGACCTTAAGGTACTCCTGACACTAACATGGTTTATGTGGTTTTAGTGACTAGTTACTACAGACAAATCATGTGGTTGGGGAAAAGTTGTACTAATATAATTCACTGAGAATAAAGGGAAATGATCAGTTTGCAAAATTCAAATATAACATGTTCTCATTAGAAATAGTATTAATATAGGGCTTTGCTTCCCTTGTGTTATGGGCAGAAGATAGCAGAATAAAATAATGAAAGAATGACTAATCAATCTGTAGTTTCTATAGGTATTTCTGGAGCTTCACTAAATTATAGCAGTAACACTTTACTCTTACCCCTCCAGTGCCAGAATGAGTAGATTCTGTAACAAAGCAAGAGGCCTGACTTATTCTGCAAAACCCTGTATGATTAATAAAGACACTGCAGCAGTAAGACTAGCCAAGAAGCACAATGCAGTGGAATACGTTAAGATCTTACACTTCTACCTACAGTGACAACTAAAATATCCTGCTAAATTAAAAGAAAATAACAAATAAATAGCAACCAAAATCCCCAAACCTTTTCAGCTGACAGAACTTATGTTTTAAATATTTTATCACCAAAAGACTCACTGTTTTTCTGACTCTACAACTTCCTAAACTGCCAGAAGCATTCCATGACATGAAATGGTTTTGGTTTTCTCTTTAGTTTTGGCCTCAGTTGTTATGCCACCTCCCCTGCTTGGAGTTTCCATGCTTCTGGCAAGAGGCTGCTACTCTGACACTGGCCAGCATACTGAGGAAGAACACTTCCTTGATGGCAATTCATTTAGTACTTTTTGATGAAATATGTAGACAGCAAAAGTAAACCACAGATTTCTGTGCACAGGCTAAAGTGAAAGACTCTTAGAGACAACCATCAATGCCAGCTCTTCTTGATAAATGTCTTACACACAGATATATTTATTTTCATGGCCCCTGGATCGTACAATTCACTGGCTTCAGCTACTACAAACTTCTGTTTTGAACTCTGCCAGTACTGACTTGCACAGACCCACTTCTAATCTAAAATCTCAATGGCTCAATATAATTGCATGTTATAAAGTTTACATTTAAACTATTAACAGAAGAAACTTAGACAACCTTTGACAATCTGATATTCCTTTTAAGTAATTTGATGCTGCTACAATAAGTAATATACTGAATATCATACCTCTGTCTAGTTTTAAACCTTAAACTATTGGCTCCAAATGCCTGTAATACATCTCAAGATCAGAAATACATTACGGAATACAATTAGGAAATTAAGACTTTGTGACAGAGGCATAAAGTTAAGTAGCATAAGATTGACAGCAATGCATTAGGAGATCTCTATGGAATGTATGGTGGAAGTATTCAGAGTTATTAGAGCTACATATTATTTCAGAATTACCTACAAGCCTTATATATTGCCAGTCTTCCTATTTGTAAAGGACGTAAAATGACAGCTGCCACCATAGACATAAGTTTCATGTGACGTACAGGTCCATCATTCTACCCAATACAGAAGACATACATACATTATGGGAAGACAGTCAAATAGTATCTACTGCAAAATGCTTTATGTTCTTTTGGGACATAGCTGCCCAAGGTAGTATAAAAGGATCAAGTCAGATCTGGACTCCAATTCCTTCTTGTCGTTGACTTTGTGACCTTAAGACACCACACATTAGGTTTTAGTTAGCTAGCTAGCAACAAAAATCAAATGAATTTCAAAGGAAAAGAAAACATACTTTTTCAGAACATTTAGCTCATATTTTTTTAATTGAACAGACGTAGTACTACTTTTTATACAAGCATGTTTGTGTTTTGGTATTTGGAGTAATTTAACACGAACCTTAAAAGCTGTCAAATAAATCAAACTGCTAAATCACAATAGTAAAGAAACCAGCCTGGGGAAAAAAATATAAATCTTGTTTGACCCTGAATACTATGACTTAACTTCTGTTTGTTCTCTACTATAGCTGATTACTCATACACACACAAGTACTGCAATCTTTTCACAGTACTTGGAATCTGGTCTACGTCATAAGCAAAGGTTGCACTGAAGTCTTTTAACAGACTTCCAAATGATGAAATCACAGTAAGGAAAAACACAAATATGTTCTTATCTTTCAATTTGGACTTGATAAACCTTTTCCACTGACAGTCTTACACACAACTGTTTGGCCCCTGGCAATGTGTCTAGACAACGTCTCTTATTTGTTTCAGTTCTAAAAGATACGCACTAAATGAAATGGTCAACACAAAAAACTCATGAAAAATAGATTTAAAGATTAAAAAAAAAACGAAAATCATCTACAAAAAGCAATTAGGTCTGCTTTCTGTATTTCCTTTACTCTTGAACAGTAAAAAAGTCATTGGAAGCCTGCTGCTCACAGCATCATAGATAAATTGGTCCAGATACTAGCTGTTCACCAGGGCAGAAGAAGCAGATACTTAAGGAAAATGAATACTTTAAAAATTACATACAAGAAGGTGGTGGTAATCACAGAACATCTTTCTTAGCCAAAACCTCAAAACCCTATGGAAATAAAAGAAAAACACCTAAATGTCTTGCTTTCAACAGCATCACCGGCAACATATGCTAAAGTTCACTCATACTGTGTAATCATACTACAGTCACATAACCCAGTATAATTTGTATATTACTGAGCTGGAGACTTTTAATGAATTATCATTATGATAACACATGTTCCTGCATCTGACCAAAACCACAAAGAATGATTTGGATGAGGCATTTTAGATGCTAAGTCTATCCGCTCCATCACTGCTGTGGCACACATAGTACCTGTAAAGTGTGAACTACGGACTGACTCTCCAAACCTGTATGTACAGAGAATGCTTCCATTTATGAAATAGTGGCAAAAATTAAAAATATTGCAACCAACATAAAAGAATTTAAGCCAAAAATAATGTGATTAAAAATCCAACTGCAAGAAAGGGAAAGGGAAAGCACGATAGTAAACAGGATAGAGATATAAGGATTTTCCTGAGCAAGCCAAAGCTCCATTTTTATCAAAAAGAGAACCTTAATGAAAGGCTTACCAACAATGAACCTTGAAGTAGTTTGAGCCACCAGCTTGATTCTGCAGTTATGTCAAGAATTAAAATGTAATGGATATGATTCGCACTAGAAAACAATGCAGAAGTGGATGAAAAGGTCCACGTTAAATTCAAAACCTTTGTATTAAAGTATACCTCTGTAAAAGAAAGCGTAATGAAAGGGCGTCTTTTCCTAAATGTGCTTTTTCAGTGTAAATCAACATTTTCTTTCTGAACAGTTCTTTAGCATGGAAAAGAAAGAATGGTACTTTTTTCTTGCAAATGTGAAGCAATGTGCCAAGAATACTCAGGAAAAAAGATTTATCTGCTGCAGGTGGTATTATGTTTCCAAATGCAGAAGTGAAGAACTTTTACTAGAACTTCAGAATTCAGAGGAAGAGACAGTGTGTTATGCATTGCTCTTTTAATCATTCTTGCTCTTCTTTATGTGCTCAGCTATTTTCCTTAACATGCATACACTTGAACTGAATTTTAAATCTAGTACAGTGAATACCTTTAAAATGACCTGGTTAAATCTGCCCCTCCAGTATAAAAACCCAACTCATCCTATGCCTTAAATCGTTATTCTTTATAGGGAAAGAAGAATACTCTCACCACCATCAGTGCAAATTTGACAGAGTAAGATCTTCTGATTCTGGGGTTTGATTCTCAACAACTCCAAAGATTTTGTAACACTTAGACTGCCCTGACAGCTTACATCCTTAAACCTGAATACTGGCAAACTACACAAGGCTTTCCAGCCATGCTTGTGTTTACCTACTGCCACCAATAAACATTTCAGAAGAGAGTTACAAATCATTGGGGTACTAGGAGTAACTGATGAGGCAAAAATGATGGTCTTTAAATATTTCACCAGATTTTAATACAAGTAGTATTAATTAAACATCAAAAAAGAAGATAGCAGAGAAAGTACAACACAGGTTTGAACTTTGCAAACTGTCACAGAGAAGCTGTAAGGCTGGCTACAGACTAGAACATAACTCAAACACATTAAATTCTGCAGTTAAACATTAAGCTGTTAATACACTAACAGCCTTCTATTACTGACTGCTCCTCCACCTTTCAGGGTAATACATTAACAATTATTTCCACCGCATCAATCAATAGATGCTCTATCATGTACCATAATCCAGCAGGTAGCACTGAAGCCAACTGGCAGGCATGATGGAAAATCAACTCCTATTTTATTGCAACAAATCAAAGAACTATTTATGTCAAAAGTCTCATCAGAAAAAAAAAAAAAAAAGACATAGCTTAGTTTTTTTTAATAGCTTTATAAATTTGGAGCAGTCAGAGAATAATTATTTCAGCCACAACAGAGTAGCTCCAACTCTATCTGCCTTTATATTGCTGCCTTAAGAGATGACATTTGTATGGCTGATAATGTCAGAATAGAAGGAGCTAAACGCAGCAAGGGTAAAAGATCCATGCCTGCTGCAGAACACACACTGTCATAATTCATGCTGGAGCCTGAGTCAAACCATTCTTCCGTTATCATCAAACACTACTGGAATAAAACAGTATTTCTTCTCCTGTGGATACTCATTCAGACTACGTATCATTCTCCTACCACAGACAGTTAATACATCTGCTTGCCTAGAAGAAGTCTGTGTAAGAAACCTCAGGATTTCATCAATACACTGCCCATCAAGAAGGATCAGCTGTTATAAGGCTGTTATGTACAAAAATACATTAATTTTAAACCCCCAAATCTTAGACATTAAGGTTTTAGAAATGTGAAAATAAAGCAAGCCTTGGAAACTGATTCTGCTACCTTCTGTGCATGCCTCTTCACATCACACCATCTACATATGCAAGCAAAATAAATACACATTTTTCTTCAGACTATTGAATCATTCAGTACTCAGGGTGAAGTTGTGGCGCACTGCTGGTTTATCCGCAGTATACCAACCTTCTTTAGAGAAGGTGGAAGATATTCAGTGAACATTGCATTATGCTGAAGAGGAATATGCTGTCACGCCTTAAAATGTTACTCTTTAGAATCAAAAGTAGCATCTGTTTTTATCACAGGGGTCTTACATGCTACATGAATTCATTCACCACGTTCCAACCTCCAAGTTACACAGTTTCCTCAGAGACTAAACAGAGGTATAAGACAGTCCTGTGACTGAAGCTGTTAAGCATACTGGGTATGTACTTGTCCTGAAATTCCCAACCAATTTAAAAGCGTTCCTGGAAAACAAGGTACTTGCTGCCTGCTCTTGCCAGAACTCCATAGTTTGCATTAGATGTTCTCAGTCTTTTTTTTACCAGTCTTTCAGAAGCAAATCACAGCTATCCTACAGTCCAGGCGAGCTGCTGCTGCACCCTGCTTCTCAACACCGCCCTTCCTGAAAAGGCCTTTGCCAACCACCTTACATCTGACTGGAAATGTTCAAGTGAGAAGAGAATGTCCTGATGAACACAGAACAAACTGAAAATATTCGGATGTATTGGGGAAAGTTAGGAGCAGCTCATTACTCAAACAGCAGTCTACAGAAAGCAAAGAGATCACAGGATACCAATCTCAGACTACAACCAAAAATTTCAGGTAGATCATAGTTGTGCCCACTTTTAGTTTCACGGTTCTAAGCTTGAAACATCTTATTTGGAGAAACTGCAATTGTGATCTAACAATAGTTGAAGACTGTTGTAACAATAAGATGAAGAGGAGGTAATGGAATCCACACTGACGTTTTCATCTTAACATAAAAAAGTTACTCAACATTAAGTAGCTGTTCTTCCCAAATATTTAAAAGTAAAAAGATGATTAAGAGGCAGGCGTACAGTTCAGAGGAAAGATGGGTGCTGGTAACATCAGGTAACTCAAACTTTGTCTGCAGTAGAAGTTCAGCACTTCATTCAACAGTAACGATAACAGGGACAACCCTGATCTTTCACTGCTTCTCTGAACATAATAACACTGACTTTACAATGGGCTTCCACAGCAATGGCTTGAAAGACTGACTGTCCCCTGCTGTGAAGACCACTCATTTCAAATTCTTCCATACTGGTAGTTTGTCACAAGTTTGTTTTGGGTTTGTTTGTTTGTTGGGTCTGGGCTTTTTTTTGGTAAAAATACTTTTTTCCAATTCAAATCAATACTCTATAGTCCTACTTTCTAAAGTATCTGGTCAAATTAGTGTTCAGAAACAAAGTAAACATCAAAACCCTCAATTCTTGTCATCAGGTATTTGCTTTCATTCCCTAATAAGAAATGGTATTTTTAGTTTGCTATTCTGCTTCTACTATTAAGACTACTGGTAAAACTGGGACTGCTCATTAAAAAACAACACTTACATAACATGAAATTCCACAGACTAATACAAAAGAGTTTATCTGTAAATATTTAAATTTGCTCCCCAAGATAATACCTTGGATTTAGTCAAGAGTTTGCTACTTACAATATTGTCTAAAAACCCAGAACATTTGCATTGCACAGCATCTCCTACAACAACCCTAATCCTGCAAGGTGCTTTAGAGTGATATAGGTGTATATCTACTACCTGGTAAAACGGCATGTGAAAAACCAGTGTGGCCTAACATCACCTTTCCAAAACATAAACCAATCAGGTTTAGAAATGGTGGACTTTCAAAGTCCTGGAAAGGAGGAGGGCAGAAAATTTTACTAAGAACATTTCCAGAACTCATACTCTCTCACAAGCACTCTCAACTTAGACATTAACTTTACCTTGAGCAGGTAGGTAGGAATGTTACTGAAATCTACAGGCAACTTCAAGAGGAAGCGAGCTGAGAATTCTCCAGTCTGTGGAAGAAAGGTAACACTAATGAGACCTGGTGTCTAAGACAGAACAGCAAACTGAATGTTCAGAGTATGAAACTAGAAAAATGTGAGCACTCACACCAAGCAGAAGGGTTTACATTTAGAACATTTCTGACTGGAATTACTGAAGATGGAGAAAATGATTTACAGATTTCACAGATGTTATGAGAAAACACCTTAGAAACCCTAAAACATCACTGCCAGTAAGTCAACATCAAAAAGTAGTCAGAATACAACAAAATCAGACTATGGTTTGTTAGGCCCTAAATAGAGACCCGTCTTGGCTGTACTCATTTCCGGACAAAAGCCTGGCAAGACATGCAAACAGTCTGAAAACAAAGCTAAAAACCTGACAAATTTAAAAGAGCATATGCATGAGAGAGAGGCATCTTCCCAAGTGAATCTGGAATGACTAATGTGACACTGCACCACAAGCGCCCTCTGAATAAACACAGAGGAAAGAACTGAAGTAGCAGGTTTTATAATTTATTTTTCAGAATTATGTGACTCTTAACACCTAGGCAACAGCTTACTAAGAATTTGCCAGGCGTCCCCTACACATTGCTCTTTATTTATGCATAAAGCGTATGCAAAGGAAGTGGAAAGGATTTCCTTTCTGTTACATACACTTCCCGAACACCAGACTTTGTCCACCTGGCTATGAAGCAATGAAGTTGGCTCTTTTTGAAAAACAAATGCCTGCCTGATTTCCGCTATATTAATTTTTTGTTCATCTCTGGTTTTTTATTCAATAAAACAGCCATATAGCAGTTATTTCTGTCACATTGAATTAGTCGGACAAAAAGCATTAAACAGTAAGTGCATAGTTAAGTATAGAAAATTGGGATATCTTGACACAAGGCAGCAAAACTTGTTTTCAGTTTTCACACTGCCCTGTCTTTGCACACACCCCTTACTTAGTTACATGATGACATACAACTTTTAAAACATAGTACTTCGTTTTAACAGGCAAGGGGACAAATCAAAGGTGTATGAATATGCAGTATCCGTTCTCCCACAGTAACACATATGTACTACTGCACTGTTTCCTGAACATACTAACTATGCAACAGAAAGTGAACACATATTAAAGCCAGACTTCATGATGATACTACTTGTGAGGATAGATGCCAACTTTCTGAAGCGGTATTATTTATGCATGCAGGAAAATCACCGCCTTCTTGTGCATGTATAACACAAAGACTGCTCTGATGACAGCCAGGGCACTTGCTTTTCATTCAGAGTGAAACTGATATTATAGACAGTGCTTCTTGTCTGGATTTAGCTTCCAAAAAATGCCACAGGACATTGGCCATAAAATCCAGACAGTTATTTCTGGTAAAAAAACAAGTCTGATGAACAGGGATTGCCACTGAACAGATGAATGGCCTCTGATCAAAACAGCTGCTCCAAGACATGGGAGTAAATAAGGACTCACAGACTACATCCTTTTGTCATTCAACCATGATTATTTTGCAGAGCATCGATTCTCAAAGTGTTCTGGAGGGGCAGGGAGCAGTCCCTGTCCATGGTGCTCGCCTACCCAAATCCAACCGCCTGGTCACAGCCATCAGGTAGAGTCAAATCAATTTCTGGCCACAGCACTGAGAGATTAGAGAGCTAGCGGGCATCTGTACCAGTCAGTACTCTGCCAACATGAAGCTGCTGAGCTAGATAATCATAGAATCATAGAAAATGAGGGTGGGAAAGGGCCTTAAGATCATGGTTTGTCTATTTGTCATAGATCTTGGAGACACTTCACAAAATTGAAGATTCTGGAATAAATGCATAAGAGAAAATTTCTGTTCCATTTTGGGACACAGCACTGAATTGAGGCCTCCTCTTCAAAGCTTTTTAACTCATGCACTTATAATGATTGCTTTTATAACACAGTGCAAGGTTCACTTATAGATGATAACTTCATGAGCCTGGTGAGCTACTATTGATCCCTGAGAGATGGCAATAACGTGATTCTCAATGACTTCCAGGAAAAGGAGGTAACATGCAGTTTATCTCATTTTTCACATAAACACTCCTGCTGCCCTGATAATCAAGACTAACAAAACAGTTGTAAAGAACAGGAAAAAGAACACAAGCTAGTTTCATAGTTTTGAGTTTTAGGACACTCATAAACAAGCCTCTGTCATGTATACACCAGGTTCATAGAATCTCCAAACAAGGCTCTCAAATCTTTTCTTGATAGAGAGCATAAACTTTGAAAACAAAGCACACGCTACAGAAACCTCAAATAGCTCTGCAGTGATTTAAAGGATTTATCCCAAAATGTATTTAAGATTTATTTTATGGGAATATTTTTAACTAAGACAGCATTTCAAATGTGAAAAAAAATAATTTGTTTATTCAGTCCCCAAACAAAGACTGAGGAAAGACTTAAAAGACTCAAGTAGATACTGCTTTCCTACTAAAAAAAAAGGAAAACACCCATAGTTTTCTACAGTCTTGAGTGGAATTTTGACAGCTGCCAAAAACTGTGACAAAAATCTCACTACAGTTCAGGAAGTCTTTTGCATTTCAATAAACCAGTCTGATGATATTTACAGATGTGGCAAGTTGTTTGTGATGGGAGCTATAGAGAACAACATTTAAGAACAAATTAATGAAATATTCTGATCTATGAACATAAGAAATCTGAAATTCTCTGATGAAAATTTTACTTGGCTTAAAATAAAAAGCCTATGTGACTTGTCTAAGAAAAGAAAAACAGTACTGAGAGTTGTAAACATCCTTGTGTCACCTGTAACTTAAGGATGATTAAAGTGACATAAAGCTGAATTTTAGGGCCTGATAACAGGAATGCTGAATTTTCATCAGTTTTCTATTTCAGCAGATGCTGTTTCTGAAGGCCAGTATATCCTGAGAGTATGCTGTTGATGAAAGTAAGAGGGGGACGTGTTCAGCATAAACACAACTGAGTATTTCCTGATATATCTGACTCCAAGCTTCCCATGATAAATACATATTACCAATGCAAAAAACCTGATTTTTGTAAAGCTTATTCTGTGGCAGAGATCCATTTTAAAAACCTAAAAAATAAACCACCCACAAACCAAAATGTCTACACTGCCAATAGCCTCATTTTAGGAGGATGAGGTGGTATACGTGGAGCATTTCTATGCAGCACAGCACATTTCCTAAGGCAAAGGATACAACTTCAGGAAACAGATAAGCCCGTTTAATGTCTAACTGCTGTACAAAGACATGGCCTTACAAGGTCACTGCTCTAACCCCATGTCACCTCTTACTGTCCTTCTGCAGAAATTTTGGTGTTTGGGTTTTTTTTTCCTCTCCAGTTTAAGTTCCTGAAACAACTTAGCTTAAACAAATGCCAGAGGGACACAGGCAGCTGCAGCAACTCAACTGTAATATGGCACCACACCCTAATACATCCTACCTTTACTGACTAGGACAGGGCATCATACCAACACTGCTATTCTGCCTCTCAAATCTTCAGAGCTAACTCAAACTTCCAAATAACACTACACTGTGCCCTGTAAATACTGCACAGGCCATTCAACAGTTTTCATAGTTTTTGTCTATAACTCAGATGAACTAACACCAGGCTGATAAAGTTACTCACCTGGAAATCTGGTCCAACCAAGGCAGTGGAATGACAACAATGTACAAAACAGGAACATAGAAAGTGAGCTGAAGTCAAATAGAAGTTTTCTCCATTTGGAACAAGGCATGGAGATTCACAGAAACAACTCAAGTTTAGCAAGATAAGAGCTGTATTAAGTGACACTAAAAGCACTTTGGCAGAAATACTCTGAATAACTTACCCAGTTGTTCTTCTTGCCAGCATAGATTTCCATGTTTTCTCCATACTGGGGCTCTTCAAGTAAAGTTTGATATTCGAACATGAGACGAGAGCTCTCACGTAATCGGCTGCATTGAAATTGGTGATACTGCTGCACGAGTTCTTTCACAACAAGGAGGAGACACTCAGGGTTTGAAGGATTCCAAGAAGCTAAATTCTGTTGAATTGGAAAAGAACAGAGACCAAAATTGTCTACAGCAATAGAAAGACAAGCACTCCTCCTTCCATACTGATACTAAAGGCATGTATGCACATGGAAGGTTTGTGACAAACAAAATAAACCATAATATTAAATGCAAAGTTTATATCATGCTTTGGAAGGAAACCAGGTCATGACTTTCAGCAACACAATTCATGATTTTTGAATGACTGTGGCTGACAGTGCTGCATTAACTGTCTACTCATCACTCATTGCTGTGATTACGATGAAAAACATACATTTCTGTCACATGAAAATGGTTGGGAGAAACAAGAGGTCTGGAAGGTGGTGATCCCATTCCTCAGAAACACAGACATTGTTCTTGCTTTGCTAAAAAGAAAAACTTACGATCTTAGAATGCGGATGGAGCACTTAGGGGAACACTTGCCCCTGAGTACAGATTTGAAAAGAACCTGATATTTACAGAATTTACAGACTCACCCAAGACTGACAGGCTCAGCTTAAAAAGCACAACAGGACATAACTGCTGATCACAATTGGCTTTGTTTTACATGGATGAATGAACAGTTCAATGAACAGTTACAGGAATAAACTGTACTCCTTAAACCTCTGTCCTTAGAAGCTACCACAGTGTCACAGACTTTACATTTGATGATGGCTTGAAGTAGAAGCACTGGTTTGGGGTTGGGTTTTTTTTTTCTTCCTTCTAGACAGTAAGAACACTTATAAAATGAGAATATTATCACTTCCATATCTTAAAAAGTAAACTACATTCTGGAGTAATTGTTGAATGGCTGAGATACTAATGCGATTCATCTAAGTTCCTCAAATACATACTACCAAGAGACTAAAAGCCTTGTTCTGCCTTGTCTGCATCTACAGCTTGTAAAAATCTAATCCCGTCTTGACCCATTTAAGCTTATCCAAATCTACAGAATTTGTCAGGTAGACAGCGTCTTCTAGGAAACACATTTTGCATCATGCAGTCTAAAACCAGACAGAGTATAACCTTAAATTTCCTGTTCCCAAGCTGCTGCTGAAATAAAGCATTTCCAGAAAGCCAGAGGATGTAATATGCCAGTACGTATTGATATCAGCCAGACAAGTGGGAATAACCTTTCCTCCTAATGTCATTGGTATAACACAATAGAAATGTTCTGTCAAAGGAAATGACCCGCAATATTTTAATAACTGACCTAAATGCAACCAAACCTTTTGTTTTTTAAATAACATTACACTACAGAACAAAAAAAAAAGAACCGAGCAAGAGGAAATCCATTGTCACCTGTCCAGCACAGAGCAGAGGACTGCTCTCTTCAAAGAATTCAAGAACACCGCATGAAAACTGGCTTTATGCTGCATTGCCTTAAAGCTACATGAATTAGAATGAATTATTTGACTGTAGGATCCTTACTAAATACCTTTCATTCAGTAAATATTCAAACCAAGTACAAACTGGATATAAAAAGCAAATCACCTGGAGAAAAACTCAACTACCCACCCAGCGCATACATCAATTACAACAGATTCTCACTGATGAAAGCGTAAATATACAATGGTCAAACAAATCTTCTGTAACACAAATTCTCATTTAAATAAACATTCATTTTGAACTTGGGAATTACAGTACCGTAGTGCTTCTTGTCTGGCAGTTAGCCATCACATTTCTGCCCATTTTGTTAACTTTGCAGAAGTGCTGCTCTTTTCAGAAGATCAAATCTTCTAAATTTTAACACAAACCCTTCTGAATACAATGACGTATTTATGTATGCAAAAATTCTTACATATGTAAGTGCTGCTTACTTGCCCTCTTCATTAAGGTTTATTCACCTGGAAATACTTTAAAACCATTTTATTGTGATCCAGTTTCAACAGTATGCCAAACTCCATGCTACATGGTTCTCTCAAACTGTACCTTCTTTGATCTTTCTTCTGTTTTTGAAATCAAAGACAAAATAAGCAACTACCTGTAACACACACTGTTGAAACCTAACTACAGCAGAGTTTGATGTGATCTCTTGCAGAAGGTCTTAAGCGCTACAATTTCAGCATTATAATGATTCTGCCAAGAACACACAAGGATTTGTCACTTTAGTCAATGAGTAGTGACTCTGCAACAGCAAGCTGACCTCCTTCTTTAGAGATAAAGGATCTCCTAAACAAAATTTTATTTAGCCATGCAGCATTATATTCAGCAAAATCTTAAACTAAGGCTTTGAAGCAAATAGAAGGGAAGCCTGTGCGCTTATGTTCTGATTGTTTGCCCGAAGGCTGTATTCCAACCCTAGCCAATGCAGCTTTTTAAAGAAATAACATTTTAAAACACTTTAAACATTAGAAGAACAAAGTGAGCTTCCAGTATTTGTGCTGCACGGATCCAAGTTTTGCCACAAAACTCAAATCTTGCGTAAGAATCATGCTCTGAGAGCAACTTCAAAATCATGAGGTTTCAGAAAACCCTGGAACAAACATAACCTCATTTTCTGCAGCCAGACTGCTGAAGCCTGGCAGGTACAAAATACCTCATTAAAGAAATAACCAGCAAACATGTACACAGCAAAAGACTTGTTGCTTTCTGTGGCTTCTGTCAAAATCTCCTTCTGCTCTTCTCAATATGACCTTCAATTTTGTCACTGACAAAATTTATACATTCACATCATCATACCAGAATGTCATGCATGCCAGAAAGACAGGTTTGGGTTTTTTTTTAATCTGAAATTACTATAAAATTCCAATTGAAATGAATTTTATATTACAAAATGACCGACTGGGGTTTTAAGTTAGGTCTTTCGCTCAATAAATCTTTTCTAATTTGAAAAGAGATTTCTGCAGACTTTCCAGAGGGTTAATCAAATTTTACAGAACAATCACTGAAGCATTTAAAATAAAGAAATACAGAGCTGGATCCAATTCCTTGTCTTGTTTGCCAATAGATATCTTTAAGTGAACTCTGCAGTGCAAACTCTCCAAGTTTCTCATAAGTTAGCCAGCTAGACTGAAAGTGGCCCACTGTACAACAATATAGAAGTATGAATCAACTCAGACTGTGCATCTTCAACTAGATCTGCATTCATGCTTGTCTCATATGAAGTCTTATATTCACATCTCAGATTGGTTATGACCATTTTTAAGGTTATCATTTTTTTCAGCTTATCATAGAACATACCTGTCATTTCTGAGCACATGCATGGAGGCTCAGTTAAACAGCTCCCTTCTGTCTAGACACTGCTCTCATGACTTTCCATAATTCAAAAAAAAACTAGGATCTTCAGACCTTAATTTCAAGCTTTTAATTGGCTTTTGGCTTGGTCATACTGCATCAGAAGATGACTATGTATTTTGGTACGCATATATATATATAAAAAACATATATTGTACAGTTTAGTAGCATCACAAGATGACTATGTATTTTCTTGCAGTACAAAAGCCCAGTAATGTCATCAGTGACGACTGGCTAATCCCCATTTTCCCCATTAAGGAATGAATTGAAAATGTAATGGAACAAGAACTTCCATATGACAAAGCATCAATACCCACACATTGTAGCTACTGTCCTACAGAAGATGGCCAATAACTATTTACCTATCTGTGAGTAAGCAATTCAACCTAAGGAAGCTGAGTATTCTTTTGTGGTGGAAGCTTCCCTGGCAATTGCTAACCTTTTTCTTTATTGGTCTATGTTTCAGGATAAGGTCTTTGGGAAAATGAAAACTCTGGACCTTGGAGTAATTAACCAATAGCATGTATGTCCACTATAAAACCAATATTCAGTTATAATACAAAACCCAGTCAACAGTAAGCATCCATTAAAGTACGTCTACACTAGAGAAATGCAAAGTGATTCAGGAGATTCTGAAGATCTGCCAGATAATCAGTTCGAACAAGCTCACCAAAGAGCATTAAGTTGCACTAAGAAGTATAACCCCATAGATCTTGTCGGGGTGCAAAGTCAATCCTCAATTTCTCTGGCTTTTGATCCTGTCTCCTGCCAGCAGTTGGTTCCATAGCAAGTAAGCAGTCTGACTGAGAAAGTGGTTTGGTTTAGGCCGTAAGACACAACCAAGGTACTGAGAAAACGAATATACTTAAGAGTGTGTATAAAGAGGCAAAGATATTATAAGGCCACCCACAGAGTGAAAATGAAGCCATTTCAACAATAACTCATTTAAATGACTAGCAGTGACACCAACTGGATTTCAAGAAGAGACAAAGAAAATTTGCAGGCAGACAGTATCAGTTCCAGTGAGATCTTCTTAGAGGTGAGGCAAGTGAACCCCCCCCACCAAAGCAGCTTCTCAGGCCCACTAGCAAGACCATGCAGACTCCAGCTTTCCAAAGTAGCCATACTAACTCAACTTTTGGCAAAGAAACCAAATTTAAATTTTGTTCTGGAACATTTTGTGCTTTGCAATCTTTCCTTTATCCTTCCAAAAAAAAAAAAAAATCTAACTGAGAACCTATGCGAACTACTCAGTGTCTGTGATTACCTATTCCTCCTTTTTTAGAACATAATGCACCTCATGTTCCATCAGCAGCTAATTCATAGCCTCCTTCACAGGTTATTGCTTATTTCGTAACTCCAGGCAATGTCTGCAGTGAAGTATAATTCTATGCTATCAGAAAGAAAATACGATCATTCCTAATTGATCTGAAGTTGTTTTTCTTTGAAAATGTGTTTAAATATCCAGGTTGCCAGAATATCTTCCAGGAATGTGATTTTAAAGAAGACAGATTGTAACTGTTTTTCCTGGCTATACTACAGGAAACAACACCAAGATCTTATTTTAAGTTAGTGTACTTTTATATTTCTAAGCAAGAAATTAACTTCCACGAGAAAGAAATCGGTAAACAAAACCTCCCAAGCCCGTAACAGTGGTAATGCATCTCTACAGATCTTTCATCCAGAATTATCATAAAGGATAACGCAAGGACAGATTTGCATTTTGTTTATATCTCTGCACACTACATGCAAACAAATTGCACTCTGCAGTGGTTTAAAACCAGTACCAAAGGAAGTTTCTACCTGAAAGAGGAAAGATCACACTGTGACATTAGCACTTAAGCTCCGCATAAATACAGAGGAGATACGTAGAAGTCCAGAGGGTACAGCATTAGTCTAGAAACTGGGATACCTGGTTTCAGTCCCTACGTTGCTATAGTCTTCACGGGCCACCATGGGGAAATTGCTCACAGAGACAGGCACAGGATAATTATCTGCCATATGCTCACATCTTTCTATCAACAGATATTTTTCACAGTATTTGCAGGGCTGGAGTGTTAGAACAACTTCAAAGGCTTCAGTTTCTTAGCAGCCAGCACTTAAACATCCTACAGGCTGCAGCTTCAAATCAATCACTGTAAACCTACATGCCATCTACTTGTCATCTTATTTTCACAGGTTCTTCGAATCCCCCTCCCCCAAAGCACCACTGGAACAACTTTCTGGAGTGATCTGCTGAAAATGATCATTTTTGGGCACAAGCAAACATCAAAACTTAACATTTCATAAAAACAGTTCAAGTCAGGAGCGCTTCTGTCATGGCAAATACAACCGAAAACCTTACAGACCTTGTGTGCTCTACTAGCTCTTGTGTATAACAGATAAAAAGTTATTAAAGATATTAAAAAGATATTAAAAGAAGATATTAAAAGCTTTGCACAAAGCAAAGCTTGGGATAGTAAAAATTTACTTTATTTTTTTAAGTTTTAGTGAGGGGCTGTGAAAACTGGATGCAGAAATTACAGCACCTTATAAATGCTTACCTCTAATCTCAAATACCTGAAGGCCTTAAATTAGCATGAAAATGCACAGCAGGAAAACAACGCATTAAGAAATGAATTCTGCTTTTGGAAAGCACCTTACATTTTGTATAAGCTTATCTTCCCTCTTTTCTTCTACTGGACACACAGTGTGATTCTTGATTGATGATCCCATACTAAAAGCAACTCTAAAATAAACCCCAGCAAATCTGACACATGGAAGAAACTCCTCTGTCTTCACTCAGAATATCACTTTCTCTCCAGAAGAAGAGGCAAAAAGGAGCAAACTAAACTTCCAAAGGTTACTACAGATTACTCCTATGCCCTGCTGTAGGAGCAGTTAAGATAGAGCTGATCTTTGCTAAGGGTGCTCTGGAGATGCAGAAACTGTGAAGCTAAGCCCAGGAGAGCACTTTTAAGTTGTGCCCTCTTCCTGGAAAAAGTCTGCCTGTTTCTCCCACAGAGCTCTCTTACAGATTAATCAGACCCTTAAAAGCTACAACTGCCTACTGTCAAAGAGAGAGAGTACAATGCTATCTAATTAATCTCCTAAAGACTTGGCACGCAGAAGAATTTCTTGTCCTACTTTGCTAAGGGATTAGAGCAAGTTTTGCTCCTTTCCAGACCTCCCAGCACACCTCTCTTGGAAAGCAGATGGTACCTTTATCTGTTCCAAGAAGGAATTTCTTAATTCCCTCAGCACGTATAACTCCTCCGATAGGGAATCCAATGAACTAACCATTAGTTAATCCATGTGAGCACACAACATTTTTTCCCCCTTGGGAGTCGATTACCAGAGGCGTACATATTTAACTAGACACGGCAAGTAAAAGGAACAAAGCATGAAGACAAGATTCATTTCAACACAAGACATACGCATGCACATCTTCTATCTAAAGATTTACTCGTCATGCACTGATGGTAGTGTGAAGAGGCTCCAACTCTTCAGGCCCTTGGTGGACCAGAGAACAGACCACTGTCTCAATGTTAACACTTCACCTCAAGAGCCCCTTTTTAAACAGCAAGTCTTTCACTCTTATCATAATTTCACTCCAACATGACACCATCTGCCTGAAGAGTCTTTTGTTTGCTCAATCTTGCTGCTTCCTCGGGCAACCATCAGTGATAACAGAGAAAGTTGTGCTTCTCAGAGGAAAAACTGATGCCTATTGAATATAAGGGGAAGAGACCGTGAAGGAGACTAGGGCATTACTAGATCAACCTGACTCGCCACAAAAGAAAACCTTGCTGGAGAGAAAGACATTCACAGTGTTAATAATGGCAGTGTAATACACTGAGAAAATCTGAGCACGTTCTGCAGCTTCTTCCTAGCACTTCCTAAAACTATCCTCACAAAGCCTAGAAATCCCTTTCAGTGTTTCTACAGAAAAGGAATAACAGTTAATACACAGTGATCAAACTGGAATAGATGGCACTAGATTTAGGTGCCTTTAAAACAGGCAGTGGAACAGTTGCTATGCATAGCTCCTTCAATGAGAAGTGGTGAAAAGCCTCTAGAAGTGGGCAAAGTCTCTGAAAACTGGTAAAAAAGATAAGCCAAAAGAGGAGCTTTTGCTTTGTCTTCATCAACTGCAAGTTGCCCTTGTGAAAATACCGAGCAACATAAGCAACTGATGTTGGGAGGAAGCAAGTCACAGACCCAACAGTCATTGCCTACAAGAATAATTGCACATTCATTGACTTCAACTATCCCTTAAAGAATATTTGAGGGCATACTGTGTGTCCCCCCCCATTTATTATCTAACATAACTACACAGTTCACAACTTCAATTTTTCTCTTGTTCTGCTGCCGGGGGAGGGAGGACAGCATTCCACCTGCGTGAGGTGTGAGCAGGTAGAAGATCTGCTTAGCCTGGTGGCAAGACTTAAGGAGGAGGTCGAGACGCTGAGGACCATCAGGGAGTGTGAAAGGGAGATCGACTGGTGGAGTAACTCCCTGGAGTGCCGGTCGGAACGGTTCCAGGGAGATACCCCCCAAAAGGGGAAGGACCCCCTGCCTTCTCAGGCAGAGGGGGATGGCCCGAGACAGCCCCTGCCCTGTAGCTGTAGCGCAGAGGTAGGGGACCAAAAAGACGACGAGGGTTGGAAGCGAGTTCCGGTTCGACGTCGGGGGAAACCCTCCCCCCTTCCTGCCCTGCTTCCCCAGGTGTCCGTCCGTAATAGGTTCGAGGCCCTGGATCTTGAAGGAGAGGTAAGTGAGAATGTGGGGCAAGGCCAGCCCACAAGGCCACATAGGAAAAGGCGGTCGACTTTGCACCTCAGGACTGCCTCTGTTAAGAAAGAAAGAAGGGTCATTGTAGTAGGGGATTCCCTTCTGAGAGGAACAGAGGGCCCGATATGCAGAGTTGACCCTCATCATAGGGAAGTGTGTAGTCTGCCTGGAGCCCGGATCAGGGATATCACCAGGGCGCTCCCCAGCCTGGTGCACCCGACAGACTACTACCCGCTGCTGGTCTTCCAGACAGGTGGGGAGGAAGCTGCTTCCCGCAGTCTGAGGGGGATGAAGAAAGACTACAGGGCCTTGGGGAGGATGGTGAAAGAGTCTGGGGCTCAAGTGATCTTCTCTGCACTCCTTCCATCTTCCACTGATGATGTGGGAAGGAATGGGAAGATTCAGTTCATGAACGATTGGCTACGAGACTGGTGCTACAGGCAGGGCTTTGGATTCTTTGATAATGGCTGGTTTTATAGGGCACCAGTCTGGACAATGTCAAGTGAGAAAGGTTTGTCTCACAGAGGCAAAAGGATGCTGGGGCACGAATTAGCAGGGCTCATTTGGAGAGCTTTAAACTAGATTCGAAGGGGGATGGGGTTGTTGCTGGGCTTGCCCCAGTGGGGCAGCGCTCCAGAATTAATGAAGACTGGGAGGCCTCCTATAATCCTAGGGTGAAATCGGTGTGCTCAGCTCGCTCCCTGGAATGTCTGTACACCAATGCGCGCAGCATGGGAAATAAGCAGGAGGAGTTGGAAACCTGTGTTAAGTCAGGAGACTATGATCTGGTGGCAATTACAGAGACTTGGTGGGACAGCTCACATGACTGGAATATAGTCATGGAGGGCTATGTCCTTTTCAGGAAAGACAGGCCAGCCAGGAGGGGTGGTGGGGTCGCTCTTTATGTGCGGGAGGAACTACAATGCACCGAGTTCTGTCTGGGGACAGATGATGAGCGAGTTGAGAGTCTGTGGGTGAGAATTAAGGGGCAGGCTGGCAGGGGGGATACTGTTGTAGGTGTCTGTTACAGACCACCAGATCAGGGTGAGGAAGTTGACGAGGCCTTCTACAGGCAGCTGAGAGAGGCCTCACAGTCACAGGCCGTGGTCGTCGTGGGGGATTTTAACTTCCCTGATGTTTGCTGGAAGGACCACTCGGCAACCCAGCCGCAGTCCAGGAGGTTCCTCCAGTGTGTGGATGATAACTTCCTCCTGCAAATGGTGGATGAGCCGACCAGGAGAGGAGCGCTGCTGGATCTCATCCTCACTAACAAGGAGGGTCTGGTTGAAGCAGTAAGGGTAGAGGGCTGCCTTGGTTGCAGCGACCACGAGATGGTGAAGTTCAGGATCTTGTGTGGTAGGACTAGTAGAATACCAAGTAGAATTGCAACCCTGGACTTTAGCAGGGCAAACTTTGGCCTTTTCAAGCAATTGCTAGGGGAAATCCCGTGGGCAAGGCTGCTTGAAGGAAAAGGGGCCCAAGATAGTTGGTTGACATTCAAGGACTGCTTTTTCCGAGCTCAAGATCGGAGCATCCCGACACGTAGGAAGTCAAGGAAGAGGGCCAAGAGACCTGTGTGGCTAAATAGGGAATTGCTGGGTATGCTCAAGTGGAAGAGGAGAGTTTACAGGTCATGGAAGGAGGGGCTGGCCACTTGGGAGGAATATAAGGCTGCTGCTAGGGGATGTAGGAAGGCAGCTAGGAGGACTAAGGCTTCCTTAGAATTAAACCTGGCAAGAAGGGTCAAGGACAGCAAAAAGAGCTTTTTCAAGTACATGGCAGACAAAACTAACACCAGAGGCAATGTAGGCCCACTGATGAACGGGATGGGTGCCCTGGTGACAGAAGATACAGAGATGGCAGAGTTACTGAATGCCTTCTTTGTCTCTGTCTACTCTGCCGCAGGCAGTCCTGAAGAGCCCTGTACCCCTGAGACCTTAGATGAAGTCAGGTCGACGGAGCGACTTGCCTTAGTCGATGAGGAATGGGTTAGAGATCAGTTGAGCAATCTGGACATCCATAAATCCATGGGTCCAGATGGGATGCACCCGCGGGTGCTGAGGGAACTGGCGGAAGTCATTGCTAGACCACTCGCCATCATCTTTACCAAGTCCTGGGAAACGGGAGAGGTGCCTGAGGACTGGAGGAAGGCAAATGTCACTCCAGTCTTCAAAAAGGGCAAGAAGGAGGACCCGGGTAACTATAGACCGGTCAGCCTCACCTCCATCCCTGGGAAAGTGATGGAACACCTTGTCCTTGGTGCCATCTTAAAGTATATCAAGGATAAGAGGGTTATGAGGGGCAGTCAACATGGCTTCACCAAGGGGAAATCATGTTTGACCAATCTCTTAGCCTTCTATGAGGAAATAACACGGTGGATGGATGATGGCAGAGCGGTGGATGTGGTCTACCTTGACTTCAGCAAAGCCTTTGACACAGTCTCCCACAGCATCCTCACGGCTAAATTGAGGAAGTGTGGACTGGATGACCAGGTAGTGAGGTGGACTGCGAACTGGCTGAAGGAGAGAAGCCAGAGAGTTGTGGTCTATGGGGCTGAGTCTAGTTGGAGGCCTGTAACTAGTGGAGTGCCTCAAGGGTCAGTACTGGGACCAGTATTATTTAATATATTCATCAACGATTTAGATGAGGGAATTGAGTGTACTATCAGCAAGTTTGCTGATGACACTAAGCTGGGAGGAGTGGCTGACACGCCAGAAGGCTGTGCTGCCATCCAGCGAGACCTGGACAGGCTGGAGAGTTGGGCAGGGAATAACGGGATGAAATATAACAAGGGAAAGTGTAGAGTCCTGCATCTGGGCAGGAACAACCCCAGGTTCCAGTATATGTTGGGGAACGACCTGCTAGAGAGCAGTGTAGGGGAGAGGGACCTGGGGGTCCTAGTGGACGACAGGATGACCATGAGCCAACACTGTGCCCTTGTGGCTAAGAAGGCCAATGGCATCCTGGGATGCATTAGAAGGGCGGTGGTTAGTAGGTCGAGAGAGGTCCTTCTTCCCCTCTACTCTGCCCTGGTGAGACCCCATCTGGAATATTGTGTCCAGTTCTGGGCCCCTCAGTTCAAGAAGGACAGGGAGCTGCTGGAGAGAGTCCAGCGCAGGGCAACCAAGATGATTAAGGGAGTGGAGCATCTCCCTTATGAGGAAAGACTGAGGGAGCTGGGTCTTTATAGTTTAGAGAAGAGGAGACTGAGGGGTGACCTTATAAGTGTCTATAAATATATAAAGGGGGAGTGTCACGAGGATGGAGCCAGGCTCTACTCAGTGGCAAACAATGATAGGACAAGGAGTAACGGGTGCAAACTGGAACACAAGAGGTTCCACTTAAACTTGAGAAGGAACTTCTTCTCAGTGAGGGTGACGGAACACTGGAACAGGCTGCCCAGGGAGGTTGTGGAGTCTCCTTCCCTGGAGACATTCAAAGCCCGCCTGGACACATTCCTGTGTAACGTTATCTAGGTGTTCCTGCTCTGGCAGGGGGATTGGACTAGATGATCTTTTGAGGTCCCTTCCAATCTCCAGCATACTGTGATACTGTGATACTGTGATATTAACAGACTTCACTTACCCTTAAGGCAAGATACATTAGTATGAGGTACTAATACAGATTGACTATCTCTGATGGGGTATTATCACAGCCTACAGAGTAAGTGGTCTGGAGGACCTCCAAATGTTGAAATGGGCTTCCAGAGGAAATCTGAAAACATTTGGATTAAGTGCCATAGTGAAATGGCTTGCCTAGCACTCTTTAAGAGTTTGCACATAAACACAGTCAAAAACCCTGAAGAAGTGGAAGGAACACCAGGAAGATGGAAATAGAGTATCTAACTGGACGAGTAAATTAAATAAAGCACAAATTAAACAAAAAGGGGTTAAGGAAAAAAACCAAAACCAACTAAGTTTGAAATGCATTCAGATTTCAGTCATGCAAGGGTACCTTATGAAAAGCATAAGAATGTATATTGGCAAAGCTACCTAGAACACCTTTAGCTGTATAGAGAGTGTAAGTTCAGGCACAGCCTAAGCTTCAGCTTGTGCACCAGCTCACTGACAGCCTGCTCAGCTCTCCCTCACACGCAGAGTTAGAAGCAAGCTTGTCCCACCACTAGCCTTTCAGTCTCCAGGGGTCAGAGAAGAGCAAAGATGAGCCCACGATCCCTCCTGCCACACAAGAACTAATTAAGAGATGAGTGATGATTGTGCAAGTGCCCATATGGCAGCTCTCAGCTAAGACTAATACCTACGTATGTAAGTGCTCCTTCGTCACCTACCAGGTCTTCAGGATCTGCTACTCAATTTTACACTTAGAGGAGCATCTCAAGCTCAGTAGCAACTGTTGCCCACCTAAGAAATGAGTTAATTCACTGAGTAATCAAGATTAATTCAACATCAATTCAAGAGAGAATCCAGGAACTCATGAGGCCAGTACTCTGGGCTCAGGTATAAGCTAAACAGACATAGGCTTGAAAGAAATGTAAGCCTAAACATCTTTTTTAGCCTTTACAGTTAGATTTAAGCATCTGTTATTGTGGTCCAACCTTCTGGATCACCTAACACTGTGACCTTGAGAAAGATGGTCAGATTCAGGTGACAAATGAAAATAAACTCTTATGTTTTTTTTAAACTAATATACACCATGAATGGAAAGTCATTAAATGTTTTTTCCCCTTTTTTGCTAGTCTACAATCATTAATTCTCTCATCACATCCACATTAGTTAGTATGGCAGAAAAATATTTTCTCCCACTTTGCCATCCTTCAGTCAAACGATCCATACACATTCCTAATGTTCTCCTGAAACTAGTATTTCCTGGACTGAAATACTATATTTTAAGAGCTAATACTGTAGATTTTCCACATTTTAGGGAGGAATTGCATTATCAGAAAAGCTTGTGCCACAAAATGAAAGGAAATGTTTCCCCCCTGAGCCCTTCAGAGAACTAATGGAATTAATGTTCCATTCTATGCTAGCAAGATTAGAACAAGAAAGGTATTTTCAGGTATTTTCTTCCCTACAAAATTAAGCAAGCAATATCAAACTGTGGACTTTTTTCCCAATTTCTGGATTTGCTGGGTGAGAAGTCCAGACAAAATGCTGTGATCAACTAAAGCAGAACTACGGACCTCAGCATATTCTCTTCTGCTTACACTTTGAGACAGAAAGCCAAGTTTTGTAAACTGTGCTAGGAAATGCTGAAAGTTTGGAAAACAAAAGTAAGGTAAATATATACAACGATTTAGATGAAAAGAAAATCACAAAGTAATACAATGTAGCTAACTCCATCTCAGCCCTATAAATATAAACGTTTTGGACTAAGAGGATAAGTAAAAAGGGAAAGTTAGCAGAGAAATTCAGAAACTAAAACAAGGAGAAAAAGGAGTAATTTACCAATATAGAAAGGCCTTGAAGGAAGAGGAAATGGAAAGATGATAGGAAAACCTTGTTTTCTGTCATCATCTTGAATTCCTTCTACTGAACTGTACCACACAGACGATCCTAACCCTCCCTCTCAGCACCGTATGACTTCTCAAAAGGACCTCCTGGATTCTGGCCTCACACAGGTTATAGTCAAGCTGACCAGGCCACCCCAGGAGATGATTCCCAGCCAGAACCCTCTTTTGGGGGTTTTAAAGCAAGTACAAGCACAGCAAAAATAAAAGGCAGAAAACCTGTGCCTGGTTTGTGACAGCCCTTGTTAGCTGCATCAAGGAAGAAAAAACGAGGATTGCCTGGGAGAACTGCATGGAGCTCAGACATCAAACCCAGACCAAAATACACCCAAAATTAGATCCTTTCAGGTCTGGCTTAAAGAGCAATAACTCTACTGTTTGAAAACATGGACAAAACGTATACCATAAAAGCCAACAATATTGGCCAAAAGGTCCTCCTGTTGGGAAAGTTCCCGAGTTAAATTACTCTTCTGATGGTATAAAACGTGACTTTGTTAACACTGCTTATTCATACCATACAAACCTCAGCAACCATATGCATTTACCATGTATATGTGTACATATATGCACACATACATCCCCAATACATAAAAATGGGTAGGATCGATATAGAAGGACAGGAATAAACAGTTTTCAGAACTCACATTTGTTTTAGAAAATCAAACAGCAAATAGCACTGGATTATACATCACCAAAACACATCCTGACATAGAAAGCCAGGACATGACTAAAAAGTGAACACAAAAAATATGAACATAAAAAAGTTTAAAACAAGACAAAAAAAATCTAATAATATGCAGGATCAAATCCTGCATTCTGTTTCACTTAAATTCCCTAAGTTCAACTGAAAACAAAGTAATTTAAGGCTTTCAGTACAAGTGTAATAGGTTAGAGGTCCAAGAACAAAATCTGCTGCTGCCATCCCAAATGAAGCAAGCAGAAGTGACAGTAATGCCAAAATAATTTGAACTTACCCACACATTTCCCAGACAAAGAGAACCTGCTGCGTGACTTTAATGTCATATTCTGAAAACAATCATGCTCATTGCTCTTATGTGGGGCTTTCATACTAGAACACATAACACCTGCGTCTTTGTCAATAATACAACAGACAGAACAGAACAGTTCAAGTGGCATTAGCTAGCATAAGGGCTATTTGGGCTTTTTTGTAGTTACTGTGAGCATAGGAACAATTGATGCTGTTTAAACATCAGTCTCATCCACCTGATAGTAAATGAACAATAGTTATGGAATAGGGAGATATTTAAAGGATCTCTACGCTACTCATTAAAAGCTAAATCAGCAAGTTGAGAGTTGTAATGATTAAGATTCTGAACACAGCTATAGAAAGCAATACAGCCTTCATGACAGTCATCATATAGCCAAATGATAAATATGGAGTCTAATAACTACAAATACAAGAACTTAAAATAAACATTGTTTTACAGAAGATATAGAGCATGACAGCCAATTCACTCAATGCGCACAATTAGCTGAATCAACTCTACAGTGACTGAAATGTGCACTCAGTAACAGCAATTAGACAAAGGGAAACAATCCTCCCAATACTATGCACTGGCACGAGAACAGCAGTGGCCCATTCTCTGAAGTTCTGTGATGACAATGCCCTCCTCCCTCTCCCACACCAATGCATGTCACTAACACTAAGTACTCCCATATATACTATCCCACAAGGACCTCATTCAGCACTTACTAAGCTTCAGGAAATGCTAATGTCCTCTTGCCTCTGTGCTCAATGAGGTTAATGGAGCCTTTTTGATATCAATGGGTGGGCACTAGCTGGAGACCTGAAGTAGGATGCTAAGAAACCCAAATCCTTAAACTGACAGTTAGCTTGCGTGTACCACTATTGTCTCCTCTTTGCCAAACAGAATACATTTCAAAATCATTGGAAAACTGGGGTTAACATTTTGCATAAGCACTTCAGTTATTAACTGTCTCACATTAACAATCAACTAGGCTAACATAACAAACAATTCTTGTTACTCAAACTGGCGTCATTGTAATGAGCTCCAAATTAATCTCATCCGCACACAATCACTAATCTTGTTTTGTGCCAACTGAATTTTTAATCAGAACCGAGTGAATCATAGGTTGTTTTTAAAATCCATTTCTAATACTTGTTATCCAAAATGAATAAACACTAGAGCAGGGAAGAAGCTTTTTATTTACATTGAGAGAAGCTGATCTTATTTATGCATACTATACACAAGTATCAAATGCATGCGACAGTTGAGTACATCGTTAATGAAAATAAAAAAACAAGTCTGTTTCTAGCGTGAATAGCATCATCAACCTGAAGAATTTAGCCCTCTGACTGTAACAAACTGTATTATAAAAAAAAAAAACCAACCCAAAATATAAGGAACAGTTGCCCCTCTGTTAAGTTGTTCCTCGATGCCTACATCATTCTAGAATAAGATCAGAATGCGCACAATCAGACCCTGTGACCAGAGGAGCAAGTACTTCTGGTAAGGCATTTAAACAAGCATGTATTTTGCAGTGCTAAACTTGAGACTCAACGTGAGTTTCACACTGAAGTGACTTATAATCTTTGTGCAAGACACAGAAGCAAAACTGAGTTTCAATGAGCATTTTCAACTTGATTCTGTGATTGCAATACCAATTTAACAAAGCAGTTGATTAGCTCTGCTTATTAAAAAAGGAGCACTCAATGTATCACCCAGTGCGGAAACACTGGCCCAGCTATTTAGGAATTCTTCAGGAAAAAAAAAACACAAAACCAAACCATAGTATGAAGTCTTCACCTACAGCATCTACTTTTTAAAATGCAGTATATATGGAATCTTGTTTTAGCTGTCTGCCTATAAACTGCTTAACTGAATACCTGTTAGCATGCTTGGTGAAAACCTAACTCGAAGGTCTGCCCATGGCCATGGAAACTGAAGGAGTGACTAAAGCCATCTGCAGCACAGCCATTCAAATGTCTTCAGGGAACTCTACCAACAGCCTCTATTAAAGCCACGTAAGATTGAGGAATCTGGAGTACCTGGTTCTCATTTCAAGCTAAGCATAATACCTGACTCAAGCCATATAAGTGTGTGATGACTTCTGCTTGGAAAACAAGACATTCAGGCAGATGAGAGCAGTGCAGGAAGGCTCAACATCAGAATTCCCACAGATCCAGCTGTACATACTACTTACTTAAAGACTGCACTCATTTAATGCCATCTACATGCTTTTGTGCATGGTAGATTTTGTTTTGATTGCCAGGAACCATTGCATCAAAAGTATCGGAAGATTGCTCAAGATTAAGAGCACTAAATTGCGTTCAACATGCTAATCTATTTTTATTTATATTTAGTAGAAAGACATGGTAGTACATAAAAGAATCCTGTTAATATCTTAGAATTCAATTAAAATTATCTTCATTAAACAGCTCTGAGATTTGTGGAAAAAAGGGACTTATTCAAATATTTATCATAATTGTTAACATAACATTTTGAAGAAAAACTCTGCAAACCATGCTGAATGCTGAAAGGCAAATGCAAAAGCAAAAATACTCCATATAGACCACAGCTGCAAGGTAGAGATAATGCGCTCCGATAACATCAGGATGGACTGCAAAAGAATGACCAAGAACCTTATCAAAAAGGTTACATTTACATAGTGAATACTATAGTAAGATATAATGACCAAAAGAATGCTGTTGACTTGCAAATTTCCTTTTTGGTTTCTTTTTAATTAATTTTAAAATAGGCTGGTTCATATATCATCACCTATCAAGGAGCAAATGGCTCTTCAAGACACTATCCAACAAAGAGGATGGGAAGTCTGTTCTGTGCTTCGGCAGGGGAAAAACAACACTCCCAAAAGGAGCATCATTAATGAACAATGTAAGAAAGAGAGAAAGAAAACTAAAGTTTTTATCGTTGCTAATGACTTCCTTTCACATGAGAAATATGGCACCGTATCACTCTCAGCAAGCTTCTCCATCTGAATAGCATTTCTGCAAGATGCCCCAAATTGTCTTTATTTAATATCACAGTTTCTATTTGTTATTAATTTCAGTTTTTCAGTACATTACAAAGTGCTCCTCTTCCTTTAACATGAAGTGTAGGAAGCGGTTGCTAGAATGAATACTTGTTAGGAAGTTTTAAGACTGTGAAAAAAAAAACATAAAAAGGGGAGAATAGAAGAAGTAGTAAATAAAAGTGTAAAAATAATTCTAGGATTATCATATAAAGAAAAACCTTTCCTATAAATGACTAACACATAACTCTTCAGCAGCAGCCTGCCTCCTTCCCAAAAGAGCCTGCAAGCTTAACAGCACAGTGACTGCGCAAAGAAGACATTCACCTTTTAAAACTTCTGCTAGGCATGCTAAAAGTAATTATTAAAACTAATTATTTTAAGATTGTGTAGCGTCTTAATACAACTTACTGTGACGTGAATAAAGCTAACACCAAAAAAGAACACATCTGTCACATCACATGTGAAGGACGTCTTCAACTCCGTGGCCACTGCCTTGTGTTCATCCACCATGACACATGTACCCCAGCACTGAACAGTACAGCATGACAGCCTCTACCTTGCTTTGCGGAGCTCTGGAGTCATGCTCATAAAACACACGAGGCTGCAGGAGAGGACTGTGTAAAGAGCCTAGCAAGGCCCTGCACCAGGAGAAGTTCAGTTAAGGAACATTTCCCAGGTGCACGTTTGTGCCAGTGACTCCCATATACCCTTACAGGCACCCGACAAAATGAAATATTAAGTGTCCATTGATTTTTGGTCAATTTTCTAATAAACGCTGAAAGTACAGAGGAAGTGACCAAGCAGGAATTACAGTAGAGCTCTCTGGCAAAGGCATACTTTTCTGACACAGCCACTAAACTCTGCAACATAACTACAAGCACTGCAGACTTACTGGAAAAAGAAAACGTGCCCAAATCCTATTGACAAACGATACTGTCAACTCAGAAACAAGGCTTCAGATCTGCAAAGGCATCAGAATAGAACCCAAAGAGAGGGGGAGAGTAAAAGAGAAAAACACTTTGGGTTTCAAAATACCTTAATATGGCTTTAGCAACTTCTGAGAAGGAGAAGTATTTTAAAAGCATTAATAGCTTTTTATTAGACAAGGTTGGACAGGGCTTTGAGCAACCTGGTCCAGTGGAAGGTGCCTCTGCTCAAGGCAGGAAGGTTGGAACTGGATGAGCTTTAAGGCTCCTTCCAACCCAAATCATTCTGTGATTCTATGATTCTTCAAACCAGGCTTTACTACTTGAGGCTAATTTTGAATAGGCAACAAAATGCTTGGTTTCAGGTTGTATTCTTCTTTTCCACAGTAATAAGGCTGTGTAAAAATATTTTATTGCTAATTCCTGACCCTCCCACCTTTTAGAAGGGCATTTCTTTGTCTTGATAGTAACACTAACACATATGAGCAGCTACCTTTCTTTGATGCAGTGGTTCCAACAACATACAACCTGGCTCTATCCTTCCTCACAGGAAAACAGAAATCAGCATCCCTGCACACAATTATGGTACTTTCTAAATGCTTTTTAAAGACACAATTAATAATCCTTTCTGACAAGACAGACCTTTTAAGATGGTCAAATATTAAACAGACACATTCTTAAAGATACTCTGAATAGTTATTGTAAATGTCATCTTGATTAAAATACATATTAAAAAAACAACCCACATTTATGAATTCAACTTTAAATCACATTAGAAGACAAAGTGTTTATACTCGCATAACAATGAGAACAAAGGTGGGTTTTTCTCTTTATTCTGCATTGTTAGAAAATTCCTACTGCTGAAGCTATTTTAAAAAGCCAAGTCTCCTTGCACAGTATAAGGCTCTCAAACAGTGAAGTACTTACATGCAAGGCAGAAGGATCAGGCAAAAATTCAGCATCCTCTCCAAAGATAAAATCTGGTGGCAGGTCAGGATAGTGAGCATTGAAAATTATATCCCCTGAAAAGTAATAAATGAATACATTGTTTGCATTTTTATGTATCTGCTTATAAATACATAAAATATTGTACATATGATACACATTTTCATATAAAATTTGATAGCTACATTAAATATATTTCATGTATATGTCCATATATTTTACAAAACTTCACAGGCAAGATAAGCATCAGATGTTTTGGGGGATGAAGTCAAATTCCTGAGGCACAGCTTCTTCCTCCTCTGCAAGCAATGAAACATGAAATACATTATTGCTTCATATCTCAAATGGCAATTCAAACACTACTGAGGGTTGCCTCAAACCATCAACTTAGAAAAGTAATCTTGTTTTCAAGAAGTGCCACATTTAGATTGCTGTGCTTGGCATATTAACTTAAAGTCAAATGCAAACTACTAAGATTGGAATTTTCAAAATACTGAAGCTTTCAAAACTTAGTAGCACTTACTCCTTAGTCTCCTTGCCACCCCCAACTCTTAGAAGGAAGAACATGCAGTTCAATAGGAACCATTCCAACTATCCAAATTCAGGCCAAGAGAAATGCAGTATTATGCATCTAAATGGAAAGACTAAAATTAACTAAAACCGTAAAACTTCATCACAGCTTGGCACTGAGTTCTCATCTTGCCAGTGTCACAAGATATGCAGTTAATTACTGAGGTGACAGTGCAATGAAATTTGGGCTGTGTTATTTCACTAGTAAACATACTTCAGAGTTCATATAGGTTGAGGTGGTCATCTGCATGTGAGGTCTTTAAAAAAACCCAGCCATAATCACTCTTTCTTCTTTATGAAGATATGACAACATAACTCCGAGCTTTTACATAAAGCATATTTGTGATGTAGCAAGCATTAGAAGAAAGAAGTCAGTGCCTACACAAGACATTCAAGGTGACAATTTTAATTGCTAATATTTTGTAAACTTATCCTGGCTCTTGCTGGAAGCAAGGATGCTGTAAAGATTAATTTGCAGAGGATAAGGGCTCACCACCAAGAAGCCAACAGCCAGGCTGCAGTAGGTATGCTCTACAGTATTACTCTAAATCATAAACTCGCTGATCACAGGACTCAGTAGAACACAGTGTAGGTTTATCCTGTCCACACTCCTTCCTTTCACAACTGTCAGGAGCACATATAAGTATGGGACACGGCAAATAACAGAAGTCTGCCAGTTAAAATACCCAACACAGTCAACGAAATCAATCTTTCATTTCATTTCAAAGAAGAACAAAACAGGCACCAACACCTGCATAAACTTGCAATAAGAAAGGCACCTTATTAAGAGAAAATAATTACTAGAGTGCCCAAACCTTAATACAGCAACAAAATTCAGAAAGTTGACATTTATTAGGCTGGATAGTTCCTATGCCACCATAACTCAATCCTTTTCTTCATATTTACTATAATTAAAAAGTTGTGTATCGCTTCTTGCAACAACCTCACCAATTTCTACATCCACAGCAGGCAACTCTTGAGGTTATGTGTTGAAGGAGATGGCACCTTTATACAGTCTTTGACTGATCTTTGCTTAGATAAAGGTGTGTTAGGAATAACTCAGAACACAGCACAATGAAAAAGACTTCGGTAACCCTGTGCTACTCGGAAGGAAAGAACTGTATCTGTGGTCTTACCATATTCTTATGTGATGCTAAGTAACTCATTTAACACACAGTTTTCGTATTGCAGTTGCTAGTTGCATGCTTTTCATTCTCTGCATTCCTGTTTTAACAGAGCTGATGAAACAGTGCACACAGCTACAGCTCTGCTCACCAGGAGCTGCACTCCAACTACACAGACACTACAAAAGACTGCCCAGAGTAAAAAAAGGCTCAAAATAATTGCATATTTTTCATGTTATAACTCCATATTTGATTAGCGAGAATCTGTTATAGAACCTTAGATCATGAGGTGGCTCCAAGACTCTTCTAAGAGTATTCAAGTCTGCAAGCTCCACAGTAACAGGTGAACTTCAGCAAAACTGCGACAGTAGGTGCGATGTGAAAGTTCAAGCAGGTACAAACTTGTTTCCTCCCAGTGTTTTCGGTTCTACAGCATGAACTGAATTCACAGCAGCCCCCAGCACATCATCCCATGCACGGGTGCAGTATGACAGTAAACTGAAATTGGCATTATTAGTTTAAAATGCTAAGGGGTAAACTTTCACAACTTGAGGTTTAGGTCAGCTGCCTATCTATGCAGTGATTCCTGCCGTGGAACCAGGATCAATACCTAAGGACAGGACCCTCTCTTACCACTCAGGTGTGATGCATGGTCATGCTGAAGTTAGGCACATCACGATTGCAGCTGGTCAAGCCAATCTACTACCTCTCTTACATGCCCATAGTTGTTCTTTATTACTTTCTGTCACACTCCTTCTCCTACCAAGTGGTATATCATTCCTTATTCACAGTGAATGACTAACTACACAGGTATTTTGGTTTGAGAAGTTTTCACCATCTACTGCCATCACAGAGGTACTCACTACAAGGATCAGAATCCAGAGTCAAAATTAACATTGTGATATTTTATTTTCTGTTACTGTTACTTATAATTGCTGTCATTGCTTCTACCAGCCTAGGATAAACATGCCTCAAATCCAAACTCCCAAGTCCCTTTAGTAAAAGTAATTTTGAAACCCATGTGTATCTCAAGATTATTTTTCCCTATAGTCATCTTCCAAAACACTACACAGTACATGGCTGAAGGGTTCTCCAGGTTTCAAAATAAGCAAAACTATTATTTCAGTGCCTGTTGATCATAAAATAACAAAACACTAGCGCTGAGACATACTCAAAACATTTTACAACCCCATGGAACCAATCAAATCATGCTGTTGTCCTTATTTTCTAAGTAAACCAGAAACACAACACCCTCTTCCTACAGTACCACAGGTTTTTATCCAAATGTAAACCCTAATTTATTCTGCTACAATCAAACCTCACACAGGCTGGGTGACATTAAAGACAAAAAAGATCACAACCAAATGGCATTTCCACTTCAATGTAAACAGTTAGAAAAAAGCTGTGCTTTCTATCATCAGTGGTTTTCATTCTGGCAGTTAAATACTGCAACTTACTACTGAAGATGTAACCTTAGAACATTTTTTTCCACTGACTTAAAAAAGGAAAAATGCATCCCCTTGGTCAAATCTTATTCTAGTAAGTCTCGCTTATGCCATGAATCCAAAAGCGTTCAGCTAGTTGGTAAAGGAAAGAAAAAAAACCTTTTTCTGAGCCATGTTAGACATTCACCCACTTGATCCCCGGCCTCTCTATCTTTTCTGTTCCATGCTCTCCTCTTCTACATAGTTTCTCCCATGTCTTGCTTATTTTACCATACTAGGCCAGAAAAAGCAACACCTCTGACTCTCAGAAGCTTGGGTACTAAGGAATGAGTTTGCTCTATTCACAACCACAAGCATGAGATATTTTCATAAGTTATATATTCTCCACAAAAATACACCATTCAAAATCAGACTAAAGAAAGGGAAACAATCCTAAATCTGAATTTTATTCTTGTTAAATACCACAAAGCAGAGAAATTAAAACTGCAGTTAACAGTTTGCTTGGCAGGAGTACGACACATAAATTGAAAAAAGCTTCTCTGCCGTCAAATACAACGTATTTAACCAAAAACAATGGCCAAGGCAACAAGCAAATCTGGTTTTGCTTCAGATTAATGTTAACACTAGCCTCCGCATTGTGCTTACAAAATACAAGGTGGTCAATATTTTGAATCACAAGCTACCAGTTTGTCCTGACCCAGTAGAAAAACACATTTTTTTCTTTTTACCTTTTTTTTAGCAATTTACAGTTACAAATCTAGTTGAATAACTGCACAGTTTACCAGTGGTTTACCTTCCTTCAATATAACTGTGCTGTGATGAAACCATACAGATTTTCAACCAATAAAGCCACTGGCAAAAATGTTGTGCTTAAAGAGTCTGAGAATGGTTACCATTTTAATTTCAAAAGCAAAACCAGCAAAACCCCCTGCATTCTCTCCCCTTCTCACCTAAATGAAACAAATACCCTTTTCTCTTGTATCTCCAACCCATGAGTATGCAGATCCTCATGTTTCAACTGTTATTCCCTTGACAGTGGTGTTCTCAGGGCTACTGACCATGACCATCCCACTGTTAGAACAAAGGAAGCAAAACCTTCATACTTATATCATATTTCTCTCATTTCTATAGATACACTAGCCAATAATTACTTCAGTGGAATTACAATTCCAATTAAATACTACTACAGAATTTGAAATTACTTTAATAAAGTTAAAGCCATGGGCTCAAAGATAAATTTAGAAGAAAAGGGATGTATGGTAGATCTTTCTTTTTTCATTATCCAAAAATATTACTTTCTCTTCCTTTTATCTCCTCAGGCAAACAACATTATATTTTGAAATATTTTACTTTACAGAATTTCAAAAAAAAAGATAATATGCTCCCAATGGTCAAAAAAAAAATCATATTTAAATCTATAATTTCTTTAAAACACATGCACACACTGTTCTTCTCTCATCTATCAAAATGCATAAGCAATTCTAACAAAGTAGTAAGGATTAACTTAAAGCAAGACAGGTGTAACTCTCACACAGAGATATTTCTTAAATTCTTATAGTTGCTTTCCACTGGCCTCTCCTATATACAGTTCTTCCTCTCTTGATAACTTCCCTTTTGAGATATTCTTCTTTTTGTTAACCATACCATATATTTGGTATTGTTGAAAGATGGGGTTAACATCCCTGAAGGCAGCAAAATTAGGAAACAATGTACCAGTTAACTTCCTCTACTTTTGAGAGCATAATATTCTTCAGCTTTTACTGACGCAAGAATGTCTAGGTCAGCACTAAGTATGGAGAATAAACAGACAGTAAGTAGAACCATATTATTCATCTATGCAGAATGT
This sequence comes from Pezoporus occidentalis, assembly GCF_034315485.1. Classification (NCBI taxonomy): domain Eukaryota; kingdom Metazoa; phylum Chordata; class Aves; order Psittaciformes; family Psittacidae; genus Pezoporus; species Pezoporus occidentalis. The sequence goes on from NW_026915836.1 coordinate 2,556,864, forward strand.
TAACGTATCTCTTCTAATAGCCACACAAGTTGTAGACAAAACCCACTGATCAATCCCCTCTATAAAATAATTCTTACCTAAACCAGCCACTGTTAACTGTCTTTACAGGTACAAAAATAACCAGTTATTCACTACAATCTGCAACCAAGATAACAAGTCAGTGTAGTCAGCAGTAGGACAGGATTTAAATGAACTAAATGCAGACCTGCTGACTTGTCACTGGATCCCACTATAAAGATTTTTGGTCTAGAGGCTTGAAGTCAAATTCAGTAATAGACTATCTATAGAGCCCATTATTAATTGGCTGGCAAGAAAGATACAGTTCCTGGAATGACAGCACAACTTTGGTAAATACAAAATTACTACTGGGAGAAGATGCAGGAGTAATTCCATTTTTGCTGGGGTGTTGCTGTCCATCACGGGAATAAAGGCAGATGAAATTCTGTACAGTGCATTATGAGCTATATTCTTAGACCACTTAGGCAGCAAAACTGTGATTTCCTCCTCTAAGACCTGTAACTAAAATGAGTAAGACAGGAAAAAATAGAAATCAGAAGCAAAAAAGGAAAATCCAAGCTTTAAACGAGACAAAGGAAATGTTCTTTGAGATCAAGGAAATCAAAGTGGTGCCAGTAGAACCCAGAGCTGTAATCCTCTCACAGAAAAAACAGTGAAAAATCAGACAGAAGATTCAAATACTAGAGTTCAAGAGGCCACAGAGAACAGTAGCATTGCAAGGGCAACACATTGTTTAATCACTGTGAAATTCCAGATGACAGCACTGAAAGACAGAGAGAGAGGGAGGGAGGCATCAGTGCCTGAAAAAGAAAATCTGAAGAGCATAGGCAAAAAAAAAAAATACACAAAAACAAAATACTACCAAGAATCAACCTCTCTTATCAGCAAGAAGCAGTGAAAGCTTGAGTGACAAAGGAAAACCAAAAATCAACAGATTCCAGGGTTCACTGGGAGAAAATTGCCATGACCAAGGAACTGATTCTTAATGGTATATTTTAATTATTGATATTATTCAATAAAGCCCATTACAGCTTAGAACTCTGCTTAGCCTGACAGTTTCCACTGTGACATCTGCTTTGATGGTTTAGCAAGGAAAACCAAAATACCTGCAAGAGTTACAAAACACTTCACCTGAAAATACACAAGTACTTCTCCAGAAAGAATACCAAACTTTACTCAGCAGATACTGCTGTCCAGTTAGCAATAAAGGACAGCTCTGCATGCCACTTTAAGTAGGCTTTATCCTTGGAACACAGATTCAACCTCTTCCTGGATATTACAGACAGTCTTCTTGGAGTCAAACATTACAAGCTTTGAAAAATGCAAATATAAAGGAAAGCACTAAGTTTAACAAAACAGCATTAAGTGCTGGATGAACTGATAAAACAATGTCTGCCTCAGATTTTAACTGACAGTCAAGGAAGTGTAGACTCAAGTTTTCTAACCATTCTGGCCATGAAAACACAAAACTTATGGTATCACAAACTAATTTATCATAGAATAGTTTGGGTTGGAAAGGACCTTAAGATCATTCAGTTCCAACCCCTCTTCCATGGGCAGGGACACCTCACACCAAACCATGGCACCCAAGGCTCTGTCCAACCTGGCCTTCAACACCACCAGGGATGAAGCATTGACAACTTCCTTGGGCAACCCATTCCAGTGCCTCACCACCCTTACAGAAAAGAATTTCCTCCTTATATCCAATCTAAACTCCCCCTATTTAAGTTTTAACCTGTTACCCCTTGTCCTGTCACTACAGTCCCTAATGAAGACTCCCTCCTCAGCATCCTTATAAGCCCCCTGACAACACACATTGACATAGCTTTTTCTCCAGCATAAAATTGTGGTTATCTCCAAGGTCTCCAAGCTTCCTAGGTGGAGCTGAATAACATTCCAGCAGCTTGAAATACATGCAAGAGTAAGGTGAAACATGGCATCTGAAAAAAAAACCACCCTGATTAGGTAACTAGCTGGATCTCCAGAAACACATTAGTTATGAACAAGCCATTGTTAACTCACAAGATGTTTACAAGATCTTACCAAAGCTAATAAGACAATTGTTTTACACTATAGGTAGTCAGCCACTGCCTTGTCTGCAAGTACTTTCTCCTTTTTCAAGGAACAGTGAATTTTCTGGTCTTTCAGAAACGAGGACTGTGACTATGCAATTATACTTCCCTAAAGTAGCAAACCAACAGTTTTCGACACACTAGGATTCATATTAGGGTATTTGTGCAGTGGCAGCGGTTATGATTGATGATATGCAAAGATCTGATCTGTTGCAAAGAGGATGTAACACAAACCACAAAGGAACTACACACTTGAGCCTGTATTTGGTACCACATAATAAAGACCGTACATTGGTGATCTTGAGCATTTTCAGCCAACCTTTTTATTCTGGCAGATTTCGCAACTTTCTTTTGCAGAAATATTCTGCCTTTGAAAGATAACATATCTAGCAACAGCCTACAACAAAGTATCTACAAATCTCTGGTTGCACACCATGGCCGTCTTCCCTTGCCAACATTACAGATCTAAACACAAAATTATTCAAGCTTTCTTGAATCTGCCCACATCACTATTTATTCCACATGCTGTGAGACTGAACGATTCACAGCATTTCCAAACATGTAATGCTGAAATGTGGAGTATTATTATTACTTGATATTATTAGGTACCTCTGAAAAGATACACTTGTTTACATCACTTTCAATTGATCACCTTAAAATACATAGCATGGTTAGAATGCGTGGTATGGGTTTTGCAAAGATGGAGAAGAGCAGTAGCATTATAGTTGTTTCCTTTAATTGCTTATGTGATGTACAAAATAAAAGAACTGGGGAGGGGGTGTAAGCAGCTGATTTCTCAATATTTAAATTCAAGGCATAGTCCATAATCGTATTTCTAGGTATTCTAACTGGCCTACAGTCATTTAGTATGTTATTATAGTCTGTATTCCTATGTCCTTGCATACAGGCATTTTAATCTACTAATTTTCCTTTATGAATCTGGAACAATTATAGCACCTACTTAAAAACCAGTAAAGATGTAAAGCTCTCAGAATGTACTAGTAAGGCCCTGTATGGTGATAAATAAGAGAGTTACTACAGTCCCATAGAAAATAAAATACTACTCTCTAAAGCAGTATCATCCAATGAAGCCTCTTTTCACCAAATCTTGATTGTTGTCATCAAACAAGTCTCATGCAGAATCTACCACACACTGCAGGACACATGAAGACTCAACAGGTTGAGTCTGCTACACAGTATCACATTTTTTTTTAAACAGAAGTTTAAATAAAGACAAAATCTACCCAGTAGGGTTGTTGGCTTCATATAAATAAGGCCGTTACTTACTGAATATTCTGCATAAATGCACAGCTATATCCTTTTCTTCTTTGAATAATTGCTAGCTAGGACTTAATATTTCATTTTTATCTCTTGGGAATGATTAGTAAAGCCTCTTGAGCCATAATTTCATACTTTTAGAATAGATAAAATAGTCACAGTAGACTGATACACGAGCCTAGCTCCCCTCTCAAACACACGAGCAAACTTCTAGACCACCTACTGGGAAAGTCAACTTTCTTTGTAAGTGCCAAATGGAAGATTTAAAGTACTTCTAGTGATAAGAAGTTTAATTGTGTTGATTTCTATTCATAAAGAAGGGCTTTTAGCACACTACATAATGACAAGAAAAACTACTACAGAAGGAATACAACTTATTTAAATGCCTTGGAGAGCTCCAGCATATGTATGATGCAGTCTAAGTGGATTCTATCAAAGCAGCGTTTGCAGTGTTTACCATTTCTGTTCACACTGAGTACATGCGCCTCCAGACAGCATTATTTTCCACAGACTCCACAAGGTAGCTGAGCTTGGACAGCATCTCTAGAGACTGCCTAGTCCAATCCCTCAGCCCAGAGCAGCGTCACCAAGAACAGACTGATAAGGACCACATCCAGTTGCTTTTTGAGTATTTCCAAGAATGGAGAAATACAAGCTACACGAGCTCCGAATACACTGTATTCCACTTACTGACCACCCTCGCAAAATGAGGGGGGGGTTATTATATTTAAATAGAATTTTCTGCATTTCAATTTGTGACCATTTCCCTACAGTGACCACCACTGCGAAGAGCCTGGCTCCATCTTCTCCATTTCCCCCCATCAGGTATTTATACACACTGAAAAGATCTGCCCTGAGCCTTCTCTTCTTGAGAAACCCCAGCTCTCTTGGCCTTTCCTTGCACAACAGAGGCTCCAGTCCCTCAGTCACTGTTGTGGTCTTTTGCTGGACTTATTCCACTGTGTCCATGCATTTCTGGCACTAGGTAGACCTGAACTGGACACAGTACTACAGACGTGGTTTCCCCAGCGCTGCCCTAAATCTAAAATCACCAAATTTTAAATTTTACTTTATCTGAAAATTCTTCATCCCTTCTCATGTTTCAGTTGTTAAGAGATAAAAACAACACAACCTTACCATTTTTAACAACTCAAGTGTTTAGAAAACTGGCTTTTACCTTCTAAAAACATAAAAAAGCAAATTTTATCCTAATCCTTTGAAATAAAACAAAATAATAGAAGAGTGGACAAATGAGCCAGCTATCTACAGAGCCTCCAAGGGTAAGGAGGATTTAACCACACCACTAAACCAGAAAAAAAAAAGTCACATTTCTCTAATTTGGTCAATTATGGCAGTTACTGTTTAGAGACACCTAATAAAATATCAGACCAACTACTTTTATTGGAGCTTAATAAGGAATTCTTCATAAAAGAGAAGGAAACAACACAAAGCATATACAAATCAGAAGTGAGTCTAAAAATGGTCATGAGATTGTCTTGGGCATGAGATTTTATTAGAAATGCTGGGAGGTGACTTTTGGCTTTCAGGATTCATGTTTTCAAATTTGTAGCATTAAGGAAGGCTGTAAACTTAAGTTAAAAATTAGATGTTTTTACAGTCGCATATTCTTAGAGCTGAACCTTTAAGAAAAAACAACAAACACAGGTATCTCAAACCTCTGAAGTCAGACACACTGGAAAACTTAGCATGATATAGAACATTGAAAGAAAGGCCAAGATGCAATAGCAATAGTTTTTAACTTACATTTGAGTGTTTCTCCAGCATAAGGGATATGTAGCTTAAACCGATCACAGCTAGGTCCAGGGGTCAAGGATGTACAGCTGAAAACAAAGATAAGAAAAGAATGTGCTAAGCAGTTACAGATGGTGGCAAATGCTGACATTATTCTACAGGGTAAAAACGACTGACATAATAAAGATGTTGAGAATACTAGAAATACTCATCCCTAGGATTCTAGAAAAGAAGAAAAGATGGGAAAGATGCAGAGGCCCATTCTCTTTTGACCAGCAGTTCTCATAACGGCATAAGAAACTTCAGGATCTGTGCCAACTATCTTTTTTTTTTTCCCCATTTTAACACAAAAAATATATACACAATTGGTTCAAGAGTGTTACTAGAATCATATACGACTCTATATGAACTAGTCAAAGCCACCAAATTATCTACTTTGTATACAATTTTGCAGGTCACAACTCTGTCTGTGCCACAGTACCACGGTTACATGCCCTCTATCCCTGCCATTCAGATGAATCTTAGTCTTAATACACAAATGTTCAGCCACTTTTACCTACACTAAGCTTTAACTGTTCCCCTGTGGAAAAGTCTCACAATAAGTCTCCAGGTGAGCAAGTTTCAGATTCAGGTATTTGAGGCTGTGACAGCTGAGCACGTACGTTCATGATCTGTGATTATTGCATAACTCCTGTTTATCCAGAGCATCACAACAGCAGTTGGGTCTTACACTGATGAGCGAATATTTTATGAACACAAAAGTCACTGAAAAACTGTTCAGCATCTAGGGCAGAAATGATCAGCTTTTTCACAACCTTTTAAGTCATGTGCCAAAACCTTTGCATAACAAAGAACCAAAAATCTCAGCTGCAAAAGGAGAAACAGCAACACAAATTGTTTCACCGACAGGATCGGTCCCTGGAGCTGTCACCACTATGGGCTGGCAGGCATGATAGGTCCCAGCAGCAAAAATGCTGGAAGCCCTCAGCAGTACATTGCTACCCATATCCAGGGATCCCAGAAGTCTTCTTGCTAGCTTTGTATCTTTATAGCCCCAGCATCAGAGCTAGGCTTGTTGCAAGCCGCTTAAAGCTCAAAGCTATACTGGCCAACTCTGGACGAAAGAGTGCAAACAAGGTAGACAAAGGTAAAATAACTTGACCAAGCTTATATATTGGACCACTGGTTGAGCTCTAATACAAACCACTGACAATATAATGAAAGGAGATAGGTTTACTGGGCCATACACACACTAAAGGATAAAAGATGAGTAAGCGAAAAAGCAAAAACTTTCATCCTACCTTATCAGACAGAAACACAACTCCTGCAGCTCTGCTTTAGCTCAGAAGAGGCATCACAGCAAACAGGGCAATGCTAATTCACGTCAGCATACTCTAAATGCTTTAGAGAGCCATTTTTCTCAGACACTGGCTCTACACTCCCTTCTCTTTACACTTGCAAGTTAAGGAAACCACATGCAGAAAATCTGAGACTGTTTTTATTCAGTGGGCTACATTTACTATTTAACCAAATTTCTGCCCACATGCAGTTTCATCAAAAAGAAGCAACCACAGAACTCTGGATCAATTAACTTTAATGACGTTTCGACAAAAACACTAGAAAACATAAGCAAACCACTTATGCACACCTAGAATCTAACACAGATGCAATTAACAGCCTACACCGATTCAACGATACACTACATTTCTCTCAGGATCATTACAGAAACTAGAACACTGTCCTTGCAAATAAAAGGGAAGCAACAATGTCCTATCTTCACTTCAGAAAGGTCTTGTGAGAGCACCATGCAAATGATTTACAGAAACAATACACATCCAACTAGTATCAGATGTGTGCAGAGCTGACTGGAAAGCAAGTTTCAAAACAGATTAGTTCACATCTTGCTCCATCTCGGAAGAATGACCTCACTGGGTTTTCTTCTGGTATAACACTACTTCATATTTCATTGAAAGACTGATGATAGAAAAGAGATGATGTTTATAAAACAGGCCAACAATGCTACACAAAAGGGAATGCAGCATGCTGGATGACAGGACCAGAGCTGGAAAATGTTTAGATTTAACAGTCTGTATTACTTCTTTATGAATTACATCTAGGTAAGGCTTAGCCAGAATAGTAAAGCACCACCATTATCACTGGGAGCAACACCAGTTTGAGAATATGAAAGACTGAAGCTTCAGTGCAACAGAAATAACAAAAGAGTATAATTTTTTCAAAGATGCTTTTTTTTTTTTAGTAGGTGAGAACAGCAAACAGGAGTGCCCATCAGTATGGTGCTTTAATGGCTGTCAATTTTACAGCTATAGATATGAAAGTATTATCTACTTTCAAGTCATTTCTAAGGCTTACATCATGTATAAGGCCAATTCTAGGAAGCATACCAAAAAAGAGAAACAAAAAACTTCTCTGCAGGTTCAAAACTATCTCTGCAACGTCCGTTAATATTTAATGGGAGATTCTTCCAAGGTATCATAGGTCACAGTCTGAGACGCATTTCTCAAATACCATCAAAATAACTTTGTTGTTAGCTTTTCAGCAGACAAAAAACTTTCTGATCCTGCAAATACCCTACAGTTTTTACTTTTAGTACAATGGGCCATTTGGAAATACTCAGGGAAAGTAGAATGTTCTATAACATTAAAATAAAAGCCTGATTTAATGGCAAATGTCCGTAAAAGCAATACTATGTACCTAGATTACTGAACTTCACTAGAGATGTTTTTAATTTTACTGGTATAGAAGTGATAGAAAGTGACAATATTCACAGTCTTTCCTTCGTTCTTTCTCAGATTACTCTGGCTAGGCTGTGCAAGAGGCTTCAATAACTGTGACAGGCTGAGCAACCAAGCACAAACCTTACATGCATCCATTTGAAAGGAGGCAGCTACATCTCAGTATAAACAGTAAAAGAACAAAACTTCTAAGGCAAATCAAAACTTTGGTATATCTAGAAATCTATATGTGACCTTATTTCAACAGATCGCCACAGATAACGGCCTGGCTACGGACATCTGCTTGAATTTCCTTAAATCACAGAACCTCTTATAATTACAAACGTGCCCAACCCAGAAGCATGACCTCTCTCTCCTCCAAAGTATAAGATTTTACACTTTCTGATCCTTTTAATTAATGTGGTCCACAAAAAAGTCACATTGAAAAGGAATTACTTTTAACCAGGTCTGTTAAAGATTATCTGTTGTCCTGTTTTCACAGGAAATTGACAGATAGGACAGCAATACCTCATGTTGAATATTAATTTCAGAAGCTGACTCCATCTCATGATGAATGATGTGCTATCTCCCTCTTCATTCACAGAAAAATATTACACTAGTTTGCATATCTTCATCTAAATAGTCAACATTTTACATAGGAAAGCCATGGAAGCAAGAATTAACACTCTGATGCTCAGAGCAGTGATAGGCATTAATCTTCATAACATGATTAATGCCATACCACAAGATCTCCCACAATGGTTTCCCTATTAAAACATCAAAGAATCATTCACTTGACAAGTTTCCAGGATGAAGGAATATCCTTGAAGGTATTGCTTAAAACCATACTGCCTTGTTCAGGAGCTGTACTGAGACCTACATTTGGAATCTAGTCGATGAAACTGAGTATGCAAGAAACCATAGCTGAATATAAACTCTTTCCTTTCTCAGCAGATTTTAGCTAAATTCCTTGAGCAAATACAGCAGATTAAGCAAGCTGAGATACATTACATTCTTATGAAATATGTATTCCAAGTAGAAGAAAAGTAGAACATTCCTTCATTCAGTGTTTGATGCATCTTACAGTTGGAATTGTCTGTGACCTGCTGGGAAAGGTTACCTTCACAGTAAATAAACCACACATAAATCAAACGAGTTCTTATTCAAATAAAAGGTCATCGTCAGCACCAGATGCTTAGTTAGAAATGTTCAGAATTCTTCACCAGCCACAAAAGGAAACAGGAAAGATTATCCAAGAGGGAAATAAATAAATAAATAAATAAATCAGGAAAGTTACTCAGTTTTGCTGCTTGGAATAAGGCATCAGCCTATAACAATAGTTGTGCCAGAAGGTTTTTTTTTCAGAATCAATCCTTCTTCCCAGAGTATTCAAAAAGCCTCTGGAAAGGCAGCTGCAGGTGAGCTTAACATCATGGCTTTCTCTGCCACCAATGCATTTATAATTGACAATTCTCTTAAATTAACTCTTCTTCTGTTTTGCTTAAGTTAAAAAACAACCAACCAACCAAGAAAACCTTTCCCTTCTGAGCCACTTTGACAGGAGGACTGCAATATTTGACAATAAGGAGGACTGTGGTAGGTTTCAATATGGTCTTCCTATCAACCAGTCATCTACAACCACCACTTGAAAGTATTTCCAAGACAAGCAGCCTTAAATTATTTGGGCTCTGGTAAGATCTCAGCAAAAAATAAGTTCTGTGCCAGCTGAAGGGTCACAATGAAACAAGAACCCAAGTGTTTACCACCTTAATCCTTAAAGCCTGGAGATAAGTGGTTAGTCTATCCAAAGACTTAACAAAAACCCAACTCATAACCCCTATAATTTAAGGAGCTTAATACTGAGACTGTCTAAACCAAACAGCAAGAAATGCAAAGGCTTCTTTAATCTCATGATGCTTAGTCTACTGCATTTGCTGTTCTTGAGGATCAGTACTTTTTGGATAATAGACAACATTTTTGTTCACCAAGCTGCTGATGTAAAAGCCAAGAAAGTGTCACACAGCATCAGAAATACCCTGATGGAGAACACTGCTAAAAAAACCCCCACACACAAATAAAAAGAGCAACACCACAAAGTACATTCTGACCACTGGCTGCATTCCCAACCTTTCCCATCTCCAGAGTACCTAGAATACATTTCTAACTGTTCCTATGTGTGTCACACAAAGATACTGCTAGGGGGAAAAGGAGGTCAAGTTCCTTTCACATCACAAAAGGCTAAAGAAGAAAATGAGGATTATTTTTGTAATGATGAGGCAATTCAGTCAGGGGTTTAGAGGCTGAAGGTTCTGTCAGCAAGAGTCAAATATAATTCAGAGGCAAAGACAAGTAAATCCCTCATTACTAGTGAGAGGCAGCAAACTCAAAACTCCACCCAAAGCTCTTATGTGGTCTTTGCTAAGAAAAATACCTTCATGTTCAACGCAAGTAGAACAGCCTCTAGATTCTTTTTCCCTCCCCTTTTTGTAGATGGAAATCTGCTCCAGTGTTGCTTGAAGACACATTATTTTGCCCCGTTTAATTAAGAATTAATTGCAGAATTCACAACAGATGGGTAAGTCATCTACAGAGGCATTAAGAATAATTAAAGTGTATGGAGGGGGGAGGAGAGTGGAAGGCAGGCCAGCAGGTGACAGGGATTTTTTTGCAAGGATCAAGAAACAGAAAAATGGCAAAAGTGACATTTTAACAGCTGACACTGATAGCGAAAACCTGTATCGCACTCCAGCTCCATGCAACAGTGCACAATGCTTTACAGGTTCCTAGGGGCCTGCAAATACACAAGAGTACTGAGCAGCTGCTACTGAAAACCGACAGATCCAACCAAAATTCTGTCAATCAGGCCAAATTTGAAATGGGAAAGATGGTCTAGTCAACCAATATTCATCTTCAGTTCCCCTTCCTTGTACAAACATATGCATTACACATATGAGACAGAAGGACTTGCACTTAAAAACACAAAGACACACACCACTGCTTTCCAGTTACAATTAGAATGATCACTACTTAGTTACATATTTTAATTAAAATATTAAAATCTGAAAGCCCAGTGATAATTATTCCCAGGAGCTTTCCAACAGATAAAAAAACCTCATAAAACTAATTTGCAACCTAGCTGGTTTCTTTAAACCTAATAGAAAATTAAGCTATATATAGAGTACTTTTGGTATTGTTATACTGATGATGACATCGTTTATAAATCCTGTTAATGTGGACGATATTCCATAATTGTAACAGCATTTCAAGAAATAGTTCTGAAGTGGGAAATTCCAAGGTGTCTCCACATATGTCAGCTATATTCCAAACAAAACCTTCATCTTCTCTCAGTGCTGATCTTACTTTATGTACGTATTTATGTTTTCTGGCATGAAGTTCATTGTACTAACTGGAACTTTCAGAAAAGAGGTGGGACACTAGGCAGAACACATACCCTAGGGAAACAACGCCTCGCTTCCCTTCTGTACCCACAGGCAGAGTGGAGTCTCTTAAAAAGTAAAGTTCAAACAACTAAGATTGATTCAGCTGCCAGCAACCTGCTTTCACTAGAAGCACTGCGCAAAAGCATCCAACGACTACTGTCATTAGTAAAACAAATACAGCAGCTGAATGTTAACAGAAAGTGTAGATTTACATGATATGAGTGAGAGCTTGCCAAAGCACATGTTGCAGGTGGGGAGAGCTCTAGGCCTGCTTCTAGAACTACAAATTTCCTTCACATCTGCCCTGGTCTTGTGGCAGGTACCCCCCAGTTTCCCAAAGTACGGCTACATCTGCTGGAAGCAGGCATTCAGCCCAGTCTCTAGGAGGGAAACAGAGGATGCACACACATGTATTTTCATATATATTCTCAGAGAACATCTACGTTAAAAGAAAGCATGTACAAAACCTGCATGATCGGGATACTTTTTTTAGCATCACAAACTATCTGTTCATTAAGCCTAGGAAAGCTGGTTTTAGAAGAGCTTTTTCCAGCCACCATAGGACAGGTTGGAAAAAGCCACTACAAAAAGGAGCATTAAGACAGAGCTGCTAACCAGCACCACATCTTATATACTTTAAGGTGTACTTGAAAGAAAATCTCCAAAGAATAGTCCATTTCAAAGGCTTCCACTTGTAAAATCCCCATAGTTTAGGGTGGGAGCTCATTATTATTGGGTCTCAGGGAGCTAATTACGATACAAATTACAACCAACTGACAAAAGGAAATTTACAACAAAACATGCTTTACAAACATGATTTTCAAACATCTTTTATAATCAAATTGATCACCTTCGTAAGCAAGACCTTTTACAGTCTGGTAGTTGCCTGTAACTCTTTACAAACTACACATGGCACACTTGCTCCCCAGAGTAATAAAAGAGAAACAGAAGACGGAAATTTTAATGAAGGAGCAATTGGAAAAAAATAACAGGAACAAGACAATTGCAATGGGATAACACCCAATGCACACCCAAGTTTTAGTGAATCTGCAGCATCATAAACTACCTTTCCATCACACATTCAGGCAAGGGAAAAGGGACTACTTCATTGTAAGGTAAACCCAGCTGTACTTCAAATCCTTGAAACTCATAAGCAACGTTTTAGAGAACACATGAGAGAGTGGCAGATGCGTCCTTTAGATTTACTACATCTCTTTCTCCTCCTGGCAGATTTAAAGTTCTGCTTCATATTTTCACAACTGCCATTTGATTATGCATTACTTGGTAATGAATTAGAATCTAATAATCTCTCATGTTCTACCTCTGCTGTTCTCTAATGTGAATTCAATTTCTGAAGAAAGAAAAAGAAAACCACCAGATAAGGAACATTTTTACTTTTAGATTACTCTAAAAGAGAACCATTCTTGACCAAGAATGAAATTACAGTCTACCACCTGCAGTTTCAGATCCTTTCAGTGTTCACAGAAAGAGCATATTCATACAGCAAGTCACAAAAGCTAAGCTATTATAAACATACCTTCCATAAGTCATTTAGCATTGCTCCCAACATTGGCTGTAGGAGCCATAAAGTCTCTTATTTTCTAAGCCATTTATTTCACACAAATAATGTAAAGTGGGAGACATTTTGAAAGATCACTCATAACCCTAACTATGAACAAGAATAATCCCAACAAGTGTTTTATTGAACAAAGAACTGACCATCCAAACCAGAGCAACAGGTACTCCATCCCCTTTTCAGTTTACAAATAGTACTGCAGTGATGCACAGGGATCTGGGGCTTTGTTTTGGGTTTTTAGGAAAATACTGTTTTAGAGGGGTTTATATTTGGCTTTTTTTGCTTCTTTTCCATAATGGAATTCTGCAGTTTTCTTTAATTAACTCAATCTCATTGGGTTGGTTTTTTTTTTACTTTATCTTACAGTAAAAAAAACAAAGAAAAAAAAAACCAAACCAACCAAACCACCCTCATCCCAGTGGTCTAATTTTGTTATTTCAGCCATATACCACAGATTACAAAGAAAAGAACCTGTGGCCTCCACTGTGGAGTGGTTTGCCTCAGAAATATCAATTCCCTTCTCTCAGGAAAGGCAAAACAAGACTTTTCCCTTTTAACAACTTCTACTTTTCTATGGATTACCTTTACCTAAGGATTGAGTTCACTATGTTCAATGAAACATCAATTTCAAAAGCAAACAAAACTGTCCACTTACATATACAGCCCAAAATATCCTTTTCAAATGCTCACTTTCTGCTAGACAATAGCTGCTTCAAGGTACATCTACATTATGCAGTGCCAAGTAAATGCCTAAGCTACGTATCTCGAGAAACAGATTAAAATAGCTCAGGCAAAGCGTTGCAATGGTGTGTTTATTCAATTTCCAGTTGAATTTAAGATATGAAACCTATAGTACAAATTCACAGCTGGACAAAGTTACTTGAATGGTCAGAAAAATTTCTCCACCAGCCACAATAGCGGTTTGAGAGATCCCAAAGCACTTTAAAAGGTGCATTTAAAAAGGCACCAATGGAGAGATATCAGCTTAAGCATCAGCAGAAGAGACTCTTATGACAATGACACAGGTTTACAAAGTAATCAATAACATCATAAGGAAAGGCCTGCACAGTTTTTTATTTCCCCCAGTTAGAGAATGACTGTGTACAGAATCTGTTTTCAAAAGTTAATAATTTGCTTCTTTTACTATCACTGACTCACAGAAGCAATTTACAGAAATATTCCCATTGATTTCTGTTGGCTGTAATATAAACATGGCAGAATCAGCTGTCTTCATCACTGTTGTATACAGGTCTGTCAAGACTGAGCCTCTGACCACCTCCTATGCTTTTAAAGCCCCTAAACTCATCAGACAATGACTGCAACAAACAGAATAAAACAAACAACAAGAAAAATCAATCTTTTGCTTCTGCTTCGTTACAAGTGTATACTACTAGCCTTTTAATGTTAAGCCATGTTTGTGTATATGCATATAAGAGCGTCAGGCATACATGAATTATAATTGCCTAGGTAAGGCTGGAAGAATTTACCAACCACCTATCCAGGAATACATTCTTCTCTGAATGAATAATTAAAAGCCAGTTTTCTCAGCTTCTTGTGAAATGTAATGTACGTCCAAAATCTATAGTATGCAAGAGATCTATCCAGCTCATATTAAACAAACGCTACAAAGAAATTCGACCATGTACCAAATGATTAGATTTTTAGCTATCTTTAAAACAAAAGATAAAGTCTTCGGAATTTTTCTCCTGCAATGATGCACAATGCAAAGAAGTTAGACAAACATCTGTTCCAATCGCAGAAAGTGCTGGACAGAGACATACAATATATTAATGCAAGCCCTGGCTTTCAAGAGCTGTTCAATGAATTACCAACGTACAATTACATACCTTGCTAAGATACATCTTTCCAACCGTATTTGACACATGTATCAGTACTACATCATGTCAAACAAATTGGAAAAGAAACAGCACCTGCATCAAATAGTTTCTTCTTATTTTTATTAAAGCATAAAGCTGGTAGACATTACATGCAGTTTTTTTCAAGGTCAAGGAAGGGCAAGTCATTCATCTCTCATTGTCCCAGACTAAAAATACCAGCAAATACATACCATGCAGTATTTAAATTGAACAAATTTTAGGAAAACCTATGTAATCTTTCAAACTAGAGCCCAAATTACCACAATTATCTAATACTACTTTTACTATTTAGAATACTTTCTTTACTCATAGCACTTGAAACTGAAAACACACCTCCTTCCTGAACAACATCAAGCACCTTGTTTAAAATTAATATTAAAAAAAGCTAAACTCTGTGAAGAATATTTACAAAACCATTATGAAATGCATGCATATAACACTTAGATCTTTATCAGACAGACATTTGTCTTTGTTTTCTCAACATTCAGAAGTAAATGCAGGAAAGAGCAGTCCTGGGGATTGCCTTTTTTGGACCAGCACAGAAAAATTGCTGTTTGAAGTTCCAAGTGCTCCTCCACAGTGATAACTCTCTCAACATGGTCCCATCAGAACTTCGGCCTGTTAAATTTTGCTTAACATCAAGTAATAAAATTCTTTGTAGTGAAGAAATGTATTTGTTATCAGAAATTACCTACTCTGTGCAAAAGTAACGGTTTATGACTTATCCAATATAACAATAAAGGACTCGTAAGACCATACCTCACCTAGAAACTGCCAATCCTCTCAAGTATACATTATACTCAGAACATTATCAGGTTTTAAAACAGCTTTTCATAGTAATTGTGTTCAGAAGAGTCAGACTCATTAAACTTTATACATAAACAGAATGCATGTTAAAAACCCCTCTATAAATACCAATGTGACTGATGGAATGTGAACTTTTACCAAGTAACTGAAGTTGACTCTTTCAGTTTAAATTAATCAAAAGATCAAGCAGAAGCTTTAAATAACCACTACAGTATTGTAATAGTATTTCATAGTCAAAAACAATATGATTTCATGAAATACGCACATAAAATGCATATTTACTTTAAAAAGGGAAATGCCCAAAAGAAAGGGAAATACCAAACCATATTGCAGTCTACTTGATAACACAAAAAAGTAAATCATCACTGCTCACTAGGAAACAGGGCAATAAAGTTATAAATAGCTTATTACAGCTTGATAATATATTTGTATGTTAAACATTACTTCAGAATCTACTAGATTCTTTTGACCACTCTTCACATAGATTTCTGTTAGGAACACACTGATTGTAAACACAGCTCAATATCAAGTAAACATGCAGAAATCAATAGCAAATCAGACAACAGCAAAGAACAGAATACCAACACGGTTTACTACAAACCAGTTACATCAAAATTCCACAATTAATCTCCTCATAAATATGGAAAAAGTAGAACCACACAAGTATGAAATTTAAAATCTTTCTATGAGTGGTATCTTAAAAAAAAAAAATTAGAATCTTAATATATGCAGCTTTAAATCACTGTATTCATTTTGAAATTCTGGCTGGTGCAACACATCAAAGTCATTTAAAAAACAAAGCAAAGTTTGTTGAGTAAGAATAGGCTTGCAGCATAATTTGGGGATCAAGCATGGGCCCTGATGAGCAGCTGTAAGGGAAAAGAAAAAGAAAACCAAACACCCCCCACCAATAAAAAAAAAAAAAGAGCTCTCAAAGGCAATGACCACCACAAATATGTTTTTCACTACTGTAATACACCATAGGAAAAGCAGCAGCCTCTTAAATAATTGGATTCTACATTACACAATAATTAAACACCCTTCACACAGGAAAATGTCCTCTATTTCTAAATCTACCTAATAATCACTTCAACATCTTTCCCATGATTATATGCATAAATGCTAAGAAAAATGCCTTAGCCACAATTCAGTTGGTTATGAGTAGATTTTAATACCTAATTAAGATGGGTCATTATTTCAGAGAGACACCACTTGAGATTTACTGAATGATACAATACATGGCATTGAGTCAACTGGCAGCAGTATTTTCTTTGAGTCTAGAACGAGGTAATAACCTATGCAGGAGTTAAAAATGCTTTGATCCACTCTGTCATCTCAAAGAATGTCTTTTATTAATGAAACAGAGATGCCGCCAGGGTTTTCTTATCACCAGAATCAATGCTGCTAACGGTGCTGTATTTTAGATGTGACCCAACACTCAGGTTCTGGTTTGTTCACTCTGGAGCCCGTTTCACAAGAAGGTAACAGCACTGCAGAATTAGCCACCTAACTTTTTATTACTATTTCCATTGAAGATTTTCCTTCTTTCCTGTCATGCCATATTGCTGAGCTCAGTTCAGGGGTACCCAGGTTTAGGGTTAGGTTGAACCCCAACCCTAACTCACTCTACACCAGCAGCGGCCATATAATTTCTATAAACAGGACTTGTTCCTGAAGGTCCTGCTCATAGATGTAAATGTATTTAAGTGTCTGATGAGACTGGTACTGTCTAATAAGTTTGTAAAACACACAGACATTATGGAACCATAACATATCATTATAAAACATTTACATACTCAAAGACTGAAAAACAATAGGATTTCTTTACTATGACATATTTCCCTCCTACACTACCAAGCAAAGCAAATTAACATATCATACTTCAGACTTCTAATCTAACATCAGCTCTTTAATACAGTTCATAAAACACAACAAACCTAAGTAGTCAATCTTAGCAATAAGTTCAAATAAGTGCAAAATAAGTTCCTTACTAAAACCATCTGACATATAGATTGACTTTTCAAATAATTAAAGGCTTAACATGTTTGCCATTTACAAATCAAAACCAACTGACATGACAGACTAATAAACCTGGAACTTGATCTTACATTGATGAATTGAAAGGGAAATTCTTTCCACTTTCGAGCTGAGAATGTCAAAACAACGGCTCTGAACGGGCAAGGCCTTAGAGATACCACTGTATTTAATATGTTACCATTATTCACTTTTAAGTCGCAGCTCATTTTGAAATCCTAAGAAATTAGAATGGATGGATCTTCAGTTTGTACACTTTGTGTTCTTATAACTGTAAAGCACCAGTTCCTCAGGGAAGTGGCGTAACTACAGCAACCCCTAACTTTCTATCAGAACAACAGTGTGGTACGTGACAGTGGAACAGCCACGCAGCTCCTCCCCTTGTCCCAGAATCTTCCAGATGCTTCCGTTATTGGAGTTAACAGTTATGAAGATGATTACTTTAAATACAGTAACATTTATTTTAGACTTCAAAAATCTTCCACACAACACACCAGTTATAGCATAAAAAATACTCACATATTTTGTAATAAAAATCTATAGACTATGGAAGAGATGTGTTTACAGCCCTCTTCATGTGTCAATAATGGTGCAAACACTACTCGAAAGCAAAGTTTCTGAACTGATACTTCTTATAAATGGTCATATTCATTTGAGATCAAGAAGTATTTTTTATTTAACATCATTCATCTAGTACCTCTTCCTCGCTTTCCTGTTCCACTGTTTAAAGCCTGATTCTGCTCCATTGAAACTGAAGGGAGTTTTGCAATTAATGTCCTGAACCTCATCTCTATTTCTCTAGCAAAGGTTCTCATTTTCCTCTTGCTTATGTCCAAGCTCTGTGTGCTTATACTTCTGTTTCTTCATTGGGCTATCACCTGCATTTACCTCTGCCTGCCATTTCTTCTGTATACCAGTGTTTGAATAGTCCTGAAATATAAGGGTAGGGAGGTGAGCAGAGCAATGGTTTTCAGTCAATTTTTTGGACTCTCTTCCTTAAGAAGCAGCAACAAATTCACATCTCCTGACAATATCGTGGGTTGAAGATTTTTTTATTTATCAACTGATATAGGCCTCTCAAAAACAGTCTGTGGAGTCCCAAAGGCTCCTATATCAAAGGTTAAAGACCAATGAATGAGATCTTGAGTTATGGAAGGGACTCCTCTGCAATTCCATCTGTCTTACGTTGAATGATTTTACGCTGTTTCCCTATAAAGCATAAACGACAAGGAACTTTGTATTTACACACCAATGTGTAAAGCCAGAGTTTTCCTACTATAAAGTAGCAATTATTTATTTGTAAGACAAAAAAATAAAACACCTTTTCTAAAAAAAAAAAACACATGCATGACACATTTTAAACAAGTTTCAAGCAATCGCTAATAAATCCCATTTACAATACAGCTTTTAAGAAACTTACTTGTACCCCCTCCACCAAAAATCACCTTAAAAAATAATTCTCAACTACATGCAGACTCTTAGTTATCTCAACTCCAGCTCCTAATAACCTCAAGCCATAAAAAAAACCTCAACGTAGAAATGAACCTCATTCTTTATGTTACAGAACAAGAATAAACAAATAAATAAATAAATTGCTAGAACTTGCATCTAGCTGAGCCTATGCCTTTAACAATATACAGTCCAATCTCTGTCAGGTGTTGTATTTGCCTTGTAGACACCATGCTCAACGCAGTTAATACACAATTTGAATCCTTGGGTTTGGTAACAGGTGCTCCTAGTGCAGGTTTTAGTTTTTCAAAGAATAAACCCCTGGGAAACATTCAGGATTTATCAAAGTAAATTCAAGATCATCTTGGTAAGATCACTGGCTGAAAACTTCAGACACTTCATTCTAAATACCTCTGAAAAGAGTCAGCAGGAAAACACCACTTCATATTATTTTAATCTCTTCTTTTAAAGACAGGCAGCATAAGCTTTCATTGGGCACAGAGCAAAACCCTTATCTGCCTCCCAACAAGCTGATACCTTCACCACCAGACTACTGTGTTTTTTCTCTATCATATTTTGCATTCTCAGATTAAATAGGAGAAACGTTAAGATGTCTTCTAGGAAGGCTGAGATGGGAGCTTACTTCAAGAGAAAGCAAGGTCCAGCATGAAATGACAGCAGCTGATGCATAGACATTCAGCCTATCTCAGATAATTTGCAAGCCTAAATGGCAAACCAGACATCACTAGCAACAAAGTTATAGCTTCTCAGACTAAGTAAATCTGTCACAGGGTTTTACAGAGAAGAAACGGTTTCTTTCAAACTAACCCTAGAATTCACACCTCCTTCCTGAAAAGGCACTGTAACTACCAGAAACATGCAGCCTTACAGAAGCATATTAAACAAAGTTTTCAGCAGAACTAAATTTTAAACAACAGTGATTTCTGGTGGTTCTCAAGATGGGTTACACTACCATTCAAAATTACACACAGAGCAGCAGTTTGTGCACAAGCCATGATTTAGACACCTTAAGATAAGCCAGTTTCAGGCTCTGAACTCCAGTATCAAACACCTGAATCAGGGACGCCATTAGATGCCTAACTCTAAAAGAACAATGCTGTTTCCAACACACCCCATTTCAAGTATTCTTTTATCAGTGACCTTAGCTGCCTCCCCTCTCTGCCCAATACCTAAAGTAAACTGTAAGCACTTCACTTTCCCCATGTATTATTCACAGAGGTTACACACCAAAGTCCCTTTGTACACGTGGATCCCACGCTTTATTGCTATATGAAAACCATCGTGAACCCTCCCAAAATTAAAATTAAGGAGTAGCTTGGCCCATTTCAAGCACTTGGCCGTTAACCACTTGATGTACTGATCTTGAGGGAGTCACAAGCATTTTTTTCTTATTTAGCATATTCCTGATTAAAGGCAAGGTCACACAAATTTATCAAGTTTTTAATTCACAGAAAAGATCGAGTAAGCAAGTGATAAACAACAAGAAAAAGTGTTTATCTTGCTTCTGAAAACCGGCACTATCAAGTGGCAGCAATGGAAGTGTTTTAACAAGAGTATTATTGCCAACAATATGACAAATTAAGTTTCCTAAACTATGAAACAGTAGTAAGACAAAAAATAATGTAGCTAGTATGTAGCTCCAGATATACTGGAAATGCTTAAACACACATGAACCTCATAAAATTCAGTCCTAGAAAGACAACTGTAATGGGCTGGATATCCTTTTCGGATGAGGATCACTTACCCAGACTTCAAGTCTGTAATCCGTAAACAATTGGTAGCATCCAGTCCTACTTTTCCATTTCTGACCACACTGGAAATAAAGGGTGAGAGTGCTGGAGAAATTCTGTTCAAGGCTACTTCAGGTGACATCTTAGTATGTTCCTCTTTCCTTTTGTCTTGAGCTGCACAAGGATGGTAAGGGGGAAATAAAATCAGAAAATATCCTACTTATTTGATGTAAAATCACATGCACTCTGCAAACATGGACAGAAAAAAATCTATGCATGCAAAGGATTAGGAATGTAGAGTAACCAAAGTGTGCACAGCTTTATAAAGAAAAAAATAAACACAGCTAATTCTTTTCCTCCTACCTCTGCAACATTCAATGAAGCCCATTTATTCAACATCAAGATAAAAACAGACATATGTCCTAGGCTCCTTTAATTAAGACCCTATCCCTACAAGAAAGCAATAAAACTGATGGCCACTCTGACACTTCACAGCCTGTGCCTTCTCATGAGTGTTTCCACCAGGAGCCTGTAATTGACAAGCCACATCTGTTCTGTTTCCACCAAAATCAATGGCACTCACATTACCGACTGCAATGGGAGCAAGGGTTTGATTGTCTCTTCGCATTCTCATTTGTAATTTCTAATACCACTTGTCTAGCCTTAATCAGTATTACTTTCACATTACTTCCATTAGGTAGCTATTTACAGCATTTCACAATGCCTTTTAAAAGCTAACACTGCTTTTCTTTCCGTGGTATCACCACACTCTTTGAAAGGCATCTTCATTCACAAAACAGATCAGGAAGCTGATGTGTCCACATTTTAAGCATGCCTTTTTAAAGAAGTGCTTGCAATTGTGTGACCTTATGCTGTATCAGTTAGCCCACTAAGTTAGCACACTTCAAGAACCTGCTACCTCTTAGCTGAAATGCAGAAACTGAACATGCACACGTTTTAACTCATTGTACCTCCAAAAGGCTATAGCATGTGGACAGCAGACTGTGGTAAGAGAAATGGGAGAAAAGAAGGGTAACCTGTTAAAATGCTAAGGTATCATATTCGAGCATATTCTTAGGCAGAGAGTGTCAACAGAAAATTAACTGAACTTGATAGTTTGAGAAAACAAAACCATAAATGAGTCAAGGTAACATAAACATGCCACTGACAAGTGGGCTAGAGGAGCTCATACTTAAATTCTGACCATTAAAAGATATTTTTTAGAAACATCCACTTAATTGAAAACCACCAATACATACTGTATTTACTTCCTTCCAAAATGCCCCATATGGGCTGCTGTACTAATAAGTGTTCTATAAAGAGAGTGTGAACAACTCATGGCAACAGTTGCAATTTGCTGTTGTTTCTAACACTCGGTTTACAAGTATTAGTTGGTAACTAAGGGATATTCCACAAACTGGTAACTCCCTGGAACTGGTAGCAACATTAAAGTTACACATTTTGTTCTCATGAAAGTCATTCCGACTGAAGGAGTGCGAAGCAATGTTCAAGAAAAGAGTATTTATCCTAGCTAGTTGGAATGTATCTGAATAAAGCAAAGGCCAGACACTCTAAGGCAAACAAAAAGACTAATAAATTAAGACTTCCTAAAAATGGCAATTATCTTTAATACTCTGGTTCTTACATTTTATGGTAGACAAAAAGCTTAAGATTAAATATCCATGTCCTAACACATAACACACTCTCCACACATTTGATTTGCTGCAATTGACAAGAGGCAACTACTTAAGTTCACTTAGCAAACATCCATAGCAATTTAAAATGCAACCTCCTGTTTGTTACTTTTCTACCAAAAATTACTGCCTGCTCACCTTTATTTTTCCCCAGAGGAACTCAGAGACCACAAGCCTCCTTCAGCACAAAATCCAATAGCTTAGATTGAACCACTAATAAAACATGAGTTTAAACTAATCATGGAATGGTTTTGGGTGGAAGGGACCTTAAAGCTCATCTAGCTCCAACCCCTAGGAAACCTTTCCTAGGCCAGGTTGCTCCAAGCCACATCCAATGTGGCCTTGAACACTGCAAGGGATGGGGCAGCCACAGCTTCTCTGGGCACCCTGTGCCAGTGCCTCACTAAAGAACTTCTTTGCACAAGAGTGGCTAAAACAGAGCACATGTTTCAGTCTGCTGGCTCCACAGCTGGGAACTGCGAGGCAGCTAGACTGAAGAAAGCAAGAACTTCCTAATCATTAAAAACATGCCGAAAACCAAGCTATCCGCCTAGCAATCTTAAAGGTATACACAGGCCTCTCAGAATCAGTTCTGATAATGACACGTTAAGGGGATAATGACACTGTTAGGAAAACAGAATTGCGAGGCGTTAACGAGATACACATGGTGATCCAAGCTGATGATCTGATCAACAGCTGCACCTTCCAAAATGAACTGCAGGATGAGATTCCTTATCGTTTTGTTACTAAAATACGCGGATATTGTCAAAACAAGATGCCAATGACTGCTAGGCATTTTTCCTAGTTTTATTGCATCATTTCTTTAAGATCCACAATACCTTCTACGTAAAAAGCCAGATATACAGGGTCACTACCAATTAAACTCACCAATTTATTTTGTAAACAGAGGTCTTTACAAACTAACGCAATTAGGACTGCTTTCGTAAGTTTCAGTTGTCACTTCTTTTTCCCAGCTTCATTTTCCCACAGCACTTGAAACAGAACACAAACAAACTCAAGGGAGTAAACGAAAACAAAATTCACTAGACTGTTTCCCTCTGAAAACAAAACATCTGAAAGAAGTAAACAAACTAAGAGTGAATCCTTTGCATTCGGGCAAATGTACCGTATGCTTCACAGTGACCCTGAAATCCCAGGCACTGCTTTGGGCACCAGAGAGCGTCCAGATGCAAGACACTCTGCTCCCCACCACCGGTAACAGCACTGTGGGCATTAAGTGAAGCAAGGAAAAGGTGAATATTGTGATGGAGGCCTTGAAGAGCGAGGGAACCTTTCCAGACTAACCCTCTCGCTCGGCTGCCGACAAGCTGGGCCTACGCTTTTCACTTCGAGGATGCAACGGGTGTCTGGGTGTAGGGAAACCAGGGAACTCACGACCACCTTCGCCTCCTCCCGCCGTGGCCGAAGGCAGCCCCGCCTGGCAGCCCGCGATGGGAGCAGCACCGCGGGTCTGCAGAGCCCCGGGTAACCCCAGGCTCCCTCAGCCCTGGCACAGAGGCCGCGCACCAGGCTGACCCTGCCAGCCGCGCTCCTCCGCTCCACCCGGGGGCGGCCACCGCCTCACCGCCCCACCGACGCCCCGTGCGGAGGCGGCGGGCCCACCACCGGAGCCGCTGCGTGCAGCCCCGCTCCATCCCTGCACGGCGGCGGCGCCCGAGAGAGAACCAGGCTTCGGCCAGCCGTGACCCCGGGCTACATCGGCCCCCGGGCCGCCTCCTGGCCAGTTCCTTAAGAACCGGCCTGCAGCCGCCCCGGGGCTGGCGGAGGAGGCGGGCGCCAGGGCAGAAGCAAGCAAGCAAGCCAGCCCGCCTGCCTGCGTGCCTGGCCTGCCGCCCGCCGCGCCGCTCCCCCGGGGCCGGCAGGGGCGCTGCTCCCGCCCGCCCGTCCCCGGCCCTGCCCGGGCCCCGCCATACCTACGGCGGCCGGAAAGCAACCGCTTAGCAACGGCTGCGGATACGCGCCCGTCCCGTCCACCCGCGCCGGGCGTGCGCGCTCCCGGCGCTCCCGCCCCTCCGCGCGGCGTGCGCGCCTCCGCCCCCCTCCCCGCCACTGCCGCTCCTCTGGCCGGAGGGGTCTTCACCGGGCCCGCTATTGGCGGCTGCCGCAGTGCCTGTGCGGACTGTCCCGCCGTGCAGGAGTGCGGCTGCGGGTCCGTTGCAGCCGGAGTGGGGCGAGGGAGAAAGGAGGGAGAGGAGGGGGGGCGGCCTCGCCAGCAGGCGTTCGCCATGGGCACCCCTCCAGGCCGAAGGTCCCTGCGGGCCGGCCGCTCCCCCACCCGTCGCCCATGGCAACGGGTGAAGCCGCGGCGGTGGCGGGGCCTGGCGCGAAGTCCGGGTCCAGGGTCCAAGGCCCGGGCAGCGGGGCCTGGGGATAACCCGTTCCCCCGGCGCCATGGCCGCTGAGGTGGTGGTTGTGGGATCCTGTATGACCGACCTGGTCAGGTTAGTACCCGCGGGGGCTCCGGCAGGCCCCGGCACGGGGCCGGTCCCCGAGGTCACGGGTGGGAGCACAGGGCGTCACGGTGCCAGGGGCAGAGCAGCGGCTCCCTGCGCCTCCCGAGAGCGGGCCGGGCCCGGGTGCCCCCCCACACACACACTCTGAGCCCGGGAACAGCGGGCGTCGTGTGTCCCTCCAGGCCAGGACCGGAGACGTGGGGTCGGCACCGGGAGCGGCGACGAGGAGCTCTCGGCCCTGGGCAGAGGGAGCTGGTAGCGGCAGGGCAGGGGGGAAGGAGCGGAGCAGCCGTGGGGGCGGCTGGGCCCGGTGATGTCAGCACTGCAAATACGGCTTTGAAAGAAGACTGTGGGAACGGGGAGAAGTTTGGACGTGTTGTCTGCTGGAGCTTTGATCAGCTGTCTGCAACTGTAGGGAGAAGAGAGACTTGGGGTTGTGTTTTCAGCTGGGCTAGGTGGCTCGGCGTTAGCCTTGCCAAGAAAGCGGCATTTCGTGGTAATCCCGCCTGGGGAATCGTGAACTCTGACACGCTTAATCAACAGAGGAGTTTGAAACGATTTCATGAAAGTAAATAAAGCTGGTCAGCTGTAACACGTTTTCTGTTCAAAGCACTTGTCTCCACTAGAAAAGCGACAAAGTATGCAATGAAAGTATGCAAGTAGGTTGTAAGTTGATGGCTTGAAGACAACATTTTATGTGGCCTTTTGAAAGGAGAGAGGGAGGAGGCCTCCCAAGCTACTCATATCCAAACAGAGTAAGTGGAAGTGGGAAACCCTCAAAAATTTAGCACCGCTGCACACCAAAGCTTGTTTTTAAATTACGAAAACTTTTTTTAAAAGAATGCTTTAATTCCTTTTTATTCATTTTTCTGGGTGTTTTGCATTTATAATTACGTACTTGGGTCTCATTCTCTTTGTTTTGGTACATAGGTACGGTTTGGAAACTTTGTTGTAGGATTAAAGTTCAGAACTTCATGAAAGCTCTTGGTTCCACCATTTTATAGTACATACTAAATATCAACAGATTCAAGCAAAATTGCAAAAGTTGGCAACGATGCAAAATACTAACAACGATGCAAAATACTAACCTACACTGGTTGACCTTGTCAACCCCAGTAAACTTGCAAATCAGTCTTTGATTTGCACAATTTTAAACACATCTGGTTTTAAACTACATATGCAGTCTTGGTTAAAATAGGATTTAAAAGTCTATGTATCTGGACTCCATCAGCTTCTCCTGCTGGGAATTCTGCAATAAAAAACTCAATTTCTCTATCACCAGACAATTGTATCAAAGCCTGTGGGTCAAGAAAGTGTAGAATAGATGATTAGAAGAATATGTTGAGAAGTAAGTACAGTTCAGGCATAGGCATGTGTAGCAGAAACAGTGAAAACCCTTGAAATAATCGTAGAACCTGTGTCAGAAAGATTTAATGTTTTATGTAATGTGCAGAACACACTGGCAGCTTTCCAAGGAGAGTAATTGTCTTGTAAGTCGCAGTAAGATCTTGTAGAACAGATCTTGACGTTATGCGTGAATGAGCTATCAGATGCTTGTGACGTTATATTAAAATATAAAACATGACAAGACGTTCCTTTTCCTGTCTCTCTGAAACGCGGGCAAAAAAATCATCAAGAAGTTGTCTACCAGGTCAAGCACTGCTGACAGCCACACCTTTGGGTTTTTTCTGCTTTTTTTTTTTTAACTTAAAAAAAAAAAGAAAAGAAAAGAAAGAAAACTCCCCTCATTTTTTGGCTGCAAGTTTGATATTATAGAAATGCAGTCATTTATTCAAAGCCATATTAACTGGCCGTACTGTAACCGGAGATTAAACCATGGGTTGTAGCCACAGATGCTGTTACACTGAGATTAAGTGGTTGGAGAAATGCCATTTCACTTTTCAATCAGCTGGGAGGGTTTCTTAAATTGTACAAATGCTAACACAAGAATATATCTGACTCACCGTTATTAGTCTCTACTTTAAGGAGCAGTGAAGGGCTTTTTATTAGTGATAAGCTGATTTGCTTCCGCTGAAAAAGAGGGGACAGCCTCATTCTTTGTGTTACTAGCACAGGACTTCAGGCACTGAAGACAAAGAGTGCGTTTAAATTTAGCTGACAAGAGTTTAATCTTACTGAAATCTCCATGTAGTCCCCAGGTACACATAGTTTAAATGTATCCTGTGTTACAAAAGTCCTGGTAAAATTACTGTCAAGTACTAAGCTGTTGGCTGGGATGTGCCTGAGGAGAGAGCAAAGCTGTGAAACAGGGAATGATAAGCCATCTTTATCAAATATGGTAAAAACTGCCAGATTAGGATTAGGGTTGATGCCAGGAGGGTATCTCCTGACTGTCTTTATGTCTGGAATTTAGAGGGGTTCCATACTCTAGATTTAAAGCCGGTTCATTTCAGGTTCATTTCAGACAGGATGAAAGAGCATCAGGCTTTTGCTAGTTTGTCTGTCATTTATGCTAATGTTTCAGCTTGTAAAAGACATGGACAGCATGCTAGATGCCCAACTGTCACCTGTTTGGAGGAGGCTGAGTAAACTAAATTAGGAATGAAAGTCATGCAGAGGAATTCAAGACTCATTGTGTTTGGTAGGCATATTCACCACTTGACACTTAAGCCTGTCTTTTCTAGAAGCCAGTCATATTAACTGAGACTCTGCCAGAAATTGACAATGCTCTGTTGTAACTTGAACTGATCAAATATGAAGCCCCTCTGCCTTGCCCCTCTGTCTGGAAAGCTACAGGCTCAGACTGGCAGACATGAAATGGAAAATATTCCCATGTCCATAGAGGTATCAAGAATCAGGAAGATAACCTTCAAGCTGCCATTGGGCATGTGCTAGCCACGTTCACCACTAAATAAATAATAAAAAAAACAGCACCTAATGTTTTTCTCAATGCAGTAAACTAATGATTTAAAAAAGCGTAACCTTGGTGTGAATTGGAAATGTACAACTTGAAGTTTACTCTGTCTTATGTAATGACTGAGATGGAAAAGGACAGGGGCCTTCTGTGGAAGGCAGTATTCTGATGTAATAATCAAATTCAGAAGAAAGGGTAGTGTGCCTTAAAATTCATTTAAAGGGAAGGGGCCCAGTGGTTTGCTTTTAAAATAGTGTTCTCATTGGAAATTCTTTTCTCATTGTCCTGTAGCGCTGCAGTGGCAGAATGTGGGTTTTCTAAAGTGAATTTAGTATAATCAAAACAACCTCACGTACATACATGCAGTAAACCACACTTTTTTGGCTAATAGGACCAGGAACAAAACATATTTGTGGTCAAAATCACAATCAACACTTCATTGGGAATAGCAGGCAATAGTAGTAGAAAACAAAAACAGCATTATTCTATATGATCTAGATACCAAACCAGACGGGTACCATCCATAGTATTATTTAAATAGTTTCTGCTCTGACTCATATTTGCAGACTGGTCGTGGCATTGGCATTTTAATTCATATTAAATCAGGACAAGACTAAACATATAAACCAATGAGAGTCAGACATACTAAAACAATTAGAATAAACAGGAGAAACTTTGGCATGGCAATTGAAAACAGCAGAAGCAAAGAACAAAATGTAAATGGAAAAACAGTGTTTGGATAGTCACAACAACAACAGTTTTTCAGTTTAACTCAAGGAAATAAGACCACAGCCCGAATACTGTAAAACTGTGTTTTTTAGGATGTTCAAAATTTGAAGTCTTAGTTTCCTGTGTAGCTCTTTCCTTCCCTTAGGTTGCTTCATATGCTGTAGGGAGTATAACTAAAAGAAATGCATCCAGTCCCCTGTTGTAACAACTGTTGTTAAGAGTTATTACAAGTACTAGACTGATTGACTGAAAGCATTTAGCAAGAGAGGAAAGACGCATCAGAGAAAACATGAAAAAATGAAATAGTATGTTGCTAGACTGGAGTGGACAGTGGTGACAAATGCACATCCAGAACTAACATCCCAGAGCAGTCTGATGGACACTTCAAATATTCACTGACCAAGCACAGTCTTTGCCTATGGAAAACGGCAAAGGTATCTCCATTTGTGAGATTCTGCATCTTCTTCTTAAGTCTCTAGTTTCAGTTACTTCAGCTGAAGTAAACGGTTCATTGGAAATGTCCACGATCCAAAGCTATGTCTATACATTCTTTTTTAAAAATGCAATGTTTGGGACAATAATTTCAGGCTTCTTTTCTGGGAAAATTGAAAGGAATTTTCTCATGCTTCTTTTGAGTGAGCAGAGCAGAGCCTCACATGTGACTTCATTTTCTTCTTTACTTTGTTTTCAGGTCTTTCACGTGTATTACTTCCACCACTTCTCTTGCATGCATAGTCACCAAGTTTTAATGTTTTTTTCTGGCTTTAATGTTTTCTTTTTTTTCTGCTCTCCAACTTCTCCTAGCAGCAAAGTGTTCTAGAATCCTTCAAATCCATTTGTGTTTTTGTTTTTATCTGTAATGCTTCCCCTGCAGCAGCCACTCCTTATTCTAGTCAATCTGCCATTGCCAGCAGCATGGGAAAGCACAACTGTGAAGGAATACAAGCTTAGTCCAGTTGAGGAAATTAATCTTTTGGATCCAGAGAAAGGCATCAAGGCATGAGAAAATGTGTCATCTGTGAATCGTTTCATTTATGTAATAGTGAAAAATCTGGGCTTGATTTCAGAGCCAGTACTATTCCCTTGTCTTCTTCTCTGACCTAACAAAGTTTGGGTGTATGGTAGATGAAAGATGCACAGGCTAAGTGTTTTGTTGTTCTGCCCTGATTTTAGAGGACCTAAACGTGGTTTAGAGAAACTCCCCTTTGCCTTCTATTGCCTGACAGGCAGAAAGCTGTATCTCAGGGGCCCAAAAAGAAAAATGGGATAAAAATCAAGTTGATTAAATACTCAGTAATGGAATTCGGTAAGAAAACTGAGTTCTATTTGTATACAGCTTTTAAATATCTATAGTGGCCCAGGCATTGCTCATTTTATGTGGGCCTGATACAAGCTCATTCATGTCAAAAGAAGCTTTTCACTGCTGTCATCTCATTAAATTGTTGTCCCTCCATTAAATCTGTTTGATCACAAAACAAGTGAGTGATCAGTTTATTTTAGGTGAGACACAGTTCTAGTTCTGTTAAAAGTATTTGGTGTTGTACTCCAAACCTAAAAAGCTTCCAGCAAAATTCCTCCAACAAAAAGTGACAAAATATCGAAGAGGGAAAAAGGAAAGAAAATGTCTGGTTGGGTGTTCTTAAATGGTTGGGTGTTCTTAAATTGACACAAAATAACTAGGGCAAGGCCACTAAAGGCTTTTTTTAACCCATTAAAAGACCCCTATTTGCAACCAAGGTTATGAAAGCAAGAAACAGTGTGCCATTGATCCCAGCTGGCACTTTCTGAAAGAAACTGCTGTTTATGCAACAGAGGATGCTGTGGTCTTCTCTGAGAAGAGCTGGTGGTGCTGGAACACCTGCTCAGCACTTGTCTTTGGCTCTTATCCATGAAAACTTTTTTTCTCCCCTTCCTAAATGGAAATGTGGAAGTTTTAAAAGTCTTGGGAAATATGAATGTGAGACTGGTCACACAATGTCTCTTAATAGAAGCACAACAAAAATGTTGGTTTCTGAATTCTATTTAATTGAATCCTCCCTGCCCTTTCATTTGGTGTCTTCATTTTGTGTCCTAAGCTACTATGTACTTTAATTAGACGCTGTCTTTCCTTCAGGAAGCAATTCCATTTCAGCAATAACTAATATGACTCTTGTTTTTTAGACTTGTTTATCTAGTTCAGTTGTAATAACATGTATTTTGTAGTGCTTTTGAGCTAAAGAATAGCCCTTCTGGTACTACAGTCAGGCCTGTACTCTATGAATGCCATAGCTGAAATAATTTCTTTGGCTTCTCAGTAACCAAGAGTAGCACTGTTTGTCCTACTATGCATTTGTAAAACATTTTGGTGTCGCAGGAGTAGAAGGGCAGTTTGCTTTGTAAGAAAGGAAAAAGATGAAGAGAAATAGAAATATATTAAAAGGATAAAAATAGGAAAGGGCATACATAAGAAAGACATAAGGTTTTACTGCAGAAAGTGTGAAGAGTCTATGGAACTGAGGTTGAGATAAAAGGCAGGGAAACTACAATCCTAACAGTGACAGCTCCTCAGCTATCCAGAGGTTTTTCTGTTTCTCTGTGCCAGCTCTGGCTCTCTGCTTACTTTCTGCAGTTTTCTCACGTGGCTGCATGGCAAGGTTCAGGGAAAAGCTCTGTTGTGGTCTTGCCATCTTCACCCAGCACCAGCATTTTGGAAGATACGGCACCCAATAAGTCCTCTGTTACCTCCTCCCTCCCATGAATGAGTTCCCAGCTGTCTGCTTCTGTTTGTACCAGCTGCAGTGTCTGGTCTAAGTTTGTAAACTGCTTTGAGATCCTTCAAGATGAAAGGTTCTACTTAAGTGAGATCATTATCACCTACTACATTTCTGCACTCCCTGTTCTCAGCTCAAGCTTCTTGTCTCATCTGAACTTGGGGTCCCGCACAGTGCTCAACGTTCCCAGCTCAGGGCAACACAAAGCTTACACAGAAATTTCAACTTCCAATCCTTGAGTTGTTTGATGCCTTTTAGAGTGCTTCAGAGCTGAAGGTTAAATATATGTATTTTCCTGAGCCAAAGCCAGAATACTTAGCACTTGCTGCACTAAGATCGTACTTCTGCATTTGCGTCTGACTTCATGTTATTTTGTGTGCTTGAAGAGACTGTATAGTTCTTTTCCTCCCACTTCTGAAGTACTTACTCATTCTAGGAAGCATTCCAGCTACGATGTTGTTCTGTGATCCTACACTGTATTCTTATAGCCATACTTTGTTCATGTTCTTGTGGTTTAACTGTAAGCCTGTCAGGGCAGGGATTTCACTCCTGTCTGGTATGGTGAATTTATGGAGGGGAACCCTGACAGTAGTTAAGAAAGCTCTCTTTGTTCAAAGACTCATAGGTAGCAATACGGTGTTTGGACAGGACAACCCCTTCGCTGTTCAGCTGCACATCTAGCTGTTGTCTTCATCTTCCATATTTTGACTGACTAGTAAGAGAGTTTTTTCACTCTGTAGTATCTGTGTGTGCTTATTCCCAATGTCATTCACATTCCAGTGAAATTTTCCTCTTTCCTATGAAAGTGAGGTCATCTTAAACCTGTGTTTATGATTCTGCAGCCATTTCCATGGCAGTAGACTATGATATCATCAGTGGAGGATTATGCCTTTCCTATGTGTGTTAGCAATTAAAAATTATGGTTTGTGAGATAAAACTGATGTTTACCAAGCTTTTAGGTTTAGTCCATATGAAAATGGGAAACTATTGCTTAATTCTCTAGAGGGTTCACTTGGGTAATGGAGTAAATGAATCCAGAAACATTTTGATCATAGCAGGTGATAAGTTTTTGGGGGTATATTTTCCTAATGGGAGAAGAAAATCAGCTACTCCATCTTGTGTTCTCTTGTATGGCAAAGAACACTTGTCTGAAACACCATGGTACTCCTTATTGTTTTGTTATCCAGAGCTTCTTAAATGCTTGAATTAAAGAATTACAATTTTCTAGTCTCATTAGACTGGCATTTTTCCCCTTTGGAGGTCAGTAAGCCATTATGCACTACCCACAAAAATCAAACCACGAGGTTATCAGACTTTTCATCTTTTTTAATGGGTGCCCTGTTTGCCAGCTATCAGGAGTTGGATCTCTTTGTTGAACCTTCGTGAGTATGTACATGCTTTCTCAGGGGTTGGTGACAGCAGAGACCAGTTTCAACACTGTGATGGCAAAAGAAAATTCATTCATTTAAAATGTAGTATCTGGTGTTAGATCAGTTGCTAATTCTGCAAGACAAAAATGGTGGATCCAGAGCACAATTTATTTCATCACTTCAAATAAATATTTGTTTAAAAAATCAGAATATTAGAAAAAGAAAAATACCTCAAAATGGTGTGCCCTGTATGCATACAAGACTTGCATGTGTCAAATTCCACAGAAAGTCTAGGACCTGAAAAGATTCTTTCTGAAATCATTACCATGTTAGTCACTACAGTAGAGAGAAGTTCCTTTTCTCATTGACAGCATTCATGGAAATGGAACCGGGCTGGAATGGAACAGAAGACAGACAGAATTACTGTCTGGACACTGGGATTACTCCTGCCATAACAGGCCTGGCCCATATTTGCTGAGCATACATTCAGGTGATGTTATAGCAACTTCCTGAGTGTGCAGTTCCCCTGTAATTCTGCATTCCTGCTGAGGCTTTATCTGTCTCTGGAAAATCCACAGTGATACCTCTGAAGAAAATGAGAAATCAGGAAGTACTAACATTATCATCAGGGGAGAGGCTATTGGCATAAAAGCTTATTTACCGATTGTCCAATATCAACATCAGGAGTAAGGGGTATCATGTCCATTTCTGCTACAGAGAGATGCAATTTTATCTCCGCAATGCACTTCAGCATATGGCCATTGCTTCACGCTATAACATCCCACTTTACAGGTAACACAGCTGTTGCTATTTGCTTTCTGTTGGGTTCTTTGACATCTGGTCAGTTCCAAGTAAATAGCATGAAAACCAGCAATATACTGGTCTTTGGCATTGGTCTTCAGGGTATTCCTTGGGCTTCTTCTGTATCCCAGTGATAAAGACTGAAAAGCATGTTGTGTTATGAATGTATCTATATTTTCTAGCCCCAATGAATACTCTTTCACCATATAACTCCCATGGGGTTTTATTGTTTTGGTTGTCATCCCTGCTATTACTGGAAATTCTTTTTGACTGTTTAAAATAAAACATCTCTTGCCTTTTCAGTCTAGAGGTATTTGACAT
The DNA here is from genome assembly GCF_034315485.1 of Pezoporus occidentalis. Classification (NCBI taxonomy): domain Eukaryota; kingdom Metazoa; phylum Chordata; class Aves; order Psittaciformes; family Psittacidae; genus Pezoporus; species Pezoporus occidentalis. The sequence continues at coordinate 2,590,664 of NW_026915836.1, forward strand.
ACCAGATTCACGACAGCCAAAGGGGAAATTCTCTAAAGGAACTCCTTTGAAAGTATTTCTCACAATAAACAGTTGTTAGGAACTATATTTTAACACTCAACACCGAGGATATTGTAGTTTCTCCCCCTTTATGAGCCACAGAATGATATGAGTAATAGTTCTGTTCTGTCTTGGGAATGAAGTATTTGCTGGCTGTACCGTTAATGGAAATAACCATTTTCCTAGATGCATTTCTAGACATAAATATTTTGGGGTGAATTTTAGTACTCCTGACAGTAAAGAGCTTCTGGCACAAATCAAAAGCTGCAATAAAAATCATCCAGAGTCGATCGTAACAAATTTGTGTAAAAACACTCTGGGCAGGCATATATATCATGTTGCCTCTAGGAGCTGTCTGAGCTGTTCTTTCCATAGGAGTCTACCAGGAAGGTTTTGTTTGCTTGTTTTATATGGCTTCACTTGTTAGCCCCTATATCAAGCTGCAGTAGGTTATTTGATGCTGGCATCCTGGTACCTTTCAAGCCTAGCATCATATACTTTGGGCCTGAAGAAAAATACAAGATTATTTTTCACCAGTATGTTGCATAAGTGGGTGCAGCTTGATAGAACAGGTTGATCTTTGTGACAACTAATTATAAAATAAGAAGGTGGTAATGTTCCCGAATATATCGGTCATGTGCTCTCTTCTGGGTTGCATTATTTCTTCTTTCCATTTCTGACTTCAGTGCATTTTTTTTTCCTTTTTTCCTGTACTAGATCAATAGCATGTCATCCCTGAACCATCTATGATTACCCCTTATTTGTCTTCACCTCTTCTTGTTATCTTTCTACATCACATTGTTACAGTGAACTTCTTTTTTATATTGCTCTTTTCTTGCCTCTCATCTTTCAAATAACTTCTGCTTCCAGAGTCATAAATCCCTTTCGCTAGTTTATTCCATCCATCACTTGCTGTACTTCCTGTCAGTTTTCAGATACCTGTTTATACAAAATGCATAAACCCCAATAGTATAAACAGTAGAAAGAAAAAAAGTCATATTGATCAGAGCTGAAAATAAAGGATAGGCAGATCACGTTCAGAACTCCCATGGAAAGACAGGCACTTTCCAGGTTCTCAGCTGTAATAAGAGTGAATATACTTGCCTTCTTCTGTCTGAATGTTAGTTTTGTTCATTGGGAATATCCTGTTGTTATTGTTCAATCTTGTCTGAATTCAGTTTTCTTTCCTTTCTGGGCATTAATGGACATTTGGGAGTTGTCCATCAGCAGGCATCACAAGGCAGCGTTATACAGAATTACACCTTTTTTGATATTCGGGAATCTACGTTTTCCAAGAGAGCTTAGATTGTGAAAAAGGTGAAGGTACTTATCTAGAGGAGATTCCTACCTGTCACGGCAGAGTTAACCTTGGCCAGCAAAGCCCGGGCATCCCCCTGCACATTCTCATCTTTGCCCCACAAACCTTAATGTTACTGCAATCCAAGATTTTAGTAGATACCTTCATAATTAGTTTGAATTTAGATAAAGTTGTTTTTGTTTTTGTTTTTGAATCAGTGAATCAAGGGCAGGATATTTGCAAAGTGAAAACTTGTCTAGTGAAGACACTGGAAATTTAACCCTAAAGTGGTCAGGCAGTTGGACTGGATGATGGTTGAAGGTCCTTTCCAATGGAACTGTTCTATTCTGGTCTAGTCCACACTAGTCTAGTCTATTCCATTCCATTCCATCCTATCCTCTTACTAAGTTTAGATATGTTGATTACCTTCATTATCTGCGATACATTAAGTATCAGTAAAGTATTATTTGGGTTATACTTTACATTTGTGACCCATCATACAGATTCTGTAGGAAGCACTAGTTACCAACTTGATGAAAAATGTGCTTGTCAGAATTATTGTCCTGGGTACAAACTTTTAGAGCAACATATTACTGAAGAAAATTATTAATGTTTGGACTGGACTGGACTTTGTTTTGATGATATGTAGTGAGAACACATCTATGATTATCACTCTTAATCTTACAGTTTATAAAGCACAATATGCTTGTGTGAAAAATGCCAATAGTTACGGGGGAGTGAGGTCCTTCGTTTTTTACCTGGAAAAGACTGATGACGAGAATTGTAGAGGGGTCAGTAGGTGCCCTATTTTCTTCATGATAGTAAAGCAGAAGCACAGATTACTTTGTTGATTTACCAGTATATAAAAAATCATGATGACATGAACAAGGACCCTGTAGCCTATCCACTCAACCATACTATTTCCACTTTGTTCATTGTTGCCTGATAAATCCTTTCTTTAAGAGGTAAAGATTAATCGTCATCGAACCCTAACTGTTCTGTTATTCTATATATGTCTCTTTGATCTTAGTCTGTCCTTGGGCATGTGAAGATCACTCTTTGCTTGGTCGCAAAGGTTGCTTTGTTTTGTGTTGGTTTTTCTGCTTTAGCCCTGGTACTGCATCATGATACAATGTTCTGTTTGGTATAGGAACCGTAGGCAGCCTTCTTCAGTGCTGGGTGAGCACAGCTTGTTTCAGCGACAGTCTGTTCTAATATTGCCATCAGATTGCCTTGAAAATAATTATGTAACTGCAGTTCCAAAAATAATGTAATCGAGAGACATCAATGAAGAACAACGTGGGAGGCAAATAAAGTTAGAGAGTAGCAATTCTGAAAATTTCCACAATCTTTCTGAAATACAAAGCAGATGTTTGGTAAGAGTGATGGAATGTTTACTGAGACTTAAATATCTGAAGATAGATTCATATTTGTTTGTGGGTTTTTGATCTCTTTAGAGGTTCGAGTTTAGAATTAAACATTCCATAGATGATGAACTGTGCCCACCTTTTCCTAGAATTTAACTGCTGGTGATGTGAGGAAACGTTACAGGTTTGATTTTCCATGAGGAAGCTTTTTACTTATGGCAATTTGTCAAATCAATAATTTCTTTGTGCTGAAGGTTTCATTCTCCTACCATAATTTAGGAATTTTGATCTGTTGGTGATACTGTCATTTCACTAAGGTTCGGTGCGGTGAGCTGTCATAAATGCTTCAGGACATTCATTTGGATGCCTTGCCTTCTTGTTTATTTCATCTTTTAATATCTAGGAGCATAAAATTTTTTCCTGCACATAGGGTCAACAGAAATGTTCACTCTTGAAGAGCTGTGGACATCTGTTCTCATTCTACGTGTTACAGATTTCAGTCCTTTTAAACTGAGGTTGTGATTGCATATCTAAGAAGATAGCGACTGCTGTGGTGCTCCTACCTGTAGTTGCAGCCATCCATTTAATTTTCTCCCTTGCTGGAAATTTTCACCATTTGTTTCAGTTCAGTTGTTTATCCATGCAGGAATGAGATGTACAAAACAGTTTGTCTTTTAAAATATGTATATATTTGTGTTTCATAAAATACCTATTTTTGCTGGTGGTGAAACTGATCGAAAAGATTCCTGCTGCTCTGCACCAATTCATCATTCGCTTGTTTGTGTTGTGGTAACAAACTGTTTATCATGCCAAATCAGACAGGTTTAAAAAACCAACTCTGAATGGATGATGGGGTAAAGGTGCGCATCTCACTCTGTGCTCCAGCACTGTCCTGCAAAGGGACCACTCTTTAAGCATCAAGTATTTTTCCTGGTACCAGTTTGGGTAGTGTTTTTACACTGTTCTTTACTGGAGGCTAGAGAGCAATAACCAATTATATGAAGTGTATGAAAAGTTAATTATTTTATTTTTTAAAGAAAAACTTGCCATGTTCAGGGAGACAGGAGGAAGAAAATGATAGAGATTTTCTATGATTTCTGATTTTCTTGTAACACTTTTTTTCAGTCACTAAAGATCTAAGAACCTAAAACTGGATAGCCCCGTACTTAAACCAACCTGTAGTTAACTGAATTCCTGAGGTGGGCTCTTGATAAATCTTGGACGTTTCTACCTTCCAATAAGATGCTTTAGTGGATTTTTAAAAGGAATGAAAGCATCAACGAGCCAAGAACATGAGATTTTGACAAGAACTGTGGTCTTTCTGTCTCTGTGTTACGGATATTTTCCTATAGCACATGTTCAAATCTTTAGAAATTACACTAGACAAAACAGACCAAGGCTAAACCAAAATATTAAGCCAGATTCAGAAGAGGTCTAAGATTTTCTTCACCACAATATTGTACTAGTATTCTTAGTTAGAGGCAAGAACTGTTCCCTCGTTTGTGTTTGTTCAGTTCTGAGAATCGTGAAAGCCCAGTAAATTGTATGTACTAGACAGTGGCTAGTTACACCTACTCCAACCTCACAGGGATTTTCCCCATTCTAGGAAATTCCCAAGAGGGCAGAAAGAGTCAGTTTTGTTCAGTGATTCAAACAGAGCAGAATCAAAGCTAAATTCTAGACCTTTACATTATACTCATTTTCCTTAAGATCCTTTTAAATGTGGCATTTCTGCTACCATTTTGATACCCCTGATTATCTTCACCTTTCTTCAGGAATAAAAACACAAGTCTGAATGTTTCTCCTGATACCATATAAATGGCAGTCACCTCAGATAACCTACAAAATCTCTTCTCCTCTCAGTTGCCTGATGAAAATATTGTTTGGGTTTTTTTTTAAGAGAAAAATAGTTATTTACTTGTCTATTTTCCTTTCTTGCGCACATGTCACTTCTCAGGAGCATACTGATACTTTATGCTTTTCTTCAATGTGTTTAAGGGTATATTGGACTACATCATTAAGCCTTAGTTACATGGTATTCAGTGTTTTCAACGTACAAAGTAGTGTCAAGTCAAAGTTTCAACACTGCTTAGAGCAGTGCGGCTGTACTAATGCCTTCTCAGTTCTGCAGTTCTGGTCCACCCTTGCTGCTGTGCACTAAGTTGGACCAATTTGGTGATCCAAATTAAAACTATCCTATGAGCAAAAAAAAAAAATAGTTTGAATTAGGAAGCTCTGTGAGCAATAAAAGCAATGCAAGAGAAACAGCATAAAAATGCTGCTGAGGGGAGGGTGAGGGTTTATGTCAGCTTAAGATACATCTTTATAGCACTTTCATGTGTTGAAAACAGTGAACAGACACTGGTTAGGTGTCAAGAATCTGAAGCAAACCATGACTAATTTCAGGATTAGTTTATGCAAATGCTGCAGGTATACATCTCTTCCTTTCCCCTCCTTTCTTCTTCAGATTTTCTATCTCTGAATATAATCTAGTCACTGCTTAGATGGGAACTTTTCAAGAAAACCCAGAATACCGGCAGGAGTGGCATTAATGACTCAGTGAGTTACACATTCACCTCTGATTCAGTGCTTCAACACAGTAGTAAAGGTTTTCTGTTCTATTTCTAATGCCATCCTTCCAAAGGGTTGCCTGTCTAAAAATACGAATGCTACTCAGGAATCGCCTCTAAGGGAACTTGTGGCTCACACTTACTGGAAGAGAGGGTTGAATTTGCTGCAAATTCTAATGTGTGTGCTTTTATTCATCCCAAACCTCTGAAACATAAGTTGCTGTAAGACTTTTCATTTCCCCTGAACAAATGTGGGCAGCATTGCTGTGTGCATTACATTTAAATACCGTGTTGGAAAAAACTCAGTTGAAATTCTGAGTGATTCTATCCCTTCCTTTGTAAGTATTTCAGGGTGCTTCAGTCTGAACTTTCCTCTATAAATAGGACTCAGTAGTATGGTGCACAATTTGCAAAACATTATGTAGTAATTTTATTTCACATCAGTAAGTGTTGGGGGGTTTCAAGTTTAGTTTCTGGTTGCTCACAAGACATAAGAGCCCAATGTCCTTTGAGCCATTTATTCTCTCAAGGCTGAGCAGAATTTATCGCATAAGCAAAGAGCGGTCTGTTTGATAGCAATTTACATTAGGTTTAACAGGTCTGTGTTTTCAAATGACGTCAAAGTTGTAAATGGCTTTACAAAACATTCTTGTAACAGTTCTGAAAGCCTGTGTGACAGTTTTTCTAATTAACTTATTTAGCCTAGTTTTGGAGTAACGTTAGCTGTTTCATCATTTTTAGGCTATTTTGAGTAGTATTTGTGGCACCATTAATAAGCCAAGAATTTATAGGGTTCCTTAATCATACAGATTACTCATCATTGCCTGCTCATAACAGAAGCCCGAAATGCTCATTAACATTCTCTGATGTGAATCAAAAGTTAGTAGAGTTGCACAATAAAATGACAAGAGAATAGCATTATATTAGCAAAAAATAAGAATCTGGAACACCGGTTGCAGTGAAAGTGAAGCCTCCAGGCTTATATGTAGATCAGTACTCTAAATCTGTTTAATATGAGAAATAAAAATAGGCTTCTGAAATGAAGAATTGGAGAATTGGTCTAAAAGGATTGGCAGTCATGCTTGAAATGTAATAAGGTGAAGGTTTGTTTACAGTGAGCTACCGGGGCCTGCTGCCTGGTCTTGCCTGGTTTGTTAGCCTATTTTTAAAATTGGCTAATTATAAATCACTGTTCCAACTTGATCCTTTGCCCTTTGCCTTGTACCTTTCCATCAAAACAATAGAAAAGGTCATCTCCCCATCTTCAACATGCTGTTTGATTCCCAGAGGCAGTTGTTGTGCCATGCTGCTTGTAACATTGAGGCCCAGATTCTCATCTCACCGAGCCTGTTTTTTCACCGGTACAGTTATGATGCTTCCATTGGACTTGTGTGTTGATGCCAACATAACTCAGACAAGAGTTAAGTCATGGTCTGGTTACTGTTAAAACAAGAATATATATGGTTGAAAGTACTTCTTGAGAATGCGTACGAACTCAGCACAGCGCTATTAGCAGATGTCTGCTGGGATGTCGCAATTGTTAATTTTTGTCTAAAAATATAGGAGCTTTTTGTGGAAACAAATTCTATTTAGAATAAGCTGTAATCTCTGAAAAGCACCCTAAGGAAGGAAAATGAATTGAGACTTGATACCATTTTCAGACTGCAGAATTTAAATGAGAAGGCAGCATGAGCCAGTGAATTGAGCTGATCTCTAGTTTTGATTTTGCGGCTGGCTTCTTGGCTGACCCAAGGCACAAAAAGGCAAAATGATTTGCCTAAATTTCATGCCCAAAAAGTAGGAATAATGGTTTTGTTCTGCTTTTAAAAGCGCAGTGAGATCTGTGGATGAAAGCAATTATACAAGAGCTGCTATTACTATTTCTTACCAAGCCGGGTGAAACAACTACTCTTTACTGAATGTACATGATGTTAGAAGCGTGCATGGAGTACCCTGGCACTAGCTGAAGAGGAGGTTCCTCAGCTGGGTTTTGTGGCCTTCATTCTCTGGTCCACAGCCATCACTACTTTGTCTTCCAATGGCGAAAATAACGATAAATTATAGATGTTACCATGAATAAACGTTACTTATATACACTCATTACACCTTATTCCCTGAAACCTTATAGTTACTCACTGTTGTAAGCAACCTGCCAGATGCTGCTGTAGGTAGTTTTAACTTAACAATCCTTTCCATGTATAAGGTACCTATAAGTATGCTTCTAAAATGCTGTTGTATTTTTATTTAAAATGGTTTAAGCATTTCCCAATAGAATGACCCTAGCTCTGCCTCTCTCAAAACAAAGTGAGTGCCATTAGCTGTATGTGTGAACCTTCTGGGCTTTCTTTGTGGTCACCCACATGAAATAAACCTGCTGGCTGGGCACCATCCCCTCACACTAAAATCTGGGGTGCTCTGTTGGTTACTTAGAGACTGCATCCCCACCTGCATCTCTCCAGAAACTGTAACTACTGATGAAGCACAGACCCCTAATAACTCCTTCAAAGGAAAAATCTTAATTTCTGGGAGTTCAGGACTTGTTTGGGTTTGCTAGTTTAATTTTAGGTTTTCTTGATTTCCTAATGGTCCTAAGCCTTTGGACTGATGGGTGCTGAAATGGAAAATCAGTAGGGAAAATTGTTTTCTTTTTCCTGTGAATTTTCAGTAAATCAGGTTGTGCGTTGTCATTAATTCAGAAGATTTTGTGAACTCCAATATGCCTCAGAAGTTGCAGCATAAACTCAGAAAGTAATCTGCATGTATTCTTCATGTCCTTTTCAAAGAGCACTCTGTAGTGATTTGCTAGTGCAGAAGCACGTCACTTTTTCTCAGAACTGGAGGGCTGGCAACTTTGTGGGAAGATTTTGGGGTAAAATAATAAGTTAACAAACAGAATTGAAGTTAATCTCTTCCTCATTAGGGCACATTCCTCTCTGTTCTTTCAGATTCCCCTTCCCCACTTTTCTTTCCTGCAGACTTTTGGAAACCTGTCTGAACTGTCACTGACTGAACGGGTCACTAGTACATGATAGACAGGAAGCCCTCCCTGCACATGTGTTGTAGCTTAAGAGATAGAAAGAATTACATTTTTAAACTTGGTGCCTGGAATGTATGGCTTGAGAAGGCAGGAATTTTGGTAACCCAACTGCAGTAAACACAGTTTTGTGTTACATATTTTAATGGAAGTGGCAAAAGTAAGCTAGCCCTTTGCATCCCTTAGTGGCATGGTTTAGTGGTGGTCTTGGCAGTGCTGGAGGAATGGTTGGACTTGATGATCTTGAAGGTCTTTTCCAACCTGGCTGATTCTGTGATTCAGAGAAATTCCTCCACATAGTCTCAGTGGTGTCTTTTTTCTTCCTTTCAACTTCTGCTGGAGATAGCAAAGCATCTGGTGGGGTTAACAGAATTACAGTTTTGTTTTCTTTTTTCCAAAATGGGAATTAAACCAGAACACACTCCTGATGGGTCTCCGCTTGTATTAGTGCATCTGATTCTGGGCACCCATCCCCAGAAGGATGTAAATGCAATTGGACTGCATTCAAGAAAAAAAATATGCTGAGAAGTTGTAAAGCTTGATTTGTGAGAGAAAAACTTCACAAAAGGAAAAGTTAAATACGTACAGGGCTCCTGAGTGACAGCAGAGGGGAGGAAGGTTTTGATACCAATCTACAGTTTGGAGGGGTGTGAACACCAACAGAGTGAAAAATTACTGAGGGTGGTTCGAGAAGGTATAATTAGATGTAATGAAATTAAATGAACAATATGTAAACTTGAACTGAATGTTACAGTAAAACATGAGCAGTGAGGCTATAGATTTACTATTTATCTGTATCGAGTTAGCACTGGGGAATCCCAGGCAGGGATCAAGCGCTTTCTTTTCCTGTAGAAACATGAAACATGAACAAAAGAAATGCAGTACCTCTCTTGAGTAATAAACAAGAAGTTCGACTGGGTGGCCTATAAGGAATAAACTTAAATTGGTGGGGTGTGGAGTAGAGACCCTAAAAGGTCTTTTGAGTCTTTTTTGGTCTTACTCGCTGGCTGTTGGACCATTCAGGATTATAAGAATGTAACTCTTATTTTGAAGATGCTTGTTATTTTCAGTCACTAATGCTGTAAATATTGCTTTAAATTGGAATAGCCTTACTACACGATTGCCAAGAGCTGGAGAAACTGTCCTTGGACATAAGTTTTTCATTGGTTTTGGTGGGAAAGGAGCCAACCAGTGTGTCCAGTCTGCTCGACTTGGGGCCAAGACCTCACTGATCTGCAAGGTAAGCACCAACATGCTCTTGGATTACAGCTGAACTAAATGTTTATGCAAATTCCAGTAAACCTTTAGGTGATTTACAGAAAAGTTCCTCGTGGTTTTGGGTTTTCTTTTTTGTTTTAATCCCTCTCTAATTCTCTTTTCTTTTCCTTACTTCAGCTATAAATTTAAGCATGGAGGAGGCTGTTCTAAAAACACTGCCAGAACCAAAGACTAGTTGGCTAGAGATCTGGCAGAAATTGCGTATAAAGAAGGATTGCGAAACTTAAGATTGATGCACCATGGAAAAGAGAATGGGAGAGAGTTTGAGATGTTCGAAATTCTTGTAATCTTGGTTAGCCTCTCCTTTTTATGTTCGCCACTGTTGCAAAGATCAGGGCTTCTTCGATGACATTCAGGTGCTAGGCACTGCAGTCCATCTGAAATTTACTTTGTAAGTGATTAAAAACCAGACACTGACAAGCCAGTAACAACTTTGAGAAGCAATGCAAAACTTTGTGCTTCAAGGGTTAAATCATTATCTCATTACTTGGGATTAGGATGAGATATTCACGTCCAAATCCTAGCACCTTTGCATGCTATGGGATTTTTTTGCCTGCTTTTCTGGAACATGTAATATGCAGCAGTTCTAGAGGCTGGCTCGCAGACCATTGGGCTGATTCAGCTTGGCAGATGCTACATTCTTACAATGACTTTGTTTCATTTTTGTCATTAAACATTATCAGTTTTGGGTGATCATTATCAAAGTTAAGATCAAATTTTCTCTCTCTGTAGCCTTAATGTCCATCCTGTGCCAACTGTAAATGAAACTTCAAATTGACTGGGCATACTTTGTTCTTGCCATAGCTGGGGAGGATGCTAAATTTGTTGGATCATTGTCTGTCAGGGATTTTTTGAGAAACCCTGGAAACATCTCAAAGAAGCCTTTCTCACTGGTTTTCCAATCCAATCTTTAAGCTAAAGAATGATAGCTATAAGTCTAAATTACACCTGCAATAATTTCTGTCTGTCATTATCACTACTTGTTCTGCAGTGTACTTTATATATATATATATGTTGGCAATGTTTGGGCTTCTGTAATATTGTGTATATTTGATCATCTTTGCATTCAATAACGATCAGATTCAAGAACAAGATGAACTGGCAATGAATTCCCTGCTAACATTTCCTGCTAAATGTTAGCAGGGTTTTTTTTCCACTGAAAGTGTGAATTTTGTTTTCTTTTTTAATGGTCTAGCCTTTGCTCAGTGCATACATGTTTCTGGAAACGTTTGCATTCCTAATAAAATATAGCAGTTACTATAATTTCTAATTACTTTCCAAAATCATATTTATGTTATTTCAGTAAAACCCAGTCTTCTTTCTTTCATTCTGATGTGTATTTATTGGAGCAAAGAAATGGCAGAGATTGACTGTTAATATCCATATTTTGTGGTTTTTTTTTAGATTTTAAAAGGCAGTATTTACTTTCTGAATTAATTATGCACTTGTAGCCTCCCAGAATAGTCTCATCCCATGGCAGCACAGTCTTATATCTGCAGAGGTCAATAGGATGTAGTATAAAGTTTCTTGCTGAGTAAAATAAGAAGAGTCAGGCAGTAATGAGCCATTACAATTAGATTATCTTTACTTTAACAAGTCATCATGAGTATTCAGTGGTTCTTAAAGCCAGATTTCCCTTCATACACACACAGTGCTCAGTAATATGCTTATGTTTTGATCATAATTCCCAACATTTATTTTCCAGTACAAGTGCAACAATTCCTTCTACATTCTGAAGTTCACAGAATAAAATTGGTATTAATACTAGAGAGATATTGTGCTGGAGTGTGGCATCCTCTTACAAGGACTGTAATTTAGACTGAGGATGTCCTCAGCAAGAGTAGCAGCAGACATCTCCGATCAAATGACAAGGCACTCTTCATACTTCAGAGCTTTAAAATGCAAAAGAGAGCCAGTGACTATCTGGCGAGGGTTTGAGAGAAGAGGGAGTTTTAGAATGACTTACAGTTCTGACTGGAGATGCCACAGAATGCTGTGAATTTTAATGTAAAATCAAGTACTGAGTTTGAGTAGTGGAAATGCAAACAGTGTTCTGCCTGCATCTCCCTGCAAGTGGCCGCTGTTACTCTGGGTTATCAGTATGTATCACAGTATCAGTCTGAAACTCCCCTCCTCGATTTGCTCACTACAGTAAGACAACATATTGATGGAAAACTTGCCACTTCAAAAAGACAAAGACAGTTGTTCAGAGAAAAGGATTACTGTCAGGGAACTTAAGGAAGCAAGCAAATAAATTAATTGCTCGTTGTTCATGCAAGAACCCTGCTGCAGTACTGAAAAATGCACAGTGGTCTTGAGGAATTCCTAAGTCCCAAACATTTTTTGGTTTTTTGTTTGGGTTTTTTTGGGGGCGTTTTGTTTGTTTGGTTGTTTGTTTTTTTAGTGGCCATTACCAAAAAAATCAGTTAAACATCCTGGATTAAGATGGTGGAGGGATGTTGGTCTGAGAGGCATTGCGTGTACTGAAAAAAGGCCTGGTTTACTTCTGACAAACAATTTAGAATCCTCCTCACTGGACATAGATGTCACTAGCCTGATACTGCACATACTAAATTCTATTAAACACCAGCTGCATTTGATTCCTACTTAGAAACAGGAAGAGCTGTATTACCATGCTATGTAGTCTTCTCTTTTTAAATGATCTGTAAGCCAAATTTAAGTTCAAGTTCTGTAAGAATTTTATTGTAAGAATACTTTATTTATTCACTTCACTGTAAGAACATAGCTATATTCAGATGCAGCCCAGAATATGATGGATAACATCAATTGTTTTTTCCTTTTGTATTTCTGTCTTAGTCTTTAGTACTTGTTTAGTTCCCTAATGAAGAAAAAAGAGCATATAGAACAGATTAAACAAACAGTTGTTAAGAGGTACATGATTTTATTGCAATTAATTTTCAGGTACAGAGGAGTTTGATTCTCTCAGCTGCTAGAATTTTAGCTTCTGTGGTGCCAGCCAGGTCCCTTAGCTCCACATGGAAAACATGATGGTGAGCAGGAAGAAAGCAGACTGAAAAATACTGATGTAATTCCACTTGTTCTAATATGCAAACTATGTGACCATAATGCTTGTACAAACAGCTTGTTGTTAAGGACTCAAGAAAGAAGAAATGCTATTTCAGTGCATACAATGTTCTGTGGTCAACAGACCAAGACATTTATTTTTTCTGTTTATCCAATATCAAGGACTGTGCAAAAGTAGAGAATATTTAAAACAATGTTACATAATTTGACATGGTCAGTAAATATGCCTTTAATCTAAAATGAGTCTGATGCCCAGTACTCTCTCTTCCTTGGGGGTAAAGCCTGAATGGAAAGATAAGCCCTTCAAACGCTCTAGGATTAACTGGGTTAGATACTGATGAACTAACATGGAAAAAAGTTTCCAGAGGAAAAGGACCTCCATGGAGACCCCTTCAAGGGCTTCCCTCCAGCACTGCAGTGTCTTGCTGTGAGCAAAAGTACCACGGCTGATCTCAGTTGTTGTGACAGTTGAACAATACGGGATGCCTGTCTGTCAGTTATGTAGGACCCAGAACTGAAGGAAGGAAGTTTCAGTTGAGCTTTTGGAAAATTATTATGAAATATTTTGTTGCTGAAATAACTGAGCAAATCCTAAGATTTGTTGTAGAAGCTCTGTAGCAGCAAGGCAGGGAGAAGGTGATACCATCAGGCGGAGTGCATTCCAGTAGTACAGCTGTTAGGCTGCAGAGGTGAGCACAGCTCAGGTTGAAATCACAGATGGCTGCAGTCATCCAGCCTGAAGCAGTCAGAAGATGCAGCTTCTGACAACCCGCCCTGTCTGGCAAACTGGGAGTAGTCAGAGATACAGAAATACTCTAATGTGCAAACAATGAATAACACAGTGACCCACAGAAATGTTGTTGGTTGGATTTTTTTTTCCATGTACTAGAGGAATGTTCTGTCTGCTTAGACTGTTTTGACTTAAATTGCCGTCCTCATCTGGTAAAAGATCAGGACCACCCCTAATAATACTTTAGAAAAATCCCTTATAGAGATTGTAGGAAATGAAAGTATGTTTCAAAACATGGTTGTGCAATAGGACATGTGGGGGAAGGATCATCCATCCATGACACTTTAAATTATACAGTTCTGAATCTCAGGGTTTGCTTGTTGTGATCAGTAGCTAGCACTCGGGTCTTCTCTGAGCTTTCTAAAGTACTGAGCTCATGAATAGACAAATTTCTAATAGCAGGCAATAGGGGCAACTGCTCTGTGCTTCCAGTAATTCAAATATACCATTAGCTGTTTAGAGCTGTTTTATGAGAAGGTGGGTCATTAGTTAGGGCTTCCCATGTAATTCCTTCGCTGTTTAGACTGTGACCAGGATCTTGATTTAGCTTCTAACCTGAAAGATGTTTTCTCTTCTCATGCAAAAATACTTCCTGTAGTACTGGTCAGCCTTTGATACCACTCAGTTACAAAACTTAACCTTGGAAGTGGGAGCACACACTCTGCATGCTGAAGACATAGACTAAAAGTAGTGCATTTGAAACTGTGTTGGCTTTCTAAATATATTTTAAGTGTTATTTTGACATTAGGCAAGTTACACCATTTTTTTTCTCCATATACCTCATCTCCTTTGTTCAGCTTGTGTAATGTTACCAAAAAAAATTTGTTAGTCTGAATAACCAGCAGGCAGAGTTCTGTTCAGCTAAAAGGATTAGTGGATCTGAAATTACAAACTCTTTAACTTGCTGTTAGAAAAACAATAGAGCATAGCTTGACTTCCCAACTCAACTTAATCTGCTGTTGCTGGGTAAAGCAAACAAAAAATGTTGAATTTGTAAACAGTACATTTAGCGCTGAGAATTACAGAAATCATCAATGCCATATTTATCGTCCCTTTTTGGCCTATAAGGACAGTTTGATATTTTTCCACTGAGGAAACTTGAGGTAGAAAATTCAAAACATGAAATGCAACTAAAAAGGGCATGGGAGTTACTATAAATGCTTTCAATTTGAAGCTGAATGATTCAGTACTCTTCCAGATTTTACAGTCCCCAGAAAGCTTCAGTGCCAGGTGGTATTAAAAGAATAAAACCTTAATATAGCAACATTGTTGTACGGGGCAGTTTTGTAATACAGGAGGGGAAACTGCAGAACACTATTCCTATTGGTTATTAATACTATTAATACATTTTTACTATCATTTATTAGGTTATTATTTGTTTGTTAATAAGGCAAAGTGCTGCAAAACAGAAAGTATTACATTCAGATTACAGTAGAGGATTCTGTTGTGTAAAGATGATCTATATATCCTCTCACTTTTCTGTAGAGAAAACCTATCCTTTTGTCTTTTGTATAGGTTGGGGAGGATTCCTTTGGCAATGATTATGTTGAAAATTTGAAGAAGAATGGTATTTCTACAGGTAAAATTTTATTTTAAAGAAACCTTATGTATACTTTTTAAGCTTTAAAAGCTGGCAGTGGAGGGTTTCTTATTTTATTGCCTTATTTGATGTGTTTTGCCATTCAGAACTATGAATAATTATTTTGACACAACTGGCAGGAATGAATGAGTATGAGTGAGAATACGGGGACTTCTGAAATCAGCTGTACCACTAAAAATAAAATACAGTGTTATTACCTCTAAATCTCAGCTGATTACATCAGTAGAATTCACCTGAAGATATCTTGGAGAAATACAATTGTTTAGGCTGGCATTAATGATTGTAATGCCTGTGAGAAATTGAAAACTCCAGTCTGATTATTCATTCTGAATTTCATGTTGGGAACAGAAGGATAGAGTGGAAATGCATTTGTCAACTCAGTGCATCTCACCTCTATTCTGTGAAATGACACATGCAGTCATTTTAGAGACTGCAACGGATATTTGTTAACACACATACACACAAAAATCAATGTTAAAAGCTTTTGGAGAAAAGGGAAAATTAAACATTCACAGTATTCTAGATATCTTTGCATCTTTGTAAGCCTAATTCTTTCTCTTATGTAAATGTATTGTTGTGTGCTGCTGGACTACATGGTCACATTTTTGTCTGCATGACTCGTCTCCTTCAGGGTGGACAAGGGTGGGCAGATGCAATCATTAAGTGGCAATTCAATATTCTGTTTATCTTTTCTGCTTAATGTTCAGCCACAAGCTTCATTTACTGCATTCAAATCCTGCTTTAAAGACAGAACTATCAGTATTTTGTGGGCTTTTTTATTAGGCTTATCAGTACAGCATCTAAATATTTCACCAGTGCATATACAGGTTTATTCATTGTGTGTCTTTCAACTTACGCAGAAACCAAGCAAGGCTACCATAAAATAATGTCTGTTAATGTACAGTCATAAATCTCTCCAAAGCATGCCTACCTCATGAATAAAGACTTTGATCATGTAAATAAAGCTATTATAATGCATAGCACTTAATGAAAATGTATATTCCACAAGGAACCTTAAATTTTATGTTTTCTGATTTAAGTGATTGCTCTTGCAAACTTAACATAGATTTTTGAATAGTCTTTATAGTAGCAAAAGAAAAAAATCAGAAAGGGAAAAAAAAAAATCAGAAATTCCATCACGTTGCACTTCCTTGATACCTAGATAGATCAGCTGCAGGGTTGGAAGTTTTAGGTCCAAGTTACCAATTTCTGCTGATTGAGTTAAAAACATCTCAGAATGGTGTTAGTCACTCACTATGTTGATCAGCCCTGCAGGAAGATAGGATGTAGTGCTGGTGATGCTGGTCCAGGATCCCAGCTTGCATTCCAGGATTTGCAGGCAAGGGTGATTCAGTTTGCTTAGGACTGTCTTACTTCAGTCACTGTCTTTCCATCTCAGTTTTATTCTTGTCTAGCCTATCTCTGTTGTTATACATAAAGATACCAGCTACTGGATCATAATCCTTGCTGTAATGCCAGTTCTGCCGAATTTCGTATCCTGGATGCCTGTCGTATGTCTTCTTTGCATCACTTTTCTGTTTCCTAATGTATCATCTTACCCCTTTTCTTTCCAGTTTCAAACCATTTCTCAATTTTCTTTTCCCAGTCTTCTTGTCTTCCACAATTTCCACAACAATCAGCTACCAGTGCTGCTCAGACCATTTAGACCTTTACTGATGTAAACTGGGTAGCTTGCAGCTCATGCTGCTTATTTCCTGCAGGAAGAGCACTGAGAGCACAGAAGACACAAGTTTTCAATGCTAGTGTGCAGGCCTAACTCATGGTGAAGAGAAGCAAAGGTTCTGCTCTGAGCCCTGTAACTCTGAGCTAGATAAGGGTACCTCCAGGGCAAGTACCTGGAATACTTTAGCAAACCTGAATGAGCATGATGTTATGTGGTTTTTTCAGCCTTGTTCAAATTTGAGCAGATTTTTAAATTGGCTGCAAAAGGCACATCTTAAGAAAGAAGCCAACTTCTGCCTAGCATCAAGTCCACGTTCTACAATGTTAGGGCACGAGAGCTTCTTAAAAAGGTCACCAGAATTTGCCTCAAATAGTAGATTTGTCTCAAATACAGATTTTGTTTTTTGAGGGAGAAACAACTCAATTTATTTTGACAGTTTTCTACTACAGTTCTCCCTAAAAAAACCCTCCACCTATAATTTGTTTAATATCTGACAAATTTGCTGATGGCTGGAAACAGGTTCTTATAGTAGTAAACATGGAACAATCTTTGTAACAGGCAGTGCTGCCAGCCTCACTTCTAGTTAATTTAGCTGAATAATAATCCAAAGAGGAAACACAGCCTCACCACTGCTTTTATAGCACACGTTAATACTACTGCTGAAATGCAAATCTACACAGAATTAAATGCTGTGTTGTTTTAATATTTTTGTTTTCTCCAGCCTTGACTCTTTTGTTTCATTGGATAAAAGAAATACTTTCACGTAGGAGTAGAGTGCCTGAGAAGGCTGTATAAATAATATGCTTTTTCTAAAGCAGAGATGTAGCCAAATTAAAGAATGTTGGACTTGCATTTCTGTTTTGTGGGTGTAAATTAACACTTTTTGTTGTTGTTAGCTTCTCTGGCATTGTTGCACATGAAAGAGTAATTAGCATTTTTAAATTACTGGAGGTTATGGGTTCATTTTAGATTTAATTCAATTAAACTGCATCACATGCTATTGGTTGAAAGTAATGTATTGAACTAATGCATGCTGTAACTTTTCCCTTTCTTAGCATTTGTAGGTCAGACTGCAGATGCTGCTACTGGAACTGCTTCAATAATTGTCAACAGTGAAGGTACATATTTCTACTCTGAATTGTCCTCTTTGTTCTGCCTCTACAGCCATAAAAGAAACCTTTGCCTTATCACTGTTAACTGTGGAATTACTTTTTTCTACATCTTTAATTTTTTCAAGATTTTATTCATGCTTTGTGAAACTTCCTTCTATTTCAGACAGTGTTGTAGGATGAGGTGCCTGAAAGTGGCAAAATTCAAATACTTAGATTAACAGTGTGATTGCCATAATTCAGTCAGCCAGCTGATCTATCTAGTTTTACATTGGCCAGAGCACATGGTGTAGCAGAAGGTTAAAGCTCTCCTTTTCCACTTTTACTGTAGAATCATTGAATAATTTAGGTTGAAAAAGACCTTTAGAGTCATTGAGTCTAACCGTTCACCTAGCACTGCCAAGTCCACCACTAAAACCATATCCCTGAGCACCACATCTACAGGTCTTTTAAATACCTCCAGGGATGGCGACTCAGACACTTCCCTGTTTCAGCCCTTTCCAACTCTTGACAACCTTTTTGGTGAAGAAATTTTTCCTAGTGTGAAATCTAAACCTTCCTTCCCTGGTGCAACTTGAGGCCATTTCCATTTCCTCGTGTCCTGTGGGGAAAGGGTTTCCCTCATCAGCACACTGAGTCATTAGGCCTTGAATCAGGAAAAGGAATTGTCCTTAGTGTAAGTACAAATATTTATGCTGATCTTGTAATATTACCACAATTCTTGATCCCAAGTTACATCTGCTGTGATGCATACGCAGTGAAATGGCGTATCTGTTTTTTCTATGTTAATTTTCCTTAGCCTGTGCCTTTGCTGTCATATTGCAGGGGAAGAAGAAAAGAAAATTTGTCTTGTTTTCATATTCTTCTTCGAGGTTGCTAAATTATCATCTGAAAACTTTCTGTCTTTTCCTCAAGCAAGTTGCGCTGTTGAGAGCTCTTAGAAGTACATGTGTCTGGATCAAGATGTAGAGCTCAGGAGACCAATAATGGTTGTGCAAACGTAATAAATTAAGTGTGATTGGATGGATTAATTTACTTTAAGTTCAGCTAAAAGCTGTCATTTGAACAGTTACCATAGTTTAGCTACACATTGATTTAACTTTGTAACCTGATGGTAGTACATTGGGCTACAGCTCAAAATGGGAAAGGAAACATGACTGTTCACTCCAAGAGCAGACCTGGGAAGGAACTGTGACTAAAGGCAAGTCTACACAGGAGCATTCGGAAAATTAGGCAAATTAGTTGGAGATGTCAGTTTAATTTTCTGTAAGTCAGATTAATCAAAGCCTTGCATGACAGCTCTAATTCAGAAATAAGGTAGCTCTAATACATGGAATAAACTGGATACCTGCCTCTTATTTCCACCCCTTTCTCTTGGTTTACATCACCAGATAAATTACCACAGTAACTCTTAAGAAGGTCTGTCTTATACCACATAGAGTCACTACTCTTGCCATTGTAAATAGGAGAGACTGTGAGAAAAAGCTAGCATGCTCCCAGGCCTCACTGTTCTGTACATGTAACCATGATTTGCAAAAGGTTTGCTGTCCAGAATAGCTGAGCAAGAAGCAGTCTTACTACTTCCAGATCCACATGCATAGCCAGCTAAGATAGACGTGGTCTAAACTTGAATGAACAGAGGATGACCTCTTAAAATTATAACACCATGAATCTTTCTGGAGGCTAATGAACAAAGCCATCTTGTGGATCTAAAACCTTTATAAACATCAGGAGTGGAAACTGATTGTTCAGTGGCACAAGTTCACAGTAGGCTGTCTTACATGTTAGTGTCAAAGGGTCTGTGATAGTCTTGTTATTCACATAGTAAGATGAATAGTGCAAAATGTCATGTAGTTTCTTTCTCTGAGAAACTGAAAAAGTCCTTAATTAAGTTACCACTGGCCTCAGATTTCATTTAAAATCTAGTAGAAGAGCAAACCTGGTCAGAACTATACTACAAAGCAAACTCATGCACAGAATTGGTAATGGTTCTGGTTGCAGCTCCTCTCTAAAACCATCTGGTCCTTGAATTGCGTAAATTGCAATAAAATAGCAATGCTTTTGTGCTTTGCTGTTGCAAGAGACATCTTTTTCTTCTTTTTTGTTTTTCCCCTGTAGAAACCTGGCTGATTTGACTTAAACAAGTTTTACAGCACTTTGCATAGGGCTTGTCTACGCATGTATGTTTTACCGCAGTAGTTGTGTTGGCATAGCTGAAACACCACAGTATTCAATGCACTGATGTAAAGTAGTTTGTGCTAGTTCAAATTATACCTAAAAGGGAAGCATTTGAAGTTGGGGATAGTGGTGGTGTTTTGTGTTAAGACAATGAAGGACAAATAAAAAAAACATAGGTATCATCTCTTTAAATCACCAAGTTTTAATTGCTGTATTTTCACACACCTAACCCACACTTGCAGCTTACCAGTTCTTTACAAGTACTGGTACATGAGAAAAATGCCAACTCCAACCAACTGAATAAAATTACAGGCAGAAGTAGGGGAGATACTCAAGTAGAGGGAGCAGGCAATGATGGATGAGTGAATACAGAGGAAAAGAAAGCTCTAGAGACCAGAGTCAACGGAGGCTCTGAAATAAACTTTCCCGGATGTTACCTGCATCTGTCTAGCCAGTGCTGCTCAGTTTCTGGGAAGCTTTCTTGCTGGTTACTGAGTTGCAAAGCTATAACTCACCCATTATTGTAATTGGCAAAGTACTAAAAATTTGGCAGTTGTCAGGCACATCTGATATTCTGAAAGTTGTTTTGTATTCTGGGACAAGACAGTATAATTTCAATAAAAGAGAGGTTAAATTGCTGCTTTAATGCAAAATGGTGGAGAGATGTATAACGAGTTTATAATGCTGCACTGGAAAATATGCGGCCCAGAGACACTGCAAAGTTTCCCTCTGGACTGGTCTCAGAATTCTGTGCAGAAATCTTTCTGGAGCCTCGTGTTCCTTTCAGTTGTTCTCTTTTATGTGGTTGCCTGTTCAGGTAGATTTTGACTAAACACAGGCTTCAGTTTACCAGGACCCTGTACACTTTGAACCTGTACTTTCTCCCTTAAGGAGAAAAGCTGGTACATTTGGCTGCTTTTCTTAACACATTCTCTTTGAAGTACATCACATCACTTTGAAGCCCAGCTTTTCTTTCCCCTTTCCAGCCTGCCACCTTTCCTCTAGCTCTGTCACTTAGCACACCTTCTGCTAACAGTGTGCTATTAAGAGGTAAGATTGCCATGAATTGAAGATGTGTGTTGCATTTTTACATACACTTACAGGGAAAAAAATAAACTCTTTATGGGTAATATTTTGCATGATCACCTCTGAAGTTTGTTGCAGCTTTGTCTATATCTAATAATGAGTGTTGATAGTGCCATTAAGCTGGCCTGGCTGGACCGATAGCTAGGACTGATCTGACAACTTCAAGGTTCATAGCAAAAATTTAATGGAGAGACAACAGAGGTTGATGGGTCATGATTAAAGTGTTCTTGATTATTTCAAGTTAGAACTTAGAGCTCACCTACACATAATACTGTGAGATAACCCTCACTTGAGATAGGCATTGTGCTGACTTTATGGTAAATTTATTAATGATTCATGAATGGTAAATAGGCATTATTTTATAGGTTAGTATACCTTCAATACCAAAGCACAACCAGTATAAACCCATTTAAAATATATATTGAGGTAAGGCTAAATAAACAGGGCAAACGTAGAATACATACGCTAGCTTGTTTGAATTATACTTTCCAAAGAGAAAATCTTTGTTTGGAACCTTCAGGTTTATGAAGAAATGTCACCTGATTTTTTATAGGATAACTTTTGTATTGGCATTCCTCATGAACTTAAATGTTTTGTATAGCAGACTACACAATGCTTCTACCAAGTAATTGCATGAAAATGATGATACCATGACACACCCATAACTTGCCCTCATATTCATGAACTGTGTGATTTGGCAGCAAACATTTTTTATGTAGCATTATTTTCTGATCACAAATATCACCTTTGTTTATTTACTTACTTATTGTTATGCAGAAGCTCCACAGCTAAGGTTATAATTACATTGTTTGAGATTTTGGGGAGTTCTAAGCACTACCAACGGCTTTTAGCTCGCCATCCATATTAAAAAGTGATGATTATTGCACTGTATTGTGTACGGTTTGGCTTTGATTTTTCTGCTGACACTTCTAATCTAGTGGCCTCTATAAAATGTCACTTGTAAAAAAAATCTAGCTTGGGTTACCCACCTTTCTAAGAAGTGACAGTAGCAGGTTTAGAAGCCCAACTGGGGACAGCATTCACACTGTTTAAAGTATTGATTGGACCCAATCCCCATCTGGTGTAAGCCTCCACAAGCTTATCAGCTTCATTTAGCTGTTCTAGCTTATAGCAACTGTGAATGTGGCCCTTAATATTCCAGCTGATGTCTGCAAAACTTAAAATTATATAGATGCTCCCATTAAAAGTGAGAATTTTTAGTCTAAGTAAAGATCTCTTGGAATTAATGGCAATGCAGTGAGTATATTTTTCTCATTCTTAGTGTGGGTAACATTTAACCTCGCCTGAGCTGTTTCCAAATGAGGTGTATGGCTCAAGGCTTCACCTGGAGTTAACAGAAGTACATAGGCATTTATGGACAGTAGTTTATCTCCTCATCACACAGATATCTGAGATATGTAAGATTATAAAACCTCTGAAAATACTTGTCTCTCCTCCTTGTTGAAGGAACTTAGAAGACTATTTTTTAGAAATCAGTTTTCTTAGAATTTCCTAGAATGTAGGATTTTTCTCTTAAACTTAAGAATTAGTCAATGTTGGACAAGATGAATCCCACCCCTCTTTGCCATCTGTCTTTAACTCGGTTGTCCCTGGTGCCAATTTCCCATCTGATTTCCCTGGCAAGAAGCAATTGCTTTCAACAAAATGGTTGCTGGTAATACAAGATTCTGGTATTAATTATGAGTGCATGGGTCCAGATTCTCCTTTCATGCACACTGGTGTAAGCTTGTGGTGAGCGCTGTCGTTCACAGCTAGTGTGGTGTATGTAGCTACAAACAGAATGTGGCTACTTCCCTCCAGCTTGGGTGAAGCCCATCCGGACTGCTGTACCGCAGTAGGTGCTGCATTTCCCTGGCAGGTTTGAAAGCAGACTTTAAGTCTCTGACCTTCTGTAGCTGCAAAGAAAAGCTTCTGACTGTGATCCAGTGCAACGTGGTCTACCTTGAATTTGCACATATGGGTTTAAGCAAACAGCCTTCCTTATTGCCTTGGGCCATTAGCTCTAAAGTCTAATAATAATATACATGTCAGTACAGCTAAATAGTTCAGCAAGATAATGCAGCAAGACATGTGGATAGAGTCTGAAGATTCTAGGTAGCACAGAGTCCAGGCAGAAATGAAATGTGGTTTTGTCCACTGATTTCCTGCCTTTTACTGTTTGCACTGCTGCACCCTGTAAGCTTTCAAAATAAGGCACAACTTGCCTTTGAATGTTCCCTTTGCAGGGTTCAGGTATCTTTGGTAGCATTTACTTCTTGCAGAAGGCTTTTTTTTTATCCGAGATGCCCATCATTGTCTGTTGAAAAGCAGGGCGTTGGCTTTAAATGCTGAGGTTTTGCTTTTCATATGCAGCTGTTCTGTACCAAACCATTGACAGCAGAATTGCTTTGGAAAGCTTGGGCCCCTCCCTCTGAGATCACTATATTATTCTTTCCATTGTCCTGCTTTCTTTTCAGAGCATATTTACGGAGACAAGCTTTGCACATTTCTCATTCAAAGGACTTTGAAGTTGCATTCAACAAAAATAATGTATTTAAAAACATAAATATTTATTTACAGAGTAATTCAGTTCATTACAGAATTGGTAGCCTTTAATGATTGGCAGTCCTTAAAGGAATCTTCAGCGGGGGCGGGCTGAGCCTGTAAATCAAGGAACAACTGACTTATTGAATTTAATACCTAAGTGATTAACAATACATTTTAATTTGAAGGCTCTTATGCCTGAAGGTCTCTGAGTGTTGTAACAGAGATTAAAAAAAAACAATGAAAGAAAGAAACTGCAATAAAAGGAGGCAACTTGCATGTCTGAAGGAAAACAAAAGAATATTGGGAACCTACGTAAATGACCCTCCTCACCTAACTATAAAACAAACTATGAGAATTAAAAGGATCTTTCACATGCTTTGAGATACTGCTGAGCTTCTGCACCTGTAGTTTTGCTTAGACCATTCTGCTGGCCAGCAGAATGTGTCACCCACCTTCTTTACTCTCTCCTGATAAAGCTTTCCTTAGACACAGACATTTTACCTTTCTGGGTTTTTGTGACTAGCTGATTCTGGTGTTGATGATAGTTAGGGGCCCTGACTTGAAGTGTCACAGGTGAATGGAGCAAGCCTGCTGCTATGCAGAACATGCATAATTTTCATAGCTGTGGGAAATAGTCTTCTGTTCCCAGCTGATGGGAAAATTTAAAATGTTTGTGGCATTTTTGGCACATGAGCTCAATAATCACATTGATGCTTTTCCGAGTGCTACTGGCATATTTTAGGAGAATGCAAATTGCCCCATCACTTGTGTCCCCTGCCATCCTGGTGCTCAGTACTGATGAGGTGTGTAAAATGCGACAGGGCAGCTATGTGCACAAGAAGTAATAGCTTCATTCTATTTTCTTGAGGAGGGAAATGAAGCTGGATTGAATAAGAAAGAACTTGGGGGCTATTTTTCAAACACAAAGTAGTGCTGACAAACTGCTGACTAAAAGGGGAAGACAAAAATGAGGCCAGATTGGACAGGGCTTTGAGCAACCTGGTCTAGTGGAAGGTGTCCCTGCCCATGGCAGGGGGTTGGAAAGAGGTGATCTTTAATGTCCCTTCCAACCCAAACCATTCTAGGATTCTCCGAAATATCAGCCTTAGGATATGTCCCCCTTCTCCACTGTGACTAGTACAGTGAATGTACAGTGAATCTTTAGAATTCATAGAAAACACCAAAATAAGTCTGGGGAAAGCTCGTATGTGACTTTTCCCAATGGAATATATACTGCATGTGTTGTGTGGTGGTTCATTAGTCCGATGATCTTTTTGATTATCTTCTGAAATCTTCAGTTATGTCATAGAATCACAGAATACCAGGTTGGAAGGGACCTCAAGGATCATCTGGTCCAACATTTCTTTGCAAAAACACAGTCTAGACAAGATGGCTCAGCACGCTGTCCAGCTGAATCTTAAAAGTATCCAACACTTGAAAATGTCAGCAATGCATACATCTTTAATGTGGATTTTTTGGAAAGTAAATTGAAACACTCATCTGAAATTTATTGTAGAAAAGCAGGGAATTGTTTTACATACTTTATTGCAAATGTTAACATAAAAACCACGATATCTTCTCTTTAGGACAGAATGTTATTGTCATAGTCCCAGGAGCCAACCTGCTTTTAAATTTTGAAGATCTGAAGAGGGCTTCTGCTGTCATCTGTAAAGCCAAAGTGGTTGTTTGCCAGCTAGAAATAACCCCTGCTGTTTCTCTTGAAGTTCTGAAAATGGCAAGTGCCAGTGGAGGTAATTTAACATAAGCCATTCTGTCTCCCTCATTTGTGTGGCATGAAAAATATTCCTTATCATGCTTTCTAAATAAAGATATTGAGGTCTATTCTGGTTTCTGCCATACTGGTTTTATTTAGAAATGAAATAATAGCCAACAAATCCATGCTACACCAATGAAAACTGAGTTCAGTTTTTAAACTTTGCAGTATTTACCTTGCATGGCAAATCGACCCGTACCCTTATAATCAACCTGTATATGTTTGGTGCTGCTTTTCCTCTGATTTTCATGCTGTGAAGAAATACAGTATAATCTTGTTAGGTCAGGAACCATTGGCCTGACTCTGGTATTATTCCAGAGTAGAACAAGGATAATGAATGCAAGTCAGTGAAGTTGTAAACACAATGAAGTGAATGAAATGGCCTCAAAAACAGACTTATGCCCTTGTTCTCTTAGCACAGCAGTAGGTATGGCTGTGGTTTTCTGCATAGAAGTAAACATCTTTAAAGCTTTTTCTTCTTAGCCAACATTCTTAGAGTGTGACTTGACATGTTGCCTTTGAATAGACAGTCATGGTCTGTGAAATCATTAGTAAATTGTACTTTTAAATGTAGGTGCTTGTTCCTTCAGTGTGTATATATGTAAATGAAAACTGTCATTTTGCTTGAACAGGATGGGGTTTTACTACCAACATGATGGCTTGTTTAAGTGCCTGTAATGCTTTCAGTTACACAAGCACAATTTCCACAGTGCTTGAACACTAGGTAAATAATTATGCTAGTGAGACATCTGTATGAGATTAAAAGTATGTTGTTCATGTCTGTAGAGCAGATAAGACTGGGAGGGGATAGAGATGCGGGTCAGAGATGGAACTAGATGTGAGGCTGGAGGAGAGTGGCTCTGAAACTGAGGTGGTAATAGTCATAAACTCTATAAACAGAACTGTGCATGGGGAAAAGTTATTTTGACTTCTGTTTGAAATATCAAAGTTGGTTTCATGCAAATCTAGACAAAAACTTCAGAAAACTGAGTAGCACCTGAAATGCTTGTGATATAAGGGGGGAACAGAGCATACTATATTTTTTCATTATGTTTTATGAAAATGGATAAAAGCATTCTTAACCTAGTGGTTAATGGACTATAGTTGAGTCATGAGTCAATATCCATGACTTATTTTGTCTACTTGTAACTCTATGCATAGCTCTGGTAAGATGCTTCACACTTCTGTCACCTTCATATGGCAAAATGTCCGGTCTGTGACAGAAGAGAGGGGTGTTTTTTAAGGCAATGAAAATAAAAAATCCAAACCTGATACATGGAACTGGCATGCAAGCATTTAGCATCTGTAGACAGCACAATATATCGAGAAAAGATAGTAGTTAACTGAAGGCCAGCTATAGTTCTGTGCTGTCAGTCAGCCACTGCTGTGCAGCTCTCGTATCCAGAAAGCTTTGGTTGCTTCTGCTTTAAAGCAGTAGGCTACACATGTTCAAATGTCATGTGCAGTCAAATCGAAGTAAACAGCTGAGTTTGTAGCACTGTAAAAATCTATCCTTAGCCAACTGTAAATTGTTCCTGCAATTTTCCTTCTTTTAGCCTCCAATACCCTCATGTATAATGCAGTACTGCATCTTAAGAAGTGCACTAGACTATTTTTGTTTAAAACAGATGCAAACCCAGATGCCTCAAACCCCTGTTTCAAGGGTTGGGTTTTTTTTGCTTATTTGTCTTCATTCTTACTGAAAAAAAATACGATAAGATGGAGAAAGAATGTGGACACACAGGCAAGAACCCTTGGCTTCTGTTCAGCATCACCTGGATCTGTAAGCTAGAGAGGGACATTTCATGTTCTGATACCCACTCATTGTGGTACAGATTATTAAAGATATAGAGGAAAGGGAAAGGGAAACGGAAAGGGAAAGGGAAAGGGAAAGGGAAAGGGAAAGGAAAGGGAAGGGAAGGGAAGGGAAGGGAAGGGAAGGGAAGGGAAGGGAAGGGAAGGGAAAGGTTAATTGTGAATAATGATATGAAGTGAGTATGAATTGTAGTGGAAATCTGACAGGAAAATTCTAGGTCTTTAATGGCCATGTGCTGTGAAGCTGCTGATTTTTCCAAGACGGGAGCCGCTTCATTGATGGGCAAAATGTTAGTGTACATCTAAGTCTATAAAGCAGTTTTGGGGCTTCTGTAATGAAAGATTCTATAAAAGATGACTAATAATGTCCAGCCTATTAATACTGTAGTGAAAAATGGGCTGGAAGCAACCTCAGTTATTAAGGTTCTGTGCCACCTGCAAGGAAAGGATCTATTTTTCAGGTGCTTCACCTTTTTAATCTCGGGCTGTGATTTTTCAGATCAGTTGTTTTTCTGTGGTTAAACTCCTTGTAATTTCTGCCAAAGCACAGCGGCTAAAAGGGCTACCCCCTTTTTAAATTATGAATGCTGCCTACCTTAAAATTTACATGAGTCTTGGTAGCAAAGGAGCTTTCTTTCAAAGAAAAGCCTTTACAATAGCATGGAAATCTGCATGATTTTTACTGTATCATCCGCCTTTGAGAAATAACTACTTTCCACATAGACTTGTTAGAGCTTCACAGCTAGCTTCCC
The DNA here is from genome assembly GCF_034315485.1 of Pezoporus occidentalis. NCBI lineage: Eukaryota > Metazoa > Chordata > Aves > Psittaciformes > Psittacidae > Pezoporus > Pezoporus occidentalis. Next base: position 2,618,629 of record NW_026915836.1, read on the forward strand.
ATGAGAGCCTGTCCATGCAAGCAGTTGTCCCTTTGGGCAGCATGACTTTCGGTGTAGTTCCTGAATCTGGTTTTAAGTAACTTCTTTTATACTACTGAAGATCTCTCACAGGCCCAGGAAGTGCAGAGCAGGAGAATCCTTGATTTGAATACAGAAGAGAGAAAGCTGGACAGGAATGCTGGGGACGGAGAGTAGATTTCAAAGAGAAGTGTAGGAGGGATTTGCTTGATTTTGGGGGTGGCAGAGGATGAAGGAAGAAAGAAACTGAAAGAGGAACAAAATTGGAATAGATAATAGGATTTGTTGAATTTGAATAGAAATTGGAATATGGAGGTAGGGAGTAGGCTGTGGGTACCGGAAGAGGAAAAAAGAAAACATAGAAGGGGCATAAAGAGCTATTATGTGATACAAGTTGAGTGAAAAAGGTTACTATTGCATTGTGCTTATGTAAGGAGGCATCAAGAATGGAAGCTAGGGGAGGAGTATGGATTCTTGGCAAAGGATGAGAAAGAACTGGGCAAAAAATAATTTGGTGTTCCTCAGGGAGACCGAACAGATTTCCCTGTTCACAAGCTATGTGCTTCTTCACAGCCTGAAAGAGAATTTTATGGTTCCTCTATCTCCCCCAGGCTCAGCAGATATTAAATATGGGAGCAAACTAATAGTAATGCATTGCACACTATTCATGATGCATCTGTATTACTTAAAACCCAAGTTGGAACACTTCCAGTGCTGCTCGTGACCCATGTATGCATTGGTATGATACCACGACAGAGTTTGTTTTCCAATATGTGCTGTTTGTTTGTCTTACCTAGGTAGGAAAGTATACCTTAAATATTTGTGTCTCGAAAAACTTTGTTAGGGTTGCAATTCAGGAAATAGGAAATGCAAGAGTTAAGGTTGCATGTGAAACCTTAATTTGTATCCTTTCTGCATATGTATTATGTTGCAGTCTTTAATTATGTGATCACATGCTGTTTTTCAGTGGTATGTGATTATATAATTAAAGAGTTTGTTATAATACATACTGTATTGTAATAATATAAGGGAGCCAAATTAAAATTTCATTGGAAATCCTAATCCTTGCATTTTCTGACTTCTGAATAAATGTCTTTGTCACTTTAATACTCATTTTACCAAAGCAGGTAGAGAAACATGATAAAGTTGTACAGTCAAAGGCTAAAACTCTCAGTGTATCAAAAGGTCATCTTCTGAAGTCATCAGTACTCAGGTTTCACAGGTCTCTGTGCATCTTTCTCTTCTAGGGCATTAACTGGGATTCCAAATAGTCTGAATATTATGTGCTATAGCATAGGGTCTAAAACTTAGTCTGAAAACACAGGCATCCAATTTGGAAGATCTGATCACTTACTATAAGGAATATTTCTAATGTAAGAGAGTGTGCTTTGTGTAAAAATGATGGCCTTGTGGCTAAGACACAGAAGTATTCATCATGAAATTGGCAAAGTAGAAACCAAGTCTGAAGATTTCCTGTGCTAGCAGTGAGTAAGTCACTGTCCTCATGACAAACCTTTTCTGCTGTTACACAGGGCCTTAGGCTACAGTTTAAAGTTAGGTTAACTAACATACTCTACCACGTGTTAAGTTTAGGTCTAGCTCTGCCAGATAGCATATTAAAAACATACAATGCCTCGTCTACACTACAGTTTTATAATGTGGCAGTTTGAACAAGTTAGGTAACACATTCAGAAGCACGTTTAACTCCTTGTCTGGACATGCCCTTCATTACTCCATACCCCTGTTGCTTCATGCACAGAACGCAGATAACAACGCTGAAAAAACTCTAGAACTATACTTACTAAAATCCTGGAAGAAGCATCATCAGTTAAACAAACTGCATTGCTGGCTAATGCTTTCCCCTCTTTTTTAGTCATTTCTTGGTTATTTTTCCTGTTACTCTTCTGTCATGTTCCCACCATGACAGGTGCCTGCGCATAAATCAGAAGGAACTTTAATAAAGTAAACAAAACTTCTAGCATTTCTATAAAATGAGGTTACAGGAACCAAGAGTCATTTGCATGTTAATAATAAGCATTGGGGGCTGTGAATTAAACTCAGTGGTATTTCAGGTGATGGTTTATGAATCTAAACCACCAGAGATTTAGACTTTTTCTTTCTTTTTTTTTTTCTTTTTCCAGTAAAGACTTTATTTAATCCAGCTCCAGCCCTTGCTGACCTAGATCCACAATTTTATACCCATTCTGATATCTTCTGCTGCAATGAAACTGAGGTAATGGTCATATGTCATGTTAAAGAAGGAGCCTTGAGCAGTAAAATTTCAGAGAGATTCTCTTCTCAGTAATGCAGCATAGGGAGCAGGAAAACTGAGGCATGCTCCTCTCACATAGGACTTTGGAGGTAACAAGTTTGCCACCTGGCTCAACAAGCAGAGAGGAGTATTCTAGAATACCTTTAGATTGCACTCAAAATTTGCAGTGGGAAGGTTGTGTCCTTAAAACAAATCCATAAAAGGACACTTTTAAAACGTTTTCAATGAGTGGGAAATATTTAGATAGATCCTTGTCCTTGTCTGCAGTCCCTTGATATGATTAGCAGGAATGTGCTAGCCATAGTGTTCTGACAGTTTTAAACTCACTTGCCAGGAGGTGATGCACGCCTGCTGCACTTGATGGCAAATAGTAGCTTCATATGCCTTTTCCTGTCAGATCTGTTTTCAGTGAATCTGTTTCTCTGGCCCTTCAACTGTGTTTTCCGTCTTCCTTTTTTTTTTGCCCTCCTTTCTCCCTCTTTTCTAATTCAAGTGTGTTATTTCCCAAAGGAAATTATTTTTGTCACACAAGAGACAAATTAAGCTCATCTCATAAGGCCTTTGTTGAAATTTCCTATTTATTAACATTATGCATGCTGTGTTCCTTCCCCTCACCCTTTCTTTATGTAAACAGGAATGTGGGAAAAGTAACCTAGTGGATAGAAGCCATGCCTTGATCATAGTTAAAGATATCTCCAGCAAACTTGATTTCTGGAATGAACATGTTACCTTGTTCATTGTGGAGATAAGGGGCAAGAGCTAAGAGAAAAGCTTGGTCCTCCTTATTTACAGGATTTTTGTCTGATGACAGTGTCTATCAGAGTAAGTTCTTCAAGACTCGATTACCCTTTTCTGCAAGTTCTTTTAAAACCCGTCACAAACTGTATCAGAAGTTCTCAGTTCACAAGTCTAGCATTAAAGCTTCAGTCTAAATAACCCAAATGGGCATCTGAATTTTGTTCTGAGATGTTTCAGTATGTGCCTGCCCAGTTCAGATACCCCAAAGCATTCGGGAGTTAGCAAAATAGCGATGTGGGAGATGGATGCCACAGCTTCTCAGGTCTCCGAAAGGCAAAGTTCCCAGTGTAACTGGCAGTGGTAGCATTTGTGGCTCAACCCAACAGCTATCAGGACTCATTTAGATGTAATGAAGAGAATGCTAAGGCAAAAGTATTTATTCTTGTTCAGAGGACTCGCAGGGCACCCATATGGTGTTTTCTTCATGCTTCAGGAAACACTTGTGCCTGGACTATGCCCCTGGATTAGCTAACATTTTGAGCTCAGAACACCCATGCTCTCCCACCAGTTTAGTAAATGTCATTCGTTGTTTGCCTTTTTCATAATGTCACTAGTTACTTCTTTTTTTTCCCCCTGCAAAAACTTATCCCCCATATGTTAGAAGCAAAACTTTGTTTTCTATTACTTGTCTATTCCTGACTTCTGTCTCGTTGCTCTTTGTAACACACATGTTAAAGTTTTCCCTTTGTTATACTTTATTGCTAGAGGACAGTCTTGAAAGAGACATTCTTTGAGAAGTTCAGCTTGCTGGAGCCAGAGTGTATTATTATGACGACCACATGGAGAAAAGAAAATTACTTCTATTTGAAGAACAAGAAATACAGGTGTATAATTATAATAGATCCCTGCTCACTCCTCTGCCTTTCCTGCAGAGCTGGTGGCACAGTTTGCATTCTTTTCTGCTATTTTCTTTTAAAAAGTAATTAACATTTGAAGATAGCTGGGATCACTGTAGGCACAGTCAGGCATAGAAATACACTCTCTACTGTTGAGGAGGCTTCTCTCTTCTGAATGTGTGGAAATGGTAGACCTGGAAGTTCCTGCCAGCCATATGGGAGCACTGATCCAATGTGGGACTCCTACAGCATATTCTGAGAACAAGAATGGCACATAAGTACCTTTGCTTTTAGCAGTAACATTTTCATACTTTGCAATGAAATCAATTACATAAGCATGACTGTAATAATCAGTTATGTTTGATTTCATCCTCTCTGTGCATCTGATTTGTTACTGAATTGATTTTCAGGGATGAACTATTGCCATTGTTCCTTTCTTTTTGCTGAGAGAAGAGGAAGAATGAAGCATTTGTTTTTCTTATGTCACAAGTTTGAAAGTTGGGGCTTTAGTAATTGTTATATATTCATATGCCATCTGTTTTCTGTTTTCTTTCATGACTTTCTTTAATTTCAGATCCCTGTAATATATTCACTTGAGAAGTTTGATATAGAGATAAATGTTTACATACTCAAATAAAGGTTACCCGTCACATCCCTGTGTGGCACTTAAAAGCAATGTTAATTCTACCGATCTTAAAGATAATTCTAATGGTTAAGACTTTTTCCATTCAATGAACTACATATGCATTTCCTTTATCTTCTGACACCAGGAAGAACCCAGGACTTTGGTGATGCAGAACATATAATGGGAAAAGATCTTTTTATACATATTTTTTTCATTTCCCTCAGTACCTACTAGCAGTCACAGTCAGAAAGGAGCAATTGGATAAGATGGAATTTTGCTCTTTGCTCTGAGCCATTATGGCCATTCTTATTTTATGGATTTTTTTTTTAATCATTAGTCTCTATGGTCAAATTTATTGAACATGCCGCTTAAAAATGTCTTCCTGAGATACTCTGTTCCAGCTCCATTGCCTCTCCTGCTTGGTATTTCTAAGTTTCAAATAACTTCCTTCTAGCCAAAGTTCTATTTATGCTCCAGCCTTACCCCCTTTTGGGATCTTTTATTTTTGGTGGAGGATTTTTAGGTGCTACCAGGTGTACTTCTGCTTTATTGTTACTAGATCTTTTAAATAGTTAATAAATCATCTTGGATTTAAAGATGAGCATTCCAGTTCAGCTGCTTCTAAAACGCAGACATACTTTTAAACACTGATATATATATATATATATATAAAACAGATATATAGATTAAATTTACACTGATTTTTTTTTTCTTTTTTTTAGTTGCAAGTTTTGGTTTAATCACTTAAATTTACAAGTATTTATCACACAGTTTTACCAAAATGTCCTTAACTTTCTTGTTCACCAAGAAATACCTTTAAATGATAAAATCCTGTGGTTTGTGAATAATATGTGCATGTGTTTGCTAAGAGGAGATTATGTTAGCTGGAGAACAGAACATTAGCCATTTAGCTAGACACCTCATACACTGTGTGGAGTGTTTGCATTGTTAAAAATGGGGTAGTCCTTGTGATTAGCTGAACTATTACTGTGTGAGAAGTTCCTGTTATTTACTGCCACGAAGGTCAGGAGGTTTGATCTGCAATGCCTTTGTCACACAATAATGGTTTAAAAATGTCAGCTGTAGCCTCAGCCAGCCATGGGATGTTGGGTCCCAAACATGCAGGCATCAGATACAGCGTTGCACTTTATCCTTCATTAAATGCTTTAGGATTTAATGAAATCACATGCTGTATCTGGTATAACAGCACAGCTTGTTCTTATGGATTTATGTGCTAGAGAGAAGCAAACAAAATTATACTATCAGTGCATTATCTACCATTAGTTTGTCTAGAAGGCTCTTCACAAGCTGTTCTTTTCACTCTTGCTTGTTGCAATAATAATTTTTTTCTATGTCTGACATTACTTTCTTTTTATGTGGTTCATGACCAAAAAAACTCAGAGCAAATCTTGCAAGGTTATCAGTTCTTTCTTTGCTTAGCCTGTAGTTCAGTTTTATCTTTTCCCAGGAAGATCAAACTTGTTGAGACTAGTTTGTTAATTCCCAGATGTAGCACAGCCTAATCCCTGAGGTTTGTGCAGGAATGTGCTAGTTCTCAGTTCCCTTAATTCTTCTAATGAAAAATAAATGTATCCAATGTCACTTTAGTGAAAACCAATGGTTGTTCTTTTCAGTCATCCACAAATGTTGAGAAACAGACAACCCTATACAAGATGAGCCCTTTGGAATGCTTACCATTTTTTCCCCACGTATTTGTGTGCTGCCTTGCTGCAGCATGGCTCTAGGCACAACCACAATGTCAATACAGTTCATGTGTTGTTTTTCTTACTTAGTGTGTGCATGCAATTACTTAGCCCTGCAGGTTAGGAACCAAAATATATTGCACATCAGCGATTTCAGCTTGGTCCTAAACATTTTGAAGAGCAGCTGCCTCTCTGTTCAAAGAACACTGAGGAGCACTTCGGGAGAAGGAAAACTTCTAAATGGTTACAGCAAATGATTTAGTTTGTCAAGCTATTTTTAATGCAAAACTGAGAACTGCTTTCTCCCTGTTGTAGAATGGGTATCAGACTTCTGATCTAAATAAGAAAGGCCTAGCAAAGATTTGATTAAATGCTAACAGACTACTTTACGGCATCAGTGATAGAAAGCAGGACAACTAAAAGTAGGTTAATGCTAATTTTGTTAAAGAAAGCTGAAAGGGGTGTAAAAAATAGCATGTAAAAATAGATACCATCCTATTATTTCTTTTTAAGTGTTGTTGTCTATTGCTAGAGGTTAGATCATTTTTGGAAGAAATATTAAGAATGGAAGTTCGTGGTAGTATGTCCAAAATCAAGATACAGTATTGCCCTTTACAAGACCAGGGGGCTATCAAGTTCATAAAACTGTTTTAGAGTCATGGATTAGGACATTTAAGATACTGCTTATTAATATAGCAACATTAATCCTAGGGATAGTCTTCCTTAAGAAAAATAATTGATATGTCTAGTAGTCAAAACAAAAATAAGTCCTTTAGAATTAAAATATTCCAGAATGTCTCTTGAATTTGCTTTTTCTGTTTCAAGCAATGGAAGGCTACTATTACACCATAAAGCAGAAGTTGCCAGTGATTCACAGTATATTTTAATTCCAGCTTTGTTCTAAGCCTCATTTTATCAGTTGCTGGAAACTATGAAATTTCCCATATTTAGTCTAAAATGAAAGATGTTACTTTGGGGAGGGGAGGGAATAGCTTCAAGCCAATTCATTTCAATCAGTTTTTAATTATTCCAGCACGATAAGTATTTCTGCCCGTATGTATGTAAAAATTTTATAATTTGAAACAACTGGAACTAGCTTGGCTTGTGGCCTGATCTTGCAATTGCTTTTGCACCAGATCTATCTCACTGCTTCGTTGGGACTGTTCACATGTGTTAGAATTAATGAGATTGAGTTCTTGTGCTGTCATTCTCAAAGAAATCTTCTAAGGTACAAGCCAAGTTTGTAGCCAACTGGCTTACTGTGTTTAAATATTTTAGATCAAAAATATTTTAAGTTATCATATGTAGTTTTAGGTGGGTTAGCCTTAAAACTGGCACCGTTTCTGTATTATTATTATTTCTGTTCCAGCAGTACCTGGCAGCATTTGCAAAGCTGTTATTGTGCGAGGTGCACAGAAAGCAGTCCAAGTGATAGACTGCTCCCCAGAGAATTAACACTTCTTGTTGTTTCACCAGTTTCTATTTGCTGAGGATCATAGAAGCTGGGAACAGACCTCTGGAGGGCTGTAGTCCAACACCCTGGTGAAGCGTGGCCAATTTAGGTCAGATTGCTCAGGTCCAGTCAAGTTCTGAATCTCCAAGGATGGAGATTGCATGACCTCTGGGCACCTGTTCCAATGCTTCATCACCCTTGTGGTGAGAAAGCTTGTCCTAGTACTGGAATTTCCCATGTTCCAGCTTGTGCCTGTTGTCTCTAGTCCCGTCCCATCCCTTCAAGAGGACTGTGGCTTCATTTTCTCGATATCCACCCATTAAATTGCCATAGACAGCAATTATCTCTCCTCTGAGCCTTGTGTTCTTAAGGCTGAACAAGCCCACTTCACCCACCCTCTTCTTGTATGTCCTGGTCTTTGGCCCTCTGAGTATCTTGACAGCCTTCCACTTTAGTATGCTGTAACATGTCAGTGTCTCACTTGCGCCAGAGATCCCCAAAATAGATACCGTGGCGCAGATCTGGTCTTGCAAATGCCAAGCAGAGGATCCAGGACATCTTCCTGAAAGTGGCTGTGTAAGCCATAGGCTGCCCCAAACACACAACAGCCAGGAACACTGGGCAAAGGTTCATGTCACAGTTTCATTCTCACTTATAACCAGGGTAAACCAGTACTGCTGTTGAGAGAATTAATTGGTTTAGATTGGCTTTTGGGGGTAGTATGGGATTGGGGTGGCATTAATTTTGACACAAATCTGCCTTGCAATTCAATTTGTTTCCTGGCCACACAAATGGCTGTGCTGGCACAAGAGTATGGACCATGCGGGCCAGAGTGGAAGGGAAAAAGTAGGACCATTATTTACTGTAGCAGTGCTGGTTTGTGTTAACTTACTGTGACTAGACTACAGTCTACAGAGGCATGAGAGCTAACTAAGATTAGCAAGGATTATGGCCAAAAACCTTCATATCAGTTAAATGAAAAGCTTCAGTTAAATTTCTCTTCCACTTTTGTAAACAAAATTAAGAGAATTCTGTGTCGATTATTCATATAATACCCACCGAAGGTTTATTCTGACAGCAGTTTTGTGGAACATCCTCTTCCTTTAATAGGTCCATTGAACTGAGGAGTTTTATGGGACTAGCTGCAGAAAAATAAAGTTCTCGATTTGCTGCTCTTTTGTACAGTGCGATGGCAAATGTCCACATTGGGCTTTTAGCATTGTTATTCAATTTTTTCTTTACATAACCATTAGTTATTTCCTTCAATTGTACCACAGTTTGTTTTTTAAATAAGATTCTACTGAAGGGAGGAACTTAGAAACTCACCACAGTATTTAACATCAGTTGACATTTACCGCAATCTCTAATTATTGGCACAGAATCTGTCTGGCTTCTGCTGCTTTTATGGCTCTTCCAGCTTGTTCCAGTGTTTTTTAGTGTTACCATCCTGCCGTAGATGAGTTAGATGATAGGGGTTTCAAGCAGTTGAAGATCTACTTTTATACAGACTCTGTCTGTTCAAAATAATTTTGTTTATTGATACAAGCAGTGTAAAGATGAAGAGAAAGATTTCTGCAAAACCTTGCACATATCAGTCCCAGAACAATTCTTTAACTACCTAAGCAAAAAAGTCCTGTTGACTTGGGGCTCAGCAAGCACAAAGAGGGCATACAACGTATGTGCTTCATTAGGAAGAATATGATATTTAAATACTTCATTTACCTTGCTCATGGAAAGTGTAAATACAAAGTAAATAAACCCAAATTAGATGTACTGTTTCTCTACCAAAACCAAACCCATTTTTGTCCTGGAGACTTTGCAACATTAGGTAAAATGCCAGTTAGCCAGTTTTAGTCAAGGATCCGTGTTAATCCATTTTTATTCCTGTAACATGATGTGCTATGTGTTCTGGGTACAGGAATAGTCTAAGCTCCAGAGAGCTTAAAAATCATGAAAAGGCACAGACTTTTTAGACTCTTGAACATTAGAATAGAGTGTATGTATCTTATAATACTCTTTATTTTCTGTCCTTGGTTTCTCCAAAGCCATTATTGGAGTATTGACTCCTTGCAAACCTTGCAAGAAGATACATTCAAAAGATTTTGTGAGATACTATTTGAAACAAAGTTTCTTCATTGAAAATGCTTTTATAAGCCTTTAAAAACTGAAGTAGGTTCCATTTGCTTCAATAGTTAGTACTGCAAGAGATGTTTGAGCAGCATGGTGACATGCTAAAGAAAATTTGATGGGTCTACATGCTGTCTTCGAATTTAAAGCTTACTGTATCCTTGTCTGGGATCAGTGAGGTTAAAAAAAAAGTAGTTTTCAGTTGCGTGTGCACATTAACCACACCTTGCCCCTGCACTGCACGAATTTACCCACCAAGGTTTGTGCCACACCAGGTTCTGCCTTGCAGCGATCAGCTCGACAGTGCTTGAAACCATTTATGCATCTGTCCAAGTAGGGACTGAGAGCTTGGTCCTGTAAGTTTGAAAATTAAAAGCAGTAAGTACTCTGCTAATGATACTATAAGCTCTAGGGAGTGTGTTGGCATAATCTGGCCTTTCAGAGCCTAAGGGTGGCTTCTCTCTCCTGGGTCAGGCTGAAACACAGGAAATGACAGTGGCAAGCAGCGGGCGCTGACTCACAGCTGGGGGCGGTTTACTCGGGGATGGCTGTAGTAGTTCCTGTCCCTAGCTGTCTCCCTGTCTTTACTACAGGCATGGCTCATGCTCCATGGAGCAGTTGTTTAATCACTATAGTTTATAGGCTGTTACATCAAGAAGTATGTGTGCTGAATTCAGGTTTCGGTAATGCAGAGGAAGGTACTTCGAAATATTTCAGCAGCTGTTTCCCAAGAAGCCAATTAGGCTTCCCAAGAAGCCAATGTAGCAGAGGTCAGGAAGACGAGCGGGTGAATAGCTTCCAAAGTAAGTTTACCACTGAAAGTAACCCTAAGAGAGTGGAAGCTATGCCCGGTTACTAGGCAGTTAACTAAAAATACTTCAGATTGCATTTTTCAGATCCAGCAGCAACCTCGTAGTGCAAGATAAAGCAGGACTTCCCTCTCCTCAGTCAAGCAGGACAAGATGTAGTAAAGACAGCAAAATAGACTATGTCTCTTTATTTACAATTGAAGGCATACTGTATTATGCCACTGTATTTTCTCTTCCCTTCCTTGCTGTTTCATTCTTGTTCTCTTCCCTGCCAAAAGTACATGACAGTTGACAATGCTATGCCTTCAGGACGATGTATGAAGTGGTGAAAAGGATGCTTGATCCTGGAGTCTTCATTGCAAATTTTGGGGAAAATTTGCTCTTTGTTGGGTGGAACTAGAAGAGATTAATTGTAAGAGCCAGCTGGGAGAAGCTGACTTAAGGTCACCATCTGTTAGAAAAAGAGTTTATCTGTGTTTGCACAGAGCCAACACAGGAGAGTCAGTTTTGACAGAAGCCTATGGACATGGCCCTTACACAAATATATAATAATCTTGAGATGGGCCTTTGCCCACAGCAGGCTCCAGATAACTTTTAGGTATTTTTATCTAAAAATATATGCTAAAGTGAACAGAGTGGTCAAAGCTGAGAATTATTTTTTTCCTCTTGAAGAGATTTTCCCTCATGATTTCCCTCTAGCTGAACACTGAGAATTTAAAAGGGAATTTTAAAAGTTTCGCCCTTGGGGCTAAATATCCCCCAGCAATAGTGGCCAAGTTGCCATGTAGCATTTTGCACATTAGAGCACAAAATGCTTTTGCCAAGGCTGTGCCCTTGTGTTCATTTCACAGATGAAGAAACTGAGGTACGTGGGAGAAATGGGATTTTATTAAGAGCTGCATGCCAGGTAAGTCATAGAAACTGGAACAGAAACCATGCCTCCTGCGTCTCGGCCTAGGCTACTCTCTTACTCTCTTAGTGTGCTGTGCCTGAAGTACCCAGTGATTTCAGATGAGGAGCAAGACAGCTGAATTATCAGTGTAGGAAGTGGTTTCATGATCATCCTATAATACACATTTAAAAATGATACTAATGTTTTCAAATGCAACTGTTGTCCAAAAATGAATTCTGTCAGATTGTGATTTTCATTTGTGTGGGTTATTTTCCAGGCAGAAATTTTAACGGGCATCCCAGTTGGCAACTTTGAAGATGCTGCAAAGGTGGGACGCATGCTGTTAGAAAGAGGGTGTAAGCTCGTAATTGTTACTCTTGGAGCAGAAGGCTGCATGATGATATCAGTAGAAGAACCCATTCCAAAGCACGTTCCTGCTGGGAAGGTCAGGGCTATGGACACTACGGTACGTTTTTGTGGTTTAACTGTCTTGCTTTGGAAAAGACTGCTTAAGCACTAAGGGAAAGCAATGAGTAATCAGCCAAATCTTTGGGCACTAGCACAAAGGCTAATTTATGATGTGAAATTGATATCTTGCTTCTAGCCTCTCATATATTAAATGTCAGTTGAGTTGAGTTTTATAGTCTGTATTGTAGATGAGCTAGAATTATTATACATACTGATAGTATCTTCATGTTCCTCTTTTACTGAAGTCAGTACCTGTCTCTGACTGTAATGTTTGATGCCTGTGGCTTGAGCTGCAGTCCTGCTTTTTCACCTTTGCCCAGTCATATAACTCATCTTGTCCACAACTCAAATGCTGTGGGAGAAAGGAGTTACTACTGTCCTCACAGTCTGAAACTGAACATTTGGCTCTTCTGACACAAGAGTGAATTGCTTACCAGGTGCTAGCTTAAGGTCCTCAAAGACGTAATTTTTAGAGAATTTAGTGGAAGAACCCCAAAGTTCTTGCTGCTCCATGACAACTATTTTCTGATGATAGGTAAGGGATACTTGGTCAGAGGCATTTCAGTCTAAATGCAATACCCCCAGCAAAAAATGAAAACAGGACAGGCAATAGTTAAGATAGCATTGCTATGAAAACCTTACCACATTGCACATATGGGGCTATTTTGTGTTCCTAGTATTATCTGACATAAATCCAAAATAATTCCAGTGGAGTTACTGAGAGCAGAGCAGGTCACGTTGTATGTACTAACTATACATTTAAATGCCTGTTATAATAACGTCATATTACATATGTTCTGTTACAATAGTTCATTAAAATCCTGGAGATTTTGCCATCTGGTGCATTCCATATCTGAACTGCATTAATAATAACTAGTTCTTGTAGCATGTTTTTTTATCCATGGGCCTCATACTGCTTCACAAAGAGGGAAAGCAACTGCTTAAAAGATGAGGAAACAAAGGCATAGAGGACTGAAATTACCTATCTCAGTAGCATGCAGTGGCAGAGCTAGGAGTAGTCACTTCATCTGAGACAGAAGGTCACTCATAGATTTGGACTGTGATGTGCTGATATTGTGGAGGGCTGTTTCACTGTTAAATTGAATCCTTTTCAATTTAACTCTGAAACAGAGATACTTTGGCTTTATTTTCCTCTTTTGCCTCTTTGTCATTTCAAAGGTTGACCTTGTTGTTAGTGCTGAATTTGGAATGTCCTTAAGTTCTGGTTTAAGGAAGTATTGCTGTATTGTACTGTGCATAAGGTTCTTGGTAGGGGACTAGAGACACCAAACTGCCTCTGCCTGCTTTTAGCACTGAATTAGAAGTGCCATGGGAGCAAAAGGCAGAGCTCCCAAAGCTGCCCAGAAGCAGAGTTTATCAGTTTGGGAGCAACACCTTATGAACCTGGCAGTGTGGCTTGCTCTGAGTTGATAAAACCACTATTGCTATCAAAGCTTAGCCTTAGAGTTTTTCTTTACATCACACAGAAGTGATGAAGAAGAAACATGTGTGATCTGCTTCTTCAAAAGAAGCAGACAATTGCTGCCAGGTCAGCTATTGTTTGATATCCTAAGATATTTGCTGCTCTTGGAATAAAGCAGCAATACTGAAACCACACACTGGGGCTGAAAAGTGCTTTTTATCTTGCCTAGCAGTTCAGAAATTCATGACTGAACTGATTCAATGCTCCTCTTTTTTCTTTTTCTTTTTTTTTTTTTCTTAAATGAAGCAATTTCGTTGAGTTTACTGAATCCTTGCCCTGCCTCCTTGTGGCCACCAGGTTATTGGCTTTCACATAGCAGAGGATTTTCACAGTTAATTTTGTTAATCTGCTTAAATACCAGTGGGTTGTTTTCAGTAAAACAGCTGCGCTCAGTTTACTCTTGCAGACTGAATGAAAAAAGATGTGTTGGCCTTCCATTAGAAAAGTCTTACAGTGCTTAGACTGATTATCACTTTGCCTGCAAGCAAGTGGTTTTAAAGCAACCCTTCCAAACATCCTCAACTAACCTGGATAATTCTGTTACTAAAATAAATACTAGACTTCCTACTAGGACACATTACTGTCTTCAGAGGTATGTCTGCAGTGGATCCTTCCCCAGGAGAATAAACTCAAGCTGTTAGGTGGCTTAGCAAGTAGCCACCTACCCACAGAGTATTCAGAGCTGCTCATGTGCAAGCTCTTAGCATGTAATTTAATACTAAACAAAACTTGCTACCTTAAACTGCCCTGACTTCAGCTGCTCGAGGGACCACGGAGTCATTTTTTAAGCTGCCATAATCCAATCACATCTGGTTATGTGCCAGTATCCATATTGACATTGTTTGGATCCACAGAAGGTAAAGTTACCACCAGACAGACTTAAACGTGTGTATAACCCATCACAGGACTTGCAAAAGACTTGCAGACCCCTTAGGAAAACAGTCTGTATTAAAACAGAGCATGTCACTTAGAAGATACACACTTGAGATACAAAATGAACTTCAAAGACTCCCTTCACTGCAGAACTTTTCCCATAGCTGCTACCACTGCCTGGAGTCCTCTCTGCAGCAGTGCAACTTCAGCACTGCCTCCTGGCCCTTTCTGCCGGCCACAGCAATTCTGGACATCTTTTACAAGAAAATACTTGCACAAGTCCAGCCACAAAGATTAAGAATTTGAGTTCCCTTAGTCTCACACTGTGTGCTCCCCATTCTCCGTGCTCATAGGTTCATCAGAGAGGCTACGGGTTGTTAGACCGTAGAGCCTGGCTCTTCCTCGTAGCTCTTGAGATGGTTAATCTCAGAGTTTATTGGCAGAACAGTGGGAAAAGCTGGCTCCATCTCCCGCTCTGTGGTGGAACATGAATCTTCACGATTGAAAATCTGGCATTTTTCACCCACACTAAATCAATACTATAAAGGGGAAAAAAAAGAGGCTTGTTGATTTATTTTTTTTAGCGCTAATTATCTTAATGTGGGCTTTGCTAATGTATGCAATGCTTCCCATGACTGTTAGCAGAGCTCTCCATACACAGTCCAAAACATGTAGAGCACGACTAGGCGTTCAGAGGGAAGTTTTGCAAGACTCAGTATTGTAAAGCTGAAACATCTGTTTCTCCTGTTATAGCTAAACAGGGCAACAAGCTTTTGTTAAGAAAACAAACTTTCCCTTCGTTTTACTAGTTTCTGCTATTTTCTATATGCAGATTTTGAATGAAAACAAAAATAAGTGAATAATTGAAAAATCATACTCAGATTTACTATGTGAAAGCAATACCTGATGAAGCTTACTAGCCACATCAATGTGTATTTAAAGCAGATGACCTACGTAAGAGACATTTGACATATAGAAAAGTATTAATGTGTAGATAATATAAGAAAAGCGTACGTTATAATCTGTTTTCATTACTTTAAATAGTTGCTTTTAAATTCACTTGACTGCATGAAGTTAAATATATGCATTTGTTTTATTTTTGGAAGGAGCTATTTCCGCTTTAGGTGAAGCTAGTACACGAGGCTGCATTAAAATAGCTGTGAAGGATAATTATATAACTCCACTTCTATGACACTTCTTCAGTTGGTAGCAGAAGGTTTCACAAACCATTCACAAATCTGATAACCATTTCATAGAAAACAATAATATCATGCACACACATTTAGCAGTTGAGTGTGTCTGTGTGTGAAGCAGTTTGCCTGCTGCTGAAGCAGAAGCACAGCTGAGGTGGAACACAGCAGCTGCTTGAGAACACAGCTGTGGGACATGACTGAAAACCACCAGGTCAAAACTGTACTTGAGGTGAAGTGGATGATCTGTGTGATGATCCTAGATCGTGGCATCTGCTGCTGCACGAGCCCTGAACACACCGTCCTGGCAGAGGCATTCCCAGCCTGATGGCAGGGAAGGCAACACCGTTGTCTATGGTGTGGAGAATGAAGTTCTGCTCTTTTCGCCCCTTCACCCTCACTCTCCCCCTCTGCTTCTGCAGTCACGCAAAGTGTAATTTACAGCACTATTTACATCTATTTACATTTACTAATTATATTCCATTCAAACTGCCAAGGAAAATTTGTCAGAAGAAAGTAATTACTCAAAGCTGGAATTTGGCCAGCAGTGAGATTAGTTCCCTTCCATTTTGCAAAAGAAGACTATATGATTTAACAGAGCCGAGTGCTTCAGGTGGCAGCTGGGGACCAAGTCGTGCCCCTGAGGTACTGTGGAGGCCTGCCTAGGGCTTGGTATGTGCAGGTGGGCTTTGTGGGGGCTCCAGGTTATCCATGGGTTGTCCATGCCAGGCCTTCCTGGGAGGTGGGTCAGTCTAGTGGCCAGAAGCTGTGGCAGGCTGGAACATGTCTGCTGGCTCTGGGGCTGCACCCCGGGACTCGGGGTTTTGCCTTTTACTGTCATTGCTCCTTGTAGTTGAAGGTGGGGTGTCCTGTCTAGGATCTATGCTTTCAATTGGAGGGTTGGCACAGGCAGAATCTCTCCTGTGTGGAGGTACTAGTGGAAAATGATGACCAAGCAAGCCAGAGCTGCCCACTGACACCCCCTGCATCCCCATTGCCAGCACAGAGGCCACTCTGGGGAGGGAAGTACTCTAGGGTTAGTTTCTGAAACCTCTGGTTTGCTCTAGAGCCCAGTTTGAATCAAGATGCTGAATAGCACCCATGCATGCTTGCATCAGCTAGGGTGACTTTCTTATTTCCATCCCATCAGGAGTTTTAAGTACAGTTGCTCTGCTTAAGCTCTTTTCATCAGCTTTTACTTGACCTCAGGGTTTACACATGCCAATGCTGTGTGCACAAAAGTCCTGCATTAGCACACTCACAATCAGATCAGGCATCTGCGTATCTGGCTTAGGCATGGATGTATTCCCAGTGAAGGCAAACAGAGACACTTGGGCACACAATGTTTAAATGGAAAAGTGTGATCGCTTTTCACAGAGGTGCCCCTAGTCCAAACAAGTCCATGGTCTCCCTTTTAAATCTCATGGAGAGCCCAGCATGGTTAACTTCACAGTATTTCTAAGCACAACATTAAATTCCCTGTATCATTTCTCATGATACCAGCATTTTCCCTGTCTGGTTGTGCTTTTGGATACAGAGAGTACACAACCTGCTGAGGGAAGCTGAGGATCTCAGCTTAGGTTGATCTCCTTAGCCTTATAGTCTTTATAAGCCATGCTTATGAACAGGAAACTCATTTGAGACATGATCAAATTCAAAACTTAATCTACTCAGTTATGCCTGAAATTTGACATGAGTGTGTGATTTGTTCCATAGAGTCTTACTCTGTATGACATTCTCAGAGACAGATGATACATACTATTTGTCACAATCATAAATGTTACCACTGTTTTTTCATGTCAGTTCTGCAAAATGAAGGCTCATTGCTAGAATATGAATTTGTCATCAGATGTTTTGTGTTCGAATCCTGCTAAGTTTCCCTCTGATTTCTCATTGCGATATATTACATCTGGCTCTTTTGCTAGGGGAGACAATTAAAAAGGCTGTCTTTAAGCAACTGAGTGCTCACTGTGCAGCTTTGCACTGAACTCTGAAGATGTTACACAATCTTTATTTTAATAAAGCCTCATATAAGTGTATAGCTGTATAATTTTAGATATGTGACAGTATTCAGGCCTGTGCAGTAATTGTGGTCTAAAGAAGGCAGTGTGGTTTAGCAATTTGAACAAAGGACTGAGTAAGAGTTCCAGGGCTCTGCAAAAGACTTGCTGTAAATCCTTGGGAGAGTTACTTGTCCTCTTTGTATCCCAATTCATCTATCCGTAAATTGGAGCTGCTATTAATGTATTGCATGTAAACCATGAGAAGTCTGTTAGAGATCAGAACAGAACCTGGGAGGCCTTTTTCCCAGGCTTGTCATATAACCTCAGGCCAGTTGTGCTTCTTTGGGGGCTTTGCAAACTCATTGAAGTTCTGCTTGAAATTAAGAGGTCTTGTCTGTAAAAATATGGTTTACACTAAAATGCTCTGACTTTGCTGTATCTTCTGGTTTGGAGGAAGCCTGAGCCAGAGGAGTGAAGTGGACACTGAAATAAAGCCTTAGAATATAAATAAATCCAAAACAGTCCTCCTAATAACAGCAATTCTTTGTCTCCTGACTTTGTGGCCTAACGTCTGAAGCTCAAGGGGATATAAATACAACACTCTGTGCAATGACTAATTACTCAAAATTCTGTGCATCAGCAGAAGTGGGACTTGTGGTTGACTCTAATATTATCAAATGCCTTTGCTATTTAATAATCTTGTAGCCGTACATTATTTAGCATGCCGTTTCCACAAAGAGCAGTGATTTTATTTCGGCTATCTCTCAACAAAGTAAAAATGCAGCTGGTAGTAAATGAAGCATTTGGCAGACAATGTGTCTGATGTACAGTTCTCTAACTTGCTAAGAAGAGAAAAATGTTGTTGAGTGTTTAACCTTTTCCTACCCAAGGCTGTAGCAAGGAGTAAAGTGACCACAAAGGGCAAGATTCTATTTTCCTTCTTTTTTTTCTTTCTCTTTTTCTTTTGTTCTTTTTTCTTTTTTCCTTTTTCATTTTTTCTTTTCTTTTTCACTTTTTCTTTTTATTTTTCCTTTTCATATTTTTTGTTTTTCTTTTTCCTTTTCTTCTTCCTTTTCCTTTTCCTTTTCTTTTCCCTTTCCATTTCCTTTTCTTTTCCTTATTTTTTCTTTTTCTTTTCCTTTTCCTTTTTTTTCCCTTTTTTTCTTTTTCTTTCTCTTTTTCTTTTTCTGTTTTTTTTTAATTTTTATTCTTCCTTTTTTTTCTCTTTTTTCTTTTCTCCTTTCTTCTTTCTTCTCTTTTTTCTTTTCTTATCTTCCCTTTCTTCTTCAAGGAAAGGGAAAAAGTTACTATAGGGCAAACAGCTTATCTATCAGTGGGGTTTATTCACACACCAACACAGAGTAATTATGCCCAGAGCTCCCATTAACATCCCACAAACCGACAGCATAATAGCTTCCTTTCTTTAACACACAACCAAAATAGGTTAATAAATAAGTTTAGTTTCAGTCATAGCCCACTTTCTGACTTAGACTTCTGCGTTCCCTCTTTTACAAATATGGAATCCATTGAATTTTGGAACACAAAAACCACGAGGAATAAGTTAATCTTCCAGACACTCCAATCAGCAATCTGCACTGTAAATCTATTTAAAGCTGCGTCTATTATGTTCTGAAGTTCAGCTGAACTGTGAAAGGGCACATGACTGAAATCACTGCATTTGAGTTGACTCACGGTTAAGTGTAGATGGGAATTGTTTGGCTCATCACAAGTTTCTGCTTCTGATTCAGGCCTTCTGAAGACACTTCTGTTTCTGAAGGATTGGCCAGTGGCCGAAGTGTATACAGGTATCCAGCCAGTGATGAGAGGGATTGCATGAGATGCGTCTCTCTGCATCGGCAGTCAGCTGAGAAATGGCAGAGCAAGCCCTCTTTCCTCTTTGAGAGCAGAAAGCTATACTATCCCCACTTCACAGGTAGGAGAAATGGAACAAAAAATGTTAGCGATTAGGTGCTCTGAAACACCAGCTAAAAATACCCTCTCCAAGTTCCATGGCGAGTTGGGGTCATGCAGCCAAAAAATGACCCATGCTACTCTCTTTACTTCTAGACAGCATTATCATGGAAGGAAACACTGTTTATCTGCCTAGTAACTGTCTATTTTAATCTGTTAAGAACAAACAATGTAAACAAAATGAGCAAACAGAAGCAGGCTTGCACAGAACAATTTGCAGCCTTGTTTTCCAGTGGAAGATTCCACAGACCACCCAGGCTTTGCTCTAGTCCTTTTCTCAACCACGGAGCATCTAATTAAATCCCTTTCCATTCCTGACTCTTAAGTGGAAGAGAGCCTACAGTCCTGTACAGTTTCTTTCCAGATGGAAATGCATAATTTAACAGATAGAGCTGACAGGGAGAAGTGGGCCCAAAGCAGTATTAGCATTTGCCACAAATTGGATTAAATTACAAGGGGGTACTTAATGAAGATGTAGAATAAAAAGAAGATTAAAACCAATATTTAGATATTTTAAAGCCCCTTCTAAGATTACAGAGTGCCAGGCAACAAAACTTCATCATAAATCTGAGTTTCTGTCCCAGTTGCTTTAGTGATACCAAGAACTGTTTGGTTTGGGCTACACACCATCCATATCAGTTCATGATGTTTTGTCCCATTGTGTCCTACATCTTTGTTCTGTATACTTGTTTACGTAAGTTGCTAAGCACTTTACATTATTTACTACCTCTGTACTCACAACACTCACAATACAAGGTAAAGTGCTATTCTTACCACTGCTTTGCAGATGAGGAACAAAAGTGCACAGGGACCGGCTTGCCAGTGGCAAGTGAACCTGCTTCCCTTGATAAAACCATAACTTCTTCTCTGTACTTCTCTTGAACCAGAGTTAGGACTGGAGGAAAAATTTTGTCAGGGTATCAGCTGTCTCATTTTTAGAGCTGGACATCATTGTAGATGTCCATGTGAATGAAAAAGTGCATAGTAATGCAGAGTTGCTTTGCATTGGATGCTTCTTGAAGAGGCTGTAAGGGATTTGTGGAGATACACTACAAGGACACATGCTTTGGCTGCACTATTGTCATAATGAGAAATATTCCGGTTCAGAAGTTAACCCATTTGATTGGCCTGGACAGAAAGAAGTAGGGATGCTGGTAGCATTTATGCACCAACTGAATTGTTTTGTTTGGGGACAGAACGAGTGAAGAATCCAGCATCCAACATCTGGACCTGAGATTATATTCTGATAAGGTCTAGGGAAGCTAAAATCAGAAATATCTTCAAGCTGTCTTTGTGCCATCTCAATTCTGGGATGCTTTAGTAAATGAAACACTGGTAAAATTTATACAGGTTGAGTGCAGAGTAGGACATGCCCTTTTATTGCTTCTCTTGGGCTAGCTGTGGTTTGCAACATAAATCAAAATCGTTGCAGTGGAACATGCTGCATCCCTTTTCTTGATTTGCTCTTCTCCCCCTGTCTTTACAACGAAGCCAGCACATGGTCTCCTCCAAGAGGATGTTCAGTCCTGCTATGTGGCTCACCCTGTGCTTGGAGCAGACACTGGGCCTCCAAAGCATGCATACAAGACAGTGTCGGTTGTAATGGTGTATAGCACTCAGGGATATCTGAGCTGCACAAAGGATGGAGAGGAAGGAAGACCAACTGTGTGCAGCCATCCTTTCTAATTAAATTCCTGCAGTTAAAAATAGCTAGTGGAAGCTGGCGCTTCTGGCACATCCAGAGCGTCACCTTCCCAAGCATCTTTTTCTGGCCTGAGCCGTAGGAAGCTGCAAATGTGATCTGCTGTGTAATAGTGCAGCATATTCCTGGCCAAACTCCTCAGTATTTTTTACCTCTTGTGTTTATGGTTAGCTTACGCATGTCTTATGCCTCCTTTTCTTCTTTAAAGCTAGTTTCTGCAGAACCAGGTATCATCCTGGCTGTTGTGGAATGTAAGCTAGTCTGCTCAATCTGTTCACGAGTTCTGGCTACGGTGAGAGAGAAGGCAAGCCTGGCCCCAGAGCCCCTTGCCTGCTTAGTTACCCAATTGCAGTAATGTTGATAATGAACTAAGACCTGATTTCCCCCAGCAGAGATTACATTGCCCATTCTGGTCACTACAGAAACCAGAAAGGTTTGTGCTGGATCGGTGATATTGCATAATTAGGTTTTCAAAAGAACAAGAACAGAGAAATGAGAATAGTGGGGAAATCAGGCTTCTTGCTTTTGCAAATTCTAACCACAGAAAATGCCAGAAGTTTTATTTCTTATAAAGAGTAAAGGACTGAAATCTTTAGTAGCCTGTCCCAAGGACAGAATATGTTTTACAGCTTAAGCTAGACTAATGGAAGGAAGCTAAAGCTGTAAGTTTTGGTGACTGATGACAGTAACTTATAGAAATGTCTTTAATAGAGAGTTTACAGTTGAGTGTAATGATTTTGTCACTTTTCTCAGGGTTTTATGTCTGTGTGTGTAGAGATAGACATACAGGTATAAAACCAGCTCTTCTAGAACAACTCCACTGTAGAAAACCAAATTCTGGCAACAATATTTACTTATAGCAATGGCTATAAGTCATATTGCTTTTATTCCTTTCAAAGCACAAATAGACACAGAAATTCTTCACTATGAGAGTAGTGAGGCACTGGCACAGGTTGCCCAGAGAAGCTGTGGCTGCCCCATCCCTGGCAATATTCAAGGCCAGGTTGGACACAGGGGCTTGGAGCAAGCTGCTCTAGTGGAAGGTGTCCCTGCCCGTGGCAGGAGGGTTGGAACTGGATGAGCTTTAAGGTCCCTTCCAACCCAAACCATTCTGTGATTCTAGAAATACAGGGAAAAGGTAAGGAAAGTCTTATGCCTCATAGCTGCTGTCTGTGATTTTGTTACTGAAATCATTAAGTATGCAGTAAGTATGTTCGTTGTAAAGATCCATTTCACAGGGAATCCCACAGAGAATGCCTTTTGGTGCTTGCAGTGCCTTGGTGGTCACCTACTGCTGGAAACCATGACTGAGGTGTGGGAACTCTGTTTTCTGCACATCTGCCCCACCACAGGTTAAGGACAGCAGAATGGGTGGGTTACAGAGAACAATACTCTAGAGGAGAGCAGCAGTTCTGGCTCATAGGTCACATCTGGCTGAACCTAGAGAGAGGAGATACAGCTCGAGTACTCATCGAAAAGTTTAGACAAACTCAGTAGGAAGAAGAATGCAGGGAGCTGGCAAGAGGACAACGCTAAAGTGAGCTCAGACAAAAAAAAAACAACTCCTGAAGTCTGGTGGTTTCTTTTTTCCCTCCAGGATATGTAGTTCTGAGGTAGGCAGGAGCAGTGGCCAGCCAACAAAGCCTAGTTACTTTTGAAAGAGGCACTCGAGCATATGGAGCTTTCGTGCAAAAAAAGAATGGCTTTTTGATCAATTCCAGGCGAGATGGCAGTTGTGTCATTCTGAGTGCATCTCATCAGATTAGATGGGATCACTAAGAGTCTTTTGGCATTTTCAGTCAGAGAGAAAAAAAAAAACCATGTGTGGTTAGTGAAATTGCCCAGCAAAGAGGTTTTTCCCTTCTGACTTGGCTGTTAGACTATGGGGTCCTGAAGCCCTGATGTGACACAGTCATGACAATTTGGCCAGTTCTGTCCTGGTTGGGGAGCTCATTGGCTCATTGTCTGGAAGGGAAACCTACTGCCAGTATTTGCAGAGTACTATCAGCGTAACATGATGTATTCTGGGCTGGGCTTCAGCTGTAGTTTCATATGTTCATTACATGAAATTTGTGAATTAACACCTAAGCATGAGCTTTGTTAGGAAGAAATTACAAGTTGGCATGAGCGTGACATGAATAATGAAGGGAATGGAGTACTTCTCAAGGAAGTGAGATAAGTGAAGCTTTTGATTAGGGTAGGAGACTAGCTGTGTGTTGTTGAGGCTTGATAAACCAGTTTGAGAAGTACAAATCAACCTTCTGAGCAGCTGATACATTTAGTGACAAACTTCAACCACAACTGATTCTGTGCAAGCTCAAGCTTTGGGAAAGGTAGCTAGAGCTCCTGTAGCATGTTCAGCTGCAATCTTGTTTCTGTTAGTGGCGATATCTACGTGCTCCCCTGTTGTTGACCCATCTTGGTGTATAAGTTGTTCTTTTTGCAAGAGTGCCACTGGAGAGTTTTGTATTGAGCTGAAGTGTGATGAGAGTTCTCCAGTACTGTGTTTTGTATGTCATAAGTTTTCTATATGTGCTCCAGCAAAAAAAAAAACAACCAAGTGTGGAGGGTTTCCTCTGCTGACTTTGAGTTTCTCTGTGAGGAATTAACTCTCAGATCAGATGAAAGGAGGTCACAGAACATAGATGTGAAATGGGGGAAGAATCATGTACCAAGGCAAAAGCTAACTGAAGGATATGGAACTGTTGGAACAAGTCCAGAGAAGGGCCACGAGGATGATCAGGGGACTGGAGCACCTCCCATATGAAGACAGGGTGAGGAAGTTGGGGCTGTTCAGGCTGGAGAAGAGAAGCTGCGTGGAGACCTCATAGCAGCCTTCCAGTATCTGAAAGGGGCCTATAGGGGTGCTGAGGAGGGACTCTTCATTAGAGACCGTAGTGATAGGACGAGGGGTAACGGGTTACAACTTAAACAGGGGAAGTTTAGATTGGATATAAAGAGGAAATTCTTTCCTGTTAGGGTGGTGAGGCACTGGAATAGGTTACCCGGGGAGGTTGTGAATGCTCCATCCCTGGCAGTGTTCAAGACCAGGTTGGACGAGGCCTTGGGTGATATGATTTAGCATAAGGTGTCCCTGCCCATGGCAGGGGGGTTGGAACTTGATGATCTTAAGGTCCTTTCCAACCCTAACTATTCTATGATTCTATGATTTACACAGACTTGTATCCTAAATTGAAATATTCCTTGACAAAATATCACTCTGGTAGCATAGGAATCTGAGTAGCGGCGAATTGTTTGGTTGATGGGAATTTCACAGGTTCAGCAGCATGGATCTATTGTTTTCCAAACAGCGTGTAGAGTTCCTGGTTCAGTGCTCTTACTCCATTGTGTAAGAAAGACATAAATTTGTCACCTCTCATTAATGCTGTCTGGAGTTGAAAGGAGTTTATATGAGCATCAGCACACTGAATTGTTTCGATGATTCAGAAAACAGCGTTCCCTGTGGGTGAATACTTTGTTGGCTTTCTGGGGTTAGTCTGTAACACGCAATAACTTTCTTCCCTGGTGCTGAGTGGCGTACTGGAATATTATTACCTGGCAGAAGGAAGCTCTCCCATGCTCCCTCCCAGATTTCTTCACTGTGCACTAAGAGAAAGCCATCACCTCGCAGCCACCTTGCAGTACTTTTCTTGCAAACAGCAAGGTGGGAGCTCCTCTGTTCTGATCCCGACTGAGAATGCAGCAGAAACATGGCACCTCGTGGAGGTCCACTTAGTAGTTTTGTACACATCAGTTTTGGGGCTCCCAAGCTGTGCCTCATTTTCAAAGGATGGGTAGCCGGTGTGACCCACATTGAAGTCCTTGCAAGATCAGGAGCTCTGGATTGAGCCCACAGATGTCTCAAAGTGGGTGTTCTTAACATCCTTGATCTAAAGTTGGGTTCATTTCCTGTCCTCTGAAATGGGAGCGCTATTACCTGCCTTCAAAACAGATGCTGTACAGGGGTCTTGGAATGTGAAGCAGGACTGTGTGCTATTGCCAGATCTCTAGATACTTTCAGCTGTGCTTTTTAGATGACATACAAATTAAAAACTGCAGAGTTGTGAATGCTGTATGTTTTGTTTCCAACGTTCACCACAAACCAGATAACTTTATAGGGGAATTCATGCATCTGTAATGCTTGTCACTGATCGTTTTAGAAACAGTGAATAACTTAATGTAGTAGGATGTTTCAGAAAGGAAAGAAAATGCATGCAGGAGGCCTTGTATCGAGATTAATCTCTCAGGAATGCAGGGGGTTAACGGTCATGCTGATTAATCACTGTTAATGAACCATCAGGAAATCTGTCAGGAAGTGGGTAAAAATTCCTGACAGCTGATGTGAAGCATTTTGCGGTGCACTTTGGTTTTGATGTTTCCCAACTGATAGTCTGCAGTGGGTGTAGTTGAGTTACCTCTAAGTTCTCAAGACATGTGAAGGACCAGAGGACATGCTGCCCTCATTCAGCTTGAGTAAGTGAGCAAGAAATTTTCCCCTTGCATGGCTATGCAAGTATGACGATGCAATATAAATGCAAGGAAGTCAGGGATTGCTCCTTCCCACAGCTTCCCAGAACACAGCCTGGAAAAGAGACAGAAAGGAAGCGTGATCGTTCCCTCACTCCTCCAGTCCAAGCCCACAGGGTGGAGGGGGAAGAGTGGAACAGGCAGCTCTCCCTGTGCGAGTGAGAAGCCAGAGTATTATGTCTTGGATACACAACTGAGTTAATGAATTGCCTGGTGTTGACCGAGGGTGAGGTTTCACAGTTGGCTTAGGCTGATCCAAGATCATGCTGCTGCTGAAAGGAGTGTTTCTAACCTTTCTCTCCTTTGCACTGGACTAGCTATTGCGGTAATACAGCAGCTTGCTGATCTGCGTGTTTCTTGGTCAGTGTTGGCTGGCTTAGCCTTCAGAAGGATCAGAGACCTGATCTGCTTCACTGCTTGACCTCACGAGCGCTAGTTCTGATGTAGAGGAGGGTGTGGGAACATGAGACAAGGAGAAAAACATGAGCGAGGACTGAGCCTTTCAGCCATAACATAACCATGGATTGGCTTAAGCCTATTACGAAACTGCAGTCTGAATCACTTAGTTAAGAGCGTATTGTCAACCTACAGGGAATGCAAATTAAAACGTGTTAGCTTACACCTCCTGCCGTTGTCAAACAGTGGCCAAATACAGCCATTCTGCACGTGGCTAGGAGGAAGGAGCATGTGGTGAGGCAGCAGCACAACAGCACCCCAGGACTTGGTCTGGAGCATGCAGACCACATCACGCAGCGGCAATGTGTTTTGAGGAAGACAGAGGGGAAGGAGAAAGGAGGAGACAAGCACTACTGCCTTGGATTCTCTCTCTGTATTGTCTTTCAGCTTAAGGTAACATGTTCTAGCTTGTCCTTGTGGCAAGACTGCAGAAACACTCAGTTACCAGAGCACAGATAAAGCATAGTAATGCAGCTGTGGATCCAGACCCCAAAGGTCTGGAGCACAGTGTGCAGAGTGCTTCTCTGAGCATTTCTCCTTTATCTTCAACCCAAGTAGCTTTGCAGTGCTCTCTAGTCTGCACCAAAAGCCTAACTTAGACTTAGGAAGGTGAGCCCTGTTTATTTGTTCCAAGTTTACTTGGGTTTTATTGCAAAATTTGGTAGTTCCATGTTAAGGACTTTTTATCATTTCTTTCTGTCTCAGAATTCCATGCACAGATATAGGAATAACAGTGCTAGTGGGAAATCTCTTTGTAATTTTCAGCTATTTCATGTTTTAGAAGTTTGTGACCTCTAAAGGTCTGCTCTTGTGAGCACAACCATGCACAGCCCACCACCAGTGTCTGCAGACACCAAGAGTAGTGCAGGAGAAGAGAGGCAGTGCTCCCGGCTCCAGAGCAGAGGTTTCCCCACAGGCCATGGTGCAGCCCATGGTGAGGCAGGCTCTGCCCCTGCAGCCCCTGGAGGTGCACGGTGGAGCAGATCTCCACCTGCATCCCATGGAGGTCCCCACACTGGAGCACGGGATGCCTGAAGGAGGCTGTGACCCTGTGGGAAGCCCATCCTGGAGCAGGCTCCTGGCAGGAGCTGTGGCTTATGCAGACAGGAGCCCACACTGGAGCAGGGGAAGAGTGTGAGGGATCCTCCCCTGGGGAGGAAGGAGCAGCAGGGGCAGTATGTGATGAACTGACCACAATCCCATTCCCTGTGTCATCCTGCACCACTTGGGGGGAGGATGTAGTGAAACTGGGAGTAAAGTTAAGCCTGGGAAGAAGGAAGGGATGGGGGGGAAGTTGTTTTTAAGGTTTGGTTTGGTTTCTCACTATCCTTGTCTGATTTGATTGGTAATTAATTAAACTTATTTCCCCAAGTCAAGTCTATTTTGCCCATGATGGTGATCGGTGAGTGATCTCTCCCTGTGCTTATTTTGACCCATGAGCTTTTCCTTGTATCTTCTCTGCCAGCTGAGGAGGGCAGGGATAGAGCAGCTTTGGTGGGCACCTGGACTGCAGCCAGGGTGAACCCACCACACAGTTACCAAGGGATATTTCACTCCCTGAGTATTTTAGCTGAAATTATCTCTTAGCTGAGACATAGACCCTCATGGCACAGGAGTGTCCAAGTATGTCCTGAGGGCTGGAAACATTTCACCGGTTCCATTAGTAACCTTTCATCAACCCACAAGCTGGGGATTGTTGTAGGGAGACCTAGGCTTTCCTTGCTTACAAGGAATGGATGTGAGCATCTTCACTGGTAGCTATTTTTGTGTTACATGGGGCTAATTTGTAGTTCGGGTACAGAGTAGGCAAGAGAACAGCAAGGAATGTTGAGCAGATGTGACACAAAGCGATAACATCCTCAGCATAATCCAGTATCACATGGTTGTGGAGTGCTATAAATACAACAGGAATTCTCCAAGGCCCAATTCCTTCAGCACAGTTGGGCATCTCTGTCTTGCCATGCATTTAGACTACACTATATCAGTGTAATCCTCAGGCTTCATTCATTTTTGCACTGCTATGAGTGCTCTTATGAGACTAGAAGCATCATTGCAAGCAATATCATTGATTCTACATTATAATGCAGTTTTTGACAGCTTTTGGATTGATGTTTTGATTTATTCACTAGACGAAGCATTTATCGTTACAGGCATGCCTAACGTTTCTCTTGTACTACTATACAACACATCATTCCTTGGGAACATGCTCTTACAATGTATTTAATGGAGTGAATCCATGTAATACACAGAGTGCACATAGGGAATGGCTTTAAACCAAAAGAAGGTAGATTTAGGATAGGTATTAGGAAGAAGTTCTTCCCTGTGAGGGTGCTGAGGTGCTGGCACAGGGTGCCCAGAGCAGCTGTGGCTGCCCCATCCCTGGCAGTGTTCAAGGCCAGGTTGGACACAGGGGCTCGGAGCAACCTGCTCTAGTGGAAGGGGTCCCTGCCTGTGGCAGGAGGGTTGGAACTGGATGAGCTTTAAGTTCTCTTCCAACCCAAACCATTCTATGATTCTATGTGACTTCTTGAAAGAGCAGCTGAGGAAGGTTTTCTGTGGTTCAGCAATAACACGATGAGCCAGAGCCCCCTCCTGTTCTTACATGGTTGGCATCACTCTTGCCCAAGAGGACAGGCAGGGAGGGCAAAGCCTGAGCAAGAGGCTGCCCTGGAACAAAGCAGCTGTAAACGCTGTGAACTGTGCTTTTGGCCTCGTGGCCTCCGATTTTTCGGGTGAACAAGATACCTTATTGTATAAGTGAAATGCATCCTATTATTCCACGCATGACTGGTTGAAAAATGCTTTCGTTGCCGGAAAGTCTGTTGAACAATATAGTTTCCACTTACAAAGCACTTTCCTTAAAAAGCTTCTCAGGGCAGCATTGTATAAAAATAGTTCTACTAAAGTTGTGAACCAGCTTCTGACAAATCAGGACTAACAAAAGCTAAGGTATAAATAGAAGGGTTTTCATGGGTTTTCTCTTCTCTAGAGGCACAGAATCTCAATCGGTGCTGGATTGTAACACACAAAAATGCCCTTTTCCAGACAAACAGGAAAACAAGGGCCTTCCAGACTAGTGGCACAGAGTATAAATAGGTTTTCAAAACTGTAAATCTTAGTCAAAACCATAACATTCACATTTTAGAGCGAGCCACACCATATCAGGCCTTATTTTTTTGATCTAGTTTTCTATTTTATTTCATACAAACGAGCGTTAGGGAAAGGTTAAACAAGTTCAGTTTTTATACTTATGGAAGGAATTGTCTCCAGGCACTCACAGAGATGAAGATTATCTCAAAATCTGCAATGGATTTAGAATTCCTGGAAAAGAAATGCTGAAGAATGTAAAATATTACATATCCTGTGTTTATATTTTGTCAGTGGGCAGAATAAATGCACCTTAGTGGTCATTTTCATAATTCATTATTTTTGCAAAGGAGTTGTTTGTTGTTGCAGGGTTGGTTTTTTTTTGCTTACAGAAGACTTTGAAACAGGTAAATGTAAAATCAGTATTTGCTAATCCAGAGTCTGGATGATCTTGATTTTACTCCGAGCCGGTTCCTCCTTCTGTTCTGCACTGACCTTTTCTGAAGCTACCAAACCCAATGTAGCTTAATCCACAATACCAAAGA
Source organism: Pezoporus occidentalis (assembly GCF_034315485.1). Lineage (NCBI taxonomy): Eukaryota > Metazoa > Chordata > Aves > Psittaciformes > Psittacidae > Pezoporus > Pezoporus occidentalis. The sequence continues at coordinate 2,648,467 of NW_026915836.1, forward strand.
GGGAAGGTCTATTTCTGTAAGCTGAAAATAGTTTTTACTGCAGTTAACCTTGCAGCTGAATCAGTTCTGCTATTGCTTTTTAAGGCATGTTTGGCCAGTCATGTCTGCATGGACCAGAAGTGAGGTTGAACAGGGCATCTGCATCATCACCCTGATGCATGCCGCTGTTTGCACTGCAGTAGCTATACTGAAAACACCCCACATACAAAACATTTACTGACCAGCAACTGAACATATGACACCCTTGGGGTCTGCGGTAGCTGAGCTTTAGAGATACCAACTCCTTCAGTCTATGTATGGGAAGTAAGGATTTCAGCAAAAGTTTCTGGGCATCAAATCCTTCTGTATATTGTCCCAGTCATTCCATAATCCTTTCTATCTAGGGGGCCTTATTCCATTCTGCATGGAGATCTGCTCTTCACCCCTTTTCCACCTTTGTAGTCCCCTCATGTTGTCCAGCCTCTCCAAAAGGGAGATCTACAGCTGCCTCACAATGTCAGTGCATCACCCACAAGTGGAGAGGCACAGTAACATTGCAAGGAGAATCACTTACGTTTTCTCTTGCCATGATCCGTGCTAAGACCTGGGAGATGTGCAGTTAGTCTTTTCTTGCTCCAGTAGCAAACAGTGCAGCAAATATTTGGGGCAGTATTTAGTTACCTCCATTTAAAAAGATGAGAAAGCCAGTATTCTGCTCGATGCTGCTTGTGAGTAATAGTTTTTGCTATTTGACACCTGATATTCTGAGCATTCTGCATGAAAATAGTATTTGGCCACTTCCATTACCCAGTGATCATGGCATGAGAAATATTTGATGTAAAAATGAGTTCTTCCTGCTACAGCTACAGCATAACAGATCTGAAATTCTACTTGTCTGTAACAGCAGCGCCAAAATAGCTTTAATAATTAATCATGCACTGATTAGATTATAAACTCACGAGATGGGCCAGGGATTCTTGTATTATGCATCAGACAAAGGGCACTGGCAATGCTTAACTAGCACTCACGGGCTCCTGCTCCACCTGCCTTTGTGGGAGCACTCTGGAAACCAGGAGAGAGACAAAGGCCCAGTAGAAGTTGATAAAAGCCTTCGATTGCCCATGGTATGTTCAGGAATACAGAACTGTTGAAACAGGTGCTGCCCGCCGGGGGTACAGCTTCCCTGTTAACTTCTGCCTTGCCAGATGCCGCTCTCCATCGTGTACCACTGGGAAGGCAATGGGAGACAGAGTCCAAACACCAGGCTAAGTGAGAGTTAAGCAGGGAGTCTCCCATCTGGGAACGCCAATGCAAACAGCTGCTGTGGAAGGGCTGGACAAAGAGAGCCAAGGCACGGTGTGGGCGCCTGTATCCTGTGCTTACCCTTGTAGGGTCCCCTTGCATTGCCACACTGCTCTGCCCTGCCTGTCAGCTGCTTGTAACGTTACGGACAGATTTCTGTGGAAGCGGTGGGATTGTAGCTGGAATGATCTTACATGCAGCTCATTTTATGGGAAGTAGGAGTTTAACACTGAGAACCACTAGAACTCAGAGCTGGAAAACTACTTCCTAACATTAACTTCCAGTTACAAACTTTGCTCAGCTATCTTAACTAACTTTTTCCAGGCCCTTTGCTCTTGTCCCATGACTCTTGGGGCCTATTTATCACAACTCCAGGGGCAAATCCCCTGAGGGGGGATAGTCCATATGCTGGGTTTTGAATGCAGAAGATATTACCAGTGCATTCAGTGTAATGCTTTTCCTGATAAAAAGTATGATTTCAAAAAGGGGACCTTAGAACCAGTTTTATGATATCAACAAGAATTGCTATTAGTCTGGCCTTAGAGATCAAGGCAGTTTTAGGGGAGGAGGGGGCAGGGACCCTGTGGAATGAAATGAGCAAATCTAGTTAAAAATGAATCATTTTGCCAGTTGTTGGGGACTTCACAGAGCAGTCAACATCACAAAACAGCAGTTACTGTTCAAAAGCACTTGTGAGGCAAACAGTTGTCACTCTCTGCTGATCAGAGCAGCACCAGGTGGTACCTCAGAGCAAGGCAGGGCATGGTGTCCTCCCTGTTTGCCCAGGGATCATCATGCAGGGTGGGCAGAGCATGGGACAGCTCTGCTGGGAGATGTGGCCCAGGGATGGATAGCTGGAAAGGGCCATAGCTGCCAGGAGAACCTGCCTTCTACTCATACAGCAAATCATCACAGGTGCCAAAGCTTGCCCCAGGAGTAAGAGTGGGTTATGTGAGATACACAGCACAGACCTTCATGAGTGGGACCTTTATAATAAGCAGCAGCCAAGTTCTAGAGGCATCCAAATGTATCTTTCTGCAACCAGGAATTTACAGATGCCACAAGCCACGTGGCTTCTTTTTTTTTCCCCTTTTCTCTGTCCCTTCTACCACTGACCTTTATGAAAAACAGAAGTTAAAGGAGAGAAAAATAACTTTAATGAAACATTCAGGTTGAGAAATCAAAATTGGACACTCCAACAACAGGAAGTTTCAAAAGCAGTGTTTAGAACAGCACGTTGCTGAACTGTGGCACACTTGCTTTTCTTTATGCTTTCAGTCATATTATAGCGTGTACCTTGACTCAACAGCTGGGCACAAAGACAGGATCGTGGTTTGGATAGTACAGTCGTATCGACAGTTTAACACAGCAGAATTTCCTGGGCATAGAAAAGTGAATAGTACTCAACCCCCAAACAGTTTCCTGGCTCCTGCAACCCGTGCTGCAACTTTTGTCTTTCCAGTAAATGTGTCTGAATTGTTTCCCTCTCTGAGGTTACTAAAACTTGTCATTTTATTCCAGGGAGCTGGAGACAGTTTTGTGGGAGCACTGGCCTTCTACCTGGCTTACTATCCCAAGTTACCCATGGAGGAAATGGTCAGGAATTCTAATTACGTCGCATCAGTGAGCGTCCAGGCAGCAGGGGCACAATCTTCATATCCTTATAGAAAGGACCTGCCCCAGAACCTCTTCTAACTGACATTGCTTAGCTCAAGGTACCAATTTTATCTTATCGCAGACAACATTAGTCTCCTGACTGCTGAGGTTCTTCTCTGCCACCTGGAAAGACCAGGAAAGCCTTTTTGCTTCTTACCTGAGGAATCCTGTTCATTGCTGCTCTAGAGTAGTAAGACAGGGTGGGCACATGGGGTCTTCTGAACACAGCACAGCAGCAGGTCTCTCTAGCCCCACACACAACCACGGGGCTAATGCTCACATGAAGCAGAGCATTAGCTTTGAGACTACAGCGTCAGTCCTGGGCTGCAGACACCTAGGCCAGCACTTGGCTCCTTCCCCATCTGCTCCCATGTGCTCTGCCAGGCTGGGGAAGGTCCCTCAGACTGGAAAGAGGATGAGTGTGCTACTAAGGTAGACTTTGAAAAACATTTCTAGCACTATTAGCTAAGAGGTGAGCTACTTAAAGAAGAAAAACTTGCAAAACTATCACAGAACTACACTGTCTGCTTTCCTCATGCCGGACAAACACGCAGGAGAGAAAACTCCATCCTGCTTACCTGACTGACAATAACCTAGCCCTTACAGCCGTGGTCACAGCTTCTCCAAAAGCTCATCTCAATTCACCGGGTTCCCACTGTTTATTTCTTTCCTAGGAAGGTGCTGGTGCAGAACTTCCCCTCCAAGGAATGACCAGTTCGTGGTCACTGCTGTTGAAGCTGTGGCTGGTAGGTTAGAAAAACTCGCAATCCTGCCATTGAATTCCTGCTGTGGAAAATGTTAATTTTTATTGCCGTATAAAACAATAGCTCCTTTGAAGATTACAACCTCTTTCACAATGGAAAACACAATGGGATTTGCTATTTAATTTTTTTTTAATTGAGTACTGTAAAAATAACTCAAAAGATAAATAAATGTTACTCTGATGATCTATGTCCAGACATTAAGAATTTTCTCTCTCTACATTGTTTTATTCACAATGGCCTTCAAATCACAGGAGACGGTGATCCCAGTTCATTTCCTCTCTTTTCAGCCCATGTTGCTGGATTTCTGAATCAGTATTCACCCCATCCTCCCCCCAGACCATCTCTCTTCTCACATAAATCAACTCCGGTCATTGTTCAGAGAGAGCGGATTTTTCTCTTCTCTGTGAAGAGGACACGTTGTTTTGCTAGAGGGGAAAAAAAGACTCTGTTAAGAAGCCTGAAGTGTTAAAATGCAATCCAACGAGCCTATGTCCCTTTCTCATGGCTGTCTTCGCTGCTTAAATGAGCGTGGAGCAACCAACTGGTGCAGTGCTGCTGCTAACCAGGTCTTGAAGGGTTTAGTAGTGCTTTCACTTTACCACATGTAATTTTTAGTTCCTAAGAGGTCCATTTTACCTCTATGGAAATAAGTATCAAGATTTGAGTGCCTGAAAACATTCAACAGCTGCTCTGTGTGACTATTCTGAGTCACAGCTGCTCAGTGTAGGGACAAAAATAGGTTCTTATTGCTTTCTACTATTCTTCAACTTCAAAGCCCGAACAACTACAGATGATGAGCTGGATCTAGGTGGTCTCATGGACTGACTGAAACCTTAACTAAGTGTCCTGTGGATCCATGAGAGAGGCACAAACTGACCCTGCCTCCAATGCCTGATGCACATGCTGGCAAAGTCAGTTCAGCTGCAGGTTCAGCATAGTCAATGCATTACTTTAAAAAAGCCCCAAAAATAAATGAAAGCAAAGCTTTACAATGACATACGAACGGCACCGCTGTTCCGACTGAACTGCATTATATGAATTCCTGTGAAAGCTACACAATAACAAAATCTCTTCTTCGACATAAAAGTTTCATTTTAAGAAATAGTGCAACTTAGTAACACATTCTGTTGCTGCAGTTAGGAGGTAGTGAAACTTGGGCACCACTGCCACTACTTCACTAAAAAGCTTCATTCTGCAGAGGTCCCAGGTTTCTGAGAAGTACAAAACATAAGGTGAAAATGCATGCCAAGTGAAAATGCTTCCTAACATATTCCTGATGTGAGCTGGTATCTAGACTCGGATTTACTTCCCTTCACACATGCAGCACTTTCTCACATCAATTTCTCACTTGTGTTCTACTACCGGCTACAAAGATCAGAGCTTTTTTTCTTAATTACTTCCAATTTCGTACTTCAACAACCTACTACATGTTCCACAACAGAAGCGCTGCTTAGCCCGAGCTCTCCTACTCTTCGCATTCCCTGCAGCTTGAGAAGCTTCTAGAAGATCACTTTGCACAATGTCTCAATGCAGTAATTTCAACTTTTCTTAGTCAACAAAATAATCCCAGTGATCTCCAATTCCCCTTCTGTACGGAATTCAGAAGGGGAGCCACAACCTCTGTCAGCGTGAGTCCTCCAATGAGAGCATACTGCTTCTGTGGCGGCTCCTCTCACCTGCCATGAACCTCCTGTACTGTCAGAGCTCAGTGTGAAAAGGTCAGTCAGATAACAAGAACATAATCAAAAAATAAGCTTGAAAAACATAACTACTGGCCATGCATTATGTCATCTACTTAGAGCTGCTTAATACACTTCTCTGTTCTAGAGATTTAAGTAAGCCTTTCTCGCATTAACTCCGTCATGCTATTTCTAGCATGCTCTGGTTTAGGTTCTAAGTTTCCCCAAATTAAGCTTTTTAATAGTAACTACAGACTGATTTCTCCCTCAGAAACTTAAGCTCTCAGCCATCTTTCAGAAAGCTGGGTGAGCAAAAGGCAGCTTGGCAAGTGCTATAACCCCTCAACAAATAGGATTCTTAAACTGAGAAAATCTACAAAGTCCAGAGGAACATAGAAGAACCCACAAACTGTCACGTGGACAGCAGTATCATCTGTGGAGAAGGACGAACTTGTGTTTATTTCTTCAAAAGAAAAAGTCTATTATGTAAGTGATGGTTAAAATTTATTGTCTAGAGCACCCATGGGAGCATAAAGGAGCATTTCTATTGAGGCGTACTTCGTGGCTGCTTGTTGGAGGTAGCACAGTCTATCAAACCACACAAAGAAACAGAATGAAAGAACTCCTGTGTTACTTTGCTTTGCCACTGACATGTGGCATGGCTGTCATCAAAGCTCTGATGTGTCAGGCAAGTCATTACTTTGTTTCACTGCCACGATCTGTAATGAGGGTAAAGTTTACTTCCCACTGGAATGTCATAAAGAACAGCAACCATACAGTCATCCCAGTATGAAACATCTTATGACATATTCTGCTTAGATGGGAAGAATCCTGTTACATTCAATCCTTTTGCCCCACACAGTCCAAGAAGCTTATACAGAGCAGGCAGACTTCTTCCCCCAGCTCTTACCAATGGGATCGTACTTGTACAGGACCAGTTTCTCCTGCAGCCGGAGTCTCCTGACGTTGAAACAGTAGCCTGTCTCGGCCGCACTTTTCATCCTCACCAGGATGTATCTAAAGTCACAAGGAATGTCTTTGTGTCAGTGCACCAACACACAGCAACGGCCTGCCCCGTCTGCCAGGGCATGGACAAGCTTTCAGCATAAACAACTTGGCAGAGTCACGTAAGATATTTCAATTTCATGGCTGTTCTGGAGAGGAGTGTCAGTATTATATGCTAAACTTACAACAGACAAAGAGCCCACTATAACCCGTAAGATCCAGCATCAAGTTTAAGTAACTCGTGAACAGAATACAAGACCAGAAAGAAGTAGCTCCTCCACAAAGCAGTGAAGAGAGAAAGGGAAAGAAAGGGAACAGAAAAGAAGGAACGAGAAGGAAAAGAAAAACTGAAAAAAAAGGAAAGTAAAAGAAGGAGGAAAAAAAAGGAAAAGAAAAATGAATCAGCATACACTTGAGTCATTGTAACTTAAAGAGAACAGCGACAGAGGAAGGATGATGGTAGTTGAAGATGTTTGGGCTATAGATGACACTGCATCACAGAATATCACTTCCACAGGCAGAGAAGAACCTGAGCAGATAGGATGCAACAAGTGGCATGCAAAAGGAGAAGCAGAACACATCAGCATGGCACATCCCACTACAGATACAGGGCTTTAATCCAGCACCAGGAAGCCCCTTCCCCACTGGAGGGCTCTTGGTCTGTGGGGCTGACTGGCAGCAGCTGCAGTGTCCCTGGAACAGGACAAGTCAGGAGACTGAGGAGACACCATACCTCCAGCCTGGAAGCATGCCCAGATCTGCACAACTTCCCAGACATGGGGCAGCTTCTGCAGTTTCAAAAGAAAGGTCAAACCCTGTAACCAGCCTGCAAATTGTGTCCTTCTCTTGCACTGCAATGTAAAGGTGGATACATCTCTGCACGTAAGCATTCAATTAATTTCCCTGGATTTTCCTGCTTCTAACACAAAATTGTATTGTCAAAATTAACCTTGCAGAGACATCCATTCTTCCCCACTTGTGCAGCTCTGACCAATGTACTTCCTTGAGCTCTCCCATTTTAGCTCTGCAATCTAAGTCACTCTAGAGATCAAAATAAACAGAATGCTGGATTCCTGGAGACCAACTGACAAAGGACAGTGTAGGGATTATCCCCAATTATTATCCTCTCCTGTACAGTACTGTAGCAACAGTAACCACACAGACTATTTCCCCTGTATCTCACCCACTTCCTCAGACCCTCTGTGTGGTTTCTCCTTTCAGTGGTATCCGTACAACCAGGCCTTAAAATTCTTGTGCACCACAGATTTGAGGCCAAGCCTTTTTCTGAACAATACACACCTTATTCAAAAACCCTAATTTTATAGGTAATATAAGGAGATAACATATTCCTGAAGTATAGATGGGACTATGCAAAGAACAGAGAAATGAAGACCAGGGGGAAAACAGAAAAGGGAGTGGGGGAAATCAGTACATTACCATGAAAAACACCATTTTTAAAAGCTGTTTTTCCACCTCACAGAAACATCCTGCTTTACTGTTGTTTGTTTCCACAAATAACAGATAACAGTAAAACACAGAGACATCCTGAGCTGGAGTACAGAGCAAACCAAGACGCCCAGAGCACTGCCTGCACCCCATCCGCTCACACACAGACACACAAACATGCTATAGCTGGGAAGTGTCCTGCACTCTGCCCATGGGAAAGGTTCACGGCACCTGTCCAAAGACCCACAGGGTACCCCAGCTTGCCCTCCTCAACTAAAACAAATGTAAGGTCAACAAGAGGAAGGTCATGGGGAAAATTTACAGCCTCTCTTTAATCACACAGCACAGACGTGTGTTTCCCCTGTGCAGGGTGCTTTGGATATTACAGCTCTGCAAAATGCAACAGCCTATAGGGCAAAACCCGCCTTTGCTGCAATTCCAGAACCTGAGGGAGATTTATACCATTCTGCACTTACCTGTGAAAAGACACACATGCAGAAGGACCAAGAGGATGCAGCTAGACTTAAGGACTGCAGTCCTCTCGGGTACATTACAAAACGCTAGAGATACCTAATATTATGTGAAGTCACTTGAAGATACAGGGTAGTAACAGAAATCAAAAGCTGACGAGGAAAACACTTACTTAGATTTGCTCTTGGCCACTGGTTTTTTGCAGCACAAAGAAGAGGAAGAAGAATAAAAAAGAAAAAGTTATTTTATCTTGTTTCCTCTGTATGCAACATATAAAGATTAAGAGTTTTCCACTGCCTGCCTTTGCCATAGCCCCAGACAGGTTGTGAAAGAGCTTTGCTGTCACCAAAACCTTGCACTCTTCCACCCGTCTACGTGCCCACAGTTGCCTGCTCCGTCTTCCACCACCACTACCTCTGCGGTGCGCAGATGCTGCAGCCTGCAGATGCTTTAGGTGCTGGATATGAACTCACTATGGGGACATGCATAGGGCAGGTATGACATAAACAACTCTGCCACTGAGAGCTGCAGCCCCACTCCCTGCTTGCTTACACCTGCTCTGCCTCCTGTCACAGTGCAGTGGTTCATGTGGCCGCACGGTGAACCGGGCCAGAGCTGTTCTCGGATAACAGTGACCTTCTCGGAAGGTTGTGTTTTGTTCCCCTGATCTAACCCGCCACATAGCACGAAACAGGCAAAATTACCTATTTCTGTCAGCAAACTGAACCTAAGGCAATCATAAATCTACGGCGTAAACAATAAACACCCCCCCACCAACAAAGGCTGATCTATATTCCATCCACGCAGGTCTTGCTTAGGCCATCACTACCTTCTGCCCAGCCTCCCTCGGCACCGTTCCTCCACCACAGCCCAACCTCCTCCAGACACCAGGCGGGCACATCCACCCCTCCCTCCCCCCCGCCACTTCCCATTTCTCCACTCAGGCGCTGGAGCTTCCCAACCTCCCCACTGAGGGCTCACAAGTTCCGCTTCCCCCGGCTCCCCACCTCGGCTCCCCCCCCAGGGGCCCACCCGCGGTCCCGCTCCGCTGCCCCCGCGCCACTCACAGGCCGCTACCGTTACAAACATCGCGCCGGCCGCACGCCCTCCGCTGCCACCGACAGTTCCGGGCCGCCCGGGGAAGCGGTTCCGGGGCGCAGGGCGGAGGCGGGGCGGGGCGCGGTGCCCGTTAGCGCCCGGAGGTGGGGGCCGGGAGGGTCCGCGGCGCGGCCTGGGTCCGGGAGGGCACTCGGGAGGCAGCGCCTGAGGTGCGGGGCGGCCGCCATGGGGGCCCAGCCCCACAGAACAGTCCCAGGATGGTCTGGGTTGGAAGGGACCAGCTCCAACCCTCTGCCACAGGCAGGGACACCTTCCACTGGAGCAGGGTGCTCCAAACCCCTGTGTCCAACCTGGCCTTGAGCACTGCCAGGGATGGGGCAGCCACAGCTTCTCTGGGCACCCTGTGCCAGCACCTCAGCACCCTCACAGGGAAGAACCTCTTCCTCTTACGCAATCTAAACCTACCCTTCTTTAGTTTAAAGCCCCTTGTCCTGTCACTACACGCCCTTGTAAAAAGCCCCTCTCCAGACTTCTTGTCAGCCCCTTTAGGCACTGGCGCTGCTGAGGGCTCCCCATATGGAGCCTTTTCTTTTCCAGGCTGAACAAGCCCAGCCCTCTCGTCTGCATAGCAAAGGTGCTCCAGCCCTCTGAGCATCTTCATGGCCTCCTCTGGCCTCACATGAGCAGCATCCCTCTTGTGCTGAGGACCCCAGCACTGCACACAATGCTCCAAGTGAGGTCTCACGAGAGCAGAGTAGAGGGGCAGGATCACCTCCTTCGACCTGCTGGTCACGCTGCTTTTGACACAGCCCAGGACACGGTTGGTTTCTGGGCTGTGATTGCACCCTGCCAGGTCATTTTGAGCTTCTTGTCAGGCAACACCCCCAAGCCTTTCTTCTTGGGGCTGCTCTCAATCCATTCTGTCACCCTTCAGCACATCTGCTAACCCCCACCTGTCTTTGTTCCCTGTTGTGTGAAAAGGGGGTACTACTGCGCTATCAAGTGTCTGAGGCATTAGGAAACTAAACCTATCAGTGTTATGAGAGACTGTGCAAAACCCATGGGCAGGGAGGCTCAAGGGGGCACCCAGGCAAGTTTTGATGTTCTTCTGAGCAGTTAGGAGAAGAACTGTAAGCTGTTACCCTCTAAAGGATAACAGCTCTGTGGCTTACTTCCCCCTCTCCCACCCATTGGGTACACCGTTAATGATGGAGTTCAAGTCCTTGACTATTTAGCGATTACTAAGGCAATGACAATTTCAGCCTGACGTATTTAGGTGGAAAGCAAGACTTGGGATGTTTAATAACATGCAGTTAATTTGATATTCTGTGGCATAAACTCAAGTGGCTGACCCTGTAAAAGACTGGAGCAAGACAACATCTCAAGGAAAGCCACGCGGCTCCTGTCAAGTGTTCACTTGATATATTGCTCTTTGTTTCAATCCAGGCATTTCCAAATGCTTCCTCTTAATGATACATCGGCTCAGTCTTTACTATTTGGCCTTCAGAAGTATAAATCTAGTAGTTACATAATCTGCCCGTGAATACCAGAGTGAGAACTTGAAAACAGTCAGGATGATAGAATGTGAGTGCTGTAAGACTTCTTCTCTTTGATCTGCGTTACTGCCTCAGTCAGTGAACAGACTGAAATGGAATGGGATTGCCAACCTCCTGGCTTCACTGCCAGGAATATAAATCAACATTAAAGATGATTTTCAAATGAAATAGCAAGTTAAACATTTGTACAAACACATCATCAAATAGAGGTTATACTGCCTCTTTTTAAACCTCTTGCCTGCTGGCAAAAAGGAAACTGTTCCAGTGACATTTTCTCTGCTCTGCTGTGACAAGGGCTGCATAAATATAGACACCGTGGATTAGAATAGACTTCAGCAATCTTCGGCTTCCTTTCTAGCAGCCTCTTCTGCAGGCAGTTTTCCATAGCTATGGGTGAAAACCAGGGAGGCTGAAACTGGTGCGTATGGCAAGGTGGTGACAGCGTGGCACGCCCCTCATGGCTGCAGTCATAGCTAACCTTGGGGACAAGGCATCCTGGCTGGAGGAAAGGAGGGAGAGTCAGGATTTCTAACCATGACTGTGATACAGATTTGCTGTGTGGGCTAGGATAAGTCGTGTACTTTGGGATCTTCGGTGGCATGTGCAATGCAAATGCACATTTTTCCTTCAACTTTGCCTAAAGAAAGCAAGGAGTGTGATGAACTGTAATGCCAGCCTAGATAATTCTGGTGCTTGCTGAGAGAGAAGTCACTTATGTCTCCAGTGGAGAAGCTGCTGGTGCCAAACCAATCAGTGTCACTCAGAATCAAACATAGGGTGGGTTTTAATTCAGCTAGAAAAACAACAATTTGTCACGTTGTACCCTAACTTATTCTTTCCATTTTTATGCTTTACATTCTAGGCTGAGCCCTCTTTTACCTCCAGGAAGTGAGGAGATGGCTGCTCCTTGCCAAGACAGTGCGGTCAGGTTGCTGGCACACACTGGGCAGGCAAAGGCGCTTGTGCCGAAGGTTGGCAGGAGTGATGCTTCTTCAAGTGCGTGTGGCACTTCAAATCAGTCATCACTTGAGAAAGTCACAGGAAAGGAGAGCGGGGCAGCAGATGAGATGTTTGCAAGGTAAATATCCTCTTGGCACTCTGTTTTCTACATGAGTTACTGTCAATTAACACATACAGAACCCAGTGCTGGAAACAAGAGAATAACACACTAAAGCCTGGGAAAAGCTCCACGTGTCCTTCCTGGTTTCCCACAAAAAAACAGGCAAACAGCTAACTAAGCCAAAAATGCACACAGCTCGGTGGACGTAGTTTTAAAACAGCCAGGCTGTTTTCTCCTCTCCCCTTGCTTTCCCTTTCTCATCGTGTTACAACTTAGTAGAGTTCGTGCTGTCCACAGTGTTAAACAAACACTCACGGGCACATCACTCATCCCACATAGCAGGTGGATTTTTACATTCTTTCTGCATATCTGAATCCATTATCCCAAGAGGGCTCAGAAGAAAGTGGGCATTAGCTTAATGCAGCTCTGAAAGAGGTACTGTCCAGGTCAGGAGAGCAGGAATGATGGAAGGAGCTAAATCACTTTGAGCCAGTGACCAAATCCATTTCAGCTGCTGGCCTGTTTGAAGTGAGCTGGTGATGGCCTTTAGCCCAGTTCATAGGGTGTCCATGGCACGGTGTCAATGTATTTGTTGGCAGCCTTGTTAGAAAAGGCAGAAAAGCAATGGGCTTGGATGGTTCCCTTCTCACCTCCGGTGCTTAGTTCTCTTCGATCAGATATGGGGAACTTTGGTGGTGTAGGTTAGGGCATGGCTCCATTCTCAGAGCTTTACCTGTTCCCTGCTTATTCCCTTCCAAAGCTCCTGTCTCCGGCTCTGTTCTCAGCGCTCCTTTCTCCAGCACTGGCGTCATTCATATGTAAAGGGGGAGGAACAAAGACAGCACTCACCTGTTTTCTTGTGTGATTTTTCAATACTCGTTTCCCAATCCAAACGTCCAAAGTAACAACATCCTTTCAAACCGCCCCCTCTTGAAATGCCACAGTAGTCAAACAGCTGCAAATCAAAACACCTTGTAAACAAGTGACTGCAATCCCGTGGGATGCCTGAGGGCTTGGGCACGTCTCAGAGTGATTATAGTTCCTGCTATACAAATTGGAGTCCATGTAGCGCACTTTGTGCCAACTCTGAGCTCTTGCCTTTTATTTTTAGTCCTGTTTGTCGAGGGGTTCTCATGGTAAAAAGAATGACGTTCGGCATCAGTGACACACAGATAAAATTAGATGGTAGCCGGAAGTGATAGTACAACTAATCCTCCCCACTGACACTTTTTCCCCAGCATTTGGGATCCTGTGGGTCTCAAGGACAGCTTTTCTCTGGGTGAATATCACTTCCCATCAGCAGGCAGCTGAAAAATTGGACTTGCATGGGACATATGTGCAAAAAAATGAGTGTCATTGTCATTGCTTATGCCAACAGCTGGGACCATATGGGACACTAAAGGCAGCATTGTCTACATGTGTAAAACTGATTGAAAGTTGTTTTTAGCAAGCTTCTAAACCTTCTTCCATTTTGGGGCAACAAAACAAGGCTTTTGCCTTCTATGCATGGACTTCTGTACACAGAGCAGCTTAAGTCATCTGCAGGGCTCAGTCCTAAGACTTTTTAGTCCCGCAGAAGTAAGTCACCCACGCTGATACTGAAGACATTATTCCTTTCTTTGGAAGAAGCTGCCTGGGGGAGGATGGGGTAGAAGGTGCGTTAGATTTCATCTCTAAAGCAGATATCTCAGGAGAACAGGAGCAGTTGTCATTTGTTTTGGCTTGTCCCCACTCTCCCCCTCAACCCCCCTAAAATCTGGATTGCTTTCATTTTTGCTACAGTGTAAAACATGAATATAAGGAGCTAGCTGGTCAGCAAATGCTCTCTATTGCTGAGAAACATGGAATCCAACCAGGCAGCGTACTGAGTGCACTATCAAAGGAAGGGGGGATTGGTTGCCATGTAGCATAAAGGGATTTAGCTGTGGTACTGTGGCAAAGAAAGAGTGTATCAAAATCAAAGCTGTGAACCTGTAAGGTCAGTTATCTTTAACCAGAGTAAATAAAGGAAAAGGGAGAGAATAATTATGTCAGAATAAATATGAGAACATGGTGTGACACAGATAGGGGATGGAATTTTTTCCTCCTATTGGAGAACAGCTCAAGTGCTTGGACATGGTTCATTTTATGTCAAAAATCTACTATGGAATAATTGGTGTATCACTCCCATCACTTCCTGGCAAGGGGATATCTTCAACTTTAAGCCGGAGTGATCACCTCCAAAGGAAAATAAAATAAGCAGGTTCAACAGTGGCAAGTGGATGTGGTCCTGTCCATTTAATAATAATTATAATAATAAGAAGAATATGATAATAATAATAATAATTCTCTAGAGAACCAGAAGGGAGGAAAAAGGATGTTTCTGCATCCCATGGCATCCCTAAAGATTTTCTCACTTGGAAGAAGGTCATAGGGTTCAAAGCTGTTTCTCAAGTGCTGCTGTATAGCATTGCCTTGATGTCATGCATCATTATAAACAAGCTATTACTCCATTCAGTGTTTTGGGAAATGATGGGGCTGTAACAATACACCCACAGCAGTTCCCTCCCTTATCCCGGCAGGCTCTTTAGTGAGCTGCTTATGAGCTGTACCTCAGTAACTGATGGCTGGCTGGCTGGCTGTGTCTGGTAATAGCGTGTCTCTGGGGAATTTGGAGCAGGCATATTGATGGATTTTATGAAGGGCGGGGAGCTGGGAAGGAGGAGCAGGACATAAATTTGCGGTGTCATGTGCTTTGATGGCTGCTTGATCTGAGAACACCAGGCTTAGAAAGCCCCAGGGCTTCGTCACTGCAAGCACTGAATGCATCATCGCTCTTTTTTTCTATGCATTTCTGCTTCTGAAGCCAGTCAGTCATTTGCACCTGATGGGACAGCAGAAAAACAGTGTTAAGCAGGGCAGTGTTCCATTCATTTCTGTCTGCCCAGCTCAGGTTTGAGCTAGACCTGGGATGAAAACTGAAAATAGGAACCATCACAAAGGGACAGGTACTAGAAATGAGGCTCGGCAGGAGCGTGTGTAGACATCTGTTTGAAGTCTTGGACTCTTGCATAACTGTCTCTGGCTAGTTCCCTAAATGTTTTTTCATCTGCTGTAGTCTCCCTAGACCCATTTCACTTAAACACATACAAGCAATTTTTAAGTCCTGATGACGCACAATGTGGATGCTGTGACCTTTGCATAGTCTGCAAAAACATTGTCTTTCCTCTTTCTGTTTCATAAGCACTGTCCATCTGGCCTTGCCCCGTCACATTCCCAGATATGAAGAAACAGTCTCCCTCCTGTAAAGGGGTGGCAGTCCATTAGGTTAACAAGATAAGGACTGTAACAGCATTCACAGGTGGCCTGTTGTAAGGGACCTGTTGATCCATGAAGGTATATGTACACTCCAGTCACCTTTTAGCCCGCATTAAACTCTTCAGTGCTGTCATACTGCTAGATCAAATCAATTAAAGTTAGCTCTAGCTAGCTGGCTGGAAATATTCCTTGTCTGACAAAGAACAACCTATTTTCCCATGCCATTAGATAGACCAAGATATTCCTGAACTTCCCTCAAAACAAAGCTAGACTGAATCACATATTTTCACCAGGAGTTATCCTACCTGAAAGAACCAGAAAAAAACATTCACCATCCTTTTTCTCACAAGTCTTACAACACAGGCTCTAACCCCATTTCAGGAAATATTGCTCTTCCTAACTGTGAAGATCAGTAAGAAACTAATTGTTATTCCCAAAAGGTCCTATGGCTCTACTCCAGTTCTTTAAGGGTGCCTTGCTATTTAGCCTAACCTCAGTGAGTATCCAAGGGGCATAGCTGCATAAGAATCATATATGTAAACATGACGAAGATGTGATCCATAGCACCTGACCTTAGATAAGTTCCTGCCCAAATGTTCTGCTTTCTCACGTGACTCAGTCCATTCTCCAGATGAAGTGGGAGAAGACTGGTGGGTTGATATTCCCGGCCCTGCCCTGCACTAGCTTCTGATGACCTAGTTCTGGGTAACAAGGTCTCACCACTTCCTCAGTACAAAAACACTCTTGCATCATTTTGAAATGGCGATACTCCCACTGAAGAGTGTACATAATCCAGTACTGGCTGTAGTGACCTCATGCTTGTATATAAAATGGTGGTCAGGACATCTCATGCTAGCACTAAACCAGAATGATTTAGTGGAAAGGGATTAAACTTGTTTTTAAAGTGTCTGCAGAGCCAAATCAGTTCCAAGGGTTTTCTGAGCTGCTGAACAACCAGAGGCAGTCATTGCACTTCTCTGTTACCAGTTGCAGCCTTTTAACTCTTCTAGGTAGGGACTGTCTTCTACTGTGTATCGGTACAGCCACTAGTTTTGTAGAGTGCCAACCCATCTGATCCTCTGCACCATGGTGTTGGGAAGGCTTCACTTGCAGGACAGTCAGCAGGACACATCTCCAGCTCCCCTCCTGTCTGCAATACCTGTGGGTGAAATATGGGCAGATGCCTTCGAGTTAGACGTACATCTGACGCCAACTGCATCTGGCAACAGCTCTGGCACTGCAGAGCACTGCCCCAGGATTTCTAGTTATTTATAATTCAGCATCAGATTGGACCCAGTTGCTCCTGGTTAGAGATCTTTTTGCAATAACAAATTAAGATTACATGGAGAGCTTAAAAAAGAATTTCACCCCTCCAGGGCTAAATTACTTCCAGTTATATACAACTGTCATATCTTTAAAGGGCAAACCCGGAAAGCTAACACAGAAAAATATAACTCTACAACTGAGATTATCTGCCTGCCCTCTCTAGGCAATCACATCTCATATCTATAATGTCTTTCATAGCAAAAAAACAAAATTCAAGCTAAGTGGATGGAAGATTTATGTACAGAGTAGGAAACAACAGCTTGGGAGGAGGTGTATTTGAATGCTTGAGCCAGTTACAAAGACAAACCTCAAACACCATACGACTGCTTTTACATAGCATCTCACTCATGTCTGGTAAAATCACTCCATGCTCACCCAGACTTTGCAAACTACTAGTCACCAACTGAGAAAGGCATGGTGACGTACATGTTATGGTAGCATCCAGCACTGGCAAACCATCCGCTTCCATATGTAGCTCAGGATCCATTCCAGACGTTTTAGAACTGATGTATTTTTCATGAAATAATAATTGGAAAGCAAGGAGAGCAAAACCCCTTTGTACCAACTTACCTGTCCGACGGGAGGTCTCATGCTGATCAACTCGCCTTTAGGGAATTTAATTGGGAACAGAGTTAAACGGGAACGTGAAGAGGTCACACCTTCTCTGCCCTTTTGGTGAATATTCCCAGTCATTTGATGAGAGAGCAGTCATGCTGCACATCGTGGCTGTACTCAGCCCTGATTATATACCTGGATTAATAACTGAAGCACTTAACCCCAGGGGCAAATGGATTTCCCTGAAGAACAGGGAGTAGAGAGGGGGAAGCTCAACGTGCCTAATGTCAAGATGTGGGGCTGCTCATGGACCTTTTTTGAAAGTCTTCCTGCAAAGAACATATTGCTCTCCTCAGAAGCCTGTGCGACCCAGGCTTTATTGTCAGTTTTCCTCTTATCCCCTTTTCAGTGGTGGCACGGGAGAAAAGGGGAAGGGGAGAAAGGAAAGGTGAGGAAAAAAGTAAACATTTTTCACTGTCTTTTTTTTTAATTATTTTATTTTTAAAAATCAAGTAAATTACATAGAAAAGTCTATGGGTTTCAGTGGGTTTCATGTTTTCATCCCAGTGGACAATTTCCTTTTTTTATTTATTTATTGGTTTGGAGTTTTTTTTCATTTTCCCTGTGGAAAACATGCCCTGTTGAGGCTTTTTTGGTGATTCCTTTTCCCCTCTTTTTATGTGAAGTCAGGACCCAGCACTGCATTGTCTTCAGAAAGCAGCACACTGAGACTGGTACCTTGACAAGAATCCGAACCCATTCTTCAGCCACAGTACTATCTTACGTCCCCAGCTGCTATAAATGCTTGGGTGGCTCTTCCCCAGGACTGGGCTCTACGTGGTGCCTCCCAGGAATGATATGCGAAAAGACTGTCAGAGCAAAGAGCAAAGGTCTCCTTCACTGAGAGAGTTAAAAAGGCACTGCCTGCTTATGTCTCCCTGCAGTTGGCTTCCCTCTTCCCATCGAATCTCCTGGTGTTAGGCAGCACTGATATCATGAGCTGTCAGACGCTCTGTAAGAGCCTAGATGATGCTCCTGGGTGCACACTCCTGCAATGCTGCTGTGACCAAATTCTGCCAGCGAGTCCTCGAAGGTCCTGATTTTGGTCCTGCATGGAGATGCTCAGATACAGCAGTGATGAGTTCCTCTTACAAGGAGCTGAATGATTCCTTGGTTAAACACACTCAGCTGTAAGTGGCAGTGACAGCAACAGCAGCTTGGTCAGTGGCCCTTCCTGTGTGCCAGGCTGTATGGACAGTATGCCTTTACGTATCCAAGGGCTTTGGTAATACCAGAGTAAGCTTAGAAATAGAGCATTCATGTCTCCCTACTGCATATGTTCATATCAGATGCAGCTATACCCCTTTCAATAAAATCCCAGGATTTAGAGAGGCTGAATTGCTGTAGGCCTCCTGGGTTCACTCACTCAGATGCAATTTATCATTTAACCTTTTTAAGCAAATCTACGAGTTGCCAATCTTGGCTTCATTTTCTCATTCTTGGAACTCCTGAGCAGAAAGGTCAAACAGTGTGAAATGCAACAAAGAGCAAAGGCCCTTTGATCAATTCTGATTTTTTTTTACCAAGAAAAGGAAGAGCTGTGATTGGCAATGGAGGGGTGTGTAATCTTCCATAACTCTGCTGCAGTCTCCACTTAACAGGAGGATGGAGTAGCTGCCTGCTCTGCCGCTGTGTTCATTGCCTTGCTTCTTGTGAGGTTGCTCCTGTTTCAGAAGGAGCCTGTAACTCATTGACTGATCGACAGGAGTTAGGTAAGAGTAGCTGAGGTTCTTGAGCAGAATGATGGATTTTCCACTCTGACTGCGGCTCTCCAGAAATCCTGGTCAGTGGGGCAGCACACACAGACAGACCGTCTTCCACTGCATTTGCAGCCAGGACTCCAGCCACTGTGGAAATGTGCAATTGACTCATATACATGGCTCAGAGTTGAGTTGTCACTAAGGAAATGCTGCATCTCCTCAGCGTCTGACTCTCCCACAGGGAATGACACCTATTCCCAGTCAGGCTGAACGATACAGTCCTGGCAGTGGGTAGGTACCTGCAGCTGAACTGTTTTGAAAATCTAAACTGAAGTTCCCAAAACAAAGTGGTAGCCACCAAGGCCTGGACCTTGAGCTGTATGGCTTTCTTCTAAGTTCATTGGCATCCTTGAGAGGTTTCCCACTGATTCCAGTGAGTTTTGTGGAGGGAGTTTCAGCTAAAACAAAGCATTAAGGTGTTGGGCTGATGTCTTAACCTCATCCTGTCGAACCTTAGATACTTAAAGTTTCATCAACTGCTATAGCCATTTCAGAGAGCAGATGGAATCCTATCTCTTTCCATTAGCAGCAATTGGCATGAGATCTACAGTTTAGGTCTTTTAGTTAAGTGCATTACAATAGGCAGTCCTTCTGTGTGGTCTCAAGCAGTTAATTTTCTCTGTACCTCTTGGTACCTCTGAGATAAGGACAGTTACATTTCCCTGTTTGTACTGCTTGACAGCTCTAAGATAAAGACAGTTTTATCTCTAAGAAATTTGGAGGTCTTTGGAAGGAAAGCTTTATAAAAGTACAAGGAATTATTACACTTAGGCAAAGCAAACCCACTGTCAAAGGAATCCACACACATGGACTTCTGTCTACACCACTCCCTTTCTTCTCTTCCATTACCACACTACCAACTGTTATTTCTTGAGCATCCTAACCACTGTAGATTCATATTTATTTCAGCTCAACTAGTGTTAGTCTAGAGGCTACGAGCTTTCTGCAAGATTGGTTTCAAGCAGATACACAAAGAAAGGCAGCTGAGCAGTGGGCCTGTTTCCCTCCTGGCAGCTTTTGTTATGATTTTAGAGGTGAAATCTGCTGATGGAGTGGAGGCTGAACTGATTTGCTGAACTGCCTTTTTCACCGATACGAAAACCTCCTGTCTTAAAAGGAATCAGACCAAACCCTTATGGCATTATCCCATGATCCAAAGAGTGACTTTGCATTTGGCCACAGTAAGAGTGGCTTTTTTTTCCTTTAAGCTACATGGAACTGGGAATGGTTCAGGCAGTGGCTCTCTTTATTCAACGAATGATACAGTCATGAGTGAAGGAACTACTGATTTCCTGTGAATTACCAGATCAAGCAGCCTTGTCTAATCCTTGTTCTAGCCTTTCAAGTTAGGACACTTTTAATTTTTTTAGTTCTCTGCCAAAATCTATTTTTAAAGTTGTTATTGCACTAGCTGCCAGATAGGAGGATGCAAGTGCCTCCCTCCATTTGTCTAAGGGAATGAGTAGGATCACACACAAACAGGCTTGATCTCCCAGATGAGGCTCCTAGAGCACTGTGCAATCATTAGTGAGTTAAACCTCACAAATCCTTCCTGAGTTAGTGCTAAGTTGCTTTCACTGGGGGAAGGCAAAGGGAAAGAGGCACTGCAAGGGGCAAAAGACATATGCATAGAGGATTTTGCTCCCTGAAGAACAAAGGGAGAGAAGGTGTGTCTTGTCAACAGTGATTTCCTCAAGGTGATGTCTTCACTAGGAGTCTTTCCATTGATCTCCTCAGTCACTACAAACATAGCAATTAAATCTTGATGAATAACACTCACAATTGGTGTATCCCTCTGTTCAGCACCTCACCTGCTGCTGCCAGTTCTGAGTTGCTTCAGAGACTGCAAAGTGAGAAGGAGCCAGTGGTATCATGAGTCTGAGCTCCTAAATACCATAGGCTGCAGAATCACACTCACTTTTTCTTGGAAATACAGAGATTTCAGAGAGGGTTTTTTTGCTTTACAAATCGCTGCTGAATGGAGTAATCTATGAGAAGCCTTACTTAAACTGCTTAATGACTCTCACTTCTGAAAAAGCATGGGTTCTTTTCTAGACAGTATTTGTCCAATTTCAGTTCTCTGCCATTGTTTTATCTATTTGTCTGCCAGTTTGAACAACCCTCCTTCGTCAGACCTCTGCTTTTATATTGGCGCTAAGAGGCTGTGATCAGATTAACCCTTCACCTGATCTTTGTTCAAGCGGATTGAGCTCCTGGAGTCTTCCACTGTAAGGCATGGTTTCTAGTCCTTTAATCAGCCCAGTATCTCTTCTCTGTACTTTTTCCAACGTGTTATCATCCTTCTGGAATTATTCACAAGTAACCTTTTCATTAGTCAAGCCGTTCTTCAGATGGTTGAATAATATTTGCCTGATGAATTTACAGTAACCTTCCTATTGGTTGGTTGTATTATTTGTGAGTTGTTAGCACGAACTGCTGCAGTGGTCTCTGCCACAGCTTCACTGGCCACAGAAGACATTTTCTTGTATTGTTAGTCCTTCTGCTGGACAAGCCACTATGCCATCTGCCATTGATCCCAGCCAAGCCACGGTGAGACACCAACGTACTAATGTGTAAAAGTGTTCCCGTGTCTCAGGATGCAAAGAGACATAAAAACCAGCTACTCCTGGGTTAGCTGAGCCCTTCTCCTTGTTTCTTTGCCAGAATCCTTTGGTATGCAAGAAATTCAGAGGGAGAAATAATTGAATGTCAACTGTACTGAACTGTGAAACTCCTGACATGGGTGCATGTCTATCATCCCAAGAAGCTTCTTAAGTGGCTGCTTCAACTGATTCTAGTTACCATATCTAGTGCTTCCTAACCTATCAATCCCAGCGATTTGTCTCAATGGCGAGGCTGCATGGTAAGTGATTGACAGACCGGGCTACTTGTGAATGAATAGAAGGCTGGTGTGGCTTCTGGGCAAAGATTCAACACTATGGAAAGCTATCCTCTCTTGAGAATGTCCTCAGTCATTCTCATCTACATTTGAAAGAGGTAGATGCCCTCAAGAAAACAGTTGTCTGTACAACACTTACACAAATTGTAGTTCAGTAGAGTATCAAGTCCCTTCTTAATTACAAATTAACCTGACTCCCTTCTCCCATGTCTTGCTGTGATTTGCTACAGTGAAACAAGCTGTGGAACTTCTCCTTTAGCTTTTCCTTAGAAAGCCACTTGTTCAATTTCATGTTCTAGGCTTCAGCTGAACTCTCCTTTCTTGCCAATGCATGTTTCCATTGAACACACAGCTTGGTGAAGAATTAGCCCCTTCCCTATTGTGCAGCTTCCCCTAACCCTGCTTCAACCAGATAGGCAGTTGTTGTGTTTGCTCTTGGCCTTTCTGAAGCCATTGAGGTAGTATAACCTAAATTGTCTTCCCTGTTAGGTGAGACTCGAATCCCACCAACCTCTCTCTCCCTCCAAGTGAAAAATCAGTGTGATGGGAAGGCTCGCGTCCTTGAGTCTCACTCTCTCTGCAGTTTTGGATCCTTGCAAGCAGCTCTTGGTACCAACAGCATCATAAAACAGGAGCCTCTTTCTGCTACTTTTAGCTAGAAGTTCAGAAAGCCACAGCTACCTCCAGGCTTTGATCTTGAGCCAAAGCCAAAGCCTAAGCCAACCTCCTGTGGTCGCCAGACCTTTTAGTTTTGCTTTGACAGACACAAGTGCTCTTCTCTGTGTTTTCCCTCTTCTCTCTGTTCTCTCTTTTTACCACCACCCTCCCCAGACCTCAGCTGAGTTTGCAACCTTAGAAGGGTTGCATCTACCTCTTTCACATTCTTACTTCTCCTGTGGGAGAAGGTGTATATGAAATTCTACTTCCCAGGTCACCAAGACAGTGCTGGACCAAGGGACATGGGTAGCCAGAGGCTAGGTGATTTGGCCCCAAATGTTAAGTTAGTGGCTTTCCTGCCATTGTTTTCTTCAGTCTGCCTCCCTGCAGGAGGCGATGCACGCTCTGTACTGGTGGCTAAAAATGCCCCCGAGGGAAAGGGAAGGGCCACAGCAAACATCTGGGACCAAAGAAGTGATTTGTTAACCACGTGTAACCACAAATGGAGCTTTGAGGGAGGGGACTGCAAATAGCAAACTATTTCCAGATGTTTAGTCCATTCAAACATGCCACCTACTGGACCTGAGCTTGGAGACTTGGTAGAGATGGGGCAGATGGCGCTGGAGAGACAGAGAGGATGAGCCTCCATATTCCCCAAGGATTTGTTGTAAAAGATGGACCCTCCCTCCCCTCTTCTGGTTTCTGTACTTTATGATCAGTGTCCTCAACTCTACCCTGCAGAAAGCTTTCCTATAGCCAAAAGCTGAAGGCAGCAACACAGAGGGCATGCAGGATTGCCCCAGAAGCTCTGTGGGAATAGTGTTTCTTGTACTGCTTTGCAAAAAGAAAATACATCAGAGCAGAAAAAGTACAGGGTTTTTAATGCGGAAATCTTGAGTGTGCTTCTCCTCTGCCAGAGCCTGTTTCATGTGATGCTGAGCAAGTATGGCACAGTTACACACGTCCCCTAGTTTGGGATGCTCTAGTTTCAGATGTAATGTCCTGTGGTTAAAAGGTGCTGAGCAATCTTCAGTCATTAGTTTCAAAATATTGGATGGTCAGCACTTGTGGAGCTCTTCATGTCTCTGTTTCTTGGCCTCTGAAGAAACCCTGGAAGTGATGACAGAGAGGATGGTGAGCCATTTGCCCTGGGCAGAGAAGGTAGAGAAGTCTGTGACTCATTACCTTCTTACATATCCCAAGGTAGTGCAAGTCACTGCTCGTGAGCTGTAAGCCCTTAGGAACTTTGTGTGCTCTGGACCTGAGGGAACTGAAGAAGGCAGAACTGAGGGGCACAGCTGAAGTGCTGCCTGGAACTTGCCTGTGTCTCAGAGGTTTTTCAGCTCTCTGAAGTGGTTCATAGGGAAAGGAAATAGAAAGGAAAGAGAAACCAACCTGATAGAGGGGCAGGTAAATGTTCTTTCATTACCTCTTAAGTGCCAACAAGGGCAAAGCATTATCATTACAAAACCAGCTGCCATTTGTCTAAATCTTCCCCTAACATTTCTGGCAGGTCACTTTGGTCATTTATATCCCAGTTCTTCCCTAAAGCTTTGCCACAGGGGGAGGAGTTCAAGTACCTGGCAGCTGGAACCATGCCCCTGCTAAGCCACCTAAAGACTGACATTCCAGGCCTCCCCTCATGGGGAAGAGCCTTGGTCCCCTAACTGAGCTGCAGCATCCTGACTACAAAGCCTGTCAGATTTCATTGTTAACAAGTGAGGAAATAAATTGGCTCTCATTATTCTATGAAGAGCTTAGATGGATTTTTACAGGAAAGAAGCTTTGTCTGGAGATTGTAAGAGAAAACTCTGAGCCAGGATTCCCAGGTTTTATTTCTGGTTTGGCCCTTCACTCACTGAGCAGCCCTGAGTGAATCTTATGTCTTGTTCTCCCCCATCTGTAAAAAGGGGTGATGATATCAAACTTCCTGGCATGAGTGTTTCTAGGCTTAATTAATTAACAGCAGTGAAGCAATCTGAGTTTTCAGTCCGAAGATGCCATAATAATAATCAAAGAAATATTTCTAGCTGCTTTGGGTTTTGGTCTTCTCATTCTTTTTCATGTAAAGATGACAGCCCTCAACAGGAGAAGAGAGTTCTCAGTTTACTGGGCAGTAAGGAAAACTGGTGTGCAAGTGGGTCATAAATTCACTGAAATTGCGTTCCTTGTCAGGCTGTGAAGAACAGACTTTTGCTCAACTATTTGTTAGTCTAAAACTGTCAGTGCATTGTTTTATACAAACAAATCTTTTTGCAGATGATTCATTGTGACTTTTGATTGAGTAGTTTCTACTCATGCAGAGTAGTTGGCCAATCATCTCACATGGTACTGTGTTTGCTCCTTAAGTGGATAACACTCAGGCTCCCAAATACCTTTCAAAACCATACATCACAGAATTGCTCAAGTTAGAAACAACTTTAGGAGGTCTCTAGTTTCACCTCTTATTCAAAGAATCATCGAATAGAATCATAGAATAGTTAGGGTTGGAAAGGACCTTAAGATCTTCCAGTTCCAACCCCCCTGCCATGGGCAGGGACACCTCACACTAAACCATGTCACCCAAGGCTCTGTCCAATCTGGCCTTGAACACCGCCAGGGATGGAGCATTCACAACCTCCCTGGGCAACACATCCCAGTGCCTCACCACCCTCACAGTAAAGAATTTCCTCCTTATATCCAATCTAAACTTCCCCTGTTTAAGTTTTAACCCATTACTCCTTGTCCTGTCACTACAGTCCCTAATGAAGAGTCCATCCCCAGCATCCCTATAGCCCCCCTTCAGATACTGGAAGGCTGCTATGAGGTCTCCACACAGCCTTCTCTTCTCCAGGCTGAACAGGAAGGAGAAAGTCAGCTATAAGACAAGAACAATACTTGACTGTCTTCATGGTGAAAATGCTTTTCCTTATTGCCAGCCTGAACGTCTTTATGTCCTTTGTCTCTTGTCCTCCCACTATGCACTATCACGAGGAGCCTGGCTCTATCTTCATGATAACCTCCATGTAGGAGCTGTCAGGCCATTGTTTGTCCCCTACAAAACCATTTGTCTTCCAGACCAAACCAGCCCAGTTGTCCCTCAGCCTCTCCTCTCAGGACTCAGGCCCCCAGCCATCTTGGTGGTGTCTGCTGAACTTGGTCCCATGTGTCAATGTTTTTCTTGCACTGGGAGTCAAAACTGGGTTCAGTTTCGCAGTTGCCATCTGAGTACCTAGGGAAAGGGGATAAACACACCCGTCAATCTGTCGACCTACTGGCTGTGACTCTGTTAATACAGCCCAGAGTGCCTTTGGCTTGCTTTCTTACTGGATACTCAAACCATTTTTGCAGAGCTGCTTCTCTGCCCATCAGTTTCAGCCTATACTGCTGCAGGGGCTCTTCCTTCCCATGTATCCTTGGTGAATTTCATAAGGTTCCTATCAGTCCATTCTTCCAGCCTGCCCAGGGTCCTCTGAATGGCAACCCTGCACTCAAGCATATCGACTGCCCCCTACTACTTTGATGTTGTCTCCAAACTTGATGAACAAGCACTCCATTAAATCATCCAGGCAACTGCTAAAGATTTTTAAATGGGACAGGGCCCAGGATAGACCCCTGCAGTACCCCATTTGTTGCCAGCCTGCATGTAGAGCACAACACACATCCACTCCTCTCTGAGCCTGACCATCTAAACCAGTTTTTTACCTTCTGCTAGTCCATCCATCCAGACCATAACATCCTAACTGGAATGCACGAATATTGTGGTAGATAGTGTTAAGCCTTGCTAAAGTCATGGTAAAATGCCTGCCAAGAAATCCTGTGTGAATAACAGCTACGTATTTTGTATTTACTTGTATGTGTGTGTATGTGCATGTGCTTTTGAAAACAGACTGGGAACTACCATGCAGTCACAGACTAAAAGCCAGTCAGCGTGGCATTGAAGTGCATTTGGGTCTTAGAGTTTGATTTCTTGAACATGCGCTCTGTTGTTTTCCGTTTTACCTTTGACCAGGATTTCTTAAAGCAACCATCTTTGTCCTTACATCCAGCTCCAGTCGTGTGTCAAATGGGTCTCTGCATTTGAATGATGGAGCTACTTCCAGCCATAAGTCATTCGCTAAAGATTTTCCTTCCCTTAACTTCAAAAAGAGTTCTAATCTTTCTGACCTCTGCTTTCCATAGTAATGTCAAACATGTGGGCTATAGGAGATATGGACCACCAATAAAATCATGGGAAGCTCATGGACTGAGAATGGATGTGAGTGAGACACTCCAGAAGAACAGGACTGGCTCCATGCCTGGCCTGCATAGGTTTGTCAACATAAGCAGTACGGTTCTCAGGCACCCTCCACTCTGTGTATCTTTAGGCTCTAAATTTAAACCAGCTCTCCAGCTTCAACCATCACATTGTTGCTACTGATGTCCAACTCTGTCCTCTGCCTGTTGTGTCATCTCCTGTCATTTGGAGATGTAGTGCAGAAAGTTTTGCCTGGCAACTGGGAAATAGAAGCTCTGTGTGCTCCCCATCATCTCTTCTTGGTAGCAACATATTACTTTTCGAATGAAGTTAAGAACATGCTCTGAAAGCTTCTGGGTAGAGAGTGGGGCCACACATGGAGGAAGGGGAGATTGTTGGCCATTTTATAACTGGGTTCGGGAGCTCACTCCCTCTCAAAGCCTTTAGGAATTGAAGGAGGATGGTGCCTAAGTGAGCTGCTCTGCTGCTTAATTGGAGCCATCCTCCACAGTACTTCAGTGGGTGCTACTGAACTCGGGTGCAGCCACACTCGCTGTTGTTCATAATGGACAACATAATACCTCAACATGCCATATTGAAGTGTGTACTGACCTCTGCCTAGCTGGGTAGAGGAGACTTTCTCAGTGTTAGAGATCTCCCATCCAGGTACTGACTGGCTAAAATAGCTATACACAAAGGCTGGTGACAGAGCAGCCAGGACTGGTGCTAGAAGGCAAGCCTCCCCCCTCTTCACAGTACGTGCATCTCCAAACTCCCATGTTTGGGCAATCCCTATAGCTTCCCCTCCTTAAACAGTGTTAGCTATGTAATGACAGCCAGCAGACAGCTTAGAGGCAAAGGTTGTCTCAGACTGGCCTGTCAGCTCCTGCCTGAAGCCCATTGTGTGTGTCCTAGAGGTGCATTGATCCAGGGATCAGGCAGCACTACAGCAATGAGGTAAAGCACATGAAAACTAACACGTTAGTGTTGATGTCTGACACAGCCATGCAGCTTGGGTGAGTTTGTTTGCAGCTGATCTCCCCCCCAAAGTGCACCAAGGACCTTTTAAACATGCAGCTACCTCATCCCAACAGTACTCATGTGAACACTGTGGTAATTACTATTTCCATGTGCCAAGAGGTGCAGTAACAAGCCTAAGGCAGTTCATTTGGCTGTGGCAAAGCCCAGTCTTATGGTTCCTGGACCCCTGAATTTTCTGTATGCTTAAGGACAGAAATCCTTCCTTTACCAATTCCATGACGTGGCACTTGGTGACAATCAGGCACTTGCCTGAATGGTTTAATGAGCCCTCAAAAACTTCCTGTTGGATTTTCCCACCTTGTTTTCTGTCAGGCAGAAAATCCAACCCCTTGTGATGGTTTTAGCTGTGACTGTAGGTACTGCAGGCTGGGTTTCTTGTGCTGGAAATATTTACCAAAATTGGTAAATGATTTACCAGCAGAATAGAATTGAGGTGATGTCATTGTGCAGCCTTCATACCCATGCAGAAATGTATTTGCATGACGTAGTCCTTGTCTTGAACTGTCAGATCCTCCTTCCCTTCCAGGGCAGCCTCTGCACCACCAAGTCTCAGTGTCAGAGTCCATTTTGCCACCAGCTGCTGCTGTTTCCCTGTGTGCAGGGAAGGCTCCTGCTCTTTACATGCTGGGAACTGCAAATGCACTTTGCTACTGCTGTGAAAGGAACACTGAATACGTCCTGGACACCGCGCAGTGCCAGTCGGGAAGTTCTGGAAGACCACAGGTGCCTACCACAGGCTGCAGGTACCGGCAGGTCTTGCCTGAGATGTGTGGCCCACAGCTCATGTGAGAAGAGCCCCTTTGCCCCTGCTGTCTGCAGCGTGTAACCCACAGCCCAGGGGGTGTTGCCATGGACACACTGTTCACCCTGGGCCCCCGAATCCTCATCATTTCACTGAAAATCATATGATGCAACCAGCAGAGACGGGGGGGTTGCAGGCACCCACCGCACAGATACACATGCTCCCGCAACCGTCCTCTTTGTGCCATGGTTTCAGTACTGAAGCCTGCTTGTAAGGCGCAGTGGCGTGACAGCCAGCGGGGATGGTTACAAACGTGGCTTTCTCCAGCTCTGCTTAACAAGACCTCCTCCTGCTGCTTGGAACAATGTGTTTTTACCACAACACGACATCTAGTTAAAAAAGAAAGCCGAGCACAATCCACCCAAACTTCAAAACTTCCCCCTTCCCTTCAACCACAGATTTTTCTCGTCAGGTTCAAATTATTTGCCAATGAGTGCTGGAAAAAGCCGTTGCTCTGGTTTGGCCTGTGTTTATTTGCCGCCCCAAATCAACAGAAGGTATTTCTGGGAAGTGAACATGAGGGGCTGCAAGAAAACGGCATTGGCCTGCAGTGAAATTAAGGCTAGCTTCTTTGAGAGCTGGGCCGCGGTGATGGTGATTTTATACAGATCAACTGTGGCTCCTCTTTCCGGGCTGATGTGTCCGGGCTGCGTGCTGGTGAACTGAGAGCAAAATCCCAGAGGCCACAGGCAGTGTTACGCAGCCTTGGTGAGCAGAATGGCTGGGTCATCTCTCCACGTGCCAGCCCATAGGTGAAGTGCGCTGGGAGGACAGCAAGGCAGATGCTTGGTGCTTGTGCTTGCTCTTACTATTGATCTTGAAGGAGTCTGCTACATGTTTGCAAGGGAGCCAGGTAGTGGATGGATGTTGCACAGAACTTCAGTCTCCCAGTCTGTCAAGCTTGAAAGTTTTTCCAGCTTTTAATTTTGTCTAGAGTTTCTTTCTTAAGACTCCCCCCTTCTTCAAACAGAGCCTCAACTCTGGCTGGGTCCCAGAGATAGATACCAAATGGCGCTTTTTTCCCTTTCTTTTGCTCTTTCTTCCTTCTCGTGAAGCTGGCAGACTCTCCAAACACACATCCAACCAACGCACAGTGCATTCGAAAACAGGCCATCTGGCTGAGCACTCCTTGAGAATGAGAAGACAAGAAAAACAACCCTCTTGGAGCTGGCAGCCGAAAGGCAGGCAGCCCGTACGTGGACTTGATCTCGTGGTGCAATCCAAGAGCCATCCAATCCAAGGGCATTGCAAAAAAGCTCTTTCCTAATGAGCAGAATACGGCTGTCTCCAGAAGCGGCTCCAAGTCAACAATTTGAGTGGGATGCTGTAACTCTCCTCGCTGCACATGTGCTCATTAATTAAAGCCACTTTGGAAGATGCCCCCGAATCCCCCGCCGGGGCTGCCAGCCTACCCTGCCCAAATCCAGCTCGCTGCTTTGCAGCCCCCTGCAGGGCAGGGACCTGCAGAGCCCCAGGATGGGGACAGGACCATCAGCATCCAGCTCCTGACCGCAGGAATGGACCCATTGCGTCACCCGTGAGCAGCTGCGCAGGCAGTCAAGCACTGGGAGGAAGTTGCGCTCCATTTGCTCTGCTGTCGTTTTGCTCCCCTCTGAGTTTGGTAACAGCCAGAGTGCTCCAGGCACAGAACCACTCCGGGCAGGTCAGCAAGCGACAGGGATGGAAGTGAGCTGAGCAACCCAATATTGCAATTCTTGGCTGTTTTTCTGATGATTAAGGGCTATGTTCCCAAAACGAGGATGGCTGAGGTGAATGCAGAGCTATGAGTGGCCAACAGTAGAGCAGGGAGCTCTCGGTGAAACTGGGAGAAGACAAGTTTAAAACAGATTAAAGAAATTACATCACGTTAAGCAGAGAACTTCTGGAAGCTGCTGGCCCAGCAGGCTACTGAGGCAGACAGCATCAGCAGGCTCAAAGTGGGATCAGACAAATTCGCAGACAACAGGTCTGTAAATGGACACTAAAGGGGACATCTAACCATCTAACCATCTAACATCTCTATCCAACAAAGGCAAATGCTGAGGAAACACAAGGGAGAGGGAAATCTCCAGGTCCAAGTTCTCTCCCTGGGTAGCCTCTCACCTTGCCCCAGTTGGGAGCAGAGTGGTCCATGGGGAGTACCACTGCTCTGGCCCACAAGGGCTGTTCTTCAGTGTTTATTGGCAGATCCAGTCCCTGTGCCAGCCTGATCTGAGGGTCGTATGAACAGATTGTTGCTTCCTTAAATTACCAGAAGGAAGCTAGAATTGGATTTTTCTTGGAAAGCTGGATTTGTGGAACATGTTTCCTGAATGTTAACAGTTCTAAGCCCTACATTAATTTGTTTGCTCTCCCAGTTGTTACATTTCACACAAGGACTGGGTGATTCAATTGACCCTTTGTCTTCTTACTTGGAATCTCCTTGTTTCTGCATCTGCCCCTTTAGGACCGACAGGAGCAAGGACAGCTCAGCCTTTGGCAAGTCATATAGCTACACCCTAGCTATATATGTATGGTTTTCCAATGGCTAGTTACAGCTCTTCATCGCTGGATGTCTACTTTTAGGGTACCTGCTGTGGCTTCTTGCACGCAGTTGTGTTTCCAAGGTGCGGGATGAAATCTCTTGATTTTCTGACTTTATTAACTCAGAAGTAGAGTTCTGCAAGTGAAAAATTGGCTACTTACCTTGAAAAATGATGACAAAGGACAAACAGCACCAATGCAGGTTCTTGGGAGCTCTGTGTTTCTTGTCACTGCATTACCAGAGACATTTAGTGCCTCTTCCTTTTATCAATATGCAACTTAGTTGTCCCCAGCTGATAAAGGTGAGGTCTAAAACTGAGATTTTGCACCATTATTCTTCTAAACCCACTGCTTTACAAGCTTTAATCATGATGGGGAGATGTTCCTAAACAGAAAAGGAAATAAAACACAGAGATTTGCTGGTGCCAAATACGCCTCTTCTTTGGCACTGATTTAATTCAACCACAGGTGGCTAGTTCAGAAAAACCTGGAGGTGACAGTGGGCAGAGACCTGTGCTAAATCTGGACAAAGTGCAGCAGTGCAATTGCTAGATTATAGCAGAGGGAATGTAAAGAGTAACTGCTTCAGTGTGCAAAAAAATGGGGGAAGAGGCACAACAAATTAGAGGGGATCTCTGGGTCATTGAATCTACTCTGCTGTCATATCCCACAGCTGATAAAGAGATATGTTCAAACAGGTTTTATTCCCATTGTTCCTCTTTGGAGGCTATTCTGAACTCTCTTCTGCTGTTGTTTTGAAAGCTTCTGCTAGCTTGCAGCCTGAATTTATGTATGACCAGGGTATGCCCGTTTTCAGATCTTTCCTTTTTTAAACTCTAACCTGCTATTAGCCACATTTAGTAAAAGTTTTGAGGGCAGAACTCATCTCCTACAAATGTGTGTGCTCTGTTATGCTAACACTGTCCCTTTTCTATTTTTAACTTACAGGAAAGCAGTGATGTGCAAAGACGAGATGAAACAGATGTTCCAGGTCTACATTACAATTCAGACAGAAATCTAAATCAGCTGAAGACATCAGAACAAAATGCTCTGTAAGTGTTTCTGTGCTATCAATCAGTCAAGGAATATTTACAAGTAACGTGCCTCGCAGTACATATTTTTTCCTTCACAGTCTTTAATGTGATCTTGTGAAAGGTAGATTCCCTTCAGGAATGTGCTCTGAGGTCTGAGGCAAGTCAGCTGGAGCTCTGGGAGTGCAGTGTCTCCAGAGACCAGGTCCCAAACTTGCTTGAGATGTTTGTGTAAACAGCACTGTTGTCAAAGAAAGAATATCAGGATATATTCTCCTGATACTGGGAATACCAAGAGAGTATCAATTGTGCTGTGGGAGTATCATTTGTGCCTTATATTCCAATAAAATCAATTAAGTTTTCTTCAGGTCGATTCCAAAATTAGATGTAGAGAATGTCCAAACCATCACCAGTGAAAAGGATGCCAGCTGGAACACTTGCCTAGTAAAAACATGGGGCTCGAGAGAGCAGATATTTTCATAGAAGGTGTTCACTGTCCTTCAAATGTGCCCCCTCTCATAAACCCAAAAGCCTTAAAAGCAAAAGAGATTTGATTGTTGGCATTTTGGGGATTGTTCTCCTCCCTTTCCCCCCAGCACTTTCCAATGGAAAATATTCAGGGTTTGGGTTTTCAGCCTTTTGCTAAAATGTCAACATTTTCCAAAGGGTAAAGGAGGGGAAAAGAGAAGAAAAGAAAAACATGTTCTGACCAGCTCCAGTCAGAGCCAAAATGGCTCAGTCCTGGCTCTGGTCAGGGTAGTTATGCTGGAGGGGAGAAAATGGGAGTGTCTTGGTTCCCCGCACAGCCTGGCTGGGCTGAGGGCTGCGTATCACGATCCATTCGCATGAGTCATTCTGGTCGACATTTTGCCAGGGGAGAATGTGTAGTGGCTTTTAAGCCCTTCAGGTCAATATGTTAGCTGCAAGCACTGCCTTACTGCTTGCCGTGGCCACTTCTGTCTACTCTCTGCACGTGTGTGGGATGCACTCAGGTACACTCTGTTCAAGTCCTCCAGTGTTTCCATGACGTCTTTAACACACAGAGATAACAGTAACACCTGGCACCTATCCAGACCTGAGAATTCAGCTCTTCCCCGTTCATAAGAGAAAGGAGAACAATGGTATGTGCCTGTGAACATACATGATTGTCTGGGCTGTCCACCCAGGTGACACTGTCTTGTGCTGTGCAATGGCTGGTATTTAGCCTTTGAAAGCTCCAGCCAGCTATGGACAGGCTGGCCCTAGGTAGGGAGATATGCTGGAAGAGCCAACATAAAGGCTGCTCAACTACTCATGAACGTGCATGTGCTAACCTGCTTCTGGGGGAGCGGAGTGGCTTTATTTCCCCGATACATTGCTGGTTCTCAGCATCCAGAAAGCTGTCGCAGCACTTGGACACCTTCAAGTCTGAAGTAGACAAGGGCCATCTCTGCTCTTCCAAGGTGTCTCCCACCGCTGCACCGGGGGAGCTGGTAGAGTGATGTGTACCCAGACTAGGTCTTTGTCCCCCTCTAGTGACTCGACTGCAAAAGAAGTTTTCCGAGTCCTACTCCCTCCAAGCAAGCTGGTCATTATTTTAGGCCAGGATATTGAATGGTTTCCTTTCTGAAGGCCAGTAGGACACCTGAGCACCACTGGCAGGTCATACGTTTATACACGCTCAAACATTCTCCTTTACCAATGGAAACAGTAATCAGGAGCTTGACTTTCTGCTTCAATGGGCCACGTGTGCCTGCTTTCCTCCTGTGGAGAACACCAGGCACAGGCTTCAGATGACAGCCCATGCCCAGTCCTCCAGGAGAGCCAGCGAGGGCCACCATTGCCAGTGCAAAAGCACGTGCTCCCAAGCTCTTGAAACCAAACACTTGCTGAGTCACAGCCCAGTCACCCTCAGCACTCAGCGAGTCGCGTCAGCCATCTGTCACCAGCACATCCTCCTCACCCCGCCGTGACTCCATGGGGAAAACAGCAGGAGGCAGATTACGTTTGCTGAGGAGCCAGGATCTCGTGCGTCTTGGCTCTGAGTAACCCCCGGCTTGCCTTCTAACCAGTGGTGAAGCCTTGGCTCCTCTTAGCTTGGCCCTTTGTCAGGGAAGAAAGTGACATGCAGGTTCAAACACCGAAAGCTTTGCCTGACTAATGAGTGACTCCAAACAAAGCCAACTCAGGCAAGACATGGATAGCGTTGTGCAAAATGTCCCTCCTACAGGCAGATCATCTACACGGGACTCCGCACTGGTGCTCTTCTCCAGCTAGTGATTAAAGAATAGCACCAAAATAGAGGGTGCCCTGTTTCCTAAGCCTTGTCCCACCTACGGTGTCGGCTAAAGGCTGCAAGAGCAGCCTTGTGGTGTCTCCTGTCCTCATGAAACCCCATGTTTCCCTACATTCAGCCACATCCTAAAGGGCACACAGCCCCAAAGGACGGGATCACTTCCTGCTGTCTGCCCAGGTACGTGAGCCAGCCAGGGGGTGTAAGCAGCTCGGAGTAGGGATTCACACTGGATTTCACAAACCTAGCCCCCCATGCTGCTTACTACAACCTCCCCTGCTACGGTGCCCCAGCCTCCTGTCTCATGCTCTTGAAAGTCTCTTTTCCCCATGAACTCCCTGTGGGACAGTATCACCCACCCCAACAATCTGACCATCCTACTTTATCCTAAGGCGATGAAAGAGTGCAGAGTGGATGTGGCCTTTTTGTTCTGGAGGGAAAAAAGTGAACTCAATGCCAGGCACAGATCCCAGGCTGTATAGTTCAAATCGCGCTCAGAGCACATAATTCCCATTTGTGTTTATGTGCACGCAGGGCAAGGGTGGGGGTTGGCGAGGGGGGTGAATATAAGAATGTAATTGTCATAATTTAATCCAAAACTACTTCTTGGAAGAGAAAAAAACACCAGGCTGACACAAAACAGCATGTTCAGTTATAAACACCACATGAAAGAGCCGTATTATGCTCGACTCGGCAACTGACATCCAATGTTAACGTCCTCAGCTGCCCACTACTGGGCAAAGGCCTTTCCAGTGCTCCCCCCCTGCCACAAACAAAAGCCCCCAGCCAAGCTGCGGTGCGGATACCAGTTTCTGAGGCCGCAGAGAAATTCCACATAGAAAGTTCATTATAGGCAGAGGAGGCTGGCTGGTAAACGGAGCGGCACGGAGCACAGAGATAGCCATCTAGGGCTTGGAGCACTCCCTGCTGCGCTCGGGAGAGCGCACGCACGTCCCCTACAAGGCTGTAAAAACCCTGGATTGAGCCACAGAGGGGTTTTCCCCTGAGATTTCCCATAACGGAGCAGTGTATTCCCGAGCAGCAGGCCTTGCTGGCACTAGGGCTGCGCCTCTCACATTGAATGGGGCAATCTGTGGGCTGGAAGCAGCAGCGGCCATCAGGAGGGGTGTCCGGGTCCTTGCTGCCCTTCCCTTCTTTTCCCGATGCTTCCCTGAGTGAGTCAGTGATGTACAGGAAGCACAGTCATTCCAGCTTACCTCCCCAGGGGTGCTTACCTACTTAACTCCTGATGGCAGTGCACACCCCAGAAGGCACCCAGGAACACCGGGGACCCGGTATTTCACTCAGTATTCCTCCCTTCCCTCCGGGGGATTCACCGGGCAGAATCACCCTTCCTGCGTGTGGGACCAGGAGGTGCCAAGGAAATGCCCTTCAAATCCTCACTCTCCCTTGCAGTGGGGCTGGTTGGGTCTCATCCTAGCTAGAGGCTCCACAAATCATCTGCTGGAGTCATCGCAATAGGGTATCACAAAATAAATGCCTTCTGCTTGAAGAATATGGTTTTTAGCTTCATGCTAACCTTTATTTTTCGTGGGGCTGGGTGACATTATTAGCACCCGTGCTTGCTGCTGAAGTGAAGCATCTTTGTTGTAGTGTGGGTGGGAGATGGGTTATCATCAATATGGAGCAGATCTAGAGAATGACTTCTGTTATTTACTTCGTTTTTGTTCTTGTAGGATGCGTGACACCATAACAAAGAACTGCTTAGCAGAATCCAATTAAAATCCAAATCTCCCCCAGGCACCCTTGGGTGATTTCTCTTCCCTCAGCTGTGCCAGCACACTGCCACTTCATCAGTCCAGTCCTGTGCTCTGAGGGGATGGCAATAACAAATGGAAAGGAAAAACACTTGTTTGCCAGCCCGGTGGAATATGAGTGGATGGGACCTCCCTGTTGTGCCCAGGATGTGTTCTTTAGGGCCAGTGTCCCTGCACCGTGACAAGGGATAATGATGCAGTGGAAGATGCCTTTTGATTCCCAGGTGTGCATTCGACGCTGGGGTGTAAAAAGTGTTGCGGAGGGGCTGGGTCTCCGGCGGCTCGCCCGAAAGGTGGAATTGAACCACTCTGTCGCTAGACAGCTACAGGTTTGAAGCCTGCACCCCAGACCACTGAGGGTCATCCGGGCAGCTTGCAAACCGTCGACGCTCCATACATGAAGCCGCGTCCTGTGCTCACCCCAAGGACAGGGCGAGGGGCGCTCTGCCCAGGGACCCCTCTCGCCGCTGCTCCCCTGCGGAGCCGCCGCGGTGCCCGGTAGCGGCTGCTGGAGGGGGAGCGGAGGCCGCAGCCGGCTGCGGACCCTGCTGCGGGACCAGAACCGCCCGGGCCTGTATGCAAATGTCCGGGCGGTGATTGGCTGATCCCGCGGGCGGGGCGGGGCGGGGCGGTGCTGCGGTGGATCCCGGCGCTTCCCAGAAGGAGCGGGGCTGTGGCCGCGGCCGTCCCGCTGCTGGCCCCCGCGGTGCAGGATGCCTTCCCACGGGCGGCAGCTCCCCGGTGCGTTAGGCCGGGGTGAGCTGTTAGGTAAGGGTGCGTCGCAGCCGGTTAGTTAAAAGCATAGAGACAGGAGAGGCAGGGCAGAGCACCGGCTCGATCTGAGCAGGATCTTTTTTTGATGCAATGGCTATTGCCAGGTCCTCTGGAGGATGTGAATCTCCCCTGAGAACCTCACAGAACAATAATATCCTCTGGGAGGAAATTCCTCCCTGGCCCCCAGCTGAGGATCAACTTATGACCCAAAGTATGAGGATTGAAAACACTTGTAATTTTATCCGAGCGAGTGTAACTATAGAGGCTATTTTCATAAACGTCTAAACCCTTGAAAAATTACTCACTTATTTGCCTCGAGAGATTCCTCTGAAGTGGAGCCATTTCTGCAAATGCATGTGGTTTCCAGTGATTTTTAATTAGATGATTCTTTTTGGAGTAAGCAACAAATAAAACCGTAGGCCCATTCCCCCTCTTGCTCGCCCCAGGGAAGATGAGACTCAAAGCTGGTCCTCAGTGAAGCAGCACCAGCATCAGACTGGTATGGTGCAGAACGAGGGCCACAGCCCAAAGCTGGGAGCAGTTTTGTGGATGTCAGCAAAAGAAAATGAAAAATACACTGTGCGGCAATGCCATTCCTGCTTCCATCCAGGAATGCCGCTGGGCACAGCTTGGCTTTAGAGTGGGACTCCAAGACATGAAGCTTGGAGCTGAAGCAGCTCTGGTATCGCCTGGCCTGCTGACTCCCCAGCCTGGCCATGAGTGTACCTGAGGCCTTACTGTTGGTAGCAAACAGGTTTTCATCAACTTCAGTCTGTGTTTTTTAGGGCACGTTTTCCAACCCAGAGACAGGGTTTTTATCAGAAGGAGCTGTTGCAGTGCCTGCCAGTGCCAGGCTGGAGTTTCTCCCCTTCCTTGCTTTGCAAGAGTTGTGTTCCCTGCTGCACTCCTCTCTCTTTACCTGGTACTCATCCCGGGAGTAAGTGGTGCAACCTAGCAAGTTTCTTTGGTGCATGAAAGTGCACGGGGTGAGGGACCATGGAGGAGGAGGCACAGCACAGTTAGTCATGGGGAGGAAGAGGTTAGTGTGGGGGGGTGAGGAAATCAGGTGGCCGCAGCAATCCCACAGGCTTCCAGCCAAGCCCATCCTGATGTCTGCTGGGAGAGGCACGTCAGCTTGGAGGTATGCTCCTTCGGCCCAGCAGCATGTGACCTGGCTGACTGATTCGGGCCGAACAAGAATGGCTGCCAGGGGTCGGAGGAGACATTCCACAGGCCTCTATTTCATTTTCAGGGCTCGGCTTGAACAGCACTTTCACTTTCTCTTTGCTTTCCTTCCCTCTCTAGGATCGACCCCTCTGGATCTCTTCCCTTGCTGCGCTTCAGGGGAAGGCATCCCAGCGTGACAGTGCTGCGCCCATCTTTCCTCTCTTGTCCTCTGGGATTTCGGAGCAGACATGTCTCTTTCATGTCTCGTGACCAATCTCCCTGTGCTCTCCAGAAAAAGATTACGCCAAGCACTCAAGTCCAAATTCAAAATAATAACTAGGCAAAACACTCCAGCCAAGAAGCCAAAGGATCCATCAGAAGAGCCAGCTCCTGAATCTTCCCTTGTTCTGCAGTAAAGGGACATGCAGAGATAATGAATGTGGCTGTTTCTAAAGATCAAGCAGTGGAGGAAGGTGGCCGAGAGGGTCAGCAACAACATAGGAAATGATGCCGGACCTCAGAGCTGATGGGGAAGTGGTAACAAAGAAGTTTTGAGACTGTTCTTGCTGACCGGATGCTGGTCTGTGTAGGTTCAGGTCCGCTTCTGGAGCGGAAGCTGTGCTAGCCACCAACTTCCCCAGCAGGGGTTGGAAATAACATTTCCAGGGCCCCGTGTGTCTGCTTTATAAAGGCCTTTGTCACCTCTGACCACGAGGGACTGCGGATGAGTGGCTGCATCTGACAGAGGTGACGGTCTTCGTCTATGAGGAGGGGCCACAGGGGACAGGTTTCTTATGACTGGATTTATAAGGCTACCCAAAATACAAGTAGGATTTTCAAAGGGTGTAAGTAACTGGACAGACCTGTTGATTGGAAAGACTCCTCAACGCCTGATTTGCCTTTAAACATTTCTTAAAACCCCATAAGCACTCGGCTTCGTCTTCAGTCCAGGCGTCCTTGAAAACCTGACCCTTTGCCATTAAAAGTATAGAGCAAATTCAGTTTATCTGATTAATGATGGAAAATCTCGCTCTCCTCAGTAAAACTCTTAATTAAAGCATTTCTTAGTGTCTTTGGACCCGATTCTCCACCTTATGCAGACAACTACACTATGCCAAATGGCTGCAGAGCACTGCCAATTTAGGTTTGATTCAATGCCCATTCAAGTTAATAGAAATCCTCCCGCAGAAATCAATGGGATTTGGTTCAGGCCCCAAACTCAATGGGAAATCTGGATTTGGCAGTATTTTATGCCCGCTCTGCACCAGTATAAGCAAATATTCAATGTACAAAGCCTTGGAGAATTGGGAAGGGGCTTTATGAAGGACTTCTGGGGCAGACTGTAGCCTAGGCTATTTAAGCTAAGCATGTATGGCAAGAGAGCTTTAAATCAGTCTGAACTTCTCCCATTCATTTTTTTATAGCACTCTTACCACCTAACAATACACTCTTGGTTGGGTTTTTTTTTGGTCCCAGGCTGACAGAACACATAAGCATCTTCACTGCTTTGTTCCTACTTCTTTTAACCACCAGACCCTGATTTGTGTCAGAGAAGATAAGCCTTGATCCCTACTGTATTAAACTAATTATTTGGAGTAAGGTGGGGGATGAGAAGGGCTGTTATTCTTAGCAGCAGCAATGAAATTTCAGCAGCTGGTGACGTCAGTGCTAAAATGTCAGTGTGAAACAGGCTGGAACAAATTAAGAGTGCGGTGTCGTCACTGTGAGAGCCAGCCTGCCCTCCGGAGGGACTGTGGTTGGATGCTGCAGATGCAGCTCAGGAGATAGGGGGACAAAAGCTTGTGGGAGCTTCTCAGAAGCCTCCAAAACAGCAGCAGCAATCATCTCAGTACCAGGAAGGTCAAAGAAGATGCTGTGTGAAATTCTCTGCCCACCTCATGGTGTGAGCTAACAGCAAGGGAAGGGCTGTGTCTACAAAACAGATTCCAGGAACTCACAGAACAAAGCCCCATAAAATAAAATTGGGCATCTTCGAGGCACTTAACAAGCAAGGCTAACTCCATCTCTGATGTCACTCCTGTGACTCAAATTGAAGAGAAATTTGGCCTGACGTGCCTTTTGTTAGGATGTGCTACTTAAGAGAGGGTGATTTACTCAGAATAGAGAGGATCCTGAAGCGTTTTATTACTTAACTGTGCTACTGCATTCGAAGAATGCCTGCAGGCTGTCAAAAAATGTTGAATTCCAGGTACACAAAGCTTTAACCAAAGTGGGATAAAGGCCAAAAACATTCATGCTTGTCCTCAAAGAGTCTGGTCTTGCACATTTCTTGGTTAGTCTCGGGTTGTGTTGTTAGACCTGACCCTGCACCAGTGCGGGGCATGGATGCTAGCTGAGAGGTTTGGGACCACCCTGCCTTCCTTCACAGAGACCTGCAGTGTTTTGTATGGAAATATGGGAAAGGTTGAGATTCCCTGGATGAGTGTTTCTAGAAAACCAGTAGTAGTAACAAAACTGCTCTGTGTTGTTTCACTCCTTTCTAGAACTGCCTTCTAGTGGCTGCAGGGATGGATGTGGTTACAGCAGACAGGAAAATACATTGAGACATGTGCTTATCTATCAATCATACCAGCTGTTTCTGGCATGCAGCAACTGGCTGACCATGGTAAGGAAAGGAGGATGTAATCAGTTAGCAAAGGCACTCCTTTCTCAGCAAGGACGATAAGGATTGTTGGCAAACCCACAGAGAGTTACGGGAACAGAGGAATTGGTGTGCTGAAGTCACTTCCTATCACTCGGGAGTCCCTGTGCTCAGAGCATTGTGTTTGCTTTCCTAGTATGGATCTTGGTGATTGTCTGCATTAGTGCAGACATATAAGGGCACTCACCCTGTCTCAGCACACAGAAAGCTCACTCAGAGAGATTGCCATCATAGCTCTTTATCTGCTTTTCGGGGAACTGGCTGTGAGCAGGGACAGTGATTCTTTACCACATCTTTACACCAGCAAAACACCTTGCCGCAGAGATACTTGCAAAAACAGGCATGACTTAATCAGTTCAGGGAAGAGGCATATGCCAACAGAAACACTCTTTTGCCAACACAAACCACGCTGCCAC
The DNA here is from genome assembly GCF_034315485.1 of Pezoporus occidentalis. Lineage (NCBI taxonomy): Eukaryota > Metazoa > Chordata > Aves > Psittaciformes > Psittacidae > Pezoporus > Pezoporus occidentalis. Next base: position 2,689,680 of record NW_026915836.1, read on the forward strand.
TAGTGGAGTATCGGCAATCCCACTCTTGTCAGCATGGGGCCTCCGCTTCACTGATTAGGGGCTGTACGGGCAGGCAGCACAGGAGGTTCCCAGCCAGTGAGATCACGCAGGGCTTTGCACCTCAGTGCTGAGGTGATGCTCCCTCATCCCAAGAGGAAGCAGCAGCCATTTCAGCTGCACCTGTATCAACAGGGAATTTATACAAACTGGAGGTGAGCTCCGGGACACGCGGCCGGTTGCTGTTGCAGTCTGCAGATGGGAAGATTGCCCACTGCATTGTATGTGGTCAACACAGGTCTTGATGATACCTGTGGAATATCTGGTGTGTTCTCAGAGGTCTTGCCAGCCAGCTCACAGAGGGCTCCCAGTGCAGCCCTGTGTGCAGCTAATTGCAGCCTAGCGCTGAGGTTAGGAGAATGCTGCTAGATCAAAGCTTCCTCACCAGGAAGGCTGGAGAGCTGGGACAAGGATGAGGCAGATGTGGTGCCAAAAAACATTGTGTCACCCTGCTGTCAGCATTTCAGGTCTAAATGCGTGACTGGTAAAAGCAGGGGAAGCAAGAAGCTGAATCCTACCTGCACAGCATCCTGTTTAGTCCAGATTTACTAGAGCTTTGGGGATATAGGAATTAAATGTCCACAGAAGGAAAAAAATGCTTCGCTTTTCCTAGATTTTTTTTGGATGGGGGGTGTATGTGAAACTGATTTCTTAATATGAATCCCAGATAGACAGTCATTGGAGACTTTGGTCCGGATGTGTTTGTAAATATCCGCCTATATTTTTAAGGCTTACCAGTATAGGAGACCCAAGATGATCTGTGATTTCTGCAGTCTCATCAGAGAGAGCAAGTGAGTGATTCCACGCGGCAGAGACATGCAGCCCCATGACTCACAACCCTGAGTCACAGCATTGGGACACTTCAGCGTTCAGAAACACTAGTAGTGACAGAAATCAGGATGATGAGCAAGCAGCTGTTACTCATTCTCAGCTGGACACCGTAAGCATGTTTGTACCAGTTAGTGTGGCTCTGGCTGTTCTTTGTCTCTTGCAGACCTGCACTCATCTGGATAGCATGGTGACATAGCTCACTTAACATTTGCCTCTGGGCAAGAGATGATCAAGTCTAGTCATTGGCTCCCAGACTGTCCTGCTTGACTCTATTTGTCTCAGCATATAGCTACCGTGGCAATTTTCACTTTAGATTACTTCTTTTATCTCTGGAGATCAGCTCGCGTTACAAACACGAACAGATTGATCATCACAAGGGATTAGAAAATATCTGTAACCCTATTTATAGCTGGGGGAGGTTAGGCACTAGGCAGGTAGGCAACTTGCTGGTAGTGACAAAGATTTGTAGCAAAGCCAGGATGAAAACACAGGAGCCTTAACAACCTCTCTTAATCTCTAACCACTGAACCATATGCTCCATTGCATTCATCACTTCCTCGTGAGGTGGCAGTTTGGACGAGAACAAGTGCCCAGGAAGTCAGCCTGTTTATTCTGTCTCGGCCTCTTAATGCTTGTGGGACTTCTTTTATTGAATTCTTTTCATGGCCATCAGCTTCGGTGCGGGAAATAATTCCAAGAGACAAAGACTTGGTTGTGTGTGTGCACGTGCATGTGTGGTTGGGAGACGGGAAGAATAAAAAATCCATTTCCAGATGGTTGAAAGGATGCATAGCACTTTGCTATTGGCAAAAACAATCTCTTTCATTTTCAGGATGCGTAAGTCACAGAATTGCAGCTGGAAAAAAAGAGGCAGAAAGGGGGCAGGGGGGTAAAAATAATAATTACTAATGAAAAATGACCCAGGTGATATGTGAAAATCAAAGTGCTTCATTTTTATCTAAAGGGGGAGGGGGTGGATGTGCTTGCTGAGGAGGATCTGTGTAGAGCAGGTTCAAATACGTATCTCATTTTCTTGTTAGCTTCTTTGCTTTGCATTCCCAACTGTAGCCTCACAGGAAATTCAGTCCCTGGCAAGCTTCAGCTCCAGACAGGAAATGTTCTAAGGAATTTCTTCCATACAGGTACTATATTTGCTTGGAGGGATAACATGGTGGAGATATTTACCTCGGCTGGATTTAACTAGCAGGATATTATACATGTTGATGGAGTTGCTGGAAGTGATCTGTGTCTGCACCAGCAGCATACCATGTTTAAACAAATCGTGCTGCTCTGCCTGCCTGTGGGAAGATTTGCATCAGATCTGGGCCAGATTCTCCTTCCTCTGACAGCAGCACAGCCCAGCTTATGTCAAAGATATCTGCTGATGTCAGAGAGTATCAGAATCAGGCCTGTACAGAAGGTTTTTATCACACAACAAACTTGGTCTTGGGCTATTTGTGTGTACAGATATTTGCAAATGTGCATTTTGATAGGAGCAGTGACTGTGAGGGAGTGCAGGCTTAGGCTGTGTGTGCAGGTGAAGGGAGGTCTCTGCTCTTGCCTTTGCTCTCTGAGTGGACAGACATGGGAGGGTGACCTGTAGTAGCACACCGCCTTGTTGATGAAGGGGAGGTACTGAGACACGAGATTCCTGCACCCCACGGGGCTCACTTGGGATGCTTTCCAGGTCTCTTTTGTCTGCAAGTTCAGAGCAGGCCTGTTCTGCTTATTAGTCCAGAGGAGATCACAGCAGTCCAAAACACAAGTGCCATACCTTCCTTGGCCACTTTGCTAGGTAACTTCAGCATCATCTGTGAACAGTGATGTGGTGGGTTGAATATTTCTTGGTGCACCCAAGAGAAATGTCCTTTCCTTACCAAAACACATGAATGAGAGCCAGTCTTTAATGCAGTTCTCAGGGTGCAAGGTGTGGAGAGAGAAGACTGATCAGTCTGAGTCATCGTCTCCCAAGAGAAACGTGAGGGATTAAGTATATGGCTGGGAACAATCCTACATTGGCAAGGAAATGGACTGCATGACCCATCTCAGAGATCTATGATTCACTGCAAATACAGAGTATGAGCACAAAAATGTGTAGTAACACGCAGTGGTACCTTGCCTGCTATTAGAACACAGCCTCCAGCCAGAGACAACCTGACCACGTTTACAGGTGTGCTCCGGGAACAGGCTCTTTCTGTGGGGAGCCATGAAAGACAGAAGAATGCCTTCAAAGCCTTAGAGGTCTCTGTGCCTCTGTGCCAAGCGTGGAAAAGTATCTGCGCGTGCAGTGCCGGAGCGTGGATTTTTGGTGATGGTTTTTTGTGTTTCTGGGGCAGGAAGCGCGAGTGCAGATCCTCCCACTTAATGCTACGGGGGGAAGAAAAGATTCACGGACTCCCTTGCAGTGTTTGTTAGTGAAAACGCAGCTTTGGCCTTTAGTGCCCTTTGTTACATAAACACAAGTAGCGTAGACATATTAATCACCCTGCCATTGAGGGAGGAACAGAGCAGCAACCTCAGATGCCACCCACTCCCCATTCTCGCTCCCATTTGATGTTGCTATTTTAAGCCACACATTATTTCCTGCTATGATTTTATTTTTTTACCCAGCTTCTAATTCTGGCTCTGAGGTAAGCTGTGACACACGTATCCCTCCTCTCCCCCTCCCCGCCTTCCTCCTCCCCCTGCACCCACGTCCTCTTCATCGCCCTCTTTTAGACAATTGCTCTCCGTGTCTCGTAAACAGGCAGGTTCCAGAGGTTAGTTGTTGGCTGCCCGGGAGAGATCAAAAAGGCTGATCTTTTGGACTTCAATGCAAACAATATTAGGACCATGGCTTGCAGGGCACACTGCTTTGAAAGTGCTGTTCCACTCAGAGAGGTTACCCTTGTTGCGAGGATGGTCTGTCTGGGAAGGAAGGCTGTTAATGATGGGCCATGGCTGGTGCAGGCATGGGATGAGAAGGGTACTGCATGAGCGGCACGTGCTTTGTGGAGTAGAGGAGACAGGACAGAGCTCAACTGCTCTACAGTGGGTTTCTCTCCTGAGCCTGCTTCTGTGTAAAGGCAGTCAGCACGTTTCTATGCCCCCAGTAATTTTTCTCCCAGGCAACAGCTTCATCCTGCCTGTGCCAGGACGCAGCTCACGTCTGTGTGGTTCTGCTGCATCCATGTGTCTCCTGTGGCTTTGGCTGCCACCGGGTCAGCCCTGAGGAAGTCTAAGGCAGAAGAACAGAGCCTGCAGTACCAGGAAGGGCCCTGTGCACCCGGCAGTGGTGGCACTTCCCTGCACGACTGTGAGGCTGGGCACTGATAAGAGTTCTGCTGGGGTAGGTTTCTACTGGGTAGGAAATCTGAGGCCTGCTTCTGCACCGCAACTGAGGAGCACCACGGGTTTATCCCCTCCACACCCACTCACCCCTTCCCTCCCGGCCAAGCAGCCCACCCTGAAAACCTCCTCTGCCTGGGTGTTTGCTGCTGCGGATGCATTCCCGCTAGCGCAAGCGAGCAGGCGGGATGGCGGCAGGCTGCTGGCGGAACCCGGGGCCTTGCTCCTGCATGCCGAGAGCAGAGGTCCTGGGCTGCCCTCAGCCAGCCCGCCTGTATATATCGCACACAAACAGTCTCACGCCTTTCGCTTCCTGTGAGATTGCTGCACGTGGCTCTCGCCTGCCTGGAACCAGCAATAGCTGTAGGGAATCCCAGGCTGGGCGTCTGCGTGTTCCTCATCCTCCCCTTCCCCAGACGGGGATTCCAGTTATGCCCTTTGAGGGTTCCCGGAGAAGGGGAGAGGCGGAGAGCGGGAAGCCCTTTGCCAAGTGGATTGATGTTAGTCACAGCTGCTGTGCTCTCACCAGGACCAGTATTTTTATCCCGACAGCTCGGTTTCCATGTGTGTCCCTAGAGAAGGCTGAGGAGCCACATCCCTTCCCAAGAGCGGGATCCACGCTAGCGTCGCGCACTTGCAGGCTTTGCTGTTTGTTTTGAAGCAGCGAGGAGGGCACAGCAGCCTGCAGAGCTGGGCGGCTGTCCTCTCGCGGGCCAAACCACGGCCCGCAAAAGAGCTTGCAGCTGAATCAAGCAAGCTGATTTCCAGCACATGGGAGGGGGGGAGCGATCACACCCCAATGAACCGACTGTTTTTCCAGCATAATGTGTCCCATGGGCAGCTGCTTTAGACGTTGCTGCAGAATAAGTTCTCCCCTCGGGACAAGACCCTAGAAAGGACTGGGGTATCTTGACTTCACAGAAACCCAGGCCTGTCCTGTGCTGCGCAGCAGGAGCCAGCCTGGAACCGCCAGGCATTGAGTGCTGTGCGTTGGACGAGGACAGCTCTCCAAGGGCTGAGCCCCACATGGCAGCCACTGCCGCCATCCTCGCTGCCACCCGCAGCACTGTGGTGGGTGTCTGTGTGGCAGGGAAAGAGCTGGCTGGGCATGAGGGCATCCTGCTTGCAGGGATCATCCTCCAGAGGCTGGTATCGGCTCTGGTGGCCACCGCATCAGTACGAGTACTGGGAAGGAGCCTGAGGTCTGCAGACAAAATGGCTGTGGCATAGGGGTAGCTCAGGGGCATTGGTGCAATAAGCCATATGTGTCATTCAAGGCATGTGATTAATAACCCATCCCTGAGTTTGGCCAGGCAGGGTATTGCAGAAACAACAACAGCAAAGAAGTTAGAAGCCCGATGAATCCTGAATACCCCCAGTTTGGATTCTGAGAATGGCACAAGCTGGCAGGGATGTTTTGGCCTGTGAACTAGCTGATACCATCCGTGCCACCCCAAAGTCTTTCTTTCCTTGCAGAGCTCGCCCTTATGATCAGTCTTGCTGTATGCTCCCTGGCATGGCAGCCACCAGAGGCCCAGCTGGAGCAAGGCCAGTCTTGCTGCTGGCCTCTCGTTGTTCCTTGTTCTGGCAGCTCAGCCATAGCTCATCTAGGTCAAGAGAGGTGGCTCGGGAAGATGTTCCCGATGAGCTCCTAGGAGATGTGCTCCTCCCAGGGCCCTCCAGCTGGGCTTGCTCCTTTTCCTCATTCCAGGCAGGGTTTGAAAGGCTGTGTTTGTAAACACCAGGCTCCGACTCGCTGCCTCTGGGGCGCTGGGCAGGAGGCCAGGGAGGGATCGGAGAGACGGCAGACAGCTTTGAGAGGCTGTGGCGTCCGATTGCTGCTGTGGAGCGGACACACCTTGCAGTTAATAGCGGTGGTGGTGGGAGTCACCTACAGCACCCGCAGGTCTCAGCACTAATTCATGGCTCCCTGAGGCTGACCTTGGGCTCTACTGAAATGACCTCTTCACAAGCCGAGGTAAATGCTGGGTCTCTCAAGCCAGCTCTGCCAGAATCAGCAGGGAGGTAAGCTGCGTTGCATTAAACGTGTGTACAAGATCAGTGCTCGGCGATGACAAACACCACGGTGGATGTGTGTTTGCATTTGACATAGTGCTGGTTAAATATTCACTCTGCCCAATCTCTCCTTCCCACGGATCGCTCCAGAGAGCTTGGGCTTGGGCTCTCCCATCTTACTGGGGAGACAAGGGCCTGTTGTGGCATAGCACCTTCTCACTGAACCCAAGCCAAATGAGCCAACAGTCTGAGGTGCTGGTGAAGAGGGTCTGCCCAAGACTGCCAGGCTCCCCTTGTCTTATTCCTTGTAAAAACTGGTTAACAAGTGCCATTGTTTGGCACTGTGACATGGTGGAGCAGTGACAAAGCTCTGCCAATGAGGGAAGGCATGAGCTGGTGAGAGCTAGAGCTGAGTCCATTGCTTTCCTCCAGCTGCAGCGCTTGGTGGGCAGGGAAGGCAAGGAGAGATCTTCACCCAAGCACAAGTTTAAGCCTGTCCATATGTCCAGAATTGCTTTTGTCCACACACTTTACCAGCAGGCACATTCACGCACAGATTTAGCTGGAGCTGCAGAGCTGACAGCCAGGTGTGGGAAGAGTGGGAAGCATTAGCAGCCTGAGCACACATGGATATCTAGTACGGAGCTACAGCTGGGAAGCAGCCAGTCCTCCAGACAGGCTTTGCGCTGGCTGTAGGGTTGGTCTGTCTGTACCTGAGCTCATGCCTCACTGCACAGACGCAACCTCAGGTTCCTGCATCCTGAAGGGCTGGAGCTGGGACAACTCTTGTTTTCCCTATGTGGTAACTCTGCACCCAACTGCCACGGCTTCACACTGTGTGGGATGGCTTCTACCTGGGTCACACGTTATGCCTATGCAAAGGACTTCACTGCTCCTGTGGGAGCACTGTGGTAGGTCAGGCCTGGCTGGTAGGGCTGAGAGAGGAAGGGAAAAGCAGTGGCTCCTTTAAGGGAGGGAGCGACAGGACTGCAGGGAAGGAGCTCTGGAAGCTGTGTTTTTCTCTCAGTGCCTCAGGGGTTGGTTACTAAATTTGGTTACTGGGCTTAAATAATGCAGCATGGCAGAGCCCAGTGGGTTTGAACATTGTCATAGCCACATAATCCTCTCCTAGGTGACTGAGAGCTCTTGTTCTCTGCTGCTGCTGTCTGCACAGGAGCTTGAATATGATGTGAAACATCATGTTAAATAATTATAACTAGCAGAGAAGAGCCAAAGCTGCAAAGTCCCATCTATTTCCACTGTGCGCTATCTCTGTAATTTCTGAGGTGCCAATCACCAAAGCATCCAAGCACTGTCTAACCTGGATCCGAGTTCCCTTGGTGCCCATGGAGGCTTGAATCTTAGCATTTTATGTGAGCCCATCTCTAATTAGCAAACATAGGGACAGAGCTGCATACTGTGAGCAAGAAGCCTTCTATTACTTTATAGCCCAATTATGTTGGAGGAGTCAGGACATCACAGTCACTCCTGGCCAGGAGGCATTATATCCTCTTGGTTATTCCAGGGAAGGCAGGCTGGTTTACTGAGGGAGCGCAGGGAGCCATGAGCCCCTGCCCAGTTTGCTGTCTACCTTCCAGTATGGAAGTAGGGACAGATCTGTACATCTTCACCATCTGCGCATCAAGGCTGCATCCAGCTCCGGAGCAAGGAGAAGGCACTCTGCCACCCCTTGCTGTAGACACAAGCTTCCCCATGTAGAGACAAGGAAGAAGCACAGGACAGGAACCAGAAACCTGGCTTTGCAGGAAGAAGGAGGAAGAAAATCGTGCACCCAGCTGTCCCCACAGCTGACCTACTGCCCCACACTTTCTGCAGACTTTGTGACAGATTAAAACCTGCCAGATGATTGCTCATGGCTAACACAGTGTTACCAGTGACAAAGGGACTCCTGCACTGAACATTCTCACCTGGACTGAAATCAGAATAACCCTGTCCTTCATTATCAGCCAAACAGCATTTGCTTCTAGTGAGAACCTGCCAGGTTCAGGCAATGCCATAGCAGTGAAATTCCTGTCTGTCCATCGGGCTGCACTTAGGAGAAGGGTCTCTCTCTGCCTCTGCCCAGTCTCCTTGATTTGACATGACACTTGACAGCAGGTTTTCATGGCAGAGGATACTGGGCACTTAGTGGGAGAGAGCATTTCCAAATCCCACTTGTAAGCATCACACTTCAGTCCTTATGAAAGTACAAGCCCTCCCCACCATCCCCCAGTGATCAGCACTATCCTCTTCCCCCTGCAACTGCTGGAGTATTTTTAGTGACATTGAATAAATACATGTTAAATCTTTCTCCATTAGTGGCATGTCATAAATTAAAATGGCATTAACTGTAAAGCCTACAGCAAAGCTGGCTTCACCTAGAGCACTTGCATATGGTTGCCTAAGAGGCTAGGAACAACAGTAGCATCATTGCTTTTCCTTCAATCTGTTCATATTCTCTGCACACTCTTTCTGCTATTCTTCCTCAAGAAATACTAATGCCACCTTCTCCTGCTGTTCACTCACCCACTACTCCCAACCCTCCCAAACCTTATGCCTAAGAAGTCTCCAGGTTGCAGATTTCCATTCTCTCCAGTCACATCTTAGACATGTCCTCTCTAGGCATCATGTCAGAGACTTCTCAAGCCCCATTGTAAAAACCCATTGGGTTGGTTTTGGCCCTTGCTAAGGCCCACTGTATAGCAACTCCAGAACTACTTCCATAGCTAGGACTCGGTAGGTAAGAATCTAACTATATCCATCCATTTCCACAACTGCTGCTGCCTTCTTTCCCCACATGATCTCCACTCTCCCACATACATCGGCCCCTTAGCTAAACTTCATGTATGACTCTAAGCCATGCCCACTCTGCCTATCAGCCCATTCCTTTCAAACCCTGTTTCTCCCTATACATCCTGCCTCTCCCCCACTTCTGCTCCAGCTTTCGTCTGCCTTATGCTTCCTGCTGCCCTTCTCGTGACAACCCATCCTGTCCCCCTCCTTCTCTGTTCCCCTTTTCAGTCTACCCTGGCTCCCAGTCTCATCCATCTTCTTCAGTCAGAGATGGACATCTCTGCTGTCTCTAGTGGTGCAGGAAAACAGCTTGCATCTCTCCGAGTTGCCCAAGGCAGGAGCTCCCTCTCCTTTGATACTTCTCCTTCAGGTACCTGGTATGGATCAGCTGGAGGAAAAGCTGACACAGAACTCACAGCCTGTGTAGCTTAACAGGAGGAGATCAGCTCAGAAACCCCGCCACAAAGGAGCAGTGGATAATGGATGAGGTGAAGCTTGAGGTGAAAGGCACTGAAATGCTACAGCTATCAAGCAAGCTAAAATATTTATAGCTTTGAATTGCAGGGTGACTGACTGTGCAGGGTAGGGAAAACCTGCCATTAAGGAAGAGGGAAATTGAAAAACAAACATCCCCTTTGGGTATTTAGTAGCACACCCAAAAGATTAACATCAATTATATCTGCCTATTAAGAAGCAAGATACTATACTGCTTTAACTGGGTGGGTTCTCAATCCTCAACTGCCTCTTTGCAAGTATCAGGTGACACTGGTGTTCCCAGTAGCATGAAGTTAGGCTCCTCTGGTTAGCAGGCTAATCCTGAGGTCCTGCTCTTCAAAAGTATTTAGGTTTCAGGTAGTTGATGTTATTTAGATGCTTCAACCTTCTAAGGCTCTCAGCCTTAAGAGCTAAGAGGATGGCTATGAAACTCCAGACTGCCTGGTTCAAGTCTAGTCTACATCAGTCAGATAAATGTTACTTTTAGGCACCTGCATGATGATGAATCTCTCTCTGAGGCTGGGTCATTCTGCAGTTGCTTGATGCCTTTTGCATCTTTTTGCCCTTTGTTTCTGAAGGAGGGGTGATAGCCAGACTGCCAATAATGGCTTTGACAGGCCTGTGTGGAACTTGGGTTGTTTTACAGCTATTAATTCATTCAGACAAGCCAGCCTCCTGCCTGATGGCTGGTCTTTTTCACTTGGGTGCAGGAAGAATTGGTGTCTTTCCCAGATTTGCACAAAAGCAGGGTTGGAATTGGGCCCTATGCAATTTCAGCTACTCTGAGTTGCAAGCATTACCTGCTGGGCTGCCCACTTTTATTGTAGCTGTGGAAGGCGGTGCAGAGAACAAACTGGCTGCCATGGTTTGGATGTGATGGAGATGCTGTCAGATTTCAGCAGCTCAGTGACCTTCTTGTAACAGTTCCTGAAGGCACAGCTTTCCCAACACTTGGCAATAGGTAAGGGTTGTGCATGGGTAAGGACTTCTGTTTCATGGTGCAAGACATCTACGGAGATGGAGCAGGAAGGAGAGAGTGAAGAGATTGCTTCCTCCACCAGCCTCAAGAATGACATTGAACCCTTACTACAGGTCAGGGGCTTCCCAGAGGGAATGGAGGTATCTTAATGGTGGAATAGATTCCTTCCCCACACTTGCACCTGGTCCTTTATTAATGGCAGGATCCTCCCCTCACAGTTCAGCTTCTCTAATCTCTCTGGAGTCAAGCCAAGCTCCTCAGAAAGGAAAGAAAAGGCACCAGGTTTCCCTAGTGAATCTTTGAGCTGGGAGAAACAACAGATCTGATACTCAGGGTCTTCCCATCATTTCACACCAAAACCATTCTGCCATCAACCTGGTCAGCCAAGCTTGTGGGGGGAACCAGGTAGTGTCCTTCCTACAGAACAGTGGGCAATTTGGCTGGAGATCCTTCAAGGAGGATGGGGCTGGATCAAACCCAAACTACCTGGAGGTAACAAAAAGCCTGAAGTGCTATGAGGTCGTCTTATCTTTCCTGGTTGCTCTACTTCTCCCAGCTAGCAGGGTGGCATCAAGGGGCTTCCACCAGTCTGGTTCTCCATGGCTTATAAATGCAGTAGAGAAAAGGGCAACTATGGAGCCTGCTCTTATACTGTGAGGCCTTCTCAGACAAGAAGGAGTCCTGAGATTCCAGCAGTGCATGGAGGATGCCAAAACTGGAGCAGAATTTACTTAGGGGTGAGTAGGGCTGTGAAGATGACTTCTTGTAGAAACGTTTTAGACAGGGTAGAGGCTTTGAGCCCACCTACATCACACCCAGGTTTTGCTGGGCTGTGTTATACTGCATGTGCTACTGGGATGCAGCAGGCTCTGAACTGTGAGGCAAGAACTGAATTAAAAAGCATGTCAGGGCATTCCCATGTGTATATCTTTGCTGGAGTTATGGAGAGAGGGAGATTTCCTAGCTGTCTTTCAAGTTTTTACCATTACAGTACCATGCTGTGTGCTTTTATGGTAGTGAAGATGCAGTGCAGCTGGCCAGCATCACTTAATGGTTCTCGTGCATTAGGTCAGTGGGGGTCTGTTGGGTAAAAAGAGCACCTGAGATGTGACTGAAACCCTGTGGCTTTTCTCCTCAGAATGGCCAAAATAAGCAAGTCCTTAGTAAGTTGTTCTGGCGGATTTTGTACCTTGGTAGGCCTGGTGGGGTGCCTGTGGTGGGTGTTCTGTTCTGCTGCCCTGTGGCCAGAAGAAAGCAGCACTTGCCTTAAGGGTTCAGGTAAGGCTGCTGGGGAAAGCTGTGGAGGGGGGAAGAGCAGTTCACTGAGGAACAAGTAATAAAGGGAGCTGGCATGACCAGAAGTGCCTAAAGCCTTTCTATTACAGACGGAGAGCACCCAGTGCCTTGCTGCCTGGGGAAGAGCTCCAAGACAGTTGTCAGTCTGGCTGGCCCCTGCCCTTTAATCTGTAGTGCCCAAATGGGCCTGGGGCTTTATTTTTGTATTACTGCATTGTCTCCCTCCCACTCACTTGTGCTTTCCTTTCAGATGCCTGTGGCTGCTTTTGATGCTTCTCTGCCCTGTTTTGGCCTCTCTGTTGGGCAAACTTTGTGGCTTGCCACCTTTCCTTGCTCCTTTTCCTACATCTTTGATGGTACAAGAAAGTTTCTGGTTGTTTCTCTGTTTGTGTTTCGCTCTCTTTAGGGTTGTGTCTGGTGACAATAACATGAGAGTCCTGAGTTCTAGCTAGAAAATTGGGTATCTAGCAGAAAATGTTCAGCAAGCAAATGTAATGTACAGTGTAAAAAGAGGCTGTTTATTCCTTATACTTCTCAGTCACAAAGACAAAAATATACACTACTTCCTTCATGCTGAAGCTATTGGCCATATTTACTTTGTTCTCTGCTCTTCTGTGACATACCTTATCTGGCCAGTGTTGTTTATATAAATAAATCTCATGTTGCCTCTGTGCAGTAGGCATTTACCTCCATTTTGCAGTTTGAGGCATTTAAAAAAGCTTTAAGACATTAGCATTTAAAAGCTAAGTTTGCAGAACGACAGAATAATCCAGCCTTAAGAAAGAGAACAAGAACCTCATAGTCCTGCCTTCATTGCCTTCATTAACGGAGTGTTCTCCACTTCTAGTTAATCATCAGTCTTATTTTCCTTCAGGTTGCGACCCTAAAAAGGTACAATTGTCACTTTAACCCCATGTAACTGAAGTGCCTGCCTACACAGTGACCTTATCAGGAGGCTCCAGCCACTGCACAGGTGGGTAGGATGTGATGGAGCTAGCCTCTGGGGTGGGTTTTGTATGGATCAGGTTGGCTGTGTCCTGGAGCTTGGGGAACACAGATTCACCTAGGTTACTATTATTAACTTTTATTTCTTTATTTCTGCCCTATCGAGGAGCTTATGCTGTCGAAATAGGTTTTCACCCCCTTCAGTAAGGGAGAATCAGTTCCAAGTGCCAGAGAAGTTGGGAATGACAGTGATTAAGTGCCTTTCCTGGAAAAATCCCTTTCTGCCATAGGTGGCCTGAAGACACTGGTACACGAGGACTGCGGTGTTTCCAGTAACCCAGCAGGATTCGGTGGGTGGAGGAAGGGGAAGGAACTCAGCGAGCCGTGACAATGGGAACGTCTTGGCAGGGACTCGCACACGCACTCTTGCAACTGGCTTCGATGTTCCAGCTGTTGCAAGGAGGGATTGCACCGGAGCGAGGAAAGCTCGGGACAGGGAGTGTGGAGGCAACCATGAGAGCATTCTTGGCCGAGGCCTCGGGGTGAAGCGAGGAGGGGGCTCGGTGCCCCCGCCGCGCTGTAGTGACAGGGAACACGGGGATACTCGCTCCCCGCCAAGGGGGAAGGGGACCAAGGTGGTTTGGGTCGCTGAGCGCTGTAAACCCGGCACCAGTGGCGTTACAGCCGAGCACAGGGGTTCCTGCAGGCGGCCCGTTCGGAGCTGGGGGGCTCCGGGGCCCGTAGGGGGTGCGCGGCGGGCGGCGGCAGGACCCGGGGCTGCAGAGGCCGCGCCCCGCGGGCCGTTAGGGCCGTGGCACGTTGAGCGCGTTCCGTGTCGGTGCGTGCGGCGCTGCTGCCCCCTGCCGGCCCCGCTGGGGTAGCGCTGAGGGGAAGCGGCCGGCGGCGATCTCGGCCCGCAGGGACCGGGGACAGCGGGCAGCAAGACCCCCGAGGGCTCGTTTTGGACGGGAGGATGTGACTCCCTGCCTGGGCTAAGGGAGCAGCAAGGCTTCCCTTCCGGCTGCGAGCAGATCGCTGCTGCCACGCCAGGCTCTGCGGACCTCCGGACACACCGCGCTCCCCTCGCCGGGCATGGCTTGGCCGGTCCCCCGCAGCGGAGCGGGCTTGCAGATGCTCTCAGTTACGGCGTGCCTTGCCCGGCAGTGCATGTGTATGACTCTATCCCTGCAGCAGTTCCTGCAGTGCTACCTAGGAGTGGGTCATTTCCTCTTGACTCAGCGGCATCAGTCACAGCGTGTATTGCTCTGGCTTTTGGCTCAGGTCTTCAGCTGTGAAGACATCCTACTCTCCCGCTCGCGTGGGGGCAGTTTGGAGACAAGCCTTGGGCTGTTGTTTTGCGGGTCCCTTAGCACCCATCAGGCACTAACTGCAGCTGGCAGGGGGCTATTCCGCAGCCGCCTTAGTGCCTGGTATTTACCCACTGCTGACTGGAAGGTGTCAGCATAGCTCAAGGACCAGGTAACTCACCTGCAGAGTCTCACAAAACAGGCTTTTCAAGCTCATACTGTCTGTCTAGCACAGAAGACCCACCGCATGGAGCAGCAGGTTTCACGGTATATTGTTTTATATGAACAAGGACATGGTACGGTTTATATGGACATGGTTATGTGAACATAAAGTTTCCTTTTCTACAGCACTGGAGTTTTGCCTTTGTAGCTCAGGCTCTTTCCTGTAGAAGTCAAGATAAGCTACTGCTCATGTTCCGCTGCTGAAACAAGGCTGGACAGAAGATGCTATTCTTTTGATGGATGGTGTGAAAGCTAAGCCTGGAAATAAATATTGTATGCCTCCACATGACTTGTGTGGAGTAGTTTTAGGGAAAACCAGCTATTGCTACCAGGAGAAATCAAAGTGTACCTTGTAATCTGGGATACGTTCTAGGTTCTGTATGTGCTATAGGAACGGGCCCACAATTGCCATGCCAATCCTGTCATCCCTGCGTGTCCTGTTTGCCTCTGCAAAATGACACTGTGACTGACGTCAGGCAGGCAGGACAGAGCAATGGCTTCCAGCTCTGAAGGGCTGCAGTGGTGTTTAGCATGAGGAGCAGGTAGAGCTGGAGATTCAGGCTCCCTTCTGACAAGGTGGACACAAGGTGCTCAGTCACAGGAGAGCCCTGGGCTTTACACCGTTCCTGCCATCTGCCAGGTCACGTACAGCATCGACATGAGACAGTTAGAGATGCACAGCAAATCTCCAAAGCAAAGGCAATCTCCAGACAAGTACCTCTAAGCATGGACGAATGCACACTCCAGTTGTGAAAATGGATGTGAAAACTGCCCCAAATATTTCCAGTTATTCAGAACAAACCTGCAGTGTCTGTGAAGGTAGAAATTCCAGGTTAACCTGGAAGGGAGGAATGAAGACACTTTAAAGTAAGGACTACTGGTGGCTGGTCAGCCACCAACATAAACACCTATCCACTGCACTTCTGCCAAGGAATCCCTCCTGTGCAGACCAAACTTGACACTTGTAACTATATACAGTATAAGTGCATAATAATCTACATAAATGTATAGAGAGAGGTATTGTATAAGTATGTATATAGATAATACATATGCACACACAGGATTTTAGGGTTACGTCTATATTGGCAAATGCTCTGGGGCACTACAACTCCATCGTCTAAGAAATTAATAGCTGATCCCCATTAATTTATTCTTGCTGTGTTTTTTGGGCTGTGCCAGTTAGCCCTCTTCCAAACAATTCCCAGGCATGACTGAGGGAGGGAGTAAGTGTGGGCCAGGGGCCGTTCCCAACAACCACTTGGATCCAAATGCCTTGCTTGAAGGATAAAAGAGTTTAATGTTATGGGTGCAAGCCATCCTGTGCCAGGGCCCTCAGTGCCAGAGAACAGACCTGGGCACGTTTAATTTACTGGTATAGACATAGTCTGGGAGCCCAAGGGATTAGGCAGGGTTTTAAGGGTTGCATGCCTGGACTTAGATACTTGATTTCTCCCAAGATCCATTTTATGGTACCTTATGTGTTTTGTGGACATGGGCCTTGATCCTTTAAATCTTCTATCACCTTGCCTTCTGCAGTTAATGGCCCTTTCATGTTGTCCCTAAATAACATACCCCTGGTGGAAGGTGAAGTATAATTACACGGTTTTATTATTGCTGCCTTCATGACAGTAGCATATAACAATGGTGAACTCTGCTTAATTAACATTTTTAAATATATTTTTAGGAAGAAAGTCACATAAAACATTAAGAGGAAAAAATAAAACCATACAAACCAGTAGCTTTTCAAAGCCTGGCTAAGTTTCATCAGGCTTGGTAGAAAATAGTTTTTCCTTCAGGTAAAACCTGGGGATTTTAAGATTACACTAATTTTGCTATATGAAATTATGGAGGGACTGACTAGATTCTGCAAGGGAACACCCCTGCAAGTGTGCCCAGTTACACTGACCCCTGTGGTACAGCACCTCCTGGGAACGGCACTATCCAGTTTCCACTACGTGAATGCACTTGAGATTTTAGCTTCTCTATGTCCTCTGAGGAATGGCACAGGAAGGTGTCTGACTGACAGCAGCAAAGCTGCATTGGTGTCAAGGAACAGAAGTCCTTTGGTCAGGGTGCTAATGACAGTGCTCCAAGTTGGATACTTTTCCTGACCCATCTGCTCTTCTAATCATAGCTCTTTCTCCTAAATTTTTATGGTTATTATCCTCTTAGCCTGACTCTTACCATAACTTGAGCTTCATTTCTGTCAGCGTAGCCACCACATTAGCACCAGAATGCACAGGCCAGGGCTGAGATGAACTCATACATAATGAGTGTCTCTTCTTACCTGTGCAAGCCTGGTTGCTCTGCTGGGACTCCCACTCTACTATGCAATATGTGACTTAAGTATCCAGCCATCCCACCCACATGTGCAAATAGATGTTGGGACAACTCTGATACTGTAGTGATGTTCATGTAGTGTGGTGATGACAGCAGCAAGGAACTGGGCAGAAGTGTATTGAAAGCCCATTTATCTGCTGGCATGACGTGTGTCTGCCATGCATACAGCAAATCTGCCTGGATCTTCAGAAGTCATCCTTTGGGTTTATAAAGGAGAAAAGGGGAGGGTTGGGGAGTGATGAGATTAACGTTCTTTAGGCTCAATCTATCCTACTTTTCTTGCAATTTGCTACACAGCTGTGCAGATCTCCCAGAGACTGAATCCCACACACCTGCTGTATGTGCCTCTTTGTGTAGCATGAGCAGGTTAATCGGGGGGATTTGATGCTATGTATTTGGGCCCGTTAGCCATCTAGAGAGGAGCCAGCATCCAGCTGAGTGGATCTGGCTGAGAAACGAGGGGTTTTTCAAAACCAGGTTCCGGATAATGACTCACAAATACCTCTAGGAATGCTGGCTGCGGTGGGGAAACTAAGACCCAGAGAATTTCCTTCTACATTGCGTCCTCTGAATGCTGTCAGGTTGTGTGTTCTGTTCTTCTTTGGGGGCCAGGAGACTGGTTACACTGTCCTTGGGCTTAAGCAGTGACAAAGGAACGTGCAGCGCCTGGGATCAGCAACCTGGCTGGCTACGCGTGAGGCACTTTGGCTAACAAAGTGTAACTTCCTGCTTGCGTGCGTGCCTGTCAACATAAAGCAGCCCCTTGCTGCTGTGTAGTTACCCCGGTTCTGCCACAGCTCATGAGGAAGGAAGGAAGGACACAGAGGCAAAGATGGGAAAAAAAACAAGAACCCCTTCAGATCGCTCTCTGTTCTCCCGGCGGTGCTCAGCTGGAGCGGGTGAGCCGGGGCGGAGGCAAAGTGATGGTCTCTTGTGCCCTCTGGGGATGGATGTATATAATACAGGCAACAGAAAGTATCGGATGCAAGACACGGCTTTCCACAAGGTTTCCTTCAGGCAGCCCCCCATAAGGGAGGTTTGTCGGACAGCAGCAGGCCATGGCTGTCTTCTCTTCATGGATCTGCCACATCCTCCTTCTGTTCCGACAGCACCTCTTAGCTGAAGCGTTTGACCCTGGGAACAAAGAGACATAAAGGAGTGATGTAACATAAGACTTCCACAGTAATATCTCATCCTCACCCTCTGTCTGCCCTTTGTCTTAGCCCATCTTCTCTTGCCCCCCTTTTTGACCATTTTTAGTGCTGGCGTGCCTTCATGCAGAGCTCACGGTTTCTGATGCCAAACTCATTTCCTCCCTCTCAAGGCCATTTTCATCCTTGTTTACACAGCCATGCTGCCTAGAGAGCTGTTCCAACTGGGATTTCTGGTGGATAGCTTGCAAATAACTGTCCTTAGTTGTAAGAAACTGATTAAAGCTTCAGCATTTGGCCTTGGCCTCTGGAAGAAACTGGAGAAGGGGAGGAAGAGGGGGGAATATACAGACACAGCACGCATTCAGAGTTCAGAAAGCCAGGAGTAAGACATGCCTGTGGCTTATTCTCATTACAAACTTTTCTAAGGTCTCTCTTCCCTTGGCCAGTCTGGCAGTCTGAGCTTTGGAGGCAGAGGCTTATGAAGACAAGTTGTCTTGTTCTGTTCCTCAAAGCGCAGTTTTACGGGATGTTTGGACCCCTTCAACTGGCTTTCAGCTGGTTTGTGGCCACAAATCCTCAGCCGTTTTCAGTTCTACAGTTATTTTGAGAGCTGTATGTTTTACCTCCAAGCCTTTCTCTGAGGATTCTGCTGTGCTGTCACTCCTGCAGAGGCCTCAGGTAGCACGTGCTCCTGTCCCCAGCCTTCCCTGAGCAGCTCAGTAGCACAGGTTTATGCCCTGACTTCAGCAGACCCAGAACTGTCTTCCCTCGCCACTGACGAACTGGGTTCTGGCAGCAGCTGGAGCTGGGGCACAGGCAGGCTGATGGGAGTCCCAGTGCCTGGCTGATGTTTTCTGATCATCTGATGGCAATCTGAGAGGTCTGGCCAGGCTTGCAGCCAGGCCCTGTGGCCAGGAGACTTCCAGCCTGGCCCAGCATGCGCGACACCTGGCTGTTGCTCTCCTCCTATGCACTGGGCCCATGGTAAGCAGGAGCTGCAAGGCAGCAAGTTCAAACTTGCACCTCCTGGAAATCATTCCCGGAATTCCTTTCCCTGGTGATACTAACCTGGCTCTTTCTGCACTTTTCTTAGAAGCACTGAAACCACTCACAAATACACATCTAGACATAGTGCCCAACTAGATGAACTGGGAAACCTCTTTGATGTTGAAAGCTGTATTTTATTTGTACACTTGGGATAAGCCCAGAGGCTGTCTGGGCAGCCAGGAAGTTCCAGAAAGGAATTTCCCCCATCAAACTAGCAACCACAATAATATTTTTCCCTTCCCATGTGCAGACTGTCTGTGCTCATTTCTAGCACTTCTGCTTAAGAAGTTCCCTGCTTTTGCAGGATCATGGGCCCTTTCTCTCTGATGCTGCCCTTCTAAATAAGCATTGTAGATTGAGGTTTCTTGGTTTTGACCTAAAGGCTTCAATCCCAAGGCAGCTGATGAGTTGGATGACCCTCTCTGTGGGGCTAGGATGTTTATTTTGTCTTTGGACTCCTGGCTCGCTACATGGCAGGGCTCAGAACCACTGTGTGATCTATGCTGAGGACTGTTACCATGAAAGCATTTGAAAAGGAATAGAGTTACAGTGACTGTATTTGAAGAGAAGAAGGTCAGAGATCCTTTAGCCAGATGACATAATTCCTCTTCTCCAGGGGTTAGAGGGAAGAACCTATTTAAAGTGAGAATCATCTATTCTCTTTGCCTGTGATTCCAAGAAGCCAGGCTACACTTACCCTGGAGCTTCCAGCTGGCCAAGCTAAACTGCGGGCCCTGTGGGCACTGTCCAAGCAGCTCATTACCAAGTGGGTGTCATGGGGCCCCTTCCAGGCCTCTTTGCAGGGGAACAAATATACCAGTTAGAGGAGCATGGTGTAAACGGCCGTTACAATCCTGCTCTCCCTGGCTCTTGGTGTATTAGCCACACGCTGACTTTCCAATTGGCCCTAGCAATTTGCAGGGAGAGAATGGGCAGCAAGGGAGTTATAACAGAAATGGGGCTGCCCAGCAGTGATGTTAAGAGGATCATCTCTTTTCCTTACTGCTGTCACGTGGCCTGTGCTGGCATGGACATTGTTCCTCTATCAAATAGTAAGGATCAGTAATTGCCAAACAGCTTTGTATTTAATTTCTGTTCTGCTTCTTTTCCTCTTCTTGTGGCAGTCAAAAACTGTATCTGCAAAACATGTATACCGAATAGTTCATTGCCTGGATGTGCCTAAAAGAGATGCATCTAAAAGAGAGCAGGTAGTTGTCAATCTCAGCCATCTCTGACCAGCCCTTCCTGATGCTCCCTGAGTGTCCAAAGTGTTTGCATGACAGCGGCTGGCTCCATTCTGTGACAGTTTGTAGCCATTCAGATAAGAGTGGCCAGTTCTCCCCTATGGGTGTCTATAGAGAGCAATTCCCTCACTGGGAGGAGAGGTGCCCAGCGGTACCTGCCACAGGTGATCAGTGGCTGGCTGAGGGGCAGAGCGCAGTGCCCTTTGCCTGTTTTGTCAGTCACACTGTTCTGGGAACAATTAGCATTGTTTCTGTGGACTGTCCTCCTCTGCTTTTACCCACTGGACTGTGGCCGAGGCAGCTGGTGGATGGCCTTGCTCCGTGGCACCATTCAAACCATGCCATGCTTTGGGCCCACATCTCCCTCCAAAGCAAGCTCTAGGCTCAGCTTTCATCCTGCCTCTGCCTTGCTATTCTCTTTTAGCGTTGCCCTTGGCAGATAGATGCTGCTTCCGCGCCTGGCGCTTGCTGTAGCTCCAGTGTCTATCAGACATCACCCAGTCAGGGCCATAAGTGAGACCGGTCTGATAGGGGTTTTCCATCCCCTTGCTTCCTTTGGTGTAATGAGGGGAGATCCCCAATAGATGGCACTTGAGCCTCTGCCTTGGATGGGTTTTTGATTGCTTCCAACATCGGGATGTTCGGAGCAACGTCCGCGCAGATGCAGCATGATCCAGCTGTGGCAGAGTGTGAAGGAAAAGAGGGCCGAAGGGGGTTCATTGTGCAAGGTGAGCCCCGGGTGACTTCAAAAGGTGAAAATAGCTTCTCTTTCCTTATGAGAAGGCTTGGCCAGGCCTGCCTAATGGGCCCTTCTGCACCCACACACATTCCTGGTTTTGTGTCTTGCAATGTTAATGGTACACCCTGGGCAGAATAAACTGCAGAAGGTATTAGATTGTCCTCCAAGCACAAGAAATACAGCTCAGGGGGAATCTGAGTATTAAAGCAGTCCTTGCTGCACTGTCTTCACACCTCCTGCCTGTCTCCTTTATTATGGTCTTTGGCCAGAATTCCCACAGAGGTATGTCTTGGAAGGAAAATAAGATGTGGCACGCCATCAGCTGAGGCAGTTCTCCAGCGACCTCTTCCCCATGGCAGCAGCAGGCAGGCACATGTGGGTACTGTGGAAGTGAACCAGGATCCTGGCTCAGCTCACAGCCCTCTGCCCTCTCCCTGTCTCTGCAATGCCATGTGCTCCTGCAGGGGAAACTTGTCACCTGCCTCCCTTCTGCTTCTGGTGTGGCCATGGGGAATTTAAAGAGATCTTCAAGCAATGCTGGAGCAGGGGTCTGGGCTTACCCTCATGTTATGCAATGTAGTTTTCAGGTTTTTATTGTGTGACCAGAGGAAACTTGGATGAGGTTTGAGATTTGGATTGAACCCAGTAGGCAGATCAAAACTCCAGGGGTGAGAAACCCACAGCAACCAAAACCAAAGCAAAGTGATCACATGAGATGCTTGGGCAGTGAAACCACTGAATTTTGCATAGCTCCAGCAGTGTGATCTAGTAACAGGCTAGATTACAGCCTGGAGCATGCGGCTAGGGGCCAGGAGATACCACTTCTATTCTTGGATCTTCCACGGCTTTCCTCAGTGACCTTTAGAAACTCAAGTAACCTTCCTCTATCTTAGTTTTCTCCTTTGGGAATAATACTGTTATTTAGGCCTGGAAAGTATGTTGCTATCCTTGGGTAAAAGTTATTTGGCAGTGTTCTGCAACCTGTACGTGTGTGAAGGAGCAGCACATCTAGGCCTCACAGGAAGCTTGCTTTCCAGTACATGATGCAGCAGTGTGACTTGTCGTCTACAGGGAGGCCATCTAGCATGTCAAGCTTCATCCTTGGGGCAGGGCTCACACAAGACAGGAGTCGCAGCAGTACGCTGCAACTCTGCTTTCTGCAAGGGTTTGCTAAATTGCTGGTTGTTGGTTATAGCAGTGTGTCCCTGTGCCTCATTCAGAGCTGCGGCTGGATGTTGTGAACCAATGGAGAGCTTGTGATCTGTCAATCAGTTCCTCCTGGCATTGAGTTTGTGGAGCAGGAGAGAGGTCACAGTACTTTACCAGGGCGAGGTACGAGGTTAGCTGGGGAGGGAACTTGAGAGTGTGAGTTTCTCCTGAGCCTACTGGAACAGAGATGCTCATGGCTACGCAGTCTGAGACAACACTGGAGCAGGTGTGTACAGCCTGACCCCCAAAAGCTCCAGGTGTACCTGAAGGCGGTGTTCCTGGCTATTCTGCTTATATGGAATACAGAGCAAGAAAGAAATAGCTGCTCTGCAGGTGTCTGCTGGAATACATGCAGGTAAAGGTGGGAAGAGCAGAGTTAACACAAGGAATTACAGTATTAGTCTCTCTCACATCACAAGCGCCTCATGGGCACATGCTTTTGCCACTTGTCTTAAGCAGTACTGGCCCCTGCTGCTCTGTGCCTTAGTGGGGCAGTAACAGTTTGGGTACAGGGCTGTGAGGCGATGCAAGGGGGATGGCAGGTTCTGCTCTTCTCTGTTCCAGGGAGCTTTTTCAGCTTCATCTGCCCTGAGACAAAAAAAAATGGGCCCTGACGTGTGCCTGTCCCATTGCTTGAACCTGGAGAGTTCAGATATGGGAAAGCAGCCACATGGTGGTGGTTTATGGGTGATATTTAACAGACCATTGCGGGGAAAGCCAATGGCTCCAGCGCCAGAATAAGGAAAGAATAAAGGCTGGGGAACTGGGCTTTGTATGGAAAATAAAACCAAATCTTGTTAAGTGACATTCACTGGGGTAAGAAAATTGTAATAAGAGATTCTCAGATGTTGGGCTTAGGGATATACCGTGATTAGCAGTCAGGGATCAGGAGCAGTTCTTACCTAACATTGGGTATACTATTGCATATCTACAGGGAGGATTTCTGCTTTCACCTGGCGTTTTACTCTTCCCCATGGGAGGCAGGGTGTTCAGCTAGCGATCTGCTCATGTGAGCTGTCCCTGGTTTTCTGTATTCCTGCAATAAGGAAACCAGAAGTACCTAGAACAACGTACGGTGGCTTAGAGCCCTAAGTGTGGATGGTGATTCCAATTTGGTGTGAACTGGGGGAAATCAGTTCACAGCGTGAATGCCAGGATGCTTTAACAGAGGAGGTACTGCAGGCACCTCTAGGAGGGCACTGCCTGAAGAGCAGAGCTGTTTTCTGGCTCAGGCGCTGCCTGCTGCACGCCTTTAAGAGAAGTTACTTTGCCACCTGGAGCCGAACCGAGGCCTTTCCTGCAGTCAGCGCCCCATGGGTGCCCTTCCCTCTCTCCTCACACCGTCCCTAAGGATCCACCCCAGCGGCGCCGCCGGCGGGGTCCCTTTAAGCGGAGGCCCCGCCCGTCCCGGCCCGTGCCGCCAATGGGTGCCGCGCCGTTCGTTACAAGTTGCGCGTCGCGGTGCGGGCGCGGGGCCGCGCGGCGCCCGGGGGTCCAAGCGGAGCGCGATGCGGTGCGGGGCGGTGCGGGACCCGCCTGGGGCGAGCGGAGCCCGGGGCCTCGGCCCGCAGTGAGCGCTGCCGGCCCATGCCGCCTGTCCCCTGCTGCGCGCTGCCAGCTGTACCTCCCTCCTCGGCCGGGGAGGGGGCTGAACGCGGAGGAAGTTTGGTGTCTCTCCGTAGGCTTTGAAAAGGGGTTCCCTCTCCCTGCCGCCGCCGAGGGCTGCAGGACGGAGTGCGGGGCGGAAGAGAGAGGGGCACAGCTGGAGCGGGCTGTCCCGAGCCTCACCCCGCCGCCGCGTACCTGGGGTGCTGGATGCGAGCTCTGCGGAGCTCCTCCGAGCGCAGCAGCGGCGGCGGCTCGGCAGATGTAAGGGGCGTGCGTGTGTACTTAACCCTTTCTTGGCTCCTCGGATTTGTACCATGCTGAAAATCCTCACCAAAAAGCTCAGGAACCAGAGTTTGAACGAAATTCAGCCTTTCCAGCTAAAGGTAAGAACAGCCCGTTTTGTCACTGTTGTTTTTTCGTACCCCTCGTGTAACTAATAACGGGGCTTTGGGAAGCTAGTAACTTGCAGTGTTTATTATGCCAGGTCAGTTTCCTCTCAGCCAGTGTGCTATTGAGCTGGCCTAGGCTGTGTTCCTCTTACCGAAGTCCTGTTTCTTTGCTCTGAGGGTTATTCTGCATAATCCAATAGGTAATACAGAAAGGTTGATAAAGGTAGATGTATTTGTCCTTTAGAAGTATTTACTTTTAACAGGGTTCATGTTTAACTTTTTGCCTGTCTAGTTACCTCTGTATGTGTGCAACCTCCCAGCCCTTGCCAGGCTACAACCCCACTGTGCCAGGTACTCTACAAACATGGTTTGGCTAAAATGCCTTTTGGCTCATTATTTGCATTTCTCTCTTCTGGCCCTAAAGGACAGATTCTGAGCTGGAGTTTACAGGCCGGCACACTGCACTGACCCCTGGCTTTCTGCACTCTGCTTACATCCTTTCTTAGTGCTCAAAAGAAAAATGAGCATCACAAATTCAGGATAAGGAATATCTAAGCCTTTCCTACCAAATGCAAGGAGGAATTTTTGAGCCATATGCAATGGGATAAAATGGAGTCCTGGGGAGTGAGTTACAAAAAAATACCAGATCCTGACTTGGCAGAAGTGTTGTGAACTCGGGGATACCCCCTGTAATCAGCAGAGCTGCTCTGGATTGGCATCAGTACTGTGGGAAGTGCAGTGTCTGGCCACAAATCAAAGAAGGGATCTGGGGAAAGTAGCAGCCCTTGTTGCGTGAGTTGGGGGCTGGGGATTCCTATACCAGGCTCTAGTGGTCTTTTGTATGTGTTGCACAGGGCGGATTGCTGTGTGGCTGCACTTCTGCACATTCACTGTGTGATGGAAACTTCTGCACATTCACTGGCTGATGGAAACTTGGTTAGAAACAGTGCTGATGCTTCCTCAAAGTTTGCTGTGACTGTGAACTTCTTCCGTTGGGGACTGCACGTTCTATGGTTCTTGGAGGAGGCAGGATTAGACTTTATTTTTGGAAATAAAGCCAGTGCTTTAGGCTGTAGTGGACCTATTCAGTGCAGTGAATCTCTGCAGAGACTGGGGGGGATTTCTCTTGAACACTGTGATTCACGGCCTTGTTTGTCTCTTGGAACCTTAGGTTGAGAAACCAGAAGAATTTTTGGAAAGAGCTCTGGGGGTGTATACAGCACTAAGGATGCTTGGAGGCATGCAGGAAGACCTGCAGGAGTGGGTATCTGCAGCCATTTTGTCCATACTGGTGCCAGGGGTTTGTGCTGCAAACAGGTTGTCTGCATTTTTGCTGGCTCAATAGAGAACAGCGGTTTAATCTTGCACTGGTTCTTGCAAGGCTGATGCACAGAGCATCAGAGGTATCATTGCGACCTGCTTTGGGGAGTGGTACAATGGCTGGTATACATGTGTATGGGCAGAAAGCCAGACTTTCAAGCTCTGGGTTTATGTATGGTTTGTGGGCCTTTGGGGATCTTGTGCAGCTGCTTGGTCTTGGTGGAGCCTTGTGTCAGCATCTGTAATCACTTTACATTAACACCGTGCAGTGCTCTATCTTAGGCACTGGGCCAGATCTCCTTGCAGGTGTGGGCAGTGGGTAGGTGTCACAAGCAGCAAGTGCTGTGGGAGCTTCCCATGGCTCGCTGCATGGGCCTTCTGACAAGGCCAGGTGTCCTGTACCTTCTCCCTCTATTGCCCTCAGATGGCATGGACCCCACTTCTGCCTTCTCAACTTCCTCATGCCGGTCTGTGTTTCTACAGGTTTATGTATTTGCTGGCACGTGTTACGTGCATTATTTAAAAGGCTCAGTTTGTTGTCTTGAAACCTAGTGAAAAGTTAGGTGTGAGCATAAAATCAGGTCTATAGGAGTGTAAGTGGAGAATGAGCATCTAGTTTGGGTAGAATAAAAACTGCTCTGCATCCACCACCCAAACCAAGAGCTTCAAGAACAGTGTGCTTAGCTGCTCTTCTCCTTCATTACACATTTGCTTTTCCACTTTATGACCTTTGTTGGAAGTTCCCGAATTCAAGGAAAAGCAAGCTGCTGTTTTGTTTCCAGCTTGCAACAGTATTACCATGAGGCAAAGTCCCAGGAGACTGTCCTTGGATAAAATGTCAACTCATTCTTGTAAGCTTAGGAGATTTGACCAACCTTGGATTGTCAGCCAAGCTTTGGAAATCTTTTCAGGATGAAATCTCTGCCCACTCTAAGGGCTTCACTTTGGTACCATGTGTGCTGAACAGGTTTAATGTTGCTGTGACCGGTCTTCCTAGTCTTCCCCTCCTTGGAGGAGCTGAGAGGCTGCCGTTGCCTCCTGTAAGTGAAACGAGGAAATACACAAGGTTTGGGTGTTGATACAATGAACTTTTCTTTATGTTCCCTATTAAAGTCGGCCTTTAGGCAGTTGACAGCTAACAATGCTCAGAGGGCTTTGACTCAAGAGGCCTGATGATTGGTGTTGCTGAGGTTAGTGTCTCTTTTATTGCCCTTTCACCAGAAGTCACCATAAGGGGAAGGGAGGGATTGACAGACTGATGTTTCACCTGCTGTTGGGTTAGTGCTGCCGGCAGTTTGTGGTAGGGGTGGCTGGGCTGTGAACTGTGGTAGTTAGGGTTCAAATCTGAACCGTTGGAAGTCAGGTCCTGCTGACCTTGCTGCCTGCCCACTGGGCACTGGCACCACTGTAGCAGAGGTAGGTAAGTGGCAGCATGTCTGTTCCTGAGCTGTTACGGTTCATAGTCCAGCCAAGTGGCTTAGAGTCCTTCAGCTGCTGTGGCTAAAGCATGAATTGTTATAGAACGGTTTGGGTTGGAAGGGACCTTAGAGCTCATCTAGTTCCAACCCCCTACCATGGGCAGTGACACCTTCCACTAGACCAGGTTGCTGTCCAGCGTGGCCTTCAGAACTGCCAGAGTTGGAGCAGCCACAGCTTCTTGTGGCAACCTGTGCCGGTGTCTTTCCACCCTCATGGGGAAGAACTTCCTAATACCTAAATCTCCCCTCTGTCAGTTTAAAGCCATTACCCCTTGTCTTATCCCTACAGGCCCTGTAAAAAGTCCCTTTCAAAATATCTTGTAGGTCCCTTTAGCCCCTGGAAGCTGCTCTAAGGTCTTCTCAGAGCCTCCTCTTCAGGCTGAACAAGCCCAACTCTCTCAGCCTGTTTCCATAGGAGAGGTGTTCCATCCTTCTGATTTTCTTTGAGGCCTCCTCTGGACTTGCTCGAGCAGGTCCACATCCCTCTTGTCTTGTTGCCCCCAGAGCTTAACACAGTACTGTAGGTGAGGTCTCAGGAGAGTGAAGTACAGGGGGAGAATCACCTCCCTTGACCTGCTGGTCACACTGCTTTTGATGCAGCCCAGGATACGGTTGGTTTCTGAGCTGTGAGCACACACTGCCAGGTCATTTTGAGCTTCTTGCCAACCAGCACCTCCAAGTCCTTCTCCCCAGGGCTGCTCAATCCATTCTCCTCCCAGCCTGTATTTGTGCTTGGGATTGTCCGAGC
Organism: Pezoporus occidentalis; assembly: GCF_034315485.1. Lineage (NCBI taxonomy): Eukaryota > Metazoa > Chordata > Aves > Psittaciformes > Psittacidae > Pezoporus > Pezoporus occidentalis. Next base: position 2,717,224 of record NW_026915836.1, read on the forward strand.
CAAGATGCAGGATCTTGTACTTGGCCTTGTTGAACTTCATTAGGTTTGCACTGGCCCTCCTCTCCTGCCAGGCCTGTCCAGGTCCCTCTGGATGGCTGTGTGTTGACCGCAACACACAGCTTGATGTAGTCAGTGAGCTTGCTCAGGGTGCATTGCTGTTGAGTACTGAGTCCTTAGGAGTATTCTCCTCTGACACAGTAAGCTTTCTACTAATGAAATGTCTTGTTCATCCCTGCACCTTGGGTTAGGGTTTTCTCATACAAATGCGTTTCTTCCAAATCCCTCTTCAGCTCTTGTGCCCTTGCACATTTGTGTAGTAGCTAAAGTGTAGGCATCTATTTTCTAAGCTTTGCTTGCAAGCAGGCTCCTTGGGGCAGGGAGCATCTCGTTGGAACAAGTCTGTGCATTGCCAGTCAAACTAAGCCCTTAATTTGTGGCCCTAGGTGTTATCAGAATGAAGTACTTGGATTGTGGGGTGTTAAAAAAGTAGCTGGCTGGAACATGCAGCTGAAGAAAACTGAGCACTTTAAGGGTGGCAATTCCATTCCAACTTTGCTGTCGACACAGACAGCTTTGGAGGTGATACAATTGATGTTCTAATCCAGAAAAGCTGTTAAATTGCTTATGTGCTTGGGATGTTGCTTTTTGTCCTCGGCAGAGGTGAGACAGACATGTTTGTCATTTCGTTAATGTTCATCAATGAAATGAAGTCATAGGTGAGTCTGTTCTGGTGACATGGGAACTGTGGGTGACATGGAACATGGGTGTCTGTTGCACCAGGGGACTGTGGATGAGGCGTTAACAAAGCTCTGCTCGCATGTGTGTGTGCACAGCACTGGGGACCAGCAAGTCATGTTGGTTATTCTCTACTGGCACCTGTATCTGGAATCAGCTGTGAGACTCCAGTCTGGCCAGCCTGGGAATCATCCTGATCCTTCCTATATGAAAGGGTTTGCTTGGCTGTGGAAAGTGAACCTCAGGCTTGCAGGCAGTGACTTGAGTCACTGTCCTGGTGGCAGCTGGTTATTCTGCAGAGCCAAGAGCGTGTGATTCAAGTTTTTTTCCTGCTCAGACCAAAGGAAGAGTGAAGTAGAGTCATTATTCTTGGTGCACAGTGGGTGTGCTTTCAAAGATCTGTGTAAGGGCTCATGCTTCGTATGAATGAGGACAGATTAATTTCCTTCTTTCTTTGGGCTGATTGCTTGTCACGTGCTCAGCCAGCCTCTGCTCTTCAGGCTTGCTGAAGACAGGCTGGCGCAGTGAAAATGTACCTTTGTCTGTCTCCTGTGGTGTATGAAGGTTTTGTCTCCTTCACGGGTTTTTCAGCACATCTCACCAAACAGGTTCATTCCTCCAGCTTTGCTTTTCTTCCTATTAGCACCTGGTAACGTTAGAGCCTTCTGGTTTGTCTTGCTCTTGCTCAGGAGGGACACAAGCACTTGCATAAACGTGTGTAAGTACAGTTTTGGCTATTGGAGTATCTGTGAATATGCCTAAAGTTAGGCTTGTGGTATTTTGAACTAGAATTATGTTAATGGGTTAGAAATGCTGTGATAGACCCTTACCCAAGGGAAAGGATAGAAAAGGCAATCCCAGCCACTCAGAAACCTTGAGTTTTTGAGATTAATGCCTGAGGCATTGTAAAATAATAAGTTGGCAAATCTTTCTACTTGGCTTCTAATGTCTTAATCCTTAAGGGTTGTCATCTTTCCTGTGCTAACATCCAGTGCTGATAACCTCCTGTAATGACTTAATTCCAGAGAGCTGGACTTTAGACAAATTGCAGATATTGCAGATACAGCATAAGGGGCAGTTCACTGATGCTGGGATAGGTCAGTGGACATCCTCTCAGCTGCCTTCTCTCTGACTGATAGGAAAGTATGGGCTAAATTAAAAGAAGAAAAACCTACTCACCAGTGTAATGAGGAAATGTCATTAGTTTTTCTTCTATTTCTAAATTCTTGATTTTTACTTGAATGCAAAATGAATTCTGAAGAGGTAATACTGTGTATTGAACTTTTGCATGAAGTTAAACAGATAAATCCATTCCGCTTTGCTGGACTTTGCGCTTAATTTCCTGCTGTCATGCACTGTCTTATAATTCCTGAATTTATGTTGCACTATTTGGGATGGTAGAAGTTTTCCTCATCAGGAAAACAGCTTATAGCTTAAGTGAAAATAGAAAGCAGACCCAGGTCATAACTTACTTTAATTATGTCTTGCAGAACAGTGAGTTCACCTTTTTTAAACTAAAAGGCAAGGCTTGCATCCTCTGAGGACATCTCTGAGGAGCGGTGGGTGGCAGGGCCAGTCTGGCCAGCTCCTTTGGCTGTTTCTCAAGCATGCTGGGGCTACAGAAGTGTTGTTGGGATGCCTCAGTATGGGAATCGGGGGCTGTATTCCCTTTTCAGTGAGAAATACACTACCACCCACAGTGTAGGCAGCGTCAACCTCTCCTACCCCCGTGCATTTATCTGTAGCCCCTGTTCTCCTGTTCAGTGGGACTCGGGTTGCCTGGTGACCCAGCTCTTCCTAGCAACCAGCATCACAGGTATGTGTGCACTCAGGGCTGTTTTCTCTGCAGTAACTGTTGTACGTGGCTGTGGGCAGAGCCTGTTTGTCCTCTTGCCATCGTTGACCAGCAGAGTAAGCCAGCTAAGCTGTTTTTGAATAGGCACCAGTACCACCCACAACTACTCAGCATGAACCACCCAGGCAAGGATTTAGAGAAAAGCCAATTAGTTCTGACCTTTATCTGCACAGAAAGGATTCCCTGCGTGGTGCAAACTCTGCTCTGACCCAGGCCTAAAAGTCAATGTAAAGGACATATGGCCCAGTGTGACCTTGCAGAGCTGTCTCTATCCTACTCTGGACACAGGCCTGCTCAAGCTGTGGGAACATGGCACACAGATGAAGCACAGCTCAAAAAAGGCTTCTTCTGGACCAACGGGGTGATCCTGGGCATTTCTCCCCTGTCTTGCTGTGTTCTTGCTTTTCAGACTCATTATCCTTGCCATGGACTGGTCTGTTTGAACATTGACCTGGCCTCCACATGTACCTCAGTATATACAGCATTATGAATCGTTCAGTTGTTGTAGGACAGGCGTTTTGAGGCTGGAGCATCTCAGGAGCTGGCTGAGGCAGTGGGAGTGGATCTTGCATGGTAAGAAGTCTCTCTTCCTCCTCTTTAAATTACTGCAGCACACCAAGTCCTTGGCCAGGTGAATGTCTGCTGTTCTCTCTGAGACACCCCTAGCAGAACAGGAATGCTGCAACAAAATACATCATGTGAAGAGCTCATCTGGTTGCCTCCATAGTCTAGCCTTTATGGAGTGTGAAATACCGTGGACACTTAGGAAAGCTTCCTGGTGGACCTGGATGTAGGAAAGTATCTTGCTTGGAAGGTTTACATCAAAGCTGTCACATAGCTGCACCTACAGTGACCCAGATCCTGGGTCTTCCTTAGCTGTTGCGGGTTAGCATGGCAGGAGCTAAGAGCCTGGGTAAGGTTATGTGAGTGACTATCAGCCTTGCAAGCAGCTGGTGTAGGCAGTCTGTTTTCAGCCCTCTCCTCCCCCAGCACTCTTGGCTCACCATCCAGGCTCACTGTAGAGATGAAGTCCTGCTGCAGAGCCCTTTCAGCTTGCCAAGGTTTGAGCTGTGGTGCTGGGAACAGAAGGCAGTGCTTGTGCCCCACTGGCACGCACCTTCTAAATGAGTGCTGTCAGCGAGATGTGGTGGAACCTGGGGAGGTGTCCCTCAGGCATGGTAGTCTGTGAGGCTATGGATTGGCTTCCTCAGATGAGCTGCCTTGTGTGGGACTGGCATGACAACATGGGTAGGTTGGTCGTTGTACCCAGTGAACTCACCTCAGGAAAGCCCTTTACAGCTTTGCCTGGGATCACCTCTTGGCCCTTGTTCCAGCATCAGCCCGTATGAGAAGACCTAAGAGTTCAGGACTAGAAGTAACTTCTGAGGAAAAGAGGCAACTAGTGCCTAAGCCTAGGTAGCCTAAGGAGGTCTTTATGTGTACCATTTCAGGGATGGGTTGACCTGAGGCTTGTTGCCTGACTGCAAGGCAGGTCCTTATCTGAGTTTAGGTTTCTGAAAGGGCAGGAGATTCCTGCATGAAGTACTCCCAAATACCTTAATATTCATTAATGTCCACAATGAGAGTAGGCAGACCTTGGTTTCTGACACTTCTAGGGAGCACAGTATTGACTGGTCTTGCTTAGCTGATTGATTGACTAGGTTACATCCCTGGTTTTCAGCCACTGATTGCAAGCTGATCATGAATCCAAGTTGCTGATGGCATACAGATCCCATTCCCTCGCACTCATTTTGTCCAGAAATCTGCCTTATTTTACTCCTTCCTAATGGGCCCACATTGTTTCCATGGTGCAGGCTATTTTCTAACTGATGTCCTTCTTGGCATCAGAGGCCACAATCTGCCGAGCTCTATATGGGCGTAAGATGAAGAGAAACTTTTCTTTGGTTGAAGAGGGAATTTCCCATCCTGCAGAAAGGTGCCAGACAGGCATCTAGATCCATCCTCCAGTGTGCTGAGAGTGTGTCTGGATGTAAGCTGGGAAAATACAAAATAACCCTTCCATATCCTGTCACCCAGTTGCTACACACAAGCCAAGTGGTTGTTCCAGCCGGTTGTCTGCAGCCAGACTGGTTTGTGTGGGGGTTCCTTTTTTCATTTCTATTCCTAGGACTTGGTTATTCCAAAGAAATAAAAGTTCTTTGGCCAAAGGCCCTTTAACAGGGGAGAACAGTGCTATTTGGTGAAATAATCTAGAGGCTTAAAAAATCAGCAGCTTCTGTGTATACATTTTTGTTCATAGAAACCCTTTATCCTGGCTTGGACAGAACAGGTCACTCTTGGGAAACCCCTCAGTGGTATTCTGCAATGCAACTTTTCCTTTCATGTTCCTGAAATGGTACATGGGGGTGCTGATTTTTGTGGTGCTTGGGCACTGGCTCAGTAGCTGTGGCGAGTTGGATCTGTAAGAACACCTTTGTGTTTTGCGTTCATTCCCTTGTTGTGACATTGCAAGTCAATGCATGTGCTGCACGGCCTGCTTGCATGAATGGGGCTTGAGAGCATCCATCCTGTCGTAGACCCATAGCCTGTTTCCCCTGGTATCCTATCTCCTGCAGGCACCAGAAATGGGCACGTAGGGGGGACCATGAGAACAGCACATATTTTGGTCTGTGAGACTTCTCAGGAAGAGCTGCTGTCTGTACATTAGTAGCCCAATGAACTTCTTTTACGCAAACCTGTCCACTTCCCCCCACCAAATGTCTGCATCCAGAACAGCTTGTGGCAAAAAATATCACCCCATTACCTCCTTGTCGCTGAAGGATCCCCATTGTTTGCTTAGGCCTTACCTCTTTACTGATTTAATTTCATGGAGGAGACAGTAAACACTCAAATTCTTTCTTTGTGTCACTCATCTCTAGCCCATCCCTCATGTGCGGGGTGAAGAGACCACCACTTTGGCCAGATTGTCCGAACTAGGAACCACTTGGAATCCTACAAGGAGAGGATTTGGTGCTGCAAGAGCTACTGCAAGCTCTTACATAGTTCTAACTCTTACTTTAAAAGATGCCTGATGGGATGATTCAAAGATCTGCTCTGGAAGGGTTATCCTGCATTACTGCCTTGCTCCATGCTAAAATGCAAGTTTGATGTCAATCCACAGAGGTGAAACAGCTCCTGTCTGCTTGTACTCAGAAGGGTTAATGTGGGATTTTTAGAGGAGGAGAAGCCTGAAATGTCTCGTGTGCTCCAAATGCATTTTCCAGCCTGACTGTAAGGCATTGTTCCTTGTGTTTGCAAATCTGGCTAATGTAGTTCTCTGTGGCTGGGCAGAGGTGAGTGTTGAGTGAGGTCTCCCAAGACCGACAGCTTCTCCTCAGCTAATGAGGTATCTCGGGGCGATGGCAGTTGCCCTTTCTGGGCCTTTTGAGAAGGGAATGGAACAACCATTACCAGATGTGCTGTTTATGGCAGCTGCTGCCAGCTCTACCACCCTGGTGGAGGGGACCCATGCAGTGCTGGGGACTCGCTGTGAACCGTCAGAGAAGCTGGTCTGTGCAAAGGCATCTCTTCTCATCACAGCAATGTAATCACTGAGTTATGCCAGTGGGGAGGGCGCGTATTTAAATCCCCATGGCCAAAGCAGGAATGGTTGGCACTGGTGAGCATCCATCTGCCATTCTCCCCTCTCAGTACATGTGTTACAGATAAAATTAGCTATGCTATAGGTGCCTCTCCAGTTCTAGGTGTCCCTTGTACTGTCTTCCCCTTATGTCTGCAAGGGTTGTCAGCCTGTGACAAATAGTGCTGCTTTTAATCTGACTGTGTTTGGAGCTGGGGTTCAGCAGCAAATGGGCTATAAATTACAGATGGAGCTAAGCTGCTGTATCTTAATGCAGGTTGGATGAGGCCCCATAATGAAGGTCTTTAATCCTTCAGGCTCCTTCTTGTCTTTCTGGACTGCTGTGCTTTGTGGTGTCAACACTGCTGAGTAACGCTGCTCCTGCAGAGTGCGAGCCAGGGGAATGCCAGGGCTCCATGCTGTGAGCTGTCAGAACAGTTGACCTCCTTTGCAAAGGGATCTCTTTGCAGCACAACCGTTTTGTAGGTCACTGCTTCTTTCTGATGGGTGTTTCCCAACATTTTACACTGTTTTTCTTGCTGATTCCTTTCTGGATGTATGTAAAATGCTATCTCCCCGCACAGGATGAGTAAGTTAACAGGTGAACGTTACTGTTCCAAGAATCTCTGCTGTGTAGAACCGAGTCTGTTCTAGTCTCTTTGCAAACACTGTCTTTTGGATGTTTATCTTGAGTGGAATTAAAAAGGATGATTTTGGTTTTGCTCTTCTAACAGTATTTGCCCAGAGCTTTTGAGAACAGAGCCAGGGTGGATATAGAAGTGTTGGCTGTAAGCATCAGCTGCATTCAGTTCCCTGGGATCAGAGAACATCAAATGTCTGTTGTTTCTGGTTGACTATGCAGTCCACATGTCCACGCACCATAGGATTACTGGTGCTGTGTACCATACTGATCTGGAGTGATGTTGAAGCATTGGGATTTGCTGGTTGTTTGGGTTTGTGTGTGCTTTAATTTATTATTTTTTACTTTGTGAAAGCCCCCTGTGTGCTCATCTTTAGTCTCATTTCAACTTTGCCCTGGGAAGAGCAAGGGGAAGTCTAGAAGAGGAGGCTTGATGCAGATTGACTGCTGCAGGAGAACTGATATGGGGCAGGTGAGAGAGTACAAGGAGCCCAGCTTGCTCTGTGGGTTTGGCCTGTTTCTTGGTGCCCCTTCACAGTGCTGGAGCCAGCCCCACTGCAGCTGCCTCTGTCATGAGTCCTCTTCTGCACTTCACTTGCAAGTGGGGATTCCCAAGCCTAAGCCAGTGCCCTTGTTGCCTCTGTACTTCTAGTCAGATTTGGCCACAGTTATAACTTCTTTGCAGGAGCTGTAGACAGTAGCTAAACATAATCTTGCCATGCGAACTAGGCTGAAAACACACATATTCGTTCTTGGAATTGCAGAAGCATGAGGAAGAGGATTTAAGACAGTAAGAGGACCACACATGCACCTCCTCCTGCCCATGGCTCACGTCCTCACTGTTGTGTGTAAGCATAGTGCTTTCCTCTCAAGGTCTAGGTAATCCAACTGAAACCCGTGGTTCTGGAAACCAAGTTCAGCAGTTGTTCCTCAGACCAGAGGCTCAGTTTCTATGTTCTCTGCTTAATGACTCCCACCAGTTGCACCCTGATTGTTGCCAGTCCCCATGTTTGCCTGTGTTTGTGTAAGGCAAGCATTCAACAGAAATGACATTTATATTGTTAACACATTGTGGGCTCTGCTGCCTGGAGAGACCCTCTGCTCTCAAATCTGTGAGACCACTGATGGTGAAGTGGGCTCTGGGCCCGTGCAGAAGCTGATGTGTCTGACTAAACGTGCAGCCTTCCTACAAAAACATGGATTTTGCTGTTTTCAGCATAGAGCAAGCCTGGGAAACGAGGACCTTGGGGTGCAGTGTCCCACTGGCCTGTTCTGCTTTCAGGACTCAGCCAGACAGCTCCTCTATCAAGCAGGACAGGTTATGAACCATGGGTTTGAATTGTAACCATTTGCAAGGAAATGGGGAAAGGTGTTTGAAGGCAGAGCTGCTACGAAAATTAAAAAGGAAAACAATAGTAACAACGGAAAGAAAGACTTTAGAAAGTGTTTCCAGAGACTGTTCTGGCTGGAAGTTTAGCTGTTGAAGGACCCCATATCTAGTCTGGGTAGTCATATCTCACGGATACTTAAACACTGAATTAAATCTCTAACTCTTCTTGAGGAGAAAGCAGGCATTACAGCTTGTTTTACTAACATACATTGTCCCTGTAATATCTCTAAAATAGAAGTTAAAGAAGAACTTGTAAGAGGAATTAGATGTTAATTTGGAGGTCTGTTTGACTCATTCCTTCCTTCTTCCTCATGTTGTTCCATGGCTCAAAACTGCCTTTTGGTGTCTCATCACTCCTGTTTCTCACTTGTTTAATTGAATGTTTCTTATACTTGGGAGGCTGGCACCTCCCTCGTTGAAGATGAGGCAGTGTCCCATAGCAACTGCAGTGATTGTTGACCTGGCAAAATAACACGGGGGAAATCTAGTAAAATGCTTTTACTAAAGCCAAGCAGTGGGGATGGAGAAGAGCCAGGAGCAGAGCCCTGTGCTTTAGGATGCCCATGTCTCTAGCAGGTGTTCCGAAGGCTGTGTGGCAGGGACAATGTAAGTGAGCACTGGTTTCATTTCTCTGATCTGAAGAAATGGAAATTGGTTCCCCATGGCAGAGATACCAGTAGTCATTGGTGAGCTCATCAGCCCTTTGTGCTTTTGTGCCAGGAGCCAGTGGGCGAGCCCAACTGAGCAAAGTCTCTTTGCTGGACTCTTGGAAGGGGCTTTACTCAGTTGCAGAGACTCCCTGGAGTACCAGGGCTCAAGTGAATGAGCCTGTGTCAAAACCTTGTATGTAGCAGCACAGGCAGTATTTGCCTCTTCTGGGGCAGCCACCTGGCTGGAGGTAAATTCTCTCCCTCCCAGAGGTAGGTTGGGAACATGCCCTCCAGCCCGTGTGTATTCTTGATTCAAACAGGGAATGAGGGTTTACCTGTGCTCAGCTGTATCTTTGTCTTATCTGCTCCTCAGGCAAACACCCTCCACTGCACCAAACCACATTGTTGATGTTTATGGTTTTAGGACAATACAGACGTTAAGTGAAGTCTGTTGGGAGAGATTTATTCTGCCATGTAAGTGAGATTCCCTTCTCTTTTGTAAGCTCCCAGATGATTCTTGATGCAGTTACTTTTGATCCTGTGATAGCAGGTTGTTTTCTGTAAGCGAAGCCAAGAGGGGCTCCACTTTACCAGGGTGGGTGGGTGGGGGTTGTTGTCTGGTGTGTTTTGGGGCTTTAGGCTTCAAGGGTGATGGGACCCTTTAGGACCTGGCCAGTTCTGGCTGCAGCTAGTTACCGTTCCTCAGTTGATACACAGCAGTGTGGTGAGAAAGGGATGTTTCTCTGTCTCTAGCTTTTTCTTGTATCTGCTAATTTCTTTCATGTTAACTCTCCCTCAGAGTTATAAGTTTGACATTTGGTTCCTCTTAAACTCCATCTGGTTATTCTATACAAGCCCATCTTTCCTTGCTGGAGACCACAAAATCAAATCTGTGGGGAAGTTTGTCCATGTTTCCATTTGTCACAGTAGTCCTTAGCCTGGCAGAAGGCATGTCTGGTGCTGGAGCTGAAGAACCCAGGTGTAAGATTGAGAACCTCATCAACAGGAGGCTGCTGTCTTTGCCCTTGGGATCTGGTGTGTTTCCTGAAGAAAGCCTGGAGGATGGATGGGCACCTGTCCTTTTTCTGGCTTGTTTTTCTTGCTGTGGCTTGTAAACGTTTACAGATCTCTGTGAACTGGAGATTTCTTCTTCTCACTTTTGTGTGTTAAGGTACAGAGTGTCCTTGGCACGGTCCTGAGCAACCTGTTCTAGTTGATCAGGGCTTGGATGAGATGATAACAAGAGGTGTCTTTTTAATATAAACAGTTCTAAGACTTGTATGCTGTGACTGAAGCCATGACCTGGTAGGAGGAGATCAAGTTTTCTGCTGTAGCAGTGCCACAATTCTGAGTTTGTGAGGAAAACAAGGCTGTGCTTCCTTGGATGAAAGTAAAGCTGTGGCTGCTATAAGACAGGGACTTACACAGGGAGGCTGGAGACCTGAACACAACACTGCTGTGTTTAGTGGGATGCTTTTGAAAAGAGAAAAGTGTGAAAGCCTTGGAAGAGTCAAGGGAGAGAGCGTTAATTTCCAAGTACTTAGAGCGTTAGTCTTTGAGTCCTTATATCTTTATCATTTCTAGGAATTCTTGTTATCCGTACAGAGACAAAATCTTTCTTTTTTTTTAACTTCCATTAGTCTTCATCTGCGTGCTGTATTATGGCAAGGAGTTTCATGTGTAAAATAGCAACTCTGCAAGATTCATGAGCAATGAGTTAGTCTGCCATGAGTGATGGTTCTCTGTTAGGGAACACGGGAGTGAGGGTCTCATACACAGGAGCTTGGGAGACTTCAGTTCCCACAGCTAGCATGTAATTTGTGGGAGGGTTTACTAATAGAAAGTACTAAAACAGAAGAACTTGCTAAATGACAAATGGGAAGAAAATGATGATGTTCCTGATCGGAAGATGCGAAGATGAAGCAGGAGGGTATTTGCATGTAACGCACACAAAATAAGAGATGCGAGGCAGTCTGAAAGCCAGTACAGGTCATGGGACATAAGAGGCAATGTGACTTCTGAGACTTAGCATCTGTCATGCACAAAATGCACAATCGCTCGATTTTAATGCTTTTTTTGCTTAGCCTGTGATGTACATCATGAAAATATTCTAATTTTTGAGGGTATTGTCCAGAACAAAGGTATGGGCTAGAACAAGGGTATGATGGCACCAGTGGGAATAATGGGAGAACCCAAGTGTGACTGTGTAGAGAAATGGGCCACTGGTATGTTCTTCCAAAAGGTGGGTGTCAGGAAGGTGTCTCTGATTGTCTTCATTCTGAAAAGCACTTGATATGTTACTTGTAAAAACTCTAGTTGGTTAAAGAGCCGGTGCTTATGTTTCCATGACTAGTGTCAGGATGCAAGACTAGAGGATCCCCTTTTCTCCATGAAGCCTTTCATATTGTCCCACCACTTACATTTCTTTGGGATCTACAATGAGACCAAATCCACAGAGCCAGTATCTTCTTGTTTGAAAGAGATTTCTCTCACAGGTGCTCTGAACAAAGCCTCCAGAGAAGTGATGGAGGTAACTCACAGGGGATTAGTGTTAGGCTGCCTGTGGGACTGTTGAAGACTTAATGGAGGGGTGTTATCCCTATGAGACCAGAGGGCAGCAAGATTGCACTTCTACAGGGAAGAGTGAGTATTTTGGAAGCCCAGGACCAATAGACACAAAGACCTTCAAAGTGTCAATCATTGACTCAAATCCAGCTCCTATGTTAAGCATCTCAAGCCAGTGATGTTGTGCAGTAGCTCTCTGACCTGCATGTGCTAGATGTCGTTGCCTTTTTTGAAGCAGGGCCATGCCATGTATTGACATTTACATGGTACAAAACAATGGCTGATGGGTTTCCCAGGCAGAGCTGTTAAACTTCACTGAAAGCCCTGCCACATCCAAATGAAAGGGTTTTATGTGGGAATGAGCCACAGACTAAGGTCAGTACCTCTCGGGTTAGAATTGGAGCCTTGGCTTTTGTAAGGAAGACAGGACCCTGCTGTCTGTCTGTACAGCAGCTAGCACAATGGCACCTCAGTGTCAGCTGTCCCCTCTGTGAACTGCTGTGGCACAAACAAGGTATTATACCTGTTCTGGGGACAAGCAGAGGTCTGTTAACTTGGCAGGGCTCCTCAGTGCCAGCTGCCTTTCTTAAATGACACGTGTGTGTGAATGCATCCAAGAAAATTGTGGCTGCAGTGGGAAAAACAACGCCCTGCGTTTACTTCAGGAATATCAGCAATGGGGGTAAAGCTGTGCCACTTTCACCATTCATCATTTAACACTTGGGAAAGTAGATTAAAGACTAGCTAGGAAGAAAAGTAGTTCTGATTTCTTAAAGCGCAATGTAAATAGAGAAGGGCAAAAGGTAGCTTTAAAAAAGGAGGAGAAAAAAGGTGGCAACAGGCTTGGGGCAGGGGGGAACAGAATCTGCAGACCCAGTCATATTGTGATGATCACAAAATAGGTGTGTTGACTTGCTAGCTGTGTCAGTCAGAATTTCTCCACTGTTCCTGTTTCTCTGCACCAGCTGTATGTGTCTTTTGTAGGCACCTAGTGAAGTGTAGTTGCTCTTCTGGGTCTCTGAGAGGATGAAGCACTCCAGGGGTGCTTCTCTAGAACAGTGGTGGAGGCAAAACAGGTCCCCATCAGTGTGATGGCTGCATCCTGCCTTATCTATAAAAGCCAAGCACAGCACATCAGGCCTTTTTCAAAGGAAACACAGCATGTAACCTTTTGAAACCTGTTGTCACAGAGTTCTGTTGTGGGCAAGTAGCTTGTGAGACTTGGCTAAGAATGATGGGAATGCTTGTTGTTCTGAATAAAAAGCTGTAAGGAATCATGAAACTGCTCTTGTAGTGATCATGTTATTCCAGAACTGTCTCCATGAAGGTTTCTTTTGAAGTATTGCATTTTCCTTTGACTTACTTGCTTTTGGCCGCTGCCAGAGACACATGCTAAGGTAGAGTTTCCTCTACACAGGAAACTGCAGCAATGGGATCTATCTGACCTACAAAAGCTTTGGTTTCAGATATCCCAACCCTTCTCAAGAGGCAACTACCAAGTTTGTTCAGTGTTAGAACGTGTTTTAGTTGGGTATTTGGGTATACAGTAAGTGATGTGGAGAAGTCCATTGGCTGACCCAGAGCAAATGTTCCTGAAAATTCCTGGTAGAATATGTGAATTATCGTTACTCTTAGAGCATTTACGGGTGTTCAGTGGGACTGTAAGATTCTGTGCTGGCAGGGACAGCATAGTGTGTGCTGTGGAGGGGAAGTGTGGGTACATACATAGGATGGCTGAAGTTAACATACCACTTCCATTTGTGGGTACCTTGCAAGATGATAGTGCTGTTGACAGGATGTGTCTTTATTTCGGCAGTGGCTTTTGGAGATTCAGTTGTCCACGTGATGTGGATGTGGTAGGCCGTGATGGTTACAAGCTGCATGCCTGGCAAGCTCAGGGCAGGGCATATTCGTTGTGCTTGGGAAAGAGCTGGCGGTGCAGTAAGGTGGAAATAGCAGTGGGCTGTGTGTTTTGTGTTGCTGCAAGTAAGAGGGTATGATGGGAGTTTGAGGCTGGAGATGAGGATGTGTAAACAGGGAGGTGGTATGGTTGGGTGTGTGCGGTTAGGTGGGGTGATGCCTGCAGGGTATGAGAGTGGGAGGGTGGGAGAAGCTGCTTGGGCAGCAGCAGGGCAATATTCAGTGTTCATGATGAAGCCTTTTATTTCTCTTTGCCCCCTAGATCTCCTACCCCCAGAGTGATGAGGACAGCGATGACTCTGAGGGAGAGAACCAGGAACTTGCTCAGATTGATAGAGGTAAAGGGATGTGCTCATGTTCTTGGAAGTGCCTCCTCTGTCCCCAGTGTACCACAACCAAATACATTGAATCAGTCACCCTGTAGTCTTTGGGACCTCACAGGTAGAAGCTGGTTATCAGAAACTGCAGTCACACTTTTCGTACCAGAGGTAGATGTGTTAAAGCATCAGTGCTGCAGAGATGGAGCAGCAAAGACTTACAACTGAGCCAGTGGCAGAACTGGGACTAAAAACTTATCTTCTATTCCATTCTTGTGCACCTGCACCATCTTTGTTCTAGGTTTCCTTTTCCTTGAGTTCTGACCTTTACTTCCCTCATTCCCCTGGGCTCCTTTTCTACTTAGCTTGCTCCGTTCCTCCTGTACTGTTGGTGTTAGGCAGCCCTATTGACAGAGGACAGACAGGTGCTCTGCTGCTGTTTTTGAATCTGGTATAAAGCAGCTTAGAACATCTGTTGAGCTGTGCTAAGTCTCTGTGTATGCTCTGTGTTTTATTGCTGTTTAGCCAAATTCAAGTGGGCTCTTATGCAAAGGCAGAACTAAAATTCCTGACCCACAGGACATGTCCTATCAAAATTGAAATCCCTGCCCCATATGCTTAACATAGAAAGAGCTCAGCAGAACAGGTAAAGTGTGCCCAGCTTATGGCTGAAGGCAGGCTTTCTTGTATGGCAAGCCTTGTAATAGAAAGAGGACTTTCACCTCCAGAAACCAGATCTCTATTATCTGAGCCACAGACGTGCTGCTAAGGATAATGTAACTTATTTGCCTCCTGTGCCCTGAGAACTGGTCATTGGAACTTAGTGGTTTTAGTTGGAAGCAAGTTCCTCAGGGAAGCTCCTCATCCAGGGGATGAGGTGGGCAGCAGATCCACGTTCTTGCTCTGCAACTAGACTTCCAAGTGACAGTTTGTGAGGGGATGTCTAGCAGCCTGGTCTAGGCAAAAGTCTGGAAACTTCCAAAGGGAAGCATTCGGCCAGAGTGGGTGTCTTCTGGGGAGGAAAAGGTGGGAAAACAGCTCAGTTTACTTGGGAGGAGGTGAAAAACACAGGTCAGGAACAGGCAGGCCCAGGGCATGGGGCACAGAAACGCTCTGCCACTACTCTCTCTCCCCTCTTCCCACCAGAGAGAAGACGGAATTGTACCTTGACCCCTCTGGCCCCCAACCAGCTCCAGAACCAGGAGAACCAATGCTGCAAGGTCCGTGCCCTCCTGCACGCCAGCCTTGACCGCCACAGCTCGGAAGAGGAGCTCGAGCGCATCCACCGGGAGTTTGCGGCTGAGAAGCGGAAGTGGTCGCAGGTGAGCAGGCTTGCCTGCTGCAGTGACAGCAACAACACCTCCTCCAGCGACGACGAGGTGAAGAACCTGTGCGCCATGTCCTTCCGGCCTGTGGCAGAGCCCGCCGACGGCCTGCACGCCAGCCCCAGCCCCGTGCTCTTCAGTGCCTCCCCTCCCAAGAGACTCCAGCCCTTGGTGCGGAGCACAGCCTCCAGACCTTTAATCTTCACAAGCGTCGGGGCGGGCCTTGAGCAAGTCATGCCTTGTAAGAGACATCGACAAGGGTATGGGGATAAGGTCAGCAGGCCCAGCCTTGACCTGGAAAAAATGCAACAGGTAAGAGCTTCGCAAGAGGAAGGCAGCATGGCTTGAGAGAAGGTGGTGTAAGGAAAGACAAAAACGAGTTATTGGGGCAGGGCTCAGTAAACTCATAGGGCTGCCTCTTGTGAATACATCTTCTTGTGAATGCCCCCTTTAAGCCTACTTCTGCGCTCTGTCTAGGATAAGCTAGGCCTAAGTGTAGATACTTAAGTAGCTGCTGCTACTTGAGTTGCTCTTACTACAGTTGGGCTGTTCTCTTGCTACCCCCTATACTGCCCGGTTGATCGCGTGACGCAGGAACAAAATCACTGGAGTTGACTTGCGTCAAGTTACCCTGTGGCCATGATCTGACCCATACCAGTTACTCCAAAAGGAATGAATTGCTTAGGGGTGTATAAGGAGACACCTTTGTGATGAAAGTGACTGGAGACTTGATGGGGATAGGTGTTTTCACACTTGTTGATCTCCTTGGAGCCAGGTCTCTCTATATCTCCTAGGAGTTTCACATCAATGTAATGCAGTGCGTTTCACCTTTTCAACACTCTACGAAGGATTACAGTTTGCTCTAGGTGCAGTTACTCTTGGTTTTGCAGGACCTGTGTAGGGGCCTGGGGTTAAGGTGTGTAAATGCCAGGAGGTTGCCTTATTTCTGTAGTGGCTGGGAAATGGCATGCGCCTGGTACTGGTGTGCTGGGCTGCCCTGCGTAGTGCCCATCTGGCATCTCTTTTCCATGAGGCATTACTGCAGAGCTAGTGTTCCAGCTCCCTCTTGATCACTTGTTTTTCTTGCACTGGCGTAGAACAACTGTTTGAAAGGGTACCTGCAGGCATCTGCTGACTCTGGTAAACTGCAGTAAGTTAAAGACGGTTAATTCTGAATTTCCTCTTGCTAGGGAAGAATTTTACAGCCTCTGGTTGGTGGGATGTACTAGTTTTAACCTCACTAACAACACCCCCTTTAAGCCTACAAGATGAACCCACTGAAAGAAAGGACTATATGTTCATTTTCCGAGATGTATGCAAGACCCCTCCATTTCCCCATTACATTGCTGCTTGTTCTCAGTCCTGCTGGCAGCATACATCTCATGAATACATAATTCAGGGACTTGTGGTTTCAGTACAGTTTTCATCACTCCCTCTGCTCTTGTAGCCAAGTTTCTGCTCACAGAACATTCAAAAGGCCCAGTCTTGCATTTCACATCACCCAAATCTTCTACTGATACTGACAGACTTTAATTAGTCTCACATCCTAATGAGATGAGAGGAAAGCTGGTGAGCCGGTGCCCAGCTGCCTGTTCTTTTGGAGTGCATGTGAGTAAATGTCGAAATGTTCCTTTAGAGCAGGTGCTTGCTCTCATTTGGATCCCAGGCATAGCATCTACCTACTTTGCCTACACTTCTTCTCAACAGTGTGTTTGGGAGTGTGTTGGTGAAGGTTAGGGTATAATGAAGCAAGCTTTACGAACTGTTGTGCTTTCTCTGGGCAGCCTTGTGAGGCCAATTTGCTCCCTGGTCTATCTGCTCTCCACACTTCTCTATCAGTTGAAGCAAAGAGTATTGCAAAAGATGCTGGAAGCTGGTGTGGAGTTGTGTGGTTTTTAAAGTACTTTTACGCTTGTAGGTTGTGGAATCCCTGTGATAAAGAGAGGCTATTCACCTGGTGGCTTTAATTTAAGAGTGTACTTTGGTGAGAGATAGGGGTGACAGAACACATGCAAAGCAAGATGTAGCCTGAATATTGGAACAGTGTGTGGTCATTTGCATCATTTTTATAGTTCCAATTGGTTACTTGTCAACCAGTAAACCTTGAAGCTTTATGATGACTTCTTACTTGCTATCTGTACTTGTTTCTGCTACAAAAATAGCAATAGAATTGTGTTGTAGATTCCATCTTCTGACATTTGGATTCCCATCAGCTTACCTAAACTCAGCAATCTTATTTCTTATGAGAATGATCTGAAATCTGGGGTTGGAGTTCTGCCACAAATCCTTGGGCAAATCTCATTCCATACCTCTATTCCCCACCTGTAAAATGGGACCAAGGTGTTTCTTGGTCTGTTTTCATTCTCCAACAAAACTGGTATTAACTCCCTGGGCAGCACTTGGCATCATGTGTTTTTCAGCCAGGTAAACAATGTAAGCGAGGAACGACAGTATTAAACTGGCTACTGTAAGGCTTCATCTGGGCTCTTACTTTCCATTCCTGCAGCTTTGTGGAGCTGTCAGATGACAAAGAGGATCAGGCAAGGTTAATGTGTACCAGAAGCAAATGTGTTCTAAGACCGAACGGCACTTTTGGGTGCATGATGGGGTATGGGTTACTCAAGGGTTGAAGAAGAGATGTTGAGTGCTTTGCCTTTGCATCAAATTCTGTTTATATTGGATGATGACAGAAAATTAGTCCAGAGAGCGGCTCTGTGGGATGTCTTGTGGATGTTCATTGATGAAAAGCTCAACAGGAGCTGGCAGTATGTGCTTGCAGCCCAGGAAGCCAACTGTATGCTGGGCTGCACCAAAAGGAGTGTGGCTAGCAGTTTGAGGGAGGTGATTCTCCCCCTCTTCTCCCCTCTTGTGAGACCCACCTGCAGTACTGCATTCAGCTCTGGGGGCAGCACCACAAGAGGGACTTGGACCTGTTGGATTGGGTCCAAAGAAGGGCCACAAAAATGCTCACGGGGCTGGAGTACCTCTCCTATGAAGACCAGCTGAGAGAGCTGGGCTCCTTCAGCCTGGAGAAGAGAAGGCTCTGGGGAGACCCTATAGAAAAAGGGGAAATGGTTTTAAACTGCCAGAGGGTAGATTTAGATTAGATATTTGGGGGAAAATCTTCAGTATTAGGGTGTTGAGACACTGGCGCAGGTTGTCCAGAGAAGCTGTGTTCAAGGCCAGGTTGGATGGAGCTTGGAGCAACCTGGCCTAGTGGAAGGTGTCCATGGCAGGGGGTTGGAACTGGATGAGCTATAAGGTCCCTTCCTACCCAGCCCATTCTCCAATTCTAGGAAGTGTGGGAGAAACCAAGTGGGCTAGGAGCAATCTGAACACGTTTAAGGTGTTAGGGATTTGCTGTGCTTCTGCCTTCATGGCCTGTGGGTAAATGGAAATCTCTATCATCTGGGCATTTCAGTTCAGCCTCCCTCAGCAGGGAAGGCTGCACAGGAGCAGGCTTAAAAAGTCCTTTTCTGATGAGGTGCCAGGCTGTGCAGACACCCATGCCACAGCAGTGAATGACCTCTCCAGCCACCCCTTGATCATGGTCCTTGGACAGCAGTGTCTTTACATGCAGGCTCTGCTGCCATCCACTTGCTGTGGAATGAACATGATGCATATCCTAGAAAGCCTGTGGTTGCTTCCACTCTGTTACCTTGGACAGCCCTGGCTTTTACAGCAATGCTGAGAGCATGAGGTCAAGGAGAGGAGGGACATTCTTGAGGTGAAGGCACGGAGGGATGCAAGGGTCAGCTGAGGTGTAAGGAAGTCCAGGGTGTCACAAAGACTCTATGGAGTTGCTGAACTTATTCCCCCGGTCTTGGCACATTGTGTAAATGGAGAGGAAGTAAAGGGTCCTTCCTCCAGTGCTGTTTAGTGGGACTGCCTGGAGCTCCTTTGAAATCTTTCAGCACTTGAAAAGCCAGAGTGTAGCATTTCAGGGAGAGAGAACGTAAAACATCTCTCTTGGAGGAGAGCAGCTTTGGGTTGGCATGGTGAGCAATCCAAATTGTCCTCATTTATGTGTGGGTAGGTGGCTAGTAAGGAAAGCATTGTTTTAAAGTACAAGGCAGAGAGTTTGGCTACAAGGGTGTATTTCCAGTTACACTACAAAGTGTATTTCCAGTTACACTACAAAGTCGCTAGGTAGTTCTGAGCAAGTTGTGAAACCTTCCTGCTATGGTTTGCCTGTATGTATGATTAGATAATATCAATACTCTTGTCTTATGGAGGTTTAATGCTAGGATGAAAAAGGCCATCACAGAAGAGAAAAATGCATCCTGTGCTAACATTTGGATTTCTCCCTGCAGACAATGCACCCCTTTGGTGGGTGGATAGTTGCAGTGCACAGCAGGTAAGTGGAACTTCATCTTGGCTTGACACTGAAAGTGGCCTGAATACAGTGTGAACTCTGATCTGGGCTTAGCTGTGTAATACCAAGCCCAGCAGTGCTTCTGCTCAATGTTTGAGTGCTGGTTCTTTGGTTGGACTGGGCCTGGTAGGGTGATTGTCACTTGGAAGCTTTCTTGGGGCCAATATTGGTTGCACAGAGGCTGCAGGGCAGCACTCAACACCCATGACCAAGGACCAGTGTATGACCTTTGGCTCACTGGGGTCCAGCCTTTGGGCTGCTAATGGCTCCAGGGTGAGATTTCCATATCCTTACCACAGCTGGGCTTTGCCCTTGTCTGTCTCTCCAGGACTTGACAAATAGCTTCCAGATAGAGAACGTGTGAGCTCGTGAGTCCTTTTCACCTCTTGGCCTCCCCTTTGAATCCAGGCCTTGTCAGCTCCTGAAAATTGTTATCATCTGTTTGCCTGCCTGAGCCTGCCTCTGTGCCGATGGGGAGCTGGAAACCCCCGCTGCTGGTGCTGTCTCTGCCCTGAGCCTCACTCTCCAGAGGGACTGAGTGGGTTTGAGGGGCTTGTGCTTAGTGTTAATGGCTTACACCATTTCCCAAGCAGCCCCGTGCCGGAGCTTGTCTCTCCCAGGTGTGAGAAACTGGGCCATAGCAGCTCTTTGTCCCGGGGTGCAGCAGGGTGCTTGCTGAAGCAATGCAGTAAGGAAACTGTTGCAGAAGCTGATTGCACCATTACAGAATGAGAAATCCTGCTTCTGGTAACCTCCTGCAATTTTGCTTGTATTTGTCACCCCCAGAAATATTCTACACCAGCTGTTCCTCCAGCACAGAAGCTCCGGTCCATGTCACCCCTACCAGCATTTGGCACCAAAGCAGACAGCAAAACAAAGGCTGTGCCTGGCTGCTGCAAGGCAATCCGAACCATGAGAAAGTTTGGAGCTGAAAATGACTGGTGGTCCAGGCTACTCGCCTGCAGGGATGTAGCTCTGGGACTGTAGGCATGGACCACATGAATGCACAATGGGGCATGGCAGAGGTGTCTTGTTCTTCGTACGTTTGGAGGAGCTGAGTTGATGTTCTCTTCTGGTTTGATGTTTGCTGCAAGGACTCTGGCTCAGTGCCACCCAGCTGATGTCTGGTTTGCTGATTAAGGCACTCCTAGTTTGACAGTGGTGGAGAGGGGGGAGTGGGAAGGAAGGGTGCTGTCTGGAAGGTAGAGAGACTCAATAACAAGGGAAGGCATGAGGAACCCCACCCTGCCCCCAGGGGGTGATTATGACTCTGCCAGGCAGCAGATACCTCTTTCTCTGTGTTCCCTAAGTGTTCCCTGGATGGTTATCTAATCCATGCAAAAACATGCCGTAGTGGAAGTGCCTGCGTGCTGTTGGGCTGGATGAATCAGAGCATCAGAGAGCAGTAACCCATGTAGAACTTGGCCTAGCTGCTTCCTAGAAAGGGTAATGATTTTTGTTTCTTTCCTGAAGGAGGCAATTGGGCTGACTATGTTTTCACTTCACTGACAGTAAGGTTCACCTGCTGCCACAGTGCCAGGTTGTAAATGCCAAAGGCAAAGCAAGTAGGATAACGTAGTCCTATTCCTAAACTCTTGGCATCAGTCAGTATGACAGAGGTTAGAGCATTCTCACAGAACGCTTGAGGTTGGAAGGGACCTCTGGAGATTATCCTGTCCAACCGCTGTGCTCAGCGATGGTCACCTACAGCCAGTGGTCTAGGACTGCATCCAGACAGCTTTTGAGTATTTCCAAGGATGGAAACTCCATAACTTCCCTTGTGCCAGTGCTTAGTTACCCTCACAGTAATTGTGATTCCTGCCATTCAGAGGGAACCTCTTCCTGTGTTTCAGTTTGTGCCCATTGCCCCTGGTCCTGGGCACCAGTGAAAAGCACAGGCTCCATCCTCCCTTCAGATATTGGTGCGCAATATAAGAACAATCCAAGCTCTCTCAGCCACTCCTCATAGGAGGGATGCTTCAGTCCCTTAATCACCTTTGTGGCCCTCTGTTGGACTTTCTCCAGTAGCTCCTCATCTCTCCTGTCCAGAACTGGACCCAGCACTCCAGATGTGGCCTCAACCCATGAGATCTCTTGATGCTGTGTTCACCTTTCAGGTGTGCTACTTGCAAACCTTCATTCTGATCATGCATCTCTCCTTGGACCTCTTCTATCATTGTGTTAGACCTATGACAGTGTGTTAGCTTGTCTGTTCCTCATGTCAAACACTTCAGCTCTTCTCCCTTAATCCCTTCCTTCCCTGTTTTGCCTGAGTGCATTTTTCACCTGGTTTTGTAGCACATGCAAAGGGGCATCAGTTCAAGGGGGAGATGGACAAGGGAGCTACTAAATGTGCTTCTTTCTGGAAATATTTATCTGTCTCTGGGTAGATACCCATGTAACTTTGCCTTCTTTTCCTAGGAGCTTGTATGTTGGTGAATATAGCTACCATGAGACCTAAGTACCATTTGGGCTGTCTCCAAGTGTAAGCCAGCAGCCTGAACATCTGCTGAAACCTGGTTCCTTGAGGTGCTGCTTTGAATTATGAGAGAGTGGGGATTAGGTTGGTCAGAGCAATTTGGAGTGCACCAGAGAGCTTGGGTGAAGGAAAAGGAAGACTAGGGAAGGAAAATAGATGTGGCTGAAGCTTGGAAAAGTATGTGTTGAAGGCAAGAAAAGAGCTGTGGGGAAGAGGAGATTAAGAATGGGTAGAGACAGAGCTAGAGAAAGTAATTTTGTTGTATTAAGATTCCCAAAGGGACAATAATAGCACCCTGGCACCAGTGGCAGTAAATTACGAGCCTAAGGCTAAAGCTGATGGCTTATCATTTAGATTGGCGAGCTTGCTGGCTACCTTCCCAACCCTGTTGTCCTTTTTTCTCTAAGCTCTAAAGCTTGGTAAGAAGGTATTAGGCTAAAGCCAATTCTTTGGCTGCAGACCAGAGAGAAAGGAGATCAAATGGGCATATGGGCACCACTGGCATGTGTCCTTGAGATGTGACTTAGGGAGCAAGTCTTTTGTGAGGGTGGTGATACTGTGTGAGGCTTGAACTCCTGGTGTGACTGAGGGTAGGTAGGCCTGAAGGGAGTAAATTTGGGGGTGGGAGGGGAGAGTGTTCCCACCTGAAAGTGACTGCCAGAATATCTGCATATGAATGGACAGGGCTGGGGTCTTGACCTCTATCCTTTTTCTCTCAAAGAACCACAGAGAATAATGTTTGCTGAAGGAGCAGAAGGAAAGCCCAGTCCCCCATATTTCCTGCAGTGGTTCATGGCTGGCTGGTGTCAGGCCACACAAATCATCACTCAGCAAACCCTAGAGATCCTAACTGCAGGGGGGGTGAATGGCAGTCACAGAGTGGCTGCTGGGTTGGCTACCCAATTGTGTCCATCTTGCAGCATATTCCTCTTCTTTCTCTTGGCATGTGGCTGTTGTGGATGCTTTTTGAAGAAGGTTTTCCAAAGGGTGTTTTGTTTCTTGTTTTGACACAATAGAGTGCAGAAGGATAATGCTGGCACATTTTCTTCCCCACTGTCTCAATTCAGCCCAAGTAGCCTTGAGGGCCTGGCAGATTAAGAAGTTTTGCTGTAACCTGTTTGTACTTTCCAGCAAGACCAGTTAGTAGATGTTGCTTGGAAATGAAGGCCAGAACCCTCTCTATAGTGCTTTCTCCTGGAATAGGGCTGGATTGTCTTCACACAGCCTTGGTGTGTCTGGACTAGAAGTGCTGCTTGGGTTGGGTCCCCATGTGGCTGTTGATACCTCTCCTTTCCCACTCCTCCTGCAGCATGTGGCTCATTGTGATACAAATATCTCATCCTTGCCTGGGGAGAAAAGGAGTTTGCAGGTGGCTTCACCATATGCTGTCACTGCCCATGTTGTGTTTGGCTTGCGGATGAATGGATCTCTCTTCAGGCGTGGTAAGTTACATCTTTTGCTTATGCTAGCAGCCTCTGAAAAGGAGAAAGCCTTACGTTTACCTCTTCAGAGGAGCAGCGAGGTGAGCTTGAGGAGACTGGAGAGGGTAAATTGCTATTTAGAGCCAAACTGGTTATTCCTCATGTAGTCCAGAAAGTGCCTGATGGCAGTTTTCGGCTTGCTTTTCTTGCTGTTACATAGATCAAGAAACTGAAATGAGCAGAAGAGATAGGTTAGGCTTTTTCTCTTCTTCCTACCCTACCACCACCACTAAGTGTTGAATTCCCACCTTGAGCACTTAAGCAAATGACCAGTCTCTTAAAATTCAGCACCTATGAGACAACAGGGCCTGCTGCTCCTTAAAAATCGAATAGTAAGAGGCTTGTTCAAAGCACTACAATGGCATCAAGGAACAGAAAGTAAGAGCTTGTTTTTCCCTTTGTTTTCCACTGGCACTGCTTAGCCCTGTATCTCTGAAGCAGGACACTGTCCTCATCCAGCACGGCTTGGCAGCGGTGCTGAGAGGTGTGCTTTCCACCCTGCAGTCTCCCCTGGGGCACTGCCTGTGAGTGAGAAGGAAGGAGGGAGGTGGTAGTGCGGGTTTGGAATCAACAGAAGCAGGGCGGTCCTGTGATGGTGAACATTAACTATTAATGGCAGGCGTTTGTGCTCCGGGTCTGCCATGGCACACTGAAAGCAAGCAGCTTGTGCCAGGGCAGGTCTGACACATGGAAATATAGCAGCCATTGCTGTTCAAGAGGCAGAAGCTGGCTGGGCTTTTAAGGCTAAGCCTGCAACTAGAGTAAACACTCTAGGAAATACTCTTTTTGGACAAGCTTTGGCATAGTAGAATAGCCAGCCTGGCTGTCAACAACACAGCTGTCCTTGGCATGGGCTGGGGTTTAGCTCTGATTTTCTGCCTTAGCTCTGAATAGCCTCTCCATTGTTGGCTCACATGAGAACCACACTGCTGGGCTCTGCTCGCACTTTCTTTCAGCCTGTTGATGTCAATGGGAGTTTTGGGCATTGGTCCACAGCTCATCTCGCAGGAGGCACTCAATAGAGGCATCTACTTCTCATGTAGATGGAGACTGAGTTAAACCAGAGCATATTCTCTTCTAAACTTTCTTGCCCTTCTCCAGAGCTCTGTTCCCAGACACCCAGTTCTTGCTGAGGTGCAGTTGGTTTTGAGATGACCGGTATGTCAGAGGTGAACCTTTCCTCTCCAAGACACAAACATAGGATTATGTTCTTTCCTGAATTCAAGGCTTCAAAAGCATAGGAGTCCTGGAGGCTCCAGGTACATTAAAAGAAAGCACAAATTAAGATACTGAACAGAAGCCCTATTAAGTTTGCTGGTTTTCCTTATTGAAAATAATCTTTTCAATCTCCTGGTGGACTTTGCTTATTCATAGTATCATAGAATAGTTAGGGTTGGAAAGGACCTTAAGATCATCCAGTTCCACCCCCCCTGCCATGGGCAGGGGCACCTTGCACTAAACCATGTCACCCAAGGCTCTGCCCAACCTGGCCTTGAACACTGCCAGGGATGAAGCATTCACAACTTCCCTGGGCAACCCGTTCCAGTGCCTCACAGTAATGAACTTCTTCCTTATATCCAATCTAAACTTCCCCTGCTTCAGTCTGAACCCGTTACCCCTTGTCCTATCTCTACAGTCCCTAATGAAGAGTCCCTCCCCAGCATCCCTATAGCCCCCCTTCAGATACTGGAAGGCTGCTATGAGGTCATGGAAAGCGATTTCCTAAGAATGGATTTACAACACTGAGGATCTTCTGGAGTGTTAGGAACTTAATATAAATGAAGTCTGTGGTCATATCTATGCTAGGCAAACTGTATTTTTAAATCTAAGAATGTGCTTGTGTTTCAAGACCCTGGCATATCCTTGTAAGCTATAATTTCACCTTCATGCCTTTGATTATGGAAAAAGCAGGTTACACAAAGCATAAAACCCTGAATCACTCTGCAAGTTACTTTGCAATCTTATTGTAAGCATGTTCATTTTTGAAAGCATTTTTGCTGCCTGTGGAGACTTCAGGACCCTCCCTATCTTGCATATCACTTCAGAGGCTCATCGGACACTCCTCTAGGCTCTGGTGTGATGGTGTGTGGGCATCATATGTGATTAAGAAACAGAGGGCAGTTTAACACATCCTTTCCCAAGCTCCAAAGCCAGTGGATCTGTGCAGTTCCTTTAAAATGCAGCCAGTCACATGTCTGGTTTTCTCACTGCTGTTAAACCCATTAGATGTTATGTTACAGGCGATGTGGTCTGCAGCTGGGGAAACCACCATAGGGAATGCCCTGGGTTTGCTCAGGAAAGTCTGTTAGTGCCATTGTTTCCTGTCTGTGCAGGAAAGACGGGCAAACCTCACACAAGAACGTGCTGTACCTGGCTAGGTGATAAGATGCTATATTGAGCACACCTTAATGTAAGTCTCAGCCTAAGATGTGTCACTTTGGTCGGAGCTCTGGTGGAAATAGCACAGTGAGTTCATGATATATGTGTTTTCATTGTAGTTCTGAATCTGGTGTATCATCAGATCAAGCTCTGAGCTTGTCTTCAACTCAATAGAATGTCATGGCATCCTCTGAAGAGCATGGCCAGCTCTAAGTATTGTTAGTGGTAAGAGTGTAATTATGAGCAGTGGAAGTTGGAAAATGTGATTTGAAGGCGTGTTTTTGAGCAGAGGGACTTCTAGTAGGACATCTTTATAGTGTTCCTGTATCTTTCATCATACAGGCAATGTAGCAGTCAGCCTTGAGAAGAATAAGTGTGAAAAGGCATTTTTGTGCTAATTCTTCCTGTCTGCATTTTGCAGGCTCTCACTATGGGCAGTTGTGCTAAACAGCCTATGGGAAGACCCTAAAGATTAGTGCAACAGTAAACCACAAGAAGCTGAAACAAATCAGATTGCTATCTCATGATGGGGCTGCTGGTAGGGTTTGAAGTGTAAAGCAGTGGTAACTACTGCTGCAGCTGTGAGACTTGCCTGTGCTTGGTCCACTGTATAAAACTGTACTGAGTGGGGACACTGGTTTGTTTGCTTTCCAGATGCAACTACCCAAATCATGCAAACTACCTCAAAACTATTCATGTAAACGTGGTATCAATGTTTGCTTTGATTATCAACTTTCTGTGCACAGAGGATCTTAATAACCTTGGCCTTGAGGCATTCAGGTCTCTCTCTGGACTCTTTCTTCTTTTAATGAGATGACATGAGCTTTTGCTCTTCTCCAGTGTGGTGGGTGAATGAGCCCTCTTGGTCCTAGGACATGACTGTTTTGTAAGCATCAGATGAGCCAAAATCCTGAACTGAAAAAAGGAAACAACAAATTGATTTGTGTGTTAAAATCGATGCACATGTTATGAGCGCTGGCACGTGTTATACAGGCTCTGATGTGGATCTTGCAGGCTTTTGAGTTGAAGGCATATTGCCAACGATTTGGAAAGTGGATCCTGATGCACACAATTGAGAACAATACAAGAGGGCAGCAGTTCTCCTATTAGTGCTTTGGGCACAGCTATAAGGGTTGCCATGCTCTGCTAACAAGGGCTGGGGAGGTGGTGGCCTGCTTCTGGCTCTGAGCTGGTTCATCACTGCTCTCACATAGAGAAGGTTCAAAACGTTGGCAGGAGTAATGTGTATCCTGTGCTGGCACCCATGGACACGGGGAGATGCTGAAGCTGAGTGCATTGAAGTGACCAGAGAAAGCACTGTTTGCCGGGTTGTTTTGTGTCTTGCACTGGGGAGGCATCCCTGGACCAGCTTCTGGGCCATCTGGAGTCACATGCAGCCATGAGGATGTGAACAAAGAGGGTGCACTAGAATCCACGAGTGCTGATTTCCAGTGCTGAAGGGGACCGTATACCTACTGAAGAGGAAGGACAGAGCACCAGGTGGGGGATACTGGTGCCTCTGAAATCCTTGCGAGCTGTTCACATGGGTACAGGCCTAGGTCAGCCCTTTTAAAGTTGGTGGTCAAACCCCATCAAAAGCTCTGAGCTTCAACTTACAAATCCACTTCATGGACACCTATTTGAAGGCAAACAAATGGTCTCTCAGGTTTGTTAATAATCTTCTGGCATGTAATTTCTATACATTACTTGTTTATGTAAAATTATTTTCATGTGCCCATGGAAACAAATGAGATCTCAAAACCAGAGTCATATGAAAGGAAAGATGCTAAAATATGCTGTGGGGCTGTGCAGACGTGGCATGTGCCTGTGTGTGTCTTGGGAAGAGGAGTGGGATTCTGTGCCCTGTTTTCAACTTTGTGGAGCCTGAGCAAGCCCCATGGCGCAAGGATGCTTGCTTGTTTGACAGGCTTGTTTTGGCTTCCCAGAGCTCTTTATGCAGTCAGCTTGCATTTCACTTTTCTTCAGAGCTTCTCCACTGTCCACACATCCAAGTTCTCATCGGAAGATGTGACCTTGTGTGTGTTCTGCTGAAAGCTGCCTTTGTGAGTGCTCCCAGCAGCACCAGCTGAACCCAAGGCAGGGGTTCCCATAGGGTAGTGTCTCTGGCACTCAGCTGGAGAGAGGGTGGGAGGCGATTCAGTCATGTTCTGAGGTTTCTATTGTAAAGGACAGGCCATGCCTGCCTCCTCTGCCGCTGAAAAGTCCTTCCCTCCTTGAGTCCGATGAGTATACCCCATGTTGCCCTGTTTGTGGGAAGCTCCACTAACACCAACCCTCTAGCTAAGAATCTGCTGAAAAGGTGCATAGTCCAGGTTCTCCCCAGACCAACACACTGATCTCCATTGTACAGTTACTGTGATGGATTAGGTAGGTACAGTGTGGGGTTTCTACCTCCTGAAAAGTCCCTTTTCTAACTATACTCTTTAGAGCAGGCTTTTGGGCTCACAAACAGGTATTCCAGGCCAAGAATTTATACTTTAAAACATAAATAGATGAGATCAACATCTAAATCATTCACGTTGGCTCAAAACCATGAAGAAATTGGCTTAAAAATCCAGACTTGAAAGAATTCTGACCTTTTTCTTTTACCTTCTCTGCGTACAGCTATTGTTTCCTCTGCCAGGCTGAACCTGTATGAGCGTGGAGTCTCCTTCTGGAAATGTGGTGTCCCAGACGCCTAAGCTGTGCACTCTCTGGCTGGTATGCACCAGAAGCTGGGGCTTGCCCAGAGCCTTTGGAATGTCTTGTAGGTTTTTCAGTTAGCGGATGGTGTGCAGGTAACCTGGCCCTCTCCCTGGTAGTGCCTGTGTGCTTTGGGATTAGGAGCAGCCATCTGTGGCTTCTCTCCCTCTCTGTGTCCCTGCAGTGTCACAGCTGACAAGAGCCTGCACCTTTCATTGATTTGAATTCTTTCTCTTGTAATGCAGCCGTGTGGCTTACAGAGCCCTCTCTTGTCTTCCTGCTTGGAGGAAAGCGTTTACTCTATTGCCTGACTTGGGCTAATGTCTTCACCCCTTCTTGGTGTGCTCAGGGACAGTGGTGAAGCAGCATTTCCCATGCGCTGACAAGGGGAACAGGATAAAGCTGCAAGCAGCAACGTGCCTTCTGCCCTCACTCTGCCTATGGCAAAAGTCCGTGGGGAGGGAGGGCTTTGGACTTGCATCCAAGCCAAGGCTTCAGTTAACAGTCACAAGCTGGAACTGCACAAGTAACATACACTACAGAGACATAAGATGGTGAGTTAGACCAGACTGGGTGTTCCCTGTGGACAGCTTTGGTATCAAGGCCAGGAACGAAGCGAGGAAACGGTCACGTTGGCAGCCCTGAATTAAAAGCCTTGTCAGCTTTTCCTCAAGAGCTGCTACCATGCCTGCCAGCTGTGAAACTAGAGCCTTCTGTCCCTTCACACCCCTCCCTCCTCCATTCCCAGGCTCCAGTGAGCAGGAGGGGCAAGCCCAGCATTTGAACTTTGATAACTTTGGCAAGTGCAGCCGAGTGATGGGGAATTAATGAATCTTGCTCCTTCTTTGTATTTGTGCTACTCCACAGGTGCTGGAGGTTTTGGTCATGTCTGCTTGCTACGCAAATGGAGCTTTGCATTCTTTCCAGGCCTCAAAGAAAACCAGTGAGGGATTTGGGGTTGGCGAGGAGTGAATAGATGAACCATCTGATGCACCCTGCAGACCAGCAGACTCAGACCCTGCCAGGCAAACCAGCAGGGGAAGCGGCTGCTGAGCCAGAGATGCACCGTGCAGTGTTCACTTCCTCCATCCCCAAATTCACATCAAAGGGCTAGTGGTAAAAGTGCCAGGGCAAATCTGGCCTCTTCTCTGTGCCTAGGGGGACAGGGCTTCTGTACAGATCCAGAGCATATCTGGAGACCATATGCCACAAAGGTGACAGAGGAGCAGTAGAAAACCAGTCACCTGGCCAGTCTGTTTGCTTAGACCATAACTGTGTAAATTGGTAGCTGTGTTTGCATTAGCTATGGCAGTAGTGTAATAGTCAGTGAGAACTTCAAAAAGCAGCCTGTAATTTAATAACCTTATCTGCTTCCTGCTCCCTGGGAGAGGTGGGAATTCAGATGCCCTGCCAGGTGGCAGACCTTCCTGGCCAGGCTTGGGCTCACACTCTCTTGTAGTGGGCATTGCAACTGGGTTGTGCTTATTTAGAGAGCAATCACCTGTGGGATAGACTTGCTATTCTGCCAGGTAAGACTCACCCCTGGTTCAGGGCCATTTTGTGTTTGCTGTAGGCTTTCGCCCATGTCTCTTAAGCAGTGACAGCTGAACCACTCCTAGTAGTGTACAAAATAGGGTGATGAATGGGACCATGATTAGAAGGGATTTTGCTAACCACAGAAGTTAGTTTATTGTGCCTTTCATGGTCCACCGTTTGCCATGTGTGGTCTCAGGCAGGTCCCTGCAGTGCTCTGTTTTGTAAGGCCTCGTCTGGTTTTTTGTTTCGCTTCTAGTTTGAATTTGTTCTCAGTGATCACTTTAGTAATCAGCATTTCCTCTGCTGCCCTGCCCAGAGATGCTAAGTGGTCAGTGTTTGCAGTATACGGAGGCCATGGATTCGTGCCACTTGCTGGCAGAGGTGCTGCCTGGAAAACTGGGGCTCCTGTGTCTGATAGAGATGGGGTCCCTTTATGACAGTGTTGAAAGACCAAAGGTATTGATGTTTTGAAGGCAGATTGAGGGTAAATGTTGCAAAAGAAGCGTTAATGACTAATTCAACTGAATATGAAATAGAAAGGACTTGCTAAAGAACTCCAAAGCTTTTCAGGATATTCCATGGCATTACCACAGCTTACAGTCTTTGGATGCTGGAGTTTGTTTTCCTGGGAGGAGCCTGTTGGCCAAAGCACTTGAATTAGCCTGTATTTTAAAGTGCTGTGAGGCTGTTTAACTTCTGGTGGAGCAGTCTGCAGACTGACAGATGATAACTGTGATTTAAGGCTGTGGGTGAAATGCTGTGCTGATGTAGGGGCTGGGCAGGGAGCTGGGAAGGCCTGCCCCTCTTGTTTCTCTGCTGATTATAGTCATGTGTGCCTGTGAGCCTGAGCCTGGCTGGGGGGTAAGGTCAGCTGGAGTTGCCTTAGCTTTACAGCAGCAAGGAGGAGCCTGTGATGTTCTTCTTCCATACAGTTTTTGTACTGCAGAGCTAAAAGGTGATGCCAGTGTCCTAGCAGCACTGCTCAGTGCCAAGGAATTTAAAGATCCAGTCCAAAATCAACCTACAAAATAGATTTAAAAGGTTTTTTCCTTGTTATCCTCCTAAACCGACTGGGAGGGCAGAGCCAGCTTTGCCCGTTGCAGAGCACCCATAACTGCGTTGGCAGAAGGACAGGAGCCGTGGTCTGGCTCCCTTGCGCTCTGCTGCATGGGCATGGAGCACTGTGCTCCTGGATAGGAGATGTCTGTGAAAGCAGAGAGCGCACTGGGCTCTGATGTTTAAGCCCAGAGGCATTGGTGCTGCATCAGGGAGGGACTGATAACTTCAGCATCCCCACTGAGCTCTGGCTGGGGCCTCTCTTGTGGGAGCATTGCCTTTGGAGGTAGTCGATCCCCTTCCTTTAATTCACCCAGTGCTGTAAAAAAGGGCCCTGCTGCAATGCTCCGCTCGGTACCCGGCGGGTGCTGCTGCTGCTTTGCTTGCCTGCGTGTGTCCCCTTTCTCTGGTGTCCAGCAGCCGTGAGCCTCCTGCCCCTGCGGACCCCTGGGCCACCCACCCCATGCCCCGCGGTGGGCCGGAGGTGGGTCTTGGTCAAGCAGAAGCCTGCAGCCACAGTGTGCTGCACAATAGCCACTTTGTGCGGGGCCCTGACCTCATCTGCCCACTGCCCGCAGCTGCGCTGCTGCCCTGCGCCTTAACCCTCCGTGCGCTCTCCCTGCCTCGGCAGCGGTGGGCTGGGACAGGCCGTGTTCAGCAGCGGGCTGGTGGGGAAGGCTGCTTCTCCTGGCCCAAACCAGGCTCCAGGGGCCAGCAGGAAATGCGTCGGGCAGGCTCCTTGCGCTCCAGTGCCTTCCCAGGAGAGAAGGGCCATGGGGCTGTGCTCCCCTGGCCAGCTCTGCGCGTGCACCAGGAGTGGCATTGGGCTGGAGCTCACCCATTGGCACTGCCTCTGCACTGGCGTCTGCTTCACTTCCCCCTCACAAGAGGCATCTTGTTGAGGGCTTTTCAGCCCTCTGCTTGTTGGGCCATGGAGCTGCTTCACTGCCTTGCTGTCGGGTTTTTTTTTTCCTCTTTATGGCCATCACATCACCGGGCATGGTTTTTCCTTCACATCAGCCTTCTGCTATGACTTAGAGCACAGTTTCTACTCATGTCACAATGTTTCTTTCAGTTCTTTCTGAACAACGAAGCATCATCAGTCTGTTTCTACATACGTGTTTTCTGTGATGGACATTCAAGCTTGATCTGCCTTGTTTCTGGAAGACTCCAGACACCTGGGAAGCAGACTGGTAGGGTTAACAGCGTGGAAGTAAAACAAGAGTTATGGAGCTAAAGAGACTTCTTAAAACTTGGTCTGCTTTAACCTTAGTATCCTGTCAAGAGCTTTAAGATGCCAAAAAGTGATAGACACATCAGTGTCTTCAAAGTGCTGTGGAGGGTCCTCAGGAAAACTAATGAAAGGCAGACTTCTGGCCTGCTTGATGTTCTTCTGAAAGTCTGGGTTTTGAGTCAAGTGGCAGCACAGTTACTGAAACAAATTCTTCACTTTTGAAATCTTTTCCATTAAACAAGTGAAAATAGGTGCAAAATTATTCAGTCAAAGCAAAGCAGATTGTGTATCAGTATGGACCATTTGATGAAGTGCACTGATTTGTTGTCAATTACATGGGTTAAGTTGAACTGAGAGTTCCTGTGCTCTCTTGCATGAAATAGACTAAACTGTTCTGAAAAAAAGTGGTAGCAGCTAAACAGCATCCAGCTCTTAGGTTTAAAACTACAACCAGATAATGAAGTTAAGATAATAATCCCCCACCAGTAGACAGAGCTGTTGCTTTGTCCTATGGAGGTAGTGAAAATGAAATCACTCTAAAACTGTGCACATAAAAAGCAGATGCAAGATGAAAGGTGTTTATTAACATATAAGCTGGTACTTTGCATTGTACAGTGATTTAAGAGATTGTTCAAACTCTTAAATATTCTAATGTTTAGCTGTGATGCCCGTCTTTAAGCCATTCATTGGCACAGTGGTAAGTACTTAGTTTTGAGCTGCAGTAGTGTGACATAGATTCATCCCTCTTGAGAGTTTCACTATTCCTAGAATGACCTTCTGTTAAGAATACCTGTATTTTGTTAGTATCTGTTACAATCATCTAGGTAATACAGTTTGTATGCAGTAGATCTGGGTACAGGAGCTTGTGTACATAAGCAAATACATGTGTGCAACACTTAACACCCTTAGTTAGTTAGGGTGTTAGTTCATTAGTTAGTAGGGTTAGTTCATTACAGCTTAAGTTAGTGGTAGAGGACTTGGAGCTTAATCAGAGATCTCTGCTAAAACAAGGCTGCACTAGAGAGCTGTGCTCTGGGGGAAGCAGGGGGGGTGGTTCATCTCTGCTCTTAATGTGGTATTTTGATGAGGCAGCGATGTGCAGCAAAGCCACACGTGCCTGTTCAGGGGTTCATTACCACATCTTACTCGGTAAATATGTAACTCTCCAAGTGATCGTTTCCAGTCCCTGCAGCTTTCTTTTGAATCCAGAGCACAGTCACTGGCTTTATAAACAGAAAGTATTTGTGTAACAGGAGGTGAGACTGGTGGGAGGGTTTTTAGGCTGACCAGATTCTGCTGTTTCCTGGGAGTTTAACCCAAACCATTCCAATTTAGTCTTATTTTTAGAGAGAGACATAACTCTTGTGCCCTTAAAAAGACTTTCCATGTTTCCTTAGTCATGTCATTTCCTCTTTTTAAGTAGAGGATCATAAAACAAACTTTCCTTGGTGCACATAACAGTGCTCCCAATCTGTAGGTTTCAGCTCTGATGCCAGCAGTTCTGTCAGAGACCAACAGGAGGGCCTTTTTAATTGAAATTAAAAACTGGATACAGACGCTGCCTCTTCTTTCATTTCCTTTTCTGCAGGTGGAAGAAAGAATCTCAGAAACCAAACCCTACCATTTATTCTCAGCTCTGCTACTTTTTCTATGACCTTCAGCAAATCTCCTTGTCATAGCTCCCAAAAAATAACTCGGAAACAAAACTGCACTTCCAGGTTGGCTTAGTAGTTAGGAACAATCACATAATTACTAAACTGAATGTGTCACCTTTCTTATATGCCATTTCTCCTGCTTTTAGGCTACTGCAAGTCATGTAGCCAAATAAATGTTATTTCAGCTCTACCCTCTATCTGTGTAAATAGGAGTTAATGAGTTGCTGCATCTCCTGGCTGACTTGTGACGTGGAGGTCTCCAGAGGGAGGATGAGGAGGAGACGCTGCCATGGAAAGTCCCTGGTTGTTGCTAGGCAGCACTGCATTTTAGCTTCCCCGACTGGAAGTCTGCACTCAGGTTTGGCAAGGAAAGGGAAAACCAAGGAATGGAAAACCACACAAAGATGCTCAACTTACTTTTTGTAAAGCATGGCTTTACTGTGCTGGGTGCAGCGAGTGTGTGGCTGCAAGTGAGGTGGAAGCAATTTGATTAAACAGAATAACATTTGATAACTGGCCTTCTGTTTATTCACTTTTAGCTGCAGGATCATGTGGCTGGCTTGCTCGCTCTCTGCCCCCCCTCCCCCTCTGTTTTGTCTGCTATGATGTTCTTGGGATCTTGCAGTGAAGTTGGAAGAGTACAGCACAAATGGTCTTGCTCCACTTCCACTTTAAACGGAAGGAGGAAAATCCAGCAGTTCCAGAGACTTCCCTCTGAGGCTTATGCTCCAGTTTTACAGCCTGTGGATAAGGGGATGTCATGTCCCCATTTTACTTCTAAGCTCATCAAGAGGCACACCAAAGATCTCTATTAACTAACAAAAATTGTTATGTAGGGCATCATGCTCTTGCTGCACGTTGTAGCAACGGTGCAAATAGTGGTAAGATCCTCATGTGGTTAAAACTCATCACAACAGCACTGCTAAAAGAGCACCTGATTTTTCTGCCAGAAATACAGGGTTTGGGATATAGCTGAGCACTTGAATTCCTCTTGGTAGAGTTGCTGTATTGACCATCCGTCCGTCCATCCACCCATGGGCTAGTTCAAGCTTTTCAGACAGTCTTAGTTGTTGTCTTGTAATTGCTGTCTCTGTTTTTCCTCCCTGTGTGTTTTAGTAGAAGGTCAGGATGAGTAAATTTAAGGTCTTGCTGCCTCAGCTAACTGATACATGGGAAATAATGTCTTTTGTTGCACTGTGATGGAGTCACTGGGGGATGGATCTGTGGATGCGACCTCATTAGGCACTGGACCCTTCTGGACTGCACTGGAAAGTGGTTTGCTTGCTCCCTGGCTAACAGGTTAAAGATACTTTTCCCCTTTCAGCTGAGGATCCTGTGGTGCTACTGAGGCACTGTGGAGTTAGGTGTCACAGCCTTGCTCCATCCTTGAGGGTTCAGCCAAGTACCATTGCAAAGCTCATGTTACAGGAGCTTAGAGAACCTTGCTTAGAGAACTTTGAGAGTCTTGTCCAAAGTCATGCAGCTTGTAGTCAAATGGGATGCAGCAGGATATGTTCTGCTGCAACAGTGCTCTTCCCCTCAGGGATGGGCCTCGAAAACTGAGAATCAGGCCTCTTTTACAACCTGATTCTTTGAAAACAAGCAGGAGCTAGGAAAATCTATTCTTTATTTCAAAAGCTGATGGAGAAGCTTCTTCCTGATGCACCTCCATCACCAAGCTTTTTGTCATAAAAATGTAGTTGAAGTATTATTTATGGGAAAAACTGTTCTCCTAAAGCCTTGTTTTTCCACTCTGAGTCACTTTTTGGAGGTTTTTTGAGGGGAAGGAATGATTTTATTCACTTGCCAACTTTCAAAGCACTGCCTCGGAACTGGGATAAAGCTGTAACTCACCTGTTTATTTCTGTAGTTACACACAGTAATTGCTGGTTTAAGGATATCCTGTTTGCTAAGTTGTGCAGTTCATGTGTTATGGCAACTTTAATGGCCCTTGCGGTATATAGCAAGAGGATTTAGGTCTGTGGGCAGGTGCTTTTTACCTTGTTTTTTAATTCTAAATAAACATAATGAAAATAGCTATTAAATAATGAGAACATCCACATTTACATTAAATACACTATTCTTTTCTTCACGAAAGGAAGATAAATTCACCTGCATCAGGGCAAAGTCTAACTGCTAATGGACAGAAGAAACTTCCTTTTAGGCAGTTGTTCCATCTCTTTCTCCCTGGAATTTCTTGTATGTTCTTTCAGATCCCAGGGTGTCAGTCGCTGCCAAGGGACTGTGCAGGTTGGGTGGGACAGTCTCAGGTTAGGCCACCTCTAGTAATTCTTAGCCTTTCATATCTCACCTACCCATCCATCCGTCTTGTTTGCTAATTAAATGTTGATGAAAAGAGACTCCCTGCAACCTCCCTCTTTCTGTTCCCTCGTGCTACTGCTACTAATCCCTGGATTCTACTTCTCTTTCAGAAGATGCTGCTTAAGAAGAATTGTGGAGCGAAGACTAGAGTAATTAAAATTCATGTAAGTTGCCCTTTTCTGGTCCAGTTCCTGCATCTTTCCGCATGTATCTGAATGTGGTGATTCTTTGTGAACATCTATACCCAGAAGATTATCTGTGGAGGTTTCCTGTGGCTTGATCAGCTGCATAACAAAAGCTGCTACTTGTAATTTAGGTTAGGTGCTGATGAGGCTAATAATACACTGGCTTTTCTGTTTTGGAGGCTGTGGGCTCAAAGCTTTCTTGGAGTGAAACTACATTCCCTCCTGTGAGCTCATACAGCTATGCATATCTGTCCTGTAGGGTGTCATTTGGATCCTTCTTGGCTGAGGGAAGGGCTAATCTGAGGTAACAAGTGGTGGTTGGTAGAGGTGAGAGGTACTGAGTAGGCAGCTGCAGAAAATGGACTATACCTGCAGAACTGCATGGCATGTGAGACTGAATGATGGCAGACAAGAAGGCTAGATTGCTTGGGTGGCTTTGTAGCTGGGCTGACACTGCAGTGTCTGAGCATCTCCCATGCTTGAGCACACACATGCCTAGCAGGGCTAGGTCTGCCCAACTCTCCTGCTTGTAATTTACACTGCCTGCACCTCTGAGTCTGTCTCTAGCACCCTATACCCTGACTTTTCAGCCAGCCTGTCTCTTCCATGGGTACCTTGGCGTTCTTTTGGTCAGTACTGGATAGTGTTGTGGGAGATGTGTCTGTGACCTTGCACGCTGCAGCCAAAACAAGTGCCTTAGTCCACTGAGCCCCATCTGATGCTCCCCATGTTTGTGATACACAGGCAAAACCAGGTCAGGATGAAGAAAACAGATATCCTTTGTGATAAAGCTACTACTTTCATTGCAGTAATTATAGTCTTGCAGGAGGGATGAATGACAGACCAGGATCCTTCAGGGTTTATACCTTGTCCAGCAGGAAAAGGGACTGATGCCTTTGTGCACCCAGAAGTGCTTCTGTTTATGGGCATGCTTTTGAGTGCCCCTATGGTGAATTTGGTATTTGAGAGGAGGAGGAGCAGGTTGGCCTGGCTAGAACCTTGTGCAGAGCTGGACAGTGTTTCTCCAACTCCCTTACATGCCTTCTGCCAGGGCACTTCAGTCCTGTCTTTCAGCATCCCCACAATGACCTGATACTTCTGATTGCACAATTAATCCTGATCTATTATCATCTCTTGTGCTCCTGCTTGGATTGTTTTAACTAGAGCTGTCTCCTCCTGTGCTCTGTGAGCTTCCCCATACTGTGCCTGTCCTTCAGACCTACTGACAGTCTAATCCTGCTGCAGTGTTTTAGTGCAACTTGATTATCACCTTCCTTTATGCCTGTCCATGTGCTTCCACAATTTTTCCTGGGTGTCCCTGGACCTGTAGCTATTTCCAGTGCTGCTTGGTGTCAGTCCCTCAGTCCCTGGGGTTCCAGTGATGCCTCAGTGGCGCGGTTTCCTCTGACACCTTGAGTTCATTATTGCAACTACTCTTGTGTCCCTGGAGAATCTGAGAGGCAGAATTACCCCTTTGCTCCCTGCTGAGCCCATGTCAGCTCACACTAAAATAAACAGCAGAAACTGAGAGCACACCATTCTGACAGATGGCACAGAATCCATGCTTCTCTGGCCAACCCTGCCAAGCTGTGGCAGCGCATCTCTATACCTGAGGTGCTCATGTGGTTTCCATGACAATAGCATATGATACTTCACTGTCTCTTGTTGGTCTGTCACAGTGGCCGAGTCATTAGGTAAAGGAGACCATTTTTGCTTCCATTTTTCAAGTGATTGCAAGTGCCCACTTTAGTATATCTAGCTTAGGAGGCAGCAGGTCCCTGGCAGAATACCTTGCTGAGGTGCCTCAGCTCTGGAAGCAGCTGAGAGAGGTCAGTACCTCTGAAGGATGATGCTATTCTCTTGTCCTATGAAGGGAAATCTCAGTCCAGCCACTAAGACGTGATTGTTTTCTCCCTGTAGTTCTGCTGCTGGATAGAGTGAAGGAGAAAGGATTATGCTTATTGCCTCCTTTGTGAGGATGACAATGGCGGTGACCTGCTAGTAACATCAATGAAGCATTTTTGTCCTGTCCTTGCTGAGGACATTGTTTCATAAGGTAGTGAGGTGGGGTTTTGCTTCTCCACGTGCTGTTTTAACACTAAAGTGTCACCTTATCAATGTTCCCTTCAGCTTCCCCAAGGGGCAGCTCAGGTGGTGTCAGGCTGCAACCTTTCTACTCATTCAGCAGTTCTTAAGAGGGATGATAGGACAGTGATGTGACAAGCCTAAGAACTTGAACAGATTAAGGCAGAGAGATTAATAAACTTCCCAAACGTCCAGCAGTGCAGTTGTGTTGAAATGTGTTCAGGAACAGCAGCTGTGCAAGGGGAGGGCCTATAGTGAAGGGAAAATAATGCTCAAAAAATCTTGCTTCTGTTTCCCCCCAGTAAAGGGTAATGGAACAGGAGAATCAGCCCCTCGGGCAGAGAGCAGTTGGAGGTGACAGTGTGTGTATGAAGTATGGATCTGTACATGTAGATACGTGTAGCATAGCACATGTCACTGCAAGGGGAGCGGTTGGCATGAGCCTCCATGGGTGCTGCACAGTGAGGTGGGCAATGCGTGTGTGCAGACCTGCTCAGCTCGTGTAATGTGTGTAACTGAAAGCAAGGCTGTAGGTGTGGATGAGGGGTACAGCATGCGGGTGGGTATTTGAGCATCCAGAGCATGTTTGCATGGTTCAGCTGGGTGTTGCATGGAGACACTCCCTTAGCACTGGAAGGATGTGCTTGTGCTCTGCCCTGGACCAGGCTTGGTCAGCTGTAGCCAGCTCTGGCTGCAGAGACCCATCTTCCAAAGTCTTTCTGCAATACCACAAGTTTTCAGTTCTCCAGGCCCTTTTACAAGACACTCATCTAGTCCTATTCGTGTTCTTCCTTCACAAATTCCTACCTGCAATCTCTGA
This sequence comes from Pezoporus occidentalis, assembly GCF_034315485.1. NCBI lineage: Eukaryota > Metazoa > Chordata > Aves > Psittaciformes > Psittacidae > Pezoporus > Pezoporus occidentalis. Next base: position 2,756,511 of record NW_026915836.1, read on the forward strand.
ATGGGCTTATCTCAGCAGCAGGTGGGTGGAAGACCCAACTGGCAAGCCCCTGGGTATCTCAAGAGCTCTTGTTGGAGCAGGCAGAGAGGGAGTAAGGATTTCAAGGCCAATCTGATAACCTGGCCGATCAGAGAGATGTTTTCTGCTATGTAAAAACAAAATAGGAATTTTAAATTGGAATATAAACCTCTTGTGCTCTTGCCTTGATCTTATCAATGTTGAGAACGCCTTCTGCTTGGCCAGAGGCCAGATCCCTGGAATGACTTCCCTCTCTTGTATCTCTTGCATCTGCATCCTATAAAAGGCCACTGCAGAAACATGCTAGGTTTTCTTCTCCTAAAATAAGGGACCTTTTCATGTTGGAGCTGAGCAGGAGATACCTTCTTGGCAAACACCTGAGCCATTCACAAATGTAAGGCAGGCTAGGTGACAGAGTAGTGCTGGTGAAGCCTCTTGTTCTGGCCACGCAGCATGAGGTAAAGGTTTCTAAAAAGTCAGAAGACCCTGTGTACATACACACACGTATGTTGCTCCTTCCATCACAGGCTCCCAATGCGCTTTGCAAGCACTGCTAACTATAGCATCCCAGAGGCAGAGTTAAACTGAGAAACCAGCACTTGCCCAAAGAGAGACAGTGTGAGGAGACCTGAAGTCTGGACTTTGATCTTCAAACCACATACCTTGAGCTGTGTCTTTATTCGTACCCTATCATGCAGTACAAATGGCTCTGACATCTCAGGCAGCAGAGATCCCAAACTGCAGCTAGCTAACAGTTTGTCAAACTGCCCTGGTTGTCCTTAGTGTGCCTAAACCTGAACCTGCCCTTTAGAAGCAATGAGAGAGACTCATCTCCCTCGCTGGTAGCATCCTTGGGTTACTTGCTGTGCAGAGGCTGCTCATTGAGGTTTTAACATTCCAGTTCCCCGTGTGGGCTCCTGTCTCCTGTGGATAGGCACGTGTGTGCTGAGCAAAATCGAGAAGGTCCTCTGCTAAGTGAGAGTATGAATATCCATTCGCTTATTGAGGGAACCAGTTCCCCCCATGCTCCCAACCCAGCCCCTGAGCTGCCTGCTCCTGCTGAGGGTCTCTGTGCAGTGATAGCTGGCCCTGGAGAACCTCAGCCCTTAGTGTGAATAATTCCTGACAAAAGACTTTGTCCAGAGTTTCCTCTGGATCCAGTGTAGCCAAGGTGGGAATGCCTCTGTTAAAAACAGTCCCAAGCATCTGGCTCTAGACGTTCTTCTACTTAGCATTGCTTTCATTAGGTTTCATGGCAAAGGCTAACTAGCCTTCAGCCTGTCCATAGCAGCCAGAAGAGGGACTGTCATGTCTCTTTTCCTGCTTCCTTAAAGGATTTTTAGTGCTGCCTGCTTTTCATAAGTCCTGCTATGTGTGCCCTTGCACCCATTATATCATGTAAGTACTTGCCGAAGGGATGTTGTGGAATCACCAAGAGCTGCATAATCCAGACATCATTATGAAAGTAGAGAGTGGCTGGTGAGTCAGGAGGCTGACATCCCTCCTATTCCTATTCGCAGCGCTGTCCTTGCTTTGTGGTCAGATGTGGCTTACGGGTCTGGTTTAAGAAGGGGGGTGTGGAAAAGGGGTAGAAAGGAGTTTAGGGCAGAGGTGCAGCCCTGGGTGGTGGCTGTGGCTGGTGGCACCATGGTGCAAGGGACTGGGGGACAGATTTGGTCACACCTGGGTGGTAGAGCAGAGGGAGAAGGGTAGGGGATGGCGGAGGGTCACGGTGGCTCTGCTGCTGTTCTCCAGCAGAGCTTCGAGTCCAAGATGGCACATCAGGCATGTCTTTTGCCACCGCATCCAGTCCCACTGCAGTTGCTCCCCGCTCCCCTTTGTTTGTGGGAACCTGGCACCCGTTCCCTCTCCCAATCCCCAGAGCTGTAATCCTCTTTCCCCACGCACCTCTCCCATAATACACCTACTTCCTGCACTTGGGGGCGGTTTGTCCAGAGGCAAGCGCGCTGTGTCAGCATGTGTTTGCAGCCTGCTCATGCCAGGGTAATTAATACTCACTTTGCAGTTTTAATCTGCGTTCCCTTTAAGTTGCAAGCCGCGTGCTGCTCTGTGCCAGCCTGCCTGGCCAGAGGCAGGCAGGTTGTCCTGGCCTCATCCAAACTGGAAGCTGCACGTGTACAAGTATGCACCATGCGCCTGCTGTGTCAGAAGCATGGTAGCTGGGGCTCCTGGCCTGAAGGGAGGAGGGCTGCGAGGGCAGTTGGCTCTGATCTCTCTGCAGGGACAATGTTCCTGCCACACAGGGAGGGAAGGGGAAGGTGGGGAAGGAGGAGAGGAAAAGGTAGTGTCACTTAGGTACAGACTTTAGACTTAGGGTCAGATTGTGCCTTGCGTGTGTCTTGTGGGTGCTTGGAGCTCCTCTCATGCCTGCTCGTCATCCCACTCAGGCACACACAGACCTTGTGGTGTGTGCAGGAGCTGCTGCAGGTGTGTTTAGGGAAGCACAGGCCGCTGTATCAGACAGAGAGAAAGTGGGGACAAGACACAGCTCATGAGTAGGGGCATGTGGGTTCATTCACTTGTTCGTAAGAGGTTTGTGTGGCCTTCGGAGCATGACCTTCACTGGGCCCGGACCCTGGAGCAGTGAGTTCCTCAGGTTGGCCAGGGACCACTGACAGCCTGCCCCTCTGAATGACCCATCTGTCCCTTTTCAGCATGCAGCCTCCTTCCTTCAGGTTGTCAGGCTGGCAAATCAAAGCCTGCAAACAGCTTTCTCAAAGACACATCTCAAAGATGTGCGAGAGAGGAGAAGAAAGGCTTAGCTCACTGGTGCCAGCAGGGACCCGTAGCTGAAACTGGCTTATTTCTGCTTTTGGGCAAGTGACCAGCAAGCATCTGCTAGGTCCTTTGAAGCACCTTCCAAAGAAGTTTGGTGGTGTCTGTCTGGTTGCACCTCTCTTAGGTGTGGTAGTTGCCATCTGACAACTCTGCACACAGATGTGCAGATGTTTGATAGATTCTCAAGGGGTTTCCTTCTCTTCAGAGGAGAACAGTGATGTGTTTGTAAACTGATGGACTGCTCTCTGCAGAGTGGTTGCACAGAAGGAAGTTGGTATTGGGCAGCCGTACCCTGGTGGAGGAAGACAGCCCTTTCAGCCTTGTAGGGAAGGGCAATGGAGAACCCAGGGAAACAAAGCTCACTGCAGAGTTTTGTTTTCCTTGTCAGAACAGTGTTTGGAGTTGACCCTTTCTTTTCTTGGAAGAGAAGGGAGGATAGTCTTGGAATGAAGTTCGGTTATGCTATATCTTTTAGTTGAAGTTAAACTGTATATGAACCTGGATGTGGAGGAGAGACTTCCAGGAGGAAAGGGGCTTGCCTTTGAAAAGCTACTCTTTTTGCTGCTCCAGGTCTGTGACTGGAATAAATTGTCAGAGGCCCTCCAGGAGTTAAGGAAGCAGCAGTTAAATGTGAATTGCTGCTCCACTGGAGGAGCTGGTCCTGCTTGTCAGCCACTATTTCTTGAAAACTGCCTGAAGCAAGACTGTAATTGAAAGGAAATCGCCTCTCATGGAAGGTCCCCACACCTAGGTGGTAATTAGTTCATCCTGGCTGCCTGACTGTGGTGTATGTCACGGTTTAACCCCAGCTGGCAACTAGGCACCACACAGCCAGTGGGATCAGGAGGGTAAAAGCGAGAGAGCTTGTGCATTGAGATGAAGACAGTTTAATAAGTAAAGCAAAAGCCACGCACAGAAGCAAAGCAAAACAAGGAGCTCATTCACCACTTCCCATCAGCAGGCAGATGTTCAGCCATCTCCAGGAGAGCAGGACTTAATCACACCTAGCAGTTACTCGGGAAGACAAACACCATCGCTCCAAACGTCCCCCTAGTTCATATGCTGAGCAGATATCATATGGTGTGGAATATCTCTTGGGTCAGTTGGGGCAGTTGTCCCAGCTGTGTCCCCTCCCAATTCCTTGTGCCACTCCAGCCTTCACACCGGCAGGGCATGAGAAGATCTAAGTCCTTGATTTGATATAAACACTACCGGGCAACAACTAAAAATTAGTGCGTTATCACCCTTACTCTCATACTCATACTAAATCCAAAACACAGCCCTGTACCAGCTACTAGAAAGAACATTTCTCTATCCCAGCTGAAAGCAGGATAGGAGAAACTGAGGAAGTGGCTTGGTCAGGGCCATGTTTGGAATATAGCTAGGAGCAAGTATGAAGGTCCCCTTCCCTTGCTCACAGCTGATGGTTTCACCCATCAAGGTTGAAGTGTCATCAGTTTCTTTTCTAACCACCTGGCAGGGGTGAGTGGAAGGAGAATGAAGAGTGGAATCAAAAGCAGTGTAACTATAAATGCTCCAGTATGGAGTCTGACAGCCTTTACTCTCTCTGTGCCTTGCCTGAGTATCAGTACTACCTCTGGCTCTGTCTACTCCTGGGCAAGGCAACTGTCTCAAGCAGGCAGACATCTGTCTTTGCCAAGGCTCTTTTGGGAATTCATTCCTTTCCACATAGGGCAGTGGTGGGAATCGGGTGCGCCTTTACAACTTGCAATTACATGGTGCCTTTCATCCCAAAGGACTTTTAACAAGTGAGTCTGCAGGCTGCAAAGGGATCATTCGCCCACCACTGAGAGGCATCCACCACTGGAAGGCAGTATCCTTTAAACAGAGCTCGACAGCATTTCCCAATCAGCAGGGCCCAAGGGTAGGAAAAAGAAGGGACTCCTGTGCTGCGTTGGCCCTGAGTAAGGGATGGGTTGGCAGAGTGCACAAGCTGATCTGATTTTGAATCCCACCAGGATACTAGAGCTCTTATGAAAGAGGACCAAAGAGTATTAAGCAGGGCTTAGTTTTGTATCACCCCTGGCCCACCACTCCCTTCTAAGACATTGTTGTGTTAGGTAACTTCATTTACCCCTCCTGTGGGGATTGTCATTCCCACAGCTGAAAGCATGCTTGGAGCTGTGCTTGCTTCTGCTTTGTCCAGAGAACCTCACTTCTGTGGGATCATGAGTCCAAAATAAAGTTGTTTCACAATCTGCATTTGGGATGTTTTCCCAGACTTCACAGGGGTAAGGGATGGGTTTCTAGAAGGAATGTGTGTTTGTTTCAGTAGGCTTATGCTTTACCTGTTTTATCTGATTCCTATGTACTTTTTCCTTGCTGGTATGTACAATCATGTTACAGATGGATTTATGAAGCAGTTCCCATTTCTCTGCTTTCTGAGGGCTGCTAATATGATTGAAATCCTGCATTTCTTCTGTGGTGTTTAATCTTGCTGGTCTTCTTTGAGGCACCTGCATCCTGTCGCTATCTGTACCATCGTCTGTTGTGCTGCTTTGTTAATGTGCTTTAGATACGCTTCAAGCCTGGCTGCTTATTTACCGCCTGTATTCAGTGGTGGTAATGCAGTTGGTGGCAGGTTTGCAAGAGTGTGCGTGTAGGTGGGTGTATGTGGAGGAAGAAGCGTGTGTCTGTGTGCATGCTGACAAGTCTACGCGACCAAGGTGGTCTGCACATAGTGTAACCCAAGCTGGGTCCCTTAGGAGCTCCTCTAACTCAAATGAGGCGTGCAATGAGGCAGCACAGGTGTCTGCAGGTACTGAAACGACCTCCTGCTCGGGGCAGTTGTATAAGCAAGTGATGAGCTGTGGTGCCTTGGACTGTCCCCTGATGCCTGTGGAGTTCAAGCCCTGCTTGCCTTGAGTTACGATGTGAGCAGAGAAGAATTGTATGAGCAGGGACAGCTCTCCTTTCGGTTTCCAAGTCACGAGAAGGTCTGTGTGTGCACAGAGGGATGCGGACAAGTGCCTGTGTCCTGGGGAGAACCCGAGGCGTGTGAGAGCAGGTGAGCGTGTGCAAGTGAGCACGGGCACGTGTGATGGAGCGTGTGCCCCCTCCTGCCTGCAGCTGAGTGCTCGTGTCTCAGGCCATTCTCCAGCTGTGTAAATACATTGCCTAACAAATTGAGGGCCCTGGTTAATGATTGCCATTAGCACAGGGCCCATATTAGGCTCCATTTTGTGCGAGTTACCCAGCTGTCTGAATGCCATTAGAGTGAACGCACCGGCCTTTAATGTCGAGCGCGGACTGTTTGCGCTCTAAGGAGCCTCTGCAGGAGCTGGTCTGGGGTTGCTCAGCAGGGGCTGTCAGGCAGGTTTATAGTGAGCTCCCTGGAGCTGCTGCAGGGGCAGCAACCACTCTAACAGCCTTCTGTAGTCAGAGCGATATCCTAGGCATCCCAGGCTGGCACTGGGCACCCGGGGGGAAGAGCAGGCTAGCTAGGATGTGTGCCCACATTACAGAGAGGCAGCTGGCCCAAGTGATAGGGTGGGAGGAACATGTTTCCCTCTCTGGCAGCCAGCCCTATCCATCTTCTTTCTGGGAATACATCTACAGAGCTTTGCCTTGTGCTACTCATCAGAGCCAGACCACCACATGCTGTGATCCCAAATGGTGTAGTGGACTAAGCCAGATCAGGTCTGGTCATCCCCAGGGCAGGATAAGGCTCCAAAGAAAACATGCTCTTCTGCAAGAAGACTGTGGAGTGATTTGGTGCCGGTGCTCGCTCTTCCTAGCAGAGTTGCTGCTCTATCAGTCACGGAATAGGTGCAAGACAGACCCATACTGCTCAGGGTTATAAATCACTGCAGACTGGTCCTGGTGTTGCCATGAATTAAGGTGGTTGCATTACAGCATCCTCCTGTTACTGCCTGCAGGGCTCTTCTCACCCTGCCTTTGCCTGCCATTGTGGTAGCTGTGCTGTTGAAAGCCAGACATCATCTTGTGGCTGCTTGAGAGGTTCCGTGATGAAGAGGCAGGATTGGTGCAGTTTGTGCCTTACTTGCAGCTCCCTGACCAACTGTGAATCTCTGCATCCTCCTGTCTTTTCACATCCCTGTCCTTCTCCTCAGCCTTTGTTATGTGCTGTGTTCCTTGCAGTACCTGGGAAAGCTCTTTGCCCCATACATTGACCCAGAAAAAGGTCCAGAGAGAAACCCCAGGGCACCTTCCCATCCAAAGCCTGGTGGCTATTGTGGATGACTTTTGCTTGTCCTCTGGATCCGTCTTTCCCCAGCCTCTTCTTCATCTGCTGTGTGCCAGAAATGAACCGATTCAGCTGCCTTCCCTAATCCTGTCTGGCATTTCAAAATGGAGGGGACTGCCAGGTTCTTTGTTTGCATTCCCTTTTGGCACTGGCAGGGGACGTTCTCTGCTCTGGAGAAGGACAAATGTGCTGATTTATTCTGCCCCTTAGCTTTGAATAGGGGTTGCTATGTTACTCTCCAGCTCTGAGGCTTGCCAGAGCACACACCATATATAACCCCACAGCAGGTGGCTATTGAGTGAGGGCCCTTAAATCTGCCTCTCTTGTTTCTTATGCTGCTGGCCAAGGTGTCAGGGGGATGAAGCAGGGCATGATTTGCTGGCTGAAAATCCAGGCACAGATGAGGCCAAGCACCATGTTGGCATTTTCCATTCTCAAGTGCCCATCTTAATTGGCAGAGGAGGTACCAACTAGGCAGGAACATGCTGCCCATACTGGCTTTTAAAGAGGCCCTTTCTGACATGAAGGGCTTATGGGGCCCAGCTATGACCAAGATCCTAGAGGCAGAGGCTCCCAGATCTTTCAGCACCCAGGGCCTGGCTTGGACACTGCCACAGCTCCCTCTAATTTGAGGTGACTGTGTGAGCCCCACCGTTTGATAGCTGTCTGGGAAAAGCTGTGTGTGTCTGTGCTGTGATGACAAGTGACAACCCAGCCAGGACAGAAGCAGGTGGCATCAAAACATCACCTTGCCGTGCCATTTTGTGGTTGCAGCTGTCTGATAGACCTGACTTTGAAGAGCCAAAATGAACCTCTGTCTTAGAGGAGACAGCAGAGGTGGTAATTGTTCCTAAAAAGCCCTGTTATTTGAAGAGCAGTCCCCGAGTGCAGGCTGAGCAATGGAAACCATGGGGTTTGCTAGGAAAAGTCTGGAAGAGGGAGCAGGGGGGGCACAGAACACCAGAGCCCAGGTCAGATCTCTTATGTAGCCTCCATGAAAGCAATAGTAAAGCCCTTCCCAGCAGTGATGGAAGTGAGATGAGGGTGCGGGACGTCTGCATGAGTTTCTAAGCTTCTGAACTTCCCAGTGTGTGGCACTCACAGTAGCTCATCCCTATCCCTGGGGAAAGAACTCTATGGGATTATGATTAAGTACTCTGCTGGCCCATGAAGTGGTGAGACCTCATCTCCTGGCTAAAGAGTGCCTGTGAAGCAGCTGCCACACTGGTGCTTGTGCTTGCGGAAGAGAAGAAACAAAACAGTTCCCAAGAAGTAGAAGGAAAACGCTTCCTATTTAACAGAGCAGAATCACTTCTTTGGTGCTATAATTCCTCTGGGATCCACAGGTCCTGGCAGAGCCTAGGGAAGAACAGCATTTCCCTCCTGTCATGCACTCTGGGTCTGCTCTGAACACTGGGAGCAAAAGAGGGAATGGAACCAGGCTGTAAGGCCTTCAGGTGGGATCTTTTCCTCTGAGAATCTCTCAGCCATTCCTCATTGAACCCTGCAGTCTGGAGCCATGCATCATGGATATCCTATTTCACTTACTGGCTGCAGGTGCAATGAAATGAGTCCTAGGCATGTGGATCCCAGGGATCTCAGTCCTGGAGGAGGTGGGATATGCATGCTTTTTTCTCAGTGGGTAGGAGTAAGGACACAAGCAAAGAGCTTCACTGCTTATGTTGCACTTGCTGCAAGTACAAGCATGACCTCATTCAAGGAGGTGCAATTGTGCTGGAGAGGGATGTGACCAGCACTCAAGGCAGGACCTTTACCATTTGCAGCTTGTATGAGCACTGACTTAATCCCTCTTTTTATTCCCCGGCAGAGCATCAATGGAGGCTGCCCGCCACCCCACTTTGTGTATGATCCATCCACCTTTGCCTTCCGTTCCCTCAGCACCTTGAAGCCGCTGAGCCCGATAGCTCCAGTGGAAGAACCGTCATGTGCCTACTGAAGGAGTTTCTCCAAAAACCTCAGGAACTGTAATCCAGCCACCTGCCTGGCAGGGAGAAGGGGAGGTGGTGATACCCAAGGGGATGGGTGGGAGAAGAAGAGGACATTGACACTTCTTTGCAGTACAGCTTTTCTGGCAGCAGGAAGCGTATGGCTTTGCAGCAGTGCCTGTTTTCATACCAATGCCATATCTGAATAGTGGCAAAGGGAGAGATTTTGTCTTTCAGGGCAAAACAAACCAGTCAGGTCCACAAACTGGCAAGGGCAGCCACCAAGGCAGTGTCAAACCTGGGGATGGTGGTGGTTGATCTCTGGGAGGGGTTCAGGGGCTAGTATGGCCTATATGGCAGCAGGGACAAGTGGTCCACGGGTGTGAAACCAAGTCCAGTCAGTTTCCCAAGAGTGCCTGTGTCTGCAGTGCTTTGCTATAGATCTAATCCTTCTCTCGCTCAGAAGTGAGCTCAGGATTGGAGGCAGAGGCTACACAGGACTGCCTGCAAAGCAGGAAGATCCCTCTCTGATATTGCTATAATTGCATTCACTTCAAGCTCTTGTGAATGGAAGACCCTCGGAGGAGGGGTGCAGAGAGGTAGTAGGCACATCTAGCTGTGAGTTCCAGCTGGTCTGCTGGCAGCTCAGTGATATCATCTAAAAGGAGATTGAAATGAGAGAGGCTTGAGCCTCCCATGTGTAGAGTAAAACTCTAGAATGGCAGGTCTGTGTTCAGCCGTCTGAGAAAACAGCACCCACCCTCAGTCCTCAGCGTTATCAGAGAGAATAGCTTGGGGGCGACTGTGTGCTATTGGGTTCCTCTCTGCTGAGGCTGTGTTCTGGAGTATGCAGCATTTCTTCACAGCATTGCCCTGCTGCCCTAGCATGATGCTAAAAGTAACGGCTATCACCAAACTCAACCAAATCTAATGCCTCCAGCAAGCTTTCCACTCCCCTGTTATGCTGGCTAGTAAATTCAGGTACACTTATACCAGTGGAACAAGTATTCCTAGATATAGCATAGAGTGGAAGAAAGAGGTCTCCGTTTTGTGGCCACTTATTGGTAGAAGAAGTAGGAGGGGAGTTCCAGTGAAGCTATGGGACATTTCTCCATACAGTCCTAAGGCAGTTGGGACCGTGCTGGCCTTACTGCCACTGGAATTTGACTGGGATCTGTCCTTGAGGCGTGCATGTGCCACAAGGCAACAGCTAATAGAACAAGGTTTTACCTCTTTTGGTGAAGCAGAGGAACAAGGCATTTCCCCTTGCTGCACTTGGCAGAGAGAGTAACCTCTTTGTCTAGGTGCTCCCCACCTTGAGCCTCTATCTTGCTGAGTGCAAGGGGGAGTGAGCAGTTTACTTCTTGCCTGGGTCAAGAGGAGCAACTGTGAGTAAAATACTTGGGTTTAACTCTGCTGCAGTGGGGAGGTCTTTGATGCCACTCTGTGGATGAGACCAGCGTCAGTCCGGCTGCCGCTAAGAGGCTACACAGTGAACCAGCATTCACTGGTGCTTTCCGGGCCCTTCACTGAGACCCTTGGGGAAAGCCCAAAGGCCGTGGAGCCCTGGGGACCCAAATCCCCATCTCTATCCTCCTCCCTCCCCAGCCGCCTCTCACTCAGACAGGCAGAGCAGCTGGGCAAGGCGGTGAGGGAACATCTGTCCAGATGCTGACCCAGCTCTGCCTGCTCTTTGGCTCCAGGCCACCACAGCTGGGCCACCCCCCGCACCAGCATCACCTCCAAGGGTGTGCTTGCTTTTGTTGGTGAGGTACCTCTGGCAGAGCATCGTGGCTCCCTGCAGTAAGTCCCTTTTTCCAAGAAAGGCCAATTCCTCTGCTGAATCCTCCTGCCCCTATAGAGACTCTGCTTGTCTTGTTCTGATGGCACGCCTCTGCTTTTTAACTGCTGCCCATCAACCTGACCAGTGCAGGACAGGAAGCATTGGCCCTTCAGACCAAATCCCTGTGCTCAGGAAGTGTGGTCCTTGTCTGAAGAGCCACGTTCCCCATGCAGATGGCTGGGACAGCAGCCCCTTTGTGGCCCCAGGCTTTGCTCAGCAAGAGCTGCTGAGGTGCTTGGCCCCAGAGCTGTGTTTCTGCCAACCCATGGGTGCTGCCAGCTGCCTTCCCCAGGTGGGAGCACAGGGATGTCCTGCCAATATCGATGCCTTTTAGTACTTTTGTAACTTTTCTTGTCTTTTTGAATTGGAAAAATAATTAAAAAAGCAATGAAATAAAGTGTAACAGCTGCTATATTAACACCTCTGGTGGGTCTCTTGTTTGCTACCATCTAGGTGTTTGTGGGCCAGGGGGCACAGGAGAGGATGGAGAAGAGTGAGCTATGACAGCACTGACAGCCCCAAGCACTTCCAAATCCCAGACCTGCAAGAGCATGGAAACAATCAGCTAGCAAGAGCTTTGAAAACACGAATACCCAATTCTTTGCATATAAGACGAGCTCCCTGTGCAGCTGCTTCCTTTGAGGCTAACCCTGATAGGATTGTATTGATTTGCTCTCAGTAGTGCTTCCCCCATCAAGAAGGTGCTTTGGCTATTGAGTGACCTGCCTATTGCTCAGAGGTGAGGTTGAATGTGACCTGGCTGGAGGTCTCCATCCCCCCAGAACAGAAGGGTGGGTGACCACACAGCTGGTCTTCAGCTTGCAATTTTAGCCTCAGTGCACCTTCCATCTCTATCCCAAGATTCTCAGCAGCCCTTTTGCTTACAGCCAGAGCACTTATGCTCCTCAGTGGCATGACTGTAGCCATCGCCTTCCTCTGGATCTTGCTCCGAAATCTCCATCTCAGGTACTTGTAATGTGCATTTCCCACCCCTTGCTATCTCCTTGAGCTAATTCCTCATACTCCTATCTCTGTATCTTAGCCAGCACCTCACAGCACTGTTACCTATGTCCCCTTTTCCAAGGCCTCCTGAGAGATACCAGCTTAAATTCCCTTAGCAGTCCTACTTAGAGTTGCTCCCAGGAGGCCTTCTCTGCCCTCCTCTCCAAGCTCTGATCTCCTCTAGGCTTCCTGCTGTCTCTTGAAATCCTCCTCCCCTCTCTGTCAGCTGCAGCTCACAGTTAATTGGCCTTGGCCCATTTTGCAAGGGTTCTAAGGTGGTCCCGCTGCTCTCCCAAGCCCTTTGCTCTCATACCTCCTATACAGAATTACCTTTCTACATGATGTTTATTCCAAACCATCCTCACTGCTCAGCACCTGCCTTTGGGGGCCTAGAGGCCATTCAGAAGCACGGTGGCTGCTGTGGCTCCACAAACACTGATCATCTGCAGCCTTCTGCCAGGACAAGCTCGATCACAAGTATATCAGTGCATAGAGAGGGATGCATTGATCTTGTATCAACCACACCATAGGTATGGGCACCTATTGTGCCAAAGCCTGGCTTCAGCAGGGAACGGCAGAAAGCTGACGTGAAGCGTTGCGATGTGCCATCGGCTGAGTGAGCTGTCTCTGCTGCACCCAGGGCTGTAGTCTGGGTCCCCAGCATGTTAACCCAGCATGGGTTAAGTTCAGTCACGGCCACCTCTATATCTCCCTGCAGCTAGCCCTTAATGTTAATGACAAAAGAGGGCAGGTTTTGTGGTAAAGTGTGGTGATAAACCTTGGTATCTCTAAAGCCAATAGCAGGCTAGTGGTATTTGCGAAGATTTTATGGGTACTTTTCAGCTGTAGTTACCAGTGTAGCTTCCAAAGGTGGCTCAGGACACTGGTCTCTTCCCACCAGGTCTGGGTGATGGCTCGGTGAGGGAACCTGTAACTACTAAGCTGGTATCTTTGCTCTGAGTCTTTCCCTGCAGAGCAGAAAACAAGCCCTGTGAAGAGGAGGACTGCTGTGCCAAGGCACAGCCCGGGCTGAACTCAGCTGTGTTAACCAGCTGCAGGAGGGTGAGTGGGGACAGGCGGCTGTTTGAAGAGCTTGGCCACGGCTTCTCTGTGATTTAAGTGGGACCATTTAGGCTAATAATGTTCTCCAATTAAAGCAAATTAATTAGGTTAATGCTATGGCCTTATAAAAATACCAGAGGGGGATCCAAGCTCACAGCAGTGGCAAAGTGAGTTGTATGTGTGCTCTAGGATTGGCAAGTCCCTTTGCAACCAGCCCACAAGACTGGCGCTTCTTGATGTGTTGTCCAAACATCCTCTTACACAGATGTCTGTACATATATGCACAAATATATATGTGTGTCTTCATATGTTTTATTTATGCAGAAATCTCTGTACTCCTGCAGTCACCCATGAGCAGGGAGCCTGTGCTCACTGTTTGACAGGGCCTGATGTGAAGCCCGCCTGCGGCACGTTCCCCACCCATGTGCTACAAAGCACGATGATACTTGGAAAACACACCTACCCCGTTTCCATCTGCATGGAAAAAGATTCAAAAGGACTGGGGCTTTCCCTTGCTCTTTCTGAAGCTGCTTAGCCTGTTGTAGCAAGGCGTGGGGTGGAAGAATGAGTTCAAGGGTGTGTATCAGGTTAGGGTTGGATGGGGTATGTGCTGATGCCGTGTGGGTGTATAGATACAGAGTGCGTTGGTAGTGGCATTTATATGGTTATGGCATTTACATTTACAGCATGTTGTTTATATTTGAAGTGGAAAGGAAGTCGTGGAGGCAATGGGTATGCATGCAGGCAGGTGTGGGGCTGGCAGGGTGGCTGCTGGTGGATCCTAGGGCATGGGCAGAAGAGCTTGTGCTGGGGAGGGACATGAATGAGGCTGTATGTTTGCAGGTGGTGATGTACAGAGGGTATACAAATAGGTTACGTGTGCCAAGGCAAGGGTAGTGAGTATCTCTTTGCTCTTTCTGCAGTCTTAGCCACTTGTGGCAGCAACTGGCAGACTTTAGCAAAGCATCACACCAGTAATATTTAGGAAAAGTGAATTAAAAATTGCAAATGCCTGATCTATGTCCTTGAGGCACTTGGAAGCTTTTGCCATTGAATTAAAAAGAAGCAGGGACCCAGACAACAGTGACTCAAAACAAAGCGACCTGGTTACAAAATAGAGAGTGATTGTATACTGTTCCTTCTCAGACAAGAACTTCAGGGACATCAAATAAAAGCAGCAGGTGGCAGGTTCAAAGCAAACAACTGGAAGCGGATCTGCACCAAGTGCGAGGTTGCCCTGGGGAGCCCTGCACCACAGGAGGCGGAGGCTGCTCGCTATGTACATGGCTCCACATCTGAAAAGAAAGAATGACAACTGCTCCCCAGGAAACACTGCCTGCACAAGTGCCACCTCTGGCTGAGGAAGGTGAGGAGGTGGGAAGGCTTTCTGGAGGTGGGAAGGTTGCTGTCTGCCAGCCCCATCTCAGCCTCTCTGCTCTCACCCCAGTTCGCCAGCACTGCCTGGTATCCATCACATCACTTGCCACAGCCGGGTTGAGCCTGAACCATCCATGGTCAGTACGTGCAGAGTCTGGTTGCAAGGGCACAGCTTTGGTTTCTAAAGTGGGTCAGGTCTTTACCGGGTCACAGGCCGGTGTCCATGTGTCACAGGAACAAAGTGAGTTTGGTTTGAGCACTTTCAGGCTTATGAGATGTATATTACACATGTAATACATTTTGGGGATACAGGAACACCTGAGGAAAATAAGGACAAGTGTCTTCCAGCAAGTGGTAACCCTCACATGGGAGTGAGCAAGCCAAAAAGGATGCAGCTGAAACAGCAGGGCTCTGCAGAATTCACATCAGCGACGAGGAGGACATTTAAGCATGTTGGTATCTTACCATTTCCTGAGCTAGATTTTAGTGAGCTTACTCAAGAAAGGGGACGAGGAAATAGAAGATACAGATGCTTTGAGAGCTAGCTCTGGCTGTAGCTGCACACCAGCCTCGCAGCCTTGACCACATGTTTTCAGTTAACCCGGGACAGGATGTGCAGATAGCCCCAGACACATGAGGAGCCCCAAAATCTGTTTTCCTTTCTGTGGCTGCTCACATCAGTGCCTGCTGTAATAATAGCTCAGTCAGTTAGTGGGTTGGCCAGCATCAATTGCATGTTCCTGTCTGACATGTTCATAGCATAGTAGCTCCAAGGTCAGAGGAGTGGGGAACTGAAAGTGCCATGGGAGCGAGATGCCAAGTGGGGACATAAATGGAGACAACAAAGCCCCTTTGATGAGGAAAGTGGTCACCATCCGCAATGGGAGGAAAGTTGCTTTCTATCAAAGGCTCCCCCAGGAGCTCTGCTCTTCTCACCATGGCTCATCCTGCAGATGCCCCAAGGTAGGCTAACCAGCACGTGTCCTCCATGTAGGGGAGCCTTGGAGCACACTGGCATACTACACCATTGGGTCCCACAGGGATGGTGAGCCTTTAGTGCCCTGTATTGCTGGTGCGAGACCTGTCCTTGTGTGCCCATAGCTCTCCTGTTTGTCCACCTGGGCCTACTTCTCTTTCTCCCTGGCCTCCATGAATGCCTTTCCTCTACCTAACCACGTATTTTTCCAGGCCTCCCATTTCTTCACCTCCTCTCCTGGTTTCAGGTTCCCCTAAGACCCTGCAGCGAGCCAGCCCAGAGGCTTTGGCACTGGGGTCTCGGTGCAATTTCTTTTCACTCACAAATCTTGTCATACTCATTTCCTTCCTTGGCAATCTGGTCTCATCCTTTCCTCTCAGCAGCAGTAAGGTGTTAACGTAGACAAAACTACGTTGCCATTCCTGGAAATGCTTGAAGCATCCTTGCCAGATTTTCCCAAAAAGGGTAACCAGAGTGTTCCACCTTGGATGGTTTCACTGCCAATGGGTAACATTTGGCAAGATGCTGGCGAGGGTCTTGCCTAAGGGAAGGCTGCTCAGCAAACCTGGCCAGGGCAGTGCGACCAAGCCAAATACATAGGGCAAACCCTCAACCATGTTTTGAATCCTGAAAGCCTTTATCAGACCTCAGTGCAGAGCCTGCACAGGCCCTGTTTTGAAGAGAGATGTTTTGTCCTTTCCTAGCTTTAAACAGTTCCCCAAAGTAAACCCTCTGCTATTTACCGGCACTGTTTTCTTCTTGTGTTGAATGCTGATAAATAATCAGACCCATTATGTTATATTCCTGTCTGCTCTGGTAGCAAATAATTACAACAATTACTACCAAATCAGAATGCTTCTGTTTCTCCTGGTGTCATTAGCATGTCCCAAACATTTTGTTCTCGTGGTTTAAAGTGCAGTAATAACAGAGGCCAAGTGCCGCACCCGGTTGAGCGGCGCTTCCCAGCACAGCAAGCTTCCCAGCCATGATTGCCCCTGAGGTGCTGCTGATTTTCAATCACAGTGTCAGATCCTCTCCTACCGCAGGGAGAGCAACTGCTTAGCCTGTGATTTACCCAATTTAGTCCAGTAATAACCGGGCTGGCTGTGTAGCCATCTGTCTGCTTTACATGCTCCTCCTGTCCTCCACCACCACACAGACTGAGCTGCGTCTGTTCTCATGAGAGCAGACAGAGAAGGCATCACTTTGCCCTGCCTATGAAGTGGGTCACCGTGTGCTCAGACAAGGCTACAAACGTTCCCCTCCTGCTCTGCCCAGAAGCAGCAAGAGATGCTGCCTCTATCTGCTGACCTCTGGATGCTAGGGCTGATGGCAGTCATGGCTCCTGCTCTTTTCAATAGGGCACGGTGTGGTATTAAGGTTTTGACTGCACGCTGGCCAAAGCACAAGGAGCTACAGCCAGTTTGTGAGGAGGAAACCGAGGCAGGGAGCAGCTAAGGCAAGGAATTGACACAAAGATAGTGGAAAGATACACATTAGCCTGAAATGAAAACCATCATGGTTACATGGCTGTGTCTGTGAAGAAAAGCACTGTATTGACTGGCTCATTCTAAAGCCTTTAATTGAAGAGTCAAGTCCTCTCTGCCCTGTCTAACGTTATTCAAACAGACCTGCACACAGCTCTTTCAAAACAGATGTTAGCCAGGGTACAGCCCTAGATCAACAGTCATTCAGGATCAGTACTGCTTGAAACCACTGGGTAAAATCAAACATAAATAGAGCAGAGAGCATTGGAAGCAATTAGGGTCTCGGGGAAGATTCATTCCCTGCAATGAAGCCAAGGAAAGGGGAGACAATGCATCATTTCTGTAATGCAGCGGGGACATGCAGAAGCTGGATTACTCAGAAACCCCTGAGCAGCACGTATGGTTCATATTAAATCACCTCCCCTTTCTATCTCCAGTGGTATTTCTGGGGCTTGCTTTACTGTGGTGCTCTACAAACTGTAGCCTTGTGATTGCCTCTGGGAGACAGTGCAAGATTCAAGGTAAATAGGATTTTACTTCTTGCACAAACCAAAATACTGAGTTTTCCTGCTATATCTGAATAGGAAAAATCTGCACAGAGGAAAGATCCTCCCTTTGGAGCTGAAACTCAGAGCAGAGTAAGCAAATCATTTCAGTCCTTAGAGAAATTCTTGGTTGCATGAAGGCTTTGCCCTGCATCTCCAGTCTGTCTTGATGGTCTCACTGCAAGGAGCATCTTCCCTCCAAGGTGCAAGGTGCCCTTCCCTAACTCCCAAGGCTGTTAGTCCATAAACAACGTGTTTACTACAAATTTCCCAGTTTGTGGATGGGCTCGGTGCTGGGATAGGGAGGCTCTGACCACCCAGGCTTGGCCGCGGGGCAGCTGTGGTGCAGCAGTGTCAGCCAGCCTCTGTCTAGCACTGTGCATGGGCTTCACCCAGAGCCTCAGCTCCTTCTCACCTTTCCCTGTCATCTCCTGCTTGTCACCAAGCCGGTCCCTTGCCCAGGAAAAGCAAACAGCTTTAATAAGACAAGAGGGAAGAGTGAGCTGCATCTGCAGCTCAGAGGCAGGTGGCAAAGCAGCGCCTGCAGCTGAAAGCAGGGCTGGCAGTGCAGGGAGGAAGAGGAGGCACTTTTCCTGCAGGGTTTATAAACTCTTGGCTTGCAAAGCGGGAGGGCAAAGTGCATCGCCAAAACAGCGTCGTGCTGGATGTCTGGGTCAGAGAAGCTCCAGCTGGGCCTGGGAGGTCCCTTCCACCTCCCCACCCCTTGAGAGCTGGCCAGTAGCCGGGGGCCAGACTGGCACTTCCCACTGATGGGAAGGTGAAGGGATCGTGGGAAATCCCAGCTCTTGCTGGCTGTTGTCAGCTCGGCAGCAGTTGCAGTGCACAAAATATTTCATCCCCCCACTTTGTGCCTTCCCCATGCCTGCCATGCTTGGCCTCACTGCTATGAAGGCAGCAATAACTGGCTGCCCTGATGGAGCAGGACTGATGGATGAGTCAGCTACTCCGAGCGCCTGCTGGCTGGACATGGGGACTGACTACAGAGGAGATGATGGGAACTGCAGCTGGGTAAACTCAATGCCATGTTAACCCCATGGGGTCATGCAAAGCACCAGCTCTGTTCTGTCCTGCTCAAAGTTGGTGCCTGGCACTCCCAGGGCTGACCCTAATGCACCAATAATGCAGTACTGATAATGCAAAGCCTTCCCTCACCTTCTCCTTGGCTCTTCTGAGGCACCAGGCTCCTTACCGTAGAAGTGGTCTTTCCCCACGTGCCCCTGTGTGTTGTCATTTAGTACATTATAAGGGGAAAAGGTGGGCCGGCCACTATCAGGGATTTTGGGGTGTGATGCTGGCCAGTCACTGTCATGGGCTCAGAGGGAGACTGGAAATTGCTCACGGTACAGTGCCCTGCATGCCGTAAAAAGCCAACAGCCCAGTTTGGTCAAAGGAAACAGAGCCTTTTGGGAAAGCCTGCCCTAAGAGGAGATGCTGCTCACAGAGCATCCAGGTAATAACGCTGTGATCAGTGTCAGTGCACACAGTTAACTGCTGCAGTACTGTCAGCCCTGGAGATTTCAAAGTCCCAAGTAAGGCCTCACATCTCGCAGCACTGGCTTAAAACCTGTGCAGTTTGAAGTCTGATTACTTAGCCTCTGTTTGGGTTTTTAAAACCTTTGGATACAGCTGGGCCACATTGGCATTGCAATTGCGAAGGCACCCTAATTACTGCAGAGAAGGGAGTTACAGGGCTGTTCATTTTATGAAGGAAGAGGAGATTCTCATACATTTACATTTACAGGCAGGAGGCTCTGAGAGTGTTAAATATTACAAGAGCCATGGATACGACAATAGATTAACCTCAGATCAGTTCATGTGTGTGGTTACTGCTCCCCTGCTCTAAAGGAGTTCATTGCAAGGAGGGGACTTGCCTTTTCAAGGAACTCTGCATGTTTGCAGATGTGCTGACCAAGCCTCATTTCCACTGGAAGCATTGGCAAGGAGGGAAGAAGTGAACTGAATCTCATTGCCCAGGAAGGCATAAAGGCAGACTAATAAATAATCAGGGGGGAACCAGCTAATTGGCAGTAAATTGCAGTGTGATGAAGGCCAGTAAGAATATATGATGTCAGGCATGGCTCTGCTTTGCCAAAGTGTGCTGTTCCCTGCAGAAAATAGCAGGGAACTGGAAAAACAAACTACTTTCATGCTTCAGCTGGAGACTGGGGCAATAAGCTGCTCATTGAAGTAGCAAGAGAGGTTTTGGTTGGCCATCTCAGTGCCTCTCTCAAGGAAGACTCTACCATGCATTGGCCTCTGAGCTGCTGTGGGGCTGGAGTGAACCTCTAAGGAGACCCTGAGGGTGGACCTGTTATGGTCCTGTCCTCCCTTTCTCCTCTCCCAGCTCCTCCATACCAGGGTGTAGGGTGAGCCATTTCAGAGGCTCAGCACAATACCTTCTTTGAAGGAAGTCAACAGATGAATTTTGCTGGGTGTTTCTGGGCCCTAGACACCGCTCTGGATTTGAACAGGGAGGAAGGGGCAGGAAGAAGTTAGAAAAAAAACAAAAAGGAGGAATATTTTGGATGGAATATTTGGATTCTGCATGTCACGTTGGTGCTAGCTGAAGGCAATGATGCCTTCTCTTGCCCTGTGTTGGCACCTCTAAACACCACCAACCAGGGAGATCCAGCTGAGCTAGTCCCTATCTTCTCTGAGCTGGCATCTCTCTACATGTGTCCAAGTGTTTGCTTGAGGAAGCCTTTGTTTTTTTTCCCCTTTAAACACCCAATGCATTCCCTTAACCACAACCATAGGAGGAGGCAGCTGCTCTTGGCAAACGGAGGTACACACTAAGTGCAGTTGCTGGAATTGTTTTGACTTGGTTTCTGAATACAACCCTAGGCACCAATGGTGTTTCTTGCTGGGCATCCTCAAAACAAAGCCCCTCAAACTGCCAGCCTCTGGAGAGCTTCCACTTGTCCCTAGTGGAGCTGAGCTCCCCATAGGAGCTGATGGGCTCCACTCTTGAGACAGCCACCCTTGCCAGGGGAGATGGGGTCATGTCTCATCAACACTTTGGGGTGAATTACAGAAATACAGTGATTCCTTCGCTTCCCAAAGGAAGCTCCTGACTGATCCAGTCCAACTTCACATCCCCCCTTCACTACTTCTGTCTGGCAATCAGCACCATGCTGCTGGTGTTGGGGTGGCAGAGCTGACCCGTGTTCCTCCCTCCAGCTTAAAAAAGGAAAATCAGACCCTCTAGGAAGTGAAAACATCCCTAAAAAAGAAGACAAACAACCCCCAAAAGGAAGAAAAGCAACGCATCCAGCAGCCCGTGTTTGAGATACTCTGAATTGCTTCTGAAAGCAGTCCTGTGCCCGCATAAGGACAGAGGGACCTTCCTCTAACAAAGCTGCAGGAAAGAGCTCCCCGACCCCCATGCTCAGGGTGCTCTGGAGGGCAGCCACGCTGAAATGGTGATGAAGTGTTTTGGGCCATGCCTTTCGCTGCAGCCTGCCAGATAAATATTTACAGCTGACCACGGAGAAGGGGAGGGGGGAAGGAGAGGAGAGGAGAGGAGAGACATCTGTGAATTCTTTGGAGCCTTGCTGCGTTTTAGTTCTAATTTAGTTCTTTTTGTTGCTTTTCCATCCACGCATCATTGTCTCTTCTTCTCCACTCACAGAGAGCTAAAGAAGAGGCTTTTCGAGAGGAAGAGGTTATTTATCAAACCTCAGGGGACAGATCCTGGTTTCAGTGGCTGTGGTATGAAATCTGGAGCTGTAATAAACCAGTGTTGTGGGGAGCAGACTGCAACCTTTGGTTTACTAACCAGCGTAAATCTGATGTAACGTTATTGATCTCTGTGGATTTACTCTGAGTCTTGTTGCCTCCTCCCTTGTTTTCCTCACAGTTGTCCTTATCCGTGCGAAGTCAGTGCCGATGTGGCTGTAATATGCCAGTAAATCACGGCGTTACACCCACTTCTCAATGGTGCAAATGACTCCCTCCGTTTGGCCTCTGTTCTCAGAAAGAAGCAACACTCCATGCCCAGTGGGAGAGCTGGTTGTCAGCAGCCAAGAGCATCTCTCATCACCCCCAGCCCACCAAGGTGCCCTCCAAAGAGGGGGCAACCAAGAAGGACTCATTTGTATGAGGGCCCTCAACCCTGACGTCTCTCTGCATCTTTATATGTGAGTATATACGTCCTGCTCAGAAACATATGCAGGAATCTGTAGCTATAAAAAGCACTGCACCACCCTGTTATCCAGTCGAGATGTGCCTCTCCTTTCATGGTGCACCCAAGGGACCCCTCCAAGCTGAGGCAGACAGGGATGGAAAGCATCATTCAGATTTACTCACCCCAATGAAAAGACACCCACAGCAGACTGCTTGAAGAGGTCCAGAGCAAGAGAGCTGGTAGGAAGGAATGACTTTGGGAGGGGGACTGGAGCATTAGGCAGCTGCTGCTGGGCTGTGCTGTCATCAGATTGTTTCTGAGGCCATCAGCATGAGCCAGGAGCATGGCAAGCTCTGGGACTCTCTGACAGACAGGCGTTAATGCATGCTGTGTGAGCCCTGGCCTTGCTTGAGCTCCCAAAGCTTGGTGCAAAGATCTGTGAGCCTCTGGTGTTAATACAGTGGGACTACTCACCTCCTTTGAGGCTTTAAACTCAGGAAACAGAGGCCAAGTAATGAGCCTCTGGGGTGGACTTTTATGCTGATCTGTTTGGGAGAACAGGGGAAAGACTTTATGGTTTGTTGTAGGTCATATTTGAAGCAAGCTATCAAGATCTCCTCCTCCCCATGTGTAGTAGCTGGGGCGTGAGATTTATCCATGCTCTTATGGGTGACCTTCTAAGTAGCCAAAAAGTAGCATTTCAACAGACTTGGGCTTGGGCTGCAAAGTCATCTGGGAAGTTCTATGATTCTGTGAGTCTATGAGGTTACTCTTTCTGTTAGTGTCATAAAGCTGCAAGGCTCTAAATAGAAAGCACAGAGGCAAAGGTCTCGTCCCCAGGGCTTTGCAGTCTCAGCTCAAAGAGTGCGGTCATAAAGCAAGTCATGGAGTCCAGGAAGGAAATTTATGGCTGGGAAGATGGATAAATAATACGCCAAGATCAACAGTAATGGTAATGTCCAAGTGTAGCGAGTGGAGTTGTGCTGCTATTACAGGGCTGTACCCGCTTGGAGCTGAAACAAGCCAATTGCAAGAGAGCTGCTGTGGTGTCAAGGCCCTGGCGTTGGCACCACCAGCATCTGTCAAACTAAAGAGGCTACTTTAATGGGAGGGAGCGGTGCCACATGCCAGTGACTGTGTTCCCAACAGTCTCTTATTCCTGGCTTGAGACAAAGACTCGGGTTTTACAGTCACACTCTCACGCATCACCTCCTGGTGGTGATGCGAGCTCATGGGGTGCTGACATGGCTCTGACTCTTCATTTGTAGACCATCTGGAAGCCTCTTGGGCCTCCAGATGGGATGAGAGGAGGATTGGGCTTTGTGCAGCTCTTGGAGGTTTGAAGGGGACACAAATCAAAATCTGTGCAGACTCTTTGTGGCTCCTCTCAGCTTTCCCATCCTTCTCCTGTTTAACTTTCTCCCCTTCTCTCAGCCTGGAAAGCAGTCACTGCGGTGTTTACTGCTTGCCTCTCCAAGCTGTTAAGCATGTCTTAGGTCATCTTTGCTAATGGATCACACAAAAGAGTGGTGGAAATCCATTAGTGGAGGTGTCCCAAAGAAGAACTTGGACAAACATGTCAGGAGCAGTGTAGGGATAGCCGATACTGTCTTGCAAACTCTTGAAGGTATTTCCTAGCCCTAATTTCTGAGCTCCTCTGATCCTGAGCACAAAGAATGAAAGCCAGGACCTGGGACTGGCCTTAGGTGTGTCTAGTGTTATAAACCCACCCGTACTTTGACATCTGCTTTATGCTTATGGGCACTGTACCCTTGCTGTGAGACATCCACTCACTGCTGTGCAATGCCTTGGTGTGCTGGGGTGTCATCTGGGCAGCAAAGTGTGATCAGGGAGAGTCAGAAGTAACATGCAAAATTCAGTGTTGGGACCCTGGAGACTGACACTTCTCTGGGCCCTGAAAGCAAGATGGGAAAGCCTGAAATGTATTTCTTTAAGCCTTTGCTCTTTATAGCTCCTCTTCAAAGGATCAGAGGGCAATCCAGAGCCTGAATCACTTTTTGCTACTGCTCTGTCAAACCACAGTGTCCTCACTGGTGTCTGCTCTGTTACTACGGTGGGACTAGAGTTGTAGAGTGATGAGGACCTGAGAAGCAGCTGGAGAGCAAGTCCTTTTGAGATGGCTAAAAGGAGCCTGGAGAATTAGTATGGATGGACCCATAACAGGCAGCAGGGGATGCAGCGCTGTGCTCAGCCTTTCTGCCTGTGACACAGGCCTGCATCTGTCCAAACACCAGCGCTTCCCTCTGCTTACCAGCTTGAACCACCGAAGGGGCAGCATGGTTCGCTTCCACCTCCTGCGGGGATGGAGAGCTTTCAGCATCCCCCTGTGTCAGGCTTGCCTGCCACAGCTTGCTCCGGGTCAGGTTTCAGGGCTTGGGCGCTGCGGGTGAGCACTCGCATGTGCTTTTAACCCGCTCTGCCGTCTCCAGGGAATGAATGTGTGCCGGGCAGATCCGTTTTGGCTTTGCTTTTTGGAGGGCAGGGGTTGGAGGACACTGATGATTCAGAAAGCTGCAGCTATCGCCCTGCTCCTCTGTCCCCATGGCTCCATGTGCCTGGTGCAGCTCTTCCCCAGGCAGCAAGTGTGGGGAGAACGAGGAGTTTGAGCATCACTCCTTCTCTCTCCCTCCTGTCCCCTTCGCTCCCTTGGCTGGGTCCATGTTTTGACACACTACTACATCGTCAAACCGTATCTCCATTAAAAATCACAGGGAAGAAACTGAAGATCTTGTTACAGAGCAAAAGGCAATTAAGCAGGCAATAGAACAAAAGGCTATATGGCAGCAGGAGAAGTGCAGGAGATTATTTAAGACCTGGCATGGACATCTAAGCTGGATACTGCTGATAAAACACTAGCAAGCCAAACAGTGATACTTAAATCAGTTGTTGTCCCAGAATTAGAAACTTAATGTGGAAAAAAAGCTTTTCCACCTCTCCAAGCTGTTGTTTCAAGCTCTCTCCAGGCTCAAGAAGACAACATTGCTTTAATTAACCTCGTCTCACACTTTGAGTGAGCTTTTCCATAGACATTTCTGCCTTCAGCAGAAGTTGATATTCTGGAGTTTGAATCATTGCTTGCAGAGTTGGTAGGATAACAAGAGGCTGGGTTATCAAGAAAATGAGTGATTTAACACCGTGCTTCGATCTCCACAGTGCGTATCACACAGCAAGTGCTGTTGCTGACCTATTTGTGGCTTAAATGATGAATCTGGTGAAACGGGGACTTCACATCACCATGACCAGGAGACAGAACATGGGCCACGCATTCCTCTCCCTCCAGATTTCACTGTCTTTCTTTGAGCTCTGCCCCAAATTGCTGTGCTCAGAGATCATGCTTGCTTGCTAATCTACAGCCATACTGCTGGCCCAGGGGAGCTCTATTTGGGAAGCAGGTGAGTGATGGACTGGTGAGTAATGTGCGCTTCATAACTGCTTTGCATCCCTTCAGCTGGATGGCTGTAGGAGGCACATGGACTAGGATGCACATCTGCTGGAGCGGTGAAGTGATCGGTGCCTTGTTGTTTTTTCTCTGTCAACAATTGTCAGTGAAACCCACAGGCAAAGCATCCAGAGCAGGCTCACACAAAGGATGATAAATAGCTGTTGCCCTCACTTAGTCTGCTAGTTCAGGGGGCTGAAGCCTGCATAGTAGATCTCATGGACGTGACCCTGCTGATAGTCCCCGGGGGTGCCAGGGAAACATCATGCACTGAAGTTTCTTTCCTTTTCTCTCACCGTGCTTTAAAAATAAACACTCTAACATTCCTTACAACCACTTCCTGCCCCTACCACGGAACAATTAATTCCTCCTCTGTGACCTTAAACTCTGCTGTTTACTGGTCACATCTTTTATGGTGTTCTTTTACCAAGGAGCCTTTGCTCACTTGTGCGTCTCTGCGAGGGTGTTATTGCGTATTGCGTCCAGCTATGAGCTCTCTTATGTCCATTGCTGGTGGCAGAGGAACAATAGACCTCAGCGTGGTGGGTTCAGCAGGATGCGTGCGTGCGTTGGTGTGTGCATACGTATGCAGTGGGGGTACCATGCTGCACATCAAAAGGAAAACGAATCTAAAATGTTTAGTTTAGAAAGTGTATTGTTGTTGCACTGCCGCCTAAGGTCTTCAAAGAGGCCCAGATTTATTGTCTCAGCAAAGTTCAGAGATACTTACTGTAGATTAAAAATGGAAGAAATAAGAAGGGGGCCTGGCGTTTAAATTACTGAGTAAAAATAGGAGCTCTTACATTTGTTTGCCCTATGAATTTGGGTTTCATTGTTTTCTTTTCCCTTGCTAGTGCTTTTCCCTCCTCCCCTTTACTAAGAGCCAAGGGGTCATGTCTGTGGTTTCATGTGTGGCCACATGGAGTATGTCAGCTCTGCTATCTCTTAGGTAGAAACTGAGATTATCCAGGCATGGCTCTCAGAAAGGAAAACTCACTATAGGCAAATCTGCTTCACTTTTATTACTGGAGGTACCGTTTCATCTCAGCCTCTGACTGTTTCCCTCCCCACAACTCCTCTGCTTGGAGGAAAGTCATCAACTCAACATGTGACAAAGAAATGAACTCTCCTTTGTGGCCACAGATATCAAAGGGAGGAGCAGCCATTATGATCCTGCTCGGCTGACCATGCAGTGCAGCCCAGAGAGCCTGAGCAGTGGTGTCCGGGTGATGGGCACGGAGAGGTTGATGTGTCCCTGGCAGGACAGGGTTATCCACATTCAGAACGAAGGGAAAACATAAGTTCTCAAGATAGATACTTCTCCTCAGCAGCTCTTACTGATTATCTCCTGGCTGCATCCTCACTGGGGCACTGGCTATGACTCACTAGGCAAAATCTCTGGGTCAAGCATCTGGTATCAACAGAGCTTCTTTCTCCTAAAGCTCACGGTGCAGGTGGAGAAGACAACCATGAGGTGGGAGACGCAAATCCATAGAGGGAACGTGAGGTACTGAAGGCTTTTGAACCAGGAATGGTACTGAGCCACTTGTGCTTGACTTGTGGCAGTAGATGCAGAATCATTGTGTCTTTGTGAGGCCTCTGAAGTTTTCTCTGGTTCTCCTAAAAGGTTTCCTCCACAAGGCAAATTTCCCAGTGCAACCCTTTTTGGGTCCCGTAGGCAATTTCAAAGGACTAAGGTTCAGGATCCTGCATCCTGTCATTTGAGGGGAGCATTACCTTCATCCTAAATATGAGCCCTCGCTGTATGAAGCTTGCAAGCAGCTATGAGTTTAAATACTTCATCCATGCTGTGACCCTGTTGCGGGACAGAGCATCCCAAACTGGTCTCCTGCCAGTGCTTATCTGTCAGGGATTTCAGCTAGCCTTCTAGTAGCTTGCAGCTGAAGATCTGGAAGCTGTGCCTTTGTTGTCAGGGACCCCACTCAGCTGTGTTTGTGGTGTTGGTTAATCTTAGGGGCACTCACATCACATCCATCTTGTCACCTTTTACCTCTGCGTCCTGCTGCCAGTTGCAAAGCCCAGCATGCATTAGAAGACTGCTGTCTCCACTGAGGTTTGTGTATAGATTTTAATATCAGAATTACAGCACGTAAATAAAATACCACTTGATTATTGGAGCCATATTCACTGAAGTCAAGCTCCCATGCGAGAGATACATATGAGTTTAATTGCTGCTAAACCTCTCCAAATGTACTTTCAGTGAAGCACTGGTATTATTTAACTCACAGATCGAAACAACTACTGAAACCTAGAGCTGATGCTGAAGATTGATCAATGCCCCTTTGGCCATTTCACTGTACATCTTCTTGTCAGCGGGACGCTTCCTGCATTTTGGCATCTGGCAGCACTGTGCCATGCCCATGGCGCCCAGCTCCAGCCATTGGGCAGACCTATCCAATGGTTTCACTTGAGCTGTCCTCCTCATGGGAGATCAGATCAGACACAGCTCCTCTTAACAACTGGGGACCAGGCTGTCTCACACCAGCAGAGTCAGTGCTGGGAACAGCCTTGCAGCACCAGCAGTGATGCCATGGGAGAGAGTGAGGGTGACGCTGCCCTAGTGCAGGATGCCCACCCCTCCTGGCCAGCATGCTCATGGCAGCCCCACCACCTCTGCAGCTGCTCTGTCACCCGCAGCTTGGCTGATGCTGACATCTCTGGTGCTGACATCTGGAGAGAAAGCATGTACAGAGCACTATACAAAGCAAAAACATACACAGCAGAATGAGATTAAGTTCTTTTGAGCCTCTTCCAGGCCCAGCCTCCCCCAGAGATCTTTGTCGTTTTGCTTTGTATGCTTGGTTAGAGAAGAAAGGACCTCTTACAGATTAATGAACCCTAGATCTGGTCCAGGTGTTGCTTCCCAGGTCTTTTAAAACTCTGGTGACACCAGAAGACATTTGCAGAGCCCGGAGGGTGGTGGGGAAGCCTGGGACAGTTTATGGATGAGCTTTCCAGCTTGACAACCCAGGCATGTCTTTGTCTTCGGATAACTGAGGCAGGACTACCCAACTGGGAAGCCTTCAGGCTTATGGACATCGACAGGAAGTCCTCTGTATGGCAGGGCAGCAGCAGCATGGTGGCACTGAGCTCCTGCTAAAGAAAGGGCAATGCCCCTAAGGCATAACCTACGTGTGCTGCCAGATCTGCCCACCTCACCAGGTGGAGTTTCTGTGTCCTCACAAAACCTCTCTGTAGACCTGAGGTGCCGTTATCCTTGTTTTACAGAAAGATCCTCGGAAGCATTTAGACACCAAACTCCAAGTTAAATCCAGGAGAACTCACTACTTCAGTGACCACCCAGATCTAAGGGATTTGCTGGTAATACATTGTAAATGAAATTTTGACCTTCCAAAATATATATTCCAAATAATAATAATAATAATAATATATTAATATGCATTATATATTATAATATATATTATAATTATAATACATAATAATAATAAAATAGCTGGTAGCCTATCCCCGAGTACAGGTCTGTGCTCCCACACCAGGCAGGCAAAGAGCTTGTGCAGCTTGATGGGGCTCACCTCTGCCTCCAGCCTGGTCCATGCTCTTCTGTAGTACCTGGGGAGCCTGGGAGGCTGGTGGAGGGGAAGCCATGTGGGGAAGGGCTGTGCTCAGAGGAGATGGGACATCAAAGTCCTGGCCACACACAGCAGGAGATGACAGTCTACAGCCTTTTTTTCCTCTTCATAGCAATGGGGTGCCACCCTTGTTGTTTTTGGCAGCTCCCAGTGGGAATAATTTCATTGTGCGTGCCTTAAATTCCCCCTTTTGCAATGACAACTGGATGCAATCTCCTTAGGAGTCTCACAAATGAAGCTCTTACATGGTTGGAAGCCATTCAATGAGTGCTGCAATGTGTTCAGAGGTGGCTGCTTCTCAGCAGGACCCCAAGTGGTTCCTAGAAACCTTTCCATAACCTGTCATGCGCTTTGGGTCCCACTCAGTGGGATACATGGGGTACCCTGGGCAGGGTCTTACAGCTGAATGCAAGCTTGTTGTTTCTACACTGCAGTATATCAAGGTAGCCTGGTTGGAGGCACAGGTAAGAGAGAGCGTGAAACCAAACCTGAAGGGTTAGAGATTTCATGTGTTGTTGCAATGGGGCTCAGGAAATGCCAAGCAAGAACTGAAACCTGTGCTTGAGGTTTGATTCTGGTTCATGCTTAATGTAATTACTCTTGCTAACCAAACATTCCCCGGAATACCACCACCGAGTAAAGGAAAGGTCTCTGAGGGGATTTTATGACCTAGATGCCTGTGATAGCAAAGGCCTAGATACAGCCCATCAGGTCCCCTTCATGCGTGTTGTCCTCTGATTGAAAAGCAAGACTCCCCTGCTCAGGAAGTGCTCTACACAGTGGCAAACAGCTTCAACAGCTGTTGTTGTGGGGAAACGATTTGTGAGACCACATGCATAGGCATTAAGATGGTCTGTTTTCGGGAAGGGGCAACAGTTCTTCTGACCTGGAAACATGGAGTTAAATATAAGCATATCCCCCAGCAAAAGGCTGGAGGACATGGAGGAAAATGCCCTCTGGCAATGGACAGTACCACCTCCCTCCTGCCTGCACACAGGGCTCTGCTTAAGATGGCCAGCATCTGGGGCTACTCATGCTCCTGTTGACTTTGAAGACCTTCCTGCCAACACTCCACCAAAGCCCCTGGGCACTGAAGGGCAGCCTGCAGTGTGCTTCCAGCATGGGGTGCTCATGAATGAGCATGAGACCTAATGACGCCCAGCTCCTGGCAAATGCAGTTAAGTGATCTGTGCAATGTACAGTGAGAGGGGAGAGCAGGGAGGATGAGGAGAAAAGAGTGCCACTAGGACTTGAGGGGGAGGTAGATGGTAGATAAAGGAGGCAGAGGAGGAACAATGGGATAAAAGAAAGAAGCAGCATGTTTGTGTCATCTGTAAGTTGTGAGGGAGGCCTTGTGGAGATATTTTATTCCAAGTGCCTGACCTTTCCCTATCTGGGGAATACAGAAATTATCTCAGATATTAACTAAATACTTTGGTCTAGCTGGAAAGCAGAGTGCACTTCTCTGGAGCAAGTGAGGCAGGAGGAGCAGAACCCCCCCTTCCCTCCTGCAGTGGGAGGTGGGATGGTCACATTAGTACTTTTTGCCAGCTCTCTTAAGTCACCAGGCTCAGGGACATCGCTGTCTGGACCCTTTGAATCCCCAGAGGCAGTGCAGAGGGTGGTGGGGAGCAGAGCAGGGACCTCCCTGGCGAATGGTGCAGAACACAGTACAAACCATAACCTTCCTGCATTCACAGTCCCGTGCAGGTAAGCAAGACAGGGGGAATGCAAAGGAATAAAGACACTTTTTACTTGGACCTAAGTACAAATCACTGCGGTGATTGTGTTGTGTGATGCTCTCAGTATATTCAGAAAAGCCTGGGCAGACCTTGAAGTAAAACATATGCAGAGATGCCCGTCTAACGCATGCAAGGCAGAAACTGGGAGAGCAAGGTAGGAGCATGATAAGCGTACGGACCTGAGGTGATTCAGGTGCTCAGAGTCAAACCCTGCCCTGCCATGTAAGACTCTGCAGGACCAAAGGGCTGTTACTGGCCTTGAAGGGACCAACAGGCCTCTGCAACAAGGCTGTACCATGTTTCTGTGGGTGCTGCAAGATCGAGTTTTGCACAGGATTGCAGGCTGGTGTCCTGGGATACTTGTGGGTAAGGATTTATGGAGCCCTGGGAACAAGGGAAGAATGTCTCAACCTCAATAGATCCAGTATAAAAACACCCATCTTTCTGTATACAGGGTGGGAGATGAAAAGTGCTGACCACACTCAAACCCAAGAGCAAGTATGATATGATGGCTGGATATGATGGCTTTCCAATCCCTGCCCTAAGCTCTCTCTCATTAGATTAGTTGCTGTGGAGAGAGAGAATTGTCCCCAAAGAGGGAACCAGGGGGTTTCTGTCAGATGCTCTCCTGTATCCCTCAGTGATTCTTTATCCCTGGGGAGCATCACTACCCCACCAGCCATCAGCGCATCAGGTACTTATAGCTGAAGTCCTGGCCTGAGACCACCACTGCCACAAATGGAAGAGTTCACTTTGCTGTGATCTTCTTGGATGTTGGCAATATTTGGAGGTCCAGCCCCATGTTGGTGGTGCCTGTGTGGTCTAATTACCCTTTATTGCTACTCTTGCCTGCCTGCTTACTTGCATCTTAGTTTATATGTCCCGAGATGCGCTTGCGCATCTGTTCCCTATTTCCTGTGTATGCATTTGTTTTCTTGCTAAATGCTGAAAGGGAAGGAGATGAAATGCATTGAAGAGCTTGATTTATAGCTCCAGCCTTTCCCTAAATCTGTTAAGAACTGTGCTCTCATCTCTCCCTCCTCTCTAATGTCTGTGATGGCAGTAAAAGCACAGCAAACTGTAACAGGGAGAGCAAAACAGAGAGAGATATTTGCACTCCACTGACCACAACAGATAATGGGCATTATCTGCCCTGTGCTGGACCCTGGGTATATTTGTTGTGATACCTTGTCCCTTAGCACAACACCATTTGGTTCTTCCACCAACTCTTCTATGTCACTTTGGAGTTGATGACAGCACTGGTGGTAACGCACAGTGGCCAGCCCAGGATGCAGCTTGTCTAAGGCAAGGAAGAGAAAATGGGAGCAAGAAGGAGTAGCCGTCTTGTTTGCTTTACTCATCCCAGTCACTATCATAAGGAAAAGGAGGTGTCAATAGCTGCTGGTTGATCCAGAAGATTGGTATGTCGGTGGTTGGTGAGGAAAAGCTCTATCAGCTTCCAGCTGCGAAGGGACTTCTGGTGGTGAGTAATGTCCTTCCCAGTTCCCCAACACCAAATCCTTGTCAATCCATGCTGCCCTTTGTCTCAGTAGTGCTGCTATGATGAGAGGGGTTTGAACCAGCTGGGAAAGAGCACCTCTAAGAGAGGTCACTGAGATAGATCATTCCTTCCCACTGCTGCTGAAGACCTATATGACGTAGTGAGCTTTCCCTAGCAGGAATTATGCCACTCTGGAGCTAAGTGAACCATTTCTCCCGTGCTTACCCCAGGCTTTTCCTCTCCATGACACTAAAACTGCCTAAGTCATGGGACCAGTGCTTCTCAGCTTTTGGAATGAACTTTGCTTAGGTTTATGAAGCATCTTGTTTGAACAGGCTGTACCTAATCACTCACCTCACTTACCACCTGTCTGGGCTTGGACTTGGAGAGCTCAAACAGAGACTAACTTGTGCCCTCCAACAACACTCGGCTGCTTTGGGACATCCCAGCACTGTATGGGTCAAACCTGTGTGCTGGGAGCTCTGGGGACCAGTGGAGGCAGCAGGGCCGACATCCCTGGCCAGGTTAAATCCTGTTGGGGGAATGAAAACCAAACAGCCTTTACCTTTAGTTTCACTGGCAGAGGAAGGTGACAGACACTTTGGAGAAACTGCCTCCTCACCTGTGGCACATGGAAATCGCTTACTAGGCTGGCAACCACAGCTGGGATGGAGGAGGGACCCTGTGCATCCCTGGTGTCCCTCCTGACAAGGCTGTTTGTGGCAGGGCAGGAGCTGAGGACCTTCTCAAGGCACTCTGGAGACGGTGCCATCTGAACCCCGCCATGGAAAACCCCACAGAACTAAGCAAAGTATTGTTTCCCAGCTTAACAGATGGATTTGTTGTGTATACGGTGAATTACCGGCTCTGTCACTGTTCACACATTGTTTCTCTGCCTCTTTCACTGTTTTTCATAGTTCATGCTGTTTGCTTGCTCAGTTGACATTTCCAAAATGAGTTTTTTAAGCCTCAGCCTTTCCCCCCTCCCCTCTCCCCTTTTTGTTTGCCTGGTTTATGGGCCTTAGAAAAGTGTTTCCAATCATCACGATAATATCTTCATGCTTTGTTGACAAAAGGTCAACCTAAGAATAAGCCAAACTGTTTTTAGGGAAAATATTTGCTTATTTAGTAAGGGGAAGTGTGTTGGAGATCAGATTTATGAGGGTGAAATTGAGTCTGGTTATTTAAAGGATTCTGAAATAAGAGCTTCCCACCCACTCACAAGGGGAAGGACATTGCTTTAGGCTGAAGGGATTGTAGAAGTCAAGTTTCTATGCAAAAGGCAATAGGATCCAAGGAAGAACTAAAACCAGAGTTTAGGAGACAACAGCCCGTTCACTCCCTCGCACACAGCACTCGTTTCATGCTGTCATTCCTTGCAGAAGGAAGGCCATAATTTCCCCCAATATCTGAACTTCCAGTTTGAAAACAACCATCCTCATCCTTTGGCCAAACGTCAGACTCAAAACAAGACAGATCTGGCAGCTGCTCGCCTAAATCTGTTTCGTAGCATGCTTGCTCTAGCTTGAGTTTTGAGATTTTGAAACTCTTTCATGAGAATGGCCCATGCCAGGAGCCCTACTCAATTCCGAAGGAATGAGTTCTGCATTGAGAGCTGCGTGAGGAACACCGCGGAACAAGTGTGTCTGGAGGATGAGGTCCAAAAGGTCTCTCTTTTCACTGCAAAGACTAGCCAACAGTGCAACAGGTTAGGTAAGCGGCCCTTGTCCACACGGAATGTGAAGAGGGAGTGTTCCACATACATACCATACATATATGTGTCTTCATATGTTCCAAAAATGTGTATGTCTGTGATCTATGCCTATGTATATATAATACGTATAATCATATATATGTATATTCATGTATATGAATTCATTCAGGCTGGAGAACACCTCTGGAGGTGATCATGTTTAATTCCCTGAAAGCCAGCCCAGCCTAGGTCAGATTGCTCACGCCCTCGTCCAGTTGAGAGCTGAGTCCTTCCAGGCCTGAAGAGCATTTCCTAATACTTACTTGGAATATTCCTTCCTGCAGCTTGTCACTGTTGCCTCTGCCCTACCACTGTGCATCTCTGAGGTCAGTCTGACATATATGTGTGTGTGTGGATATATACATACACACATGGCATTGTTTAGTGGGAGGTGTCCCTGCCCATGGCAGCGGGGGTTGGAACTAGATGATCTTAAGGTCCTTTCCAACCTAACTATTCTATGATTCTATGTAGGCATTCACACACATTCTGTTTCTTGTGCTTCTTCCCCTGTGCATCCAAGAGGTAACAAGCTAAGCAGAGCCTTTGGGCCAGTGCATCTATTCCTATTTCTACTAAAATCTGAGTGGCTGTGGAGAGGATCTGGCGTTTTCTTCCTTCTCCTGCTGTTGCACAGCTCCAGTTCCTTTGTATTATTTAGACACATGCCCCCCTCATGGCTTGGAACATGACATTTCTTTCCTCTTTCTTTAAACATGACTATTACAAAATACAAATTGGAGCAAGAGCTGTAGTTTAAAAACCCCCTTCTAATGAAGTCCCATTGACACTGGATGCTTGTTAGAAAAACCAACAGAACATTAAGTAAGTCTTTGCAGCTAGTGGAGACAAAGAGAAGTCATTATTAAAAGAGTTTTACTAGTTTGGGTTAAGCCTACAGTCATGGCACATTTCATCAAATTCCAAACAGAGGGAAGGCAGGATCGACAATGAAATCTGGCTTGCTGTAGTTTTTATGTCATTTTATACACGATAACAATATTGCTTGTAGATGCTCTGCATCTCTCTCTCTCTGTATATAGCCACCACATATCATCTCTGTGAGACTGGAGAAGAGCCATCATAAACTGCCACTGGGTACATAACTTCCTTGAGCACAGCTGTATGTGTCTTGGGCTTATAGCCATAAGAAGAATGAAGCCCAATTATTTCCCAGCACATAGAGGCAACACTGAGGAAGCTGCTTGATTATGAAGCCATGCTCTTGCTGGGGAAGCCACTCCAGATTTCACAGCCATTCTGCCCCTGAGCAGAACACAACTGGTATGATCTGGCCTGTGGAAGGATGATTAGAGAGAAATATATGGCCAGTGTTCACAGGCACGAAAGCCATTTGTGATACAGTATAAAAGAGATTAAACTATCTGTACCTGTGGACTACCCAGCCAGTGCTCTCGCTAATGGATCTTAGAGGGTTTTTCTCATTCTTATTTTATGAGATGAAAGCAATCATACTGTAACCTCTAACCATTACTCTGTACTCTGAAAAGAGCACATCTTTACATTTGTCTTTGGGGAACAGCCTGGGGCTAATCCGAAACAGGTTTTTAATTACCCAGGTGCTACAAGAGCTAACCAGGGTGATTTTTTTGGCATAATAAAATTGTATCTCCTGCCCATTTCCTATCTCTCACTGGCCCATTCAAACATCTAGAAAGCTTTTCTGTAGTCATTTCAAGCGCAGCTTGAATTCTGCCTTTTCCTATACAAGAGAGACCCTGTCATCCTCCCCTCTCTCCTTGCCACCCCAAACAGCACTGCATCTTCAGGGGGGGAGATGCTTGATGGCACCTTTTAATCCTAGCTAACAAAGCCATTTACAAAGGTCCTAGATGTAGTGCCAGCGTCTTTCAAAGAGGTCGAGGTTTCTCTCATTGAGTACAACTGCATTTCTGTGAAGTTAGCCACATTTTACTGCTAGGTGAATTGGGCAGCAAGAGGTAAATGCCACGGGAAAGTCAGAGGTTGGGAGGGAGTCAGGATGCAGTCTCAGTTGATTCCCCTTAGGCCTGAGCCCAAACTGTTTAGTTCTTGTCTGTATGCTTTGAGCAGCAGAAGAGAAACTGAACAGAGCATCAGCACTTCACGGCATGTCCCCTTGTCTGACTGCTCTGCAAGGGCAGACAACAGCTCTCAGGCAAATCTGCTAATTCGGAGAGAGAAAATGGTTTCATCTGTTTTGCGGTGAGACACCTGAGAGGCCAAGAGAGCTGTGTCAGGAGGAAGCACAGAGAAGGTCTGTGTGCTTACAGCTGTGCTTTCAACACCGGAAAGTAAATCATCTTTCCACCACAGACCCCATCATAACTACCCTAGCATGTAAGAGCAATTAGAGTGTTGCTGCCTTGCTGCTATGGAGCAGTCTGGATCGCTGTTCCTTGAAGAGGTGTAATGGGAGTGGGGTGGTTATTTATGGCTGGGGGATAAGGAGATGAATGAGTAAGGTATGAGATTTCACATCAGTGTTCCTCTGGCTTTCTGCAGAGAAACGTCATCCCGCCCTATCATGAGCTCACAGCTCTGCCATTGTCCCCCTGAAGGCATCTGCAAGGGCAAATCTCAGGTGCCCAACAAAAGAACACTTGGTTGAGGTTCCACTCAAAACTTTGAAATACAGATTCAGGTTCAGTTTCTGCTTGGCTGAGGGACAGAATCGTTCTTCAGGCTTGCACAACTCAGGAGCAGGATAAAAGTATGAAAGGGATGGTTTTGGGCTACAGGTAAGGCGAAGGTGAGCTTGAGAATGAAGGCAAACAAAGGAAGGAGCTCAGCACAACGTAGTTCTGCCCCATGGGGTACCATGAAGCTTGAACAGGGTTCAGCATCCATGAGAAGCAATGGCAGAGCAGCCACACAACAGACCCAACTGAGTCTGGTGGGAGAACAGAGACGAGATCAATTTAAATCAGCCAAACCTATTGTCAAGGAGGGGCTTCAGAAGGTGCCTGCTAGTCCCTGGCTTCTGCATGGAAAGAAAATAATCACTTCCCAAACAGAAGAAAGTGTAAGAAGCCACTGGGTAAATCTCTCCCTTTTGGAATTGCCCTTCCAGAGCAGACGCTGCTGCGCCTGTATTGCATACACCAGCTCCTAAACTTTTCCATATGTATGAAGATTTTTGCCATTAGGATGAATATCAATTTTTGTCAGAGTCCATGTGGTGCATTTAAACCAAAATACTGCACACACTGCATACTGACCATATGGACAAAGTACTGCACACACTGCATACTGACCATATGGACAAAGTACTGCACACACTGCATACTGACCATACAGACAAAGAGCTGCACACATTGCATACTGACCATATGGACAAAGTACTGCACACACTGCATACTGACCATGCAGTCAAGACTTCAGCAAGTAGATCTTTATATACAGGGGTAAAAACACAATCCCTACAAAAAGGGAGGCTCAATGCCTTTTGCCTCTACCCTGGGGGAGCTGATGACCATGAGCTTAATCTCAGTCAGACTTCCCTTGAGCAGTCACCTGCAGGTGGGTTTGTATCATATGCAATTCTTAGCCTGCATATCTCATTTCTTGGTGCCAGAAGAAACTGGATTTGAAACAGGTACTCAGCATATGCCCTAAAACTGCAGTTTCAGCAGACTGTGTCCAGCAAAAGCACAAATTTGAGTTTCAAGTTATTTAGC
This sequence comes from Pezoporus occidentalis, assembly GCF_034315485.1. Classification (NCBI taxonomy): domain Eukaryota; kingdom Metazoa; phylum Chordata; class Aves; order Psittaciformes; family Psittacidae; genus Pezoporus; species Pezoporus occidentalis. Next base: position 2,793,688 of record NW_026915836.1, read on the forward strand.
AGGTCAAAGCAGAGAAACAAAGCAATATATTCATGGTTGAAAGCGCGCGTACACCTGCACATACATCCATACAGCTGCACAACCAACAGAACACTTCCCCAGTTTAAAAGCATAACGAAGCAAATCGAGATCATCTATAGACCTTTCCTTAGGGACCGTTTCTCACATCTTACCTCACATTCACTTTGATAATGAAACTGAGAACTCCTAAGACAGCATTTCATTTTCAGATTGTAGAAACTAAACCTACCCCCCAGCTACAAACCTCATCTACAGCCATGCTGAGTGTGTATGCATAGTCCTGTGGCCCAGAACAGCAGAATGTGGTGCTATGCAGGTATCAAAATAGATATTGCTTTGTGCATTGAACTGCAAAAGAAAATATCTTGCCGCCAGCTGCCCAAATATTAGGTGCTCACAGGCCTTTGGGCATTGATGCTCCATAAATTTAAGAGTATTTATTAGGTGAATACAGAAGTGGAAGTTTCATAGCAGTGGAAAGTAAGTATGATAATGAGGTAAACACATGTTGCAAAGAAAACACCAACTAATCGTGAGTGCTGTGACAGGAAACAGCAGCTTTAAACAATCCCTTCTTGAATGGTGGAGCAAGGTCTGTGGGCTGGCTATAGGACACTCGACTTATTAATGACACCTCCCTGTGTCCTGTGGCTTTTTACAGTGCTGTGACCCCAATCTGACCAGTAGGTAACCAAATAGGTGTTATGCTCTTTTGAATGCTTTGAAAAGACCTTATGAATGCTCCTTTCCATTCCTGAAAGCGGAGCGTCACATGTAGCTTCGGTTTTCCTTGGATAAGCAAGAGGAAGCATTCTTCAGGGACCATATCCACAGATAGAGCCGAGCTTCCTTACTTTAAGTCAGAGGAGACCTAAGGTACGGTGATGTCTGTGCACCAGGAGCTCCATCTGGAGGTTGTTTGCTCTGATCTTTGGTTTTGAATGAAGTGAAGATGTAACAGTGCTGAGTTGAAAATCACCAAGCATCAACCAGGGGCATCTGGAAAACAAATGGCACCCAGAGCAGTGGGAATGGCCATGGAAAAGTACAGGTTTGTTAGTCTGGATAAGGCATTGAGGCAAGAAGCTCCCAAAGCGCAGTTTGGGGTGAGGGTCAATCTTCTGCTGACTTATGCCAGATGTTCGATCTGGTGACTTTGCTCAGCTCTACCCCAAGGCTGCCTGCGTGCACAGCTCCAAGCAGAGCCTTCCACTGTTAATTGAAGCACCATGGATTCAGAAACAAGTTTCAGACTGAGTCAGTACGTTCAGGGAAAGCCAAGATGCGATCAGACCGTCCGTCCAGCTCCTCTTACAGTACAGCCTGTTGAGAATAGGGTACACAGGGGCCTGCAGCCTGTCTTTGTTCTAATGTTACAGGCAAAAAATGGTGCTGTATGATTGAGCTAAACCTCACCGGTGATGGTTATCTCTGTTTTGCTGGAGGTCTCACACTGCTTACGGCGGCAAGGGGTCTGACTGGTGCAGAACTGTTGAGCAGAGCAAGAGAGCTCCATGGAAGAAGAGTGGTCTGAGCACTGGAGGGTCATGCTGAGCAGCATCCCCTTGTTTGAAGACATGCTGTGTGTTAATATATTCATCATCCTCCTGGGTGGAAAAATAATGTTGGGGATCCTTAAGCCAAGCAACAGTCCTAGATAACCCAAGACCTGTTTCTTCCTCTGACACAGTGAGCATCATTATGGTGTTAGGGAGGTCAGGAAAGCTACCTGGGGCAAGAAACCTTGGTGAGCTTTGGCATCCATGCTTTAATCACACTCAGAGCTGTCTCTGCTGGCTGCCTGCCTAACACTGCCGCAAGAAGGTGCCCCAGCTGCAGACTGCTGTGTGAATCTGGGGAACCCAGATTGTTTGGCTCTGATTTTGTGTGAAAATGGAAGATCTATGTGGAAAACATCTCAAACACCGAGCCTGGAACAGGCCTGTAATGTCAGCCAGCAGCAGCGCTCCGTGTCCATGATCAGAACTCCATCTGCAGGGCAGGGGTAGAGGAGACACATAGAGGAGACTGGGAGCACAGCCCAAGTGATGGTTTTGCCATGGAGTTAGTGCCAGCTGCCCTGTGGGATGAAGGAGGAGTGGAGAGGAAAACTGAAGGAGAACAGGCACTTAAGGGCACATGTGGACTTTAGTCAGCTGCTTGATGACACAGAGTTTCAGGGCTACACTTCTCTAAGGCCAAAGGCTATGGTGGCTGCTCAGCTGTCAGCCAGCTTCTGAAGGAGAAATGTGTGTAATTAATCACCCAGGATGCCAAAATGCCATGCAATTATGTTTGGTTTTCATAGACTCTACGTTCTGTATCCATGAAATTAAGCCGTCTCCCCCAAGGGCTGCAAAAGTTATGCCCTCCGTTTTTATCCTGCTGCTGAAAATCCCAGTTGACTATGCCCTCCTCCACAATGGGATCATGACAGGACGTACATCATGGTGCTTAAGGAAAAGAACCCCAACCCTTGACACATACACAGACCCTCAGGAGAGCTTCAAGTTGCAGTGAGAACAGGGTTACTATTGCCAGCAAGGTGTAAGTATTTTGAGGACTTGCAGATCATAAAGAAACAAGGTTATGGTGATGGCCCAGTGGACGAGAGAGTGATGACGAGGTGAAGGTTTATCACTGTGTGTATCTATCTCTTTCTGCCTAAAATGGCAGCCCCTGCTTGCACACACACACACACACACGCTGGTTTATGGCTATCAGCAGAAGAAAGAGATATTTGACAAATAATACATGTACCTGGCCAAAAAGGAAAAGATTTAACCCTGTCTTGAGTTATGTGGCTGTGAGCAACTGAAAACCTTCTTCTGAGATGGCTAAGGGATCATCGATGGGATGATAACAACTTTCAAATATAAGGGGTGCTATTTCCCATTGCTTTTGTTGAGTGCTACCATGAAAATGACTGGAAGCACCAGTGGGGACCACCTTTAGGTATTCATATTACACAATGCAACAAAAGATGGACCACCGAAAAAGAGCAGGACTTACCATCAGATCTCTACAGAGGCACAATTGAGCCCTTATGAAAAGAAAGATGGGGAAGCTCATGGTCTTAGCCAGGACCAAACTGCCCAAGTCCCTGATCCCCAGAGATGTGCTTTTTGGCAGCAGGACAAGTACCATTTCTCTGTACTACAAAGCAGCCCCCGATGAAGAGATACATCGCTGTGATTTTGCTATCAAAGTAAAGCTGTACCCACCTCGTGGGCTCTTCTCCCTGTGCTTCTCATGAGCATAACTGGCAAACTGTTGTTTCCCTTGTGCTGCATTGACACCTGCCAGGCCCTCTGCACCCACAGTGATGAACAGAAGCCCTTGCAGATGCCTGCTGCACACTGGAGCAAGGCTCTGGAGAAGTCTGTGAAACCTGTTGAGAGCTGGCACTTTGAACAGAGGGGCGACAGCCCTTCCTTGGCTTATGTACAGATAGGCCTCTGCCAGAAGCAGTGAGCATCAGGCTGCCCCAGCCTGGTGCACAGATGCTGTCAAAATGCAAAGCTAAACATGTTGAAGATGGTAGGTGCAAAGATGCTGGTTCTGCAGCTTGAGCATATAAAGTAAAACACCCAAAGTGCCAAGCTCCAAAACTGCTTTACATTACCTGTAGGGTAAAATCAGAGTGAGCTCCGTTGCTCCAACACTATCCCTTCAAGAACCAGAAGAGCTGTACAGCTACCCCTTCTCCCTGGCTTCTGACATGCCCTCCTGCAATCTATCCACAGGGATGCAGCCTTGTCCAGTGGAAGCATGGCAAAGGATGTATGACCCTGGAGCACAACACTAGAATTTCTCCAGCTTTCCTTGCCCCTGTATGTTTGTGTCTAGAGATTTACCATCCCTCAGATGTCCTCTGTGACCTGTGCCTTTACCACAACACAGGCTCTGGGACGACTGGGAGTCATCCAATTCATACCTGCATTTTTATGGATATTTAAATGATTTTTTTAAAAATCTATATAGCATATACACACTAAATAGGCACATATATAAATACACAGAACTTCATAAACTAATTATATAGGCATTCAAAATTAATATTTGTGATAAATCAAGAACAGGCATACCTTAAATTGCATTAAGATGATGCTTTGCTCTTGTTTTGCAACAGAAAGACAGGCTTCATTATAAGCTTTTCCAGCTCATAATATCTTTCCATAATTTCTTCTGTTAGCCTCTGATAAGATAAGCAGTGCCAGCCTCTTTAGTTCCTTGGCATTTCCACACCTTGTGTGTGCATGTATATGTCTACTATAGGTATGCATACATACATGTATAAAAAACACTGTATGCTCCCACTTTCCAGTCCGCTCCCAACCAAGTACTCCCCCAACTGCTGGAGGAAGAAATGAAAACAATTTTCTTCTCAAAATACCTTTTCTTTCCATAGGAAAAAACCGAAAGCAAACCCTCAAGTTTTAGGTTGTATTTACCATCACAGTCTTTTCAAACAGGAGCCAAAGCAGCATACCAGTAGTGTTTCTCATTTTAATCGCATAAAACCAACAGGAATAAATTTGATCAAGCCTTTAAGTATACAGAGGTGTATTTTTTTTGTATACTTTTATTTACAAAAGGAAAACTGAGCCCATGGGTTGAAGCCAAATGAAAAGGATGAGGCAGAAAAATGTGTGGGCTTTTACTTTTAAAAAAGCATTTAAAAGACTAGAAGAGAACACACCAGGAAAGCCAGCAGCAGCCAGAGCTGCTGCTAATGCCCTTGAATCTGGAACAGCTTCTGAAAAGCCAAGTCTTTTATCCCTCACTTAACATGTAGTGAAAGAGTCCAAAACAGAGCCATCCTTCAAGCCTCAGCTGTACTCCAGGGCACTTGATGCTCAGTAGCCGTATTTTTCATTGAGATGAGTCTTGCCATCACCACTTTGACCTAATGGGCAAAGAGGAAAAGCTGAATTAATTTTCCCCCTCTTATCCAAGATAAATGTGTACCCAAGCATGAAACAGTCTCCAGGCAGCAGCAGTCAGATAACCACAAAGAGGATAAAAAGTCAGACTGGATATTACAATTGAAATCGTCTTTTGATTTATACATATCATTCCTCTTAATTTTACTAATCATGCCAAGATTGCATCATATATTCCTGTGGGGTTTTTGTTTGGTTTTTTTCTTGTATCCTCATTATGCCATCTCAGAAAACAGGTTATTATTATTAGCAGGCAGAGACAGAGAAATGAGCTCCCTCTTATGGACACAGCTTGCCTGGCTATCCGAGATCAGACCTCCACGTTACTGCATCGGGTGTTTTGTTCCAGTGGATTCATATGCCAGAGCAGAGCAGTCTTTTCACTGAAGGATGATTCACCAGATTATAGTTTTCTTCAGTGAAACTGATTCTCATTTTTCTTACTCCTTTTGGAGTTATTATAATAGCTGCAGACTATCTGTAGTGAAGGTCTGAGCTTCTCTTTCAACTAGATCACTGTATTACTCCGTGTGACTGGAGTTAGCTCCCTCGGCTGTTACGACACTCAGAAACAAACCTCAGGTGTATCTGTCCCTTGAGATGAAGCTACTACAGACACTGCAAGACTTGCATGGCCATACAGCAGATATGTGGCATAAAATGCCAGAAAACATCAGGTTCTGGTTAAAGTATTCCCGAGTTATCTTTTTCTCCAGAAGTTACAAGGACACCTGGACTACCTATTAGCTAGATTCTTGAGTTATAAGACTAAAAAAGGTAAGGAAATGGTTGATACCTGCAGGAGGGACCCATATGCAGTAGTCTGGGTCATCATCTGGGTACTGTGAGGAAAAAAATGGTGGTTGCTTTGCCTGCAAAAGCAAAAACGATTTAAGGTGCTGCACCCTTACACCAATGTATCCCAGCCACTAAACCTCTCATTAATTCAGAGACAAATACTGAAAGGGGAGGGCTATTTCTACTAGAGTCAGGGATGAAAGCTATAATACACAGGGAAGAAGAAACGTCAAACTCTAAAACAGATTGTGGTTGAATTGAGAGCCTCCATCATGTCAAAAATACCATACTTTACCTTCTCCAAAATCTGTGCCCAGTGGCACTATGTGGTTCTATGTTTGGGTTTTCATCAGCAGCAAAGCACTACTGCCACTAAGTTATACTCAGTCAAACTGCTACTATTTCACTATAAAATAGCCTACTAAATGATTTCCTGAAACTCCTAAACTGCAGGAGTCATTGTGTTGTAACTCACCTTGCTTGAGCTGTTGATTTCCTTAACTTTCTCAGATGCCTCCTCAGGTTCCCTACACGCTGCCTCAGATGCTGGGAAGAAAGATTTGGTTTACAACACATCATAAATGACAAACACTATCAGAAATAAGCTTGCAGGAAGTTTACACAAAAATTGGCACAAAAGGAAATCCAAGACAGCTCACTGCAACAAAATTAATAGCTCAGACTGCTGAACATCCTTTCAGTTTTCACAGGTTTATTAACATATGCTTAATACACTGTGAGTCACCTATCTGAATGCAGTTCAATAAGGTCCTCTATTTGGTATTCTATAACGCACTTTGGTTAACGGCAGATGTTTCCTTTCTAAAGATACTCTCTATCTGTAATCACTGCAGGGATTGATTTAGAAGAAAACAGAATTGCACAGGATCAACATGCATTTTTAAAAACATCAACCAACCAAAAAATAACCCCAAAACTTGTGAGTGGAATACAGAAGAGATAGAAGCATGCCTTGTTCTTCTGCCACTTGAGCTGTGAAATACTGAGCCTCTTGTGGCGTAAAGACTATGGATGAGACAATGAGGACAGGATAACATTCTGAAGAGTCTCAGTTATGAAAAAACAGAATATTCATATCAATCTCCTCTACGTTCAGTACATCAGTTTTCACTTTGGGGATCCTTCTTGTGTGCATGTACATACAGACTGGTCACCTAGGTCATTAATAGATTATTAGCTAATGTTACAGAAGATTTGTCACTTTATAAAAGTTCTGTCCTTCCTAGTGTTCAGAGCTACTGCAAGACAGTAGGGCAGGGGGTGGGGAGCATTATGTTTAAGCTCCTAAATTAAAATAATTTTTCTTCTCATACCTCTTTCTTCTTTAAACAAAGGATCTCAAATGAGCTAATGACTATGAAAAGCACAGAGGACTGAAACATGGTTGAAATGACCTGTCTTCACCACACACTTACCGCTTTGCAAGCAAAACACAATCCTTTGTTTCAATTCTAGATTAAGCTTAGTTTCCTTCTACTGACAGAAGACAGTTAAGTCCCTTAGACAGTTTCTAAACTAACATGCTACTGTACAACAGAGCCTAAACTCTATTGCTCACCTTGAGATTTCTCTTGTGAGGGTCCCATCTGAGATTCTTTCCTTAGTACCTTTGGCTCAGGCAGAAAAGGAGCCCCTGTAAAAGAGAAAAGAAAGAGCCAGATGAGCACTCTGCAGTAACTCTGCTGAGCAGAGCACTAACATCCCTGAGACAAAGTACAAAAGGGTTGCATTTGTCACAGGAATAACTCCTCTTGAAAGTTCTCCAAATTACTTCATGTACCAAGTCCCTCACAATACAATATTAAAGAAAAACTTGTGACCAATTAAAACATGCCAGTAACTTGTTCAGCATTAAGACAAAAAGTTAGAATTAGGTTTGTCATCAAACATCTCATTTACTGAGAAACATCAGTACTGACTTTTCAAATGCATCAAGCTGATACAGAAAAGGAGGGAATGGGGGTAAACCACACAGACACAAGAAGATGCCTCTCCACTGCCATTTTTAAAAGTATTTTTCCTCCTTACAAAGAGATCTGAAGCTTTACACAGACTTTTTTGTTTTTTCCTTATTAAGCCACTCTCCCTGCCAACAATGCATTGCAGTTGTTTTCATATGGACACTCAATCCAATGAAAGCAGGACTCACTGTCATGGTGTAAGCCCAACCAGTAACCCAGCACCGTGCAGCCACTCACTCACTCTCCCCTTGTTCACCCTCTCCGGGCAGGATGGGGAGGAGAATTGAAAAGAGTGTAAACCCCATGGGTTGAGATAAGAACAGTCCAATAACTAAAGTATAATACAGAACAACTACTACTAATAATAACAGTAAGGGAAATAACAAGGGGAGAGAATACAACTGCTCACCACCCACCGACCAATACCCAACCCAACCCGAGCAGTGAGCTAGCCCCTCTGGGTAACTCCCCCCAGTTTATATACTGGGCATGACATGCTATGGTATGGAATACCCCTTGGGTCAGCTGTCCTGTCTCTGCTCCTTCCCAGCTTCTTGTGCCCCTCCTCATTGGCAGAGTATTGGAAACTGAAAAGTCTTTGATCAGAGTTAAGTACTACTTAGCAACAACTAAAACATTGGTGTGTTATCAGCACTGTTCTCAGACCAAAGCCAAAACTCAGCACTGCACCAGCTACCAAGAAGGAGAAAAGTAACTGTTACAGCTGAACCCAGGACATTGATCAAACTTTTGACTTTTGAGTGCAGGAGATTTCTTCTATTTCACCAAAAGCATGGAGAACTGCCTGCCACAGGGAGCTTCAACTGGAACCATGTTAAACTCAGCTGTTGACACACAGAGTCTGGACTTGTAGGAAAAACATATGGAAAAGAAATCTGCTGGAGAAACTGTGACTCAGACACTAGGAGATTCACAGAGCTCTGAAAAATTCAGCAGCAACAGTCTCAGCTTCATTACTGGGAAAAAACAAAACCAATGATTTACCATCCTGAAGGGATTCTAGATTCTTGTTATTGCAAGAAGAACCATCAGGAGCATTAGTTTCTTTTTCTGTTTCTTCTTCTGCTGTAATTTTTGTTTCCACGTTTGATGCTCTGCTGTTTATTGTATCTATTTCTTGCTTCTCCTCCATTTCTTCCTCTTCCTCCTCTTCCTCCTCCTCTGGTCCATCATCTTTTGTTTTTAACAAGCTTTCAGGGACTTCTGGGCGCCTAACAGGCAACTTCTGTGGGAGAAAGAGTTGTGCTTCAGTGCTACGATAAATGGAGCTGGATGCCACAGATATTAGTTACAGAAGAAAACACACACATTACTGTCAGCGACAGCAGGTAAGGAAACACTCTCAGGATGAAGAACAGTTAGGTTTTAAAGAAAAGTTATTAGTAGAGATGGAAGATGAAAAAATACACCCAGTCCATAGACAAGGAGCACAATGTTTTCACAAGAGGGCACTGGAAACAGAATCAATCTTGGATATGATCTTTGCCATAAGACCAAGAAAAACTGCTGAGGTATAGCAGTGGTTCAGCCTGATGTCCCCAGGCTGCCTCTACTCAATTCATTGCCTTTTGACCACAGCTGTGCCTAGGAGACTGGCTGTACAAGGACAGAGAACGGCAACTGCTGGCAGCAAACATCCAACAGCCACTGCTTGCTGCCCTGTGCACCTTCCACTGCCACAGGCCTGCACCTCCATTCTGTTTCCTTGCATGTGAGAAGACATGGTTGCCACCTACAGTCTCCATACCCTGAGAACAGCCTCTGACTTGCTCTTGCAAGTCAAACTTACCCCTAGGCTTCCAGTTTTCAGCTTGAATTTGCTCCCCCCTTTCATTGCACCAAACAGAGGCAAGGTAATCTTTTTAGGCTTGTTCTCTGCTTCCAGACTGTAACTCCCACTCCTAATAAAAAAATAGATACAGAGGAAAAGAGTGCACATAGCATCAACCCAGTCTTACATTTACAAATGCAAACCAATCTGCAAATTAGAAATGGATATATAAAAATCCTTTAATTTCTCTCTCACTTGCAGCATCCAAGGAACAGGAAGCAAAAAATAAGGAGAAAAAAAACACCTGTCTCACAGACTCCCTCAAATTCAACTGCACACACCTACATATGTATATAATACTTATGCATATAGAAAAACACACTTGAAGGATAAACTCAATTTAAGCCAACTAATTAAGCCTGTAATTAAGCTGCCACTAGCAAATGATGAACCCAGCACACACCCTCTTGAACTGCAGCAGTTCTGCGAGGCAGTACTTGAAGAGCCACTACACCTGACTTCCAGGTACGCTTCATGGAATTAAAGTGGTTTTCAACTTGTACATAACACCTGTAACATTCCTCTGCTCCTTTTAGATGCAGGTTGGGAAAAAAAACGTGAAAGCTGACACCACGACTCCAATCCTTTCCCCTTCTCATCCTCCCGGCGTGGGCTTAGCTTACTCCAGTGTTGCGGTACATCTGCCTCAACCACAGATGCTGCAACACCCAAAAGGCACAGCGTCTCTTTGAAGCGGTAGGTTGGCCAGGTAGGTTGGAAGGCAGTCCTGCCTTTGTGTTTGGAAGGCTGTCTATTTACTGGGTTTGCACAACTACCCATGGATAACAACAACGGTAAAAGCAATTGTTTTACACTATAGCCAAGACTTACCGGGGCTTCAGCTCAGGCAGTTCTGCAGGCTTGACAAGCTTTACTAGCCCTTTCAGCCTCTGTTGCTCTTTCTTCAGTTCAAAGGACCTCAAGTGAAGCTTCTTTCGTGCCACACTGTCTAAGGTAGATCCTGATTTTATTTCAGTCATGAATTCATCCAAGGAATCTTGAGGTGCTGGCTGGGACTGGACTAGGCAAGATAAAGGGCAGATATGCATTGTTACGAGTGGGGAGACAACAGCTGTACTCAAGTCCTACCTTTACAGAATACCGTATATAGGAAAAACTGTCCTCTCTGCAAGTTTCTGTTGCAAGGTGAAATAATAGAGGTTATTAGCCCTGGAAAGATGAAAGCATTTCTCTTAACAAAAGCCTCAGAGTAAACTTTCATCCACTTACATAACAAAGCCTCTCTTAAAATTGAATGCTTCTTTATGAGTGTCTTTTCAGTTATTCATCTCACTGCAAGATCTGCTCTCCTTAACAAAGTGGCTTATGGGTTCTTTTTGTAGTCACAGACTAAAATAAACACAGCTACAAAGAATGCCACACCACTGCACGGGGAATCCCATTTTGACTTTCCTGGAACGTGTATGTAATAACATTTGCAAAGCTGAGAATGAATCAACACATGATGCTGCCTCCCAACCCTGCATGACAGAGTGTATACAAGAATAGTTTCATATGTTAGGCCAATCACACGAGATTTACCTTTGTTTTGACTGCATTTTCTAATGAGAAAACACTGCTTTGTACTTGGAAAAGAACAGTGACAGTCTTTCTCCTCCACTTGATTTCAAATATTAATAATTCTGTCTATGTTGATGCAATTCAAACTCAAGAGGAAAAACTAAAGCTCTAATGACAAAGAAAAATGATTGCAGAATTCTAACACATGGAATTCAAATAACCAAGCAAAATACCCACAGAAAAACTCCTTCCTTGGGCTTGAACAAGTTTTTATACAGCATTCAAATACAACTTGAATGCAAACAAAGAAGAACGTTGCTGCTAGAATCTGAATGAGCCTTTTGACAGGCAGCCTCCTTCTGCCCTTCAGTGTTATATGAAAAGTGGCAAATCTGGCATTTGCTGCATTAGAAGCATTTATGTATATATGCACAAGCATAATTATGCAAACAATAAGTTATTTTCAGTTCAGCTTGAGCTAATTAAATAGCACTTTGTATTTAAAGCAGCATATGTTAAATTTCAATAAAATAGCATGGTTTTGTTAAAGGTGCACATTCAAGCAATTTTACATGACAAATATTTACAGAAAAGTCTAGTAAGACTTATGTTTACAAATGGACTCAAGTGGAAAGGATATTGCTGAGCTAGAACAAAACACAGTTTATAATCCGCAAGCATATTAAAGCCATAACAGTAACTGTTCAAATATATACAGAATTTAGAGGCTTCAAAACCCAAGAAACTGTTATAGCATTCACCTCCACACAATTATAAATGATGACAAAACTTGTCATAAAGGAAACTCAGACAGAAATACTCTCCTTGCAACTATTTATATGAACCAAGACAAAAAACATCAACGAAAACTTACTGATAACAGTCTGAAGCTCCTAGCAGGCAGGAGTTGAGCAGGATGATCATTTAATTTAAACACCAAATTTCAAAGATATGGCTTAGTGTCTAGTCAGGTAATTCAGAACAATTAAAGGTGCAGTTTGCTTCTTTATCTGCACAACCATGTAAGTGCTTCAATCAGGGAGTGATCTTCAACGAGTCAGATCACCCCTTCTTGCAAATACAATTCTCTGCTTGATTCCAGCAGTGCCTAAGATCAGGTAATTCAACTTAGATGTTTACTGTTAGCATTCAGTATCTGTTGAAGCAGTTTTCTACACTACTGAAGTAAAACTTGATGTTGCTGGGAGGTAAGTCAACCATGGTTATTACGCTTTATATTTCAGTGACTAAAGGTATAGGGCTATTTACTGCACCATCAACTTATTGATAATTTTCTTCTGAATGGGTAACCAAAGATGAGACTGAAGAGCTCTATGCATCTGATTTTCATTCAGCTGCATCAGTGAGTGAGAGATACCGTTAGTCCATCAGTAATTAGTTCTGAAAAACTTGTTTTGACTGCACATTTTTCTTCTCTCACCTTTCCTTTTTAAGATGCATTTACAATGAGAGAAGCGAAATAAAATACACTGTCTTTTCTGCCAGTTGCTTAGTCTTCCCTTATAAACAGTTTTGGAACTCACGAGAAAAAGCGTTCCTCAAATTGGGTCAGTTTCACTAATATGGGCAGATAACCAGTAATAATGCTCACCCATGAACTTGTACACTCCCCTCAACTTAGCTTAGATGTTGCTTGCTTTGGACAAGGCTGCATTTATTAGCAAGTGACTATATACACACGGTACATAAACTATTGGCTGAAGAGTATTAAGTATCCTTATTAAGCTAACACAGTGACCTGCAAATCTCCCTACCCCTTTGTGAAAAGTGGACATTAAAAAAAAGGCCCTTAAGACAGAAATCCATAAAATACATTTTTATCTCCTTACTGCTCTTTATGAAAAGCACTATGACCAAATAAACTTCAGGCCTTACCTTTCCCTGAAGCCTTCAGCTTCTCTGTTATCTCAGAAAGCTCATTTTCAACTTCATTTAGCTTTTTGACCTAGAAAAGAACATGCTTAGAAGATCTTTGTATCTTCTTAAAATCCCCTTTTAAGAGTTATTCAAATATCCTACCAAATTACCTCCATTTATCTACTTCTGATCTTTGACCAGGGTTTCTGGGCTGAAAAAAATATAGTCTAGATTGTCCCTAAACAACTAGCAATCCCTTCACATACCGTTCAAATCATTTTCTGTCTGAAACACAAAAATATGGTAATGCTTCTGCAGCAATGTTACAGCACCAATGTGATCCTCCAATCCTCCCTATCCCTGCTCCCCCACACCCTATTGTCTGTGCATGGCTTTTAGTTGTCATATGCCTGTCAGTCCAGGACACTTATTCTTTGAAGCAGAATGAGATCCTTCTTTATGATCCCGTTCTTCTTTACGATGTGCCCTGTATGCCTGAAAGGCTGCAATTATTTTCTGATGCTTTAAAACTATTATAAAAGTATCCTGCCCTGGTATTTCATTCACCCGCTGCCACGATTCATCAAGTAGCAGTCCATACTACACAGGCAAAAGCAAGGTAGTATGCTACTTCTTCAATAAAGCAAATCAATACTTTAAGATATTCATAGATATTGTCCACAAATAAAAAAAAAACCACTATTTTATTGCAACTTGGCCAAATGAGAGTGAAAGGTCTGAAATGATATCAGAGTTCAAGTTATCAAAGAAAGATCAGGAAACAGCTTTGATTTTCTTTCTTAGTACTAATAGGTGCATGAGAGAATAAGCCTGGCATATCATAACAATTCTTACCAAGGAGTCATAAGTCTCTGGTTTTTCTTCTATTTTACCAGCTTTTTTCATTCTGTTCAGCCGTTTCTTTTCTACAGCACCAGTTCGATCAAGGAAGGTGTCATCATCACTGTCGTAAAAATCCTCATCTTCCCAGTTCTTTGATTTCCTTTTTCGGGATACTGGCAAAGGGAAGGGAGAAGGCAAGAAGCCAATGATTTGTATACCACTGAGCAATAAAACAAATTCAAGATAGCAATCGCAAATCCCTAATTTAAGGCTTTTAGAACAATCATAGCATTTGACTCATTACTCACCTGCTTCTTGCCTTAGTACTCCCCGAGCATCGAGTAGCCTGCAAGCTTCCAGGGCGCACTGTATCATTGCTTCCTTCTTCTTTCCTGAATGGAGAATCTCTGCCACCAGCTGCTTCCCTGATGCATCATCCACGGGCAACCTGTTCAGTTTGAAACATCAGAGAACAGCTCAGATACAAACATATATTATTTATCATAGTGACATTGTTCTTTCCGTTTTAATCTGGTCTTTTCCGGTGGGTTAAGTATTTTTCACTTTTCACTTCATATAGTACCAATCAAAACACAAGATAACCTAAAGCACACATTTTATTTCACTAGTCCAAACAGTAACTCTTCCTATATTCATTCCATTGGGAATATAACAAGCTAAAAAGTTAAATGTCAGTCTCAGAATCATTTTAAGCACCAGTACCTTGCATCCATGCAACCACTAACAAATACTTTCCATGCTGAAGAAAAGGTTTCTTAAGCAGTACAGTCACTGTAATGTTGTTCCTATCCATTTGAAACCTACCTTGTTGACTTAATTTTCACCTCACCTTCTTCTGATAACAAAGTTACGTTAGTGGCCTCTTGCAGGAACCTATCAAAAACTGCCTTACGGAATCATAGAATAGTTAGGGTTGGAAAGAACCTTAAGATCATTCAGTTCCAACCCCCCTGCCATGGGCAGGGACACCTCACACTAAACCATGTCACCCAAGGCTCTGTCTAACTGGGCTTTGAAACACCACCAGGGATGGAGCATTCACAACCTCCCTGGGCAACCCATTTCAGTGCCTCACCGCCCTTACAATAAAGAATTTCCTCCCTATATCTAATCCAAACTTCCCATGTTTAAGTTTGAACCCATTACCCCTTGTTCTACCACTACAGTCCCTAATGAAGAGTCCTTCCCCAGCATCCTTAAAGGCCCCCTTCAGATGGGGAGGCTGCTATGAGGTCTCCACGCTGCCAGACCAGAAAGGAGCACAGACACTAAACTAGGCACTGATCCTTGAACTTCTGTCTCAGTATCGAATTCCAGCTGGCCTCCTTGCCAAGTGTGACAAGACAAGTAATTCCTTCAGGCTCTGTTTGTGAATTCAATGAAGTCAGCTTCTATGCAGAGAAAGTGAATGGAGATACATACTTGATCCTGCATAGCCAGCTGTTGTGCCCACGATCATCATATTCATATTCTAACTCTTCTCCTAGAGAGAAAAAGAAAGTTGATGTAGTAACCAAAATTGAAATAAACAAGAATAATCATTACAGCAGAGAAGAATGTCATGGTTAAAAAAAACAGGTTAAGTTGCCCTTGTTATAAGCATGAATTTGCCATGGGATCTTCTCTTGGTACTATGCTCATGTGGTTGTTTTTCACAGTGTAGTTCAAAGAAAAAACAATCTTGTCTCTATATGTATTCAAGTAAATGACACTGAAGTAATGACATTTTTCAGTCTGAACTCACAGATATTTTGAAGATTAATTTTTCACAAATAAGTGAGTCATCTGTAAGTTTCACTAGCAACCACTGGAAGTTCAGAGCAATTCGTTACTGCCATTTGTCTTGTTGGACTTTCCAATTCTATCTCGCAATCACAGCCATTGCCAAACAGAAGAGACTGAAATTTGATGGGTATGAATCTTTCAGCATAGCTTCAAAGCATGGTTGTGGTTTCTGTGTTGCTCCAAAGGCATACAACTCTCGCTACAATTCCCAGTTTAGGAATTAGTAACTAAGGAAGTCTCAGATATACAATGGTGATCTAAGTTTTAATTAATTAAATTAAACTAACTAATTAAATTAAATTAACCAAATCAAACAAAGTAACAAAAAAACCCACAGCCAAACCACAAACACAAAACCACACAAAGAACTCAAACCACCACCAACCCCCACCCAAAATTTGATCACAAGGTAAGAGAAAAGTTTAGCTCCTACACCTTAATTCCCAAAGGCAAACATGGGCATAAACATCACACTTTGGTAAACAGGAAATTCACGTTAAACTTAGAAAAATTGTACAGTACCTTCTCTGTCAAAAAAGCCCTGTAAGGCCTTCCTAGGATCTTTCATATAAAAGGCATCTTGCACATCCTGAAAATCAACAGCAATAGGGTTTTCTTCAACCTCATCCTCCTCAGCATCCTCCCCTACAAGACACAGAAAGTGCAAAAGTATGGTGAAACGGGAGAAAGAGATCACCAGTATATTTCAACTTGTCTTAGTTTGAAAGAAGCAGCAGCTATGTAATCCTAAGATTATTTCCCTTAGCTTGAATATTATTTCTGCATCCAACCAAAAAAAACACCCTGCTTCTGCTTCATTTTTACTATTACTCATTCTATCATAAGATGCAGTTTTGCAGATGAACATCACTGCTGTGTCAGCACATTAAAGGATTATGTGCTTATATATTTCCATTCAAAATCCCCAACTCCTTTTGGCCTGAACAGCTCATTAATTACAATTTATCTAGCTTTAAGATGTGGACTTCTTTAAATTTAAAGACAACCATACTGCATAGAAGTCTCAAGCAATTAAATTTCACCTCTCAGGCAGAAGTGTGAACAAACCTAGACTCTCAGTTTCATGGTCTTTTATAGGCATAGGCAAATTCCTCCCCGCATCTAAAAGAGCTCTGGCATACTTCCCACCAAATACAAGCTTCCCTTGTCACAGCACTCTTCTTTTTAAAAGGATTACTGTGTAGCCAAGACTTTCCTGGCATAAAGCTGGAATTTCAACCCTGGTATTCCCTGAAAACTGGCTTAAAGACCTTCCAAGATGTATCAGCTGATTTACACATCATCACTTACCCATTCCCCACGAGCAGCTCATATCACTGTTCTGACTCCTCTCATTTTTCTCCTCTTTTTCATCTTCTTCATCAGAGTCCTCTCCCAACATTGTCTTTTCTAGCTTTGCTTGCTGCTGCTTGCGCAGTGCCTTCAGTTGAGTCACAGTTAGTTCTGACTCAGACTCCTGGTCCTCCTTGGGTCCCTAAGTCACAAACAGTAACTTAGCAAAAATGGTTTTTAAAAGAAAAATAAAGAGGTATTTTCAACACAGATCCAGTTTACATACAATAACATAAATAAATCATTACAGTGCTCTTCAAAAAGTGGAATTATTAGACCATTTGTTACAGCTTGCATAACTGAACATATCAGTCTTAAAGCCTTTTCTGAAAGGGAGAAAAAAAGAGATGAGTGTTATTGTGTACTTGCAGTCAGACCAAACTCAAATATAGCTGTACTTTAAAGACAGAAGGTAAAAAAGTCCCTCAACACCATATGGAAGAATGTGAGTAACGAGCAGCCTCTGACATATGTGCAAGGCACACCAAGTGCCCTAAATTTCTGGTAATGAAAGCTGCCCTTGTTCACACAGAAATATCAGCGTTTCGCTTCACTAACGCATCATCCTGCCGGAGAGAAATGCCTTCTGCACTCACTACACGCCGGCAGAAGCTGCCAGCCCTGTTCTCATGCGGAGCAATCCGCAGAGCCGCCCAGAGCAGCAATGCGCTGCTCTGTCCTTCAGCCCCAAACCTCACCGCAGAGCTCGCAGCGGATACTTACAACTGACTGCTTTTGCCAGCACAACCACCATAGCAGCGCTCGGCTGCTTTCATAGCACCCAAACCACCTCACACGGCAGAAGCGGCTTTCCCATCCCATGGCGATGAAGATGGAGACAAGTAAATCCCAGAGCTCGATCCGGGGAAGCTTCTACCGACACAAGCCCCGGGCCCCGACTCACCTGCAGGAAGAAGAGGCGGGAGCTGCCGCCGAAGCGGAGCCCGTGACCCACCCGCACCCGGCAGTAGGTGCGGGGCGGCACCCGCGTCTTGTTGAGGAAGGTGCCGTGGGTGCTGCCCAGGTCGTACACATAGAAGCCGGCGGCATCGTCGGCGTTGGGGTCATCGGGGGCGCAGCCAGCGCCGCGGTACTGCAGCACGGCGTGGTGCCGCGACACCGAGGGGTGCTCCAGCGCCAGGGCGCAGCTGGGCAGCCGCCCCACCAGGAACCAGCTGCCGCCCTCCAGCCGCACCGAGCCCAGCACCACGCCGCCCTTCAGCACCTCCAGCCCGTAGCCGGCTCCGTCCGGAGGGCGGCTGCCCCACGGCGGCTCCTCGTAGCGCGGCGCGGCGGCAGGGCGGGCTGGCGGCGGGCTGGGCCCCGGCTCCCCACCCTCCGCGGCGCGGGGTGCGGCGGGCAGCGGGCAGCTCGGCCGCTTGAAGGCGGGGGGCTCGACGGCAACCTCCGGCGGCAGCTCCATGGCCTCCGCCATCTTCCCGGGTCCGGTCCTAAATAGAGTCCTCCGGAAACGAGCACCGCTGCGGTTGCAGTGCCGGGGGTAGTGAGTGGCTCCAGGGTGTGGAGCCACTGCCCCAGCTGCGGCCCAGGGTAGCGTGAGGGGTGAGACAAGGAGAGAGGCGGCGGCGGCGGCGGCGGGAGCGACGGCGATTTTTTTCCCTTCTGCCGGCTTGAAGGAGCGGTGGTGGCGGGGGAACGGCTTCTGGTGCAGGACCAGGGCTCACTTCCGGCTCGGCGGGCAAGCGGAGCGGGTAGGCCGGGGGTAGCGGCGGGGGCGCGGGGTATTGGGAGCCCCGGTGAGGACGAAGGAGGGAGGCACAGAGGGCGGGAGAGCCGAGTGCGGCCTCCGGAGTTCCTTTGCTCAAGTGAGGGCCCGCAGGGGATAGACCCAGAGCGGCCTCTGTTAGAGACATAAGTAGTTACTGCCTCACGGGTGCGTTTCTTTCTCTTTCCCCCTCAGGAGCAGCAGCGATGTAACCTGCTCAGTGCCAGCGCTGCGGCCTGGAGCGTCGTGAGGCACTGAGCGGCGGCTTTCGTGGCGCTCGTAGTCGGCTTCATTCAGGAGTGTCACCCAGCTCCCATTGCTGTCCAAAGCTTAGCACTTTCCCCTGCGACAGGGCTCCTCTGTACCACAGCGTTCGGGAGCCTTCTCCTGGGCAAAGATGCTGCGATACTGGGGCGAGATTCCAGTTTCATCTAACCAGGCCAACCGCAGCTCCTTTGACCTGCTTCAGCGTGAGTTCCGTACAGTGGAAGTCCAGGATCCTCCACTGCACCAGCCCTCTGCGAACAAACCCCGTCCCACCACCATGCTGGACATCCCCTCGGAGCCCTGCAGCCTCACCATTCACACCATCCAGCTCATCCAGCACAACAGGCGGCTGCGCAGCCTCATCGCCATGGCTCAGGCTCAGAACCAGCAGCAAGCGGAGGGTATAAAAGCTGAAGACAATGAACCTCTGCCATCTCGTCCGGCCTCTCCGCCTCTCCCTGATGACCTGCTTCCTCTGGATAGCAAAACCCCCAAAATGCCATTTCAGCTGAGGCACAGTGACCCGGAGAGTGATTTCTACAGGTGTGTTGGTATTTCCTTGGGTTAGTTCTTGACTGAAGGAAAGCTGAGTGTTTTTTAACATATATATATATATAGCTACATCAATTCCATTAGGCTGAAGGGTCAAACACTTGTATTCAAAGTGTGAAACAGGCTTCAGAAAGGAAAGGTTGAGTTTTCTGCTGTGTGGATGACATGCACATTATTTAAAATAAATGTGCTTTTGTAAGAGTTCAGTGGCCAAGGACCTGAGATGATGTTACTATCACATTTTGCCCCATTTCTTGGTGTTATGCTGGTGATGAGCATGGGTGAAGGGAATTCTTGTTTCTGGTACTGACCCTACTAGCCAAGGGCTGGACAAAACATAAAGGAAGGTTGTATTGCTTCTACCTCAGCAGCCAATCTTTGACTAAATACTGCTGCCACCACTGCCCTGTCTACCCTTCTGACAAGCACTAAATTCACAAGGACATGCTGCATCTCTTGCAGGATCTTGCAATACTTTGTAGTTTACATGCATTTAAATTCAGGGATAAATCCTCACTATGTTACGTTCCCATTCTTAGATTGAAGGCTGTGCACCAATGGACATGATGTATGAGAGGATAATGTTTCTTAGTTTTTAAAATGGGGAGACTGTGCACCAGTGAAATAGAACTTACAGTTAAATCCCACAGAGATCGTTAATGGCCTGAGGTTGTATAAAATGCATTTTATTGCATGATGATGCTTTTGGTAACATAGTGCCTCTGAACATGAGGGTGATTCTTTAGTGCTGTTTGTGAAGGAACACCATCATTTTTGGAAGAAATAAAGTAATTAGCCAGGAGGAGTGAAGGGAAACACAATTGTGTGAGAAGGAAGTCTGATCCCTGTGACTCCTGCTCTTTCTGGCCTTGTAGTTTGTAGACCTGAGCAGTGCTCTGCAATGTGTTCCCTGATGCCTTCAGTTTTAAGTTCGGTTTTCTGTGGCTCTGTCCATGTTTCGGGGGGCTGTTATGTCTCTTTATTGTCCCTTGCGAGTTTCTGGGGTCTAAGGAAAGAAATGTTATTTAGCAGTCAGCCACATGGGGGAGTTTAAAGACCAGATTGTAATAACTGGATAGACATTTTTGAAGCGAGATGTTTCGTGGCTGACAGTGGATTTCTAATGAGCTGCTGTGCTTGCCAAACCAAACACATTTATGCTTTTCCAGGAAGAAAGCTTTGCATTTGTTGTTGCATGTTTGTTCTTAACTCGTTTAAGACACTTACATGCATTAAGAACAGCAGGTGCTGTTACAGCAGTAAAAATAGTTATATGGTTTGATAATGCTTGCTCTTAGTGTGGTGTAAAAACAAATTAAAGGCCCTTCTTCCCCTTAATAAAACATGGAAGGGCTTATTTTTATTCTGCCTTCTGAAGTGCCATTGTCAGAGTTACAGTATTTGACTGAATACATATTTTAATTCAGTTTTCTTTGGCGGTAACCTGGGTTTGAGAAGAAGCAACGCATACACCTATTTAGACATAGGAAGAAAGAAAGATAAGAGTGGCAAGCCTGAATATGATCACAAGTTTCTTCAATATAGACATGTCCTTTCCTGTTGCCTTGTTATTCATTGTCATCCTTTGACCCTGCACTCTTGTCTTTTATTTTGCTATTGCCCAGGTTCATTCTGTGTGTGCCCTGTGTCCTCATCCCTGTAGCTCCTACCACCTTCTCCCTTCTGAGGTGAGGAAGAGGCAGAACCTAATCCACTGCTATTTTCCAGTTGTTTTGATTTTTCCAATCCCCACAAATCTGTACCACCATCAGTTTTAATAACAATGCTGTTCCTTTCCTCCATTTTCATAAATACACTGAAACAAACCTTGATTCTGGCACAGATGCACGAGGGGAGACCTGGACTCCACAGTGGAAATCTTTCACATACTTGCTTGTGGATGGATTTGGAGGACTCTAGTAGGTTTACACAGCAGGCTTTCCATTTACAAAAGCTATCTGGGCTCTTACACATATGTCCTTTAACTCTGTTCTTATAATTTCTTGGAATTTCTCTGACGCACCAGAATATCTCGGGCTTCCCAGCTTGCAGCTGATCACATCTCTTCTGAATGTATTAAAATGTTTTCACGTTTTCTGCCTTCTGGTCCTCATGGGCCAAGGCAACTGTGCGAGAGGTGATCACCACACCTATTTCATCCTTGAATTCCTTTACTGTTCCCGGATGAATCACCATCTGGACCTGCTGATTTGCAGCTGTTGCTGTTACGGTTCTTGGAATACACGATAAAGATATTAACATTTGGTTTTTGGTTGGTATAGAAACAGACGGTGAGCTTAAAGTATTACCAGTGAAGAATAAGTAAGGAACTGTAGACTTGAAACTACCATTTGAACAGGAGGCTCTTACTACACTATGACTGTTAGCATTTCCTTCTCTGTTCACCTTCCTCCAATTATCATGGATCTGTCTCCAAAAGAAACCTATTCATTATGTGCCTCCTCAGATGCTTTTTCTTGTGCATGCATGGTTTGTTTCTTAACAGATTTCTCTGCCGTTCTCTCGTTTGTGTTCCTGACTGCATGGGATGTGTGCTTTGCATAGAAAGATAATCTGTGCACAAAACTGGGAGCTTGCAAGGGGAAGACAGTTCATGGCAGAAGGGCTTGTAGTGAAGAAATGCCTGTACAGAGGTAGGGGAGCACATGTCAATGGGATAGGTTTAATGTTGGGAGGGGTTTGTAGCAGTGATAAATACAGCAGGCAGAACATAACTTCCCCTGATGGACTGAGTACTTTGGCTTACCCCCCAGACTATCTGGTCTTCTGGGTTGTGCTGCTGGGACACGATTTATTTTTGCTGTTATTTTGCCATAATCTCTTGAGCAGTTTCTTTTTATGCATTTGCAGCCTTCTGTAGACACAGCAAAGATATTTTAAAAGAGGCTTGATGAGGTTGAGGTGGAAAGAAGCCTTTTTCCAGAAGGAGATGACTTTCTTGTTTGCGTTAGTGTGCTGTGCTCTTTGATGCACTCTGACTGGTGTAATCTTGTTTTTCCAATGTTCTTCTTTATTCTGCTGTTTTGGGAAAATGGCTCTGAAGTGACCCTGTTGCACTCCATTTGGTAGAAATTCAAGTCCAGCTCTCCAGGTGGAGAAGCTGTGGACAGCTCCTTTCTGTCTTTCCCTTTGTACATCGCTTTATTATTGACAGTATCTCTTCAACTGGTAACATTGCTTTCAGTTTGTGGAGATGTGCTATTTTTATATGTTCTGTTTTTCAGAGGAAAAGGGGAACCAGTGACTGAGCTGAGTTGGTCCTCCTGCCGGCAGCTTCTCTACCAGTCCATGGCCACCATCCTGGCTCACACAGGCTTTGAGTGTGCCAATGAGAGTGTCCTGGAGACCCTGACAGACATTGCCCACGAGTACTGCTTGAAGTTCACCAAACTGTTGCGCTTTGCAGTGGATCGAGAAGCCCGCCTTGGGCACACCCCATTCCCTGATGTCATGGAGCAGGTCTTCCATGAAGTGGGCATTGGCAGCGTGCTCTCACTGCAGAAGTTCTGGCAGCACCGTATTAAGGATTATCACAGCTACATGCTTCAGGTGGGAAGAGCTGTAGGCACCTGACAGCACCAAGAAATGTACCCCCAGTACAATTGCTTATTCCTATAGCAAGTCCAGGGTCTTACTGAGCTAAAATCCAATTAGGAAACCATGTGGAGGGGAATCATCAAGGCATTTTTTTGTCTGGAAGACAGAGCCCCTTATTTGTGTCTCTTCTGAGGCTTAGAATGCTCTACTGGCTGTTTGTCTGGGTTTAAGAGGAGCTTAACACACAGCTCTTGAATGTCCCAGAGAAAGGCATCAAGTAGAGGTAGAATCAGTACTGACTGAATTTTTTGCTTTAATGGGATGTTTTGCTGCTTACCATCTCGGAAAACAAGGAGGCAAACAAAAATTACTAGGATGTATAGTGGCTTGTGTTTGCTTCAGCAAGGGGTGACTTGCTTAAGCTTTAGGAGTATAGGGTAGTATTGTGCTGATCTGAGTTGTCACAGAGGTGCTACTTTCAACTCTAGAGAGGACTGTGCTTTTATGGAGGAAGCAAAGGAGTTGTTAAATTCCTTGGAATAAGAGGTATCACATAAGTTGTAAGAATATGGGTATAGTTTCTCTTGGTCCATGTATTCTATGAAATTAAAGCATTTTGTTTGAATGATGTAAGACTGCCTGTTATGGACTTAGAGAAATGCAAGGATTTGAAGTAGGAGTTTTACTCTTACTCATCAAAATCCAAGACCTGAATCAAGTAGGTAGCCTGTGACCAAAGGTAAAACCTGCCATCCCTTCTTCCTTGTCTGAGGAGATGAGTGCCAGTTGACTCATTTTGGAGCAATTACCTTGTGCTCCTTATTTTCCTGGGGTTGACACCTTGTGGCATACAGAGACAGTATAAAACAGCCACACCTGTAAGTGTGTATTTTGTGATAGATTATGAGGTCTATTCACAGCAGTCTCTGTATCTGGAAGTATATCTAGAGGAAATAGGCTTTGCTGTTCTTTTTCCTTCTTGCTTCTGCTGTTAGAAAGCCTTGGGATTTTCCTGAGCACAGTTTGCTGACTGTTGGGATTCAGTGGTATAAACAAGTATTTGTTAGATGCAGGTGAAATCTGAAATTTTTAATTAATTGCTGACTGTTGTTAAATTTCTAGTACAGGCTTATGCTAAATCTTATTCCTGTATTTGTTTCGCTTCTCTCATTGGAGAAGACTTCTGAGTTTTTTGCTTTAATCTGACAGAAGATACCCAGGCTTTGGCTCAGATGAGTGTCTGAGCTGCTTATTTTTTAATGCTCGGCTAAATTTGTTCCTAGATGGGGACGGGGACAGTACTATAGGTAAAAGCAAAGAGTAAGACTGAGACACTTTGCTTTTGTTTCATCTTCCGTTTAAGTTTCTGGGCCTCATCATCTGTGTCTGAAATAAAGGTGCTCATATCTGTTTGGAGATGTATTAATGGATTAAACCTCCCTTGTTACAGAACAGAAAATGCTGTTAAAGAGGAAAAAACAAAAGTCTTTTCTGTGTAGCTGGTAGCCTACTTACTTGTTTGTTCAGGTCAGATGTTAATAATGTGGGAACAGTGCAGTGTAATTGCCATCAGAGTCTCTGAAGTCACTGACCTTTCTGGCTGCTTTTTCACCCCCATTGATCTTTGACAGGTTAGCAAGCAGCTGTCTGAAGAATATGAGAAGATTGTCAACCCTGAAAAGGCAGCAGAAGACACAAAGCCTGTGAAGATTAAGGAGGAGCCTGTCAGTGATATTACTTTCCCCATAAGTGAGGAGCTGGAAGGAGATCTAGCTTCTGGTGACCAGTCTTTGCCCGTTGGAGTCCTTGGAGCTCAAAGCGAGCGCTTCTCTGCCAACTTAGAAGTAGAAGCTTCCCCACAGACTTCAGGTAGGGGTTTCTTGCTGCTCCTGGAAACAGTCCATCAGCAGGTCCATATTCCCATTTTTAATAGCAGAAGAGGGAGAGGAAGAAGGAATTGTGAGTTTTAACTAAAACACTTGGATGGGAGGGAAACTCTTAACTTGCTCCTAAATACAAACCCAAAGAATCAAAGGTATCAGTTGCTGGGATTTATTGAATATTTACTCCATTTGTGGACCCTGTAGAACACAAAATGCTTTTCATGGTGTTGCTTTTTAGGGGATGATCAAAGTTCTTGGCTTTGTTGCTGGTGTGAGGTAGATTGTTTTTCCACAGTGATGTCCCTAGGGCTTTGCTTTTTGAAGTAGGGTATTTGCTGCAGATATCAGTACTGGGTTGTTTTTTTCCAGGCTAATGTAACAAAGACAATAATAACTTCTGGTTTTATGCATTTTAATTTAAGAGACTGGAGTTTATCCTTATTTCTGGTAAGGAGATTCCTGGATTTTTTTTTTTTTTCCTTTTGTTTGGTTTCTTTTTTCCTGGGTAGTTTTGGATTCTTGTCCAGAGATTCATGTTACTGAAAAGTTGAAAGCCATGTTCCTTGTGACTGAAGTGAATTCAAGACCCTATATAGTTTAGGCACTGAATGAATTATGGAAATACTAATGATACTTAGTGCAGTCCTCCATATTCAGAAGTCACCCTGGTAGTGACAGTCATTGTTTTATGAAAGCTCAGAAGGGACTTAGAAGGAATGGGCTCATGGGAGTCTCTCCTGTTCTAGCATCTTTACTCCGAAGCTTGCTGTAGTTAGCTGAGGCCAGGGAAAGTGAATGGTGAGTGAAGTAGTGGGGTTATGAAGACTGCATTCTTCCTTAAAGTGTCATCCCTTGATGTTGGCACTGAAGCACACTGCCAGCATGGGAGAATCTGCTGTGCTGTGCCTTTTCGATGTCCATATACGAGTTTTACTCTGTGCACCATTTAGTAGTGCTAAATGAAAAATGGAGAAGACATTCTTCTCCCAAAGACGGCCACTTGTGAATTTTATATAGAACATTCTGAGCTCTGGAAATCCCTGTGGTAACAGCTGTTTCACTTAAAAATCTGGTTAAAAACCAGTGAAGCCTATCCTCCTATTCACTCTAAACTAAGCAGCATATATTGTGAGGTTAGAGTATACCCTTGAGTCCATTAGTTGTTGGTTTTTTTTCCAAATAGCACATTCTGCTGAGTCTTAAAAAGCTGATGTTTTTCTGGAAGCTCGTGTTGTTTTTCACAGTACCTCTGAAATGAGAGGTACTATGGAACTGCATTTTTGTGGGAGAGGGAACAGCAGACTCCTATGGCCCATGTGGGGTTGCGAGTGATTCATCTGGAAAGCTTTGCATTAGCATCAGCCACCTGAGACCCAGAGGTTAGCATGTTAGCTGTATATTGACTGCCTCTTTGATACTGAATTGATGTTTTCTAATTAAGAAGACAAATGCTCTGTTCCTTCCTGAAAATCCCCCTTCACTTCACAAGGCCTATGAAAATCTCATTGCTGTGAGAATCCCAGTCTAGAGCTGGGTAGGCTGAAGAGCCTAATATCATGAGGAGCAAAACAAAGCTGCTGCACTTAGGACATCTCCATCTCAAAAATACAAGTGTGAGGCCCACAGAGAGGGCAGCAAGGCTTCGGTGTCTGAGGGCAAAACTCTTGGTACAACATTTGTGTTTCTGCGTGTGTGTGTGTGTGTGTTTCTGCGTGTGTGTGTGTGTGTTTCTGCGTGTGTGTGTGTGTTTCTGCGTGTGTGTGGCTGATGAGCTGTGGGCTAGCTGTTTAATTTCATTGCAGTTAGGGAAATGGAGGCAAACCTGGGGACCTTGTTCCTCCACTCAGCAGGATAACACGAGGATTATCTCATTTGCAAAGTACGTTGAAGTTAAAGTGCTTTGAAGGTGAAATAACCTGTGTCCATGCTGAAGTACTTTCAGTCATTAGTGACACTCTCAATGACAGCTGATAGAGGTGAAAGGAATAAGGCTGAGCAATGAAGAGCAATTGATGAAAGAAAGACACAGGTTTTGTGAGCATTTTTGATTGTTGTGTAGGCTGGAGCTGCAACTCTGTGGAACTGATAAGTGTTTTAATGATGTGTCCATTGCTGTTGAGAGGAATACATTTACTTATAATGAACATAAAAAGGACTTTTCATTAAGGCAACTGGACACCAGCGAGTACTTTCATTCTGGCTTGCTGTCTAACTGCTAAGCTAATGTAGGCTGTGTTATCTCAAAGGTCTCCTAAACCCTGGTTTGAGCTAAGCTGCTATGGAAAAGATTCCTAATGCCTTCATAAGGGAGAATTCTCAGTACAAACACTGGTGGTACAACACTGAGTACAAATCACTGGTGGTAGATTTGTTCTCTATATAATTGCTATTAATGAGGAGTAGTATATTGATAATTGGGAACAGTAGTAGGTTGGGCTCAGTGCAAGAGGTTTGGTTGTGTTTTCAAACTGCAGTGAAGCTCCTCGAGACACAAGGTTTGGAAAACTTATTAAAACTGGTTTCCAAGGTTTGTTTATTAGCCATTTGAATTTAACCCCACACAAGAGGGACCAGATTTAAAAGTGAAGAGATTTCCAGCTTTGTTCAGTTCTGGGCTGTTTATGTCCATCTCAGCAAGGAACCCAATTAGTCTGTTTTTCCTAGGATTTTTTTGTCTCTCTTAAAACTGTAAATAAGCAGAAATAATGCAATCTATAATTACTGCTCTTGGGGAGAAAAACATTTGCTGTTATCAAGAAGTATGGTTTCATAGTCTTGTACAGAAAATCCTCAGTCTGCTCAGGTTGCACACTGGTCCAAAATAGCCCAGAAGAGCTAGTTCTCAGCAAGGGGGTCTGCAAGGTTTAGCCAGGATTTCCTTCTGTTCTGCTGAAGGATGGGATGAGACCTGTGGGTGTTGAGTACAAGGAGGCAGGCAGTGGCTCACTGCAGCTCTTATGTGCCTGCATTTCAGTGCTGGAAGCTCATCTACCTAATCCTCACTTCACTTTTGCTGCAGAAGTCCAGTATGTCTGACAGGTTAAAGGAGGTTGCAGACATCGCAAGGACCTCATAATCATGAATGACTTGTGGACTGCCTCGAAGTCTTGCTTGTGTGCAGGGTGTAGTCCGTGTGCTGTTGGTGTACTCATTGCTGCTGAGACACTCCTGGAGAGTGATATGGGGTCTTTAAGTTGTTGTTTCTTCTCATGCAGAAAGCCATGTGGAGAATTGCTATGAAAGGATAGCATTGTATTTTCTAGAGCAATGATCACTGGGTTATAAAAAAAACAAATGCAACGTAATTTTATTTATTGTTTCACTTATTTCTAGGTGTGTTTTGTTTGTTTTCCTTCCACTTTAGTTCACCTGTACCTTTGGTTTTGCTCCTTCTTTATCTGTGCTGCTGTCTTGCATCTGCTGTTTGTGATCTGTCTTTTTACTCAGTTACTACTGTGTGCTTTTTCTTTCTCCAGGGGCTGAGGTGAATGCTTCCCCACTCTGGAACTTGGCACAGGTGAAAATGGAGCCACAGGAAAATGAGGAGGCTAATGTGCATGGCCATGGGGTCCTAGGCAGTGATGTCTTTGAGGAACCAATGTCAGGCATGAGTGAAGCTGGGATGCCACAGAGCCCCAATGGCTCTGAGAGCAGCTACGATTCTCATTCTGCTGACAGTCTGATGGGATCCTCGCCTGTCTTCAACCAGCGCTGCAAGAAAAAGATGAAGAAGATGTGAAACAGACAGCCTTTTTATTTAGTCTTGAAGATATGTAATAGACTTGAAACAGACTGAGAGAATACTGTGATGGTTGTGATTCATAAACAGGGCTGGCCCTGATGTATGAGGGACCTTGCATAAAATTATTATAAGAGGTTTGATGTGGTGCTCTTCAGCTCCCCTCTTTGCTGGCTTCTCTACTCCCTCTTGACTCATGAGATTGAAGATCACCCTGTACATTTGATGGTGGCAAGGCTTGCTTTGACAGATTAATCCCAAAGTTACCAGTGGAAAGCAGCTGTGAGGAGATGTGCTAAGTCATAGAATCATTGAATATTTTGGGTTGAAGGGACCTCTTGACATTTCTAGTCCAGTCCCCTGCTTGAAGCACAGCTAATTTGTGCAGGGTATTTCACTGATTGGGGACTATCACTGATGATTATGATGGCCTAGCAAAGATGCTGTAGGGTAGCCTCACAGTGCCGTCAGCCAGCTCCTTCAGTGCCTTCAGATGTCTTGTTCTATGGATTTAGGTATGTCCAATTGGGTTAAGTTGTTGTTAACTTGATCTTCCTCTATTGTAGCTAATACTTTACTCCCACATACTCTGCTAGAAGACCCAGGGACCTAGCAGGCCTGAAGGCAGACCAGATCGGTCAAAAAAGGCAAAATAAGGTGTTGAGTGCATCAGCCTCAAAGTATAAAGAGCATCCTTTGTCACCAGATTGCCTGCACTGTTGTAAACCCTTGTTGTTGCAAACCCTTTTTCTTTAGCCTTTCATTTGCTTCCAGTGAACTTAAAAAAGCCTTTCTGCACATTTCATACCAGTTTCAACTCTAACTGAGCTTTGGCCTTTCTAACTGTCCCTGCACACTTAGGCTGTTGTCTCTGTATCCCTGCTGGCCAGCCCATCCTCACTTCCACTTCTGTGTACTCTTTCCTTTGTGTTTGAGCTCAGTCAGGAGTTCCTTGGTCACCTGTGCTGGCCTTCTGTCACGCCTGCTTTAATTTCTGCTCATCACAAGGACTGTTCTACTTTGAGAAAGCTGCCTTTCGAGATAAGGCAGCACACTTGGGCCCCTTTGGAAGGCCAGGGCAGTCTCTTCTGAGATCCTGCCAAGACATTCCTTGAATAAACCCAAATATGTTGTCCTAAAGGTGCAGGACTCTCCCTTGTACTTGCTACTGAAGGTGTACAAGTCCACGTCTGCTGCAGGTAAGACCTTCACATTCTCCAGTAATTCTTCCTTGTTACAAAGAAGCCCATCAGAGCTTCTTCCCTGATTGATTTATTGATCGTCTGGTCAGAGAAGTTGATGTGGTTTTCTGGAGAGAACGAAGCAGCTTTTACTATTGGTGTGAGGCAATATTGGCAATGTAAACTTTTCCTTTGCTCTCATTGATTTGAGTGCAGCAGCTTCAGGCTGGCTGAGGTTTTGTATTCAAAGTTGTTATCTTGACAGCTTAGTCTGAAACAGAATCTGTTTTGCTGCTTTCTTTTATGGCTCAGCTGACTGATGGCATTTTTTCTTGTCCTGCACAACCCTCACTTGATCAGCGTGGTCTTTAACTTGTTTCAGTGTGTGTATCTATCAAAAAAGCTGGAATGAACATGAATCAAGAATGAACAGCCACTTAAACTGGCTTTATACCTGTAACCCCTTGGGGTGTTTGAGGGGATTTACCAAACCTCCCATTTGTCCTTACAATTGCAAGTTTATCTTTTGAAAGAATGAGCTTCAGGCATAGTATTTTTCTTTGTGTATAACATGCCTAGCCTTAATCTTTTTTCCTAACTGTATTTCTCTTCCACGTTATAGAAGTAGAAGCCAAACATGAAATTCCTCCATGTTTTATAAGAATGTGTGACCACAGGCTTTTATGGACACTAGAGTTAAAACTGCCCATCAGAGTTTTAAAGGTTTCTCCTGGGGAGTAAATTCCATCTATTTGAAGCTAGTCAGTAGTAGAAGAGCATATGATTGTATCAGGAAATCTTCGTTTTGATTCCCTTTGAGGCACCATTAGGCAACCTTCAGTGTCCCTGTTTTCTCAGCCAGTAGTATTTGCCTCTTAGAAGAGTGTTTGAGATTTAGTCACTATTCAGGAAAGGGACTGTGGTCATTCAGGGTTTTGTGAGTGTTGTGATCTTTGCTTCCATTTTGGCAGGACTGTTGCTGGCTGGAGAATGCTTAGATGGACACTGAAATGTTACTGACCTGTACGGTACTGGTTTTAAGCAAAATTTCTTGTAATGAAGAAGAACAGCACAACTGTGCTATTCGACTGCCCAGCTACAAGGAGGACATTTGGGGTGATATTTTCTCGCTCAGTTTTACATGCCTGCATCTAATTTGTTCCTCTGGGTCACATTTGTAGCTGAAGAGAAATAGTCATTCTGAGGTTGCAGTTCATCTGCCTTGAAGTATAAAGCAGGTCAGATGAACGGCATTTTTAGAAATGTATGTTTTCCCTTTGTGTGCCCAGGAAGTGACTTCAACTTGACTGCCTCAGCTGAAGACATCCACACCATCAGTATCTCAGCTAAGTGACCTGCCTTTAGCCTTTTTTGTATGGGAATCAGAAGAGACTTCCTCCTGCTGGGCTGGTGCTGCTTCTTTTCTACACATTTAGCAGAGCTTGCTGTTCAAATGGTAGTACAGGGCTAAAAGCAGACTGCTCAGCTATCCAAACCAGCAGACCACAACCACAGCACACAGAATGTGCTAGGCTGGGGCCTCAGGGTTTAGCCCAGTTTGGCCCTTGTGTCTCATACTGAAGGAGAGCACCTATCGGTGGCAAAGCATCTACAGAGAAAGGCCCAAACTGTTTTACTCAAGTATCCTTGAGGCTGGGGCACCTATGCAAAGTCCCTTGCACTATTCTTAGCAGCTAGAGGACAGAGTGCTGCCAGCATCACTTGCTCATTTGCTAAATGGGTGGGCTAAAGTGGGCTAAAAATACAAATCTAGTGTTCTCCAGGGGCTTTGGTGACACCTTCTGAGTGTCAACCTTCAGTACTGTCTTTATACTGCTCACTTGCAGATGTTCTGTCTTACTTCTAGTTGTGTTATTTTACATCACTTTCTCACACCCATTTCTCTCTAACACACACTCTGCAACAAGCCAGGAGTGCTTCAAGTATATTTAAACACCCTCCTTTGATTCAGCTGTGTTCTTGCAGTGTAAGAGAGAAGCGTTTGGGGGTGTGTGTTTATGCAGAGATGTGAAACGCGTTTGTATCGCTTGTACATTTAAAAACGATGGCAGAGTAAAACCTGTACCTCCTGTTCTGCCGTTACGCTGTGCTGTTTCTGACATTTGTGTTTCTTCCTATACCTGTAGAAGCTTTAACTTCTGGGTGAGCCCTTCCCCTCCGAGCGTTTACAGTCCTTGGATTTACAGTGGTGTTCATCATGTGCGAAACAGTGAAATTTCAAGCCTGGCTCACAGAGTCAGATACAGACAGTATGCTCTTTTGATGAATCAGGTGCTAATGCAGCCTTGGGCAACTAGCGAGGAGGTCATTGACCATGTAATGCCCAGATGTTAAGCCACAGTGAGATTATGCAGCGGGTTGGAATGCTCTGGCAGTTGTGGTTTCCTACTGGTCACTGGTAAAGTGCTCTGCTGACCCACCTGCCTCAGGAGGCTGCAGTTTTGTTGGTTCTTTCTTCTCTTTCCCTTCTCTATCCAAAGGTGGGAGGATGGCAAATTGGAGTATTGCGTATTGGCCACGTCTGAATCCAGTAGCATTGATGTCTTTAGTGAATTATTTTGCCGTGACTGAAATTGTTGAGAACTTTGATATCAATTTGGAGAGGGAGATCTGTGAATTACTTGGCTTTTGAAGTGTTTTGCATGGGAATGATACAGGGTCGCAGTTGAGAGAGCGCTGTGTGTCACACTCCTTTGTCCCTCTAGCAATAACTTTTTATTCCTTTTGAAGAGTTCTGCCTGGTACCCAACAAAGTCCACTATATAAACGTCAGTGTAACAGCTTTAGTATACAGCTGTACTGCAGCTTGTGCCACCCAGTGATTTAATTCTAAGACCATCCATGCTAATTCGAATGTGCATAATGCTGTGCACAAAAAAAAGAGCTGTTTCTTGCATAGAAATTTACAGCTTAAAACAGGAAAATAAGATTAGGTAGGGTAAGTGAGGCCAGTCTGATTATGTGCTTGATTCTGAGACTAATGGACATGTTCTGCGTGAAGGATGTTTCACTTAAGATGTTTTTGTACATGCATGTGAATGAAATATGTAACTTTGCTTGTGTTTATATGGAACAGAATTGCTTGGAAATATTTCAGGGTTGGGTTTTGTTTTTCCTTGCTCTCCTGGAGAGAGTCTCTTTGTAATTTCTAATAAAGTAAAATAAATACTCAGAAATCAGAGTACTGAAGGTGGTGTCTGGGTTCTTGTGGTTGTTCTGAAGAATGGTGTGGTGAATGCAAAGGCCAGTCCTGGGCTTCTGACTCCCCTTAGGAGGGAGCTGTAGTATACCTTTTGCAGGCCTGAAGGGGGTGCTGAGATGGTATCAGTGCTAATGTTGCAGATGAAGTGCCCTATTCCCAGAGCATGGGGTACCTTGTACGCAAGGACACCACCTTTCCTTTCAGGTCTTGCTAAGAAGTTCTTGGTCCAGACCATTGGCTTTTCCCGCTGCTCCTCCACGGTGCTAGGTTCTCTATACTGATGGCATCACCCATTCCTCTAGAAGCCTTCTTTAGGTGGCCTTGCTGAGGGATGTTCACTCCGCCTGCTGAATTAACACTGTAATAGCAGCCTACAGCTACTTGAAGGGTGGTTTCTGAGATGATGGAGGTTTTCTTGCTAATGGGAAGAGAAGGAAACCTCTACAAAGTGCAGCTCGGAAGGTTCAGACTGGATGTAGGAGAAAGAGAAATGTCTCTCAAAAGGTGGACTTGTGGTGCAAGAATTCACCCACAGAGAGTCTGGAGCAGCCCATGACTTACCTCCTCCAGCGCATTTAGGTCCACCCAATCCATTTGTTAACAAGTTGGTGACTTATTCATGAATTAGTGAATTCATCTTTTTATTCCTTAATCCCTTTCTTTCTTTTTACTGAAGCGGGGTGGGGCTTTTTAATTTTATGATAAAATTTTCATTCATTTTTTATCTATCATCTATCACCTATCATCTACCATCTATCATTTATCATCTCTATCATCTATCACCTATCATCTCTATAATAATCTCTGTCATCTGTATCTATCATTCTCTATCTATCTATCATCTCTCTCTCTATCTCTCGCCCTCCCTCCACAGCAATCTCCCGCCGTCCCTGCATCCCCCCTTTCGCTCCCCCCTCCCTTCCAGGGGTGAAGGCTTCTGCCTAAAACACGCGCGCACCCCGTTCCTTTCTGTATTCTTCCCTTTCTCCCTCGGACTCTGTTCCGGGTCTCCCCGTCCTTCCCTCCCGCTCTCCTTTACCTTACTCCTTCATTTCACCCTGTTTCCCGTCGCCGGGATCCCTCCAGGCAACATTCCAGCTCTGCTGCTGGAGACGGGGTATTCCAGGGTCAACCGAAAGCAGCCTCAATGGCAGCGAACGAGGGCGAGGGATGCGGCGGTGCGGGGGAAGAGCCTGGACCCCAAAGCACACTCCCCGCTGTGAGCACGCAGTCCCGGCCCGTCCTGCCCCCATAACCCAGTAACCAAAACCCACACCGCGCAACCCCGATCTCCCTTCGGTTAGGGGGGGTCAACTCCCCCCTCTCCCCCGCCAGGGAACGGGAGGGGAGAAAGGGAACAAAACAAGGAAAACCAACCCAAAACCCACGCACCCCTGAAGCAGAGAACAGCCAATGAGACTGGTGAGCAGGTACCCTTTCATCACAGGGCTGGGGCTGCACCGGGATTTCTCCTCGGAACTGCTCCCCGGTAATAGCCTGTGAGTCAGCGCATCGCTTAGGTTTTCTTTCTTAATACATATACATACACCAGACTTGGCCAGCACGTCCCGCGTCCCCCTCCCAAGAGCAGGGGGCAGAGACCCGAAATGCATTTCACCGTCTCTGCTGCCATCTAGTGACCAGTTACTGGAACTTCAGTCCTTCGGGCGGCCTTTTACCCTGAGCGGGCGCGGCTTCTGCTCTGACTCGGTAAGCTCTTTGGAGAAGCTTCAACATTTGGTGCAGTTGTTTCATACGGACAAACGTGGTAATGAGCTCCCAAATCAAAGGCTGTGCCTGATGTACCCGAGGCCCGGCCCACGACCCCTCCCACAAAGCACCAGCTGGAATAAAAGCTGTCAGACGAGCATCAGCCTGGGGTTTTTCCCATCCGGCTCAGCCTCACACTCAGAAACGACATTCAGACACACGCAAACTCCCTGCCGCTCAGGCTCACTCTCATGCAGGCTCATTCTAATGCAGAATGGCTCAGACTCTCACTGAAATCTCCCGTTCAGGCCCACACAGGCTCACTGTCACTGGGACTGACTGACAGAGTCCTCTGTGCACAAACACCTGTGGTTCTATGGAAAAGACACTGTAAATAACGTGGTAGCTTGTTCAACCATGCAGAACTCACCTGTCTCGTGGGAACTGTAACTTACGCAGTGCAGAATGGATCCAAGGCAAAGGAGGAAGGAGGAGGGACTTTGCAGGCAGGGAAGGTATCAAATAGGTGGCTACTGACTGCAAATGGAGAGCCCTGAACCAGGTGTGTCTGATGGAGATCTCCCTTTATTCAAACAAAGCTTTAAACCTCTCTCTGCTTCACAAGCTGTTATCGAAACCACGTTGTCCTGACAAAGCTGCGTAAAAAGTGATTAAAAGTGAATAGAAGTGAACAAAAACTTGAGTAAAAGCAAATAAATGCGAGCAGAAGTGATTAAATGTTGGAAAAATAAAAACCAAAACCTGAAAAAAGTGAGTAAAAAGTGAGGATAAAGTGAATGAAGAGACAAAAGGGAATAAAGTGACTTCAAGTCAGTATAAAGTGAATAAAACTCTCAAAAAAAAAAAAAGAATAAAAGTGAACAAAAGTGATAAAATCTCGACTAAAACTCAAATACATTTATATAGCCATAAATAAGCCTAAAGTCATATTTAATTAAATGCACTGATGAGCTACCACAGCTCCAGGAAAGTGTTAGAGGAGGAGCCGGCAGGGAATATACCCAAGAGAATATGCTGTTTGCAAATCCTCACTGGTGCTGAACACTGGATCAAGTAACTTGCCTGCTAAGATGTCCCGAGGCAACGGATTACAATGAATGAGAAATGAAATTCACCCTTCCTATGCCTCCTCTTTCTTCCGCCTTCTTCCATAGCATTCAAGAAAGGCTTAAGTTTTGCCCGAGTAGTTTCAGAAAGGCAAAACACGATTTCATACCAATCCTTATGGAAATAAACAGAATATTTGCAAAACAGTGACAAAAGATTTGCAATATTTCCAGATCCAAAAGTCAGAAGAGTTTCTGGATGAACTTCAGAAACACAATTCCATGTTTCTACATCGGAGCACCTCTTCCTTTAATCCGCTTCAAGCGGAAGCAGTGCTATTGAGGTTAAGTGCTCCGCAGGGTGGTCCCAATCTTGTGCGTTTAAACCACCATCTCCTTCTTCAGAAGGTACACCCATCCTAGAGGACCAAATTCGTAGCTATAGATAAGCGCCAAGGCGTTTAAATGGTCTGGATACAGTCACAAATGCTTCATGAATTAAAATGTAACGGTGAGCAGTTACGCAGTTACCGAGACTTTGAAACACAGAAAACTGCAAATTTGATCTCTTGGTTTTGTTGGCTTGTTTGGGGTTTTTAGCTAAAAAAAAAAAAAATCAATCATAGAATCATAGAATAGTTAGGGTTGAAAAGGACCTTAAGATCATCCAGTTCCAACCCCCCTGCCATGGGCAGGGACACCTCACACTAAACCATGCCATCCAAGGCTTCGCCCAACCTTCATCATGTGGTAGACCTGAAAGAAGTTATTTACATTGGGTTTTTCCTGATTTATAACAGATGTACAAACCATTCCGGTCACTAAAAAGATGTTCATCTGATTCTATTACATGTTGATTGTTAAAATCTATGTCAAAACATTCTATCATCTTTGAAACACAAGCTAAAGTTACTGATTCCAACCAATACCTGTGCCTGTAAATCCAATTGACTGCAAAGGAGTGTAGAACTTGGCTGTGAATGTTCCCTCAGGATTGATTACAGTATTCCTGGCTTTATTTTTTCCATTTAATTGTTAGCATTTGCTTACTATTGCTGCAGATGTTGATTTCAGAGTCACTGAGATTAAAATTATTTGGTTATTGCACACTTCCTCCTGCCTGCTATCCTAAAACCGCGTGTTAACTTTTACTGGTTAAGGAGATGCTACTAGCTTTGAGACACTACTAAAACATGGCAAGGCCCAAGTGCTGCAGACCTCCTGTTGCTTTCACTCAGCCTGTGATCTATTTCATTGTCCCTTCAGAGATTTGTGTACCACTCCAACTCAGAACCCACTGACACTCAGAGAGAAGCAAACCCCAACAAGGCAATAAAACAATTGATACAAAGGACTGAATCTCTATAGGAACCTGGGCCACCAGTTGACCCTGATTATTGTGACCACTCTCACCTCGGTCTTCCTCCCATCCAGCTTCTCATGGCTTATTTAACTTGAGGTACGTTGTAGGTGCACCCATACCTGGCCTTGTCCTTTGCTTTCCCGACTTGCTGAACAGTTTTCCTGGATGAACTTTGGCCCTATGTTGTAGCCGTGTCATCAGCCCCATCTCCTGTTGCTCCTGGCCGGCATCCCTGTGTGGACACTGGATTTGTTACTTTACCATGTCCAGACTTGTCAGCAGACCCTAAGAGCAACCCCTAACTGAGTCGTGGTGGCTGGGCTGACTGCCCTACCTGCGTCATACTTGGCTCCCAGCTCATCCCCTCCCTCAGAGCAACCTCTGTCTTGTTTAGATCGAGCATCTCTCCTCAATCTAATCCTCAAAGATTGTGGGTCTTTCCAACTAGCAAAATCTTGAGCTTAGACCTAGGAGCTGTGCCTTCAAGGACAGCACTGACAGAAAGCAGCATAGGTTAGAAGCTATCCCATGCAGACCATAGGGAATGATTAAAAATAGACAAGAAACAAATGGTAAAACTTCCTGTAGTTCAGAATTAGCTCTATTAGAGCTTATGCCATAGGAAGAGGCATACTAGAACAGAGCAGAGGTTCATCCAAACCTAACATTTTGTCTTTTGCAACAAGCCATAGATGTCAGAGAAGCAGTCAAGAAATGGCAAATACCAGAAGATTCTTCCTTGTGTACAATTTGGGAAGTATATGGCTATAGGGACCTCCAAGACAAGGTGACATCAAGTTGCTGTGTTTAATAGCCCCGAGTGGACGTTCCCTCTGTGATCTTTTGAATCCATTTGAATAGACCAATAATGTATCCCACGGTAATGGGTTCCACCATGAAGTTATCTGTTGTGTGAAAAAGCACATCCTTTAACCGTGAGCCCGCTTGCTTGCTTCCTGCTTTATGCAACCGCGGATCAGGAAACAAACGTCAAGCAAAAAAGCACAAGAAAACCCAAACCAAAGAAGATCAAGAGGAAAGCGGAGCGACAAGCACAGGGGTACCAACTCCCAAGCTGTAAAGCAGACAAACAGCATTACACTTGTCCTCCGGCGCGTTTTATGATTGATATAACCAGGCTACGTGTTCCAGAAAACACACTGCATGCAGCTCAAGAGCGCAAATAAGCCAAAGCTCAGAGGCAGAGGGGGCCAAAGGGACTTGTTTTTGTCTTCCGAACAGAATGCAAGTGACAGAGTTCAAATCTGGATGTGTTTTGTTGTGCGCGAGGTAAACACAGGAGCCAGTAAGGGTTCCTGGGTGAAGTCAGCATAAATGCGAGGCATGCCTTCCCACGGAGCACTCGTTTCTGTGAGAGCAGTAAAACAACAAGCAGAGTTGAAAGAAATAACAAGAAACAAAATACTTGCTGTTCTAATCCAGTGTGGATGTTTATTTAGTAAATACATCCGTCAAGGGCCTGAGCTGTCCAGATTTATTTGGTTTTTAAAAGAAATCTTCTGTGCATACCATGGAGGTGATCCTGCCCCTCTACTGTGCTCTTGTGAGACCCCACTTGCAGCACTGTGTGCGGTTCTGGGGTCCTCAACATAAGAAGGACATGGAGCTGCTGGAGCAAGTCCAGAGGAGGCCACAAGGATGCTCAGGGGCTGCAGCACCTCCCGTATGAAAATAGGCTGAGAATATTGGGGCTGTTCAGCCTGGAGAAGAGAAGCTGCCTGGAGACCTCAGAGCAGCTTCCAGTGTCTGAAGGGGGCTACAAGGATGCTGGAGAGGGACTCTTCATCAGGGACTGCAGCGATAGGACAAGGGGTGATGGCTTCAAACTGAAACAGGGGAAGTTCAGGTTAGATATGAGGAAGAAGTTCTCTACTCTGAGGGTGGTGAGGCACAGGGCGCCCAGAGAAGCTGTGGCTGCCCCGTCCCTGCCAGTGTTCAAGGTCAAGTTGAATGAGGCTTGGAGCAAGCTGCTCTAGTGGAAGGTGTCCCTGCCCATGGCAGGGGGTTGGAACTGGATGAGTTTTAAGTTCCCTTCCAACTCAAACCTTTTTATGATTTGTGTTCCTTCGGTGTAACCTTTCTATGATTCTGTGCTCTTGGGAAGGCAGGTTTTATTATACTACATGACATATCACTTCCTTGGCTGTCCAGGAGAGCTTTCAAATGGGACTTTGAAGGCCTCGATTGACTGGGAGGAATAGCCCACTTTCATTGCCTACCTCATGAAACAAATAGGAGCTCCTATTCTTCATGCAAAGCTTTACTGCTTTGAATATCTAGTCACTCAGGTTACTGAAAAACATGAACTCTGTTGAAATAAGTTCCTTGTTCAGCCATTTTCCCTTCAGTTCACAATCAGCATGTGACAAACTCTTATGTCTTTAAACAGTAGCCAGGGCATTTCAGCAATCACTGGCTGTCAGTCTGTGTTTACCTACCGGCACTTGGTTACATTTTTCCTTACAAGCTGGACAGATGGATTCAAATGCCTACTAATCAAATCAAACATTCAGAGCTATTTTAGTAAGGCAGAGGTCATCCCAAGGGTGCAAACAATATCTTATAAACTTCTTTAATCTAAACCATGCGGTTTTCTCCTCTAGTCTGAACAGCATCCTCACCGATACTAAATGTCATCTAGCACATGAGGAATGGCAGTTGTCAGCCCATAGTCCAGGTTTAGCTATTCTCCTGTTAGTTTGACAGTGCACCTTTATACATGACCTAGTTAGCCAGAAGAATTGAAAAGTACAGACAATCATCAAACAATTCAGTTCAGTATAAATGATTATAAAAGTATTTGAAGATGTACTGGCCCTGGGGCAAATGGCACTAACACCGCTTTCCTGCACTTGCAGGCTTTCAGCAAGTTTATTTCAGCACCAAGAATCCTCTGAGTATGCACAATAAAGCAACTTTCTGCTTTCTGCTGCTTTTATTAGCCTTACTTTGCATCTATACAATGTACAAGCCACAGCTGATAAAAAGCATCGTGCTGCACTGGGCAAGAATGGGACAAAAAATACCTCCTGGGCCTCACATAATTTATAATTTAAGGCTGTAGGGCAGATGATGCTGAATGTCCTCCTGGCCAAACTGATAAACAACTGCACAAATATTCACTTCCAAATCCTTACTCATTCCTCACTTAAGGAAAATGCTCCCATTGCTATCAGTGAGAACCCTTAACGGAAGGAGTGAATCTACCTTCTCCCAAGTCCCACACAGCATGCGAACAAAATCAAGGCCATTTATCTTACCCTTACCTGATGTCTGCCTGCTTTTCAAGGCCATTTACCGCTTTGGCTCTGCTTGTCTGAGGGAACTTTTCCTAAGTACTAGGAACTAGTTAACTAACTTACACTGAAGATAAACCGTTTATGTACACCAAATCATAACCAAAATTGGGTATACGATGAGCTGCAAGGTAAAAAGCTCTTCAACAGACTAGAAAATAACTTGGAATTGGGGCGAGTGATGGCAGAGAAAGAGCCCTTTATGAAGCACATAAAAAGAAGAGATAAAATGAGGTCAAAGAGGAGTCACGAGTTGCCAGAAAACAATGACGTAAATAAGCCTTTGTAAAGGAAAAATAAACAGCTGCAGAGCAGGGGTGCTAATGAAACAGGCTTTCCTATTGATCTGTCTCCTGCTCACTTGTCTTAGATACGAGTTCTGACTAAAGCTTTTGCCACCAAGGAGGTATTTTGAAGCCCCTCCTGCCTGGACTCTAGTGAAGCATGTGCTCCAACTGCCTCGGCAGTAAAGGAAACGCAGTTCTTCACCTTCATCTGCCCACCTGAGAGAAACTTACTGCATTGCCTTGAAAGTAATTGACAGATACAAAAAGCTTCCAGTAAAGTGCTTCTGCTCCTGGTTGCACTGAGACTTCACGGCGTGATTCCCAAAACCGAGGACCATATGGTAATTTACAACTGACGGTACTATGTGCTACCAAGCATTTGCTCTCTAGATTGTTGGAGCTAAACGTTCGAACATGGATAAGTATTTTGTGTTCTTTAAGAGACAGAAAGGTAAATCAACAAATGCAAAGCGTTATAACATGAAACCAGCAGAAGGCATGTGTAGACCACTGTTTGAACAGTATCAGAAAGTTTAAAATGCCATATATTGGGCATTATTAAGAAGACCTACATGCAAAGAAGAGTCCTGCTGTTAATATGCTGATATTTATGCCTTATAAACAGCACTCAGCACCGTTCACAAGCAGATGTCGCCACGGATCCCATTCTGCTATCTCCCTGCCTGCTGATACACTACTTGATCTAACCATTGTTTAAATTCTTCTGATGGCAAATATAGCCATCAGAAACTCACA
This sequence comes from Pezoporus occidentalis, assembly GCF_034315485.1. Lineage (NCBI taxonomy): Eukaryota > Metazoa > Chordata > Aves > Psittaciformes > Psittacidae > Pezoporus > Pezoporus occidentalis. The sequence continues at coordinate 2,835,317 of NW_026915836.1, forward strand.
CAACCCCCCCTGCTACTTCTTGTTTTCAAGGTACTCTTCCTTAGTAGTTTCTCCTTCAGTCACAGAAATCTGACTCCTTGCACTGCTTGTTCTAGGAAGGATATTCTAGATTTCCTGGGCTCCAAGGGAAGGCAGGAGCAAAACAGCTGCCAAAACCCTCCAGAGTTACAAATGCTTGTCTTGACATTGCGATGGTGCTCAGATACTGTGATGGACCAAAGCTCACAATTTCTGCACCTTAAACGATGGACAGGCACCAGCTGGGAGCTGCCCACAAGACCTCCCATCACAAGCCTGCAAGTGGTGCGCTGCGAGGCTGGAAAGAGGCACAGAATAGGAGAGTATGGCACACACACTGCCAACAAGCGGTTGACAGCCACCTCTCCAAAAGTTAACTAAAACCAGAAACACCATGACAACACGTGTCATGAGTCAAGATAATTGAGTCCAAATAACTCACAGGGGTTGGCTTTGGTTTGTTTTCTTTCATTGCCTTTTTCCTTTTTCAAATGCCTCTGATCTAGCACCACAACCTCTCTCTATGGCAAGTACCTGCGGTCCCCTCTTTTCCCAATGACAGCAGAACAGGGGCAGGGAACAGAAGGAGCTGTTTGCTGAGGAATCAATTTCTTCTCTGGTTGCTTATGGGTTGTTACTGAGACATGTTTCCAGTAGAATAAGCAGGCAGGAACTGTGGGAAATATGAAATCAGGCCTGCAAGTAGGTCCAGTCAGAGAGAAGACTGCTTTTCCAGATTAAACTTAATTGCAATTCAATGCATAGCATAAAAATCTGTGCCTTAGTGCCCAAGATTTCCCATCAAAATACCTACAAGTTGTGCTTGGATATAAGGATAAGGATTTAGACGTTCTGTTGGTAGCTCAGGAGGATTGGCTTTGAACTGACTCCAAGCACTAAGCCAACAGCTCTGTGTCTGCTTGTGGGGTTCTGGGTTGATCTTGGCTCCAGTATCCATCGACTCCTCTGGACCATGCTTACGCGCCTTTGCGAGAGGATATTGAAGCATCAAACTATGTAAACTCATTCCTACGAGGAGCTGCCTCGTCACCTCATTTACTCTCAGTTGTAAGCAAGTTGGAAGCACAAAGCACATGGATGGTTTTAAGTTCCATTCTCTGACCTCTGACTCCCTTCCTGAATCACGTTATCAGTCATAATATTGTGTATAAGCTTACAGCCTTTTCAATTCAATTTATGCAGGATCAGAAGAAGGAAAAGAAGACTTTTGTTTTTCAATTAAGAAAGGGCTGCATGACAGACAGCCCGCTCGCACTGTTGCCCATTGGCAAATTGTTATTCCATTAGCTAGAAAAAAAAAGGTCTTTTTGGCAGCTCTTCATTAGTGGTAAGTACATTATAAACAAAATAATCAGGTTTAGAACTTCTTTTATCCTTGTAGGAAGTAAAGAACAGAAATAGCACTAAATGAATCAAAATACGGATACCTAATCAGTAATCATCGAAGCACAACAGGCGTTTTTGTCAGATGAGCTGCAGTAACCAATAGTGTGGGCCCTCCTGCTAGTGAACATCTTCACAGCTCACATCTAGTCAGCATAGCAGCTTCACCAACTAACTTATTTACGATTCTTTTCTCATCCCTGCGCCTAGGAATGGTGTGGAGGAAGCATGAAGTTCATTGCAGGACCTGACAGAACCAGAGAGCTGCTAGCTGGAAGAAGAGGGAACAAGAGCTGCCGGCTCTTCCCTCTGATCTCAGCTGCATATCAATTGTGGAAGCTGCTTTCTGCAGCCTCGGGGTGCTCGTGCCCTAGGCAGACCCAGAAGTACATCCAACGTCCTGCCCTGACCTTCTGTGTGTGCCATGCCCAACCCTTCAGGAGGCTCTGGGCTACAGCTGTGGCCACCAAAGAGCTCTGCCAGCCATGTAAACAGGCTCTTAAATGCTGTTCTTCCACCCTACTGCCCAAATGTAGTTTAGGATACACTCATTCAGGTCTTACCCATTGAAGAAATACAGCAACAAAAGGAAACCTCACGTTACTGAAAAAACTGGCCCAAAATCCCTCCCCTCTCCATTTCATAGAGGCCTCTTGCTTCTGTCCTTGCTTCATAAACTTGCAGAACAAGGGCTGGATTTACCATTTCCCATGGGGGTCTCAGGACCTCTCTTAGTTACTGTACACTTTCTGTCAACCAACTGTGCTCTGTAATCGGCTGAGGGAGACTTCTTTGTTAGGTTTCTCCCTGGACTAAATTCTTGTTGTCATTTTTTCTTCTTTAGGCCTGTTTCCCTCGAGTGCCAAGTTTCAATTATGCTGTGTTTAAATCTTGCACTTGTTTGGGTAAAAGAAAAGTTTATCCACCAGGATCTTCAGTTTCTAGACTAGCACGAGCTGTATGTAATAATTTTAAACTCCTCTCTACTAACTCCATGGCCCAAATTGGCATGAAATAAGAGTAAATGTTACTATAGAGAAGGAAAAGATGACAGAGGAGGCGCCCTTATATTAGACAGAGTTGCAGAGACAAATAGAGCCTATGTGTAATAGTCTATGTGTATGATAAATTGGTGCCTACAGGATGATCGATAGCTAAAAATATCATTTTGGCATACCATTGCTAAATTTAGGACCCCTAGAAGGCTGCATTATTAATGGCATCTTTTGTGGTTCATTATTTCTGTGAGGAAAAAAGAAGGCTTAATAATTTAAAGACGAGAAGATTCTCCACATATAAGCAACAGAGGCAGCATGTTTAAAATTCTTAATGTTGCGTACCGACTCACTTAGGAGCACAGCTGCAGTGGATGTCTGTCCCTACCATGAAGTTGGGTATTTCCCAACATGTGTATATAGAGCACGCTTTTCTTGCAAGATGCTATATGCAAAATCATGGGGCAGGGTCTAAGGGGCCTCTGTAGATCTGATCCAGCTCTCCTTCAAACCAGTGTTAACTCCAGGCTTTTATCAGGTTGCTCAGAGCCTTGGCCATGCAAGTTCTGAACATCTCCAGGTTCTGAAGATCTCCCTACCCTGCTCCTCAGCTTGTTGACATCTGTGAGCTTGCAAAAGTTGACTGTCCTGTCATCCAGGAACAAAGATATCTCTGCCACCTCTCTTAAACCCTAAATAATCTTGTTAAAAGCTGTACATCAGCTGGATTTTTACTGTTGACAAATACTTTTCTAGGCCAAAAGTCCAGCAAGTTTAACACTCAGCTTGTAGTTCACCCATTCAAGTCTCTATTCTCCAGTCTGACTATAAAAGTACCATAGTAGGCCATGCCATAAGCTGTGTTAAAATGAAAGTATGCCCACTGCTCCCCCTCATCCACTGAAACAGTCAATTCATCATAGACAGCAATAAGGTTTAGCAAGAAAAATTTCTTCTTAGCAAATCCTCACAGGCTGTTCCCAGTCACCTTCAGCCTAGAAGAAATAACTTCTATGAGATTTTGCTCTGTGATCTTCCCAGAAACTCACCAACTGGTAGTCCCCCAGGTTCTCCTTCTCCCACTTTTGAACATGGCTGTGATGCTGCCATGTTCTTCTAATGGAGAACCTCCCGTGACTGCTACAACCTGTCTAGGACAATGGCAGTGACATTGGCGCTCCCATGGCATCCCATGGATGCATTCTCTCTGTTCCCATGGCACTCAAGACAGCCCTTTTGCCTTACAGCTCGCTAATTGACCTTCCTCTGCCATGTTGCTCACACAAGGCTACCCCTAGGCGAAGGGATCAGAAAGAACATAGTATAGAGGAAAAACAAGTGAGGCAACATTTTTGTCCCCAAGACTCTCATGGGATTCAGCAACAGGCTGCCACATACACAGCAGAATATGACCAGTCTTAATTTGAGCACATCATCTGGTACACCCTGGTGGTGTTGGGCATCCTGTAGTTGGCATCTGCCAACCAGCTGTAGCAGACTATTTACTAAATCAGAGAGCAGAATAAAACACAGGCTGCTGGACCTGTTTGCCAGTGCAGGATTGAGAAGCCCAAGCAATTTAAACGAAATATGTGCTTAACATATCATTTATATACTTTAGCTGGAGAGGAAGAAAAGTTGTTGATTGTTTTCCATTTTGAGGCATTTTTTACAATGAAACTAATAAAGTCTATGGGACTAAAAGAAAACTGCAATCAAGTTAAATTGAAGTCAAAGCATGAGTGATTGTATTGCATGATATTATCACTTATTTCTGAATGCAAATAGTACTCTTTCAAAAGATGTTACTCCTTTATATGTTATAATATGCTTCTTGGAGACAGGAATTTAAAATTTAAAGAAGAAAATTGTAAAAATCACTCTGAACATCTAATCTAACAGAACTGTGGTATTAAGCACCCAGTTTATATGAGCATGTTTAGTATTACGAACAAATCAGATGCAATGTTAGGTGTATTTTATAAATTCATGAAAGTTTACATAGCATTCAATAGACAGAATAAGTATATAACAAAATCTTTATATAATTTGGACTTAACCTTAGAGAGGTGTAAAGGGGATCCAGTTGTAGTTACCTTCTACTACACAGTCTTCTAACCAAGTCTTCTTGGTGGTACAAAGAGAAAGAATAAGAGGCAATTTCTGAACACTGCAGCAGAAGGCATTCCAGATGGACATGAGAAAAAAAGTGTCCATAGAGACTGAGAATGTCTATTCCTAGAGGTATTCAAAATTCAGCCAGGCAAGGAATACATATATATATATATATATATACACATAAACTATGCATGGTAAAAGCATTGCAGACTTTTGAGGCTTGACTCATGGACACTATCATTCTCTCCTGCATCCTTGCCTTCATCTCTGAGACACTGCATTTTTTGAACCTGCTCTTATATAACCTTCAGGGTTATATTTTATGTATTATAAAATTAATGTTGTATTTAATGATATATAATCATATATTATATCTCATATTATATATATTATATAATTTTTATTTGTTGCGTAACATATATAATACATAAATGTATCATAAGCATTATCTGTTTGCTCTGATGGAAAGCATTCTGACTATCTCAACAGACCACAGGCGTGGGACGCAATGCAAACGTATCACTGTTATCCTGAAAAAGCTTAATTTTAAATGTCGACAGGAACCATCTTCATTTACATTTGGGTCCTGCTTTTATGCTACTTACAATCTGAAGATGAGCATTAAGAGCTGGAATTGATAAATTTTATTACACACTGATACAGGAGGTCAGAAATGGAAAAAGTATTTCCACTGATATATATTGTGGTACTTCTGCCAGGATTAACCAGTCAGGCTTTGGCCCTTGGAACTTGAAATAGCAGCTAGCCTAAGGCTCAGAAAATGGGATAACGCTGCTTTTACTGAGACTGCTTCTCAAATCATACTTGGAATTGTACCGCTGACACGGAGTTGATATTTGAAAGCAGCATATATAAGTACATAGCTAAAGGTCCTGGATTTAGCACATTGAAACTCTCATATACTTCATATCCTCTTGTGCTGTTATTACTGCTGTTTTCAGGTTACGGCAGAGTTTCTTGGATGGTACGTCAATTATGGTTATTCTCCATCTGTCTAAAGATCTTAGCTCTTTTTCGTTTAAGCCCACATAAAGAAGTCTAATCAATCACTCTGGATAGAAAAGCTCTTTTCTTTCCCAGGAAAGAAGTGACATACACATTTCAACTTGTGCCTCAGCCTTGCTTGGCACAGGTTTCTCCCAGCCTCCCTGCTTAGACACCTGCTAAAGCCTTTCAGTTATCTTTGACAGGTACTTTTACTCACTAAAATCTGGTTTTAGTATACTATTAACTTCCATATAGAAGTTAATTTATATTAACTTCTTTCTTACCTGCCAGGTAGGGGGTCCCAACGTTATTCTCAAATATACACCTGCAAATACAGATCAAGCGTAATAAAGAGAACACTTTCTGCGTACCATCTGAACCAAGGGTGGTATTGGACCCACTGCTTTTTAATCAACGTACGTATTTTAAGAGCGATAATCTAAAAATGCCACTAAATACACCAAAGTACAAATCCTACTACAGGTAAATGCGAACTCCATATGAGAAATCCTGTGTTATTACTACTAACATCCCATTTTTGCCCAGATCTCTTTTAGTGTGACCTGTTTCCTTAATTTTCTCTTGGAGCGTTCTGGATTTCATTGTAATGGCTACAAAGGCAGCATGATCTTATTTTAACCTCATTTGAATTCTAAAAATTTCATGAAGATGTTTTTATTCTCCTGCATGTTTAATGGAAGGAGGATGTTTCCTGAAGACAGGCATTTTAATCTGCCCACATTTTGCACTGGATTCTCCAGGGCTCTCTGGTGGCCATTTGAATATGGAACTGGGTTAAAATCATACTCCAAATCAGTCTTTGCTTTGTATTTGTTTTGTCTTGTCTTTCTAGCACTGTTGAGTAGCTAAGGGTATTGGAGATGAGCAGGAGAACACCTTTTACCTATAGCCCACTGAGCTGAGCTTCTCATCTTGTGTTAGCTAAAGGTATCTTCCTTGGTCCCAGTGAACATGCACCCGCACAGCAACGTGGCTAAGTTTACATCCTTTCTCCATGGAGTAAGACTGTGTCCTGAATTGATCAGGCTTCACTGTGGTCTGTAATGATGCCCTGAAACTAGATAACATTTGTTAGGGCTTTAGTCCCAACTTCAAGATATTAATAGAGTGGAGTTGTCAATCCCATCTCTCCTGTCTCAAAGCAGGCAGTGTGTGGCTGAGACGGGGGTAGAGTGGTAAATCACACCATACAAGTTTACAGAATAGCACTGCATCCTCCTAAGAGATCCCAAAGGCTGATGTCAAGTCACAGACACCTCCTTGAAAAAGCACATGGCTCAAAGGATGACGCTCACCACAGAAATACAGAGGAAGATGGCGAGATAATGTTACAGCCTTAACTCTATGCTTTAGTGCATGCTTTACTGGCTTCCCAGCTACTCATAGAGAGCCTATTTCAAAGGAGCAGGATCTCCCAAAGATGGGCTATATTAGATGACACTGAAATCAATATTTCCCCTATCAAGCTTTTCTCATATTCAAACATAGCAGAAAATTTTATACCTAGAATGAATGAAACATTGAAAGCACTACATCTTCAGCAAAGAAATTAGCCTCATTTTAACACTACGCCTTAAACAAATGGCTAAATTCTTTGCTCTTTTAGCATGTTTTGAGAAGTACATATATTCATGGTTTTGCCGTTTCTAAGTTGTGTCAGTATTAACATAGGATTAAGTAACATGATTTTCACAAAGGCAAAAATTCCTTCCTAATCATACACTGAAACACACTCAAGGGCTCATGTTAAACCTTCAAAATTCTGAAGCTTTGACACATCATCATAAGTCAAAAAGATGCTCCACCTTATATCAAACCATTATTTCAGCCTGTTCAGGTAGAGGATGGTCTGTTGTTAGCAATCCACTTTCCCTTCCTCTTTGACCTCCTAATAGAGCTGCAGGCAAGTTGGATTATTTATTTATCATCATAGCCTAACAGGCAGAAATGTGAAGAGTTGTATGAGAAGAACTGCTTCCCAGATGAATTGGAGAGCCCACTGTAATGCAGAGCTGCAGAGTACAAGCTCATTTAGGCTAAAAAAGTTATGCAATTTTCAAGAACATCCACTCACCAGATCAGTTCCAGATGCATTGCAGAAACCTTCTAAAGGAAAAGGAGCAAGCCTGAGAAGTGCTTTATTATCAGCACTTCATTAACTAGCCACCTGGGAAGACCAGAACTAGCCTGATACTTCCAGAAAGTCAAAGCTTCAGCAGCTAATTCCAGATTGAAGCAAACCAGACACCTTTACATTTGGATACAGATATTTTTAGAGTTAGTTTCCAATTGGAAACCACTGAAGGTGTCCATCAAAAGATAACCTGTGAAAACCAGGTGTCAAGACTTCTCAGACATGACCCTCAGGCCTGAAACCCATTTGTTCAGACACCTTCCAGAATGGAAGGGAAGATCCTGCTAGGGTCAGCACATCCCACTCTGTATCCCTCATTCCACAATAGCTTAGGGAACTTGGGCTCTTAAATTATGCACTCTGGTCAGTAAAATGAATATTGGTCAAGCCTGGACATGGTTCCCAACTGCTGCAGCTTTCTAACCAACAAATAACATTTCAATACGTTTTCATTATGATTTATGCTGCAAAACATTTAGCAGACCTGCCTGCTCTCTGCCTTATCTTCTCCATGCCAAATGCTGCTATATGATGGAAACTTTATTTATGAAAGGAAATAGCTTTTTAAAATGATCTAAAAAAGCTACATCAAACCACCCACCCCCGAATTTCAATTCTTCACTCATTTAAGTAGCCCCTTATTGAGAAATAGCTCCAAAGGGATGGTATTTCAATTCCATTTTGACAAATAAATCAGGATATTGAAAACAATCTTCCTTTTGTCATAGAAATTGCTTACTTTAAAATTGCATTAACTTTCTCCTGCTTCGTTTTGTGTTTTTCCCTCAAGTTTGCACCAATGGAAACAAATTCTTCATCTTTGCAGAAGAATAGCAAACAATTTCTCTTTCATTTTCTATTAGCTTGCTCCATTTTCCTGTAACCTTGTTCGACCTTGACCAAACATGGTTTTGTAATGTATTTTCAAGCCTAGATAAAAACTATTAAAAAGCTCCCACAACTGAACTTGTCACATTGAAATCAGTTCATTTTTCATAGCACAAAAGCCAGCTGAAGTGTTCTAATAATGAACAAGAAATCTTGAGTATCTTTTTCTTATAATAAAATCCATTGATTTAGGTGTCCTACTTTTTGACACATTGAAGGCTGAGCTGCTTCAAAGGCATTCTCTGGGCTTTTTCATTTTTTTATCCATAGTGAACATTTGTAAGTTGTTTTCCAAATGTTCACTTTTGTTGTGCCCAACATACTGATGTCACTGCTGCTCCTCATGGCAAGGGGTATGGGACGGTATGGAATAAGAGCCACAAGTGTTATCATCTGCTTTGAATATGACTCTAAGAATCTGGTCCAAATTCAATTATCTCAAGACCTCAGACAGGATTGATGGCTTTAAGGGTATTTAGGATCTAAACTCAGTAGATACATGCCATAATAATGGATGCTGATCATCACACCTTTGCTGCTGAACTCAAGGTCACAACAGCAGGGATGCAGGGAGAGAGAGCACAGCAGTGCTTCACCTTGAGCCTGTGAAATCACAAACTGAGGTGGGTTTGTGAACACCAGGAGGATTCCTACCTGTTCTCCATTCTCAGTCCTATACACATGCTGAAGCAGAAAGGGATTCTTTTTAATTTAAAGGTAATTCTCTGACCTTGAAATCAGAATGCCTGGGCTCCACAGTAAATCCTGTGTTACATACCCCATTTGTAATTTCTTTTCCATTGCTTTGCACTTTAATGTCTTTTATAAAATGAACATCAGTCTGATGGTTCAGAGTACATATTCCTGAGTTCAGCGAGTGGCTCTCTGCATTTCCTGGCCTTTCACAGCATGCTTTTGTGATTTTAGCCCGCTTCCACAGAGCCAGCAATGCTTGACTTGTTGCCAAGTGTTAGCATCATTTCAGTGTCATCCTTGTGACCTTTTGTACTTGCTGGCTCACAAAGAGGTTGCAAGAGAATCTCAGTCCTCTCACAAAGACTTTTCTAGCTTGTCTTGCTACAGAGGGATAGTCCAAGGATCAGAAGTATTGGTTGGATATTGCTCTTTTCATTTAATAAGTCAGCCCCTAGGTGTTCAGCAAGTAGACAGTACCATTACCATCCCCTTCAACTTCTCTCCTTTATCGCCATAAGCTGCTAATGAACTAGCATTTTCCTTAGTGAGACATGATAATGAGCAAGTATGGTTGATGATCCTCAAGGCCCTGGGTACCTCTTTTCATGCATTGCCCACAAAGGTCACACTGATCAACTCATAAAACACCCATAATTGGCCTTAGGCATTTTTTTCTTTTGAAAATAGTTGAGATAAGAATAACAAATTACTAGATATTGGCAATAAAGTCATTTATTAGAGTTGATTGTATAGCATGCCTTATGTTATTATAAGGTTTAATAACCAGAAACACATAACTAAGTCATGTCTAGCTGTGGAGAACAATGAACAATCTGTGCCATAAAAATAGGAGCAGCTGTAGTCATTGATGTTCTCTGATCTTCTTAATGCATGCTGGAAATTTTATTAGCCAAGATAACTGCTGTCTTATTTCAGCAATAGTATGAACATAATCAGATTTGTGAAACTAAATGATTTTAGTAATACGGGGCACTGTGCACTGAGAACAGAGATGTGGTTTTAGGAACCGTAATTCACTACTCAATAAATGACAGAAAATAAGCCATAGGGACTTCACCCTTCACTGTTAGCATGATTACTATTCTTGACAATCCAATAGAAACTCCGATTTTTCAGGTGCCTCAAACAGGAAACAGGAAATGCGTAGAATTTTTAACAGAGTATTTACATTGGAAGGAAGAACTGCATGAAAATAAATCAAGTAAATGAAAGTCTGCTCTAGGCATCATGCCTTCCTTAATCAAATCACTATATTAACACTCTGTTCATATGAGACTTCTTTGTGTCTTTCAATTGTTCTTTTCTTAATCTTGGTTTTGTCATGCGTATCTCTCCCCTTTGCCCCAAACAGGTGAAAAGACGTTAGATGTACTTCCTACTTGAGAAATCGTACCCCTTACCCGATATGGTCTTTGAGCAGCTTGAGAGACGCTTCAGAACCTCCATGTGCTGATGTTTCACTGGGCAAGCTTCCAAATTAGGCTTTAAGTTACATGTTCTTCAACAAACTGATTTACAGGGATGAACAGCTGGTGAGTATAGAGAAGAGCGAGTCTAGCAGAACAATGTGAAAAAGTGGAAAACCTGGAAGCATACAAAATTGATACCACCTCAATAAATGACATCACACCTTAAAAGCCTCCATTATTGTAAACAGATGTGTATTTCCTCTCTATTGCTCATGCATCAAAGTTTCTCTAGGTCCTACTCAAAAGCCAGTTCAAGGGAAGACTTAGGTCCACATAAAAGCATCTGGATCTCTGCACTGGAATCAGACAAGTTCTTAGATCAGTCCAATTCAAAACCCACTTCAGTTAATGGAAGTCTACAGATAACTTCATCCTAGTATTCTATCAAGGACTAGAGCACCATGTTCATAGTGCCTACACAAACACGTAAGTTACCAAGTAGCCACTACACATTGCTCTTGGAGGGTCACGCCACAGTTTGGGAAGGGAGATTAAAAAGCACTCATCGATGTCCTTCACTCCTAACTTCATGACAAGGGAAGAGGGTGGAGGTTGTCAACCTTAATTAATGCCCGCTTTCAAAGCACCTTGCATTGCTTGCCTGACAAGTGCTTCACAAAAGCCAAAAGCTGTTGCTGTTATTAACAACACACAATATAAACACACTTGGCCTGATTTTCCTTTCGCTCACAATAGGCTTCACGCTGAAGCCTCGATTGGGTTGGAATAAGCAGGCTTTCCGCAGTCAGGGCAAGGGGAGGCTCTGAGAGGTTGTGAACGGGAACATCTGAAAGGAAAACCAACAGGAATAATGAAAAAATAATCTTGGTTCAGTGCTCCGTTCCTTGAAGTCTGCGCATGGAATCAAAACAACAACTTAAGTCGTTGCCTCTGTGCAGTGTTTAGTCACTAAAGTGAAAAGTCCGCTTGGTTGGAAAAATGTGCTCTTCTTTTTACTCCGTTAAACTGCTTAGGATACAGCTATAGCTGGGGAAACATCAAAGCAATTCTGCCAAGATTCTCTGATCAGGAAAAACAAGCCAAAAGGAAGGGGATACGGCTCATCACCATGGATCCCAAAACACTTCTCTGCAAAGCGTTATGGTACTTAGATAGTCAAAAAAGCTCCACCTAATCCTATCGAGTTCTCCAAACAGTCCCAGATGTTTAATGTTCTGCAAGTCACAGGAGCCACTTCTAATGCTAGTTTTGTGCTACAGTCTCGCCTGTTAAAAGCCAAGCCAAGTTCAAAAGCGACATGCAGCTACAATGACAAAACAAAACTGTAGCCTCTGTTCTGGTCTTGAGAGAGAAAATAGGAATCCATTTTTCCCAGACCCTTTCTCTATATAAAACAGCGTTTTAAGGGCTTCATATTGGAAGAAAATGAATACCATTTAGCACTTGGCTGTGGAACTCCCCAAATGCTGCTCCTGTTCTACAAAGGCCAAAGCCAGCTCTACTTACTCCACCTGTGCAGTATGAGTGAGAGAAAAGGTGTCTTCCCTTTCAAGCTATCCCATCATAGTGCCAACCAGCACCCAAGAAAGGTATAATACACTTAATAGCTTGCAAAAGCATTGCAAAAGAGCAATAATACACTGATACAATGCAGGCTACTCTCTGACTCTCTTCTGACTGTCTCTAAGGACACCGAGAAATGAAAAAGCCTTTGTGCCTGTTCCATCCCCACTTTACAAAGCACACAATAGCACATGACACGTTACTCCCACTTTCACTTTTCACAGTGGAGCCAACTTTCATCCTCCTTTTTGCTGCAAAGCATTAAGTTTTTCTCCGTTAAAAAAGCATTCAGACTTTGCGGCTTTTCACTCTGTAGTTCAGAAGGGCCTTGACTGCAACTCTTGGGCTATTATTCTGTCCAAGTTGTGCAAGACAGTGCCTTTAAATCTGTAAAATTCCCATTCTTCTACTACAGAATAAGCAAATGAGAAATTATTTTAAGTGCTCTATACGTTACAGGGATTGTATTACAAAGTACGGCTATGGTAGTTAAAGTAGAACCTTCCTTTATCATGGTCAACACCAGACCTAGTGGACTTGAAGGGATTGTCCATTGCAAGGATGCACTATAATTTCCCCCTTTCAGACCATTAATTTCAGTACTCAGAGAGCCCTGTTGGGTTCACCACTCAACTGTCCAAAAATTCTGTGTGTGACAGAAAATACAGGGAAACTTTGGGCAAAATCATGATCTTGGAAAAAACTTCAGGAAAACTTTCTATCAATCTATTTGAGCGTGCTTGAGGACATGAATACTGAGTCTTTGGAAAAAATGCAAAATTCACACAAAGCACACAAAAAACACCAATGTTCCCACGAGAGAATTTTTAACCAATAAATTCGTATTTCTAGTCATCCAACAAAATCAGTCTTTGTTGCCAAACAAGGCTAAAATACACTTACTGGGAAAGACCATATCTGGGTCCAGAATAAAAAGCTGTATAAGATACTGTATCAGCTGGAATGCACAAAGAGTAAAATGATGTTGTTCTACCATAAATAACATACCTGTTTACAAGCTTATTGAGCATATTCCTCTGAAAGTTTGTGAAAGCGCGATAAGCAATGGCATAAAAGTTCAAGTTTTCTAAGTATATTATACCTATTCAAATTGATTCTCAGATAGGCTTTTCACAATGATAACAATAATTTGGCAAAGCAGAGAATGGTTGCTCAAATGAAAGAGCTAGGTTTTTTCATACGTGTGGCTCAACAGGTTTTTACCTCTAATAGTAAAATCAGCATCTTCTCTATTTTTCCTACTGTTCATTTGAATCTGCAGGGCAACACACATACACAAAAAGCCTGATTCATGTTTTATGACAAAATAATTACCTTAACTCTGACAAATTCCTGTAAAATATATAAATTTTTTAATAAGCACTGCAAGGTAGGAAAGAAAAGTTAATTACCACATAACTGTATCACAGCAATTTAGTAGAAACATTACTGCTGTATTTCGACACTAGATGTAGTTCCTCTGACAGGAAAATTTCCTTCCCAGGAAATATAGCTATATACATACGTAAACTTGTGATGTGCACGTAGAGTTGAAGAGAAGTAAAGCAGCCTTGCATTTCTCCTTCCACAGAGTGTGTTGTATTCCTAGTTAGAAGTCGTTGGAGTAGAAATAATGCATGAGTAGCAAGAACTCCAAACAAATAAACAGGTAAGATTTGATCTCATCTGCCACCCTGGTCTTACAGCTTACTTGGTGACCTAAGGAAGGTCCATTTCAGTTCAAGGGTGGTCCCTTCTGTGGGTTCCTGTGTTACCTTCCAGCTTTCCTCCTCTTCTATCAGAGAAGTTTTCAGGAAGAAGTGAAGAGAGGAAGGCATGGCTAAGGATGTTGATGAACTTCCAGGACTGATCCTTCCAGGCTGTTTGCAGCTCAAACAGCAGCACCTCAACATCAGAAAAGAGGACCTACAGAACTGAGGATGCCACAGTCAGCATTTGGCCTGGTACTCAAGGAAGAACGGGGCATGGAACAAATCCTTCACAACTCCCAAGTTCTTTCCTTACCTCCCATGCACTGCTATCAAAAAAATAAATAATCAAAGACTTGACCAATAGACACTTTGCCAGATATAACAGAAACTGCAAGAAAACGCATGGTTATAATAGGCAACATTAAACAATACAGGTTCTCTCTAATTACTTCTCTAACAGGTTTTATTAATGCAGTGTTTCCTTTAACACTGAGTACTAAATTGTTTTGTCAAGTGGCAAAAGTGCCTCTACAGTCTCTTATGTGCTACAACTTGTGCCTCATGTTCTGCCAGTGTCTTTTGAAATGGTGCTTGATTGGCAGTATAAAAGCAAAGAAACCGCTACCAAAATGAAATACCATTTTCAGAAACCTGCTTAAGTAGCAAGTAGCCTGACAGTCTGGAGATGCCCCCATATCTATTTGAGAGAAAGCAGGTTACAAATGGATTTTCATTGAGTGGTAATTCATGATTTTGTAGCTCCATATTGGGAAGGGATAAATGAGCTAGAAAGACACGGTTTTAATATAAAAGCCTGCTTATACAGGAGCAAAATCTTTTATAGAGTCTTATAGAGTTCATCACGGTTTATAAATTCATGTCACCAACTGTGATATCAGTGTATGTGAAGAGGGAAAGATTTTTCACTAGCATAATGGTACTAGTCACAGTTGGATCACGATAACTCCTCTTACTTATACCATCTGGCCTGTACCATTTTTTTCTTAGTCTTCACTTACTAAACTTACAAATAAAGGACTTTATTTGTTAATGCTTTGTTCCAAACAGGCAAATCTAGTTTGATAAAGTAGGATTAATTTACGTATGTTACAAATGTGGAAAACCCCAGTAACTTTTTTTTATATGAATCAACAGGGCTTCTTTTCTGAAAGATCATATACAAAGTTAAGGTAAATAAGTGAATGGATTTAACAAATGTCCATACTAATGTCTCAGACACTGTCACAGGATTTCAAACCAACATACCCATTTCTAGCAGGTCCTGAGATGCCCCAAAGCTTCTTTGAAGAAACCACATAGACACTCGCTCTTATAGATTTCTAACTGGAAACAAACTGGCTAGAACGATCTGTATCCCATCTCTGAGTGTCAAAGACAATAAACATGAAGCATTACCAGTCCGTTTCTGAAAGTCAGATCCAAAAGGCACCGAGACATATTTGGGGCAATGTAAGAAATCAGTCCTCTTACCACCACCCAGACACAATTAAAGAAGCCATCATAAAATATTCACTGCTCTGCCATGAAAGGCTTTGCCCTTATAGCTGCTTGTTCACATACTTGCGCAGAAGCAGCCGCAGGACACCTGGAAAGACAGGAGGTCAGAGCTCCCCGCATCTCCCTCAGTGCAAAGAAGGAACAAGTGCCGTCAGCTCTGGAGCACGACAGGAGAAACTGCAGCCTGCCAAGCTTTTGAGACAAAACAGCAAGAAACACAACTTCAGGGAGAGCAACCAAAGAGCATCCTTTTTAATATCAAGGAAAAGAATAATTTGTGCTGGGTGAGTCAAGACTTTATTGCTAAACCAGCTTAAATTAAAGCAGGTGGAAAACTACTATGCTCAGTAACCAATGAAAGCACAAAAATCAGTTTCACAAATCATTTCTTAGCATTCCAGTTGCAGCAAGCAGGAGATTCAGAAAAGCTTATTTTAATGAAAAACTTTATTTTTCATTACAATTCACAGTTTATACACGGCAAAACAAACCCTTGCCATGTGGACATTCAGAACACTGTGCTGGGGAGACAAGGATCTTTGTTATAAGCTGTGTCATGGAATCTCCTTTGTTTTAAAAGCGTACTCTTTGTAAATGTTAATTGACTGATATTTACACTTAATGGACTGAATTTACATATTAACTTATATTTTATTAGAAAACAAGCTAAGCATCCAAAAAACATTAACATTCATATCTTGCATGTTATCTAATGGTCAGAGATGCTGTAATATTTGCCACTTGAATCATGCCCAATCAGCAAAGTCCCATTCTTTAATTTACACAGAACCTTAATTGTTCTCTTAAGGCCTGTTCTATTCATTTTATGTACAGCCAGGTTACAATAGATTAACATAAGAAAAAAAAAATGCAAAATTATCCATTCCATCCTGCATTTCTTCTGAATCTCATGTACACCTATAAGCAAAACAGAAGGTACAAAATTAAAGTGTTTTCTTAAAACCAATAAAAACCCCCCATAGTCTGGTTTAGATCTGGTTCTTGTCAGCCTATCCTGTCTGAACAATCATCAGTATTCGGATTGTGCTATTTATCAGCTCTTTTTCACGCCTGCACTTCTATCCAGAGCCATCTCTATTTGAAATGTAGAAAGTCACAGTGATACCACGTCAGTCACAGCTCCATCACAGGCAGCCACTGTACAGTGCGACATTCAGGAAAGCACTTCCAGCAGGATTCCTTGGTAAAATATCATATGGCATCTGGTGTGACTTGACTTGAAGTTAAGAATCCTTTTCAAGGACTGAATATCTGGCAGACAGGTTTATGCCTATTAGAAAAATCACTGTATTTTTCTGCATTGTTTGCTGGATGTGGTTATTGGAATACAGCAATTAAATAGCCTCTCCTCTAAGTAGTAACTTTCATTTATTCATGTCATCTATCAAGCAATTAGATGACAGACAGATAAGATGCAGGTTTTTTTGGTACACCTGACGCAAAGACAACTGCTGAACACTGCTTGAAATAGACAAGACCCAAAGAGGGCCTGCGAATTCTACAAGTCAGTGTGAACAAGTATCAGCTGGACCTGAGTAAAATAAAATGCTTCTGGGGGGCATGTTTTCAATTTCTGAAACTGCAGTGCCTTTAAATTTAGAGCTAAGATCATCATTTGATGATTGCTGCGTTTTGGCATTCGTTCATGCTGGTTGGTATCTTCACAACAGACACCTTTTAAAACACCATCATTTCAAGAAGAATGAAAGCTCAAATGAAACACGTTTCTCATGAAAAAAACCTAACAAACAAAAACCATACAGGAACTGTAGAGGTTCTGGTTCTTCAAAAGATAAGGCACTGACAAAAATTTCTTAGGTAAAAGGCTGCATAAGCATTTCTTGCCATTTACAAATGTGTTGTAGTCCAGAAATGGTCCATTCCTAGGCTCAGTAAGGTAGACCCTGAAATTTTAAGGACTGATCCCTCAAAGCTACATTGTTACCATAAACAAATGTGATTCATTCTTGAGGCCGTATGGCACATTAAGAGACGTGATAAACAGTCTGGGCAGATAAAGGCAGAAGATGTTGTTTGTTCCAGCATCTTTCGATAACAGAAGTGCCATTCTTTGTGTCTTTGAAGAGATGTGATGGTAACTCTGGACTGCAGTTTCTGTGAAACTCATGCACACATATAAAATGCTATTAGCATTGATCATCGACAGGGTGGGAAAAGAGAAAAGGTATATGGCTAGTCTCAGCCAAGAGCTCCTCAAGGGCTGGGATCCAAAGTCATGGCTACTTAATGTTTTCAATTACAGCTATTTCTTCTGCTGCACAGTGCGGCGTCAAGCCATTCATGTAAATGTTGTCTGTCTTTGTTAGAGCTGGCAGGATGTCTTTCTCACTGGTGAGGTGGTTGACTGACAGGGTTCTCTTGCAGGGAGTCAGGTCTTGGTTGTGGTTGACGGCGAGTTCTGCAGAGAGCTTCCTCTTGATAGAGGTAGCCCGCTGGAACTTGTCGTAGATCTCCACGCTCAGGCGTCTTCGGGTTTCTTTGAACTCTGCAGTGACGTTGGCTGTCCACTCTGCAGCGTGGGCTCTGAATTCCCCTACCTGTGGTAAAAGCGAGGGGAAAAAAGAAAGGAAGCATTACAAGGACTTCAGACATTGTTTAGTCTCAAGAGCCCAGTGAAAGCACAATGTGGCTTTAGGCTGGCAAAGAGCTGCTGCTGCCAGTACAGATTTCTCATGTCACAAACTCATTCGTTTATTGATAGCAACTGAAAGAGAAATGTCACACTGGTAGGAGTTAACAACAACTCAAAACCACAATAAAAGTCTCGTCTGCTAATATTTCTTCCTTTTAATTATAGGCAGTCAGCAATACAGGAAAGCTACAGAGCCCTGACATCTGCACAGTACCCAGCTGGTCAGGGGATGCTGAAATCCCAGCAGTCTGGGTTGTGTTATGTATTGTTACTAGGGTGCAGGGTTATTTAAGAGCACTTTTAGTGTATCTGGAATGATCCAGACAGACCTGGCAAAGATCTTTCTAAATCTGGACAGAAAAGCTTTTTTAAAGGAAAACATCAGCTGCTTGTGTTCCTTCTTTTCTGTGCTTGCTCAAACATGGCACCAATACAGCAACAGCTCCAGTCATGTCAGCAACATGTCTGCTTTCGCCACTGCAATGACCTACTAAACAGCAGCTTGAAGACAATTGCAGAGTAGTACCAATTGCACCCTGGAGGTGGGCATTTCCCCTGCTTTGTGCAGATTTCCAGTCAGATTGGCTGCAAGTTACCAGTTTTGTGCCTTCACTAGAATTTCATACATGTATGTAGATCCTTGCTGCCTACTCAGCTCTCCACATCCTTCTACTGACTGACTTTACAGAAAGGCTGACCTACTTTCACTTTGCCATCATCTTTACTCTGTGAGATTTCTTCCCAGCATTTCAATGTTTTAGTACTAGGAAAGCTGGAGCATCCCATGAGCCCAGACTCTGAAGGTAGGGTTGAGGAGGGAGAGAAAGGCAGGTGCTGGCATGGAATCCCAGGTTATCTTTAATTCAGCTACAGTATGAGGCAGACTGGGCACTCACCGATATAATCATCTGAGGTGAACTGTGGCCTTGTAATTCATATACTATTTGTATTTTGTTGAGAAACTGGAACAGGCTGCCCAAGGAATTTGTAAATGCTCCATCCCTGGCAGTGTTCGAGGCCAGGTTGGATGGAGACTTGGACAGCCTGGTCTAATGTGAGGAGTCCCTGCCCATGCCAGGGGGTTGAAACTGGATGATCATAAGGTCCTTTTCATCCCAAACCATTCTGTGGTTCTACAATTCTTTTCTTGCTCATATTTCAACCAAACTCCTGTTACAATATTAACTACGTAACTAAAGGAAGCACCGTTTGAGAAGGTTCTCTCGTTACAACTGCAAAGTGAAGAGATTGATTCTCTTTAAATCTCTGCTTTGTAGGCAGTTAATAGCTGGAAGTTACAGCACAGGAAGGATAGACTGTTCCAAAGCAAAGCATTTCAGATGAATTAACCCTCTTACACAAATTAGTCTAATTGGCACTGCTCAGTCCAGAATTTCAATCATTAGCAGGCAAGCTTAGACTTGGTGAGCACAGCAATCAATACTAACCAACACCCACAAAAACAAAACAGGGAAATACGGCGATAAACCATCAGAGAAAAGTGGTCAATGGGCTTATTTATGCTTTGCAGTGCAGTGAAAACCAGGAATATAGTGATGGCAAAGGATAAGCAGCCTACCCAGAGGTGACAGGGTTTCAGGAAAAAATTCCCCTTTCAGAAACAAAACAAAACCCCTTTACCCAGGGCTCCTTTTATTCCATTTGTCTCAGCTTCAGTGAATTACACAGGTGATTAATACAGACCCATTCCGTATATTGTCTAAAACAAGGATATTATCCATAACACACAGACTCGCCCAGCTGAAGGATTATTAGTATTTAAATTGTGCAATTAGGGTCAGACACTGCACTGCTGATCTGAAAATAATGAAACCTGTAAACGCTGGAACATTTCATCTGCTCCAATATTTTTATTTGCAGTAAACAAGTAATAAAAATACGATAAGCTGTATCAGCGCACACCCTTGGGCAGGTCTGTCCTTCTCCAAAGCTTTGCTAAAGGCAGGCTGCTCAGGGTCATAGACTCATAGAACAGTCAGAGTTGGACAGGACCTTAAGATCATCCAGTTCCAACCCCCTGCCATGGGTAGAGACACCTCACACTAAACCACGTCGCCCAAGGCTCTGTCCAACCTGGCCTTGAACACTGCCAGGGATGGAGCGTTCGCAACTTCCCTGGGCACCCTGTGCCAGTGCCTCAGCGCCCTCACAATAAAGAATTTCTTCCTTATATCTAACCTGGACTTCCCCTGTATGAAGCATGCTTCTGTCCAAGGGAGCAAAGAGCCAGTATACGATTTCCTATTTCATCCTACATATTTTTACCCCTCACCAGCTGTGTAAGCATTTGCTAGACCAGTTAATTTGCTCTGGCACACATCTCTGGCATTGCATATTTTCACATTCAAGTGATGTTACCAGGCTGGCAAGTTTAAAATTGTGTCTTAGCAACTTACTGGAAGCTACAAGCATCTTGAACTGTCTCCCCATATGCTTTTAAAACTTGTTTTCACTTGTAGTTTCAATTCACACTTCCCTCATGTTTTCTCAGCAAAAGAAAAACAGTTGGCCATGCTCCTGATCAAAGCTAGTCTATGTAACCCTTAGGATAAGCTCAGAATTCCCCCTTCAGCTCACCTCAGTACTGGTGATGTACCCGTCTTGTACAGGGCAAGCTGCTGTATTTTAACTCTTGCACGCATAAGTTATTCAGAAGAACTTTAAACCTGCTAGTTGTTAGGATACGTGGTGACTAAATTCCAGTTAGATTTCTTTTGGGAAGCAAGTTTATGCAGCCAGCTAAAGAACATTATTAGATATGCTTTGGAGAGGGGCTCACGTTCCAGTTAAAGGTGATGTGGAACATGAATATGGTGGACTCAATTGTATTTACCTGTAGACCAGAGCTATGGTGCTAAAAAAGGTAGTGCTATTTCTAAGCAGAACTGAAAATGCATTAGTAGTAAAACAGAGGTAATTGGCACAGCATGAGAAACTAGAATTTGAGTGCTGCATGAACTATGCCTGCCCCAGATTACTGCTTTCCGCCCCTAGCTTTTGTGTGAACCGAAATGCACTCAAAAATGTTATCTCTTCAGAATAAAACTCCTAATTCCATAGCACTTACGGGCTCAAGCACAAAAGGTTATAGGAAAAGAAATGTGCAGTTTTTAACAACCAGTATACATAAGCAACGTGCTCTTATAATTTGCTCTCTCCTTTCTCCATAGGGGCATTTCTGTATACGTTCAGGTTCTTTCTGTCCTTAGGGTATGACATTTTATCATAATGCATTTCAGTCCCCTCTTCATCTGGGAGCTGACAGCCATGAAAAGTCTTATTCAAAGCGATCGAAATGCCAGTTGCCCATGCTACTCAAATAAAGGGAATAATCTTAACATACCTTCCTATTGCAACAACTGATTACAGTTCTCCAATTGTCCTTCCTCATTACAGCACACAGCTCTGTAGACTCTGCAGCTGCCATATTTTGGGCAATGAGGCATGAGGATGAGGCCTTAGTCACAGAAATTATTGAAAACTAAGTACTTTACATAAGGCTGAATGACACAAAGCATTTCAAAAGTAACCGGAAAAACACGTCACAGTGATAGCACCTGGCACAGCTACACAATAAGCAACACTGCTCTGGTGATGATGCTCATGCCTAACCTTTGGGGGAATAGAAATGCCACCAGTAATGGGGATGCAGTCCCTAGCCTAGTTCCCAGACTGGCTTCCTCCTCATCAAAATCCAGATTAGACTGAGAGTTGTTAGACATAGTTCACAAGGAGTATTAACTTTAACCTATTACCGTTGTACTTTGAACATCAAGAACTAGTAATTTTATTAGGCATTTAAGCAGCAATACCCTTACAGAGCTAGGGAAGATAGGTCTCAATGACAAATTCAAGAAATACAGTAATGGTAACACAATAAAATATTCCACACAGCACACTTCACCACAAAATAAGATACTTCCCTAAAAATATTGAGTCAGTTCCTTGCCCAGCACAGGCAGCCTGGCCTCCAGCTACCATTGCAGATGGGCCTGACTATCCCATACACTGCATCATACCTGACAGCTCCAGGGGGTGTCTGAAATACCCCAAGTCATCTCTAGTAGCATCTCTAAATGTCTATGTTAAGGTGTTTCTGCCTACCTGTAGCAGAAATCTCACATTTACTCTACTAGGATATAATGAAGAATAGCCTCTGAACAATTTTGAAGCATATCTACTTATTTCTATTAAAGTCACTTTTCGCAGGCTGTGCACACGTTATCACCAGTATCATTTAAAGTCAGACATACTGAATTTGACAGAACTAGGAAAAAACATAAGCAACCCATCTAAATTAATAACAACCTAAAACCAGCTCTCAACCAATATCACCTATCAGACAAAAACTCTCTACTCATTTTCATCAACATCATGTTTTAGCTTTCTCACTCTAGCTCAGCTCTGTGCTTGGAGAGAGGCCAGCAGCATAACCCAGAATATGTCTAAAAGGATGCTACTATTAAAAATGAACAAAGAAACACCAGCCAAAACCCGCATTTGAAGATACTGAATCACCTGCTCCATTGGTCAGTACATTTACTGTAATTCCTTATCCTTGTCTGGAGTTCGAGGACCTTTCTGGAGCCTCCACACAAACATCCAAGTAATTATACAAATCAAACTGCCCCCCATGCAGGAAGATCACTCATCCTATTAAGCGTGGTCTGGACAGCACAAGCCATGTAGCCACAACCTTTACAAGAGTAATCTAGGCTTTGAATTAAGCCACATCTGGGATCAAACAGAAAACATCCACAAGTCTAATGAAGGTTATCCTTAGATAGACCAAAATGAAGATACACTTGTCTAACTTTCCCTTAGTTTCACTCTCTTCTTTAAGGAGATTCCTGAAAAACCCCAATATTACAGTATAACTGGTTAATCTACTTACAGAGTGGGAAGAGACATATCCTGCTTGGAGGGAACTCAAATACATGATATGAATGTTATGGTATACTGGGGAGGAGCAAACCCTAAGTATCAAATCAGGTAAAAAAAAAAAGTAGCATTACATACACTATGCAAGAAAATGAAAGCATTTCTGATTAATGTCTACCTTTCTTTCATAACTGTACTTTACGCTGTTTCCCTTTGCCATATGGGGCTCATACATTTTATGATGGCCAAATCAGTGCAAGCCAAAAAAAAAAAAAAAGTAAGTGGATGAGCTGGAAATATCCATCTGACCGCATTTTAGGAAGAAAAAAGTGACCTTCCTTACAGATACTCGTAATGTTCTACATGTTCCTCAGCATATCATTTCTAGCATTTATCTCTAATGCATTCTCCGAAGTTTCACAGCTTCATTTTTCCACTCCAACGTACTTTTTCTGATACTTAAAAATAATACATCCAATTAACTTCTCCATGATACACTACTCGGAGGGAAAACTAGAAAGAACATGAACATGTCAAGTTATCCAGGCAGCAGAGCAGAGTACATAACATTATGTCTCAGCTTTCAAGAAACTCATCCAGCGTTCAGGGAGGAATTGTTCTCCAAGTCCTACTTAAAAATCACAATAAAAAATGCAGGTAGGGAGAGGCTTGATGGGTTTAACAATGCAGCTCTGAGTGGGCTGATTCCCTGCGTGGGTAGGTTTTTCTATCTGCCATTACCTGCTGCTCCAGGTAAGCATACAGCACCTCGTCCCACCTGAGCTACTGCTGGCCACAAATTTATGTTCACTACAACAGTGCTCCACAGGGTAGAGAAGATAGGAATGCAGGAAAGTTTCACAAATCTCTTACTGAAGCCTGGGCATTCCCTGTACATTAAGGAGATTTCACTTATAACCCAACTAAATAAATTCCTATGCCCTTTATCTGCTTTTAAGTATTTCAGGCTGTTCAGCCTGGAGAAGTTATGTGGACACCTCAGAGCAGCTTCCAATATCTGCAGGGGGCTACAAGGATGCTGGAGAGGGACTCTTCATCAGAGACTGTAGCAATAAGACAAGGGGTGACATTCTTTACTGTGAGGGTGCTGCTGCACTGGCACAGGTTGCCCAGAGAAGTGGTAAATGCCTCATCCCTGGTGGTGTTCAAGGCCAGGTTGGACAGAGTCTTGGGCAATGTGATCTAGTGAGGGGTATCTCCCATGGCAGGGGGTTGGAACTGGATGCTCTTAAGGTTCTTTCCAACCCAGCCCATTCTATCAGTCTATGATTTTTGTAATTATAGCATTATTAGTAAGTATCCAAAACACACAGTGCTGTAATCCTCAGACAGAAGACTGCGATCTGTCTTTAAAGGTAAAGGAAAATAGTAACAACATGCAACATAGAAACACCACATGCACTAATGAGATACCTCTGCCGAGCTTTCCCAGGAGTTTAACCACTGCTTTTTACTCCATCTATCAAGACCTCAGAACTGTAGCAGAGAACTCATCTACACCAGGTCTTTAAGCTACCAGACTTAATTTCAAAGTAAATGGCACAAATGAAGCAGTAAGCAACCTCTTATTTTCTGCTCCCCTGACATCCCTCTGTTTCAGGCAAATATTAGAAGGGAAAAGATGCTATTTTGTGAAATTGTAACATTCCAATTACATATACAGTTGTGTTTTTGTAACCATGGTGGTCAGAAATGTTTTTGGAACAATGCTCCCCCGCTGGAAATTGGATTATTCAGTCCTGTGATAAGTAATGTTTGTGGGTTCATTCCGGTGAGCAACGATCATTTGGTTTCACCCACATAACTTCCGTAAGCACACCTGATGCCTGGGATGAAACAAACCATATACTCCAATGGCAATGCTGAGAGTCCATGAATTGTGATTGTTTTTTTGTGGAGGAACATCTACAGTGGCAGATGTGAGAATATGTTTTGTGGAGATGTGACAGATGGCACATGAGGAAATGGCCCTTCTGCTTTATCATGGCCTGATTCAACAAAATAAACCCAGGAAGCCTATAAAATAAAAACAATAATAATAAAAGCAATCTTACCTTGTCTACAAACCCAGAACCAGATATACTAACAGTCCCCACATTCATTTTATTGTGCCCCACAAATATGAACACTCCTATGTTAGGTACCTCCTCAGAACTATTATTGAATATGGCCCATCAGACACCTCTTTGCAAAAAGCTGCATGTCTGTATCTCAATACTGTACACAAGTTATTAGCCTCATTCTCTCAGTCCCTAATATTCTGCCTTGTTAATAACTTCCAAAGGCAAGAGGAAAGATGCTGGCAAATTTCCTATCAAAATCAGCTGTTCTATTTAGTTGTTGCTTCTACCTCAGAGAGCCACGCAACGCCTCTTTCAACTAGATGAGTGTGAATGACATCCACCTGTATTGACCACAAGAAACTATTCAAGGTCCCTGAAAGCTGAACCTAAGGTGATCCAGGAGAACAGCCTGTATTCTGTCTGCACTATCCAGCCAATGACTTTGCTGCAGCCAGAAAGGGCAAACATTAAGAGTTGTACTAGAAGCATAATGAAACCCAAGCCACAGGCAGTTGAAAGACTGCCTCAACTTTCTCCCACAGCAAAGAGACAATGACTATTTCCTCAAGTCATTGGACTTTTTGAGCTTATAAAGATATGCTAAAGAAAACAACTCAGTACCTAGTAAAGACTGGCTACTGTAACTACATGGTCAAGTCCCAGTAAAAACTATTTCTTAACTTTCTAATGGAATAACTGGAATAATGTTTGTAGGAAACATCAAAACTCCACTTGTGGTTCAATACTTATTTACTACTGCAGTCATCCCTTGTAAAGGAAAGCATTCCTCTGTTTCTCCAGCCCATTTTATCCATGACTGCAAAGCAGTTTCCTCACTGTCTACAGAACTTGTTAAAGATGTAAGGGTATTCTGCTGAGCTGGCTTTGTCAAGGGACTCGGCCACAAGACAGCTGTTAATCAAATGCATACACACTCAGTGCATACTAACACGCACTGGGCATCTTTTCCTAACAGTAACCAAGAACTGAGCATAACTTAAAGTAAAGTTTTCAGGAAAATCAGCATGTTAATCCTGAAGATTAACAGATTCCAGATTCAATATCACTGTCAATAGAGTTAAATTAGATGTCTTTGTCACAGTAACCTAAAGAGTTGATTAACATCTTGTCTCCAAAAATCAAGACTTCCTGATATAAACCCCGATAATGTACACTCAGGGAATCCTCATGGATAATCAACTCCAAGAAATGCCATTGCTAT
Source organism: Pezoporus occidentalis (assembly GCF_034315485.1). Taxonomy (NCBI): domain Eukaryota; kingdom Metazoa; phylum Chordata; class Aves; order Psittaciformes; family Psittacidae; genus Pezoporus; species Pezoporus occidentalis. The sequence continues at coordinate 2,861,725 of NW_026915836.1, forward strand.
AACTGAGCTCTCTTTAATCAATTTATCTTACTATGAAGTGTAAGTCACTTGCTCCAGTTTTATTTTTGCAAATTCAACAGCTCTCACCATCACTACCTGGTTGCAATCAGCCCTCAGTAGATGCATTTCCATCTCCCCTGAATCATTCAGTTGCACAGTGAGGCAAGGGGAACCCTGGTGGGAAAGCAGGGCCAGGGATAGGGGCTGGCAGGTGAGCTACTGACAGTGCCCCTTTGCCCTCAGTCAGCACAGTGTGCATGCTGCTCAGGGAAGTGCATTTAGGCAACATGGCTCTGTTGTAATCAGCACCACATCAGCATCACTTTAGGACCTGGTACTCAATATTTAATAACAAAACAGCCATCTCTAAAGAGCTTCAATATGCCTAGCTAAGAGGCATTATCTAAATATAAGCCATATAAATATAAACCACCCCAAAATGATAATAGTGCAGATGTTACCTGTCTGCGTGTGCATACTGAATCTGAAGTTGAGCAGCCTCCGCATGTTCAAAGTACACAAAGCTATGAGGAAAGACACCTCAAAACAAAGTGTCAAAAGCCATCAGTAGATCAGTTTCCCTAGGACTCACAGAACACGTTCTTTCATATTCATTATTGCACATAGTAAAACAGTGTATTTGTAAGAAAATGATCAGTACAGAAACTCAGTATTACAGACTGTTGCTAGGGGAAGACTGAGAATACCACCAGAGTGACTTATGCTCTTGAGAAGGGAAGGGATCAAACTGACTTCAAAGCCAGGTCAGCCATTTCCACCTTCTCCTTACACCAATACCACTCTTTATACATCTTGGACTCAAAGATGTTATGGAGGGACTTCTCCCATCTTTTGTTTCTTGGGTTTGTTTGGGGATTTGGGTTTTTTTTTGCAGGTGTGAGGTGGTTCTTTTTGTTTTGCTTTTTCACTAGTCAAATTTGACTAGTCAGACCTACGGCTGTGTTTACGTTCTGAATGTGGCTATTCTTTCTCAAACACACTTTTCTGTACTTCCTGAATGCACTGAAAAAAGCCTCCTTAATGCTAGGTGAATTTCTCTTCAGATAGCTGTTGTGCCATTTTTGTACCTCTTTGCACTCTTTCCAAAGTTCAGACCACAGATCTAGGGTCTGTTTTCTGGTAATGTACTTTAAATAACATCTGTAGTATTCCTCCAGAAATGCAATTATCCCCTGCTTGCATCTCCTAGAATTGTGCCACCCCTATCAACTGTTGCCTTGCAAAAGGACTTTACACGCAGTTGTTTTCACATCATGACTGTCTCCCGCAAATATTTTCATGCTTTCTAGGAACAGGCATCCATCAAGTCAGTCTGACCTACCCATTGAACTTGGGGATAGACAATTCTTAGAACCACAACAGTTGGTTTTGATATATTGTAAGAAAAGGAAAAGCCCAAGCAATAGCTTTGGTTAACAGAAGCCAATCCATCTCACTTAAAACAATGCATAATGGATCAGCAGTTGTCTCACACCTTTGTAATAAGCTGATCACCAGGATGAAGAGTTATTCTTACCAACTTCATTTCTAAGTAAAAAGACTTGGTTTCTTAAGACACAAAAGCCAGGTTAAGAGCTCACCATCACTGAAAGAACTTATCCTTCCTCCTTCTTGGTCACACTCCCTGCTTGCCAATTCAACTCACTAAAACCTTGTAAAACTCTCTCAATTGAGTCCACTCTTTTTTGCTTTTCATGCATACAGCCTACATTTAGGGTCCTTCCTTGGGGGATTAGAGATGTATTCAAGCTCTTTTTAGGTTGGGACCTTATGCTGAGTGATTCCCTTCAACCTGAATCTAGTAAAATGGAAACAAATATCACGGAGGGTGAGATAATCTCCATGGCATCGTTATGTCAAGCATATCCTATTTTAATAGACATAAGTGACACCTCTGCCACTGATGCCAAGAAGATGAAACTAAATGATTCAGATGAGTCAAATTTGTTTGTAAAAACTTAAACAAATTGCTTAGAACCAAAATCAATTTGTTTATACAAACTATATTTTATAAAGAACTTTTATTTGTTTATAAAACATAAAAGATGACAAATGCCTCTTGAATTTCCTCAAGAAGTGAATGTGCTTTTTCTCAGTAAGTTTTAGGTTTGGTCTTTAAAGCTGGATTCATATTGTTCATTTCAAAAGACAGACACCCAGCATGAAAAATCACTTGTCCAAACCCAGCCAAGGTCTAACATAAGTCACCTGGATTCTTGGTACACAGCAAAAAGAACAGGCTCTTCCTGGACACAATTCATATGGTAGATGCCTTAAAAATTCAAATGATTCATGCTAGAAACACTTGTTTCCTTCCACTAACTATAAAGGGAATGCAGATGAGTAGGTCAGATGTTGATAACTACACTGGAGATGAATCCCACCTCCATTGACTTGAATGGGGTCTGGACTAGAGCTTAAGGAGACTGTTGTGAGGCTGAGGGACAGAAGCAGTTAATTTTCAAAGCAAATTTGAAGTTTACAGCCCACACGATTAGGATTCTTGGTTGGACAGGCATTTGTGCCCAAAACACTGAAACACAGAAGTACAGAAACTGCTGCGTGCTGAAGAAAAATATGAGAAGGAAAAAAATCCTGCTGAAATTTTACCTTCCAAAAAGACTAAAATCAAAAGACTTTAAAAGTGCTCTGACTAATCAGAGTCTAAGGAATAATGAAGAGGAGAGAGTTTAAGGCAAGCTAGTGCAGCTGAAATTGAACTTCAGAGGCAGATCACCTGCTTAGGATTACAGCACACAGCATGTTCCAGTGACTTTGTGACACTTCATCTATCCTACTGTATGAACTGCTTTCAGCAGCAGACATAGCCTCCTAGAACTCCCACTTCTGACTCTACTTGTCTTTCACTTCCCTCCCTATTTGAGGCATCAAAACTCTCAGGAGACAAAAGCCACCTGAGCAACTGACAGTCGATCCAGTTATCTGGATTTTTAATATCCAAATACAGCATTATTGTGGATCAGTGTATGTCTGATCAGATTGTTTTCTTTTTGTTCCACTTGCATATGGCAAACTTAACTGGTAATATCCTGAAAACAATAGATACTTTATTTTGTTGAAACAGTGAAATACATTATTCCTAGTCTTATGTAAATTGCATTTCAGAACAATGCAACAACCTTAAGAAAAACGTAAACAGGACTATAGATATTATGTGATATTGATTATCAGCATGCCCACTTTCTGGAATATAGAAGTTTCCTTTCACAATATACATCCTAAATATGCTATGAGAGACCATTTTTTACTTCAGACTATAGTAAAAGGCAAAAAGAAGATTTTTTTACAGCTGCCTATCAAAAGGGATACTGACACACAGTTTTTGTTATCATAGGGAAGTAGAGAGAGGGGCTTTTCAACACTTGTAACCCCCCTGTCTTCATCCTGCACTCTGGTACAGTTCACTAGATTTGGCTGATACCAGCTCTCAAGTCTTGAGCCACTGAAGCCAATACAACCAGTGGGTATTGAACGATCTGTTCCCTCCTGCATCTAAAACATGGTAGGCTATTATTTCATTTTTTCATGATACAAATCCTCCACAAAATCTTTACTTGCAGGTGTTGATATCCACAATGAGCAAGGTTCATGAAGGAAGGCTTTCAGTGCCTTATATTTCCTAGGAAATTTAGTACATCATTTTCATTTGCAGAGTCCTATAGATTTCATCACAGCCTCTGTGTCTCTGTAGGTTTCAATATATGATATTGTTTCTGATTTCATTTTTAGATGTAATGAGCTATTTCCCCAAAGGCTGACAGAATGTTTCCTTGAGACAGTTAAAAAAACATTTAGAACTATGATTTTTCCATTGCACTCATTCCTACTCTTTGAACTTTGGTTTCTCTGCTATAATCTTTATCCATAGAAGCTGGAACAGGTCATAAATTCAGTTGTAACTGAAAAAGCAGACAATATAAGAAATTCAGAGTCTCCTCTGGCTTCTGCTGGCATAGAAGAGACCTAATGACTACATTTCCACTAAGCTCGCCCAGCTTCTTCACTCAGTTTTTCCAAGGCAGATAGTAAGGATGAGCTACAAGCAGCAGTCAGTTTGTATCACAAAATACTACCTGTAAAGTGAACATTTGTACAGCACTTTTGTTCATACACAGCCAATCGTGTAACAAAATGCAACATATTTATAGAACTTCTTTTTTTTTCCCAACAAAGCATCATTAGGATAGAATGCAGAAATAATTGTTCCTATTTTCTAACTAGAACACAACTTGTGCTATGCCATAATTCAGTTCTCAAGCTGGTCTCAATTTTCAGAACTGTAGCATTTTGAAGCTGCTAAAACATTTTCTTTCTGGTATGGATTCTTAGACATGCCTGAACAATGGCCTAAGAATTGGGGGTGATTTCTGGACATCAGTAATATGATTATTTGGACAAAAGGTACCGATTATGTCTGTCTTTAATCTAACCTAGCACACAAGATGTGTATACAGCAAAATCACGAATACCTGCATCAGCCAAGATGATTTGGATATATCTGAAGAATGATGTTTTTCTTTCTGCAGACAAAATGAATATGCTTGTTTAGGCTACAAAGGTGAGAAAGAATGGAAAGATGAAAGAGGGCACACATTCCTGGTGCCTGAGAAAATAAAGTTTGGCATAGCACTGTGCTGCATAACCCAGCAAATGACATTTTACTTGATAAAATAGGAATGTATTCAATGTGTTATAGGCATCCATGCATTTGTTCAGTTAATGTTTTTCTAAATATTTTCTAAAGTTAGTCTACATTGAAATAGCTGCACTATAAAATAAAGGCAAGATATAAATTTCAAACATTCTTAATGTATTATTATTATAATAACATGGATAATGAAACACTAAACAAGAATGAACCTTCAGTGTGCTATGTGCGGTCCTATAGTCAAGACTGTAAGATCTCTGGATAAGACGTTGTGTGGATAAGAGTAGGAGAAAAGTGAGATTAAAGACCAGATTAACTCTAGGAAGCAGTGTGAAGAACTAAACCTTGCCACCAGTGTCTGAGGAAATGGAGCAAAGCTAAGCCTGAACAAGGTATTTTTGCATATTAGAAGGAAATACTATGTCGCTAAAACCACAAATCATTTATTTCTCAGACTTTCAGGAAAACCTGAACCGTGCCAGCTACAAGCAAAGAAAACTTTATTTATCCTCTAACATTTTCAGAACTGGGACATTTTCTTAAATGACAAAATTTAAAGTAAGATATTGTAGCATTGGCAGAATATTAAATATACATTTACAAGTAAAACTGTATTTGAACTACAAGCAATGCACCTGACTACAAGTAACTAGGCACGCCACTGAAGATATGGAAAAACACACCCAGGCACATTTAAATAACTCATTCCAATACCTTTCATGATATAAAACATCTATTCTCTTACCACTATAAAATAATGAAAGGTATGTATTTAGTGATTTAGCATTTCTCCTTTTCATACCCGCATGCCATATAGAAACAAAAAAGAATGACTTTCAGCTCAGAAATTCAGGGCTACATTCTCAGCCCAGAACAATCCTTTTAGAGATTTTTTTTCCCTGTAAGTCAGGTGCAATTGTGCATATACACTTAATAATAAATGTAACTAATTTTATATGCAGCCATGTAAAAATCACTATGTCTGATTAGACTCCTACAAAGCTTGCTGCAGCTTATGCTTTATACATAAACAGCTTTGACCTATCCTCTAAGAGCAACAGCAGCTGTAAGCTCACCTGAATTCCAATCAAAGTTTTTTAACAGTAGTATTTCTTCCCCTTTCAACACATTCTTACCTCTTCCTTTGTCTTTTTTGATATGACTCTTAGCCAGTCTCCGATCATGCTGAGGACAGCTGCAAAGTAGGCAAGGCCAACAAGGATCCAGAACCACACCACTGGTTTATAAAAATCTAGGTACTCAATATCCGATCCCCCTGGAAAACAATACGGTTAAAATTAAAGCAGAATTAATACTCATAGGAGCAAACCCAGCTATATGTCTTAATGCTTCTCCTATTTTCTTACCCATGCAATAATTCATAGAAATTCTGCTGAATTGGAATAAATGATGATCTAAATTCATACACTCTTGAAAACAGAGTTTGGAGTATGCAAATTTTAGATAATGATTGCTAATCATTCCTAATAATTAAAAATGAGCACAGACAAACCAATTCAGGTTCTGATACATCGTTATTTAAGGTAGAGGTTCTTGAGGACAACTTGAATGAAAGCACTTCCCACCTGCTCCAAGTAACAACCCTGTACCAAATACCAAAGTATTGCTCTGGAATATGTAGTGAGTTCCTATCCTGATAAATCAGATTTTGCAAGGACTTTGAAACATCTTAATACTTACACAAATCCTTTAACCCTAGTAAAGATTAGTACCTGCGCTACTAAGTGCTCCTATTGGGTAGGCAAACGTTCTCTGTTTTGCAGAGAGGGAAAGCAGGATGGAGGGATTTAAGCTGAACTGATCCATACTCAAGAAAAGGTGGATAAATTAAATGTCAGCTGAAGGCAGCCCTTTGGAATGCCACTGCCATAAGCACCAGTCACTTCCTTCCAGTGTTAAACTAAAAAGCAATTTTGAGATCCCTGTAATGGAGCTTTCAGGTACAATACAGCTATAGGGAACAGATGCCTTATTTTCACACAAGAGAGTTATGTTCATCCGGAGCTCTTGACAACACAATAGCTCACATTTCACAACTTGCAGTTCAATGAAGCAGAAGCCTCAAACTTGCAATTCAACTGTGTTATGACAAATAAAATCAGGCTCCTAGCTTAGGTTGCTGTGAGTAGAAGTTTGATGTGCATGTCTGCCCACAGTAGAAGTACAGCAAAACCTTTTCAGGCACACTAAAGTAGTCTGTACAGGCACCTAATATGTTGCTTTATGTTTCTGCATCCTTTACTGAAAGAGTCCAAGGATGCTGTGGGGCAAATGTTCAATCACTTTGTTACAGTAACAAGGTTAACTCTCATGAACAGTAATGTTTTTCCTGGCTTTTGTTATCTAATCAGAGATTACATTCAAATAACACAGCGTTTTATTGATGGTTAGCTTTGTATGGAAGCCCTCAGATGAAAACTTTGTTATTGTCATATCAATAAGCCTTTTCACCAATAAAATCCATTGAGCTGCAACAGTTTATTCAATTACCCAAGAGATGAATCCACACTGCAAAAATGGAAATACTTTGACACCTGTACAGTCACATATAAGGCAGAAGACAGTCAAACACCAAAAGGTTGAGTTTGTCACAGCCCATGACAAACAAAGCATCAGAAATGAAGCTGTTTCTCGACATCATCCAGCTCATGTCAATCCAGTAAAACAGGATTTTAGGGATGATCATCATCTGAAAGAACGGTTGATTACCACCATGCCCTTGCTCTATCAGCAGCTAATAACGACCCACGCTTGGAGGTTCACCCTCTCCAGCTGCTCTTACAACGCACAAGGAAGCGTCATGTAAAACATCCGCTCGGCTGGTTTCAAATTGTTTGTTTGTGAAGCTAATAAACGGAAAGTGGAAGCTAACCCTGCCAGTCTGCAGGAAGCATTTCCTTCAGAGTTTCCACCTAATTTGTTTACAGCAAGGTTAATCACCCGGGCAGGAGCTAGGACACGCTCCCACTCAAGAGTTTTCCGTACCGTCTGGCCAGGAGAGGGCTCCATCTAGCCATGCCCAAAGGAGCTTTGCTTTCCTAGTTAGAAAGGGACAGCCAACAACCCTCTAGGAAAAGGCTTAACAGCCTTATGAGCTGTTGGGATTCTGAATTTCAAGGACTCCTCAGGTGAGATCTCAATTTAATAGACTACCAGGAAGAGAGAGAACGTATCTAAAGGTGTTTGCCCTGAGGTAACTACTGTCTTCTGTGACACTTAATCATCATGGAGTGCTGTAACACAGTTACCTGGAAATCATAGAATAGTAAGGGTTTGAAAGGACCTTAAGATCATCCAGTTCCAACCCTCCTGCCATGGGCAGGGACACCTCAACACTAAACCGTGTCATTAAATAGTATTTCACTGGCAGGAAAACATGACCAAAAGTCAATGCAGTGAATTTAAAGGAAATGGAACTCATTAGCTACTGATTTACAATTCACATAAAAGGGTATGAATGTATTTGGGTACGAGTACGTATAGATAAATGTATGTGCACTGAAGCGTATGAGGATTCATCTCAATTTTGCTGGTAACACTGTAAAAAGTATATCAACATGATACATTTGCACAGATTTTTCATAGCATAACTTTTTACTTAACAGTGCTATCATTTTTCTTTTGCAAAACATCATTTCACATAGCCCTCTAGGGGGTAAAATGCTGAGAAGGCAGAAGTTGCATTTTGTTGTTGGTCAAAACCAATTTTGTGGGCCAAGGGACAAAACTTTTTCCAGCTTTGTTTGACCTCTACCTAAAATAGTTTGCAACCACAATAAAGAGGAAATACCTCACAAATGGAGTGCTCTTACTCTTGAACTAGAATTCTCATGGCCTTAATCTTCCATGGAGATTATGAAGAATCTGATAGGGTAAGAGCAGCCACAATTTATCACCAACATGGTTTGTGGTCAAAATTTGATCCAAAGGCACTTAAAATGTATGAAAAATCAAAGAGGTTTTCCATCCATCTTCATCACAGGGCACTGTAATCCTGCTGCTACCCCCTTCTTACATCTGCAAAACAACTTATTCTTTGGGATTGTCAACATTTTGGAAGGCATGGGCTGTTCTATGGCCTAAACATATTCCTTAAGGAGGTGAAAAGCCCTGTTTTAGTGACGAGTGGCACTAGAGAAGATTTTGGGGGTGCACTAGGACAGATTATAGACCTCATGTAAGGGCTATGGCTTTTATAAATAAATAAATGCATATATTTATGTACATAAACCAAGTATATTGAAAGTAAACAGTTCTTTCTTGTTGACACTCTCTTTCCCATTCTTTCTACAGCTCACTCAAAAGGGAAACATGCAATTATTTGTGCAAAATTGTCTGGTTCTGCTTGCATTGTTGCTTCAAAAGTATAAGCAGAGACTAGACAGTGCTGTTGGCATCGACTACCTTAATTCCATACCAGCACAAATTTCTGAGTTATTCAGAAACTGGTCGTTCAAACCACAAAATGTCATCGTTATTTATCAGCAGTACAAACGATCCTGAGTATGGGAATAGGCCAAAATCCAAACACTGTTTTAATTGCAAAAAAAATTAGTAGCTGTCCACATCATCCCCACTGTGGCAAACCTGGCCAACGGGCTTAGTACAGAAACATCATTAGTCCCAGCCCTGAAGCCTGAAATGAGTTACCTCTGAGGACTGTAAAAAAAGCAGAGAGAGGCTGGCTCATGCAGACCCATAAAAGCAGCGTGCCTGGGACAAGATAACATTGCACTGTCTGTGAGAGAAAACTCAGGTGGGCCATATGAGTTACTTGATGCCACCCAGTGGAAAAGGGAGAGCTGCTTCAGAATACAAACCACAGCTATAAAACACCCCTTACATGCTGTCCTGTACAGAAATCAAGCAAGACGCAGCATGCTGACTTAGGCTTAAATCTGGCTACGTGGTTCACACCCGACAGCCCCAGTTACAGACATGAAGTCCTGAAGAGGCAAAAAGCACTTCCAAATGCCAAAAAGGGACACAAAACCTGTAGGAAAGCACACACTTTTCATGGGATGCTCGGCACATGCCTCTGGCTTGGCACGATAGCAATTTCTTCCTGTAGAGGTCTTTCTGCCTGGTAAGTAACATCACATAGCAATATCACGTATTGAGAGCAGATCAGCTGGACTGCTACAACCATCAGGTGAAGCATTAGAATATATTCTTTAAGCGAGACTTGAAAACTTCTGTGAGCTGCTGAATGGCACTGATTGCAGGGTCAGTTTACCATCATTACGCTGCACTGTGAAACAGACCGCTGATGTGCTATTTATATGTTGGACTTTACTACATTCAGTCAAGTTTTGGACAGCTCACCAAATTTAGATATCAAACCTGTTAGATTTAATCACTTAGAAATATTTGACTATACCTTCTCATCTGTACTTCAGTTACAGGATTTATCTGCATGTATGAACAGTATAGCTTCATGTTATACATATATATATATATATACACACATACACGTACTTCAGTGCTAACTTTAGTACCCTATAAAACCTTTCCTTATACTCAAAAAATGACACTTTTGATCAAAAAAAAAGATCTGTTTTCCCTGTCACAGAATATTGATAATATTGGCTGGATTTCCTACTGTCATATTAAAGTCAGTGGTTTCTCTTTAAAACAAGAAAAGGGACATTTGACTATGTCCTGGTTTTCGTAAGACACTGCAGGCTGTAGTACAGTTTACTTCCCTTATTTGTAAAAAGCTACAAGAATAAGCTTTCTCCAATCACAAAAAATTACTTATATCCCTACAAATATAAAAATCAACACCTCCAAATATTAGAGAAAAATCAAACTATTTCATAAGACAGAGAAATGTTAAATTTGCTTTTTGGGATACTGTTCCTATACTTTCTTGAACACGCACTCCAAGGCCTCTTCATCTTTTCACTCCCTGCAAGCCCCTTGAGTAATCAGTCTTATGTTTGCCTTAAGGCTTCTCTTGCTGGTGGAAACTGCAGGTGAAGTTTCCTTAGTCTGCAGACAGATTTTGAGCGCAAAAAGGGATGTTTTGGTATTCCAGTTTCTGGGACCAGAGTACTTGGTCTCCAGTGCAAATGACAGGAAACCTGCAGAAAACTTCTGGGGAACTCTACAAGAATTTCTAACATGACAACCTGCACTGCAGCCATGAGCACCATTACATTCCTGAATCCCAAGTTCTTCTGTAAGCTTCCTTTTGGTACAGCTGTTCAGAAGCACTCTCCCCTTCACCTCCTAAAAGTTCTCAGAGCTTCTCTTCAGCTGAAGTGTACTGGGGTTAAAAGAACAAATACGTTATCACAACCGTGACGGTTGTACATAGGGCTTGCAAACTTGTTCTTTCCTCTGGGATGACAGTTCCCAGGAAAAAAAAAATTACCAGAATACATGGAAGTCTTCAAATATTTAGGGATTTTGGATTTTTTGAGGGAACTTTGAGCCAAAACTGGCACATAATCATGAACTATCCCATGGGGATCAATATGCTACAAGAATTGCCAATTTTATTTTTGTTGCTAAGAGAGTTCACTTGCTCTAATTGCAAATTGGAGTATTAGCACTGCACACCACTCTGCTTTAGGTTTGACCAATCCTCAGTGTAAGAAGGCAATTTTCACTCAGTTATTAAAGAAATATGCCTTTCTGTCCAGGAAGAATCTGGAAAAGGTATAAATCAATGCCAGTGTGAGTTTTTTCTCTAGCTGCATTGCCATCTAGGAACAAAGCAGACTGAAGCATCATTCTGTCTGCTGCCTGGCTCATTGCGACAAACCAAAAACAAGAACAAATGCTTTAGACCCGCAGCTTCAGATGCAATACCATATTCTATCATGACAACCTCCCCTACAGCGTTACATGGCTTAACTCTACATGCTTGTTTCCATCTCTGTTTACGGCATTCAGCTTTCCTAAACTTCAAGGAAAGAGTACTAGATGGAGTCTACCACAAAAATATCATAGAATCATCATGGAATCATAGAATGGTTCGGCTTGGAAAGGACATTAAGATCATCCAGTTCCAACCCCCCTGCCATGGGCAGGGACTCCTCACACTAGACCTTAGTGTCTATGCCCAAGTTGTGTCTAGACCAAGTTATGTCTTGCCTAAGAGAAAAACAAGGAAGCACAAAAATTGTAAAGATAACTTACTACTTTGTTAGTGTGCAAAAGATTCCGCATACTTCCTCAAGAGTAAGAAGGATGCCTAGCCCTTAAAACAGATTTCATCAGCTCTATTGGGAACTTGCAACATCAGTTTTTCTCAGACACCTTAGTATTTATGTACATTGATGCACTGTGGAAGCTGACAGTCAAAGCACTTTCAATGAATACCCATTTTTTGTAACTTTTATTTAACTAGACAATTATTACTGGAATGGCAAGAAAACAAATAAACCTTTTGGAAAATCCTAAGTCCTCTGCCATGAAACAATTGTGTTAGTCCACACACTTATAATATTGTCAGCTTCATCTCTGAGGAAACACAGGCCGGTGGCAATGTTAACCTCCCAGTTATGATGGAGATAAACAGTCAGCTAACCCTGTTCTCTTCAGTATCAACTCTGCAAGTACAGATCTCATTCCCCCACCGGAAACTTCAAACCAATAACATTACAGTACAAATATACATCGTGTGCATGTTACTCGAACAGAAAATAGAAAACATGAATCACATTTCAACACCATGCATTTACAGTGGAACTTTGATTAAAACAAATAAATATAGATAAATAAAATATAAATAATATACAGAATATTCTGTAGAAAGACAGTATTTCCTAATAAAGTTAAAAAAGCACAACAACCCAGACATGATGCAGGAACAAATTATGATATCAAGTGCTCTACAAATAGAAAATTCTGTGGAAATGTATAATGAGAGTAATGATCAATGTACTCAGTGTTCTAGCTAGAGCCAAGTGGGCCATTTCACATAATGCTTTACAGTAAGTATAACCTTTATACACTATTATTTTTATTCCCTGACATACATGCACCCCTCAGGAATGAAACCCTAAACCACCCAGACTCTTGACTTGGAAACACCATAAATTTTTTATTCTGTGCTAGTGCGAATCTTACCAGAATCACAAATTCCTGACAAAAGAAAAACACGAAAAAATACAAAAAATAATGGGAAAGGAGAAGGAAGAAATCAGCGAGACACATTCAAAATACAAAAGCATAATAAAAACCCTATGCAAAAGTCCAAACACATTTAATTTGCCATTTTACAGCCCAGTTCCGTGATTCGTCAGACTCCTTGGCAACTTCTCATGTCACCTTTCATTTTTAAACAGGTTGCATAACTTCAACACTACCTTCGTTTCCCCTCGTTTTACCCAGGTCAGTTATGAATATGCCAAACAGTTCAGACCCTTCAGAGGTCTCTGTGAACTTCACCAGCCACATTCCTGCCATCAAGGCAAACTTCAGGCAGGCCCCCAAACCCCTAGGAGGAGCTTCACAGCATGAGACCCTCACCTTGGTGCACTTGGACTCACAGGATAGCTACAGCTGAGGTGGGACATGGGAGGAGCCAACACCATGAGGATGTCTGTCTACTAGGAACACTTCCTCCAGCAGAATAGCTCACTAACAGCAGCCCAGCACTGCTGTTTTTCTCAGCTACTTCTGCCTTGCACAGTGTTCAGAGATGGGAGAGTGAAATCTCATGAGAGAGAGATGATGGTGCTGCATCAGGAGATGCATGAAATCAGACTGAAGAAAGCAAGTCTCACACTCGAAGCATAATGCTCCGAATTTCTAATCCTCGACTCAACACATCAATTACTTGGATTAACACACACAACGTACTTCATCCTATTCTGAGAAGCTCCTATTCTAACACCTCTAAACACCTTTCCATGAAACAAGTTGATGCAGAGAACTGACCCAAGCATTTTCAACTCAGTTTGTTAAAGTTATTTGCAACCAATCCCACCTGGGTTAATAGAACCATGGAAGCTGGATGCATTATCTATGGGTTATGCTAAACCTTAGATTACAAAACACACATGGTCAAGCATGTACATAAAAAACAAAAGAAAGAAAACACAGAAGCAGGATGCAACAGCAATAGAGACTTCTCAATGGCAGAAAGAGAGCACTGGGAGAGCACTTTGAAACTAAGAGATGCACATCAAACTGATGTCACATAACTTCACAGGGCAACGTATTTTAAGCAGCTCCAGCAGGAAAAAAATATTCAGCAGACTAAAATACTTTATTAACCCTTGCACTCAAGTTGTAAGAACAAAAAACTCTACCTAAAAATCAAGTACACCAGCTTTTAACAGTACAATAAAAGAGAAAAGATTATGCAGAAACAGGCATCTCCTGTCCCTATCCTGCCATATCTTCTAAGGTGCCCTGACACAGGAATGATAAAGGGTAAAACTGGGAGATGCATCTGTCCCAAAATAATACGGCAAAGCAGAACATAACTGCAAAATATTATAGAGTTACAAGGAAATCTTACCTGCAACATAGTCACCAAATCCAATGGTAGTTAAAGTGATAACCACAAAGTAAATTGCATCTAGCGTGCTCCAGCCTTCTATGTGCTTGAATATAACTGCAGGAAGAGCAACAAACAGCACACAGCCAAACAGTATGAATATTATTGTTGAAATTATGCGAATCTTTGTCTGACTCACATTCCATTTCTGGAAAGGGAAGGGGAAAAGAGAAGAAACCCATCGTTAGTAAAACTGAACTACAGTACATCAGCACCAATCAATCACCCACAATGAGCACTGGCTGCTCAAGAGCACAGCACATTATAGCTCTCAAACAAATAAGGAAATCAAGTAGGGGTTTATTTTGACAGGGTTTTCAAAGCAAACATGACTATCCTAGGAATCAATCGCACTGGGAAATGCAGAGCAGGGCTGGACTCTATTGTGGCCACATTTGTGATCTGGCCAAGTTACATGTGTAGCATTCATTAACATTAGCAGCAGATCATGCGGAAGCTTTGAGAGGGGACAGATATTTGAGTGAGCTCCAAGTAGTGCTTGCACCTGCAATCTCCCTACCTTTGGGCATCCACAAATAACAGAATAAACCCAGCAGTTTGTAACTGCACAGTTCTCTCTAATCTAGTAATTGGCTAAACAGAATCACAGAAAATAGAGTGGGAAGGGATGTGAAGAGATCACCTTTTCCAAACTCACTCCAAGACAAAACCAAACCCACCTAAGCCACTGTAGACACACTAGTGGCCAGGCAACATGTGATCATGCTCAACTGTTTTCTTAACGCTTGCACTGCATCTCATCTCCTTCATTTTAAGCCTACTATTTATGGTCTTATCCAAGGCAAACACAGCAATTGCTACTTTATTCTTTCCAGCAAACTTTTACAGGTGTTTTCTTTCAATCAGATGTTCTATAGCCCAATTGCATGCATTTATTTCAGTCTTTCATCACCCATCTACTCTTGTTGACTCCAGCAAAATAATCCATGTTTCATTATGCGTTGTACTCAAAGCTAGATATAACCCCCTTCCCTTTGCCTATTTATTTATTTACACTCGTATTTCTACTTCTAGCTATGAAGCATCATCATTTCACAGCAGTACAACATTAACCCTTGTTAGCATATGAGCCCCCGGTCCTCAGAACATATCACAGAACCCCAGAATCATTAGCGTTGGGAGGGACCTCTGGAGAACATCCAGTCCAACCCCCTGGCAAGGCAGGGCCACCTAGAGCAGGTCATTTCAACTGTTCCCTGAAACGCAACTGCATGTTTTATTATTCCTTCCCCTGAATTTGTCCTCCTTGAATCGAATCCTGTACATTCAGACTGCTCTTTAAACTTGTCAAGATCATTCTGAATCCTGATTTTGCCTTTCAACTTTTAGTTCTGTCCCCACCTCCAGATTACCTGGAGATTTAATAAGCCAAATCCTTTTTCTGTTGTGTAAGCTATTAATGACTTCTCTTTTAAACTGTACAAAAGCTAGAACAGACCACTGTAGAGTCCCATTTGACAGCCCTGGCCAAAGTGACATAATTCCCAAAGAGTTTTCCATCCACCCAAAGCACGTTGATTCAATTTAAAAGAAGCAAAGGAACACTGGAAACTTCCACAAAAGGAGACCAAGAATGAAATCAGACTGTTCGCAATATATATTTTCTTGTATTTTAGTGTCAGTGCAACTGATTTTTACAGTCACCATGACCAAGGTCCAGGTCTTGTAACCCAAATCACAGTGGTAGTTTGGGTTATGGCAACATGAAATTCCCTGCTCTGACCCATTAGCATCTCCTATTAGTTCTTTTGGGGAACTAGTAAAGAGAATAAGGGAGAGTTCCTGACTGCAACATATAGATCAGTGTTCTCATTCAGATATTGCCAAGAGGCGTGCAAGATGCTGCTTTTTATCTTGAGGCATTCTTGTTGTAGGGATACATCCATTATGAAAACAAGGAAAACAATTATCCCTATGAGAAACAGGCAAAGAGACACAAATCGGCCTCAAATCTTTGGTACTTCTCAGCAAAAGAATAAGATCTAGTTATAAAAACCAGAAAGGACAAAAATAAAGTGTTCTTATGGAATGTTCTTGCCTTTTTTTCAGGCAAATCTCAATGGAAATGGGTATTATTCACCAGCACCATGTCTGGACTTGAACTGATGTTTCAAAGTTAAAAATACCTCCCTTTTCTTAAAAACCTTTCAAGCTTTTATTTACCTATTGCATAAATCTACCCAGCACAGCCTCAGTTTATTTGTTTCAAAAATAAAGCCACGGCAGACATTTTCTATATAGTAAAGGTGTCCTGCATGCAAGATTAGGGCTTGCTGCAGAAAACCAACCCTTCTAACACTTGCAATGCTGATGCAAACCGCTACAAAGTCAGGCTGCTTCTTAAGTATTCACTGGGTATGACATGGTCTACATATCAAAAGACAAATAGTATTTCATATGCCTTTTGAACATTAGGTAACAGTTAAACCTAAAACATTTTATTGAAGGTAATAAACCACCTGAATAACTAATTTTATTAAGTTTCATTATGCCATTTATTCTATGCTTCAAAAATTCCAGTAAATACATTTTTAATAACTGCATTAGTGAAATACAACCTTAATAAACTTTTCTCTGTGTGAAACAGACTGAGTAAATGAAGTTCCTCTGCTAGAATTCAAGGCATTTAAGATTGCTAGGGACAGGCTATGGCTGAGATTTATCAATATCTGCACAAGCTTCTGGTCTGTTTGATAGGCCTCTGCCTCTACTGAAGCTGTGCCATTTTGCATGAATAATTAAAGATTAGCATGAACCTCCAGGCTGTGTTAAGCCATTTAGTAGCAGAGGCTGAAAACACCTTAAACTGTAGAGCATCCTACAGCCTAGTGAGGAGACCATACAGAGAGGCACCAACATGCTCTGTTCCTCTCTGGCTGTCCTGCTTCTGTGAATGCCCAAAGCTTTAGTCACCTACAACCTGTAAGTCTCAAAACGTAGGTGCCTGCTTTCCTTAAGTGTGATGGCACCGGAGATTTTAAGAATTGTGATTTTAGACTCAAACACCAAATGTCCTCTGTGAATTAAAGAGGCAATTTCCACATTACCCCTGCAGTTCCTGTATTCCATCTCCCCGAGTCAGCAATTTCCTATTGACTTACATGAAAACCTTTAAAGGCAAGAACTACACCAAGCTTAGGAGTACTATAAAGGCAAACCAAAGTATTTTGGATCTTCTTCCTCTTCCCAACCACACTTCTTGTAGAAAATATTTGGCTTCATCCAACTCTGAGATGTTCAATAGCATGGTCAGACTTTGCAAAGTTCTTCCTACCTTTTGCTATGCATCTGGTCACAATGAGCAGCTATACCCTGGTTTTCATACTTTTACTTTCATTTGTTAACTTCAGAACAACAAGCAGCAGCATGCAGAACAAATGAGGCAGGCAGCATACTCACAACAAAGGTGTCTTCTACTTTGGCAATTCCTTTTCCAAAGATTGTCCCTAGTTGATCTCCAACACCAGCCAACAGAAACCCAAACAGAGGAATTCCCAGTAAGGCATAGATGATACAGAATATCTTTCCACCTTGCGTGCATGGGGAGATGTTTCCAAAGCCTAAATTACAAACAACTTGAGATGTTTAAGGAGTTACATATATTACATTACACATATTAAATGTTCTGTAGGAGCATAAGTGTTAAGAAATAGGTCCTATTAGGTTAACCATAGGGCACAGCAAACATTGTGAAAAATGAAAGGAAAGTGTAGGTCATACAGTCCTCTCTGAGCTCAAATTAAACTGCTGCACAACTCACCAACTTGTATGTTGTGTACTGTGGAGAACTCAGGGAGTTTTGTTTCATAAATGACAGCTTTTCTCATCTACTACATGTAGTTAATACCAATTGGTTAAGCTATGCCTTAGCCCCTGCTACCTGGAGATGCCTATTGCTGGGCTTGTAATTGGAACACTTCAGCACTGATAAACAAGATATACTTCTCCTTCAGAAGTGCTCTGTTTCAAAGAAAAGTAGCCTGAAAAAAACAACCCCCTCATAACAGGGATTTCTAGGCTAAGCAGGACTGCTCAGTCTTCATTCTTAAAGGCTTTGGTTCTTTCAGTGTCCCAAACAAAGCTTAGAGAAACAGTTTACAGCCCTGTCCATTTGAAAGTGTAAAATCATTTTACATTCATTGGCTTGATATGCCAGTGATACCTCAATTGCTGCTGGTCCATTTAAGATGGAGAAACTGATATACAAAGAGCACAGGCCCCAGCATCTGTGAAACACATCACCCAGGATGGCTATAGTAATGATTTTACCAAGGTCACATAGGCAAAACCCTACAAATTTCATGAGCATCACTGCTCCATTTTGATTCCAAAGTTTTCCTCCTGCAAAGGATCACTCGTGCTTTGAGGAAGCAGTAGTAGTAACCCACCAGCGTTTTTGACACTGTTTCACTTTTCTGGCAGTCAGACGGAGAACTTGTCAGGAAAAGGTTTATTTGCCACAGAGAAATTAAACAAAAGCTTTTTGGGTAGAAAAATAAGTGCAAATGAAAAGCAAAATATTTCAGCAAGTAATGGAGAAATTTGGTTTAGTGTCTTGAACTTTGCATGAGGTGCTTCTCATTTATACAAAAATCATTCAACGAAAACCAAGTTTTCCTGTGAAAAAGCCGATGGACAAATTTTATCATCTCTATTGAGAGCTTGCAACGTCGTTTTCTTTCCAAAATACCTTAGTATTTTTGCACAATGTGACTGTAACCTTCTACAACATAAAGCACATTTAATGAAGCTCTTAGGTATTTAAGTATTGGTATTAAACTCTTTTGAACATGTTGGTTTAACATCGACTTTCTTTCTGAAATTTCTAATCTCAGTTTTTGGTTCTGCTGTCCTGTATGTAAACTACATCAAAGCCTTGTTTTCAAAACTCCTTCTTCCTTTCAGTACAGAGGAGACAGAAGCTTCTCCTCACTCAACTGTGTTAAAATAAAAATGAATCACACTGAGTATATATTTTACGCCTATATCTTTTGCCTCAACAGTTGTTTAAACAAGAAATGCAACGTTGATAGAGTTCAGTTAGATTACAGAAATTAAAGAAGTTGGTATGAATTTTTCCCAAATAATGACTAATGAACACTGACAAATTAAACAAAAAGAACAAAAGTGGAGGAAATATCATCAGTTACAGGTCGCGGAGTCCTCCAAATTTAAGTTTCCCCTGCCCTAATACAACAAAAAGAAAGCCTGACTCTGGCAACTGGAAAAATGTCACAGTGCCTTCAGCCCAACCCAACATCCTTCTGTAACCCAGGCCTGAAATTACTGACCATTACGATTCAGGAATTTCAGCTCCACTGAGTTTTCTCTGTCCCTTTATGCACCAAGCAGAAAAGACCCTTGAGTTTTCAAATAAAAGTAGCTCATCGCCAACCGAAAAGGGACAAACAGATACAAGCTCCTCTGTTTACATAAACATGCCTGTTTATGCATCAGCAGGAGCTTGAACAGTTCCAGGGTGTAATTCCTGAGGGGTCCTAATGCAGCTCAGAATCAGGGGTCTGGATACACCAGGTTTATAAAACTCATACCAGGGGATTTGGGAATTGCTCTCCCCCCTCTTTTCTTTTTGTTAAGAACTGTATTCACTTCAAAGTAGTGCCTCTTAATGGTGACGAAACACATGAAGCCCACGCCAAGCAGGCAGTTTTGCCCAGTTAGCTTCATAAAGCAAATTGGCATTCTCCATGCATCCCACAGCTATTACAGAGACAACTGCTGCTGCAGCATACTTCTCATCTGCTGCTGATTGCTATGAGGACATGAAGTTCATGTTCAGCTCTATATATTCTCCTCCCTGAATCAGTCGCATCTTGGCTCAGGAAAAGGATGGTACCTTACTTCTACACTCACAAATTCTTGCTTTCCAGCCTGAAAAATGAAGAATTCTCTTCCATAAGCAGCAAAGGTTTTGTATTATTAATTGTACTTTACAAAAAGATCTCACACATCACTGGATAAAATAACCCTTCTCCAGCAGGTAGTAGCTTCTCTCTGTCCAGATGCTCACTGCACATAACAAACCAAGGCACTCTCATAACAGGACATGTACTTAAGTGAACTGTATCTACCAAGGGCTTTCCATCACACATTAGTCATGCTTCCTACAGTGTCATGCTTTATTACAGTCTGCTGCTATACACCACAGCCTACTTCCCAAGTTACACAGATTGTCCTTACATCCTATTCTTGGTTTCTCCAGTGAAAAGCTCATCCATCATGTATGCAATGGGAGAGGAAACATTTATATTTCGTAGGGTTGATGTAATTGCTGAGGGGTTTATCTCAGAACAGTATTATTGCTTTCTTTTTCAAAAATAGGGGGAAAAATAGAGGAATTCTAATTTTAACCCAAGGAAAACTTTGTTTCAGGCACTGTGTTTGGAGAGTAGCACATGGCCACAGGAATACCACCACCTATCCCTGCAAACCACACGGCTCCTTTCCACCTGCAGGGCAGGAATTCCTGGCACCACTGCAGCAGCTCAGTGGCATGGCATGCTCACTTCAGAGTTCCCACTTCCGCTCCAGAGCCTGGCATAAAGTCTGGCTATGACAGCCTTGCTCACTGAGAAGCCCTGGAGGCATCAGCTCCATCACACCATGCTCTCTATTGCACTTCCCTCCCTCTGAGCTGCTTGCCTAGAGGGGATGGTGCACACTAATTGTACAGGCAGCCTCAGTACCTCCAGTGCTCTTCACACCTTCTAGTCCCATGCAGTTTTTCTCTTCCTCTACTTCTGCTAAAGGGATAGAATCAGTTGGTTCTTCATTGCAACCAATACACCTGGTTCTGAACATGGACATGAAGCACTAGGTTTAAACTTGCAAAATTTCTCAGCAAATTTCCCTGAAAGACTTTTAAACCAGTGCTACCTGCAATGGAAAGCATGAAGCATAAAAACCTAATTTGCACAATGAGATCAGTTTCACCCAAGGCCACTTTCTGCCTCTACTTCTCCAAAGTGCCTTCCCCGTTTCACTTTCATTACCAAGAGCATGATTTACCTCCTAGTGCCACCAAATCCTTTTCATGTCCTGCTAAATGCTTAGCATGCCAGTACTGCCCAAAGGACTTTGTGCATTCAAAATACATTGTCTCTGACAGCAGCTGTGAACAAGAAATACGTTTTGGAAGGAATCTGCAGTAACCCCTGAGTGAATTAAGAACAAAAGGCAGATTTTAGGCAGGTTGTAACTAATTGTTCCATTTGACAAAATAACATATTGCATGGTTTTATGTCCAGAACCCTTAGAGCCTTTGAGATGAAAACTGGATACAAAGAGAAGCTCATTCCCTTTGGTCGGCCATAGACAGAAGAAAGGATATGCTAAATGAAAACAAACAAAACCACACACATAACCCAGAAAATAACACTGTATAGGATTATTTTGTCTTATTTACATGTCTTGTTTTCTGACAGATTTGAGGATGAAAGTGTAACTTACTCATTTGAAGTGGATTTGCTATCAAGCAGAAATTAGTAACTTTTATAACTACATATATAGTACTGCTTTTGAGCAAAACGACATATGTTTGAAGTTTTGGGGAGGGGGGTGTCCATGACAAACAATAGTTCCTATTGCAAATGTGGAAAAGTTTGAAATGCTAGAATTTTTCCTGCAATTGATAAGACATTCCTGTTCAGATGAGGTTCTTTGCATTCAAACCTTCATAAAAAGGAAGCTTAATAATTAAGGAAATCTCTGGTTTAAGCAGAGAAAAAGATCCCTTTGCTTTTTAGTTAACCAGTATCTCAGTCTTTCAGAAAGGTCTTTTAGATCCATGCTTTCAAAGTGGAGTTTGAAGAATAAAGACTCCAAATCAATGTTTTTCACAGAGAATTCCTAGACAAAGCAGGGCATCTGCTGAAACAAGCTGGCTACAATTAAGTATTTCTCATGTGAGAGATTATAGGTGCTTTTGAGAGTTCTAAGACTAAATTTTACTTGCAAAATTGACTGGAAAAGAGTGTCACCACTTATGATTCATTTATATCAAATAGCTTGAGTGGGCTTGAAAGGTCTGGGGAAGGTTTGAAGCATTTTCTTTCCAAACAAGAAGATGTAAATTCAAATACCAGTAAATGTTTTCCCATTGTTTTTGACATGTTGCAGATTACACAAGACATCATTCATCAGACAGCAAACAACGTGAAAATTATAGCAAAACAATGTCATGTTTTGAGAGATGAGAAACTGCTCCTGGCTGTAGGGTTGGATATGTGGTCAATTGATGGAGCAGATCAATACTGAAAGATGAATAATTTGGTGAACAAGCACACCCTTAATTACATGAAAATGGATTAGAGAAACTTGATACTAAGCGGATTGTAGAGGCTCAGAGGAAAGGCTCAGCTCCTGGCTGCTGAATCCCATGAGGCCAGAGCCGGGTGAAACAGCTCCATGCCCCTGGCTTCAGCCATCAGATGCTGTGTGTAACTGGTGGCAGCACTGCCGCAGGTTCACATCCACCCGGATTAGGCAGCTCAATTACAGTGACTACCCTTTCAAAGGGAATACATGCGTTTTGATACTGAATGTGAAATGGACTTTTAAAATATCAAAATATGTTTTTTCCAGGCCTTGTGGAACTATCTGATGGAATCTTTATGAAAGGTACCTTGCTGAATTTCTAGTTGTTAAGATGGTTTTTCCCTTTGGATTGCCACTTTGGGTCAGGAGGTCAGCATTTATATACATGCCTGCCCATAAGTGCCAAGGCAAAAAATATGTACTTATTCATAGACAAACACCCCTTTTAGCATAAATAATGGTCTGTATAAAATTATTGAATAAAAAGGCAGTATATGTACCCATACTGGCTATGGGAAATCTCTGCATGCACTGCAGAAATGCTAAAACACACATGTGTTCATCCTCTATAGACAGATAGGAGCAGCCTCACACTCGCAGGGGGGATTTCAACCATCCTGATTCCTGATATCTGTTGGAGGGATGGTACGGCCCAGTACAAGCAATCCAGGAGGTTCCTCGATTGTGGGGAAGAGAACTTCCTCTTGAAAGTAAAAGAGGAGCCGACAAGGAGAGGTGCCATACCTGACCTCATGCTCACCAACAGGGAAGGGCTCATTGGAAATGTGATGCTCCAGGGCAGCCTTGGATGCAGCGATCACAAGATGGTCGAGTTCGAGATCCTCAGGCCAGTGAGAAGAGCGTGCAGCAAGCTCACTGCCCTGGACTTCAAAAGAGCAGACTTTGGCCTCTTCAGGAACCTGCTTAGTAAGGTTCCATGGGATTTAGCCCTAGAGGGCAGGGGGACTCAAGGTTGTTGGTTGGTATTCAAGGATCACCTGCTACAACTCAGGAGTGTTGCATCCTGACTAGAAGGAAATGCAGCAGGAGGGGCAGGAGACCTCCATGAATGGATAAAGAGCTGCTGAGGAAACTTAGAGGGGATAAAAGAAGCTTAGAAATGGTGAAAACAAGGACAGGCAGTCTGGGAAGAATACAGGGATATTGCCTGGGAAGCTAAGGCCCAGTTAGAATTAAATCTGGCAAGGAATGCGAAAGATAACAGGAAGGGTTTCTACAGGTACATAGCAAATAAAAGAGACTAGGGACAATGTGGGCCCTCTCCGAAAGCTATTAGGAGAACTGGCTACCCTGGATTTAGAGAAGGCTGAGGTTCTTAATGACTTCATCTGGGGCTCTTCACTAGAGAGTGTAGTGATAGGAAAAGGGGTGATGGGTTCAAACTTAAACAGGGGAACTTTAGGTTGAATATAAGGAAGAAGTTGGTGAGGCACTGGAACAGGTTGCCCAAGCAAGTGGTAAGTGCTCCATCCCTGGCAGTGTTCAAAGCCAGGCTGGATGGAGTCTTGAGTGACATGGTGTAGTGTGAGGTGTTCATGCCCACGGCAGGAGCTAAATGATCTTAAAGTGCTTTCCAACCCTAACTATTCTATGATTCTACTGCTGTTTACTTAATATCATTGCTTAGCACAGCTCTCCCTTTGGTATTATCTGGAATCTAACATACGGAATTCTGATTTTCAGCACTAACTCTTAATTCGGTGTCACAGCAATGTCCATATAGTATTTTGAAGGTTATAATGTTCTGGCTCAAGCCTGAAAAATATTATATTAAAAAACCCTCTGAATTTCCAATAATTTTCTTTTTCCAACTATGAATAATAACAAGAAAACCTAGGCTGACATTAATTAAACGTGGAATATTCAAGAATTGACGAGACAAAGGCTGATCTCTTTTCAGTGGTTTCTTTTCATCCAACTTCTGTGGGAGCAGTAGTCACAAATCAATAAAACTTCTTTTAAAAGAACAGGCTATAAATATTCATAAAAAGTAAGTTTTCTTCAAGTCAAAGTGCTGTGCTGAAGAGGTGAAGGAGCATTAGAAGGAAAGTCTCTGTCTGGATATAGAAGCTGTCGCAATATTCAGTAACTCACATTCAGTTGCTAAGGCAATTTCTCAAGAAACTGGGTAACAGCTGTTAAAAGACTTTTAAAGTTTAAACATGAATTCAGATAGCTCTGCCTCCCAGTACAGGTTCCTCATTTCATTCAGCTGTCACTTTGCTCAGTGACAGGTATCTACTTCTCATCAGCAGTAGGACTTATGCCCCTTTTTCAATTACTTCTTTCTGTTGTTATTGCTTATATCCATTTTACCTCTAATTCTTATTCTAGCAAAATTGAATCAGCACCAAAACCCCAAAACTCCCACTTGCTTTCTTCCTTTAAGTGAGATTGCTCCATGGGAGCAAGATGCCTGGCTAACACAGCCAGCAAAAACATAATGTACGTTAAAGTAAAAAGAGAATAGTCCACAATATAGTGAAACTCATACTACCTATGTATTCTTACCACGTGTAAATACTTAACAAATGTGACAAACTGACACTCGTTCTGCATCAAAAGTAATGAATAATTTACAAGGTCAAGTGCAAAGTCCTGTACCTGGGTTGAGGCAGCCTTCAGTATCAATCCAGGCTGGGGGATGAAGGGACTGAGAGTAGCCCTAAAGAGAAGGGCTTGGGGGTACTGGTGGATGAAAGATTGGACATAAACCACCAGTGTCTTCTTGCAGCCCAGAAGGCCAGTCGTATCTTGGGCTGCATCCAAAGGATCATGGCCAGAAGATCAAGGGGGGGATCCTGCCCCTCTACTCTGCTCTTAGGAGATCCCACCTGCAGTCCTGCATCTGGCTCTGGAGTGCTCAGTACAGGAAGGACATGGACCTGTTGGAGAGGGTACAGAGAAGGCTACAGAAATGATAAGATGGGTGGAGCATCCCTGCTATGAGGAACAGCTGAAAGAGCTGGGGTTCTTCAGCCTGGAGAAGAGAAGACTCCAGGAGGATCTTATTGCCGTCTCAGTTCTTGAAAGGGGCCTTCCTTAAAAGATGGGGCGAGACTCTTTAGCAGGGCCTGTTGCAATAGGATGAGAGGTGATGATTTTAAACTAAAAGAGGGGAGGTTCAGGCTGGATGCAAGTAAAAATTCTCCAAGATGAGGCTGGTAAAACACTGGCACAGGTTGCACAGAGAGGTGGTGGATGCATCATCCCTAGAGACATTCAAGGACAAGCTGGATGTGGTTCTGGGCAACCTGACCTAGTTGATGTCCCTACTCGTTGCAGGGGCTTAGACTAGATGAGCTTTGAAAGTCCCTTCAACCCAAGCTATTCTAAGATCCAAATGATCCACAGAAAAATGAGAAATGTCAAGTTTAGATGTACTGACAAAAACACTCTATGAACAATTTTTTTCTGATGCTGCAGCTTCAGTGGACGTCAGATTCCTGTTCACTTCCCTCTGAGATTGGAGGCTTTCTTTTATTACCTTTCCTTCTTGTTCCCTATAGGTAATTGAAGAAACAGGTTTCATTTTTTATTTACAAGTAAAGCAATTCTTGGTGTTGGGTAAAGCAAGCTCTTCCTGGCCTCTCAATCCCCAATACAAAGCAGTCCATATGCTTTCCAGCAGAGTTAAAAACTACCCTGCCGGAACATGCTTCTGTGTTAGCAAATTAAAACTACGGTGGATTTACAGCAACAACTGATTGGTGAACAGCTGAAATGTCAACTCACCAGCATTTGCCTTTTCTCCTGAGGAGCAATGTTATTCCCAGAGGTGAGGACATCCAGTTTCTCATGAAACATGTACTGTGCCAGCACAGGTATTCTGTAAATTCACCCTGGTTTCAGTGAAGTTACAGATTCAAAACAAAACCTAAAAATCCCATAATCCTACAATCAGCAGAATCACATCATGTTAAGCTGATGCAACTGACCAAAATGAACGCAGGTATGATAGAGCACCTCTGCTCTGGAGCCAGCCTGAGAGAGCTGGGCTTGTTCAGCCTGGAGAAGGGAAGCCTTTGGGGAGACCTTAGAGCAGCTCCAGTTCCTAAAGGGGCTACAGGAAACCTGGAGAGGGGCTTTGGACAACAGCCTGTACGGGCAGGACAAGGGGGAATGGCTTTAACCTGCCAGAGGGGAGACTGAGATGAGCTCTTAGGCAGAGGCTCTTCCCTGTGAGGGTGCTGAGGCGCTGGCACAGGGTGCCCAGAGGAGCTGTGGCTGTCCCATCCCTGGCAGTGTTCAAGGCCAGGTTGGACACAGGGGTTTGGAGCAACCTGCTCTAGTGGAAGGTGTCCCTGCCTGTGGCAGGGAGTTAAAGGTGGATGAGCTTTAAGGTCCCTTTCAACCCAAATCATTCTGTGATTGTACCATGACACATCAGGTAAGCCAGAGCTCTCTTTGTGGCTTTAAGCTTTTCTTCATGCACCCTATTCCACTTGAAGAGACCTTTCACCAGGTCAGTGTTCAAAAACACAAATATTTTGCCTCAGTTTTGCCTGTGTTCCATATCTATTCTTGATTATAAGCCACACACACATCCCATATATTCAGATCGTTTACCCTGAATCAGAAATAGGCAGAGGAATTCTGCAGAAGAGACAGCAATCCAGGAGAAATGGGAGGCACAGAGACTGCTGTGAAAGAGAAACTCCTCCTTTGCACATATAAGCACACAACTCTTAATCTTAGTAAGACTGGTAGGAAGGAAGCTCTTCAAGAGAAAATATGTATATACACACACGTTATTTTGCACATGATGTGAAATAGCTGAGTATTTTATTACTAATAAAAATGCCTCTTGATGCAGTGAGTCCTAATCTATACCAGAAGGTTAAGAAACACAATTTCATCAAAAGAGTTAAGATTAGAATGCTACCAAGCTCCTACAAGAAACAGCTCTGAAGATTTTCATTCATAGCACTATTTTCCTTAAAAAGAAAAGGAGATGGTTTTGCCTGTGGGATTCACCATCAAGTATCTGAAAGTGTGAGGTCATTCCCCTATTTCTCTTTTCTTCCCCCCTGGAGCAACCTTTACAATTAGGGCTAACATAGAATCTTATAATGACAAAAAAATGAACCACTAGGCACAAATAACTCCTGACTTCACATTTTAGCTTCTAGCTTCTTATGTGCTATATTCCTGATTCAGCAAAGCAAGTAACATGCTTAACTTGGAAAAACATTTCAATTTATCTCTATTCAGGTAACATTTAAATATCTGAAAGCACACTCATTCTGCCGGCATATACACCTGCAAAGATGAACAAGCATGTACACTTCTGAAAATGAAAGTCTTAACAGGTTTTTCAGTTGATTTTCAGCACGATGTGGCAGAAATCAATCCTGGAAATCATGCTGTCACCAGCTCTTTAATTTCCCAGAATCTCACATTATGTATCAATAAATCTCTTGTTATGATGTCATTATCCAAAGCAATTGAAGAAAGTGGAATTACAAAACTGAAAAAAAAAATAAATATTTAAAATCCTTCAGAGGTGCAAGAATTCATTTTTACTTCCACAGTTTTCAATCTTTAGGGACTTAAATCTATGCAGGTGTGCGGGTTTTTCCTCTGCAGTGAGTGCTTGAGTAGGAGGCAGAGGAAGATGAGCACTCTGGCTCAAGAGCATCCTACTAACCCTCAGCTCTATGTCTTCACCCAAGCCACTCCGAGCTCTGGAGATTCTCACCTGATTCTTTGGCAAAGAGAACAGTCTAAAGACCTCTATAAAAGTATAGAGTCAAGTATTTTATAAAGATAAGTTTGTGATTCTCACCAAAGGTTTCTAACTGAGCAGTAATGGGATATAAAACCATCTCTGTATGTATTTTAAAGCCATTAAAAAAATAATTGTCAGGCAGTGCAAAACTAATTCCAAACTTTGTGCTTTTGGGTTGACCTCCCCAGTTTGCTTTTGAAAGAAGCCAATGTGATTTACAGTGGGCAGGAGTTTCAGCAAGTAGCAAAATCATGAGCAAGCATTTCCTTCATGCCTCTCTGAAAAACATGGACTATGATTTCTTTTTCTGCCACAAAGTAAAAGGAATCTTTTAGAAAGAAATTAAAAATGCCGCAATACTTCATGAAACAGAGGACAGCTTTCTGTTAACGGTCTTGAATTTATGTGATCTTGCACTTCAGTTCACAGGGGGAAAGGAAACATTAAAAAATGTATAAAATTCAGCCACATGTATACATACTTCTCAAACATTATTTCACTTCTTGCCCTACCCTTCGTGGTCCTGAGCTGGTATACAAAGAGCTAAATCAGTGTAGACTAAGCCATCTGACCACAGACACATCTGAGGCTTGACTGGACTATAGAATACATACAGTCTCCTGAAATCAAGAGTACAGTCTCAGACCAAGCACACAACTAAGAGTAGAAACCCTATTTATTAAGCAAAGTGAAATTTCAGAAGGAAAATAACTTGAGAATTTGGCATCTAAAAAGCCCGGGTCACAGGCTCACACATTTAATGCTCCTCTCCCTCATGGCTGTGCGGCATTAGGCACAACCTGTCTCTTACCTGGCCTTCCCAAAAGGCCTCCAGGTATTCCCCAACCTTACATCCTCCTGGAGGCTATCATCCTGCTGTCCCATTTCAATCTAAACTACCAGAAAGCATTTCACACCCACAGGGTCAAGCCCTTTGGTTTCCCCATCCTTTGATCTAACAGCCCACATGAAAACAAATGATGACTCAGAAAGATATTAGAAACAAAAGTTCAGGTTGCATTACCACTGCCAAACAGAAAAATGGGAGACAGAAAAGGGAAGAGAATACATACTTTAGGGAGTGCTTATTGGTGTCTTTCAATATCAATGCTTTAGGCTTAATGGATGTAGGTTTGATCTAGCTCCTACTTGGAACAAGCATCTTCACTCATATGTCAGTTTTAAAACACAGAAACATCAATTTGTGTTTTGACTCTGTCTCTCCTTAAGTGTCAGTGCATCTTGCAAAAGCAACAGCTCCCTTTTCAACAAAAGCACGGGGTCTGCTTGAACTGAAAGATGAGGAAAACTGGATCCTCAATAAAATAGTTTCTCTTCCCTTAAAAAATGAAAGCATATAAAGGTATGCACAGCACAGCAGTTACGCAAGCTAAGGCCACTAAATCTTAGTGACTTTTAAATAGGAATATTCTTGTATGAGAAGGACAGTTACATTAAAGTATACCCCATGCCCTCATTCAACTTTAAAAACTAAGAGTTACGTGGAGGTGAGAATACTTTTAATAGTATTTTAGCAGATAGCACATATTGATATTAATTTTCCTATTGTTATTACAGGAGCCTGAAATGCATTGCAGAAAAGAACATGCACTACTTAGCCTCACTAAAGGTCATTACTACTTCATTACTACCAGAAATAAGCAAATTGTAGCTCAGACTCATCCTTGATTATAGGGAAAGTTTAACCAGTGTTTTAGCTGTTGTGAATTCTGCTAGTCAACCCAGTTTGAAACGATAAATACGCATGGAAATTAATATTCCCTAAACTACATGTCAGGAAAAAAAAGTCCTGTATAGAGAACGAAATCTGCGCTCATTTCCTTTAACTGTACTTTGCTCTTTCACACAGAAAATAATTGCCTTAATATATTTGGGTTTTTTTACAAGTAATCTGCAGCAGCGTTCATAAACTGTCTTTGAAGACCTGAACTGGTGTTGAGTTGAAGCAGGTTTCTGTTCCTCTGGGCTTCTAAAACACATCTGACATTTACATACATGGCTTTTGTTCACACAAATGTTTACTAAGTTGTTGTTTATAAGCCTTGCCATTCTGAACAGGTATTTGTGCTTATTTCCCATACCGTCCTGATAGGACAATGTGATATCCCAGATACTTTGAGTCTAGGTTAACATAAGCGTATTATTCATGACACCTCTCTACAATCCCACCAGATTTCCATTTATATCTAAGAATATAAAACTGCCTGTTAGAAGACAAATGCTACAAAACAGTTTCCTCAGTTTTGGGGGGCAAATAACAGCTATTTGGCAGAAGGCTGCATAACAGCTATACCATACTTACTTTACATGGAATTAGGGAAAGATTGCTATTGAAAACATTTTGTAACTCCAGCTGCAATAGGATCTCATTTTCCTCAGGTTCCTAGAATGGAAGCTAATGGGGACAATAACTGGAAAAGCAGTGAATGGCTTAAAAACTCAAAGCTTAAATTCATTCGGTTTGGCTTTGGTTCTGCTTCTACTGGACACCATTCATTCAAGGGAACACCATAATCCTCTGATTATAACAACTGATTTTGCAACAAGTAATTGATCTATCATAAACTGAAGCCTAACATTTTTTAGCTTGCTTTAACCAGGACTTCTTTTCTGGGACCAGAAACATTTGTAAGAGCAATCTACGTCAGTTTGGCATTGTCACAGCTTCATTCGTCAGCACAAAACCAGGAAACAAATTGTTTGTTGCCATTTGGGTTTTTTCAAGGTAGCTCTGACTCTCGGTAGAAAACAAACCATTGAATGATTTCTTTATGTTTACACACAAGCAGATGAAAGCTAACATATGCCTATTCACATTCTCAAAGACTCAGTGGGATTCATTAGTGTCTTTTGATTCCTTTCAAGTAATCATGTACAAATGTTACAATATTTGTCATAGAATCACAGAATGGTTTGGGTTGGAAAAGACCTTAAGATCATCCAGTTCCAAAGCCCTCCCCGTGGGCAGGGATGCCCCACACTAGACCACGTCACCCATGACTCCTTCCAACCTGGCCTTGAGCATTACATTATCTGGCATTTTAAAAACTGTGCACACCAGAAAAGTATCCTTAGGCACTCCAATGCCTACTAAGACATTAATGAAATCCCTACTGCACTCCAGGTCTTAAAGTTGAAGTCAAAAGAACTTACACACCACATTTCTCCTCTCCCCAAATAAGATCTCAGAATTAACTGCACGTGGTTTTGTACTTCATCATGTATTAGCTCCAAGCAAAAGCATGAAACTCCAGGACATAAGGGCTTTCCATACTATAGTTCCTGAAATCAATCTAAAGTCGTACTTCAGTATTCAGAGCAGAACAGAAGTGTATTGCCTCCAAACAAAAAAGGGGAACGTCCCATGTTGCAAGAAGTATACATGAATAAACTAATTCCAAATGGAACTGTTGGCAATTTAGGTTACTAGGAAGCTAAATACTACAGAATTACTTACATTAAAACTACAAACAATCAGACCAGAAATGTT
Source organism: Pezoporus occidentalis (assembly GCF_034315485.1). NCBI lineage: Eukaryota > Metazoa > Chordata > Aves > Psittaciformes > Psittacidae > Pezoporus > Pezoporus occidentalis. The sequence continues at coordinate 2,893,577 of NW_026915836.1, forward strand.
TTTTCTAAACAAGACTCTCTATTTAATTTATACTTAGTTCTGAAATTCAGAAGGGTCGAAATCATAGAATCATAGAATAGTTTGGGTTGGAAAGGACCTTAAGATCATCAAGTTCCACCCCCCCTGCCATGGGCAGGGACACCTCACACTAAACCATATCACCCAAGACAGATACTAAGCATTTATTTCTGTTCAAAACTTATGCAAATGCCTACAGATTAAACTTATTCTCAAAAGAAATACTGTTCCCAAATGCATTTTTCTAATAGATTCAAATGGGTTTTTTTATGACTTCTGGAGGAATTCACAGAAGCAGAGCTGAATGATCCAAAGCTATCTCTAACTGGAATAGCCATAATGAAACTAAGTAGACATAGGATTTCCATGCAGCCATACCCAGAAAACACAGGGAATATACTAAAACTCCACATAATAGTACCCTATTCCTTTCCTCTTGTTACTCACTTCAAGAAAATTGCTCCAGACATTAGCTCATACTAAATCAAAGTGTTCCAGAAATACAGTAAGTTATTTTAATGAATGCATATTAGTGTGTTTCAGTAAAGAAGAAATGCCCTTCCAAAAAGGATATAAAGAACTTCAAACACTTTTGCTTTCAGGATCCACACATACAACTTAGAAATACATGCAGACAATAAGGAAAAGAGAGCAAATCATTAGCTTGTATACAAAGAGCCAGTCTTACATCTCTTGAAGTGAAAAAAGGAGGAATCAAAGCTTAAAAATCAGAATAGAATTCTCAACATGGGTCCATAGCAACCATCAAGAAAACATGTACTCCGAGTTCCAGAAGTCAGATTTCAGGTTATTGAATCCAATGAGATGCTTAAGCACTTGGACATCATAAAATGCTGATCATGAAACACATGAATCACCTTCCTTATCTGGAGAAGATTTTTGCCAATTAAAAATGGAAACCAGATGGAAGAATGGTACAAAAAAAATCTCCACAGATCTCTAGACAAATAATCTACGTTCGATTTAGTCTTCATCTACTTTCAGCTGTATATTGCAAACTAAAGTTAGTTAAAGATATAGTTCAAATGGTTCTCTCTCAAAACAGGTAATGCCCCTCCCAATTCTTCCTCAGGCAAAGAACATACTGTGAACTGGAAATAAATTTATTCACTGCTACAGAGAGTAACTGGCTCTAATACCACAGTTCTTTCCCCATTTAAAAAACATCCTACTGCAGAGGACTAAGCCTCTTGATGCTGCTTTTTCTATCCTGAAAAACAGCCTCCAGATGTTAATTTTCATATATCAGTAGAACTGGGGAAAAGGAAAAATTATAAATCCAATGTCTGCAGTGGAGAAACACAATCTGTGTTCAACAAAAGCTGGCACAGAAGCTGGCATAGAGCTTGCAGAGAAGCCCTCTTCAGCTGAAAACTGCACTGTGTACTACAGCTGTGTCACACAGCCCTGTACTAATAAATATCTGGTGCCCAACCAGTCTTTCCTACAGCACTGATTTTGATGAACTGAGAATCTAGAAACTACCACACAAACTTAACACTCAATTGAACAACTTAAGCTAGGAAAATAGAGGATTCCACAGAAAAATATCCTCCAAACCAGAAGATTCTCCAGTCATTGTATTACCTTTACACAGGGCAGCATCTATTTCTTATTTAGCATCAGTACTGTCAGATGCAGGCCTGCCTGTAAAAACAGTGGAAGGCTGGGAGAAATTGGGTGAGTGATATAAGAAGGAAGGAGGTTCAAATCAAATTTTAAAGAGTGGACAAAGATGTACATTTCTCAAAGGGGTTACTGCTTTCGTTTTACTATCTGACTCCTTTCAACCCCTAGCCCTCTCAAGCTGACTTGAGAACAAACACCTCCTTGCAATATGTATGAACATTAGTTATATACCCTGTCCTTTGGGCAGTTGTGTAATGAATTTAAAACTATAGACGATAATGCAACGTCTTCTAAAAGCTCTCTGCTGAACTAAATCATCTATTTACAACACCTTTATGCTGCTTATGCACAAACAGAAAACCAGACACACTGCTAACTCCTTTTCTTTAGGGAAGCTGCATGAGGGTGTCCTTTCCCCCCCCCTGCTGTATTGCTAAGGAGGCACAAAGGACAGGTCACCTTGTCCCTGGATTTTACTACCCACATAACTGTTTCTGGCTTCAGCTACCACTACCCCTGTGCTGCTTTATCTCCTAACACGAAGGGAATCGCATCTTTTAGCCAAGTGACACGAGATGTCGTGGCTGAGGAGGCTGGAAACAAAAGAGAACAGCAGGAAAAAAAAAACAACAAGAAAAGGCAGGGTTTTTTCACCCAGTTCCTGAATTATCTTTCTTTTATTTGCTCCCACACTCCTTTCACAATCCCCCCTTCAGAGAAGGTTGACAAAATCCTAAACCCTTCAGAATTTACCTCCATTAAAATGTCTCTGACCAGAAATGAGACCAGGATCCAGAAGTGAGCCAGAGGCTCTGAGCACAGCACCGAAGTTCCTAAGACAGTATCTTAACAAAAGATACTACTATTTAGTTTTTCTACCAGAGATTACAGCCGCATGAGCTAGAACACTGCTCAGGGCTCCAAAAATCCCTGCAAAATCCCTTAGAGATGTTACATAAAACTGCACTATTCTCAAAGGGACTGATGATACTCATCCAAGATCACTCTTGCTATCTCCCAAACCAAAAGTCTCCAGACAGGTCAAGGTTACCTGTCAGTTAAGAGCTTCACAAAGAGCACCAAGTGCTGCAGGCCCCTTCCCACCAGGTAGGGAAGTAGCAGGGCAGAGAGGAGATGACCAAAGGTGTCACCACAATGCCACAAGATAGTGGGTCACAGCCTTGGTGCAGCCATTTGGCTCTGAAACCACCTTTTACCCCAGTTCAGAGCAGAACTGCAGACACCAGAGGTTTTAAACCATGCTGGTTCAGGGGATCATTTGTATCTTTGCATCTCAGAGACAAAGATGTTCATTGGATATTATACAGCAATTACCAAGGTATACAAGCTACATGTGAAGTAACACTCAACACCCAGAAGGAGATCTTAGGCACACAGTACATATATATATATATATATATATGAATGATTCCGCACAGCTGCTCTCCTCTTTGCATTGATTTGAAGAGAAATTTCTGCATGAATAGAAAGTTAACATACTCTAGAGGTGGGAATAATAAATGACTATTAAAAGGGAAAGCCATACACTGCTTGTAGAGATGCTAACATATATATATTTAAAATACCTTGATGCAAATACATACGTGTAAATGTATGCTCAAACATACATTATACTTTAATCATACGTTACTTGTGCAGTTATAAAGAAATTTACTGTATGCAGATTCTGTTCTTCCTACCACATGGCTGAGCCATGGTATTGTAGCCAAATCCCAGGAAATCTTTATATCCTTTAATACAAGACATATCCTTCCAATTAAGTTAGTTTAATCCCATTAGCTCTGAGCAAGCTGAGGTAAGTTATGGGAACACCTGCAGCTGCCCTACAATACAGGTACCAGGAACTAAATTGTTCCACTGTTAGAACAGGTAAAAGAAAACCCCTAAAACTCAGTGCAGAAGTACCTTACTAGGTTGGACTCACATCCAGCCTGAATCTCCCCTCTTTTAGTTTAAAATCATCACCCCTCATCCTGTCTCTTCAGGCCCTGCTAAAGAGTCTCTTCCCATCTTTCTTATAGGTCCCTCTTAAGAGCTGAAAGGCCACAAGAAGATCTCCCCAGAGCCTTCTCTTCTCCAGGCTGAGCAACCCCAACTCTCTCAGCCATTCCTCATAGCAGAGGTGCTCCAACCCTCTGGTCATTTTTATGTCCCTCCTCTGTACCCTCTCCAAAAGGTCTGTGTCCTTCTTGCACTGAGGACTCCAGAGTGGGATGCAGGACCGCAGCTGGGGTGTCACCAGAGCAGAGGAAAGGAGCAGAATCACCTCCCTTGACTGCAGTGGGAAGTGTCCAAAATACAGTGAGTGTGGTAGCAAGTGAGCCATTGGTGAAGTACAAGCTTGCTGAACTTACACGCTTTAATGAGGTTGAAAGCCAGTGAGTCGATAGAAAAATACGATTACCATGAAAAATAACATTTTGATGTGCATATAAAAGGAGAAAGATTGGTTGCTGCTCAAGTCCTCTCTGCCAAATAAACTCATCAGAGTCTGATTTGTAAAAGATAAAACTAGAATGGCACAGATTTGAAGAAATATTAAAGAATATATCACCAAGTAACCCAGAGGTTAACTAGCTCTACACTAGAACCCGGTGGTATTCCCCAGATTGAAGGAAAACTCTTAATACTGTTTGTTCCCAGTGTATTTAAATTGATTTCCATTAGTATTACCAAAGAGTGCTTCACAGGACGCACAAAATGTCATGACTGCAGACATGCGCCTCTACCACAGACCCAAACCAGAAGAGTGGAAAATTCTGGGGTTAGACCTCACTGAACTCACAAATACCGAGTCCAGCTGTAACACCAGGCATGTCTTGTCTTCTCCCAGCCACCTAATCATCCCTTTCCACATGAGTTCTCCAAGGTGTGACCCACAGAGAACCTCCTCATGCTCCCCAGAAGTGAGGCATACACAAGGTGTCTGTAAGCTCAGGACCTAGCCTTTCAGCTACCCCATATCCCACATGCATTCTGTTTAAATTTTCATGGTTGGATACGATCCTATCTGGCTCATGTTTAGATTTAGTAGCTCTATGCATCACTACTGTCAAGTCTGCTTTTCTCTGGGGAACCTTCAGATTTTAATTTCTCTAGAAATGTCTTCGTTATTTAGTATTTAGCTTGCCCTGGGTTCAGCAGTAGCAGTCATTTTTTCCTCCTTCTTAGTAGCTGGTGCAGTGCTGTGTTTTTGACTTTCAGCCTGGGAACAGCGCTGATAACACCAATGTTTTTGGTTGTTGCTCAGTAATGTTTACTCTGACCAAGGACTTTCTGAGTCTCATGCTCTGCCAGGGAGGAGGGGAAGACAGGAGGAAGCAGAGAGAGGACACCTGACCCAGACTGGCCAAAGGGGTATTCCATACCATAGCACATCATGCCCGGTATACAAACTGGGGGGAGTTACTCTGAAGGGCTAAGTCACTGCTCAGGTTGGGCTGGCTACCGGTCAGCGGGTGGTGAGCGGTTGTGTTCTCTTCCCTTGTTATTTCCCTTATCGTTATTATTGGTGGTAGCAGCAGTGGTTTGTGTTACATCTTAGTTACTGGACTGCTCTTATCTCAACCTATGGGAGTTACATTCTTTTGATTCTCCTCCCCATGCTTCCGGGATCAGAGGAAGAAGGAAGGAGGGCAGTGAGCAAGCAGCTGTGTGGTTCTGAGTTGTCAGCTGGGTTTAAACCACAACATAGCTATAGTGCTAATGATAATGCCATATTGAATATATTATGTGACAGATACATTACTGAGGGCTCATAATTGGACTGGCCCAAACCCAAAGTTTTTAAAACACTTTGTGATATGAAGCAGCAGCTCCAAATGGTGCCACTTGCTGTCTCAAAGCCCCTTCCTCAAAGAGATGCAGGCTGTAGCCTTCCCTGGCAAGATGTTCTGTTAGTTCTGTAGTTATTTTTCCAGGTGAGTTCAGAGAGAGGACAGACGAAAAAGGAGACAAGAAAGGCGGGTGTAGATGAACCTGAGATAAAAAGGATGTTATAAAAAGATGGGGCAAGAAGGAAAGAGTGCTGGAGAAAGCAGCCAGCACAGGATGAAAAACACCCACTTGGGCTGCCAGAAAACTCAGAGGAACATCCCAGCTTTAACGCTTGTGGTAGGTGTCTCTTCTATACAATTCCTCCAAAGGCCATATGCCAGGGAGACTGATAACATCACCAGAGCCTGAGCACACTTGGCACTATTCTGTGTCCAGTGGTCCCTCATCAATAAAGCATTCACCATTCCAGCTGCTTTCTCAGTTTCTCCTGCTATGATCTTTTTTGGTGTTAGTTAATAAGCAGATCTCTGTGGGAGCATTTTCACAGACGACTGCAGTTGAAGTTCCCATCCTCTCTCTGCATGAGAGGATGAAACATGCTGTTCTAACAAGCATCTGGTAATCTTTCACGTCTTCCAACAGCTTGCAATACTTCATTACTCTATCCCATCATCAGAGGTAGGTGCTATCATGATGGTTAACATTATATATCCATATATGCTTATGCATTTGCACATCTGTAAAACACAGGGCTCACGAAGCACTGCAGCACAAAGCTACCCACTCAAACATGATGGGCTGGTTTCTCTCAAGGTCAAACACAGAGCTTCTTGATGCTAATGAGACTGAATATGGGTCCCATCATATTGTCATTCTCTGTTTTAATGCTAGTTCTAGGGGAAAGTCCTCACGTTTCTTTGATTCCCACCTTTACAGCCCTTTGATGGCTGCAGAACACCGGACAGGACTTCTTCAACCAACCAGAGAGTGGAGAAGGAATGTTTTTATCGTGGAAACCAATGTATTACAAATTATTTTTTTGCTCATCAAATAATCTTGACTGCTTTATTACCTTTTTATGAATCATATTTCTAAAAGCATTTATTCTAAATTTGGCATCTTCATTATATTATGGAAAGAATTATTATTTCTGATTAGTCTCCAAGTTGCCACTCAGAAACCTTAGACAACCACTAAGGCTGAGGTGCTCTAAATATCACTTATAAAACAAAAAGGGGGGAGAAGTAGCACAGACAGGTCTTTTACATTTCCTCTGTCAGTTCTGATATTCTAGATATTATATGCTGATCCAGCAGCATATCATTATGGATAATCTCATTTTAAAAGTTAAGAAAGAACAATAAAGACTTTAAAATGCTTTTTTATGAGAATGGAGACATGAGTCTCAGTATCTGCAAGATGGTTCAAACATTTCAGAGAGGCCTAATATAATCATACATATATTCTTTTATATTTAGAATAGTAGAACATCAAAATAGGGATAAAATCATAGGAAAGCAAAATGCCTTTGAGTAGAATATTGGATACAACCAAAAAAACCCCAAATCAACAGTGTTTTGGGTAAATGAGGCCTTCCTCAGCTATGCCCAAAAAGCTTATCTGTTTTTCCAGCTATTTCGGTGGCTCTCATAATAGCTAGTTCCTTTCCCTACAAATCATACCCTTTTACAAAGAAAAAAAAAAAAATCACCCATTATTGAATTATAGTAATCTTTCTGCATCATAATTTGCTGTGGTTTTATCAATATATAGCAAGACTCTCAGAAAAGAACAAATCCCTACAAAATGCATTTTTACAAACTTCTAAGAGATCGCCAAGAAATAGTGATCTAGTACCCTCCTACAGTCTACTTCTCATAAACCCACTCCCATGTGAGCCGCCTTCACTAGACTAAACTGAGATTTGTTTGAATTTCAAAGAGAATTTAAAATTCAGTTTTAAATGATTTTTTAAAAATTACCGATTTCTTATGTCTCCTTCTTTGTTACTGGTCACCAAGGATGTTTAACTCCGTAAATCATTCTAGCGTGCAGGATTGAATACTATCCATACTTATCCTGTAGGCTCATCCAGCTCACTACAGCTGAGGGCAGTTGCTAATGCTAGTTTAATGGGTGGCAGAGCATGGCGTAACATAACACACCTCACCTACAGTGCATGAATAAACTACACTCCTCCTGCCTTCTCCATGTATCACTACTTCAAGGAAACAATAATGCTGACTATCTTAGGATCACAGAATCACAGACTGGTTTGGGTTGCAAAGGACCTTAAGATCAACCAGTTCAGACCCCTTGCCATGGGCAGGGCTGCCTCACACTACACCATGTCACCCAAGGCTCTGTGCAACCTGGCTCTGAACACTGCCAGTCATGGGGCAGCCACAGCTTCTCTGAACAACCTGTGCCAGTGCCTCAGCACCCTCACAGTAAAGAACTTCTTCCTTATCTCCAACCTGAATCTCCCTGTTTAAGTTTGAACCCATCACCCCTTGTCCTATCACTGCAGTGCCTGATGAAGAGTCCCTCCCCAGCATCCTTGTAGGATCCTTTGTAGGCACAGAGGTCTCATGCAACCTTCTCTTAAGTGATCATTTCTGTTGTAAGCTCTAATACATCATGCTCCAAGACCGGGTATCTGCCATCTACAGTTCCTGCAGCTCCACTCTTCAAAATGAAGCATGATCCTTGGTCTCTGCAACATACTCGTGTTCTCATACCAAAAAGAATCTACTGCACGGTCCTAGATAAACTGATGCTGCACACCTGAACACGCAGCTCTGGTTTCTCACCCCACCAGTAAAGCATTCTGTGCAAACATTTGTGTCTCCCGCAAATAAGTTAATGAAAATAAAAAGGAAGAAGGAAATAGAATAGAATAGTTTGGTATCTTACCCTGTACACTACCCAAAGTCAACTGGTTCGTGGAAGGATAGTTTTTTCATTTTTATGCCATATCTACCAAAACCCACTCTATTGGTAATAGTGCCACTTCAGAGGCATCTGTGAATCTATATATTTAGCAGACATCTAGCAATGAAATCTTTCATTCTTGCATTTCAGCATCTTCACTCTTATCTAACACTATTTGGAGAGTAGTAGCAATTTCTCAGTTTCTCAGTTACAACATGTGTGCATTTCTGAAGGCACTGACTCATTTCTTCTAATCATTGCTGCAAAAATCACACTGGTTACCATCCCTTTTACCCAGTCATAAGGAAAGCATAGCTTGGAGAGTGCAAGATAAAAACCAAGAGCAAAGAGTACAGAATAATGACTTCTCCCAGTCTTCACTGACCTGTAGCGGGCAAAAGGGACTAGCAGTTTAGTTGAACAACCAAATCCATATTTCATATTTGTCTGGAAACCTGAAAATCCTAAGCAATTTAACAGTAATGACTAATTAGCAGTCAAAAGTTCAGACAAGAGCATGCAATGCTTCCAAGAACAGATTTAAAAGCTATTTATTTGCTTCAAAAAACACATTAATAAGAATCCATCATAAGTTGTGACAGATTTATGGATGCCTCTTCACACAGATGACCTACGAACCAGCTCACGATAAAATAAGTTATTTCAGGCGAATGCAAACCGAAATGACATTTTTATGTAGCCTAAAATACCAATTCAGGGCTCAGCTGAAGCTCAATAAATCCCATAATGGGACACACAAAAATTAGAACTTTCTCAGTCTTGATCTATCATGGGGCAGTGAATCAGGTTATGGCTTCTTGTTATGGTAACCACATTTTCTTTGGCTGGTTCTTAACCAGACAGTAGATAGACATATAGCCAGAGAAGCTTTCCTTTCTCAGGCTGTTGAAATACAGCTTTGCAATTACGCTGTCCAAAACGTGGAGCAAAGTTTAAAGCCCCTAAAATCTTCTTTCACATCTACCATCCTTTTTAATAGCAGGGAAATAACAGAGCAAGCCAGATAGCAGAAGTTTCTTTGCCTTCACCGAGAGCGCTGCCTTGGCCACTGGTGCCCTAACACTTCCTGAATTCGAGCAAATGTATGTCCATGCATCCATTTCTCCAAGCAGCAATTGTGCTTGCTTATCAAGCCTGAATACTGCTTATCTCTGCTTTTCTGATCAGAGTGAACTGTATCAATCCATGGTGCCATAAGAGCACAAACTGCTATATCCTTGTCAGTTTGAAGAGGAGAAAAGGTTTAACCCAGCATGAATACTGGCAAATATCTAAAAGCATTTGGTGCTATCAAATGTGTTTCAGCATATTTGTGTCCAAGTCTAAGGCTACATTCAAGCTGCCAACATGACTTTGGAGTGGGTGCCAACAATATATAATCAAAGACCTTTTCAAGCCATTAAAATTACTGCAGTTTATTTCTATGTTACCTACGTAAAAGCTGAGAGACTCCAATAGCCTCTGACATTACCTTATTTGACTAAAAACTTATAAAGTATGATTAAAGATCCACCACTACATTGAAAAAAAAAATCTCTGTCTTTTTAAGCTACTCTCGTGTTTTGGGTTTTAGTTTTATTTTAAGTAGCATTCAAATATCACATAAAATTAGATTATGTAAATTAGAAGTAGTACAAATCCTTAATCTAAGGGAACTTTGCAGCAGGAATCTTTATTGCAGATCTAAATTGCAGAGTCTTTATTGCAGAGATATAAATAAGCAATTTTAGCTGTAAGATCTCTCTAACTTGTCATCAGTTAAGCTGAGCAATACAGACACTTGTGATCTTTGCCCATGTCCTTGCCATTATGACCCAAAATACTTGCTTCAAAGAGTTTGTGATCTAAATAAACACCACGGACAAAACAACACAGCAGCAAGGAGGTCAGAACAGCAGATGGCAAGCACCATGCTGGCTCCACAATAACTTGTTTGCTGTGATGCATCACACAGCAAAAAGCCTCAGAGACCTGTGAACCAAGGTAATCCATCCATCCATGTTTTCCCTGGTAACTATTTTGTGCCACACTACCCAAAGAACACAGGTAAAATTAGCAAGTCAGTACTAATACGTGATCTAATGATATCTAATGTCAGAATGAAAGTCTGCAAAGATTAGATGTGAATAATCCTCACTGTGGCTAATCCAGGAGATTGGAAACTAAAATAGCCTGAATTTAGAGAACGAGAAACAGCAGCTATAGACAAGAGGAGGGAATGTCCTTCCTATGCAGTCTCTTCAGGTGGTGGAAGTTTTCACAGGTTAACAAAATACTAACATGTAATAAAATTGACCCGATGCTTCAAGTATTTATCTTTACCAAAAAGAAAGACTTCCCTGCACTAAATTGTACAACTAACCCCAGTGACAGAAAAGAGTTTGTCAGTCCCGCAAGTAGCAAGTGTCATCAATCCATTCTTGGGAAGTATTTAATCCAGACTATGTGTCTCAAGAAAGAAAATGAGATGGAAGGTCTATATAGCAAAAGGTCATGGCAGCAAGGAAGCAATTATTCAGAAGTCAGAGTTGGAGCCTGGCTATCAGAAACAAGAAAGGACCTAAGAGCAACACACCAAATACTTGCATTTGGTTACAACTTCAGACACCCTCACCATGTTCGGGCACATAAGAAACACCACCACCACCATTTTCAAATCACTTCACCCTTAAGCAGTTCTGGTTTTAGCTATATCTGGCTCCTGGATACTGCAACTTAAATACATATTTTACAGAAAGAGTAACAAGTTCTGTGGCATGAAAAAATGTAGTTACATTCAAAGCATTATAAAACCACCTTAACCTTCATGTATTTAGTGTCTGAATTCTCAAGATCGGAATTCTTCCTACCCGGACTGCTTCATACTTTCCACCTATTCATCTAAATATTAAATTAACACTGCCATACCCACAGTATATGGGAATACTGAATTACTGATTTCAGATGGACAACTGCCTTTGAATAAGGATTTCTGCAGGTAAAGGATCTCTTTGCAGTTAGGGAGACTAACTGAGACCATGCCTACCACCAAATTCCTGTTCAACAAGCAAGGCTTGAATTTGCATCGTTGCTGTGAAACATCCACAGCAAAGATGTCTGAAGGAAGTCACATCTTCTCTTTAATTATATTTTGTTTCCTCTAGGCTCTGGTTACCGGCCCAGCAAAACACATCAGAATCCCAGACAAGGGCAGAAAAGAGAAAAAAGTACATCTCTAATGAAGCCACAACAATAAAATTCCCTGCAGTTTTTTCCCCGCAGAACAAAAAGCAAAAAAATCTTAACCTGCTAACCCTTTAATATCAAGTATTTCTAATTGCTTCTCTTAAAAGAGATCTCTGTAGAATAGGGTGACTTTCAGAAAGTAAATTAGCTACAAGGAAAAAGGGGTTATTCTTCCTGATCCTGCTGTGCAAGTCCAGACTAAATTTTTCATCACTGGTACTCAATACAAGACCACCTCAAGAAAAAGATTAACTCATGTTTTACAGGCTCCTAGTGGTACTATTGCACATATCTGTTTGCTTGGCATCCTGCAAGTCCTTTTTACCACCTATCTTAGTATTAACCTGCAAGTAACAGGTGTCTTCTGTAAATGTCTTCTCCTCCCAAATGAAAAACTGAGGTAATCAGAACATAACTTCCCTACTCAACAATTACACTTGCATTAGCAGTTCAAATTGGGTTTTAGCGTGTTTCATCCTCTATCTTAAGCATTGCATGTACAGATTATATGCACATTACTGTAGAAATAACCTTGTACTCCTGAAAAAACACATTTCTAACCCACACTGAGATATGAACTAGAATTTCACTTGCAAGTCAAACTAACTGATGCAGCTCTTGCAAAAAAGATGACCCCAGAGGATGAGATTTTCCAAAGCACCAGAGGATTCAACACAGAAAAACACTCACTGAAAAAAGCTAATGGATTTTGTTAATTTTCCCTTTGTCTGTATTCCTATCCAGCTTCTCTTCCAGTTTTGCAGTTTTTTAATGAAATTAAGCTGCTGGCACTAATGAGAAATATAGAAAATAGAGAGTGCATAAAAAAGAAACACTTTTATAAAGTGCTAATGGATGTTCTTGTGTGCTGGAGTGATACTTTAATGCTTTTTTACTCCATAATGCTGGTGACACAACACACTGGATTTTATGCTGCTAGCCATTCAGGAACTCTTTAAAGCTTTTCCAGATTATCAATATCACTTCCTTTCTATAGTCTTTATAAAAAAATACTAAACAAGAAGTCTACCCTGACCAACTGAGCCTTTTCTTTAGCAGATCTCCAGTACAACACTGGGCTATCAAGGTACAGCTAGTCCCCCCACTGCTCCAAGCAGCCAAGGTGCCAAGAGGCATTGCTGGGACTTGTGAGAAGTTTTACAGTTGATTGAGTTTCAAGCAGAAACTCAATGTAATACAAGCAATCTTCAGATCTAAGTTTCCAGGAAGAAAACTAACCTCATCCTACATTCAGGTCAATATGATAAGCAGACAGAGTAGGACTTACATTAAGCAGGTTCTTACTTGGTGTATAACAAGATGCTATTCAGCCAGATCTGCAAAACTGCTCAACAAGAGATCAAGGATTCAGAACCCAGAACTTGTGCTAAAGGCACCTAAGAAGAGCCTTATGTTCCATAGTAATCAGAAGCCAGGAACTCCAGCTGAGATAAAGGTTAAAACCTCCCACATTAGTCTTTATATTGCTAGCCAAAACGATCCCCCAGACCTAAAAATCTGGTATTGCTGTCGTTGATTACAGCTGCTGTTCCCCTGTTAAAAGCTGGTCCTGCTTAGAAGCTCAACTAAACAGTAAGTGCAAACAGCTGTGAACAGAGCAGCACATAGAGGTAAACAGCTTAATGTGGGGAAAGTATCAACAGGTCATCCTGACTGGATATATACACTACATACAGGTGGTTTTATTTTGACCTCTAGACTCTACACAGTTAGTGTCTCCAGTTTTGTTACTTTTGTTTGATAGAAACGAAGCACAAAGCATTCATTTTTTCCTGTTTACCAGAATCCCATGCCTCTGTTTGCTTGGAGGGTTTGAGGTTCCCATGGTTAGTTGCACCACTCCTGGTGCAATTACAGAAATAAACAAAAAGGGAAGCAGGAAATCACTGCGTTCATCCTGGCATTCTGCAAACAGTGCAACGATATTCAGCAGTTCTTCCTGGCAGCCTTTATTGATAACAACAAGGTTTTGTAACCTGGGAGTTAAAATAGACGTGACTGAGAGGCTCAGAAACCCTACCCTGATCAGCTGGTGATGAGAATCTGAATACAGACCCCAAAATCCAGGTCCATTAGCACGCTAGCATGAACAGAGGAAGCTCTGAACACTCCCATGCTCATTTGCAGTGTAAATTCGGGACTGTGTCCCAAGTGATGAATTGGCATTTTCATTCCACAGCAAGACCTCAGCAGGAGCTGCACTAAGCACAGTTTGTTTAGGAAATTACAGAAGGTACAAAAGAGTGGTGGAAAGCTACATACCTGGCCATTTGTTTTAACACAAATTCTACTGGTTTTGAGGAAAGGAAGATTAAACCATCAGATTGTGCAAGCACATCAAACTGCAAAAATGATAAAAAAACTGTCTTCCTCCGTACTTCGCAAGATCCAGCAATAAAGAGACACCCCACCAAATACAAACCCATCACTGCTGCTTAGCAAGAAGCTTATTAATAAAATCTAAAAGTTTTTTTGACAAAACCAGGTTTTAATGGGATCACATCAATGTTGAAATACATTCCAGGTGGTCAGAAAAACATTTCACTGGAAACTCGGTGTTACAAGAAAAGTAAGGAGTTGGCAGTGCTCTGAATCCAGATTAAAAGTGTGTAAAAAAAAGATCACTGCAAAATAAGATGTGAAAAGTGATGTGAAATGCCACTAATGCCACACTTTCCCTTAAGAGACAGCATCCTTTTATACCAATATATCCATTGCCAAGTCTCTGGTCCAGAATTCAGAGCTGACCAGGTCAACAAAAACTCCCTTGTATATTCACACTACTAAGAGGCTACGTCACCCCAAACTTTTCTAATCTAGCTAGTAATTTAAAGTAACAGCATCACCACAAGTATTGGATCCTTTCTGTTGTGAATATGGCCCACAGAACATGCAAGTGCTTGCAATTTACCATATACATGCACATTGGATACTTGTGTATCAAAATGGGGCTGGTATAAAAACCAGTATAATGGTCTAATTAAATGACACAAATTTATGTGTCATCCTATAAATTTGCACTTCTTCAATTTCAGAGCCACCCTTACCACTGTTGAGTATTCTGGCAAATGCAGGAAGAAAAGTGGTGTTCTCCTTCTCCTAACCTCAGTCATTTTGGTCAGTGAGACTAGAGTTCTAGTCTCTGATTTGCTCATTCAATTAAATTCATTTTTTCTGATATACAAGCCCTTAATGTCTCTAACTGAGTTCTATCATCTAATAGACTTTCATTTCAGATCTTCACCATGGTCATTCTTCCACCACTGGTCCAGGTTTTTAGATCCTGGCAGTCTTATCCTAACTATTACTTCTGAACCTTGTGCAGTCCAAGTGCTATTTCCTCAGCATTTCAGTCAGAGAAGCCTGCTTTCTTGCTGCCTGAACAAATGCAGGAGAAAATGAAGGGCATAGTGGTAGTACACTCTCCCCTCACTATTCCTGGGGGAAATAGTTACAGCCAACATCTTGTTTAGTAGCTAATGTCCTGGGAGAGAATATGCTCAGTTCAGATGAACTATTTATGGGGCCTATAGGGATGCTGGGGAGGGACCCTCCATTAGGGACTGTAGTGACAGGACATGGGGTAATGGGTTAAAACTTAAACAGGGGAAGTTTAGCTTGGATATAAGGAGGAAATTCTTTCCTGTTAGGGTGATGAGGCACTGGAATGGGTTGCCCAGGGAGGTTGTGAATGCTCCATCCCTGACAGTGTTCAAGACCAGGTTGGACGAGGCCTTGGGTGACATGGTTTAGTGTGAGGTGTCCCTGCCCATGGCAGGGGGGTTGGAACTAGATGATCTTAAGGTCCTTTGCAACTCAAACTATTCTATGATTCTATGATTTGGAGAATTTCATTGCAAAAGTCCTAACAGGTCTCTCCAGCGCGTGGCTGAACCACTACTTGTCAACAGCCAGTAACCGGCTCTGATTCAGACAATTCTTCACAGGGGCAACAAAAGAGAAGCAAAGGAGATAAATCAGAATGGAACAAATAGAGACCAAAATGCTGTTGTAGCTCTAACATCTATTAAGAACAGCAGCATGGGAATGGGAAGGTAAGGGCAATGCTGACCTAGAGGAAAGACTGAATTCTGAGGAGACCTCAGGAGGTTTGGTTTTTAAACAAAGGAGTTCTTTCTATTGACATTTAATCAGATGAGATATGCATGTTTAACATACTTTGAGAGTCAACAGGAGCTCATGATAAGGAAGTAGGAGGTTTTGGTGGAGTCCTCTGCAGAGTAAGAGATTGAAGGAGCATTTCCACCTCATTCCGCAGTGACCTCTTTAGCATGTCTCTCACTATCATCTCTTCACAGACCATAAAACTTAGCCACTGTTTTCTGCATTGCTCTGCAGCTGGTCTTATCAACCGGCTACACTCAGCTTTGCCTCACCCACACTCTTGCTAGGAACTATATGAAATCTGGACGCATGCATCCAGAGTATTAGTGGAGGGTAAGATCCATGAGCTTCCCTTAATGAAACTGTACCGGCTGCTTTGGAAAGGGAATCAAAGAAGATTTCAAGCTGAGGAGCTTTGAAAGAAACAGGTCCTCAGAAGCCATAGACTCTAATGTCTACTGTATAGTCTAGCTCATTTAAAAGTCCTAGTCGCAAATGCAGATTTGAATAATGATATGATGGAGAAAATCCCAAACCAGAATGTTTTTCAGGCAGATGTATTTTATGCTTTTTACTTTTAGGAGTTTTTCACCAAGCCCCTTCTCAATCACCTTAGCATTTACACTTCACTCTCTTTTACTTGCTTCTTCTCTCTTCCCTTTCAAATACACAAAAAAGAAATCCCAGCATTTGTATTCTGATAAGCAAATTGGAGCAATCTTTTCCAGTAAAATTTTTGTGCTCATCCTCAGGAGCTCTGCTTCAATGGCACAAACAGGCAGAAAGAAACCCGTTCTAACATAAGGATGCTTCTTCCTTTTCCAAACTGAAGGAATGAAGTTTTCAACATCATTTGCAATTTTTTTTTACCTTTATCATTAAATGACATAATAGGTAACATAATATTTGTCTTTTTATAACATCAAACATATCTGGTGTATTTTAGTTATCAACACATTACTCTGCTACTTTGTATTTCAAAAATGCAGTGAAACGGTGCCAGAAGGAACAGATTTAGCAGCAGGACTTTATTGTTGTTTCAAGTCAACAAGCAATGAAATAAGACTTTTTCGAACACCCTGCCTTCACAAGAAAATCTTGTGTGCAGGCAGTGGGGGAATACGAAAGAACTATTCCTTACAGTGAAATCGCATTTGAAGCTACATAACTAACTGCAACTCTAAATACGACAAATTAAGCTCAGATTTCTAGGCAAAAATACAAATCTTTTCTTTTTTTTAGAATCTTGGCTGCTTGTTATTCACAACCGTTCCTACAACAGAAAGATTTACAGTCGATTTGATTCTGTTTCTATAAGAAATACTCACATTCCTCTGCACTCTTGGCTTTTGGACCCAAGCAACATAACCATATTACCCCAGCTAGGTGCATGAAGCTAAAGTAAAGACTTCATTCATCAGTGAATTTCTCAAGAGGTTGTTTCCAGCACATATGAGAAGCTTGGGTTCAAAAACCAAGAGCTGGTGAAAAACAGTGGAAAAGGACAAAAAGAAATGATGTCTTCTTCCTTTTTTTTTTTCATTTGTAGATGCAATTACTATCAACTATTGGATTTGGACATCAATATGGCTCTAAATTATCCTTGAGTGCTAAGGTATTAATGGAGCTCTGTGAGCTCACCCCTGTGTAGACACAGCTCTGGCAAACCACAGGCACCAGCAAGGCTGCTGGCACTCCTGACATGATCACAGCTGCTATCCATGATACTCCATCTTCCAGGAGTCTGAATAAGTATCCTTTCCACTACATGTCTACTTGCAGTGCTTGAAAAAGTCATTATAGACTGGCTGGAATTACAGCAGAAATAATGCAGCTATTTTCGACGAAGATCCACAGGAGTCTGGTAGAGGTTTTTATGATATGGTTCCTGGTATTACAGCTGACATTACATTTTTTACGTGGTGAGACAGAAGCCCTTTGGGAAAACAACTGCTCAGGTTAAGGCCTTGGCATGTCCACTTTGTTTTAATTTCTCTAGATGCAGGTCTCAAGCTTGCAGTAAGAGAGGGGTCCTTTCCTATCTGCTGCCAGGTTAAGATTTTCTCAGGCCCTAAAAGAGGTATGCCCATTTCTGAGTGAAGCTACCTATTGAAGAATATGGTCTAGAGGGTAAAAAAACATGTGCAGTGGCAACAATAAGCTCTCAAAAAGAGCTGACATAAAGATTATTTTCCCATCCTCCTCAGCACTATCTTCAGCTTTGTGATGGAGCTACCATTATTTTCTTTCTTTTCTTCTCAGCCCTCTTTTTCCTTTTCTTTGGACATGTGGTTTTAGAACAGGACTGACTAGATAATGACATTTTCAGGTAGACAAAAGGACTCTTTTGTGCTTTGCAGCATGCACAATGTCCCAGGGAACAATGCAACAATATTTTTCATAGCCAATTTCAGCATTCCTATTTCCCTCCATTACCCTTTTCCCTTTTAGGGACTGTCAGAAACCATTCCACACACACAGAGTAATCACGAAGTTTCATATTTCTTTGTTGAGAGAAGGCATATTTGTTATAGAAACATATCCACAAGTGAGAACACCTAACTAAGCAAGCCAAAGCCATAATCAGTGAGGGCCCTTCCCGAAACAAGTTTCATGCTGTTGCCCAGTAGCAAATGCAAGGATAAAGCCAACCTACTCAGACACAGGGAAAAAAGCTACAAAGGATCTTATGAAATTGTTTGATCCTGACCTCTCAACTAAATCCACTTCTTAGGAAAGATCTAGGAGTAGTACAACAGATTATATTCTATTCAAGCAGAGTTTATTAATTTTTAATATGCAGTGTAAAGCTTATTGGATAATATGAAGAGAATAACAAAACTGTGAAATCAGTATCAAGCCATGCTTCCTCTAGTGTAACCTCTGGTTTTGTGAGCTGGCTTTGAAACTCAATAGGTGCACACATCACCTTCAGAGAGCCTTTCCACAGCCTACAGGCAACCCAGAAGAGCAAGAAACTACAGCTAGTTTGGGACTGCTGCCAACAGCCACCAGTCAGTATTTTTCACTTCAATGTTCATCACTACTGTGATACAATAACATTAAATATAAACCAATAACTTATTGCTTAGGCAAAGCCTAAAGGCTTTATTTATTGCCCCCTCTTCCCAGGAACCAAACGTTTGGGGGATGTAAGTGTAACTGTCAATAAAGAAAGGCTTTATTTTCATTAAAGAAGGGTTTGGGAAATACTATCCATAAAAAAACCTGTTGGCTCCCCTTTGAATTTCTTAGATTCTAGGATATTACCAGAGAGAGTGTGGGCTAAACAATAAGGTAAAATTATAGTAATAAGAGGTTTGAGAAGCTACAAAATCTGCTGCAACACTGGAAAGCTATCGTTTTCCTTCTATCCAAATCCTTCTGAAGCTATGCTGTCTAAAGGATGTAATATTTACACAATTTATTCAATCACTTCAAATCACTTTTATTATTATTATTATTATTATTAAAATATTTATGTAAAGTTGTTTTAGGAACTTATAAATGTCTTTGTCCACAAAGAATACCTGTAGTGTTTGGTTGAAAGCTATGGCAACTCTCTGGAGTTGCTCATAAACTGCATTTTTAGTCCTTTGAGAAGTTAAAATATCAAGTTATATGATAAAATCATGCCCCTTTATCGGAAGGATTGCCTTCTTTTTCAATAGGTTATTATGCATGAGAAGATACTTTTCTGAACACAAAATCACTTGATGGTACATAACAATATAAAGAATAGGGCAAAGGACACCCAATTGTTTCGCTTGTCACCATTTTCCTGGGAAAACCACAATTCCAAGGGCTTTTCATGACAGTTCCATCTGCTTACACACCACAAGCCCTGTGAGCCAGCGGGGAGGTGGCTTACAGCAGGAAGACAACATCAACCACACTACAGCTTTCTCCTCAGGTCCTGAGAACCAAAGCTCAAACCTGCAACTAACTGGGAGCTTCCTGTCAAAAAGGGTCTCTGATGAAAACCAGTTACTCCAAAGCCAACATTTTTTATGGAAGACTTTCCCCACACACGTTTTCTCAGGTTTCTATCACAAATCCTGAAATAAATATGTACAGTTGCCTAATGTTACCTGATTCTGACTGCGCTGGTTTGCAGAAATGACCTGAAATACTCACATTCCAATGTATTTCCTATTGGGTTGTCTTGCCTCTTGGTGATAGTGGATCAGAGGCCTGGATGCCTCTGCAAATCCCCCTCTCCCCTCTAAGCAGGACTCACGTATGTTTTGCTGGACTCAGGTCAATAAATCAGGAAACATCTGGATTTAGAAACGCCCTAGTTCTACTTGGAAATAAGGTGGTGAAACAAAATGTTCCACTGCTTGCAAATAATTTTTCAATCACTTAAATTCCTTGAACACTTTGATCCATCAACTTTTAGTGGGAACTGAAGCAAATACTACACACTTTCTACAGGACCATGGATACTTACAACATAAAGCTTCATGCTGCCAGAAGAGGATAATATAAGACTAACCATAAAGATATCCTTTCAAGGTTCTTGCGTTTTTTGCTATAATCTGTTAAAATTACACATTTCAGTACTTGGGTTTTTTACTACCTTGTGCACCTACTACTATAAAATCAGTTACTAACCTCAAGGAAGTAAGAGTTTCACTCTGTTTTCACTAAATCTGTGTTTCAGTTGCTCTAGATATGGAAAAACATTACACATAGACAGTACTTACACATACATATAGACACGCATCTACTCAAACACAAGACATATAGACACACTTCTGCAAAAAGAAAGAGCACAGATATATACCACACTTAGAAAGCATCCTCTTCCATCACAATATGCATATATAGAGGCAATTCTTGTAGGAATGCTACAATTCTTTATACATTACTCTCATAATGGAGGTTTTAAATTGTTCTCCTTTGATTTCTTCTTCAAATTTCCATCCACCTTTGTGGCTGCCCTTTCTGTGATCTGTGAGCACACCTTTGAACGGTGTATCACGTCCGCTATATTATAGTCAGTGAAGATAGATCAAACACTGCTCCTATCCATACCTGCTCTGAGGGACAGAGGCTCTTAAATGCAAAAGGGATCTTAAAACTCCCCAGGCTTGTGAGCATAGAGAAATCACCTGACAGCTTTGGACTTCACTGAAGGCAACTCAAGCCTCAAAGTGAGCCTTAGAATGCAAATCAATACAATCATAACTAATTAAATTAAACTGAACCGAATCTTTACCATTTCCTCATCTCTTTCAGAATTCAGAGAAAACAACAATATAGAATAGGCTTATACACAGTTGTCATTCCCTACAGCTCAGTGAAGGTTTAATGCACACGTGCTTTAAAGCATGCCCTATTTAACACTTGTGACTACACAGCTGACCAAATTCCCCCCCAGAAAACATTTCCACAACCTCTTTTAGTCCCCTTGCAGAAATATACAGCAATGTTTGTCTTCTAGAGAAAAGCACAATACTCGGGTAGGGCTCCTTCCCAACAGCTATCTTCTGCCCCTGCAGCTAGAAAAGTAACTCTCTACTTTAAACCAGAAGATTTGAACGATTTACAATTAACAAATATATGCACACACTGAAAAGCAAAAGGGTTTCAGCTCATTTACTGTAAAAAGATAATAAGCTGTGTCCTACCTATGGTGGTAATAACAGTGCCAGCAAAGAAGAAGGAACTTCCCAAGTCCCAGTGACTGATTTGAGTAGATGTGTTTCCTAAAGGTATGATTCCTGCATTTATTGCTGCCACTACTTGCTGCAAGTTGAAAGAGATTTTTGTCAATATTCATGAAACAATGATATCAATATACATTACACAGTAAATTGATTAAATCAACCATTGTATCCAAGCAATAAACCAGAAAAAGGATCAGCGTTGCTCTGCTCCAGTTTTATCATTGAGTCAGGCTAAAATTTAATCTTCAGCAGACATCCCCAAGCACTTCAGCATGCAGCAGAGCTGTAAATTCCAGACCATGAAGGAGAATGCAATATGCATCACCTCAGGTAGATGGCAAACACAATTAGTTTTACTGTTGCAACCATCTGATGAAGAAAAATATGCATTATATAAAGATTTACAATGTGAGCTTCCCAAAACATTCATTCTATTGAGTTAGGCAAGGAAATACACTCTGTAAAACACTCATTTTAAAACACCATGAAAAAATGCCCATGCATCGCTTTGGATCAAAAGAACTCAAATGAATTAAAACACTTCTGTAGAACAGATAATTCAATAACTGAAGATTAATAATTACAGTTCTAGAAATTTCACTATATTAAGAAAAAAATCAGGGTCAAATATCAAACACGCACCTCGAAGTTTATACAACTGTTTAGTTCAGAAATGCTGCTCTTGAAAAACTCAGTTCTAGCAGCTACAATGCACAAACTTGACACTAGTGACATTTTCAGTCTCAAGGAATATGAATAATTTCCTATTTCATTCTTATCACATAAAGTATTCCTGGTTAGTTTTGTCTCTATTGCAGAGAGACACCAGTGTTTGAGTTTAAAAATACTCTTTTCTTGATGTGTACTGTTTAACTTGAAATCTTTTAAGGAATATAGGTTATCATTTAATTCTGAAACTCATATTTCAGAATCATGATCCTTATTATAGTATTGATGTCTAACCAAAGAACAACAGGGCAATGCTGCAAAACTAAAATGAATGTTTTAACTGACAGTTTCAGCTTGGGGAGTTGTCCAACACTGATTATGCACATAAAGCTATTCAGCAAAAGAGCAGACTAGGATGGTTTTCCGTGTGGGCAGTCAGTTGCAGAACAGTGTCGCACAGTAGCGATATTTTTTCCAATCCCCCAAAACACTGATGATTTGCAAATGAAAATGTTTTGGTTTCTAAACAGTGCCCATGGAAGTCAGTCGATCGGGACAGAAACGACAAAATGCCAATGCTGGATTAAGCAGGTCATTGGTGTTTCGTGATGGGACCTCCACTTAAATCCACCATTTCCAGTTTGCCATTTTCCAAGCTCAGATGCACAAAGTAGCCAGTTTGAAGTCCACAGCTGCATCCCCACAGCCACCTAGGTCATTTTCAACATCCAGGGCTGTCAGCAGAAAGCCAGCTGGGGGATCTCTACGTAGACTTTACACTGTTTTATCTTCCTATGTTTTATCTTCCTGCGTTTTATCTTCCTATACCTTCAACTGTTTCCATCTTAACTTTTTTTTAATACCACAAAGGCAGACATCAAAGATGTGGAATTTTCAACCCCACTGAGGAAGGAGAAAGGATGCAGACAGGGAAGGGGAAGAGTTTCATTTTCCTTTGGGTTGTAAGAATAAAGTTTCTTCTATGTACATCATGCATAACCTGGCAACAGTAAGTACAGAAGCCCTCATACTGACAGGTATTTACCTTAGCCTAGGATGGGACACATCAGACCAAGCAGCGTATGAAAACCATCCCTTGTATTGTTTGTATAATTTACACAATTCAGATATTCCTTTGACTTTCAAACCCTAGTTTAAAGCTACAGTATAAAGCCTACTGACTTCATTTTGAGAACTGTTTCGTTTCAGTGAACTAAGAACTTTCATCATAAGTCCTTGCACCTGCAAATAGTCCTTTCCAGTGAGGACATCATATGGTGAAGCACTGGATCGATATAATTTTATGAGACTATTCATGTTTTATTACAGTTTATTGTAGCAGACAAATGCAGTACCCAGAACAATGTATGTGTTTAGGCAGCCTAGAAAGACCAAGATTTATACAGGTCCATATGCAGAATGTTTTCAGAGCTTTATATCATCACTACATATTTTGGAAGCCATACTACCTCAGCATCTTTTATTTGAAAGGGGTGCCTAGCTAAACTGCTCAAAGATCCATCAGAGCTCTGCATTTCCTAACTGCAGTGCACTGTACCTACAGCCTTCCAGGGAAAATAAAAAGGTACAACTTAATCCCAAACTGCTCTGCTGGGTCAGCCTGAACGAAACACAACAGATGGCTATAAAAGACAATTAGCTGCTGTTGTCATGTCTCTGATTTTAGCCAACAGCTAATTAGGAAAAGAATCAGGCAAGTAGGCAAGGGATGTTTTCTCTTCATACATCCTAACTTCTGACTAAGCACAGCTTTAGGGACTTTCTGAGTGGGAGGCTGCATCTGCATCATGGTGTTCAGATTGCTTTGGGTGGATCATTTTACCATGAATTTATCTAACTGCTTCTGGAGCTCACTTGTATTTTGGGAGCCAAGTCATTCTGTAGCAGCAGGTTCTGCAATTTACTTGTGGATCATTTAAAAAGCATTTCCCTTCTGAGACTTTTGTGTGTTTCAAAGTAATTTTGTAAGTTCTCATGTTATGAGAAATACTTGAATAGCAATTTCTTATTTGTCTCCTTCAAGAAATTAATGCTCTTATACACCCATCAGCTGCCTCTTTCTTCTGAATTAAAGACTCTTTCTTATTAAATAATATATTTACCTATTTAAATAGATCTGTTGAATATGTATATAAGTAATTGTATATAAGTAATTTTTTATTGCCAATATTTTTCATTGACTTTCTTTGTATCTTTGACTGTTTCACCTTATCGTTTCAAACGTAGTTTTAGTCATAAAGGGCCAGATGATGCCTTCTTCACCAGCAGGTTAGGAAGTTTCCGAACGCACATTATTATGGTGTGTGTTGTTACCATGTTTGGGAAGAGGTATAGCCTTAAGTACTATCAAAGCTGCTGCATTACATTCCTTTAGAGTCTTCTGTACTTAGTCCCTTACTAAGAAGGATGACAGTTAGGTAAGGTTGCTGGTTTCCTGAGATCAATGCTACTATCTCATAACAGCTTTAAATGTTGCCTACAGGGTTTTTGGAAGAGGTAATTGCATATTCAGTTCTTTGGATCACAGGACATCTTTTCTTCTTAGTTTGGTCAGTGCCTATGAGCAGACCTTCATCTAAGCCTATTCCTTAGCATCATTTAAAAAGAAAATAATATATAACATAACTTCTAAAATGTGTACATTTCAGGGCTCTGATTTCAGGGTAGCATCTTCTTTCTGACTACATCCACTGCACAAACTTATCTGGAATACTGGATATTAATATTTCCTTAGTACAGAATAAACCCCCAGGCTCATGCAGCTGGTTTCCACTAACTTAACCAAAAGCCAGGATCTCAGTGTTCAAATAGCACAGCAGTCATTGTCAGTGCTGTTGGATTCAGTATTCCCTGCCACTTCATTCTTGGTCTTCAGCCTTTCTACTTAACTGATGCTTTACTACTAGAGCAAACACAACCACTTCATTTGTCACCAGTTTGGATGCTGCTCTTTCCTTCCTTCAGAACTTCATAACTTCACATCAGCCCTTCAGCTTATGCTAACTCATACAACAGCTATAGTAACTCTGTGCATTTTGAGCCTTGAAACAATTAGAATCATGAAAGCACTGTACAATCTCTACTTTTATCATATGTTGCATCCTGTAAACACTTTGTGTGATCTTAACATGGGAATTTCTTGACTTTTAGAGAATTACTTTACAGTATTAATGTTAACTGACTGCCCTAGTGGCAATATTTCTTGTTTTTCTTTTTATTCCACACACAAACTAAATTCTGACTTAAAAATCAGTTTCACTTCAGCACTACAGAACCAGTCAGCATTAGAATAGGGATGTGGATGGTTTCAGTTCTTAAACTACATAGATTATTCCACTTGCCTTACCCCCTTCCAGAGCCTTTGTCTACTAGTTTTTTCATATAAGAAGGCTGAGGACTGAGCAGAGGAGGGGTCACCCAGCACATGGCACACAATCAAGGTCTCTATGTGCAATGGTTTTAAGCATAATAATATACGGTTACAGTAAAAGTAATGTTTTTCTTCTATAATTGTCTTTAGAATGGTGAAAATTTGGGGTTTTTTTTTGATAGTGAAAAGAACTGAGATAAAATGTTCAAATATTTAAATATTTTTGAAGTCCATTCCCATTTTTTAAGTTACATGGATTTTTAGGTTAGCTCTGTACTATATCTTAGGATAGGCATGAGTTGTGTCTGTGTCTGAGTACAAGTCCTCACTTCTACTACATCCAGACTACCCAGTTTTATATCCATATTCAGGAATTAGCTTTAGTAGAGCATCAAAGAGCAGGGACGTTTGAGCCCAGCGTGGATAGGCCAGTCATGACCTGCCTTGCTTTCCAAAACAGGACCTGAGCTCCAAAACCACATAAGCATTGTGTTTACACTGTAGTTCTTTTGCTTGAAACCAGAACACTGGGAAAAGGACAATGAAAATATAAGATCTCATTTGAATGGAATGTCAGGTTTTCATTTCCTATATAATTTAGAATCCCTTATGGTAAATCACACAGAGAGAATCGTTTGGGTTGGAAGGGACCTTCAAAGGTCATCTAGTCCAACCCTCTTGCAATGATCAGGGATCTTCAACAAGATCAGGTGCATTGCACAGTTTTGTGTTATCACATCCCTGCATTCACATAGATGTCTGTCCATTGAGGCCACACCAAGCTACCCTTGCAGATGAAGACATGGAATTTTGTGGCTTTTTTTTATGTTAAAATGAGCTACAAACCAGCCACTCAGATAGCACAGTCATTTTGTGAAAACAGATGACAATCCTCCTCGGTCAGAGATTGCAGCCTCTGGTCCTCTGACCCTGCAAGGAGTCAATGGAGAGAACTTGACAAAAGCCATAGAGCTACATCCACTAAGCAAGGGGAAATATATGGAGAGGTTACAAACTGAGAGGGCTAGCCTCTGGTAGTCAACTGCTGTCTCATACAGAGGTCAGGCAGAAACAAGTATATGTCAAAGCAGTCACCCTGATGCTCATCTCCTTGTTTCACACCAGGCTCTGAATACATGCTTTTGTACCATCTTCCAGTCCCTTGGCTTTTACGAAATGATGTAAAACAACACTTCATTACTCTCAGCTTTTCTATCCAAAGATAAAAATAGAAGCATCTTAAATTATGCTTCTGATAAAAAACAGAGTGTGCAGTCTTTCATTACCCACCTTGTCAGGAGTTAGCTTGTGCTGCCTGGCAATCATTTAACAAGCAATGTCAAAGAGTCAGATATGCCTCAACGTTTCTGGAAACTCATTTCTCAGCCTGGATATCCTTCTTCACTGTCCATTTAAAAAGAGAACCCTCTCACTTTCCAGTATAGATACCTCTCATATGGCCTGGCTACCGCATGAGACCTGTGTTTCATTCCAGCTTTGGCCTACAAAGAATGGAAATCCTAGTTCTTTGTTCAGAGGCAAACTAGGATGCCTTTAACACTTAGCAGACAACTCGACAGCCTCCAAAAGCACATGGTTTCAAGCCTTGCTGTGGGAAGAGCTTGCAGTGATGTTTGCATTATAATTCTGTGACTCTGTGTTTTGATTTCTAGTTTGCATAACATGACTGT
Source organism: Pezoporus occidentalis (assembly GCF_034315485.1). Taxonomy (NCBI): domain Eukaryota; kingdom Metazoa; phylum Chordata; class Aves; order Psittaciformes; family Psittacidae; genus Pezoporus; species Pezoporus occidentalis. The sequence goes on from NW_026915836.1 coordinate 2,920,795, forward strand.
AATCTGCACTGGCGACTAGCACCCAACACATTGACGAATTCAGTAACTCTTTTCACCCTATGTTCACAATCCACTTGAACTAAAAATATGTTGAAACATGTTGAAACATATTGAAACACATTTCTATTTCTAGCTACGCATTAAAAAGTCTATATATATATATTAGTTTTTTGCGTGTGCATACATATATATGTATGTATACATGCACATTCAGGGAAGAGGGCTTTTCTTTGCTTCTTGAGATTAAAGACTGGAAGAATTATGCAGACAGCTGCTCAGCAAAACTGAGTGACTAATGAGTCATATCTGCCACCCTTTTTAAGACAAAAGCTGTCATTCAGATGCATTCAAGCTAGCTAGGTTCTAGGTCCTGTAAAACTGTTCATCTGAAGTGCATGTATCATTTAAGAGCCCCAACACCAGAAGCATCCCCAAAAGTTAGAAACCAACCTGTCTGGACAAAGGAGTGACAAGGGCAGTTAGAATTGATTTAGTATTCTTCCCAAAGTCTGCATTGCCCTTGTGCTTGTGAAGGATAAAGACTGTGCCTAAATGAATCCCTTTTGGTTTAGTCACGTAGAAAAGAACCACAGGAAAGTGAAGAGGGGAGCTGTCCTGTCACTGGAGGGAATGCTCCCAGGCAACAGAAATTCCCTCCTTCCAGGAGATAAGTGCAGAGCCAGAAGAGGGGATCTCCCTGTAAGAGGACGGTAGGACTGGAACAATCCTAAGCAAGGAGTGCACATAACCCAAAGGTTATCTGCAGCACAGCCAGACTTGACCACAGCATGTGGGTATTTGGTGTGGGTAAGGTTATGTGAGACCTATAAATATTTATAATAACATTTATAGTAATATTTATATTAATGTTTATATTTATTTATAGTATTAAATATCCCTCTGATCTGGGGATACATAGAACTTGGGGGGGGTTACTGTAGAAAGAGACAATAGCATCTGAACATTTATTTTACACAAGAGTGAAGCAGAAAGGAACACTAGACTTACAGACTCAGGGAGAGGACGAGAGAAACAGGCTCTTACTGCACCAGTTAGGAACCCTATACACTTAAAGTTAAGCACACATGAGCTCAAGTACTTCGACAGGCAGACACTTTACTGAGGACAGACACATGCATAGGGTAACAGCACAAACCACAGTTCCTGTGCTTCATGTTCTAACTGCTTTAAAGGTCATTCATTTCATGTTGCTTTGAATACACCAGTGGGCAGCTCTGCTACTGGTATTTGCAGTTTGTCATAAGCTTCACATCTGAAATGCAGAAGGTACCTAAGGAAAAATGATGGAATGGTATTTGGAATCCCCAGATAAATAAATAAAATAGGCCGCAGCATCCATTTATGCTGGTCTATCAATCTTTTCAAGGCTTTAAGCATAAACACCTGCTGCTTGCAGGTCAGGAGCCAGATTTGGGATGCTTCTTGCTTCCTTTGGGAGAGGCTGGAAGAAACTGCAAAAGGGAGAAGCTAAGAAGTTATTTAAACTGGTCCGTTCCAACTCCCTCACAAAGTTCCTGCTTAGAGGACACTTAAGCTCAAGGAGCTTATTTGGCTGAAATAAAAAGCATATTCCTGAGGATGCACAAAATTAGCTTCTTGGGGCTCCAGTGCAAGTTGTAAAAACACCATGAGAAGACACAAAGTAAGCTCCTGATGGAAGTGCAACTTAATGTAACTTGTTACCTGGAACTATAAAAATGAAGCTACAGAAAACACGTATTTGTTTTACATTAAATTAATCCCATAAGAAATCACAGTGACATTCCGGTGATGCCGGTTTGATGAAAGATACACTGCTCCCATGTCATTCACAACTGTGTCAGGCTTCCCCCAAGAGAGATAAAGAAAAAAAAACCCACATTTTTCCTCAAGGGAGATTAAAAGAAAACACATTTTGGTCTCATTCACAGTCTAAGAGATTAATGGAAAGAAAAGGGAGAATGCAGATGATGCAAACGTAAGAGGAAAACAGGCACGGGACATGACAGTGGGCCCCAGCATGGGGAGCTTTTCTCCTCATGCTAACCGCAAGCTCACACTGAACTCAAGGAGATCAACTTGTGGGATCAAGGTCAGTTCAGCTAACCCTGGCAGTTCATTCAATCTTTGTTTGCTTGCATGTTTTAAATGCAAGCACATTTTTGTGGGCATTCAGTTGTCCGAAGATGCCGCATCCCTTAAAAAGGGGCTGGACTTAAAACTCTACAGGAGCCCCTCAGTGCTGAGACAGCTTGGGGCAGCACCCTGAAACTTGCTCAGATTTCAAAACGAAGGCTTTAAAAGACAAAACTGATCACAAACAGCACTTGGAACACATTAAAATACTGTTTAGGGTGATATTATTATTTCCACTGGTTAGGGCTTTCAGAATTTGAAGGATATTTCCACTGAAGGAACCAGAAATGAGGTGTTTTCTGTTCTTAACTTCGGTTCCAGTGCCTCTTTACCTGAAAACTCATTGAAGTTTCAGAATTAGCTCACCAAGATAACTAAAATAATTCACACCAGCTTATTTGGACACTCTAGATATTTAAAAGAACAGATCTGAAATGTCTCTTATTTCCAAATTTTATATGCAAAAATAATACATTAAACAACTTGATGCTTGGGGATTAAAAGGATTTTTTTTTTTTCCATTGCAGTTTATAAAGGTCAACTTTAAAACAAATAACTGCTGAGCCATATGTAATTGGTGATATTTACACAAAAAACACTTATCTTTGTTTTAATCAGCTTTCTCTTTGGCAGGAGGACAAATACTTGTCTCTCATTGCCAAGACATCCCACAATGCACAATGCTGAACACAGCCCTACCTCCTAGGAACAACATGAGTTCTGGATAGGGGGAAAGCAGGTTCATTGTTATCTCATACACCCACTCCCTCTATAGAATCCCCTATAGAGAGAATGAAGTGCATGAAGCAGCAACAAGGACAACCCTACAAAGCTGCTGGGTATTACATTCAGTCAGTCTCACCCATTCCCAGAGACAAACAACCCCAGAAGATGACATGAAGGTACATGCGTGGATTTCATGTGTGCAGGAGGACAGGCGTGCAACCTGAACATCAGCACTGTAACCCAAGGTCTCTTACACATAAATGCATAATAGAATCATAGAATCCTAGAATAGTTAGGGTTGGAAAGGACCTTAACATCATCCAGTTCCAACCCCCCTGCCATGAGCAGGGACAACTCACACTAAACCATGTCACCCAATGCTTTGTCCAACCTGGCCTTGAACACCGCCAGGGATGGAGCATTCCATAAACGCATAAGGATCCCATAAACAGAGCAGATTTTTCTGGGTACTTGGCAATACACTTTGTGCATCTGAGTTTGGAAACTGCCTCCAACATTTCCAATGGTTAAGCAGCAAGCTTGTTATAGGGAAGTCAACATACTAAAAAAGAGCTAGAACTGGATTGAAATAATTTGATACACATTCCCTAATTAGGGAATTTTTGAATTCTTTAATGCTTATTATCATTTGCATGTGGACAGCTGGATTACTCCCAGGTTCCTGTTAGCTTCTGCAGATACAAACCTCAGCAGTGGGAAAAAACCTGTAACATGCAAGATGTAAAATATCCTTCGTGTAAATGAAGATCAGGTTTATGCACTTTATCACATATACATAAAATCCACACACTCTGAACTACATTGAGTCTTTCATTCTGCCACCTGGCAGGGGCAAGTTGAGAGCAGGCATGGATAGAGAAAACAAAACACCAGCCATGATTAATTGTCAAGAGATCTTCCTCTTTCAAAAGAAGGAATAGTAGCAAAGTATATGGGCATATCCCTTTCTACAGCTTTACAACGTATTGGATATTATATGCAACCTTCAGCAAATCCACGTTTTCTCATCTGTTAATAACTGAGATCCTTTCAAGACCTTCCAACTGAAACTAAAATATGATGTTTAACATCAGACCATGCACAGCTCGTGGGTCTCATTACACTTACCAAAGTAATGTTTGCACGTTCACAAGCTTCCCTCCTAGGACATTTCTCTAGTTGTAGATTTCGATGTACTACCACTGATTGCTGTGCCCTGCCCACCTCTGCACTGTTGTGTACAGCATGCAGTGACTCACTTAATATTGTTGATACTGGCTTCAGGCTACAAGCAAAAGGACTTGAAATTGCCTGGGAAAAAAATGGCCTCTTGGACATACAGATATTCTCTGTGTGACTTTTGCACATTTTAAGTACGGTACTAAATAGAAGTGCTCAAGAGACATGGAAAGAATGATGTAGCTGGAAGCAGGTCTCGGGGTCATACACTGAAGTTGCCCATTGCAGGTGTATTTTATTGCAGCGAGGCAACAAGTAACTGAAGTGGTTTAGGCTGAAATTGATTTGCAACACTGGGCCATGAAAGTCAGAGATGGAGAAGGTCGTGAAGACCATCTCTTTGTCAATGCACAAACAATGCTGCTGGACTGGGCTGAAAACTGATGAGCAAAACTCAGGTCATTTTTCTGAGGCAGCTGAGGCTGTCATCATCAGAGAACTCATTAACTTTGCACATTTGTTATGCTGCATAGCAGCTCTCCATAGCCCCATGTTTCACATGGATACCAAGCATATAAAGTCTGTAAGAGTATAACTTTCACTGAGTACACCCAGAGGAGCTACACAGTCAGTGTGAAAATACCTAACTTCAGGAATTCAAAACCCAGGGAATAAAGCCATGTGTGCCGAAAAGTTGGCAACGGCATATATATCCTTGTGCCAGGAAGGCTTTTGGTGATTAGTGAGATAAAATAAGGATAGAAAAGGCAGGAAGGGAAAATTCCCTATCCTTTGTGCGTTTATAGATACACACAACTCCGTGTTGTAATCATCTCTGTGGCAAAGGGGAGATTTTAACAATGGTGCTGGAAAGTGGATGGCCCCTGGGTGGTAGTGAACTGGACTTTCATTCCTCTTGGACAATCTTTTTTAGCTGAATTTGTGCTCTCAAACTAGTCTCCCTAATCTGCACATTGACTAAGCCACCACATATTGTCTTGCTGGTTAGCAACCTTGGGATAGTCAGAGTAAGGATGAAATGGCCTATCAGAAGTTGGGAAGATTGAAAAAGCCTAGCATGATAAGTACTTTGAGCAATGACTAGCCCAAACCAGAGCCAAACCAGTTTCTGGCTTCCCAGAACATTAAATTCAAAAGGAAAAGTTTATAATGGATTTTATTATAGCTTGACTCAAGGTAAGTTCTTGATTAAAGAAGACATTACTGTCTGTAAGCTCTGTAATTTTCCTTGCACACACTAATCATTCCAGCTTCCCACTACACTAGTACATATTAATTTTCAGTTTTATAGCTTTCAGTGAATTCTTAAATATCATTTACTTTTTCCTCACACACACTGTTTATTTTTATTTGTCGAGACATCCAACAAAAACTGCAGAAACACTGCATTATCTTGTAACGGCATTCAGACATAAACCCAGGGCGACAAAATGTATTCCAGTAATTTAGCTTCTGTGACAAAGTAAGTAGGGAAGAAATATAGCCTCATGGTGAAGACAGCAGCCTAGACTTGGGAAAATGGATTTGAGACTCTCTTTTACCACTGCTTTCTGATTTTACTTTAGGCGAGTCACTTCATTCTCAACCCTTAAACAACTTGATGTAATGCGTTATCACTTTTCCTGCATGAAGGAAGGCACCCAAATGAACTCTCTATGCCTCAGCTCTCCTCCCATAAAAGGAGAGTAGTGGTGCTCATCTTCACAGAGGAGCAGATGGGAACAAGAGGAAATGAAGTTTTTCATTTACCCCAACAACAAGCGGAGCAAACTCTTCCCACAGCTCTCTCACATCCATGTGCTGTGGGAGGCTGCATCACCCCCCCCACTCTGCTTCACAAGCCTGTGCCCTTCTGGTCATACCAAGATCGCTAGTGAAGATGGGAGGTAATGCTGATACAGGTACTTGTGCTCTGATGGTTGCACTGAAACTGTCATTTAGTTTATACAGAACATCAAATGGGCACTGAATGCTGATAAAGTGAGGGGTTTTATTACCAGTCTGTGCTTCTGGGTAGGGAATCATAACTGCTAAAATATCTAAGCACTCCAGAGCAAATTTCAACAGTTTTTTGCCTTAAGGACCATCTCATAGATGATGCGAGATAATACTGCTTTGAAACTTCTATTTTTATCTTCAGAAGTATAGAATCTGACCTAAAAATTTCACATGGGGATATTTATACTAGCTACAAGAGATTGTTTTAATCAGAATGTGTTTGAAAGATTATCTCACATTCTGCTGGTAGACCCACTGAAACACAGTTATTACACAGTATAGAAATCAGTATCAACACCACCTCCTCAGGCATCCCTAGTCAGGACACAGGGAGGTAGGAGGTGCCTGCCAGTGATTTAAAGGGTAGCAGCTTTGGAACGCATTTTAGCAACAAGGCAGGGGAGAAATCACAAAACACAAGGTATCTCCCCAGTTTGCTTTTAAAGTTCAGAAGTAGTGCACCATAAAAGTGATCGGGTGCTTTGGGTTTAAAACTGAACAAACTCAGGTGTCCCTGCTGATGCTCAAGGCAGATTGGTCTAGAGAGGTAAAATCAACTTCTAAACTCTCAGCCATATCTGCAATCAAAAGCCACTTCCAGGAAGCTTTGCTCTCCATGTCCACAGTAACCAGGATCTGGATGCCCACCACCCCTCTCCAGCTCCCCCCTGTCCCATCTCAAGCTCTGCAAACCCAGATGGCCCCATGGCTGTTGTTCATGAAGGGTCAGTCCTCTCCAGCTCTTGACTGGTCACTCCAGCCTCATGTTCCATTGTCTTATCCCCAGAACTGACATTTATTTGACAGCCCCCTGCAGTACAACCAGATATTCATAAGAGCATGGGATTTAAGTTAGAGGGGGTCTCAGAATGCTCTAGATCTAGTTCTTGTAAATATTTCATATGGTTCCAAGGCAGGCGATCTGCAAGGGTAAAGTCATGTTAGTAGGAACACACCAATGTCCATCAGTTGTGGATGCGCCTTTAAGAAGCGGAGAAAAAATGAGATCTAAGATCAAAATAATCAAGGCCGTGGTACTTTCCTGTACTTAAAACAAAATCAATGAGAAGAGACATACAGCTGGAAGGAAAGCTAGCTTGATATAATCACAGTAAATTAGAAGTCTTTTAAGGCAACGGATGGTGTATTTTCTTCCTCAGAATCAGGCATTTCAAACATTGACAGACCTAGCAAGGCACAATCGATAGATCAATTCCTTTGTGAACTATTAATTATATATATCGCTGATGAATAATCATTTAATTAGCATAATGGGAGGCCTCAGTGAAAAGCCTGTCTACCGAGTGTACTGGACCTAAAAATAGCAATAGTCTTTCAACCATGAGGCTTTGCATGAAAATGCTATTGCTCAACTTCTGGCCTTAACACTTGTCACATCACTCGGCCAACCCAGAGCTTTGCTAATGAAGCTTTTCCCCTTTACCACAGCAGTGCTGCCATACATAATTAGTTCCTCTAAGCCATGGCGACAAAGGTTCGGTAGGGATTACCTGGATCAGTTCATCAAGCTCGGTTGCATTCACACAGGAATGCTGGGATACAAACGTCTGCTTCTGAATCACGATGGTGGTTCTCTGGGAGGTCTCATAAGGCTGCTCCAGGGCTTTAAATACTGTTGCTCCAATTATTAAATACACCACTACCACCAGGAAAATTGTTGAGACCGTCTTCCATTTCATAACATTAATGGCCGAATCACTTTCCTCCCGTGAAGAGAGCACGGTAGGCTTGGTGGAAAAGGATAGTCTGGGCTTGGAGTTCTGAGTGGCCGATTTCGGATCCAGCAAGTCAGGTGCCGCCACTGGCAAAACAGAAAAGGGAAGTTAATTTTTACAGCCCCACTTGGGTATCAGCAACTGAACTTCTTGCCAAGGTCGCTTCTAACTGGAATTCTTGAACTGTTGAATCTTTCCCTTAAATCGCATGGCTCCTCACAACAAACCTGCTGTTCTGACTAGTGTGATCCATTTTACAAGCGCACACACACATCTGCAACGTTTTCTACATGCATCTGCTCCCTCATGATGTTCAACCATTTCCAAACTGCAGATTTCCCCTACACTCTTGCATTTCATTACACTACTGTAAGGTGGTATTTTGCTGCAGAGATTCTTTACACTCGCTGCTCTCTTAAGCACTGCTAAGCAGCTTTCCAGCTGTGCTCTACTTTGGCATTGCAGAAGTAGCAGAAGCATACAAATCCTTCTTTCCCTCTTCTATTTTGTCCTGCGTGCAGACAAATGCTCTCTGAGAACACAATCACATCCAAACTCCCCAGACACGACCATAAAAACAATACATTGCCCATCATACCAGCCTTGAAGTGTTAATTGCGTATCAGTTACACCTCTCAGAACAGAACAGTAAACCATATGTGTACTTACTGGAAAAGTCACCCGTATTTTAGAGTGTGCATTTTTATTTACTTAAAATAATGCTTTAGTCAAACATTTATACATTTATTTAAGCATTTATACATTAAAAAAGTATTTTATTGACATAAAATAATTTCCTAACCCCACCGGGTTAGGAAAAGAGCAGCTGAGCGCTGTCAAGTACCTCAGTAATCCATGTGACTACCAGCAACTCTCTGGGCACTAAAAACAAACCCACCACATCAAGCGCAGGTAAAGGTCTCCTGTGGGAAGATGGCCCCAGCAGGTGACCGCACAGGCTATATTTGAAGTGCTTTGAAACACAAGTACATGTTGAACGGCCGCCACTACGCTCCCAGCTGCCGGTGGGAAAAGCCCACATCTAAATTGAGGGAAGACTCCCTCAGGCCAGCGAAGTGGGACACGGCCCCAGCACGGGTGGCGGCGGTGCGTGGCTCCTGAACACCCGCGGGCTCAGGCCTCCAGCCCGGGCTCATGGGGAACCCCGCACAACCCACGGTCACGCCTCCCGCTGCCCCACGGGCACCCAGAGGACGGGCACGGTGCCCCCCCCTCCCGGCGCCCCACACCTTAGCGGAGGACCCCGTTCCCCTCTCTCTGCCCCTCCGAGCCAGCACACACGGTGCCGGGGGACGCGACGCTTCCCTGCCGCGGCCGCTCCCCGCTTCCCACTCGACCGGGGCCGCCGATCTCGCCGCCCGCCCGCCCGGAGCAGCGCCGACCCGCCCGGCGGCGAACAAAGGAGCGGGCACCGGGCACCGCCGCTCCACCGCCCCCGAGCAGCGGCCGCTCCACCGCGCCGGGTGATGCCCGGAGCTGGGGCCGGCAGGGATGCTCCGCGTCGGGGCGCGGTGCGGAGCCGGGAAGGGAAGGGAAAGCAGCCGGGCGAGGTACAAAGGGGCCCGGGCCGCCGCGGCGGTGCGGGGAGCATCCCGGGGTCCCCCCTCCCCGCGCAGGGGCGCATGCAGCATCCGCAGGACTGGGAGCGGGGAAGCACGCCATTGTGCTCGTACTCACTTCTTATTTACCGACCCGGTGCCCTCTCCTCGCTCCACGGGCAGGCATTTTTTCAGGGCTTGGGTAGATACAGTTAGAGCAAATTAAAAAAAAAATATATATAAAACCCATAAAAAAAAAAGAAAGGAAGAAAAGGCAGGAAGGAGCTGACCGAGGGGAAGAGGCTGACGGATGGGTCTGGAGGAGAGGGAGCGGCAGGGCGGGCTCGCTGGCAGCGCGGATCCAGCCGGCTCCCCACGGCCCCGGGGCGTGCGAGGTGCCTCACGGCGCGCATCGCGCATCGCACATCGTGTGCGGAGTGTGTGTGTGTGAGCGTGAGGCAGTGAGTGTGAGGCAGCGTGTGTGAGGCAGTGTATGTGAGGCAGTGCCTCTGTGCAGGCAGTGTGTCTGTGCAGGCAGTGTATCTGTGCAGGCGGTGTGTCCGTACGAGGCAGTGTGTAAACGTGAGGCAATGTGTCCCTGCGTGCTCCGGCGCTCGGAGCGCACGGAGCAGCCCAAGCCCGGCGATGCCTTTTGTGGGGCGCCGGGCAGCCGGGTTCCCCCCCACACACACACCTCCCCGAACCCCTCCGCCCGTCCGCACCCCCCCCCCCCCCCCTCGGCAGCGGGGGCAGTGCCGTGCCCGGCCCGGGCAGCGGGCAGATGCTGCAGGGGCGCGGGGAAAAAGATGGAGGCGGGAGGCGGGGGGGAGGCAGTGCGGTACCTGCGGAGACCCGGGTCTCGCCTTTGGAAACGAGCGAGGAGAGAGGCGGGAGGGAGGAGAAGGCACCGGCCGCCCCTCCGGCGAGGCAGGACCTGCCTGCGGTACTCCCCAGGCGGGCGCCTCGCCAGGCTTCCCGGGAACTTTGGGACGGGAGGAAATGTCACGGCGGCGGCAGTGGGGGACGAGCGGCCCCTGGCTCCCTCCTTGCCGGCCTGGCCTGATTTTTAACCCGTGTGATCAGCAGCAGCGCGGTGCTTTAACACAAGGAGTTAACTAGGTGGGAGCTGGAAGTCAGGGATGGTAGCTGCTCTCCTATCGCACGCACCGCCGGCGTCCCGCCTCCTTCCATTTTAGTCTGATAGATCCATCAGAAATGCTGCTTCAGCTGTGGTTTCTGACACTAAAAAGCCTGAAATTGCTCTTGCTACCTCTGCCACGGGCTAGCTCCCCGATTTCCCGGTCATCTCACTATCGGTTGTTCACACCGAGGTGATGAACATCTACACTCACTTAAAAGACAGAAGGGGATCTGCCAAGAGAATCCCAAGCCTGGTCCCACAGCCACTCTGTAAAAAGTCTCTGCAAACACGTTACAAAATTACTGCCTATAACAAACGGGTGCAGGGCACAAGCATTTAAAGCTGAGGATGTAACTGCAAAATGGCCAAAGTTAGTCATACATGGGGTGCTTAATGGGCTATAATCATGCTTAAACCAGCAGCACCATCAGCAAACACTTTAGAAGTCACTTATTTTAACGCTTCTCCATATCAGTGTGACATAATACAAATGAGTGTAATTCTGACTTCCTTAGGACTCCAATTTCAGCAGCAGCAATCAGGCCAGTATTCCCCAGAGTGTTCACGTATCTCCAGGGGTGCAGCAGAGGTCAGGAAGCTGCTTTTGCTATTTCAGGTTGAGCTCACTGCTCCCCATCACCACCAACCAACAAAGAAGTTGTCGAGTTAGAAGAGCTGTTGGGCCCAATCCAACTAAACCTTTGCAAGCAAACCTTCAGTCATACAGTCCACTTCACCAATGTAGTCCCAATCCTCAAACAACACAAGGGTGGAATGCCCGCTCCTGCCTATTGATATTCCCCTGCACACAGGATTCCCGAAGGTGAGAAATTTTAATGCCTCTTTCTTTTTTATTCCAATTAAAAAAAAAAAACATCATCTTTCCCCCTTTCTCCTGAAAATATTTCTTAACTGTTACCCTATGGGAAAACAGGCATGAACATTTTCCTCCATGCTGACCTGTGTCTGTATAAAATATTGTGGAAAATTGTACTACATGCCTTTCTTTAGCAATCTAAATATTTGGAACAAGGTTTTTGTTTTTACTTGAGTGTAGGAATTATTATTAAAAGCTGAAAAAGGGTCAGACTTACTGCCTATAATTTTAAATCAGTGGGAAGCTTCCCAAGAGCTTCAGGAGGGTTTGGACCAGCCCTTAAATGTAGGTATTCCACCCCAAAGGGCAGAAAGCATGTTGAGATGCACTCCAGGAACAACTGCATTGGTGCCTTCCCTTTAACAGCTGAAGAGCTGTCTCTGTGAAAGTAATTATTTCCATTCATTATCTAGTAAATATCTCCAATGCCTACTTTCACTTGGCTGATATTTTCCACCTATTGTCACACTAGATACAATCCTCAGCTGGAGCCAACCGCTTACATAAATTGGACTTGAGCTGTGCTTTCTCACTTCTATCAGAGAGATACACACTTCCACACACGGCAGTCACCTTTAATGACAGACATCTTCAAATCCAGCAGGAAAGCCAGTGCTGTACAACAAAAGTGACCGTGGATAGCAGCTCCTGTTTTCTGGAGACCTTCTATAGCCCCAGCATTTGTTCTATGAAGTCATGCCCTCCAGTATGTTCATTGCAATGTACACCACGCATTGCTTGAATAGTGTGTGTAACCATTTTGCCCTCAGATTTGGAACAGACCAGTTTGATGCATCAGGCCTGAGCTTTACTAAACAAACACACTCAGATGCAGTGTGTCACTGGCAAAACATACCACCAACCAACACGGATGAGATTAAGCAGTAAAAGAGGCTGCAACACAGAGCTCCAACCTTGCAAGCAAATGGGCTTGCTGCTGAGCCAAAGAGATTTATCTGAACAGATTAAAAAGGAAAGAAAAAAGGCCTGTAAGATTAAGTACATGCAGGTTTGTGTATTTCATGCTAATATGAGTAAGACTTACGAAGCAGAAGACTGTCAAATGCTGTCTAAAACTGTATTGGCATGAGTTTGGGATGGCCACATTACTCACAGACGGTGGGTGCTGGAAGCTGCTCAACTCTTTGAAATGTTAAAAGTAGTCTCCACCGAGAGAGTCAGGCATGCAGCATGCAGAGGAAGTCAGAGTTGCATGATAAACATAGCAATCACATATTCATACAAATAACAGCTGTAGATGATCTAAATATAGCTTCAATAGGACAGGAGCACTCTTGTAAGGAAACAGTTATTCCAGAAAATAGCACCCTTGAAAGACCAACTTAAAAAGAGTCCACAAAGTGCCCTTGATGCTATCGCTTTCTTTTCCTTTTTCCAACTGCAGGAGCAGTTCCTTCGAAGGCCACAAAGAGCACTTGCTTTGTGCTGGAGCAAAGGGCTCCTGCTAAACCCTCACTTCTAGGTGCAGTAAATGCTCTTCCTCTTTAACTGGCTGCACAATAGGAGGTGCCACAGGTTCCAGCCTTCTTCACTCTTATTTAGCTGTCAAGGATTTCTACGTTCCCAAAGGACTGTTATGAAGGCTTCCAGTGAAGGTATTCATGCAGGCACCTATTTAATTTGCCACAGGGGATCTGCACCTTTGATCAAACAATGCATCACTACAGGCTTCAGGTCTTGCAGTGGACACAGCACCTTCCCCTCTAAAGCAAACGACACTTCCTCATGATGTGAGTGAGAAACCTCTGCCTCTTTTCAGAATGGGCCAAACCATACACCCAGTTACAGCCAAGGATAATTCTTTACTACAGCTAAGTTCTATTACAACAGAGCTCAGCAGAAATACTACCAGACTTATTCAGTAAGTTAATTTTAAGGCTCATTTTACTTATTCAATGGGACTTACAAATTACTTGTCTCTTGACTTCTTTGGAGACATTAAAAGATCTCTGTCAGTTCTTTATGGATAATTATGACATTAAGGCCATGCCATGTTACTCTATTCTGCCATTAAACCATTAGTCATATCCTGCTATGGAAATTTACACTAAGCGAGAAATGGCATACACTCTGCTTCTCCTTTGAGAAGACAGACCATGTGCTTTGCAGGCAGTAAGGACACAGGGCTGCTCACCGTGACCATGCTGACACTGCGCCCACCCAGCCCACCACCAGCATCAAGAAGGCAGGAGGCAGGAGACACAGAAAAGTGATACTCAGCCCTCATCTGCCTCTGAAAGTAGTAAAACCTTCAAGCAGTCCAATTTAAAATGATGTGATCAATTCTAGTTCATGTTTTCAAATGAGTTAAGCATATGTGCTGCAGCTAGAATATGTATTAATGAGTTTTACCTCACCAGCAAGCTATTACATCTACCATGAGTGTCTGCCTTCCAGTGTGACGAATTATTTGCTCCTCAGAAAAGCCATTGTTTCTCACCTCATCAATTACCAGAAAAAACGTTTACATGCGCCCATCTATTTTCATACAGCTCAGCTGCCAGATTTAATTAGGTTCTAATTCTTTCCATTGCTAGGAATTCTTATCTATTTATCCATGTGCAGAGAAGTGGGAAGTTGTTTTAGAACCCATAAAGTATTTGGTGCTGTAACTAATATTGTGAATGTGTATTTTTCTTTACTGGATTGCATATCTCCCCGTGGGTTTCCCCCCTGCCTGTGTCATGTTACTGGACCTAATGGGATTTATCTGTTACATGTTCTGCCACTGTTTTTTCATATTTGCTTCTCACAAATGTGTTATGCTTGGCCAGCTTCGGAGGCAGCAATTATAACCAACTTTTCAATGCCTTTCTCATCAATGCTAAATGTGAATTGCCATATGTCACCTTTATTACGGATTATTCATGCATAGGAAAAATGCACTACTACTATGAATTGCTGATCTCCTCGAGGGAAAACTAGTGGTGCTGTGGGATGATTACAAAATGGTTTTCTGTCATCATCAAAATGTTCTTCAAAACTGTTGGTTTGTAATTTGTGTTTCGTTATTGCTGGTTGTGGTCCCTTCCAAACAGGAGACAGACAATGGAAATATCTAGATTCTATATCTGGCTCTCCACACACCCGTTAGGACCAAGCATGCAACTGTCCTCATAGATTTTCATGGTGCTGCTGGATGACTTATGGGGTGGAAACCTGATCTCAGTATTGTCTTTGCAGGCTGGAAAAAAGCGTGGTGTATTTGGAAAGAAAAAGCTTGTGTATGAGACTGCACACACCAGGGCTGACAAGAGAACGGCCAGAGTTCATGCTGATGCTAAAGGGAGTTTTCCTTGAGTAAGTAAGCAAGTGCTTGCTTTTAAACTATGTCTTGAGGAGCTGAGGATTTGATTTTTATATTTGGAAAGTACTACATCCACATTTGAGGGAACTCTGGAAATAGTGAAACAGACGTATGGCACAACAATCTGTAAATAAAATAAACTACAGAGGACACTGGAAATCACCTAAAATAGCATTTGTGCTATTCCTGGAGAGTAATCCACAAATACAATTTGGAAGGAACTAAACAAACCAGATAAAGACAAGAGAAAATAGCCCTAAATCAGCATCATGCAGGGATAATGAAAGAACTTGCTAGCAGAAATAAAGTATACAATGAGGACATGAGAAAGGAGAACATTAAGTATCATCTCTGGTTTAAAACCACCAGGCTTGCTTTACATGGCAGTAGCCATAAAAGAAAATGCAACAAAATCAACGAATTCTTTTCAAATGTGCACAGAAGACTCCATTTCTCCATTTTCTGGCAGTCTTTGCATATTCAGCTACATCTGGAAAAGATGCTACAGAGTTTGTACAGAAAGACACCATTTGGTAGTCTATTATTATTATTGTTATTATTATGTAGCTTGTTCTAAAGCTTTCTGCTGTGATAAAGAAACCACTAGCGCTATGCAGGCAGAAAGCTTGGTGACCAGAGCCCAGTTTTCACAAGGTGCTTGGACAGCAAGAAGCATAAACTGCTACCATTCAGATGCATGGTGCATTGGCATCGCTCAACACTTCCATCTTTGAACACTCTCCCCTGTGTTTTCTTTGAAGTGTAGTAGACCTTGAAGTTCTGGGCTTGGTGGCTTAATCTTGGGCTGGCACCTATGGATGGTGCTGGCAGGAGAACAGGCTACAGGTTCATACTCATCTTTGCAGCCTTCATGTATCTGCTAATCTATCTTCACGTTTTTGCTAGAAATAAAGTCTTTCAGTTGCGTTGTGCCACTGATGCTAAGCATGCAAGGAAATAGAGCCACTGTTTGGCCATTTCCTGGTATATTTTCAGTTGTTAGAGGGAACATTAAAACCTGGTCTCTGGCTCCAAGGACAATGGAGCTACAAAATATAGGGGAAGATTGGCCCACACTTTCCCTCTTCGTATAGCAAATAAAAACATATCCCAGATGTAAATACCCCAGGCACTAAATAGAACCAGACACTCTTAGGACAGCGACTGACGAGAGAGCTACTTTATACAACCCCTTTACATAAACCAGCTAAAATCATTAGGGGGAAATTTCCATGGCATTTTAGCAGCCTAGACATGAAGGTTTTCCTATTCCTAAAATCCTCCACAACTTCGCATTTTTATAATCACTTGCCAAAAAAGATCACTTGCTCTAGCGCATAAATGTGCAAAGTGAGCTTATAAAAAGTTATTATGCCAGTATAAAAGGTATTCTTCAATAAAAATGATTATTTTTCTGAATTACTTCTATTGGCAACACATATAGCATAATCCCTGAAATGATTTATGTCAACTTTCAGTTGGGGTTTTTTTGTTAAAAATGGGAGGATACCTATTTAAGAAGCAGGATTGCCAAGAAAAGTTAATAGAAAAGCCATAAGGAAACCAATTCCCGAAATTATTGCTTTCTGAGCTTTTCATGTTCTCTCTCCTAACAACTTCACATATTAAGGGGATTACTTCAGGCTTTATCCAGGAAGAGCATGTCAATAGAAGAAATGCAACAAAAGCAGTGAGTAAGGAAGCCTCAGGCTAAACATTTATATCAGATTCTGGGGGGGGCCCATTGCATATTTCTTTCTTTATTTTAGAGGGAAGATCTGATGGTTTTTCTCACTCATAAGAAATGGCCCCCAATATTTGGGAAAGTCAGCTATAATCACAATACTAATAAAGTAGACTTGTGGAGAAAATATCCCTAAGTTACAGGGTCCCAGGGAGTAGGTCCTGCATCTTGCTAGCAAATATACAGAAAATCCAGATGTGGTGGATTTGGGATATACCTGTATGCCACAGCAGAACCCCACAAAAGGAGCCCTTTGGGAATTAGAATCAAATATGCTAAGCACATCCATGGCATGTACATGTTGCCTCCAGTTCTGGAGTTACCTCTATGTCAGCTACTTCGGATTTTCCTATATTATAATGCAGGGGACAGAGGTGGTATTAGACTTGGACACAGGCACCTATATGCAAAATTGGGATTCCCAAACCACTATTTCTTTACATTTCTGCTTGGCTCAGTTTTCACCACTGGTGGGTTTTAGCAAGTTTTCTGCTTCCGGACACAAATACACTTCCTACCATGCTGCTCAACACTAATGGCTTTCTTCTACCCAGTTGATCCAGAAAATAAGCCTTTCTTACTTATCTCCTCAGGGGAGTTTATTTGGCTTTTCTGGAAGTCCAGCAGAATAAACTTCATGCAAAACGTAGAGATGATTACCACTTGCTTTTAAAACAAATAGAAGTCTCCACTAGATTTTATGCAATAGTGCAATGATTAGAAGACTCTCTCAGGATGAAGAGAAAAAGGACTCTCTTTCTTCTGCATAAAGGAATTTAACTCCACATTTCAGCTTCCTGGAGAAAGCCTGTCACTCAGACTTCCCCAGTTCCAGCAAGCCACGCATAGAAATCCCTGATCCTAACACATTACTGAACTCAAGTGCTCTGTCCTGTGTCTGAGCCTGGTCTCTAGCAAATAACTACTGAGCTGTATTTTTTGCTCTCACATATTGTGTAAAATAAGGTTTACTCTTCAGTGTTATAAATAATAATATACTTAGAGGGGTGCTTAGTTTAACCTCCCTTGCCACCAGCAGAAAGAGCTTTACCAGGAACAGGTAAATGATCTGTTTATGCCCAGAGCAAGTACTGAGCTTGTTTTTCCTCCCTATTATATAAAAGGTTTCTTCAGAGTCAGTTAGCTGCTGACTTCTAGCTGAGCCCACACTATCACAGAAGGGTACTCCAAAGGCATCTTTATATTGCAAAGACCAACCTGTGGCAGGCAGGATGCAGCAGAAAACTGTGTCCCAGCATCAGAGGGCAGTGGCAATTACTTTGGAAGTTATTTTGGTTTAAGTGCCTACTAGCTCCATGAGAAAGACAAATCATCCTGAAGCCTAACTAGAATGAGACATATCTACAACACGTTTTGTTGTTTCATTTCTCATACCTCTCTCAAGATATATTTCTTTTATTATTATGGTTGAATCTTAACTTCTTAGTATAATAATTTCACTTCTGACTGAAAGCTAGTTAGAGCAAAGATGGACTTTGGTATGACTGACAAACCTCAAGCAGCCATCTCCTCAGTGTGCAGCAAATCCTTCAGTGTATGTCAGTGGATTCTTACAGCCCCAAGCAGCCCAAGTGTCTCATCCATCTTGTAAAATTTAGCCTGCTTACTGAAAAAACAGACTCCAGGTAGGAGATTAGTCCTCCACTATCAATGTTAATCAGAACCTACTCAGCAGACATACCTCCCTAAATTTATGACAATCCCATAATCCAGGAGGTATTAAAGAGCTCTAATGTAATCCAGTTTTTCCTGTAGAATTCAGGATTCATGAGGTGGGTAAAGGACTGAGGGAGACAGAGAGAGAAAACATTCCTATTTTTGTGCTTATGTATTCCCTTGGAGGAGGAAGACACGAGTTCCTGCTCCAAGGACTGTTTATGCATTTTAACCAATGACAGCTTCAATGGAAATTCCAAGTATAGAAACAAATTACATCTGATCACTCTACAGATATTTATCATTAATAGTCATCATCAGTCTTAGTCAGAAAACAGTACACTGACAACACCTCCCTTCAAATTCTTTCCCAAGTTCAATTGTTTGGCACGCAAGAAGACAAACCATCAAGGATGCTGCAACACGCAGCAAATTCCTGCTAACTCACTTCAAACAGAGCAATTAGCAGAATTAATCAATTTGAACTGAATGAGATCAAAGAAATCTCCCATCAGTTGACTGTTTAGAATAACTGAAGGAAGATTAATTTCTGTCCTAGTGTTCTCTTGATCCCAATTGGTTGTTGATGACAGAAGAGTAGAAAGAAAGCTTTTTATCATCAATCACTTTCATTATTACTCGAACACCCGCTGTGTACAAGGATACACACATTCCTCTATATTTAGACAAGAAAGCAACCTGTCAATAACTGCTGACCTATTAGCCACTCAAAATGACCACTTAGGGAAGAGTATATGCACAGTAGATGCTGTCTAGAATATTCAACAGAAAGCTATATGTGGAAAAACACAACTTATATTTAAAGTATCAAACCCACCTTTCTCTTAAAGTAAATAACATTAAAGGGATATGTATTACTGATAAACCAACAGCAATGCATCCTTCAACATACCCCATTTTACATAGGTACACATCTGTATTGTCCACGCATACCACATTTGTACACTAGCTGTAAGTTCTAACTATTATTATAATACTAAAACCATATTGATATATCATAAGGAGTTTATAATACTAAAATAAATATTAATAGCTTAATTAACTTGTTTATACATTCATATAATGCAACAAAGCTAGAGCTATCACTTAGCTGAACAGACTACTGGCACTGAGATGCGTGACTTTCTGACCTGCAGCATGGACTCTCTATCTTACTGTAAGCATACTCTGGACCCCTTACTACAGACATACTGACCTACAAGATGTTGCAGTAGTAAAGTCTGGAACTGTACTTTCCTTAGACTCATATCAATTTAATGCTACTGAATGTAAAAAGTCAAGCTGGAGGCTGGAGGGTCACCAGTTTATGGAAGGAATTACATGGTCTAGCTGCCTGCAGTAAGAGAGGACAAGGGCAGGTGATTTGGTGTTTCTTCCACTCCAGATTCACATCTTGTCAGTTACCATGTATTGACGTGATCTTGCTGACTTAGATTACACCACTGTAAATAAAG
Source organism: Pezoporus occidentalis (assembly GCF_034315485.1). Taxonomy (NCBI): domain Eukaryota; kingdom Metazoa; phylum Chordata; class Aves; order Psittaciformes; family Psittacidae; genus Pezoporus; species Pezoporus occidentalis. Next base: position 2,940,392 of record NW_026915836.1, read on the forward strand.
TCAGCTCAGCTTTGGTTATTATCCCTTGTGATTTTGCCTTGGCTGTTATGGGCTTTGGGCTTAGGCAACACAGAGTTTTAAGAGTCACTATGCTCTGCTGCGATGCATCTAGCTTTGGTTAACCACAACAGATGTACACCAAAGTTAGAGCCTGAGTTATAACATATGGTTAGAGCCTGAGCTCCTTGTATAACATATGGGGAAAGTCAGCCACCCATGAGAGGAACTCACAGCGGTCTTCCAGGAGTTGCTATCAACCAGCCTCAGGGCAACACTACAGGAAGAGTACTAAACCCTGTCAAGCACCGGGATTTAAGTCTCTCGAGGAAGGATCCAACTGCACCTCAGATTCCAGATGTTGTTTGGTGAGCTTCTTCAAGTACTTGACAAGGATGGAATAAAAAGGGAGAAGGGATGGAGGAAAGGGAGAGAGGAAAGAGGCAAAAGGCAGTACTCAGTTGAATTAAGTAGCTGAAGCATCTGCTCAGGAGACAGGGGAGGAGATCTGGTCCCACATTTTCTACCTCCCTAAGAATGCCTTAACCAGCAAGCCATTGGGTAGTGTATTCTTAATTCCCCAAGTATTTAGCTTCTTATGATTTCAGCAATAAAGCATTTACTATTGGCACCCGTGTCCTAACAGGCCAAAAACTGAACACTTTTATTCCAGTTTTATGCATACGTTACTCAGGAAAATTCCCATCGACTTCAAAGGAAGCCTGAAAACTTACAGGCACTCAGTTCCCACATTATCTATGGCTATGTCTGTATTTATGTTCCCATGCATGGCTTAGCATGCCCCAGGGTCCTGCTCCACAGAGCGTTCAGACCAACGCCCGGCTACAACATGCCCTGGCTCATGCTCAGGTTCTGGGCTTCAGCTTTCCTTGGCATGGGAACTGGGTCTGAGAGGTGAGGGGACAAGGGATCAGCACATGCCTGGGTCTTGCCCCAATACAGCAGTGGCATTCAGCCTGCATCTGCTTCAGAGTGGGAAGGACTCAGAGATAGCATGACCAGAAGTAGTCGACCTGCTTAAGAACTCTCTGTGGGTGTTCAGCAGAGCACAGCTCTCAGAAAACACCAAGTGCAGGAAAGCACAAAAGACAAACACTAAAAGAAGTGTACCTGAAAACAAAAGCGTACACAGCTTGGGTTTGGGTAAAGTGGAACTACAGCAGGAACCCACTTACCCATCATAATCAAAATCAACATATGACCCAAGCCAAAACACAGTCCACCGTTAATTTAGGATGGAGGGCATGCCAATTGTTTAAAGGGACTTATTTCTTTAGTCCTTACCATGAATTTTCTCTCCAGTACTAGACTTCTATGTGTAGCTAGGTAAGCCGTGTGTATTGGCCTCATTACAATAGTGTATATATATGCTAAACATTATGAACTGCTCTTTAGTTCATTAATTCTTTGAAGTGGAAAAGTGCTGTCCTGTCCATTTTTATCAAAGGGGCCTAGAAAACAGTGACTTGACAACACTGCATAGCGCGATCTCTGTGGACGAGGAGTTTTTAACAGGCTGTGGTTCAGCTCTCTGTGTGCTCAACTGGAAATGTGCACTGAGGGAACTGGGACATTTTCCTCCTTTGTAATGGACATGTGTTTCTCAGATTTCCAAAATATATAATGGATGTCATGATCATGGATAGAAGGGTTCTTTCCTCATGAATGTACGCTTAACAACTTCTGATCTTTCTGCTACCTTTTCCTTACTGTTCTCTTACAACTTAGTGACTGTTTTAATCTCATTTTCTTTGTGAAATTTGCCTTCTATTTTTTTGTTTGCTGCCTATATCTTGGCTATAGTTTGGGTTTCTTAAAAGCCATTTTTCTTTCTACCTCCAAGTGCTTCTGGCCTTCTAGTTTATACATTCTCCCCGTGAGATGAAGTACCACATGCATTTCCAGCTCCTGTCTCCCTCAACAATAAATTAAACTCTATGTTTTCAAGAGACTGCTTCGCAATTGTATTTAGTTAGTTCACAGCTATTGCTGAACTGAGTTTGTCACTGCACAACCTGGGCTTTTTCGTTTGTATTCAAATTGACTTAAGATTTCATATTGAACTGGGTATCAATAGTCAATTTACAAGCAACAACAATTCCATTCTTGTTCAAGGGGGCATTTCAGTCATCTGAAATAGCACTCTGTGTGAGCAATTTCCACAGAACAATCTGCTTTGTTGTGCAGAATACTTACCTTTAATTTCCTTGTAGGTACAGCTTCCCACAGACAGTTTTGTTTCTTACCAGAGTAGTAGCTCTATCAAAGACCAGGCATTGTTTAGTTCCCCATCTTTTCCTTCAAGTGAAAACTTCCACCTTGCTTCTTGCAAATTCACTCCACATGAGAACTGAGCTGTTGAAGCGACTGTTTTACTTTGTGAATCCATTTTGTCTTTAAGTAAGACTTGGTTGTCAGCCCAGTCTACAGTGCTATCACCTCTTTTCTTTCTGCAACTTGCATTCTTATCCAGAAGTGCTCTGCAGCCTGGCAAACTAATACAGCTCCTTCCAAACATAAGGCAGATTCTCATGTTTTTCTCTCAGTTTTGGGCTATCTCCTGCAATACGATCTCAAAATTAGGATCCCACAAACAGGGAAAAACAAATGCTCTGGGGTTTGGGCTTTTTTACAAATATTACATATTTTTCTCTTGTAGGCACTTCACAGGCAATTAATCCTCTCAGATTTTCATTCTTTCAAAGAGCATGACTTGACTTTTTTAGTGCAACCTGGTAATTAGACTGCTCTACTTGAATTGCAGTTTATTAAATAATATCCACTGCCTCTGGCCTGAGGTAACTGGAAAAAAAAGAGTAGCTAGCTTCTGCCCACCTTTCCCTTTAGAAACTTTCCCTTTTGCAGAGGCAAACTTCTCCTTTAATCCCTCTGCCTGGTGCATTTCTTGAGAAGCAATAGCTGTAGTCCTCAGCTGCTATTCCAGGTCCTTCAAACCTCCCATTTTATTCTACTTTCCTGACACAGAATGCATGCATCTTTTTTCTGTATCTTCTCCAGATACCATAGGGTGCTCTTGGTGGTAATTAATGCAAGTGGCCAGGCTGGATCTTGTAACTGTGATAAATCTTTCTAATTGCAATGGGCAAACTGACAAACATCACATATATGTAATTCTGGAGCCTGTGAAGGAGGGAAGCTGATGCTGTTCCTCTTCCTTTTGCAGTTGATCTGTTCTGGTTCAAAGGAACACATTGCATACGGAATATTACACTTCTGCCTAAGGTTATGCAGGGTCTAATTATGCTTAAACCCCTGCTTCAACCTGAGTCAAAAATAAGCTTTGTGGCCATAGGAAGGAGTCTCTTATGAACAGTAGATCTCCTATAAGTGAATGGTGAGAGTTTGCACTTTCTGAAAGGAACCCAGTGTGGCCAGCCCCTGCAGAAAGCCACCAAACATCACACATTTAGGGGTATCGATTCTTTCAGACCCATCTACAAACTGCATATGGGCACCTAATAACTACCCATGGGGTCCAGTGTGTTCTGGTTCCTGATCCTGGTGTTATCACCGAATGAATACAAAGAAGTGCCACACAATAAGCTGGGCCCTTACAGCCTGTTTTAACCGAATCTATTAGAAGTCCTTAAATTCGGTGGTTAAGCCCACCATCTTCTTTCTACTGATTAGTTTTCCTAGTATTAACAACACATAGGAGGTGGTGTTTGGCCTGCTAGTACTATCAGAGTGCTGCATGATAACTCACTGGCCCCAGTCAAACATCAGGGGGAAAAGGGCACTTAGCTGTAGTCATTGATGCTCCAGAAAAATTAACCCAAAGAGGCAGAAAAGACTTCTAGATGGATTGTGTTAGAGGAAACCGGGAGAGCTCCGATCACTTATTCTGGCAAAATGGAGGCTAGGAAGACATCTGATTGCAATGTGTAGCTCAGTGAAAAAGAACTTTTCTTGCTAATGGACCATGCTGGCACAAACCCAAAACCATACTGTGAATAAATTTTGGCTGGAAATCACAAAAAGCATGAGAGGAGCCAGTTTCTTTCACCAGGGAGGATGAGAACAAAAACCTAACATTGTAAAACAGAGGCTTGGTCAATTTATGAAGAAGAGTTTTCTGACAAGCTGCCTGCAAAAACAAGGAGGTTTGTCTCAGGGGCTCGGTGCAGTGGAGAGATGGTCAACCTTCCTGAACCCATAAGCCACATTCTCCAGACTTCACAGAGCCACACAGACTTCAGAGAGCTGTGGGGAGAGTGGATAGCTCAGCAAGGCCCAGATCTTTTACTGTTCCCTTGTGGATTTGGGCTGGATGGCCTCTGCATCCCAGACAAAGTCATGCCCACTGGCTCATGTACCCCAGCAGCCTCCAAACCAGTGCAGCCACTCCCACATGAGCTCTGTAACCCCAGCATGGGAGTTCATTTGGCATGCGGCTCAAAAAAGCCCAAGACTTTAATCCCAAAATGTCTCAATCACACACACTGACTGAGATGTAACTCTCTTCCAACCTACAGCTCTGTCTTCCAACCTACAAGGCTGTCCCTTTTCCACACTAAGGAGAAAAAATTCAGCTGGAAGAATGTCTTTAAGAATAGACCGTGGTTTTTTAAGAACTTGTTCTCTGATCTCTATTTTTAGCAACAGTAGCACTAAGAACCACAGTGAAAGCTGAACATTTTTATGCTACATTAGCATCATCAGGGTGAAACATTGTACTGATAACTTGAGAAGGTTGGAGATTTCAGAGGCAATAGCGGTGCCCTGCACTGCATGCTCTTCCAAAGCCAAAACACAGCAAGTAAGCGTCAAAGCCAAGGATATATGCCACTTATTAACAGAAGATGAAGCTATTGCTGAGTTAAGAAGTAGCCTCAAGTTACTAGGGTAATTAAAAATCGTGATTAAATAGTAAGATGAATGAAAAAAACTAATTTGTGAGCAAAGTGCCAAGTAAATAACTTAAAGAGAGATTTAAAAAGCAGTGGGAACGCCCCTTGTCTGCTTTTTCTGCTTCTTCATATTACTGACCCTTTTTTACCCTTTCTAAAATAATCCTCATGTTCTTCCCTGCTACTTGCATAGGTTAGCAAGGTTACTCTCCCCTACAATATACTGCTGCTTATAACACATGTGTGGAAATTGCAGAAGAGTCTTTCCTTGTTTCCATGTGAAATAGGAAAAAATATGCTAGTGAATAGGAGGACACCCCTTTCTGCAGCAGTCACAGGGAGCAAAATACGTGTTTATGGATAGAGCTAGGAAAGCAAATCAGAGCAGTGGGCATGGGCTGACTGTGGGTTGTTTGGTTATCTAAATGTTTTCCTTTCAGGATATTTCCATCTCCATTTTCTGTGCTGTTAAGAGTTCTTCTTCTTACTTTGGGTAAATAAAAGCCTTTCCTTGTTTCGTCTAAAGTGTGTCATAGCCTGATATTATTTGTTGCTGAGGAGGATCTAAGAAGCCAAGTAATTGCTGAAGCTAAACTAAGAAGGCAGCATGTGCACTGACTGCACAGGTAGTCAGAAGCTGGATCTTCCCACGCATGCTTCTCTTCACATGCCATCTTCCATATACTGTGAGAATGAATGCTCTGGTTGCTTGCTTGCTTTGGGGTTTTTTGATTAAGAGCTAAGAGAAAGACCCTCACACTTCCTGCAAAAGCAACTAAACTGTATGTCAGGACCCTCACCTGGAATATGGAAGAACCAAGAGACAGTAGTAATCTGCCTAATCCAGCACCTCAATTAGCCTGGCAGTATCAAGCAGTTGCACTATTGTGTCCATGGTGGAGCTGAAATGCAGGTTCCCATGGGAAGTTTCAGTTTCATAGACTGGCGCTTTCCTGTGCGCAAAGGGGTTTTTCCTGAAGAACTGGCTTCTGTCACGAAAGACGTTTTATTAGACCTCAAAAAAATTTCTCACCATCTCTACTTCATGGTAGCCTTGTCCTTGTTGTGCCCTATGTGCATTCCTGCTGCCTATTCTGTCTGCCACCAACCTGGATGAAGCCATTAGTCTTTCATGAGCATTCTACATCCCTATTGCTATATATGCTATCTACAGTGATGCAAATAGACACCTGTAGCTAGAGTACAGTGTGTAATTGCAACCATGCACAAAAGCTGTGCATGGCTAAGGCACTATGCAGTGTTGAATAAACTCAGTAAAAGCACACTTCCAACCCCATAATTTTTCCCATCGATTAAGGGAAACAGAGCTGTGATGCACACTTTAATGCTAGTTGCAAATAAGAAGTGTACAGTATCCAATGGATCAGTGAATACGTTTTGAAAAGCCTTTTCGAATGGGCAATGGGGAGTTCAGTAGAGAAGACAGTTGATCCATCCCACTCTTAACTCTGGGAACTGCCAACCTGTGCCAGAAACAACCCTCTGCTTAAGACTTGATGATTTTCTGTCTAGAGATCTGTCACAGAGACTGCCATAAAGCACTTTCTCAAGTCAGATAGCTGGAGACATCCACAGTTCTGCTATCACTCTCCTGTTACAGTCCTGTCCCCCCACAGCTTTAAATATACTTGATTTTATGTGAAGAAGATGTTCTCTGCCCACAGCTAAACTCAGAATTTCTGCAGTGTTTGTTACTAGAAATACCAGATACTTCTGCAAAGCCAAAACCCATTTTTCCTGGATATCACTGCATTTTTCTTTCCTGCCATTGCATTTCTGCTGAGAGACATTTTATGTCCACCAGTTTTCCATTTGATCTTTTTAGTCACCCTACTCCATGGCTCTGTGCTTGTGTTAAGCATGTTGGCATTGTGAAGATATTCTGTTGCTTGCACAAGTGCTCAGTTCTCTATGGAAGCAGTAGGATCTGTAACTTAGAGAAAACTTCTACAGAGAACTTCATTCCTCACCTATGTGCCTTGTTTTTACCACACAATAGCAGTTTGGGTGAGCTCTTCTCAGTGGTGGCATCAGCTTCTGCTGGTAATTCTCTCTATTGAATAGAAACTTAAAGTAGATTCTTGAATATGAGTATCCCAGCCTCCTTACAGCCTGTATGAAAACAGGATCAATGGAATTAAGTGTATAAATGAAATGTATATTTTGCAAGGTCAGTAACATATGGTTTCTTCTCTCTGAGGATTTTACTTTTGCTGAAACAGTTTCTTCTCCTTGTATTCATAAAAGATAGGCTTTTCAGATGCACTTTTATGTATTGTGTATCTTTTAAGAATATCAAAAGTATACCATTGCTATCAATTCCTTGTTCACTAAATTAACCTTTTCTTTGCCTTGGTTAAAGGTATAGATTATATATCAGCTTCTTTTGGACATTATACTATAAGGCTGCATTTATGTAGCAAGAAAACCAAGATTCTTGCAGTAGCTTTAAGTAGCTAAAGTTTCCCTGAATGCTTGCTACACAGGCAATGATGAATCAAAACTGGCCAGTTAAATACCTGTAATGAAATATTGATTTCACTGAGTTTCAGTATCGGTTTCAATGGAGTTTTACACTTAATTTTCCTTTTGTATCACATACTTTGTTAAAAGTAAGAATTCTGTTCCATCTTGAAGAGAACAAGTACTGTTACTTTCAGTGGCTTTTATTGCACAGGCTAAGAGCTGGTCAATGAGTCACAGAACAACTATAAAGCCACTGCACTCACATTAGGTGGTACTTGCCTCAGCCTCAGAAAGGACTTAACCCCAAGCAGTAGATACAAAGAACAAGGGGAGCAGTAGCATGCAGCATCTCCTCAATGTCTTGCCTCTCTGTGTTTGCTGATGGTATGGAGAGAGATGATCATAGCCCAGAAGACAGATGGTGGAGTATAGCTCATATTCTGAAACAGAGATGACAGCAGGGCAGAGCTTCATCACCAGAGCTCTTCGGTGAGGCCTTCCTTGCCACTTCCTTGCAACTGTTCAGTTTATTGGCCAGTTCATAGTTCACTGTATTCTAGTGGTCATCAAATCAAGGCAGCAGTGACTCACACATTAATAGGACTTTACTCTCAGTCTCCTGCAGTTTATCCTTTACATGGGTTTTCCAAATCAAAGCAAAAGTACGATGATGCCTATCACTTTCCATTGTGTTATATCTGCATATACATCAGCAACAAGGGCTATATGTCTTTCCACTTCAGTCCCAAACCAGATTATTTCTGCAACTGTGTTTCTTATACTCTTCTTGACCAATGGTTTTCAAAGTTCCTTAAAATAATTACAGTAACATTTAAAAGTGGTCAATATCTCATCTGAAGCACTACAACACTCTATAAAAGGCCTCAAGAAAACTAGAAACCTTCTCCTAGATGAACTGGTAGTGGATATGATCTCAGTATCTGATTTGGTCCTTTGCAATAGCCAAGGTTACACTGGAGGTAGCACAGCTTCACAAAAGGTATAAAATACAAGTTCATTGTGATTTTCAAGATGTTGCACTCAGCTCCAATGTTTGATTTCTGCCTGCCTAGATTTCTTTGGAAGCAAATCTTATTCATGTGAAAGATCAGACTATGTACACGAGGCTCAGCCAGCAACATGCACACTACAGATGGACCCTGGTGATCTCTTTTTCTACAGCAGTGTTGGACAGAAGCAGTCTGGGCAGCACTGGTACTGTAACAGGCAAATACAGTCTCTTATTCAGGTGTGTAATCAGGTGTTCAAGGCTCTGATTTCTCCATGTTAGAGGAACAGGGGGGCTGAAGGCAGATCTCTTCTGGTATATGTGTCAGTTAACCAGAACTCTTTTGGTGTATGTGTGAGTTAGCATGTACAGTCAGCATGGCATCATTGACTTAAACTGTTAGAATACTCCAAAAAGGGGGTGAAGATTCAACTCTCAGAGCTACTGAGGCAGCACAACTTCAAGCCATGTGTTTATAGATGGGAATATGAGCTGAGGTCCTGTCTTTCACATGACAAAGACCACCTGCACAAGTTCTGGTGTGGCCTCTGCATCCCTCCCACCGTATGGTAACATCTCTGAAGCTATCCTCATCAACCAAGGAATGGGGCAGAATGAGACTTTGAAGGCATCCTGCAGCAGCTCTGCCAGAGTCTTTTGGAGGTAAAGTTACAAGTCTGAGAAAACAGAGCGTGGTGTCAGCACTTTCTTTAGCATTCTACTAACTGTCCTCTGTGTACTTAAGTGCACACAATACACTAAGCTGTTTTGTGAGCAAATATAAAGCAAATGGTAGGAGGGAAAATTGGAAGATCTGTTTGAGAGAATAAAGGCAGTATTAGCAAGATAAAATCGTTATGTAGGCATGTCTCCCACTGAGGAGCTTTTGTTTTGTACACGTGTTTTTGTGAAGAGTGGGAAAAAGTAAGAGGCTTAGATGCAGCAGAGAGAATCCAAACAAATGACCTCACCTCAACCAAGCAAGGACCCAGTGTGTATCTACAGGCAACTTAATGGGAATTTTGCCTTATTCATCAGTGCTACAGTCCCAGGTGCCCTTAATGATAATGTTTTTTATTTCATAAATTATACTACAACCCAGAAGTTGTTTATCTCTGGTCATATAATGTGGTTTCCATTTAAATTTAAGTTACATGGTCTTATCAGCTTGCGAGAGATATGACCTTTCTCCTGCCTTTCTCTATTACCTACCAACACATTTTGAGACAGTGATACCTTTCTGGTTTGGAACATGATGAAAATGAAAACAGAGCAACATAACAGCAGGCATTTCTCAGTGGCCTAAAGGATAATAAAACTGGAGGCTCTGAGATTACTGTGCAACTCAATGCATTTTCAAATGAGCAGTTTAGCAACCACCAGTCCATCATGCAAGTGATTGTTGAGAAAGATTTTTTTTCAGGTATTAACAGATACTCAGTTTATAATAGGAGAATACATTATTCTAAATCTTAGAACGAGCCAAAATCATTTTTCTCCTGTATAACCTATGCCTGACATTTCTAGTGCAAAGATATGAAATAAAAATAATTTTTTTCAGCTTTGATGCAAGGCTTGGTCCCAGTTAAACACAGAAATAAGCAACATATTTTGGCTCAGAACATGGGATTGGCAGGGTTTCTTTCACTTGTCAGTCAATTCCGAAAGGATTGCTATGCCTGTACAGAATCCAACTGATTTTATATACTGAGAATTACATACTTATCAGGAGTAGGAAAAAGTGAGGCTATGAGCTCCATCAAGTTGCCTTCCAGCTGATCTATCTGTGTCCAATGTATTGTTCCAGTACAACAACTCCTAACATTGCTAAATAAACTTGTGGAAAAAAAAAAGTTATTCTTCTCTGGGCTTCTCTTCCCACCACATATCATCAGGAAAAAGCATTATATTATAATCTTAATCCTGATCCCAAAGTAAATAAAATAGTTTCCTAATTCAGTTTATGTATTTTGAATCACTTGATTTCACCATCAAGCTTTTAAATGAGTGGCTGGTTTAAGTTGTAAAGTGTCCAAGACTAAGACAAAAATTAACTGAGATCCAAAGAGACAGTAGGATATATTCAGAATATTTGAATTATTTCATATGCAGACTCAGAATTCACAAGAAGAGGCAGGTTTTTTTGTGTTACACGTAATCCACAACAGGCATTCCTCATTTAACAGAGGTCATATAAACTAATATGGGATATGTGGATATCCCTGAAGATCCCCTGAAGTAAGACACTCCAGATGATGGTAGTAGACTTTAATTTGACCCAAAGATCAGACCTGGAGCTTTTGATGACTATCACTTTATTGATGTTTAGTTTCCAGGAATCACAATTCTTCTGCCTATTAATCCCAATAACATATCTGTCACAGTGAAAACAATTTTTCATTCTTCATTATAGGTTTTTTAACATTTTCCAGATAGATTTTTTCTCTCTGAAAAAGTGATGTTTGTTGATCCACAAATGCATTAAATCTTTGTTTAAAATCCAAACCATGCCTTTAAAATATCTCCATTTTCAGCCAAAACAGGCAGAGACATGAACCAGCTGAACCTTCCTTGTTCACTCAGTGCTACCAGCCTTGTGGCCTCACACTTGTACAGATCCCTACACAGACAATGCATTTCTAGAATGCAGTTTCTTGCCAGCTGGAATCAGAACTTCAAGGTAGACTTTTGTTGTCATTGCTTGTTTGTAAATGCACTTCATAAGCCAGAATCAAAGATCTGCCTCAAAGTTAAAACTAGAAAGCTGCCTAAAAGTGCTACTTTGTGGCCCCTGGCAGCATGCAAAGTTATCTGCTACAAGAGGACGATTCATCCAGGAAAAGAAGGAATTTTAGTTTCAATTTGAGAAAAAAGACACTCCATCTAGCTTGATATTTAGTATGTGCCCTAAACAGGGGGCAAATGTCTTTCTGTTAGCTTAGGCATTAGTTGAAGCGTTTTAGATATTGCAAATCAAAGAAACTGTTCATTTAAAAAGAAACCCATAATGATTCTCTACTTTTTTTTAAGTAGAACTTTGCAAAATGCGTTGCTCCAAGCTCACTGGGTGGCAATTGAACGTTTTTGCTGCTTCGTGTGGGTTCATGTATCTCAAGTCTTGTTTCTTATTTTGTATTTTTCTGAAATAAATGCACCAATTAAAATGGATTTGTGCTTAAAACATTATGAACCAACAAAGGAATTTTGCTTTTAAGCCTAAGAATGACTTGTCTTTATAGATCTGAGAGTGCAGACTCTTGCAGAATGTGTGCAAAGCATATTTTAAAGAGCAATCCTAAACTCTTTCTCAGGGTGTCAGAACAGAACACATTAGTCTTTTTAAACATATAAAATAAAGCATGCTGATTAATTATATAAGTGTCACTGCAAAGCAATGGATTTATTTCAAGAATTAAAAGACATAGTCATAATATTCCTCTTGAAGGGCTGATTTTGCTGAAGTTTGAGAAAGAGAAAACCTTAGTGTTAGTGCTGCTCTGTTAACCATCGGTGTTTCAGCAAAAGGATTAAAGTAAAAGTCCTGTCACAATTGTTTCTTATTTTAGGGAAGTGGGATTGTTTAGTCTAAGCAGAGAAAGGACTTTAATTCTTTGAAGCATACAGGGGTGGAAAGCTGCAGAGCTGTACTCAGGTCAGTTTGATCTAGCCTGACAAAGGGGAGAGTTAAAAAGCTCTCTGTAGAAAGCTCTATCACCAGGCATCCTTTTTCTGACAATGGGACCTCTTTTGCCTGTATTACTAACTACTCAGTTCTTCTCTCTTCTTCCCAAGTCCATATACAGTGAGCACTAAAAGTCACATCCTTGTCACTATTGGCTCTTGGCCACTCACCTTCCCTTGGTCCCACCACTAGAACTCTTTGACACTGTAACTTTGAACAGCTGCAAAACAGCATTACACCTATCACAGCTACAGCAAGTTACAGAGAACATGGCACCTATTTACTCCATCAAGTGCTGTTCATACTATTTCAAGGAGTAAACAGTGATGAAAGCAAGCTGATCTCCAGTTTCTTCCAAAGCACTAGGAACAGAAGCTGAGCGCTGAAGACAGACTGATGTTCTGCAACAGTCATCACTGATATTGACTTAGTAAAGTGCTACTGCAACAACGCTTCAACTGTTGCAAAATGCTATTCCAACAAGGAGGCCAAAACTCAAAGTCATGGCTATTGTAACTCAGTGCTTATTCAGAAGAATCCCACTGGACTCTTTTGCTCAAACATTTTGGATTGTTTGTATCAACAGGAACCCGAACCTGACCAGCTTGAACAGTCAAAGTATGCAGACAGAACAGTTGAGAAAAAAGTTCTTAGAGCTGGCCTAAAATCCTGAGGATGTGAAACTGAGGTAGGAAAAAGCAACCAACCAACTAAACCAAACCCAGGAAAGTTGTACTAGACTGCTGTGGAATCCCGTACCATGGTATACTGCATTTCACTGTGAACCTGCATTTTATCTTTACAGGAACACTGTTATCAAATCATCCCTCTCCCAGCCCACTCTGATCTGCCTTTAGAAAGATGTGCTCTCTTTGAGTAACTCAAACATCATGCATGGACAACTCTGCATTTGCTGCAATGTTTCATGTAGTAAGTGTCGTCTTAAAAGATGCAATTGCTTAAAAGTGGTTATGACTACTTCAAGTCAAGTATTTTTTTTCCTCTCCACCAGTCAAAAATAAAGAAGGATGTAATAAATAAAACAGTGGAAGGAGGCCAAAAAGGTATTTGTCTTCATATTATTTTGTGGCTTACCGCATCATACTGAAGATCTCTGCATTATACAGCATTGAATGTTATATGAATCTGCTTGCCAACATAGAGTGGTTCCTTTCTTTTCCAGAAGTGGATGAAGAAAGTAAACGCTCTCTTTTAATTACAGATTAAGATGGGAAGTGGTTATGTGTATAAGAAAATTAAACCACCATATATTTTATCTGCATCAACCCATCACATTAAAAGGAAGTATGAAAGGTCTACTTAATCTCAACATGATGCCTCTCAACTTCTCAAACATGCTTTGTCAGCACTGCTTATCTTTTTGACTTCATAAAGCTTACAGGTATTAGGAATTAATCACCATCTAGATTTTTGCTTATATCAGGTTTTCAAGCCCTGTCCCATTACCTTCTCCAAGACATTTTTCAGCTTTCCCCCGTTCCTGCCCTTGGTACACATGAAATTTAAAATCTAGATCACAGTAGGTCTCTCATCAAGGGCCCGGAGAAACACAAAGCATACATACTAAGCATACATAAATTTAGAATATGTCTGTAAACTAAGTCCTTACAGCTGTAGTGGGCTGAAAAGTGCCTGCCTATATGTATTGATGCAGCTCCTTAACTAATCTAGAAAACTAGGAAGTTTGAAGACTAATAGAATAACGGAACAGAGGCTACAAGAATAAAACATCATCTATTTGCCTGGAGCATGATCTAGGATGCACCAAATATATTTGCAAGGTAAGCGGTTGGTCAATCATTGAATTTCAGTTCTGGGACAGCCTTCTACTTTTCTCCTCTGCTTTCAAATGTAATACCTGTTTCTAAAGCATTTAGAAAAATGGGAAATATTTTCTCCTCCATTCTCTTCACAACCTTTCACCTCAGCTTCTTCAGTTCTCTCAGAGAAAGCAGTTGATGTGCTGGTTGTGATAGTAGGCTGTTTATGATTTTTCCTTACGTCTCTTCATTCACCTTTCTCACTTTAGACCATGGCTTTTGTCGCAACACATGTCTTGCAAATACCAAAATAGCACCGATAACCATAAAGATATTCAGATCAATAACTCTAAAGATTAAATGGCTATTAGACACAACCTTCAGAGCTAATCACATCTGATCTTGTTGGCTTGTTTCTGTTCTGGTTTTTCTTTTGTTTCAGAGAGAACAGACTTACTACTTCCTTCCCTGTTCTTCTGAAAAGTATTTTTCACATATAAATATTGTGTTTGTGCAATTTCACCCAATAGACACCAAAAAGCTGAAAAGTGAATAATAAAATAAATAAAAAGTTCTGTGCATTTTTGAAAGCATCATTTCAGCATAATCAAGCATTTAAAGGAATGAGAAATTTTAGTTCACTTTCAGAAATGTTGAAACAGTGATCCAAAGAAGACACAAAACTTTGCAAACAACAGAACTGCACCAAAGACTTAAGTTCTATTACATGGCACTAGAGGTTCATTATGAAGGTGATAAGTTATTCATCCCCAGCCCGACAAAGTACTTATGTTTGTGTTTACCCTTATGTTCAATGAAGACTGCAGACAACCAAGCAGAAGGGAAAAATTCCTGCTCACAAACAAAAACCATACATGCATCGCATTGGAAGGAAGCAGACATTTTCTAAAGTTATTCTGGGGGGTAAAGAAGACAAAAAAAACCAACAACCAAGGAAAAAAAAGATAGACAAAAGCAAAGGAAATACTACTTTGAAAGAAAACCTCCTTTTGTGGTGGCTTGAGAGACTCCTGGCTTGAAAGACTCATCTCTAATTCAGAAACCTACAGTGCAAGTCCCTAATCTGATAGAGCTCTGCAGATTTTCTCTTTCATGCAGTCACTACAGCATTAATCTTTTCTTCTTGAGATTTTGGCTAAGATTTTCCTCAGGTCCTGAGAAAACTTTCCTGACAAAATTTACATACCTGCTGATAATTCCTAAAGAAAATCACAAGGATCTCCAATATCTGACTGCAGTAGATTACTCACATTAAGATGTTTCAGAGAAAACACATTTAAAGTGGGCTTTTTGGGGGTAAAAATCACTCTATTCAATAGTTTCTCAATCTCCAAACTCCAAATTAGTCATCACACTGTTATACGTAAATAAATTATGTGCAGTATTTAAGTGATATTTGTGATCACAGCAAAATTAAGGATAGCTCCATCTTCCCAAATAAGCGTTCTCAGTAAACAGCGTACTTGATAACTGATGCAATTATGTCATTTGGATGTAGCAAATCTTCCATGCATACACACATTTCATGTCTAAACAGACCTTACTACAAAATCAAGATTTCAACGGAAAGACCATTAACTGAAATAAAACACCTTTCTCTAGAATGGATATGTACATCATTGTGGCATTTTTTCTGATTTAATTATGGATCAAATAATCTAGTCCTACATTCTTATCTACCATCTCAAGTTACAAAACTTGTAAGAAATGTAAAGTTTGACGTAAATAAGTATTTGTCTGTAGTAGTGGTACTTACAGTAAAAATTATGTCTTGCTTGTGGGTTCCTCATTTGGTGATGCAATAGTCAGAAGTCACCATGCTTTTGTTCTAAGATCAAGCATTTCCTTTACTGCTGCTTTTAAGAAGTCTTCCGAGCAAGTCATTTCATCATGACATATTCTCTTCTGCAGTACACGTGTGTTTTCTCTCTGTGTTTCCTGCCCAAAATACTCAATGTACACATAAAAATAAACTGGTAAGTTATTTATGATACATGGCATTTATGTAATGTTTTACATTTTCATAGTACTTTACAAAGGGCAGTTGACTTAACAGGTTAAGAAGCACTTAGAAACTTGAACCAAAATTGCCTCGACTCCCTTAAAAGATGGAATAATTGCATGTCAAATGTCCCAGAAGGTTTGAAAAGACCAGAGCCTCTTTACTATAAAGTAATAGACAAAAATCAGTGTTTCCACTAATTCTTCTTTTCTTAAACATCATTCATGTAAAACATGCACATGCAGCATGTAGTTTGACTGCTGCTGAAAGATCCCCAATACGCTTTAGAGTCAGGTGTGCCTCAAAGTATAAAATTTGCTCCACTGTTTAAAGGAGGAAGATTTACATTGCAACTATTCCTTTTTTAATTGGTGAGTTTCCCAAGCAGCAGTCACAATCCAGGCTTTTAAGCATCTTCTCTCAACTGTATCAAGAGTTACTGATCAGCCCAAAAAAGAAGGGAATAAAATACTTTTTAGAGTCTGATCTTATTTTCTGTAACTTCCACTCTTCCTCCCCATGGTCTGCAGCATTATGATTATCCCAATTCCAAATGTTGACAAAGGATCCTGATTTATTCAGTTCCCTACCTTCAGCTGCACTCAGATTTACCAAGTTCAGCTGTCAGTAATTTGAGGCATATTAACTGCATTTTTATTGACTCCTTAAAAAAATAAGATGCCATAGCTATTATGGCATCTTCCATATTCCACAAAATCATGTAGGAATTTTACACAGAAAAACTGGACTGTTAGTCGTAATTGTTGCAACAGTCACCTAACGAAATAGACAAAGAATAGTATTTGTATGGCAATCATATAACCCTAAATTTTTGAGATATCATTTTAAATATTTGAAGATATGGCAAGGGGTTAAGAGAATGAATGTAACTATCTCTTTCTGTCTTAAATATCCTGTAACCCACTTGTAAATATATGCATCCCCCAAAAAATAGAATATTAGGTTGGACAGAGCCTTGGGTGACACGGTCTAGTGTGAGGTGTCCCTGCCTGTGGCAGGGGGTTGGAACGGGATGATCTTAAGATCCTCTCCAAGCCAAACCGTTCTGTGATTCTGTGACTATTGCCAGTAAAAGAAAGTCTGGCTTGACCCTTGAAACTTTAACTTGTAGCCAAACACTTGTGCGTGCTTGCTTCCCAATCCATTGCTTACAACCCCAATTCTTTTACGGCCAACAGATGAATTCCTCTACACAAAGAGGAAATGATCTGAAACACCTGTTTCTGAAGGTTGTGCTACAGAAAACTCCTCCCCACTCCTATTCAGTTATATTAAGTATTCACACACCTAACTTTCACAGCTTGCCACCAGGAGCTCTAAGACAATATTTTGCTTAAAGCCCTGATTCTGATTTTGGGCAAACATTTTGGAGCACCACATGGTTTTGAGTTCTTGAGTTGCTGTTTGCATTGAAGAGCTGGAAATATGAGTTGTAGTTGACAAACAGCACATAAAATAAGATCATAGTAGTATTTTCTATTCACTTTATACTTACCAATAGCCTAACAGCTATGATGAAGACGCAGATGTAAATTAGAGGAAAATCTGCCTTGCAGCAAGACTTAGTTATGTATTATTTGTTAGTAAGTCGCTAGTGCAAGGTGTTCTTTAAATTAGAGAATGTTTTATCTTTTTGTGCATTTTAAGCACAGGACCCCAGCTACTCAGTAAGCAACTGCTTACAGTAACAGTTCTGATGGACAATGCTCCTCTGTTCCCATTTAACTTGAAGTGACCCAGCTCTTTGATCCAGTTTTCTGTCTCTCTGGGAAAACAAACACGTAAATGCTGCCACCTAAGAACCAAGAAAAATCAATCCCAAAGGAAACCAAACCCCAGGAGTTTCAGGTCAAAACCAAGTAAGAAGTTCTAGGAACTAAAAGAAGCATCAAAGATGGTCAAAGCAGCCTGGCACTGTGTGCTGAAAACATATGTTATCAAGAGAGATTTTCCACACTGCTTTGCTTGCTTGGTTTTTTTTCTACAGGCAAAACATTTTCCTGGTGTGCATTTCTACAGAAATGCTTTCAGATTATCAATTCTCTTTATTTAGGCCATTTTTGATCATTTTTGATCATTACACAAGCACACAAATTGCCTGTTCTCATTTCTGTAAGTTGTGTAACTCGTTTCTGTGAGCGATTGCCACAACTCTCCGTAAATCTAGTGTGCCTGCACTTGAGTTCTGGCAACATTTGGGAATGTGTGAAATTAGTTCACTTAATAGGAGCCCGTTAATGAAAATCTTTGAGTGTAAATCCAGAGTGGGGAAAGAGTCTGACTCTATGAATCAGACTCTATTTCACATGTTTCCTTGGAATTCTTAGGGGAATGGGAACTCTGCTGAGTTGTCCCCTGAGAATTAAATGCTCCATCCCTGGCAGTGTTCAGGGCCAGACTGGACAGAGCCTTGGGTGACATGGTCTAGTATGAGGTACTCCTGTCCATGGCAGGAGGTTGGAACTGGATGATCTTAAGGTCCTTTCCAACCCTAACTATTCTATGATTCTATGAGATATCTTGTGCAGCATATCCTGGAGACATTTGTCACCTTCTTAATCTTTTCTCTTCAGCCCTGTACTCAAAAATGTTTTGTTACGATCCCATGAGTCTCTGCTGTAGAATACTGTGACATCAGATGGCCCAGAAGATCTTCATCTCAGGGCAATTTTAGATTAAAAAAAAAAGATAAGTGTACCTGCTTTATGAAATTGTTTGGGCATATTTGTTGCTCTAATTCCATATTTTGTCCATTTATCTGTAGTTTTCTTCCTGTGTTGACTGCAGTTTGCAGTTCTGACTATATTCTCAAAAAAGCATGAATTATTCATTTCAACAGAGTTCAAGAATATTCTTAAACCCTCAAAATTACTTTACCTATTTCCCCATTTCCATCAAAAATTTCAGGAATCAATTTTAAGTTTCTCTTCTTAATGGAATTTCAGGACATGAAAATAGTCAGTTTTGACTGATGCACCACAAATGCATCTCTCACTCACATGAAATGAATATGCATAGCAATCTATGCTTTTGAGCACAGTAGCATTATATGCCTAACCTTGGAATAAACCCCAGAAGCACTTTCCCTAATGTACCAGAGAAAGTTTTACTTGGCTAGATATACTCACTGATAGAAGACAACACAGGAACACATGCAAAGTTTCAAATGCCTTTTTGGTGTTCTACCATCAGATAGAAACCTGTTGACATTTTGTAACAAATAAATTACTCAAATTGCTGTACTCTGAAGGAGGTAATAAAAGACTTTCCTGTTTACAAGGTTCAACAGAGTTCAGATGCTCATCTCACACCTAAGGCATGGAAAGATACCAAAGAGACAAGCAGGAAACGCTTGCTTGTCGCAAGACAATTAATAACAGCCAGTTACTATAAATGATAGGCTAAAGACATCCACTTCCTTATGTGGAGTAACTGGCTTCAATTCCCAGTATCTGAGAAAATGGGCCAACTTCAAACGTGGCCCAGGTTCAAAGCCACTGCCCAGGGCTGAAGGTGCCCCAGGAGCAGGGGATGGTTGCCCATGCAGGCTGACAAGCTCCTGCGGGCTCAGCACACAGGCACATGGTGAAGTTCTCACTCAAAGTTTCATCCCATTAACACGCTTAGTTCATCCAGAGGGGACAAAACAAAACATAACAAAAAAAAACCCAACACAAACCAAGAAAATCAGCGGTCAGCATCTTCCTAAAGCCTCTCCTACTCGCACCTGAAGAGAGATGATGTCCTTCCACACAGAATCAGACAGATGAGTCGCAGGAATAGTTGGAGTTGATTTTAACTGAACTGTCTGACATTGTCCTGAAACAATGAGGACTGCTCACACGCTGCCTTACAGCAGCCTTACATCTTCTAGCTATCATTTCTCCCATCAGGCACAATGCCTGACAATAGTCCTATGACTAGGTTGTAAACCTGTTAATCCATGAAATGTAGAGGCAAATGCAGCATTTCAGCAAGCAAGCCTCAAATAAGCTTGGGTAAATAAAGCAATGCACTCTTTCACTGTATCTGTGGCTGTCTTTATTTAAACACTGAGTGTTTTCCTTATTTAGATAAAGACATGAACTTGTGAAGATGTAACTTTCCTAAAAGTGTAACGCTTTATACATCCATACCAGATATGGCATTTATAGAGAAAAAGAGAAAAGTGCACAACCGAAAGGTTGTTATGCCATTACAAAATATGCAAAGTAAGTATTCAGGGCCTGGGGCTACATGGCCTAGTGTGAGGTGTCCCTGCCGATAGCATGGAGTTGGAACTAGATGATCGTAAGGTCTTTTCCAACCCAAACCATTCCATGATTCGTGATTCCATGAAAATCTCATCAGGTCAATTCCTTTTGAAATCAATGGCGAAACAGCACTTTGGAAAATGCCCACAGACAACTCTTCAGAATCAGAAATATAAACTGTTTTTCTAAATAAATATCTGTCTCCTTTCGAAGACATATGAATCCCACCTAGCCCATTCTCTGTATTCTTTACAGGTTCCATAATACCCCTCTATTCAAGCTCATGTCATTTTACTGAGGTAATATTGACTCTAGTCTATTCTACAAACACTTGGGCAAAATAAGGTACTGTGCCAGAATCAGGGATAAAACTGCTCCTGCTCTATATCTCAGTCCCTGAATTACAGCAATTACAGAAAAAGCATGCAATGCCTACAAAATGCTAACACTGCTGGAAGGTGAAAGTTTGAACATAAGACCATTCAACATCACCACACAGTAGCACCATTGATTTCAGGTGTAATTAAACTATTTCAGATGATGATTTCGTTTTCATCTAAGAAATAGGAAACATGGGAATTGAACTAAGGATTTTAGATGCAAAATTATATTTTTGAAGGCACAGATATCTATGTTAACACAAAAAGTATTATTACACAATAGGAAAATCACACCACACTGACACACGACCACAGTGAAAGTAAAATGTGACGAACTCAAAACTGAGAGAAAAATCCTTTTTTTTGACAAGCATTTGCAAGATCAAAATTAACTTAGGCACTTACATAACTATTTTTTACATAGACTTATATACAGAATTATGTACTTCTTATAAAAATATTAAATAAATAAAATAATTCATAGAAATTAATAAAAGTTCTCTTTGCTAATATTTAAGATCAGAACTCTCATTACAAGTGTGAGAAGGCAATAACAAAGTCAGAAAGGATAAGAAGCAAAATGAAGGAACCAAGAGTAGATCACAGAATCATAGAATGGATTGGGCTGGAAAGGACCTTAAGACTATTTAGTTCCAACCCCATGTTATGGCAGGGATTCTTCACACGAGGCTCTGTCCAACCTGGCCTTGAACACTGCCAGGGATGGAGCATTCATCACTTCTCTGGGCAACCCATTCCACTGCCTCACCACCCTCACAGCAAAGAACTTCTTTATATCCAACCTGAACTTCCTCTGTTTCAGTTTTAACCCAGTTACCCCTTGTCCTATCACTACAGTCCCTAATGAAGAGTCCCTCCCCAGCATCCCTGTAGGCCCCCTTCAGATACTGGAAGCTGCTCTGAGGTCTCCACGCACCCTTCTCTTCTCCAGGCTGAACAGCCCCAACTTTCCCAAACTGTCTTCATACAGGAGGTGCTCCAGCCCCTGATCATCCTACTAATTCTTGAATGGAAACCAAAGGAAAGTGCAGACTCTTTACTTACAAAGGAAAAAGCAAACAGATGACTCAGAGAAGTTTGAAGCCTAATGTACTAAGGCAGACTATGTAGCGAACAGTTTAAGTTTTAACTCAGTCTTGCCTTGCTAAACTGGAGCTCTCTCCAAGAACAAGGCTTTCCATGTCTCCTTGGAAAATCTACATAACTGTGAGGAAGTATATTGGCAATCACAAAGTTGATGTTAAAATCACATTTATGCTGTGGCCGCAAGAAGATCTGGGAAGGAGAAATGAACCATAATGGCCTTTTTCCAGGGAACGGTGTGGCACACGGATGTATTTCGCTTTTAGGGGAAAGGATAGGAATATGACAACAAGTCATGTTTCAAAGAAAAGCATTCTCATCTTCAGTTATATTGAATCAGTCTTCGAAACGGCCTCTAATCCAACAGTTAGAGGCAGGAATGAGTATTCATGAAATCAGCTGCCAATTTGGAGAAGAGAATGGACCATGAAAAGGGGGGAATCTGGGACACTAATAATCCCATTCCGCCCTGTTTAATCTGGTGCAGCAACTTTCAGCTATTTATTGCATTCATTTCTTCTTCTAATATCATCCTCCTCCAAAGAACACAGAAACAGCCTTTCCTTAAGCAGCTGATCTCTTCATACATGCTTGCAAACTGCCAACTCCAGACCAGCCAAGGACAGATATAAAGAGCTGGATTCTGCTCCTCCTGGATGAGCAGAATCAGATGAACACTGTTGGCAGCTATATCTGCAGTTACCTGCTGTGCCCAACAGGTCTTAGAGACAGGATTAATTTGAAGACAGAGACTGTATCTCTAGGAAGAGACAGCATAACTCAATATCCCTAGCGTGAAAATGGAGATATTTATGTCACTTTTCAGAAAACAACTAGAACTTTTCTTCAGTTATGTGAAAGCACGCTTAAGTTTTAGAAAACATGGGTGCTTTGGTATACTTGCAGCAGATGGATAGCTGCTGTGCCTCAGAAAAACAGAGCTGCATGTTAGAAAACCAATAAATATTCAAACATTTATATATCAAGTAGGTGACAGCAGACACTCAAACATCTTGCACATGTCGCTCGCACTTGGTTAAGATGTTTTGAGGATGGGAACGTGACATTAGGAAATGATAATGAACCTTTCTGAGGAGTCTGACTGCCATGCGGGTTGCATCTCTGGAGCAAGGCTGCTCCAGAGTAGCTCACAGCCCCACCACCCACTCAGCGTTTCTGCCATAAGGCAGAATCGATACTGGTGTTATGGAGAGATGAGAAATCTTACCCAAGAAACATCAACACATAAATGGATTACACCAAGAGTTATTTGAATAGTTAGACTTCACTTTCAGCACTGCTGGGCAGAGTATTCTAGACGCTATGGGTGCTGTGAACATCCCTGACTGCCTTCATCTAAAAGAAGGCAAAAGCTCCATAGTCCTTTGGAAAGGCCAAGACTAGCAGCTCTCTCAGTAACAGGGTTAAGAAAATGCAAGTCTGCAAGTTGTCTATTATTAAATATAACAATTACATTAATGGACTGCCATTACAGATGTACCTCAGCCTTTCTAGTGATTTCATAACGATGAGGAACAAAATGATTTGTTTCCCATGGAGTACATATGTCAGATTTAATGCTCTGAAAGGTAAATAAGAACTGAGCTACTAAATCCATACTAGCATTCAGCATTCATGGAAATCAGAATGTTCTCCATTGCACTTAAACAGAGGACATTAAATATTTTCAGATCTTAATCCAAACCATGATATAATCTTTGCCCAGAAGGCAAAAGGCGTAAGCAGAAATACTTCCAGTTTGTACAAAGTATGGAAAATCACCACTGAAAGAGGAAGGACAAGGTGCTTCAAAGCTGCTGTAAACTGTAGCATGGATTTCCTCCTGCAATAAGACAGTGAGATGCTGCTGATTGGTGTGCTTGGGGAAGAGAATGTATTCTTCTCCAATTCACCAGGTGAGGGAAAAGCCGTACACAGAGTTGTACAAAAATTAAATCCTATTCCTGCTTCCTCCTGTCATGTTAGTTCCACATTCCATAAAAGACCTTATGAGGATATAGAGGTGTCCTCCTACTCCTGTGCCATAGAAACATGTTTCAAGGACAGTCAGATTGGATAGGAAGTGAGAAATATAGTCAAGGGTGAATGCAGGAGATGACTCCATGTCTACTACGTGAACTGCAGTAACTTGGAAAAGCAAGCTCAAGGCAGGGCAGGAGAAGTGCAGGAGCTTTCATGCCTCTTGCCTAAACCAGAGCCTTTGTAAGCCATCTTTGTAAGCTAAGATGGCTGCAACTGTCCCAGGAAGGGGGGGGGGGGAATATGTTGAGAGAGCAGCGCAAGTACCCAAGCTCAACCCAAATCATCTTGACACCACCTATTATCAGGACAGGAGCAGTTAACCCCATTTCAGCCATAGCCTCAACCACTAACTTTTGCAACAGAAATAAATATCATTGCCCATGTTGCTGGAAAGTTTTGCAGCAGCTCTGTCACAACACAAGTAGCAAGAGAAAACTAATCTCCAAGTTCTTTTACCCTATACTTTCCCCTGATGTGCCTGACCTTCGTTCTCACCAGCCTGTCATTTTATGTTGTTTCTGCATTTCACCCAAATGTTGCCAGACCAAAACCCCAAATCACCAAACATGTTCCTAAATCCACTTGAAGGCACCAAATGTAACAATGCGGTATCTATTACATTAAAGATCCAAGCACCTAAAAGCAGGAAAATGAATAATTAAGAACATCAATCTGCTGCCCACAATATAGCCACATTATGCCTGTTTGATCAGAACGCCACTTACTGTCACACCTTGTTTTTAAAATGTATGATTTTATTTTCCTGATGTCAGTAGCTAAATGTGTTCACTGGAAAGAGTGGAATATGGATGGAAGGTACATAGAAACAGCAACAGAAAACATATAAAAAAAGAAACATTACTCAACTTGTAGAAATAGGTTGTATTGGATTGATCCCTTGGCTTTTACTGATGCCTAGTGGGGAATGAGAGGCATGAGGCACATTAACTTGGACCCATAAGGTCTAAAAGAACCAGGAAAAGTAAGCCCAAAATACAAAGACCATCAAATGCAGAATGGTCATTTAGTCCAGAGACAGAACTGCTATCAAGGGCTGCTCCAACAAAGATGTTCTAAACTTGCAAACAAATGACCATCCCCAGCACTAAATCACAGCATTTTCCATCAAGTTCCTATTGCATCTAAGCAGGCATCTCAGGTTTTTACGAAGCAGGAATGAATCATCAGTTATTATTTTATTCCAGGTCATTCAAAACAGAAGACTTAATCTGAGCTTTTTAATGTAAAGTTGTATTTTGACCAGACAAACCTAAAGACATAGCATAAAACCAATATAAAAGTTTGAAAAAGCATCTATACAAATATTCACAATGCCACAGCATCAGTACCACACCATTCTTCCATTCTCTTTCTTTAAACTGACAAGAGACATTTCATAGAGCTGAACATGGAAAACACATTTCAAAACTGTTTTTGCAAGCCTTTTACATTCTTACAGGCAGGAACTGGGACCTAATCTGAAACGACACTCTTTTCCAAGTCCATGAGAACTGTGTCATTCACTTCACCCTTGTTAGAATGTCACCCATGTAGCCTTTTAATCCGGAGACTGAAATATTGGGGCTGAACTTTGCAGGTTTGCCTTTGCAAGCCTTTTGGATTTGTTTCTGTTTAAGCAGAACCCTTTTCAGAACTAAGAGTCTGCTCATGTTATTGGAATCAACATCCAAAAGGGAGACAAGCACAGCTTCGAAAGGAATCAGGTAGTATCTGGATAAGTACATGAGGCAGCTGAAACCTGAAGATGGATTTCACAAGCTAAAAGAGAACAGATCAAATTGAATTATTCATCCAGCTCCAAACACTGATTAAATCCATAGCTTATGGCTGAGGGCTCAAGCCAACACAGATTTACAACTGAATAAAATTTAGTACCAGAAATAGTTCCATCAGTAGTGTTTGCAGAGCAGGCTGCAGTTTCCCCTTCTCTCATTTTTGAGATACACACAGTTAATATGTCATGATCTTGCTTATGGAAGGGAAGGGGAGAAGAGGACTTACTTTTTTCAGACCTGCAGTTCAAAGAGATGCCTTTCTGCTTTTACAAAATGAGAATTTTTTCTAAAATTGCATTTTATTTTATTTTATTGTAGTAACAGAGGTCTATGAACTCAAGAAATATTTGGAGCTATGTTTTTAAGACAAGGTTAATTAACAATGATGTTGTGGTAGGAGCAGGTATGTAGGGGGCCTATAGGGATGCTGGGAAGGGATTCTTCATTAGGGACTGTAGTGATAGGACAAGGGGTAACGGGTTAAAACTTAAACAGGGGAAGTTTGGATCTAAGGAGGAAATTCTTTCCTGTGAGGGTGGTGAGGCACTGGAATGGGTTGCCCAGGGAGGTTGTGAATGCTCTATCCCTGGCAGTGTTCAAGACCAGGTTGGACGAGGCCTTGGGTGATACGGTTTAGTGTGAGGTGTCCCTGCCCATGGCAGGGGGGTGGAACTTGATGATCTTAAGGTCCTTTCCAACCCCAACTATTCTATGATTCTATGATTCTATGTTATAGTTGCTATTTGCAACTGTGGCGTATTAGGTCCTGGCCATTGTAAGAAGCAAGATTGATCAGTCAATAGTCTAACATGATTCAGAATGTCATATGTCCCTATCTCCTCTAAAACCCACGGAAATAATAGATGTTACACAAGTAGACCTGATAAAATCAGGCTACTCTCCTGGTCTCTTTCTAACGCACAAGGCAGACTGCTACTGGTGCACCAAGCATAAACTCAATCATACCAAAAGGTTCTTGAAAGATTCAGCTTGTTGTTTATGGTCTGGCAGCTGAGAGTTTTGTTAAGAGAATCCAGGTACTGAGGAAATGTCATGGCTTTGCAGGCTCCCTTTATTCTGATTACTGTTCTGAAGCCTATTCTGTCAAACCAGAGGAGGTAAGAGGCAGCAGAATGCCCTGCAAAATGCTGTGATTTCTGTACCAGTGAAGTGTATGCATATATGCAATTCATGCTGAAACGACATTTAGAGTGCCACATGCTTTCCTGTGTTGTTGGGGGCACAAAACTAAACCAATGGAAGCGTACTTGTTTTCCTTTTTCCAACGCAGAAAATAGAAAATGACAGGCTTGACCTGTGCATAAAACGTTCCAAAGGATAAGATTGTCTAGTTTGGTTCTCCTCCTATTTACATTCATTTTTCTATTAGCAGAATGATATTTGCTTGAATGGAATCACTCTTGATTTACCCAAGTGTGAAAATAAAACAATCTGATTCCTCTGTCTGTTCCAAATCAACATGGTTGTGGTATTTCCAATTCTTTCAACACTTTGATGATTTTCAAAAAACATCCTGGTCTTCCAAAATAGAATAATTTGTTTTACCTTGGTCAAATTCCAACCTTCATGTAATTTGTATTGCTAATATTACCTCATTTCCAAATAAGACTTTGTCTATTTTTTTCAGCTCAGAACCTTCCTTAATATAATGGCTATAGTTGCACTTTAGAAAGACCACTTGAATGCTTGAGAAAAATATCAAATCCACGATAAAGTAGGGACTTCGGAATTCTATGCTGGAAAGGGAAAAAGATCACCAGCAGCTGCACATTATAAAGGTTGCAAAGTGCCTTGACTGTGGCTCTCTGATTGATGAACGGCAGTAGCTTTGCAGAAAAGAGTGTGGGTGCCTTCGGTATGTCTCTGCCTTCAGTGAAGTCAGAGAAAAGGGAAAACAAAGTGATTTACAGAAACCTGCTCTTTTGCTTGGGCTGATAAGAATACAAAATAGATACTACGCATTAAACATAAGTACAGGGAAGGCAGAGAATATATGTCCTCATATATATTATGTTTCAGCAAATTCATCCAAACTAATCTCCTGTTCTACTTCTAAGCAGCTATTTAGCACAGGACAAACATGGCTCATTATTGACTTGTATTCTGATCTAAACCAAACCAGCGACAACAGCTGCCTGAAAACCCAGGGCTGAGATCCAGTCCCTTAGTCACTTGTGGAGAAGTGCACAGTTTCAGGTGAAATAGTATCCAGAAACCTTGCAGAAATGAGCAGGGAGATCACTACAAGTAGCAGAAAACACATAGTCCCAGTGGTAGAAGACACCGACAATGACATACAGTCCTTCTTCAGCTGCAGAGGCAAGTACTCCACCTTTTTCCTAGTCTCTGTGGGACAACCAGGTATCAAACCCACACAAAGGTGGGTTTTCAGCTGCCACAAAGGTAAAAAAACCTTAATGATAAGAATTCAGCAGGAAAGGAAAGCTGTGAGCATCTGCAGAACACAAGATTCACAGTAAAATACTTCTGTCTCTCTAGTATCTGTACATGCCAGGACTCACAGTACAACAAAGAGCATCCCAAATAACAGCAAGTAACTCCCAAAGAGCATCCCCTAATAACAGCATTAGTATCTGCACTTTCTAGTAGAGTATGCCAGTCTGTGCAACTGGTGTTCTTAAGGGCTACATTGCAAACATGAAATCAAACTTTGCCCAGTATAAGAAGGATATGTGCAAACCAATAGCACAAAACAGCAAGTTTTTAAGATTTAGGGAATTACATAGGATTTGGGATGGGGGGGGGGGGGAGGAATGGGCTTTTGTTTGTTTGTTTGTTTTGGGAAAGAGTAAAATCAGATGATGGAGAATTGATATTTGAACTCTTTCGTGTTAAACTTTCTGTCCATGTACCTACTGATTTCTTACCCACACTCTGCTGTGTCTCATAGAAATCCCATGCCAGTATTATTCATCTGTAGTGGGCTACATTTTACCCACTGCTATAGCAACAAGTCCCTCAGTGCTCTCTCCTCCAATAACTCCTAGAATGAATGCTAATTTTCAGCAACACATGGTTGTTTTCCAGTTACAACTTATGGGGCATGAATAATTATGTGTTGCATCAATGGCAGAATTCCTCTGACTAGGAAGGAAGGTACTGCTACTGAGTTCCCTGGAAAAGAAATCCACATTTGTGTTGTTAAGTCCAGTGGCTGTAGCTAAGGCAATACTACTACTTGCTACTATATCACATAGGAATTCCCACTAAATCATTCCTGTAGGTTAAAACATTCAAACCTGTACATATCCGCAATGGAAGATCCATTCATGCCAGTTTTTTGATCGATATCTTTCCACTACTGTGTCCTTCTGAAACGATGAATAAATCCCTGCGAAACAACCCACATTGTCTACTGGTTCTTTCAGATTTTACAATCTGCAGAGCTGTGTATCTGAATAATTTCTTTTCAGCCCAAGTTTTTCCAGTGTTTAATTGTGATCTGACCCAGATATCCCAAAACCTGCAAGTAGCTGCTTTTATCAACACGTACTCACTAAGAAGCATGGCACCAAAATAAATGGCTGGCATGCTTTGGTTGCATCCTGCCTTAAGACTCAAGAACCCAAGCACCTTCTAGACCACCACTACTTAGTGGACAACTGTCATTCTCTTGCTCTCTCCACTCCTTGTTTCCCTCCATATGACCTTGCAGATGTTCCCAGAGAAAGTTATCCTAAACCAAGTCAATTATCATCTTGGAACTTCTATCTGGAACGTTGCCTTTTTGTGCATAGATACAGTTGAAGGAAGAAGATAAGCATGCTGTAGTGCAGCTCTGTAATCTAAGGAGCTCTTCTGTTTGCAGTGAGATCAAAGGTATGTTGCCTTTGGCATTTAGAAATCTAGATACCCATTAAGATTCTGGAATACTCTGACAACAGCTGCTTTAAACAGAAGTTACCAGATGGTAATATTTGTGTGGGTACCACATTGTCTGGCAAGGAACAAGCTAATGATGCACAAAATGCTTTGATGCACAGCGTTCAAGCAGTAAGCTTAAAGTGACATGAGGCTGTATACAAGGACTCATCTATGCTGCTTTGTAATGATGTGTGATACAAGTAGTATTTATCAATGCAAGTGTACAGGTATGAAGATATAAAGTTATCTGGCACAGAACTGGGATTAAAATAAGCATCATCCCTCAAAATTACTAATATTTGTGAACTTCTGAGTAGATTTCCGGAGAGCTACAGATCATATTTTAGATGAACTGCAGTTAGGATGGTGGATGTGTGGAATATACAAATCCAGCAGTCACATTGATATTCAAGCACAAGCCTCTTTCAGTCATATTTTGGAAATAGAACTTGATGACAGCCTAAAACCCCAAATCCAACAAGTTTAAGGAAAGCCACTAGAAAACTGAGGAAATACTATTCATATGGGTATATCATCAATACAAACAGGATTAGAGCCGTTCCCTACAAAGAACATCTTTATATTTCAAGGCAGATAATTTCAGAGCTATCTGCTGTATGTATATACACATAAGAGGCTCTGAGTGAATTTCTTTGGTATGAATTATACAATTGATAACAGAAAAATGACAGAAACAGTAAGAGGATTTCTTACACTGGTCTTACAAGGATGCATGAAGACTCCAAAGGATCAGAGCATCATTGATATCCTGATTTTTTATTTACTGAAGAAATCCACAGAGCATTGCTCACACAGAAATGAAAGCAGCAGTAACTATTAAACTATTCAAGAAATACGTGGTTGTGGTCTGCATTTCCACTGTTACTTTAGAGTTCATGTACCGTATTTGTAACCAACTTGGCCATGCAAAATGCAAACCTAAAAATAGACCTGCACGCACACCTGGATTTCACTTTTTCATTGAGCACTTACACTGCAAAAATAAGAAGTTATTCAAAGTCAATACTTTCACAGGTGAGGGCTCAGCTGGAATCTCCCTGAAAATTGTGTTGAACAGATACCCTGCTGATCTAAATTGCAACGTGGAAACCTTTGTCAAAGAACACAAAACAACGCGGAGGGATTACTTTAACATTTTTGCGTGCTGGAAAGCACACTGAATTTGCAGTGGGGTTTTTTGGTTGGTTTACTGAAAAGTGTAGCAGGCTTGCTTTGAATTAAATACTCTATTTCTTATAAAATACATTTTTCATCAAATAAGAGAAATCTATTGACAAATTCCAGATGACCAAAGCTTGACCGAAGTCAGATAAATTATGCTCATGAATATATAACTCTATAAAGCACACACTACTTGTTAATATTATTACTTCTCTTAGGAAATGGTCCCTTAAGTTGCCATATGCTAAACAATCAACTTCTTAGAACAAACTAAAGCAAAATTAACTATAGATATACAGTCTAAGTCAGTTAGTGGTCTATGACTCTGGTGAGCATCATCTGATGTTCTTCTGTGTTGCCATGTAGGACTTCTGAGAAATAAATTAGAGTGATAATTATTGTCCCTAGAAATTTAAGACAGAATAATCACATCACAGCATAGCAACTTATTTATGGGGTTTTTTATTTGTTCTGTTGGACCATTTCTCCAGGACAACAATTATATTCAATATCCTCAGTATATTAGCATCCTGCAGTAATGTATTTAAGTTGGGCATGTTTATTATATTTATTAACCAAAGGACAAAAATAACAGAATGAGATGTAATGGAACACATACCTTGTGTGTAGTCAGCAAGCAATATGTTTAATTGTTCCTCCTTCATGTTTGTTGATTTAAGTGAAAGCAACAGATTCTAAATCCAATACCCTTTACTTCACACAGACCAAATTCTGTTCCAGGGGTAACCCTGGAACTTTAAGTACGACTGCAGCCCTAGAAGTTTCTGCAGCAACAGTGAGGAATTCCCACTGGAATGCATCTGTACCTCAGCACCAGGGAAGAGAGAAGTGTCATACATAGTGCTGTGCCCATCAGCAAGAATATGGTGGCATAATGTCCTGCCACTCCTACGGCGAATGTATCAGGTCAGCAATGTGAAAGAGTGGCATATGGTATAGCCTATTCCCATATGGAGGGGGGAAAGGGTTCAGCTCCCGAAAACTTCCACATCTGCCCAGACGAAAGGTCCAGCCAGCTCAGTCCTATCCTTGGGAACAGGCACAAGCATGTTCATGGAACAGAGCACAAGAACAGACTAAGCAGAAGTCATCTCTCTTAGCAGACTCTCACAGATCTACCACAATACGATTACCTTTGTCACCGTTTCACCCTGACTT
Organism: Pezoporus occidentalis; assembly: GCF_034315485.1. Lineage (NCBI taxonomy): Eukaryota > Metazoa > Chordata > Aves > Psittaciformes > Psittacidae > Pezoporus > Pezoporus occidentalis. Next base: position 2,972,127 of record NW_026915836.1, read on the forward strand.
ACTCCATCTACTGTTCTACTTTGCCCAGAGACAGGTGTAAGCCACAAATTTCTCATGCATCTCTGAATTCCTCTGAATTTTCAGATGAAGAAATATGCCAGCAATTTTAAATGCATTTTCCTATAGCTTGGAAATTATTCTTACAAAACAATGGTTCTCTCCTGCCCAAATACAGTAAGTGGGCACACGTTTTATTCTCCTAAACTGTGTGCAATTGTACAATTAAGCTATTCCTATGCCATTTATTTGTAGGGATTTCACTTTGATCAAATCCATGTGCTGAAGTATTCAGCTGACAGAACAATTGCCTTTCTTTTTAAACAGTGTATGAAGAGCTGTGACAGTAGAGAAATGTGCCTCTGACACAGTGCTGGAACTGAGATACAGGATAAAATATCTAAAATGCTAAGGGATCATGAGGTCTAAGGATCTTCTTTTGTCTTCTGACTTATCATAGATCTTCTTTTAATGTTATCTAGATCTGGGGTTGGTGATAACACAAAAAGTCATTTAGACCAGTCATTGCAGTCTTCAAATGTAGAAGAAAATTATACAGACCCTGGAGGTCATCCTACTGTCATTAAAGCAAACTGCAAGACCATTGCAAGGCAGAGGGAGCAGGAGCCAGCTACCCAGTCAGTTATCAAACAGAGCCCTGTTTAAAAGTACACAGTTTCTTCGCTTTGCTTTGTCATGCACTACCTGGTTTATCTTCGTAAGATAAGCATTGTTTCTAGGGGTGAGTTAGCCACTGTCTAGCACAAGTGGGGTAGCTGTGCTCACGGGTTGCCTTGTTCTTCCTGACTCTGAGTAAATGTCAGTATCAGGATTTAAAACCAGAATTGCTTGGCTCCTCTTCTCAGGATAACATCCAAAACACTACCTCACTTCCTATGTTGCATGAAAACAGAATTTAAATAACACCAGGATCTTCCACCCTGTACTATGTATATCCCTTCATTTTAAATATTTCATGTAACTCTATCCAAGCTCAACAAAAAGCACCTATGATCTGAATCAGAAAGTACCATGTGTAGTACTCCCCAAGCTCACTAGCTTTATTAAAACTGCACTATGCTGCCTGCTAAAACAGTTCCCCTATCAGCTCACTTCTGGAGCAATGCCTGCTTCTGCACATCTATTGCTGTTAGCATGCAACAATATCCAAGTCCTATAAGGCTTTCCAACCTTTGGATTGTCTCTTTACACCCTGTGAGCAGGTGACAAGTACAAGTAACACGACTCAGTCCCTTAAGTCAAACCTGCTGAGATCCAAGAATTTCATATTTTTCTAATCATCTTTAACCTACAGCACCAGCACATGAATTTAACATAGAGCACACATTATGCCGTAGCAAATACCCTAGATTAACATTTCAATTACTTTTACTGCCTTAATAACAAAGAAAAATTAGTAAAATAACTGCATGATTAAGCAATTACTCTCTAATATTTCCAGCATCTTTATGATTTGTTCAAACCTACTACAGGCACTTACATATCCCAGCTCTCAAAGAAGGAAACCCATTTGTGTTCAGAGATAACATACTGTAACAGGAAGAACTCCTGGTGATGTACAGGTCCTAGTGTAACCAGATGCTGGTTAGAAAGGAGGCAGTGTGCTCCTGAAAGACATTTAGCAATGGTATTTTCATGTCAGGTTGGACCTGCCCCTCCTGCCCCTCTGCAGGAATGGGCAGATGGTGTTAGATGTTTCCAAGGTTTTTGATACAAATGTCTTCAGGTAAACAGATCCATGTGAAGAGTATTTCTTTTAACAGACTAACATGAGGATCATATTTTTATAGAAGATTCTCAGAGGGTTTTTCATTTTGCTTCTCTCTGTTATCAAATACAAACTCAACTTCAGTGTGAAGCTACCATGATCAATTAAGAGAATGACAACAGCTTCTTTAAATTACTTGTTTCCCACTCTGTTTACAGCAGGGAATTTCATTAAGATGTGCCTTTCAGGTTGGAGTATTCCATGTCTTGCTCAAATCCTCTGACTAATAATTTTATCCACTTCAAGATCCCTTGATAGCTTCCTGTGTAGGTAAGCCCAAATGAGAGCCCAACTCCAAATACAGACGGTTGTGTTTAGCACTGTGTTTATCACCACATTAATTCCTGCATTCCTGTTCCAACATGAATGTCATTTCCCAGCGCAGAGAAGCCTCAGTTGTAGGCGTTTTACGGAGATCAGCCTCAGGCCACTAATACTCTGGGACAGAAATGTTATTCTTTCCTTGGAGACCCATGTCATCTCTGAAAGGAGGGCTGATTTGTCAGCATACAAACAAGGATCCTAAGTGTACTACTTGGAGCAGGCATTCCTGAAATTTTCTAGGGGATGAGAAAGAGTATTTTTTCTGATGTATCAGTACTGGAATTACGTATTTCCAGAAGCAAGGGAATGACTTTGGGGAGTGATCAATACTTCTCCTTTACTTCCCACTGCCACCAAGCAGTTCCAGACACTTTCCCTCGCTTGTGGCATGCTGATCCCTCTCTTTATCCTCCTATTGTGGAGCAAGCAAAGAATGTTTTATCGCTGCTGGGGAAGAGTGGCTGCACAGGCAGTAGGGAAGGAAACATAAAGGAAAGAAAAAGGTGTGTGGGTAGGTTTGTTTTCAGTTTCCTATTTATGCAAGAGTCCATAAAGATTCATGCCACAGCAGCATCTCACAGCAGATATTGCCTCACATATGTAGAGTAAAACAGTTTTTTAATCTGGAAACCTAACAATCAGAATTTTAGCTGGCAGTACATAGCAGCTCTCTCATCCAAGGAAGAATTCATATCTCCAAGAAGGACATATTCCTTCCGCTGTCAGTGAGCCATTTTCTACTCAAAGAAAGTCTGTGCCAAAGAGTCTGCAGAAGATCTGCCAGTCAAGACAAAACACACAGATTCAAAACCGTGGTGTACACTTGGCCATGGCATTCCCCACAGTCAGCTACAGAACTGAGGGAGAATCACAGAGTATCTGTAGAGGATATGGGAGAAAAGGTGATCTCCAGTTCACCAATGTGTGTGAACAGGTAGGAGAGATGTATACTTCTACCACTGCACCTCACCCCACACCAATGCTCACACACATACATACAAACCAGTGCTGAAAACCAGAACACAACAAGCTGCACTACATCCTGTACACATTCATATGGGACATGACAAGAATGACACCTACCCATCCTCCTTGTGCAGCATCACCTGTGGTACTGTCCCTCTCTCACACTGCCATTGTCACAGCTCTCCTGCTTTTCTCAGTCCCTCAGCAGATATCACTACATCACTGCAGTTGCCCTAGAGCAGCCATTCTTACCTTCACATCCTGCACCAGGGTCTTCACCACCAGCAGCTGACATAGCTCATGTGGCCCATAATCATAAACCATGTATATCATATGTAGTTTGGTTGGGAAGAAGCTTTGCTTGGAATCAGACGAGTGAAGAGACAAAGATGGATGGATTCATCTCTTGGATATGTCTGGAGGTACATGTTGCTGCAACAGATTTACAAGTAAACCAACTTCTTTTTTTTTCAGTGTACAGGGTTATTTTTGGCCAAGAATGTTGTTCTTTGAGTGTCTGAGCTCCTCTGGAGGCTTCTTCTTCCTGTGAACCATGGGCTGGTTCACTGAGCAGCCTCCAAGTCCTCTGTGGTAAGCTATCAGTTCCAAGAAGAATGAGTCAAGTGTTTGCCCACATGAAATTCATTCCGTTATTTTAGGAAGAGGCAGAGAGGCTCATAACTCATTCTCATCACTGCTGGGAAGCAATCACCAGGTCTCTTGCACAACACAGTGAACAGGGCTTTCATAGTGATTTAGGCAACGTAATTTTACAGCCAAGGTAACACATGACATCGGCAATGCCAGGCAATGTGCCCTTGTAACACAAATACTACAACAGACATCCCTGTACTATACCTCAAGAGGAATCATCCACCCGCATCTGGGTTGAGATTTGTTGGAAATATTATAAAACAGGTTCTGCCTATTATTTTTTAAACATGTTAGTGAAATAATTTCATTACTGACAGTGACAGTAATAATTTGAATTGCTCTCAATACTATGAATCAAAACCCACAGATGTCCATCACTATCTACGCTAGTCACTCTACCTCTGTGAAGGGCTTGGATTCCCTGGGTCATGGGTTTAACTTTGGAAAGGCAAAGATCAATCTGCAAACCCTCATTTCATCTTGCCTTTCTCTAAAAAAGACTGAATCTATATTAACTCTTCCTTTAGCCATGCAGATGTGTCTTCTGCAATGAACACAGAAAGAAAAGTGACACTCAGCAGGGTCTCAGGTGTTAAAGGTGGTGTCAAATCCTCCACTTCAAACCCAACTTGACAAAGGGCCTAAGGATAATCCCATTTATCAAACTGAAATGTGTCTGGAGCACCACTGCAGAGACTAAATCAGTGCTCCATATGACTGGTGAATGGGTTCATCCAGGCTGAGGCGCTGTGTAACTGTAATGGCTAATTAGCTTCATGATGTCAGGACTTGCAGAATCAACCAGCCCTGCTGACAAAGTCTGTGTCAAGAGTAAAGGCACTGGTGGTATACCCTCAAACATGGCTACAGAACAGACTTCTTGCACCAGCTCACAAAGCTTGCCTTCCCCTAGGGGTTGCATTCAGTCATGCAGTTTCTCAAAAAGGATCAAGGAGCAATGCTCTACAAGATGCACGATAAAACAGTATAAAAACTGAGTGGCAAGTGGTCATTGTAGCTGGGCTTGAGGTTAAATTTATTTCTAACGCTTCTCTGTCAACAAGCTATTTAAGGCTTGCCTCTATATTTTTATCCTTCCTGCTGGTTTGAGTTTCTGGATCATTACTGCAAATTAATGATAAAGATATTAGTAAGATACACTTCCTTCCAGTGGCTGGAAACATGTATTTTAGAAACATGTTCCTCTACCAGTTTATTACAGCCAGAAATTAAAGGTTTCCAAGAATCAAATTAGGCTATTTATATATTAGATGAGAAAGGATAGATTTTACTTGCAAAATTTCAGCAACAATAAGAGTAACTCATAACTGTGCCATTAAGATGTACTCTGGAGATAAATGAGCATATGCAAGTACATTTAGAAGTACACATCAGTTTAGCTTGGTTATGAGTGAGAATGCAGATTTTTACATTGCATATGAAAAAGAAGATGATGGAAATAATCTCAGCAGCATCTTAATTCCTCGGTCTTTATGGTGTACTGGAACTCACAAGGTGCACCATCTCCATTCATGTTTGCAGGGTAGTATAAGCATTGGCAGGTGGTATGTTCTCTAAAGAAGTAAAACTTGTGCTTTAGAGAGCCCTTTAAGAGACAGTTTTCCTCCCTAAGTGATAGCTGTATGTGGGAACCACACATAATAATACTTTTCAATTCCTATATTATGGTAGCCTTCACCTAATACTTTGAATCTCACATTGATTCAAATGGGATCCTTTGCTAATGCAACCACGTTACAGTGAAAGAGATATGTTGGTTAAACTCATGAGACTGAAGCTTTCTGGAAAGAAAATTTAGAATAACAAAGCCACATAAAACTGCAGAGATAACTCCAAACACATGATGGTACACTATCCAATAACAATATCCATGGAAAGACACCCAGAGAGAGAAAGCAGAGGGCCAAAGGGTAATATGTATCTGTACAAAAATCCCACACATACACGCAGATGGCTGAAGGCTGGGAGTATTCACTTATTTCTGATATTTATACTTGTGAAAAATAGGCTCTAAAGCTTCTAAGGAGGTTTTGCAGCACAACTACATTGAAGTCTTTCTTTGTTTTCGCTCCAGCATCGTCTGCCATGGTTGGATGAGCCCTATACACCAAGATGGTGACTAAAAATACAGTAAGACAGCTAGAGAAGCTCTTTAGACCTCTTTCCTTTCAGTGATCCAGCAAGAGGGAGAATGTCATAGATTGGTTTGGGTTTTAAAATGGAATGGCATCTCACTTTTGCCTCCTGTACCAATTCTTCTGGATGTACCATATGCAAGTAGAGAAAAATTCCCTGCTGTTGATCTGGATAAAGGAGGGGTGGAAAGGGAAGTAGGGGAAGGAAGGGAGAAAGGGAGGAAAAGAGGTAAGGGAGAAGAGAAGGAGAAAGGAGGGAGAAGGGTTAGGAGAGGAAGAAAGGGCAAGCTGGTTAATGTTTTTCTTTCAGCTTGTTTTTCATGAGTCACTCCACTAAGTATTTGCATTAGCAGGTCTCCTGCTGCTGCTAGATCATTCAGCTGTTTGTTTAGTTGCTGTGCCTCTTGAAAAGTCCAACAACACTGAATTTTTATACATCTTCCCTGTATTTTACTAACAAACTAAATCTTTAAGAGCCAAATAACTTCTCATCACTGTGGTCCCTGTAGAAGTAGCAGCCCCATAAACTCAGCGCTATTAGTCACTGAAGTAAAGGCTACAGAAACAGATATTTATTGTTGCTTCTTCACATGTTGTCTTCTGACCAAGTTGTATAAGCAAAAGTGAAAATAACAACATAACTGAAACGACACAATAATCAAGTTTAAAGTTCAAAGCTCTTTATTCCCACTTGAGAGTTGAAATGAAAAAGTTGCTTAATCTTGGACAACATTTGCAAACCCAAACACTGCAAACAACTTGGATCAAATCACTTTGAAAAAGGTCTATTTCTCTCTTCAGGTATGAGACTAATACTGCTCAAATACATATCAAATCAGAAGCTGCATATGCATTAAGATTGATGTTGCCTTATTCCTGCAGAATAAGGTCTTAAAAAACATTTTGCTATTGAGTTAAACAAGACTAAGCAAAACTCTATCACGGCCAGTATGAAAAGAAACTGATAAGGGTAAGGAAAGCAAGGGGAGAAAGAACAGCAGACAATGTTTTCTGTTGTTACAAGAAAAACCAGCTATTTTCTGCTTGACCTCTTTTATCTCTTGCTTATTCTTCATCATTCTGGATTTATCAGTTTGCTTTCAACAAACCTTTTTTTTCTTTCAAGAGTGCCAGCATAAAATGTGTTGATTAAATACAAGCTAGAAACCTGCCCACTACATTAAAAGGCAATAAAAGCATCAGAACTTACCTGTTCACAGAGAAGGATGGTTCAGACAAGAGATCCACTTTACATGAGAGACTGGGTTCCAAGAGGAGCATTTGTAAAGGAAGCTCTTCAAAACAGCTCTACATCTTCTGAATAAGGTGTTTGTTTAGTTGTTCCTTCTCTTCAACGAAAATAATGACTGATAGGAGAAAAGTGGTTGTTAAAAGGATGATAAAAGCCTTGCCTTGGTTCTAAAAAGAATCAGCACATTAAGAGCAACTTTTCTTGCTTGCAGGCTTATGATCTACGCAACTTTCTCTGAAGCACAGTTCATCCCCAAATAGTGACTGTGTATAAACGTATCTTCTTACTTGGTACAGCTGTTCCCTGTGTGAACTCAGACATGGGTGTGCTGACTTCAGTAACAAAAACACCTTTTTTTTTAAGTTACTTGTTATTCTTGCTACACCAACATAACTGAGGGAGTACGAGCTATAACTCTTGTCTATCATCAACAGAACTATGAGAAAATTAAAGGACTAGTCAGTTATCTGTATGCAAATGAACTGCCTAGGTTTTTTAAAAGGAAATTTAAAGCACAGATTGCCCTTCAGAACATTTGTCACCCGTAGTGATCTGCGAGAAGACATGAAGCTAGAAGATTAAAATGTTTAGTTGCCTGCTTTAAGCTTAAAGAGTTTTAAGGGAAGAAAGTTTGTCTTCCACTTGCCACCTGGGGACATTTTATTTTGAAGTGGTTGGAAATGTTAAACACAATTTTCTAAAGCTCGAAGTTTAATCTCCCTCCTCTCTAAGTGTTGCTTGATTCTAGGTATATTCTTGCCCTATATGCCCACATAGGTTCAAGGTGGACTTGAGATGTCACCAGGATGACTCTGGAACAACCATGTCGCTCTCTATACTTAAAACTCACTGCAAGACAATGCTACAACTTGTGTTCTGCAACTTACATTATTTTCTAGTGCATGGCATTGATGTTTACATCTGTTTTAACTACACACAAGGAGCACCAATGATCAGTGTGTTTTACTCAGAATGCCTTTCCTCATCTCTTGCTCTACAGCAGGTGAAACTCACCAGCTAAACCGAAGTTGTTCCTTTGGCATGGCTAAGACACAATGAACAAGAGTATACAATAACTAGCATTGAACTAAAGCATTCCTGCTCAGTTGTGCAGTTGCTTCACCTTTCTGCCTGATATTGCAGCTGGTGTTCCCCTCTTAACAGCTCCTCTTGGAGCTGCATAATCTGAAAGGCAGAAGACATGGAAGTCTGGATAAACATATCTTCACAGAACTACAGAGAGTATCAGGGCAGTGCTCACATAAAGCCTAACTTATCCTTTGGTCACTTAATGGGTGGTGGAATGTGTGTGCCCTAAGCTGTCCGCTGGTTCTTTTGAGTTTAATGTGAACTGAATCTACCAAGGAAAGCGAGAACAAACCCTTCAGGTCCTCAAAAAGCTAATGAGCTCCTACAACAATGCTTGTTTCTAAGATAACGCTAAAAAGTGGATATTGCTAAAACACAAGTTTTATGACTGGTATGTATGCTTCAATTGATCATCTCAATAGTGTGTTATTGACCGCACAGAAACACGTTAGTGTGAGGTGTCCCGGCCCACGGCAGGGGGTTGGAACTAGATGATCTTCAGGACCTTTCCAACCCAAACCATTCTATGATTCTATGTTTCTCTGCCAGCTCTTTACCACTCTAAACATTAAATGTGTGGGACGCATTACTGCTTCCAAGATCTTATTTTCTGTAACACATTTGAACAGGTCAGACAGCATTGTCCTGATCCCTTCAGTGCTTCCTCTCCCTCAGGCCCTTGGTGGAGGCGCCTGCCTGCAGCCTGGCGCGTGTGGCGCTTGCAGCCCCAGCTTCATGCTTAATATTAGCTTCACGTTTAACATTATCTAGGCATTTAATGTGATTCTGAGCATTTAATGTGATGAGCTAACACGTTTTATCACTCACCCTTGGCTACTGAAGGCGCTGGGGGTGGTGGGCTGGCTCCCTGGCTGCATCCCATGCATGCTTCACTAGGCTTTGCTGCCGAGACCCAGGCTGGGCTCTAAGGTGGGAGAGCCATAAACAGGAGCCACTTGAAGAGACCCCAAAATGCCCCATCGGCGCCGCTGCTGCCGAGGGGCGAGCGCCTTCCAGACGCGTCCTGAGGGGAGGAGAGGGCCGGGGGGCGGATGGACATGGCCGCGGGGCAGGGGGAACGGCCCGGCCCGGCCCGGCCCGGCTCGGCAGCGGGGCTCCTCCCCGGGGAGCCGCGGTTGCCAGGCGGAACCCCGCGGGCCAGCGGCCGCTGCTGTGCGGGTCCCGAGCCTCCCGCCGCCCTCCGCCGCTGAGGTAACGCGGGTTCCGGCGGGGTGGGTGCGCGGGAGGCCGGGAGGGGACGGGCGGCTGGCCCGGGGCTGTGGGGAGGGCAGCGGGCAGCTCAGGGTGCTCTTGGTGGAGCCCAGGATGGGACCCGCTGCCGCGGGCACAAGCTGCGGCACGGGAGCGTCTTCCTGAGTGTCGGGACGCCCTTTTTCCTTTGAAAGTGACAGAGCGCTAGCATGGGTTGCCCAGGGAATCTCAGTGCCAGGTGGTCATGGCCCTGGGCACCAGCCCTTGAGCAGGGGCTGGACCAGCTGCCCTCAGAGGTCCCTTTCCACCTCAGCCATCCTGGGATTCTGTGAAATCCCTGGAGACACTGCCAGGGATGGAAGCTGGGGCTGCCCCATCCCTGGCAGTGTTCAAGGCCAGGCTGGATGGGGTTTTGAGCAACCCGGCCCAGGGAAAGGTGTCCCTGCCTGAGGCCGGAGGTTGGAACTGGATGAGCTTTAAGGGCCTTTCCAACCCAACCCATTCCATGATTCTGGGCAATCAGAGCCTCACTCAGAAGTACCAGATCTGAGGATTCTCCTTTGCTTAAGACTTCCAGGATTGTGCTTAAATCGAATTAAGAACTTTATAGTCTGCTGTTGCTGCTTATGGCTTTATGGTGGAGAAGGTCTCCTAGGGCCACCTTTGATTGCAGCCAGCAGGCCTCCAGTAGAGAACTGTCTGTGCCTTAAGAGAGCGAGCAGCAGGGAATTACATTTAATACCTCCTCCTTCCAGTTCTGACGTTCTTGCTGCAAGGAACAGCAGGGCTCCCCTACTATGCTGTATGCTCTCTCTCTCAACTGATTTCCCCTTCTAACAGGAAAGCTCTTGCTTGCACAATGAAAACCAGAAAGTCAGAATCGTGTGGCTGTAAAGCTGTAGTTTCAATGTTGTTTTGCCCTACTCAATGCTCTGCTTGTGTTCTGAGCTAACCTGTGTCTGGCATCATTTGAGAAGGTAAGAAAAAGCAACACCCCCCCCCCCCCCCCCCTCAAGTGGCTATCCCACTTCACCAAAGGTCACTAATTTACTGAGAAGAAGAGCTGGGTCTCCATAATAAAGACAGCCAGCATTTTGCTGCAGCCACATAGTCTATTGCAAATGTTCATGTATCTGAAGATAGTCCTGTCTGAGAGATTATTATGTACAACTTTTTTGCTGAACTGCTAGCAGAAAATGGCTTTCTTTCATAAAATGGAAAGTTTAATTGCAAGAGGCCAGTTTTGCTACACACTTTGGAGGCTTCATTTTATGAAGGCTTTCGCTGCCAACAGTCTTTTCCAGCCAAGCCCTCATGGTATTTGAAGAAACCAGTGGAGTACATAGTTTCTTGAACACAGAGGTGTGGCCTCTCTGTTGGTCTCACAAACACACACATACCTGCCCGCATTTCTTCATGCTTCCTGCTTGAAAACACCCATGGGCCTCCAGAGAATTGAATTGTGACCTTGTTGAAGTCAATGTCAACACCATTATGGACTTCAGTGGGGACTGGGGCTGGAAGCAAACTTGCAGCAGTGATTGAAACTTGAAAGTAAAATGTACTTGTCTGTTACAGTCGTTATATATTTGTTAAGTATTTTACTGGGCCAATTTTGTAAAGGATAAAAGAGGAAAACAGATTTTATGTTTGGGTTTGTTTTTTTTCTTTCCTATCTTTCTTTTTTTAATAGATTACAAAACAATGATTCCTGGGGATTTTTTGACCGGCATGCAAAAAACAGCAAGAAATTGCAACAGAATGAAAAAGTTCTCATCTAAATAAGTGAAACAGTTACATAGCTGAGGTTATAGAAACATGCTCATTTGTGTATGAAGAGCTGTAGGTTTCCCAAACATGTGGAGACCTATGATCTTTTCTAAGAAACACCACAGAATATAGAGGTGCAGGTAGGTAAATACAGACTGAAAGATCTGGCTGGTGCCTGGCAGCCCTTAAGATAATGGCAAAGTCTTAGCTGTTTTATTTACAGCTTGTTGGGCTCGTGATGCATGTGAAGTGAATTCTTACTTAAAGCTTTTATCCCTGTCACTCAGGAAAGAAGAATTAGAATATCATTATTTTCATCCTGCAATATCCAACACCATACAAACATATGACACGCACTTTACAATTTATATTTTTCCCCAAAAGATGTTGGTCTAAATCTTGGCTGTGTTTATCATTAATATCTGATGGTATATTTTGCCCTGTCCTTCAATACCATGATAACTTTGTGACAGTATAACTTCAGAGAATTTGGCAGTAAATCATGGGTTTAATATTATCTCAGCAGATTTAGATAGCAGTGGCTGTCTTTAATTATTTAAAACTTGGAAGTTGCTAATTTGGCCTCATCAGTAGAAGTGTCACCGTGTACAGTTAACAGAAGGAGGACTTGGAAAACTTATAAACGTTGAGTTAATATTACTTAGTGATTTAGAGGCATTGAAATGCTTTCAAGGCACCTGGTGAAGTGACTGCTAAGACTACAAAGGACTGATAAATGCCAAGATCTTGTTTCTCATCTTTTCAGTTGTGTTTAAAGGTGACACAAACTGATGTATCAACTAGTCTGTAATGAATTCTAATAGATTTATTGGGAAGAGTAATAAATTTCTTCCTTTATTCAGAGGGTAGCTTCTGGGTGTTAGAAAATGTAGGAGGAGGACAAGAACAGATTGGCTTTTATACATACACTTGCTGCAGGGTTTTTTCAGGTACTTGAAAGGCAGGATCCCAGTGGCAGGATGCTGAACTAGATGGGCTGCAGTTCTGGTACAAAAGAGCAATCATTTTATTGACTATGTCACAAAAAAGTTACAGAGTCCTCAGCTTCTTGAACTGACAGTGTTCATATCGTCAACGATTTATCCTGGCCCTGTAGTTAGCCTCTGAATTGAGCTTTATACATCCTCCTGTGGGGTTTTTTGGAATTTAGGAACAGATGTGTCGCTGTTCTTGCTATCCTTATGCTAGAGGCTGTATGACTACATGGAACAGAGCTGGTTTATTGGCTTGTGGCCACTGGGAGCTTTTTGCCTACTCTGGAGAAATTTCCAGCTTGCTGGCATCCAGAGCTTCACCCTCCCATTTCACTGCCCTGGCCACAGTTGTGGCTGATCTCGACTCTGCTTTGTGACACCAAACACTGATTATTCCTCACCAGTGGCAAAGGTGCTGTAGTAAGCTTCCTGGCAGCCCCACCAAGTGCGCAGCATGCCCCTGAAGTGACATAAAGTAAAGGAAGAGTTCCCCAGTTCTTTTTTTCTCCCTTTCAGCCATGAGTCTGTTATTTCTGTCTGCTGCAGCTGCTGCAGGAAGAGGCTGTATTACCTTTGTGAACTGTTGAAACTTGTAGCTAACTGCTGTGAGCCAGCAGGCTTCAATTGTGAACTGTAGTTCCTTGGGAGGATCTTATGTTCAAGATGGTCACCTCTGACCCACCGCAAGGCACATCAGTGAAGATTTACAGTCCCGTGAGTTGAAAACTGGGAAACAGAAATAACACAATAATAATTAAATAGCGTGACAATTTAATGGAATTAAATTATTTTCTTGTCAAAGTCCTATCAAAATAAATGACAAGAGTTATTCATGTAGTTAATTCATGTAATACTGTAGTTCCCACAACTGTACTGATACCAATGCATTATACCTGACAAAAAAGGGGAAAATTCAGTAATTCCTCATTGTATGGAACAGAAGTTGCCTTCAAAATTTCTTGCTTCATCAGGCATTACCGTACCAGTATCATGTCATGTAGAAAAAGTCATACAGTTGAGTAGAGGAAAAAATATCCAAAAAATCAAGGGAGAAGAAACAGTAATTACCAGCTTTTTGGGTTAATTTTTTTCCTGAGCTCTTTTCTTATCCTCTTGATTTAATTTCTTCTTTAAGATACATTGTTGTTTTTAAATGAATATAGTTCACACATGTCCTGCCATTCCTTGGTATCTAAATGATAGGATAAAATGAACAGAATATATTGTATGAAGGTCTGTTGTTTAAGAGTGCACTTGCTCTGTCCTTTTTTCTTTCTTTTCTTTTCCCTCACTAAGCATTACTTGCAGTTTAGCCCTTATAGGCAAGGGGAGACTAAACACAAATTAAAACATGCAAGACTGGTAAAGTTTGGGTTTCTTCTGGGTGTAGGTCAGTGGCCCTGATGCAGCTTGTGGCTGTATCATGCTTAAAACAAGAGAGGAGTTATCAGCCACGTTACACTGTGAGGAGAAACTGAGACTGAATAGGGTTTATAACTTACAATATATATATAATATCATTTACAATTTGTAAGTAAAGAAGGCTTTAAAATGAAAAACACTCTACCAGTGCTGCCTTGCATCTGACTAGAAGTTATCTAGCCAAATAGATCTCCAATACTGGCTATAAGTAGATGCCTGGGAAAGTTGAAGAATAGGACAAGAACAGAACACTTAACCCTCACACTCTCCTCAGTTTTTCCTTTCTCAGCCCTGTGGGGAAAGATAGTCTTCAATCTTTAGCTAACCAGTGTGGTGGACACAAACCTCAGAGTTCTCAAAGATCTCATGTTTCAGTGCTTATTTGTACTTAGATTATTTCTCATGACTTGGAGGCTGTGCTGTCTTTGTGTTTAAATGTGACAGATCAAGACTCATTTTGTGAGGCACAGTTCTGCACAGAGTGAAAGACAACTATAGTCCTGAGAAACTTTAAATCTCTGGTTTAACTGGACAAGACAGATTGGAAGGGTAAAAGGTACGCATCATGGTCTTTGATGCTCTAAGTTATGCACTAGCTATAAAGATATTCCTGAAGTCATTTCCAGCCTGGTAGATAGAACACTGCTGCACAGTCAGGGCAGCAGAACCCTTCATGGCCATTTGAAGCTCTAGGAAATTTCCACTGCCACAATGCTCAACCCTTTCACAGGCAATAGAGAGAAAGCATTTTCTTGCTCTGGGGGAGAGCAGAGCTTGCTGGTGGAGTAGGCTGTACATCCTTGGCCAGATGCTGCCACAATCCTCCCAGGCAGAAGAGAAAAGGATACTTCTGAGGTATCCAAGGTGACTCTAGGACATGGGGAGAAGGGAAAGACTGTATTGCGTCCATCTTGCTAAAGTCAGCCTTCTCCCTGCTGAGAACAAGAGAAAAAGAGTTTTAGAAGAGGCAGGGGGACAGAAGTTATTTTAGGACTTGAAATTTCAGAGGAGTCTAAAATAACTGAAGCAATTTGCCAGCAAACAGGTTCATATCCATCAGCAGGGACAGTATAAATTTATTTATATCTTGCTTTTACCTGCTCGGGATGGGGCCATATTTCTTGTTGATAAATGCAGTCTAAAGTGCTTCACTTACAGCATGTGCTTATTTTAGAAACTCAAAGAAATGGCTCCTGCCTTTATTCAGATAAGGACTGTGCTGCCCACTGACATCTGGGAGCTACCACAGCATGGCTGGGTACTTGAGAGGTGGCTCAGTTACATTCTCAGGCAATCAAATAATTAGCTCTTCATCAACTAGGTTTTATATATTAATGAATAGACTCCTTGCTGTTAAGAAGTTCTCTACTTGGAAACTGTGTAAAGGATGACAAGTTGCAGATGAGCAATGTGCAAAAGATGTGCAAAGCCCAGTAAGAGTGATTCTTTGTCCTGCAGGGCAAGAGTATAGGCTAATGGGTACAGGAGCAATCCACAGCTGTTTAATTGGGATGTAAGGGTGGATACAATTATAGTGCTCCATCTATTTATTTAAGAATCTTGAAAGTATTACCAGGAAACCATGACTCTGTCCTGAATGAGAACAAATAATTGATCTGTATGCAGCTACCCAGAAATGACTTTCAGAAGTGAGTGAAAAGTCTGAGCTCTTATGAAAAGAAAGATAACCTCCAAAAATATATTGTTAGTTAAACCATGTTCTGTTAACGAAAAGAGAGAATAGAGAGCAGAGTTATCATTTTCCCACATGCTTTCATGGTTTTCTTATTATTTGTTTTCAGTTCATATTTGTCTGCCTGTAGATCCCCAAACTGTAACATCTCCCTTTCACATCAAAGGGATTCAATGAAGGACTGCCTTGATCTTTCTTCCTTTCATCTGTCTCTCCTTGCTTCTCCATGTTTTCTCTGTAGCTGTGAGTGGATACCACCCAGTGACAGCAAAGGCATTTGAAAAGGAGAGTCTTTGCTCCATTGAGGGGCCTTGCAGCTGACAAGCACACTGCTAAAATTGGATCCTGCTGATCAGTGGGAGGATGGCCTGGGTACGGGTTCACACATACCTTCATAGGAGGTCTCTAAGGCATTGCTTTTACAACTGCAACAGTTGCTTCATTTGCCTTCAGCTCTTAATAGTTCATCATGCAGTTTAGATAGCAAATAATTAAATACCACAAAGTCCAAATATCAGTGTTCACCCAGTACAAGCACGGTAGGCTTTAGCAGAGGCAGTCAAGTGGCAGAACCCCTATTCCATGCAAAGGAAAATAAATGATGACTTATTAGAACCCCTCTGCTTGTGCCTTGAAATGACTTCTTTTAAATGCATTGAATCTGAAGGCTTTGTCTCCAGATTCCCAAATCCCTAGGCTTTCACATTTGTTAGCTATTCATACCAGAGTGAGTCGGAGGAGGGTACCCCAGGGCTTCAAGAATCAGGGTCCTTGGCATAAGCTCAGTTCTCAAAGGTTTCCAGCTGCTCAACTGGAAAGCCAAACATGATGTGTAGCTTTTGGGTCCACAAGAGAGAGAGGATGACCCTGGTACTTCCACAAAGCCTGGAAATGTTGGGTGTTGGAGTGGATTCGGTGCCCAAAAAGAGGAGGCCATATGTGGTACTGCTTTGGAGTCCTGAGTCTCCCACAGCCCATCAAGTGAGCTGAAAGGATTCCTTGCAGGTTTTATTTCTGAAGTTCAGTGAAATCCTGTTCTTTCTTTGAGAACTATTCCTACTTTGACAAACGGACCAAAAATGCTGCACAAACAATTGCCAAGTTGGGTTTGTTTGAATGTTCTGGATTAAGTTTGAGAATGCTGCTTCCATATCTGATGCTTGATGAGGGACACAGGCTTCTATGCTACAGGTATTCAAATACAGACCCAGAGTGATTTCAGGCCGCTAGGAAATTCATGGGGATTTGGGGATGCTGACAAATAATGTATATTTAATAATCAGTTCTGAATGTTAAATGCCATATACATATCTCAGAGATTGTAGTTCTGTGTTGCTGTGAATGAAGGTCCACTCCTTTCAACCCAAACTCAGTAGAAAACCCTTGAGAAGATGATCAGATCTGTTTCTGTTTCAGAACGATGCTAAACTTTCCATGTTCCCATAAATGGGAATGGCCTAACATATTGTCTAATTTTTAACTCACTATAGTATGCAGCGATAAGTCCTTAAGTATGAATACGTGAAGCAGAATATTCTATCATAGTGAGTAACAGGAGACTAGACTGCTGTTGAAACCTTCTTAATAGCTGCACTTGTCACTGACTTTTGTACTGAGAGCCAAATCTTGCAGCACAGAAAGCCCTGCAGGTGTGGGAGCTGATACTCAGCAGCTTGCTGGAGGCAAGTGCCAAGCTACAGAATCAAACCCTTGTTTTTGGAGAGTGATCCTCTCACTGCAGCAATCGCTCAGCTGTATGTACGTAATGCAAAATATCCAGAAAGGGTCTGTCTTCTGTGAATGCGGTTAGCAATGTCATGTTGTAGCTGTGTATTATCATTAGGTAAAATGTAAAAAGCATCTCTCTTTTTCTGTTAACTTCCATTCGGCACTTTTACTGTCACCTTTTTTAGGTGTGCTGTGTTTAAGGTAAAAGAACTTAACATTTTAGTATCTGTCTGCTGTAAGAAAAATCTGATTTTTCTTCCATGTAATTTACAGCTTGGGTCTCCTGTTAGAAGAACTGCAGTGATGTGAAATAGCAGAATGTAACACTTAGTAATCAAATTGTTTTCTTATAACCATATAAGTGAAATTAAAGCAGTCTGGCACAAATAAAATAGCTGCTACAGCGAGACAGATTTGGCTGTTATAGAAATGTGGAAAATACAAGAAACTGAAGAGACTTGATGACAACAAAGGACATCATTAAATAGAAATAAGTCTCTACTAGATCTGAGACTCATTCTTTTGCTAAATGGCTGCAAAGATCAGAGCTTAACTTATAGTTGGATAGGTAACTATTGATTATGCAGTACAGATTCCCTACTGTGTCTTATAGAGGTTCAACAAAGGTGGGCATAAATTATGACAGCTTTAGGAAACTCCTCTTTTCTGAAATGATCCCAAAACACATCAGCCTCTCTTGCTGTACCCGAGTGTAAGCAGAGATGAGGCAGAAGCTCTGCTGTCTCTCAGTTTGCTATGGCTCCAATGAAAAGCTTCACAAAAATTAACACCAGTCCTGCAAAGGTTATATACTTCTTGTTTTCTTTCTAAGAAAAGGCAAAAATAATACCATCTGCATAGCTGCTGAATTATTTTAGCAATAGTACTAAAGTATGGCTTTACAAAGCACACATGATTTAAGCTTGTGGTAAGGAGCATTGCTGAATTACTGCCTTTAAGAGATTGTACCCTTTGGTTTCAGAAACTCCATCAGGTAGTTCCCTTGTTTCACTATCAGACAGCTCTAGAAAAGGGTGCTCATCATTCAAGGCCTGATCTTGTAATAAACTGGAGCATATTGCTTGTGGCATCACCTTGAATATGCTCTGGCTCTCTGTGTGGTACTGGACCACAATGAATCATCATAACTTGAACACAGTAGGTTTTCTACTGTCATCTCACTGGTTTTCAAAATGCCTTCTGCCAAAATAATTCTCTTTTTGAATGGCTTTCCATGGGGAAATGCACTGTTTCTAGAACCTTTTAGGGCTCCATAAGTCAAAAATGGCTGCAGCTCTGAAAACTATGCAATGTGTCTTCTCATGAGAAAGAAAATTTCATGTATTAGATATTTAGATGAAAGTGAACATTGGAAGCTCACTGGGTACCCTAATGAGCAAAAGGGACTGTCTGTGCAGAGCCTGGTTGATTGAGACTTCAGTAAGTCACCACCAGGGTCTGAACAGCAGCGTTAGCACGTAAGTGAACTGCTATAAATGCAGATATAAAGCACTAGTTACTTAAATACCTGCCATTATTGTGACTGTTTTCAATCATAACAGCTCTTTAGTGCCTGTGTCACATGTTACACATAGCATGCACATACTAAATTAAATGTATTTGGGTCAAACAAGTGCAGTTTTTGATACGTGCTTGTTCCATATTTATCTGCCTTCACCTATAGCAGTTTCCCACTCATGATTTTCCACTTCAAATCATAGTGGTGTAGTTGTTGAGCTAAAATGGTAGGATTGGACACAAGATAAGGAATTACTCTCTGTTCTAAAGTTGCATATGATTAAGAGCTCATTTCAGTATAGTGTCCTACCTGTGATGCCTTTCAGAGATGTCTGACAGAAAAAGAAAAAGCCAAAAGTAAGGATTTAGTTACAGATAAATTTTACTTTGAAAGAAATTAAAGAATCAAAATTATTATTAGCACTATACAGTGAGATGTAGCTAAGTTAGTTTGCTTTGAAGTTTTTAGCCAGTATATATGAAGCTGTGACTAAGTTCCACTGGTTTTCAAAACAAGAGTAAAAATGCATAAGGAATATATCTAAATAAATAAAAACATAATAATTAAATATTTTGATCTGCTGCCTTGGATTTAAGAGCAGTGACTTCCTTTGTCCATATCCTGCTGTTACTATAGAAGTATGTTTCCGAAAGACAAAAAAAGAAGCTGACCTTTTGGTGATTTTATTAACTTAGGGACCCATGCCAATTAGAAATATGGGCACAGAGGAAAAGCTCCCATTTATTTCATAGTGTGTTTGCTTTAAGCCTGAGGTCTAAGGTGGCAGAGCCTGAGCCAAAAAAGTATTGCTTGTGCTTTTGTTTTCTCAGAACACAGTTATAATACTCTGTTACCTGGGTCCTTTTAACCTTTAAGAACACTGTGAACAGATGATTTCACCAAAACCTAAACTACCTGTGGTGAGACCTGACTGAAAGTGTGCTCTCTGAAAAACAGGCTGTCAGCTGTCGCCAAAGCAAGATCCAAACCCCGTAGTCGGTCTCTGAAGTCTCTGCCCTTAGGTTATAGCTGTATAACACAGCTATGTAGCACAAGGTTTGCAAAACTGCAGCAATGCCTTTGAAGCCAAAAATTATCTGGAAATCTGTGTGTGAAAACACAAGTAAACATTTCATTGTTTGAGAGTCAGATACTCCTGGTGCTTACCCCAAATCACATTGTTGCTTTGAAACCAAGGAAAGAATTGCATTGATTTTTCTAGTTCTGATGGCGCTTGGCTTGCCCTTTGACATTCAGGATCATCTCTAAGGAGATGTTTCCTTTGTAAGTCACAAATCTAATCAGGCATTTCAGTTCACAATTAAGAACTTTTGCTGGTAGACAACTCTTTGGGGTATAAAGCTGCTGAGCTTTAGGCTCCTGTATGCCCGTTGGCTTATCTGCTAAAGAAGCAATTTGGTGTGGGTTTATAGTGATAAGGTTTATCTGCTGGAGAAGATTATGTATGTATTTACATTGCACTGATGACTGGCTTGCTTCACGTTAACCAGGAGCAGGTTTAAGGTGAACCAAAATAAGTTTTTCAATTGGAAAAAGATTATTTAAACTATAGTTCAAATTATTGCTGGAACTTTTGCATACAGACAAATCATTTCACTAATTAGAAGCCAGTTAAAAATGAGGACTGATGTTTAGTTTTACAGGATCAAACTTGCAAATTAGCATACCAGCTTCTCCTTGATTATAATGGGAGTTAGGATCATGACTCTGTTGAAAATCACACCACTGGACAGGTAGGGACTGAAACCTGGATTTCCCTGAATCTATCTCTGTTTGACTCCTGTGAACCTGAGTGGCTTTTGAAATCATGAAATCAGGAGAACTGGCTCCCGCAGCTATTAAGGCATACAGAAAAATTTACCTTTCAACCCATCTGAGATGAATTCAGCTGTCAGCACTGGGACACATCTTCATAAAATGGGTGGAATTACATGTATTTGGAATTTGTGTTCTTGAAACTTGCCCTTAATTTAAAATGAGAGGGGGCTTGTTTGCTTACTTCACTGTGTTGGGACTGGCTTTTCTAGGTATGGCTTTTTGATGTTAGTCGATCTTATTTCGTAGAGTATCTTTAGGAAAACTTTAATATTGTGCTTTATTCCCCACTGTTTCCTTTGGGCACAAGCAGCACAGTAGCATTTGAGCTCCTCCTTCTTTTCCCTTGAAGATTTATGTGTAGCAGAGATGATCTTTCAGATTGCAAAATACGTGACATTTGCACAATGCCATGGCTCATTTTTGTGGCCGGCAGAAAACTGCCCCATAGATGCTGTTGTAACGGGGATTTTTTTCTCAGAGTATCTGGTCAAAAGTCCCATTAATTGGTAGGAATTACAACAAACAGAAGTAATGTGGCTGGGAAAGTAAACTCAAAAGTACCAGCCTTTTCATACCTGTATCAGTTGTAGTGCAGCATTCTGGCCAGGAGATGACTTTTCTGTAATCCCCATTGGATCTGCAGAAAGATAATCATAGTTTTTAATGCTTCCATAATATGTAACTAATACATTTTACTTCCTTACCAAAGATTCCAGATAGCCATTGTGCCTACATACTCCATGATGGGACCTTTCAGAGGACACATGAGTCTCAAAAGTAGCCGTAAGTATCCAAATTATTACTGTGTTTTCCAGTTTTGGAATAAGTGCTTGAATATGGTAAGATTATTAAAATATATATATATTTTATGATTTTAACAATATAGATAAGTGCTTCTAATATCTGCTATTACAAAAATCACCTTCTTAATTCATGCAATCAGCTTTCCTTATCAGGATCTTTACAAAGCACCTATAAAAAGAATACTAAAAAGCTGTTTTGCCTGAAGCTTCCCTCCTTGGAAATGCTGTTCCACTCTACCTTCTCCCAATCCATATAGTTTCAGCCCTTAATTAAATGCTGGCAAAGACAGCACCATCACTCTCCATTTTTGTCCGGTTTGTCCTTTGTCCTTCCCTTGACAAAGCCCAGCTGCAGTCGGAGACATTTTACTCTCTGCACACAGGGAGTGCTGCATTTAAGGGCCCACAGGGTGTTATTCTACTGCCATCTTTCTCTTCCCACCTTTCCAAAGGAACCCCAAAGGACTGAGAGGAGGACACCTATTGTGTCCCTACCTCAGCAATCTGTCATGCTGGCTTCCTGTATAAAGGAATATACATGTATTTTCTGCAGGGAACAGAAGCAGAGATACCACTGTTAAATGCTCAGAGCAGAAGCCAAAGCTCAATGCCTACTAGTGCGTCCTGTAGCTGAAAATAGGCTGAAATATTTACCCAGAAGGGGAGCAGCTTGAGGTAACTATGCAATTGAACCAAAGAAGGAGGATCTGCCCAATGTTTTTCAGACATTGACTGGGCCATTTTGCTGAGAGATTGTCTCATTGCTTGTTATATTCATCTGCATTGAAGCAAGCCCTGTGGCCATAGCCATGGGCAAATATTCTACCTTGTTAAGCAGGAGACAAACACAGAGAAAAGAGGTGGTCCCTCTCTTCTTCAAATTTGGGCTCTAAATACAAGATGAGGAAGTACACAGATAGAGGTGAAGGACCATAACTGTGAACCTCTGCTTATGGTATGAGATAGCTCTTTCCTTGCAATGCTAGACAGATACTTCTGTCTGTTTACAAAAGGCAAAGCCAAGGATGCTGTAGAGATGGTTCCCACTTCCCGGTAATGTGGTAGATAAGAACTCAGTATTTCCAAGCTTTTGAGGCTTAAGTATCACTGAAGAGTTTTTATTTGTTGATTAAATGTGCATGTAGTATTGTCCCCCCATTGTGAAATTTCCACTTGTAGGAATTAGCAGTTAGCAATGGTATAAGCTATTTGTGTTATCTCAGCTCTGCAGTTATGCTAGTCTTTTAAAAGCTAAAATACTCTACATGTTCTTGAGAACAAGCTTTTGGTCCTCTAAGAGCCAAAAAGTAGTGGCTTTGGATGAGCAACCTGGTGAGGAGCAAAGTCACTTCTTGTGGTTTTCAAAAGCATATTGTTGTTTTCCAGCTCCATGGAAAAGACCTGTTTTATCACTGTCATTGTGTATTAGTCAAACTTTAATACTGCTATGACTGGATTTATGATATGACATGATATATTCTCCAAACATGATTTGCAGAAGTAATCTCTTGCAATTCAATCAGTGGAAAGGAGGTAAATTAGTCATTGTACAGCTACACAGTCAGGACTATAATAAATTACTAGGAAAGTTATTACAAAATAGGAAATAAAAAGAGTCAGAGTTGAGAGAACTGTTGCTGTTCTTTCTTCCTCATTCTTGGTTCTGTGTTTCCTGAAGATCTTTGCTCATATATAGAATCACACAAAGGTTTGGCTTGGAAAGAACCTTAAGATCATCCAGTTCCAACCCCCTGCCATGGGCAGGGATGCCTCACACTAGACCATGTCACCCAAAGCTCTGTCAAGCCAGGCCTTGAACACTGCTAGGGATGGAGCAAAGATATGAATGTCTTGAACGTACAATGTTACTCAAAGGTTAGAAAGACTTTCAAAAGCACAAAAAAGGGCTGGTTCAATCTGACCTGACATATGTTTGCTGCATCAAGGGAGCCTCATAACAGGACTACCAAGAATTCTTGGAAGATTTCTTCTATTTAGCTTTTCCCTCAATTTGAAGTTCTTCAAAAATGCAAAGGAAAACAAAAGAATAAATCTGTTAAAAAGTGTTAACTCTCCAGAGAGGTCAAATAAGAGCACCCTTTCTAGGGATGGGGGAAGCCCACCCCTAAATCTCACCACTTTATTGTTTTTACCCTTAAAACATCTTCTTGGAAAATGATGTGTTTTTTCATGTCCTCTTGGCAGAAAAACAAAAAGACACAGAAAGACCAAATGAGTTGCCAAAGTTCATCAGAAAGTCTTTGGCGAAGAAAATAATCTGTGGGGTTTTTTTCCTTACATAGGAATAACCACAATGTGGTTTATTGCACAATGGTAGTGATTTTCTGGACACAGGATAGAGTTAGATTTTAAGATCAAAAATTAGATTAAGCTACTAGTGCCTTGTATATCTCCAGCATTTCAAGTTTGGGCTGGTAATTCATTTGGAGAAGAATGTTCTTTTTATAAATGGATTTTCCATCCCTTTTTAATCCTCGGATACTGTTTGGATTATCACATTGTTCTTCTGTCATGCTGTCT
This sequence comes from Pezoporus occidentalis, assembly GCF_034315485.1. NCBI lineage: Eukaryota > Metazoa > Chordata > Aves > Psittaciformes > Psittacidae > Pezoporus > Pezoporus occidentalis. Next base: position 2,995,876 of record NW_026915836.1, read on the forward strand.
TCTTCGCTGCATATATTGAAATCAGGCTGACAGTGCCAATCGGGGAAAGATTTGGGGCATCTCCCAAAATACTGTTTTTTTTTGCCATAGTGACAAGAGCCTCTAGCTGCTGTGATGGGCATTGGAGTTGTTGAATTCACTAGAGTTTCCCACCTCCCATCAGCTAGGGATGGTGCTGGATGTTACTGGAAAGCTTGTTCCAGTTGTTTTTGCTAGCAGCAGGTTGCAGCACAGCTGGCAAAATTAATGAAAAAATTAAGTTTTCAAAGTTCTGGAAGTGAGTGAGTAACTACTGATCTCAAGCACATAAAAGCTTTGAAACAGAATAGCACTGATTGTAACTATTTGATTTCTTTAGTATGGTATTGACACCTATTGAGTGGTTTCCCTGATTGAAATTGGAGACATGATGAAAGCTCGTGATTAGAGATGTCATGAGCTTTATGTTTGTCTGCTTCAAGTACTGGATTCCATAGTTGTACCTATACTATTCATGCTAAATTTCATTGAGACAAGAAATAAATGGAATTTGGTCATAATCTGGCACTGAGTTCTCCATTGATTTATAGCAAACACAGGCTCACTACTTCTGTTTGTACCTGTTTGTGTCATCGTATAAGCACTCTGGCTGTGTTTATGTGTTCAATGAAAACCAGAATGGATGGAGCTAAAGTAACACCACCTTTGTGCAGCTGGTCATGCTGGGATGTGATGCTGCTCCTGGACAGGCTGCTGAAAGCAGGTCTTCATGCTGGTGCCCTTTGGGCAGGCTTTTAGTCACTACCAGGAGCACGTTAGTAAATAATACTAAATGAAGCAACAAATACGGCAATAGGTGTTCTGCCCTACTCTTATTTATGGTGCTTGTTCAAAAGGTGAGACTATAAATTGAATGTAGTCAAATTCTTTAGCTGTGAAAATACAGTTTATAGCATTGTCTCACTTGCTAGGCAAGAGATTTAGACTAGAAAAAGCAGCACAGCAAGAAAGAAGCCAAAGAGAGGTTAGAAGGATTGACTCCCACACTCTAAACCTAATTTCTCCTTTCAAAATACAATGTAAACTTTGAAACTAAGACATTAACTGAAATTGTACATTGGGGACATGAACGATGAAACAATCATTTACTTCATTGTGTCAGAAAGCCAGATCTTAATAGGGTGGGTGGATGGGCTGATTATCTCAGTGTAAGGGCTATTTCTGTATCTGTGGACGGAAGGCCAAAGGCACATTAAATTTCTGATCGCCAGTATGCTGTTTAGGTTTTAAGATTATTTGCTAGCAACTTTCCATCTGCAAATCCTGCCTGATGATTACGGAGGGATTTCAGAAATCATATTTATGTTCAAAAACAGGTTGAAAGACAGTGATCTATCTTGGCCACTGCCAGGTTAAAGTATGAAATGAGTAAATGCTTATCTGCTTCTTGGCTTTTTTTCCTGGGATAATGAACTGATGTCAGATACAGAGACAAGTTCTTCCTAATCTGAGAAGTCTTGTGGGTTAGAGATTCAGAGGGGTGTCGTGGTCAGTCTGCGTGTAACACGCTTTTGCTCCGTGTTCTGGCTCCTTTTCAGCCCTACTTCTACCTTTGTGTGTATCCAGTCCATTTCCTTCACTACAGAGTGCTAGAGTTAGGCCTGCTATTACCAAGATATTAATATGCAGCTTTTTACACCACTTGGTCCTACTCTCTAGTATTAAATCTTTCAAAATGTAAATGCCTTTTATTATATCAGATATTAAGCAGTGAGATCCTCTATTACTCTCCAGAGTTCTATAATATCCAAGGCTCATACATTACTTACTGGAAGCTATAATTCTCAGGTGTCCAAAACCATACAAAAAGAGACTAATTTACCACCTTTCCATGTTACATTTTGTGTTACCCTTACTTTTTGAGATAAATAAATGAATATTGACTTGGTTTTATTTTAGGCAAGAAGAGATAAATATTCAAATGTTTTTAGAGCCTTTATTGCACGAGGCATTACTTGCCCGGTTGAATGAACTGAGAGATTTCCTTCTTGCAGCTTTTTCTCTGGGGCTTTCCTGCAAGCTCTCCAACCAGTACATCATTCAAGATCACATGGCTGCTCATTACAAGAAGCTGATGTCAGCCAAAGGTATGTACAGTCTATAATGACGACAACATCTACATAGCTGAAAGATGAAGTCATAGCCAAGGGTGTGTTGGTTGCCCTTAGTTTTGGCTGGCTGTTGAATTTCCCCCTTTCTTTCCTCCCTCTCCTGTCACTAACTTAAAGGGTGTAGGAGGGTTTAAAACATGGTGTGCCCTAAAAGAAGAGATATGTAGGACATTATGTAGGGGACAAGGATTGAGACTGTAACCTTGTCCTAACTGTTAAGAAGCATGAAGTATACAGAGTCAAACTGTTTCACAAAAGGACACATTCATGTTAGCAAAGGAAATATTTAATTCTCCTACGTTATTTTAATAAGGGTTTCTGTTTAGATGTATATGGTAGCTGACTAAAAGGAAAGGTAAAATGAGAACTAGGGCAGGTATTTGTTTAATTGGGAGAAACCAGTGAAGAGTAATAGTGAGGTTGTAGCTTTTGACATTTAGAAGGTTACAGTTTCATTCCTAAATAATCTAGAAGGAATTTCCATTAGCAAGCACTTATGTCTGAGGGAGCTCTTCAAATGCTCTTCTTCCTGTAAATAACTGCAGACTGCTAGAAAGAGGATTTGGAATAAAAAAATGTCCTACATCAGTTGTCTGGAGCTGTGTAAACTTCCTGGTGCTTCAGGGGCAAACGAAAACAACTGGAGTTGCATGGTCATAGCCATAGTTAGGTTCTTGCAAGACATCCAGTCCTTGGGCTCCCAAGGCTTTCTAACCAAACAATACACTGATACCATGCAGTGAGCTCTGTAACAACCATAGCTGTTGAACAGCAGATGAGATTGCTACTGCATTTTTTGCCAGGAGACCAATCTCTTTGTCAGTTTGCAGTGCCAAGTGCTTTAATTTAAGCTACCTAGCTCAATCTAGCACATCTTTTTTATCATGGTATCAGAACCACTGTTTCACTTTCATGACCTGCGCCGTGCTATGGTTCATGACCTTTCCACTCATATTGGGAGCTGGAGGCTGAACTGCTGCTGTTATACTTTCATACTGAAGTGACTCTTGCTTTTGCGTGGCTAATGCCACTGAAACAGTGAACTCTAAGGACTGTAGAATTCATGGCCTACTGCAGGGCTCATACACATACAGAAGCATCAGGACTAAGAGCTGCAGAGGCTGCTATATGTAATTCAAGTTAATTTTATTCTCAACTGGTGAATCCTAAATGTGAGAGTGAAGATCAGAAAATACAAGGAAGAAACCAAAGACGTTTTGCAGTTTTTGTCTGTTACATTCTTAAAGCTCAGAAGAAAATGCAAAGGAGATATTCTTGGCATAAAAGGAGCCCAGTGCTTTGCTCCTAAGCAGCTTTCAATTCTCTGCATTTCAAATGTCAGTCCTGCTTGTCTGTAGCGGAATTCAGTCAAGCTGGGAAGAGTTTCTCACAGCAGGTGCTAACCTAAATTTCCAGTGGCTAAAACATCTAATTCTTAGGTGTTTCGCCATGTGAAGTTATAGTTCTCAAAAGTCAGATTTGTAGCATACTAGACCAAAAACCTTTAGTCTTAAAACACTTATTTTACTTCTTAGAGTGCTTCATCATTCCTACAGGTGGTTCTCATAGAGCTAAATGTTTACATGCATTGAAATAAATGAAGTATTGCAAGGATATCATAGAATCACAGAATCATAGAATAGTTGGGGTTGGAAAGGACTGTAAAATCATCTAATTCCAAACCCCTGCCATGAGCAGTGACACCTCACACTACACCAGGTCGTCCAAGGCTCTGTCCAGCCTGGCCTTGAACACTGCCAGGGATGGAGCATTCACCACTTCTTTGGGCACCCTGTGCCAGTGCCTCAGCACCCTCACAGTAAAGAACTTCTTCCTTATATCTAACCTGAATTTCCCCCGTTTAAGTTTAAACCCATCACCCCTTGTCCTGTTGCTACAGTCCCTGATGAAGAGTCCCACTCTGGCATCCCTGTATGTTCAGTACATCCTTAGAGATGATAGGATTCCATGCCTCTGAAAAATCTGCTCAGGGTTGTCTAAAGGCTTTCTCCAGTGTCCTCTTAAATGTTCTTCAATCCTTTCGAAATACAGCTGCCTTTCAAAGTACAGCCTGTTTGGCCTCACCCTAGACAGTAGCTAGCCCTGCATGTCTGAAACTTTGTTTAGAGTGCTTGTACAAACTCAAATTTGCTGTGACATTTGGCAGTAATCATAGAAGCATCTTGGATGGAAGAAGAGTCAGTGCCCTTCAAATGAAACTCGAATATTGAGCTTCTCTAAGTGATTGCTTTTCCCTCCACGATGAAAAATAGTATTTACTCATATACCTCAGTTGTATCCAGATACATACAGTATCAGACATACAGCTCCATTAACCTCCATATTACCTCCTGGATGGGCACATGACTTAATGAAGACTGCAGCAGCAGAGGGACAGGGCTTGATTCCTTGGAGCTTATTTGCTTTAACCTTTCATAATGAAAACCAAATGACCAAATAACATGTTGTGTAATTGTATAATTAGATCACTCATATTGCTAATGAACTGATGACATGAAACTTAGGGACAACTTGAATCTTGCTCTTAAAGCATCACTTGGCTGTTTCCCCTGGCTGGTCGCAGCTGTACTACTCATCCCTGAAATATAAACTTTCTGGGAAGTAATAGATGCCAGTACTAAACTAGTACAGCTTTCCTTAAATTGAAAACTAAAATGAAGGTTAATAGATGTGGCTGTACTGGCTCTTACTTTTATACCTTAATTCTGGGCACGAGCCACAAAATTCAGATCCCACTTTTATACTGAACCAACAGGAGCACTGCTGAGGCACTTACTCTATGCAGGTAAAGACAAGAGCTCAAATCCTCATTTGGTCTAATTGCAGTTGATATAATTGTGGTTGGTGTAACTCAACTAACTTCACTACATTTAAGCTGTGCTACCTTTTGAGAGATGACCATTGGCAAAGATAGCTGCAGGAAATAGGAAGAAAATAGGGAAACAATAGGACTTAGTAGTTTGTAGATCTACATTATTAATAATGCTTATATTATGCAGACTGGTGCCACATTCCCACACGGAATTACCACCAGCACCCTAGGATGATCAGTTTCATCTCTATCCATTTTGATATGATTATTTGTAATGTTAGTGTTTCATTGGACTGAACCTTCTTTTGTTAATACAGCTGCTGTTGATTCATCTGCACCAAAGAGTCTGCATACCAGTGTTAAATGTGAGTAGTTTTGTTTCATTTTGGTTTGAAAATAGCTCTGTCTCCATTTGTTTGGTTTGGAAATACTCTTCTTTTAGGATGAAAGGTGTTCTGAAGAGGCATCTACATGCTGAAAACATGCATCATTGTGGTTAACACAATATTATCTAGCATCTACTAATAGCTGTATCAAGCACTTGGTTTGTGTTTACACAGATTTGCAGACTGTGGGACTCTGGTACACTCTCTTCAAGCAATATGATTGTTGGAGGCATAAATTGCTTTAGTTTTCCAGTCTAAACTCAGACTTCTGGCCCTTTGCATTCCTTGCTAATCCACACTGCGTTTTTCATTTCCTTCAATGCTTCGTGTGTCTCTGGGCATCAAGCATGCTACAGATAAGACAGGTTTTGAGGAATGGGTGGCGTTTTGGTAAGAGAACATTGCACTGCACCCCAACGCCACCTCTTGGCTGAAGCCTGCAGTACCCAACGTGTAGGAACAGTCTCTCCTGCCCTTCCTTTTTGGAAAGGAAGAAAGATTGATGAAAAGGAATACATTCATCCCTTACCCTGGAAAGAGAGCATTCACTTTGCAATGTGTTTAGTTTTCTTCTTTCACCAGGTTGTGTGGCACATGCTACTTCTCCGTTTGATAGTTACGTACAAGGCAGCATCTACCTTTTCTACACAGGAACACCCTATCTTAAAATGAAATCCCAAAGGCTGGAAAAATGAAAGCTTCTATTTTTCCACAGTGCATGCATGATGGGAGCCATGTATCAGAGGTCTGCAGTGGGCTATTGCTTTGAGCAGGTTATTATATACTCAGAAGCAAAGATAGCTCAAAGGCAATGGTGAGATGCAGTCAGTTGAGCAAGATACAGGACAAGGAGGCAAATATAACTCTTTCCCATAAAGATTTAGAAAAATCTCTCATATGAGATCTTCATGAACATGAACATGAGCATGAACATGAGCCGGCTTCAGTGTGCACTCGCAGCCCAGAAACCAACCGTATCCTGGGCTGCATCAAAAGGAGCGTGACCAGCAGGATGAAGATGATCCTGTCCCTCTACTCTGCTCTCGTGAGACCTCACTTGGAGCATTGTGTGCAGTTCTGGGGTCCTCAGCATAAGAAGGACATGGAACTGTTGGAACAAGTCCAGAGGAGGCCACGAGGATGATCAGGGGCTGGAGCACCTCCTGTATGAAGATAGGCTGAGAAAGTTGGGGCTGTTCAGCCTGGAGAAGAGAAGCTGTGTGGAGACCTCAGAGCAGCTTCCAGTGTCTGAAGTGGGCTACAAGGATGCTGGAGAGGGACTCTTCATCAGGGACTGTAGTGACAGGACAAGGGTTGATGGGTTTAAACTGAAACAGGGGAAGTTCAGGTTAGATCTAAGGCATTACTTTGGGGGTGGTGAGGGAGTGGAACAGGCTGCCCAGAGAAGTGGTAAATGCTCCATCCCTGGCAGTGCTCAAGGTCAGTTTAGTCGAGCCTTGGGCGACATGGTCTAGTGTGAGATGTCCCTGCCCATGTCAGGGGGTTGGAATTGGATGATCTTAAGGTCCTTTCCAACCCAAACCATTCTGTGATTCTATGATTCAGTAGAGAAGAGCAAAAGAACAAGTTCAGAATCATAACACATCACAATCAAAATTCCCTTCATTTTTTAACTCCTTATCCTCAATACTGTGTTCAGAGTTGTCTTTTATATAATCATCTTAAAATTCATAATTTTGATTGATCACTTTATGAAAACAGCATTGTAGTAACAGAAAGAATTGCCAGGGGCAGCTTTCTGAGGATGCTAGTTTGGCAGAGAGATGAACCTGACACAGAAGTGCATGAGGAGTAGAATCTCACCTGCTTGAGATAAGGTGGACATAGAATTGGTTCAGCTACCTGCATTAGCTACCGTAACAAGTTTACCTGGATGATGTATCAGAAGGAAACATCTTTATTCTTACAATGCTTTCTTAGGAAGGTATTGCTCTTACACAGCTGTGCAGGACTGTATTGTTGTGTGGAGCTTTTGTTAATTTAAAAGCCCACGTTGAGTACAAAACATCTGGTGCACACAGAGACCATAACATGAGATTCTCCACCAGAGGAAGTGAGGACCCAAACCCATTTTTGTCAGTAGCCTGCTGGGGAAATGCAGATTACCTTTGTCATTTAATATTTATCTTCACTAAAAGATACTCTGTAACAGCTAAATCCTTTTTCTGACAGGTTAGTTCCAGAAATCTCTGTCTTGGCATAAGACATTTTGTCCCTTGAAGGAGAAAGCTCAAAATGTAGAAGTCACAATGAAAAGGTGTATCGGAACTTATGTCTTCTGAAAGATTAAGTAGGGCAGTAGCACAATGAAGGTACAGTTGCTGCTAATGGGGTTGATGTGCAAATAGTTTGAGGACTATAAAATGAATTTATTTCTACAAAAATAGGCTTCTGTTTATCGTTTGCATATTCAAAGACACAACATAAATGAAGGCTGGTTTGCCAGCCTACTAGAATAATAGGAGGGCAAAACTAATTTTCTGCTTAGTACAAGATTACAGTGTTTTCTTCTTTTAATGTTTCACAACAATCTCCCACTGTTGCTATTACTGGTTACTAAGTGTGGTATGCTTTTAAAACCTGGACATTTATCAGAACTCTGACAGATACCCATTCTGACACAGCAGAATTTCTTACCTGCCCTCAGTCCATGTGCTCAGGTAGGTGTAACTTTGTTTTCCAGATGTGTGGTTGGATACCGTGTGTTTCAATGGTAGGCTGGAAGTAGAAATTCAGGTAGTGACGCAGACATATGCAAACCTATTAAAACAAAGAGAAAAAGATCAGTTCTGATAAGACAGAAGAAAATACAGCGTGCAATGCTATGTTTAAGAATAAATGCACCACAGGTAACATAGTGTATGTAATTGGCTTTTCTGACAATCTCAAAATGCATCATTTCCCAAGCTGTCTGTACTGTTATACTTCAGATTAAGAACTCTATAGACAAAGTGGGAGATGTGCAGTGTACAGGACTTTCTCCTGAATATCTTCAGGAATATCTTGGATTTTCAATTCTAGGGTTTAGAAGGGCACTGTTTTAAATTTGCTGCTTCATTGGGCATTTTGCTGGTTTAGAGGTCATGAAGTTACTAATGTTGCAGTTGGTAAGAGTGTCATTGAATGAGATGGGTTTGTTTCATCTAGTGACCTTTAAAAATGGTTTATAAAGCATTGCAAATGCCAGCTTTCATCATGTTTTAATAGCATAGTATAGCATACAATACAACTGTTTCAGTTGGAAGGGACCTACAGTGATTATCTAGTCCCACTGCCTGACCAATTCAGGGCTGACCAGAAGTTAAAGCATGTTATTAAGGGCATTGCCCAAATGCCTCTTAAACATTGACAGCTTTGAAGCATCAACTGCCTCTCTAGGAAGCCTGTTTCAGTGTTTGACCACCCTCCCAGTAAAGAAATGCTTCCTAATATCCAGTGAAAATCTCCCTGATGCAGTTTTGAACCATTCCCGTGCACCTTATCACTGGATACCAAAGGGAAATACTAATTGTGTCTCTCTCCTGTCAGAGCAACATTAAAAAATTGCACAAACTTTGATCAAAGTTAGGTAGAAACAGCTAACACAAAGCCTCCTGAGCAGTCCTTTCTCTCTGACATGGAGCTGCCTTTGTGCTAGCAATAAGACTGCATCTCTGGCGTTCTCATGCTAACAGTCGTGGTCCATTTTTCAGCTGTCATCAAAAGATAGAAACATGTATCTGTGCCCAGCCTTAAGACTAGATATATTAGCTGGAGATGCATCAGAGATTGGGAATATGGGAGACCTAGTTCAGCATCATAAGCGGTCTGTGAAAATAAAGTTAAGCAGAGGTGTTTTAGGAGTCATGAGAGCATCGTGACTGATGGAACTACTGTGAGAACAGTGATTCCTTGGCCACCTCAGTGTGGAAAATGTCTGACTAGGAGGATGTTTACAGTTTTTACTAGGAGCAGAAGCCACATTTGCTAGAAAGAGCATCTAATGAGTATGGAAAGAGCGTAAGCAGTGCTGCTGCTGAGCACACACCAGTGACCAGGTTTCAGAAGAGTGTCTTAGCAATCAAAAAGAAGAATTTCTGTTCCAATGGAAATGTGAAAGTTCTGGGGAAAAAAAAAATCCATTATGAGGAATTGTTTTGATTCAAAGGAGAAAATTCAAAATCATTTTGTTTTAAATCAGATACCTTATTTATTTATACAGCATTAAGTCAGAGACTTAAACTTACCTGTGGCACTAAAGAAGTCCTCCAAATGTCTCAGTTATTAGGAATTACTAATTACCAATTAATTAGTAATAAAGAGCTGTATTACATTCTTGGACCTTGGAAGCATGAGACAGTGTTTCCATGACCAGCTCTAGAAGTCTCTTCCAACCATTATTTCCATGATACTATAATGCTCTGCTCCAGATTCACAGAGCCCAAGTTTGAGTCAGATCTCCTGAGGCTGATCAGCTTAGTAAGAGGAGTAGAAACTGGCTGATGTGCATATAAGCTGTCCCAGATGAGCTGGCGAGAAAGTAGGAAAAACTTAACACTCACAAAAGATTAATCAAAACCAGCCCCAAACAGGGGAATCCATAAAGGTAACCCACACTTCATACAGGAGAATACACTAATTATGAAAATCCCTTGCTAAAGCTCAGGTCTTTGGCTCCGTCACAGGCTCAGCCCACCACTCCAGGGAAGCGTGGTGGTCCAGGGCTCCCTGCCCTAATTTTCTCCTTACTCTCCCATTCCAGGAATGAGAGCGGCTTCGCCAAGGGCTGCTCTCATGTACTGTTTGTCTCCTAGTCCTGCAGTAAGCACTCTGCTTCCGTTATCCATTGAGTAGCAGTCCAGAAAAATAAGCACACCAGCATGGGGAAGCTGTGGTAGGAAGCAGTCAGGTGCTTTGGGCTCACTCTACCCAAGTTAATCTGAAGGAAGACCTAAAGTAAATCTGGCTCTCTGGGCACACCTTTAGGTCTTAAGGCAAAGCCGTTTCTTCTCCTCTCTGTTGAGCTATGATTGGATTACCAAGTTAAGCTCAACTACTTACAATGGCAAAACTAGCTATTCAGATCACCTGAGTATGTTCTGCACAATTCCCTTGGACTGTCAGGAGTACAGCGTATACATTCATCCAGGAGGAATTGCAAGTAATGTATATATGTATATAATTATATATATTACATTATATCTAACTATGTGAGGCCATGTGAGTGTTTCCTGTTCACCTATTATGCAGTGTTGACCATCTATTTGCATATAGGTGCTGTGAATCAGTTTTATAAATATGAAACCTAAACATACATCTAAGTGTGTGCAGCAGCACATGCTTTGGTGACTGGAAAAAGGAATAGTAAACTTATTTAAGAGGAACTTTACATTCCTGTGTACCAGCAGAGTACTGAAGTGCTCAGATATGGCAGAGAGGTCTTTTTATAACCCATGCTTTTCCCTAATTCTCTGCATTTGACAGGTATTAATCAAAATAATAATTTCCAAATGGGTTTTAACCAGTTTAAAATGAAGTTGCTTTGTGGCTTTGAAGACCATAACACCTGTGAAAAACAACAGGGTGTTTCTCCAGGCAGTTCAAAGCATACAAAATTGCATTTTACCTACAGTTTATATGAAAATTATATGTAAGCAGTTTTATCCTTACAGAGTTAGAATCTTAGTCACAAATCTTGGGCAATTGCATGGATCATTTAGCAATCATAGAGTAATAGAATGATTTGGGTTGGAAAGGACATGAACGTCAACCAGTTCCAACCCCCTGATGTGGGCAGGGACACCTTCCACCAGAGCAGGTTGCTCCAAGCCCCATCCAACCTGGCCTTGAACACTGCCAGGGATGGAGCATTTACCACTTCTCTGGGCACCCTGTGCCAGTGCCTCACCACCCTCACAATAAAGAACTTCTTCCTTAGATCTAACCTGAACTTCCCCTGTTTCAGTTTGAACCCATCACCCCTTGTCCTATCACTACAGTCCCTGATGAAGAGTCCCTCTCCAGCATCCTTGTAGCCCCCTTCAGACACTGGAAGCTGCTCTGAGGTCTCCACACAGCTTCTCTTCTCCAGGCTGAACAGCCCCAATGTTCTCAGCCTATCTTCATACGGGAGGTGCTCCAGCCCCTGATCATCCTTGTGGCCTCCTCTGGACTTGCTACAACAGTTCCATGTCCTTCTTATGTTGAGGACAGTAGAACTGTACACAGTATTCCAAGTGAGGTCTCACGAGATCTGCTGGTCACGCTCCTTTTGATGCAGCCCAGGATACGGTTGCTTTCTGGGCTGTGCACGCACACTGAAGCCGGCTCATGTTCATTTTCTCATTGACCAACACCCCCGAGTCCTTCTCCACAGGGCTGCTCTGAATCACTTCTCTGCCCAACCTGTAGCTGTGCCTGGGATTGCTCCGACCCAGGTGTAGGACCTTGCACTTGGCATGGTTGAACTGCATGAGGTTGGCATCAGCCCACCTCACAAGCGTGTCAAGGTCCCTCTGGATGGCATTCCTTCCCTCCAGGGTATCAACCGAACCACACAGCTTGGTGTCATCGGCAAACTTGCTGAGGGCGCACTCAATCCCACTGTCCATGTCAGTGACAGAGATGTTGAACAAGACCGGTCCCAACACCGACCCCTGAGGGACACCACTCGTTACTCATCTCCAGTTGGACTTTGAGCTATTGATCGCAACTCTCTGCGTGCAGCCATCCAGCCAATTCCTTATCCACCGAGTGGTCCATCCATCATTGCAAGTTTATGGAGCATGAGCGAGATGGTTTTCAATAAATTTTTTACTCTGTGAAAAATAAATGTGTATATCACAGTTACAAGTGAGCTGCATCGAATGTATAACTGCACTGTGTCATAAAGCTGTCAAAGATAAACCAACAGGTCTGCATCATAAATTCTTCTTCTCCCACTCTGAATCCTGTGCTATGCTAGCAGCTCCATTCAGGATCTGAGTTCCTTTATGGTAGCCCCTGCACAGTTTAAAGATCATCTTCTGGGGATAACAGCCCAAAATGATGTGCCAGCAAGAACAGAGTAAGTGTGTACTATCCTCCTCTTTTGCAGGGAGGAAATTAAGACATCAGGGATTAATTACCATACCTGTGATCACACTGTTTAGAGCTGGGAATTAAATGATAGTTTTCCAAGTCCTACCGCAGTGCTTTAATCGCTAAACCATCTTCCCCATCAATTTCAGAGGCAGTGCTGTTGAAAGGAGCATATGTAAAAAGGGAAGAAGAAGGTAGTGGGAGCTACTGCAGGATGCAGAGAGCAGGAGTCTTGTCATAACCACTGTGCACTGACTATTTTAACTTTGCATTCCTACTCCACCACCAAAGGAGAAAGCAGCGTATGTTAGTGATCAGTCAGTATTTTAAAGAGGGATGATACATCTTGACATTTCTCTGGTAATTCAACTTCTAGAATTCCTTTCCTCCTTGAATACCTCTGTGCAGTATCAGTATATAAAAGAAGTGCCATTATCCCTCTAGAGGCTGTTTATTCCTGCCAGTGACCTTCAGACAGATGTTATGACTTCTTCTTCTGGCTTTACCAACAATGTCTTTTCACCAGAAAACACAGAATCAGTTCAAATAATGAGTGACTTGGCCATAGGAAATTTTGTTTGCCAAAGAATAGGAATTCTAGAAAAATCTCTTGATGGACCCTTGGTCTGAAGCAGAGTTGTCAATTGAGCACCCCTCTGTCTGCTGCCCGTTGGCTTCGGGTGAGAGATTAAAATCTCTGGTTTGGCTAAAGAGGTTTTTATCAATTTTTCAGTAATTTTTAGAATTGCCAGAATCAAAAGCAGTGATGGTGGATGTATTCCTCTGTTGGACCACGTTCTCCCAGCACTAATTGCTGTTGTAAATCTATACTGACAAGAGGGAAAAAGGGAGGGAGAGTTGGCCTTTTGTATCAGAAATGTGCTGAAACATGCTTTAGGTGAGAAATGGGCTGCAAGAATGGGAGATGCTCTAAGTGTCAGTTTGCTTTTATTTGCTTAGGCAGGAAGTTGTCAATCCTTAAAAGACTAATAGTGGGTGGTAATTACAGCTGTGAACCTCACCTTTTGAGTATCTTATTTATACTCACTAAAAGATTAAGAAAAATAGACTAACTTCCCCTACATAAGTAAAACCAAATGCTAATTCTTGTCTTTGTTTAAAGGAAAGAGTGTGCTCTTTCTTCATTTTGATGTGGTCTACAAAAGAATTGCATCAAGTGCTGTCAGCTCCATTGATATCCATGAATTTTTTAAACGCTTGATCCTCACCACTGGTTTCTGCTGAAGGAATGATCTTGTTTGATATGAAATGCCAAAATAATAGTGCCTAAATTCCCACAGCAGACAAACTTACCAGTGCAGACTGCAGCATCTGGCCCTTAGATGAGAGTAAGTAATGAGTACATCATGAGTGATTGGCCTGTGTCCTTTTCTATTGCACTGACCACAAATCTGAGATTACATCAGCTAACAATAGCAGCAAAGACTGAGAAAAAAATACATTTCAAAGAAGCTGATAGGTGATCCCTGGTGACTGATGCATATCTCAAGAGCTTCATAGACACAGCGCGAATAAACTTCTGTGGTTGTACACACTGGTTTTGCTCTAAGTCTTTTCTCCATTCATTGCTGGTTTACAGAGCTAGGGGAAGAAGGGATTAGAAGTGTGTCCAAACCTTATTTATTTACATCCCACTTCACATTAATCTTCCACGACAAACTTACCTTGCTATGAGGAACATACACTTTTCTTACAGGATGAGTTTGTCCAGTCTTCGTAAATCTTTGCTTGACAAACTGTATTGTTTAATTTCTGTTTTGTCTATAGCTGTTTATAAGCTGGAATAAAGTTACTTCTTAGCCATCCTTTTGAGGAACTAAATCCATTCAGCTCCTTAAATCTGTCACCAGCAAGAGTGTTTTCCAGACTTCATCATTCTTACAGATCTTCTCTGCATCCTTCCCAATTTGTAAATGCTTTTGGAGTTCAGAGCAGTTTTAGAGCAGGATATATAATTCCAGCAGCAGCCATCCTCCTGTCAAAGGAAACTGCAGTAAAGGCTCACTGTATTTCCATCTGAGATTTCCACTCCTTATAGGTAATAATATTACACTAGTTTTGGCTGCACTGGGAAATTACAGACAGCTCTTTGTCTATGACAAAGTATGAATGTTTTTCAGAGACACTGGTTCCCAGATAAGACTCACCTCCTTTAAGAGCTTGCATTTTCTGAATGAAGAATATTCCATTCTGAATGGAGATGTTCTTGTATACATGCTGGAAAGTCCACTGCTTGCCTACATCTGCCTGCCTACATCTACCTCACTGAGCAATGCAGATCACTTTGTTACAGTAAATCACCCCTTTATTGTTTGTGAGCTCCCCAGCTGTAGCTGTTTAAGCTTTAGGAGGAATGATTTTATGTTGTCTTTCAGGTAACTGAAATAATTTCATGATATAACATTAAAAATGATCCTTGCATTAGAAACACCTGCCTTGCAAGGAGTCCTCACTTAAGGTCCTTTCCAACCCTAACTATTCAATGATTCTATGATTCTAATTGCATTTTCAGAGCTGCCCATTAGCCATAATGAATTATACGTGTAATTCCAGTGTTCTGATTTTCTTACTCCAAATGTCATGCAGAACAAAGCCAGGGAGCTTACACAAGTCTTTTAAACTAACACCTTTATTGGACTCAGCCACAGTCAGAATCTTTCAGCTCTCTCTTACCAAATTAGAATGGTGATCTATTTTTCTTAAGCTTTTTGTCTGGCATTGCTCACATTTCCCTTAACTGAGTCTTGTAACAGCCAGTCAGTTGTTATGCTCAGGACTGATATCAGCCTGCGGTTCATTAACCACTTTTGCTCTTCTTCCCACCCCACCCCGGCTTTGGAACTTCCCTGTTGTTTCAAAAGTCATCAGGAGTTAAACACCAGCCAACTCTTTAAAACCACTTGGTAGGAATTAAACCAGAACTCCCACTCTGAGCTGAAAATGAAGGCATGAGCCAAGGTGTGGATTCTATTTCTAGCTATAATCACTGAGTTTTATAACATCTGGTAAACAACTTAGGGGAAAGCCTGTTCCAGCTTTATATCCCATCCTCATGCTTGGGCCGTAAAATTCAGTCTTAGACCTGAAAACAGCCTTCTGCCTTAGGAGGCAGCTGTGGAATCAGTCAAAGGTGTTTGCTGGCTCTTCTTTACTATTGCAGCTAAAGATAAATAAAACCGAAATGCACTAGATTAAAAATAGATGAATCAAACAAAAATCTGCTTAGTTTGTTTCATTCTCATTGGCCAGTATTATCAGCTAAACTGTTTCTACTATGTTGAGTAAGTTTGCATCCACTCACTGCATCCATGGGCCTTTCACGCAGCAGCAGAGGAGAGACAAGATGTTTTGTTAACTGGCAAGCCACAAGAACTGTCAGGAGAACAGAGCTGGGGCCATACTATCTGAATCTCCCTGTGTTTTTAAAGGTCCAAATTTAATCTAAATCCCTTCTATTTTCTGTACTTCTGTTACACTGACAAGTACCAGATATCAGTACAGGTATCAGTGAAATTGTACAATAACATGATAGATTAATACCTGCCACAGTTAGAAGGATGATAAATTAGCAAATAAATGAGCTTAACAGAAAGGCTCTCTGAATGCATTTTGCTAAATAACTGCTTCATTGGCCATAACACATGATTCTATGCCCTCAGAAGCAGCAAAAAAGTAGTCAAGAGATGAAAATAATCATGTCCCGAGAGGTTGCAGGTGACACACTGAATCATGGTAAGCTTCTACAGGACAGGTTGGATGGGGCTTTGAGCAGCCTGGTCTAGTGGAAGGTGTCCCTGCCCATGGCAGGGGGTTGGAACTGGGTGATCTTAAGGTCCATTCTAACCCAGACCTGAAAACCTAAGAATGACTTCCATTCTTAGTCCCTTCATTCATGCATCTGGGGAGCATGCCAGGTCACCACAGGGCAAGGTCATTTTAGGAAGAGGGGAGAGGCTTAGACTGGAAGCAGCCTGGGACACTACTGGCAGCCTGTGGGTGCTGGGAGCAGTAAGACTCAGCAGCCCTGGAACTGTGAGATGGAGCATAGGGAAAACCATGGATAAGAAAAAATGGTAGTGAGAAAAGAGAAACTGGGGAGAGCAGGGCTAGAAGGGGGTGAGGCAAGTAAACCCCTTACAGACATGTCAGCAAACCTCTGTCTGCTCCCGTGGCTGAGTCATGTACAGACCCTGACAGTCTGGTGTCTGTTCGAGAAAGGGAAGGAGAGCTGCTATGGGACATTCTGGCCCTACTAAACTACTCAAAACTATAATGCAGTGGAACAGTACTTATTTGAATAGGCTTAATGCCACATGGCATGTTTGTAACCCGTAGTTATAGTAAAACTATCAGTGAAATACTACACAGTCTGTTTAAAACCTGTACCTCTTTGACCTGGAACATTTGATTTGCTTGTCTTTGGCAAGGCTTGGCAAAGGCTCAGCCATGCCTCAGGCAGACAGTCGTTGTCCTGCCTCACCTGCACACAGATGGATGGCACATGCAGAACGGTGGACAGGCATGGTTGTCACTTATTCCTGTGGCACAGATCATTGGCACTGCCATGAAAGGAGCCAGGTATCCTGACTGGTGGTACTATTGCACAGCAAGCTGCCTAGCCTCTGAGTTTTCAGATGACTGCAGAATGAAACATCTTTAAGCAGAATTAGGGGGTTACTTGGATCGGACACTACATAAACCTAGATACAAGGGGAAGGTAT
The DNA here is from genome assembly GCF_034315485.1 of Pezoporus occidentalis. NCBI lineage: Eukaryota > Metazoa > Chordata > Aves > Psittaciformes > Psittacidae > Pezoporus > Pezoporus occidentalis. The sequence continues at coordinate 3,013,067 of NW_026915836.1, forward strand.
TAATCTCTGCATGAATGCGATTGAGCAAGTACATTTTGTTATTTGTTCCAGTGAGTTGTATAATCCTGCTTCCCAGTCATCCAAATGGGATTTAGCATTGTCAACATGTTTTTCTTGATAAGATGATGCTATGAACTCGTGTCCATGCAAGATGGGGAAGGCAGATTACATGCCTCAGGAGACTATATATTGGGTTTAGCTATTAGTGAAATTTGTTTTTTTCAATGACTAGGGCACAGCCTTGAGGCCACCTAACAGGGGAATTGTCAAGAGATGGTGTGCCCCATGCAGGACCCATGACAAATTCCAGAGGAGCCAACCCTTTAGTGCAGTAACCAAGTGTTTGGATTTCCTAAATTAAAACCCAAAAAAGTCTCAGCTATTCCTTTTCCAAAAGAAATATTACTTAAGACCAAGTAAAACCCTGTAACCCTTTTGCTAAGTCAGGAATGTACAACATTAAATTCAGGTTGATGCATCTGCCTTTCGAAAGTGCTGCTTTGCCAGGCTTCAAGCGTTATCACTAGTGAGACGTGCTGCAATTACACCAGTTGAGAGGAGGAGGAACTGCTTCTTACTAGCAAAGGATTTGCAGCATATTGTAAGTTCTCACAATTGCAGTGTAAGGGAGCCCTGGGCTGATTATGCATTTTGTCAGGAGTAAGTCAGTATAATACAAGTGACATAACACTGCCAGAAGTCGCATCTCAGCAGCCCACCTGAATCCCTGCTATCCCTCCAGAATGACCTGTTTGAGTCTGTGCAGGTGCACCCAGAGGGGAAGGAGCAGAGCACATCTCTACTGGACTGCCCAGCACTACTGGTGTGTGCTGCCATGTGCCAAAGCTCCACAGGGCAAGGAAATTCTGTCAGAGCTGCATTTTCAACCCAAGAAGAGCCATAAGCAGCTTGTGAGACCTCAGTGGGGCCCACTTTATTGGTATTTTGTGTGTGAATCCTCAGTTTAAGGCAGAACTGCTGGGGCTATGATTTTTTAAATGCCATCTCCAAAGAGAAAGGTATTGTTGCACATTGTAATTCATATCCCTTTTCTCAGAGCTGTGCTTGGAATGCACGCAGCAGGTAAAAGGGCTTGAAAATTTTGGTCATGCATCATACTTGTTTACACTGCTAAAAGTAAGGGTCTGACAAAAGATGGTGAATTGTGAAAGGCTTTGCATTATCCATCATTATCCCTGTGGGCCTCTGTGGTTGTGGGTAAGTCATATCCCTTTCTTATTCCTAGGTAGTCTTCTTATTATTTTGTAAGACTTAATGTATAATACAATATATATAAAAATACGTAGGATGATATATAGCAATAATGCTTATTGTGAGAATATTTTTATTCCTGCTCTAACCTACATAGAATCATGGGTTGGAAAGGACATTAAAATCATTCATCTCCAGCTCCCTGCCACGGGCAGGGACACCTCACACGAGACCAGGTTGCTCCAAGCCGCTGTGTCCAACCTGGCCTTGAGCACTGCCAGGGATGGAGCAGCCACAGCTTCTCTGGGCACCCTGTGCCAGCACCTCAGCACCCTCACAGGGAAGAGCTTCTGCCTTAGATCTAACCTGAACTTCGCCTGTTTAATTTTAAACCCGTTACTCCTTGTCCTGTCACTGATGAAGAGTCCCTCTCCCAGAAGACTAAGTTTGTTGCTCTTCTTTTTGTGCGTGAGGTACTAGCAGAAGAGTCACCCTCCTCTTATCACCCTGAGCAATACAAAAAGCACACTTTCTTGGCTGCACAGTCCACAGTGGCAGCCTGTCTTTGGTCACTCAGCTGTTAGTACATGGACTTGAATCCTTACTTGACTGCCTCAGCTTTTCTCCTGTTTTGCCCTGACTCAATTGCTGTCTAGGATAGGGAAAAGAGTGTGCAGGAAGTGGAAACAAAATGTTGCTGTAGTCTCTCCAGTAGCTCATTACTTAATGTGTGAGCGATGTCGTGAAGTCCTGGCTTGCATTTATTCCAAATTCAGAATTTATTCCAAGTTATTCCAAATGCTGGGCATGGAAACAGCAAGTGCCAGCTGTAGAGAGTAAAGTGATTGTCTTCTTTGCCTGCTACTTGGTATTAAGAGGAGGAGACAGAACAGTCTTTAGTAGCAAAAAGAAGAGTGAAGAGAAATAGCTTATGACTTGACCATTGGTTGAAGTGTGAAGGGTTGTGTTTCCATATTTCCATACACAGACAAGGATCAGCAGAAAAGAGACAGACTAATTCAAGCCCTTGAGAAATACAAGAAGAACCTTGCACATGGTCTTCCTGCCTCACTGCTGAACTCCAGAAGTGCTTCTTCAAGACAGCAGAAGGTATCGTGATGCTGAGATGCATGATAGAGACCAGCTTCCCTTAGTTAGCTGTACTCTGAGGTGCTGAGGCATGCCTGTAAGAGCAGTTAAGTGCAGGTTTAGTCAGTGTGGCTTTTTATACTGTAGTCAAAATGAAATAAGATTTGACTCTCAGCTTTAGCAACTGGCAGTTATCCTCTCACCTAACTGTTGCTATCACTACATGGCCTACAATGGCAGGTACCCATGTCATGACTACATGTGCATGGCTAAAATATGTCCCTGCGCTGACAGCATGGGTATGTGTGTGCCACTCACAAACTTGTATGAGTTCTCTTTGTTCCTTGGGCAAATGGAATTAGAATTCTTAATTAAGTATTACATAGGTGCCCAGAAATTTGCTGCTGTGCGTGATAACATTCTTATCAGGATGATTTCTGTTCACAGTATTTGCAAGAGAACTAAATCACAATGATTTTCTTATCACACAATTCAATAACTTGACACTGGTTTACAGTATTCTCTGAGTTTCAGAATGGTATTTACTGGTAAAAGCAAGACCTCAAAGTAGTTAATCCTAATTCTATATATTCTGCCAGATACCAGAAACTGTACAAACTCATGCTGGTGTGAGTAGGCCCGCTCTTCACCAAATTCTGCCAGTGGACATCACCTCAATAGACAAAGTCTTGCAAAACATTTCCTTGTAACATAGTCCACTGTCTCTTGGGGGCAGAAATTCCTCAGCAGGCTATATTTATATTGTAAAACTTTCTAATTTGTTGAGAATTATAGTGGGTTTACCGCTAGATTACTAATGATGCTGTTTCAAAAGAATGCCATCCAGTTCAAACATGAGCACTGTTTTCATTTGTAAAACTTTGTGCCCCACAAAGATAAACAGCGAAATGACAGGCCACAATTTCACCAGTGGTATTTATGAGGATAACAGTGGTTCTGTTTGACTTCAAACTCACGAGATGGAGTCCTGCTTACACCTGCATGGGCATCAAGGAGGGAGAATGGAAGACGCCCCTGAGATTGCCACTGAGACGTTAGTTCCATAAATGAGAATGCACAACGTCCAAGGGTGGAAAAACCTCCTGTTCTCCCTTTATGGGCCCTCGCAAGCAAAATGGAATGTTTCTATGTAATTTCCCAAGACTACTTGTCATTAGCAAGCTCAACCTGGTAAAGAGAAGGAAGGCAAAAGAACCTAGAAACAGGTCTCTTTAGCTTTAGCACAATGGCAGGGTGGCTTTACTCCTGACTGTGGTTCCTGAAACTCAGCAAGTCACTTTGAGCACTTGAGACAGTTTGAAAACAGTTACTTAGAATTCCTCCCGTGTGAATCCGTTTGTAGAAGACAATGTCTCGAGCACATCACTTTTGTGATTTTTCTATCAGTTATTTTGTTCTTTAACTTACAGGAGAGCTGCTCACTGTTGGAAAATGGTCATCTATATCTGATGTCTGGTCAGAACAACTGTTACAGGACAAAGAAAGAGCAACCCCACTCTGTATCTATTCAGAAGCTCACTTCAAGGACTCTGATGCCAGCTCCTACTGCAAGAAAGAACATCCGAAATACTGCACAGCATGCTTTGTCTCAAATTCCTGTTCACAACTCTAGGACAGACAGATCACCTGTTTCACCACCTCTGCAGTCACGTCTGCATTCAGGCAGTCACAACAGGAAGAAGGCAATTCAAACCTCTTTTAATAAAACATACTCTGGGGACCTCCTTGACAAACATTCAGTTTACTTCACAGCAAAGGAGCAGCGTTTTACACCCCAAATCTTAAAGACATCAAACCAATCTTTTCTTGTAAAATATAGGTATTATAATCCTCCTTCCCCAGAAAAGAGCTCCTCCCCTGGCAGACCATCACTTAAATCAGCAGACATCAATAATGGAAAGAAAAGAGACTTGCACAGGTACTTTGCTTATACCTAAGTGCTAAAAGTTAAGTCGTTTCACTTTCAAACACATCATTTGAAGCATGACTGCTTTTCACTGTGCTTTTAATCTTTCAGGGTTTTAGAAGATGCACGTGTGAGACCACATTCAGTTCGCTTTTCTCAGCAGCTAGTTAAGGTTGGTGTACCCGGTTTGTTACAAAGAAAAGGAATGGAGCTCATACACAAAAGTTGCCTTGGTTGTGTAGAAATGAGATGGATAATTGTCATGGTTTAAGCCCAGCTAATCCATTGTGCTTTGCACACGTGGGGGAGTGAGTGAGTGGCTGCGTGGTTCTGAGTTGCCAGCTGGGCTTAAATCACAACAGTCGTTGGCTTTGGGGAATATATAAGAACAAAACCAAAAATGAAATCATCTCATAAGAAGTCTATAAGACTGAAATTGTGAAATCTAGCTGGCACGGCTAGATAGGGTCAACAGACTGTGAATAAAATAGGAACAGGTAACGTAATTGGTCTGAGAAACACAAATGAGGCATTTTGCAGCATGAAAAACCACTGTATTCCAGCAAAAATCTGTTATTCTCAAAGCAGGGCTTTTTCCTCCTCACTGCACTTAAGGTTTCAAACACTTGCTTCAGCTGTAACCTGCTCTGGGTGGCCCTGCCTTGACAGGGAGGTTGGACTGGGTGCTCTCCAGAGGTCCCTTCCAACCCGAATGGTTCTGTGATTTACAGCCTTTCACTCCATCCAGATAATAATTTGGAGCCCAGAAATGTGCAACCAAAGTGCTCATCACCCAGCCAACAGTCAGTGCTGTATATGCCATACAGGACTTTGGAAGTTGCACTCCATTAGTTGCCTGGATTTTTTAAGATTAATGGGGGATTAATTTTGGGAATTTTAGTGCTCTTAAGAAAGAATAAGGGTTCCTCAATAAGTGTAGCCAAACCATGCATGACAGGGAAATTTTGTATGATTCTTTGGCCCGCTCGCCCCTTTACAGAAGCAGTGTTAAACTCCTACACAGCTCAGCCAAGGCACCACAGGCAGGATTTGTGATAGCCCTCTGCTAGCTAGAACTATTTCGTTCCTTGTTCCAACCACCAAAACCTTCTTTTTCTAACATTACCAAGAGAAAATCCTATTCCCATTTGATAATCTGCAGAAAAAGATAATTTCTATATCAGTCTGGGTTCCTAGGTCTTCTTTCAAAGATACAAATGTATTTTTCATGTCCTTTTAAACAAAAAGCTGCGTTATTTCACTGAAGTCTGCAAATATATTCTGTTACGTCAGAACTTCTGATTTCCCTTATAGTCTTTGCATCATTTTTTAGCTTATACAAGCTTGTTTCCATTTCCAAACCTACCTAATAATAATTGTTTTTCACTATTTATATGTGATTGACACTCAAGACATTTATTTCACATGAGTTGGCATGTCAGTTCAGTATGATGCTGTTATGATTTTGATATGTTATGAAATCAGATCAGTTCCCATGGTGCTCTGAATGGAAATGTGGGATATTAATACAAAGATGATTATAACAAAATCTACTTTTCCTCTTTACTTGTTTGTGGCAGAACTATGAATTATGGATTCCTGATTCTGAAATGCCACTTTCTTCAGGATCACAACTTGAAGAAACGTAAGCTAAATATTTGTTTGTCCCTTTTAACTAAGTTTCCTATCAAAATATTAAAGTAGGAATCTAGAGGAACATTGAAAACATGGCACAAGAGCCAATTAGGAATGGCTGTATGCAGTGAGCAGAAGGGACTCTATGAGGGGCATAGGATTTAGCTGTGTGCTTGGGAAGTGTAAAGATCGGAAGAGATTTTCAGAGTCATGCCACCCCTCTTACTGTAGGCAAACTAGGTATGTTAAGAATAAGTACATAACAAATAAATAAAAAGTGTAAATAATAATTTATCTTCTGATACTTACGCTTTGTGCATTGGGACTATTTTTAACTGAGTATTCACAAAAGGCATAGATATTCTTGGTTAATGAAATTAATGGCTTAAAGTAATCAGGGAGTTGGCCAACAGAACCAGTCATTTTAAGTATAAACCTAAACAGTAAAAACTGCAGACTACTAAATAGATTCGTCACTTTTGGCTATGTTGACACAATTCCTTATTTGAGTTGGTTTAATCACTCTAAACCTGCTACCTCTTCAGCTGGCATTTTAAACCTTATTTGTCTTCAGTGTGTGTTAAAGATGCTGACAGCTTGTGTATTTGTGTAGAGAAGAAGAGTATCTTCACTTTCTACAAGATCTTACTAATGATATTTTGATTAGAAGTTGTTTTCACAAAGAGTAAGTGCTTCCAATTTCTTGTTTATTCCACTGGGTAACAGATATTTGACAATCATTCAATCAGTGTAAAGAATTGGTGGTTTTAACGAGATTTGAGTGAAACTTGAAATCAGTTGAATTTAATGAATACTTTTGTGACTGTGGTTTATAGGAGTCAGGATTTCAGCTGAGTAGCTGAACAGAAAGTGTTTTCAGCCACCCTCATATTTCCCAGTGGCTACTAATAGAAATATGGAAACATCATATGCTTTGACCTTGTATAGTATGGTGATAAACATTATTGTTACCAGAGTCTCATTCCAGTTCCCAGTCAATCCAGTGCAGCCATGGAGCTGCAATGGGTCTTTGCTAACAAACTGCATCAAAGCAAGATTTTGTATTTAGACTTCTTCCTCCCTCCTATAAGAGCAAACTAAATAAATGCAATAATTGCTTTCTTAAGGACTTATGCACTATCAAGTTAATGATCAAGACATAAAGACTAGAGCCAAATGCAAGCAGTGCTGCTGGTGACTAACTGCAGCATCCTTTTCTGGTTTCATGTTCTGTCCATGAGATCCTGTTACACACGTGCACCACTTCACACTACCATTTCTAATTGAAATCTATGACATCTCTAATGCTTAGAGAGCTGTGCTGAACCACAGGTCTGTTTGTAGACTTGTAACTGTGTGCTCCTTTTCTGTGCCATTTCCTAGCCTGCATCCTAAGTGGGAGAAACTCTTCCTGTGATAGAGGTTTTAACCCCAGTGTTTAAGATTTCAGTCTTTGTCAAGTGCTGTGCTTTGATGCTGGAGAGGTGCTAACCCGCTGAAATCAATCAAGCTCAGTCTGACACCAGACCAAGATGCTTCCCTTTCAATCTAGAGGATTTCAGTTAAAATCCCTAAGGCTCTTTCAAATGTTGTTGGGTTTCTTTTTTAAGTGCCCATTAATACAAGTGATTAGTTTGTTTTCTGAGCGGTCAGTTAAAGGTAATAGTTTTCCCCTTCCTTCTGAAGCAGCTTTCCAACTTCAAAGCCCAAATTAGAAGTGAATTTTCTGGTTACACTGGGAGAAACATCAGTAGATTTGAAAAACACTGACTCACCACACATTTTAAACATTGCGAAGTATCATGCCTGCCCATACGTACAGTTAACAAGAAGATAACATTAAAATAAACCCCTAAAAACCTACTGTGTGCCAGCCACAATATTAACAGGATTAGTATCCTTCAGAAAAATAAGGGGGTTTGTCTATAGATAATGAAAACCAAATGAGAGAACACAAACTTGTACCTGGATGATGTGAGTCGTGTTCTACATTCAGCCCAGCTCATAACACAGTGGGGCACCAAGGTGCCCATGCTCAGGCTTGTAGGGTGAAAGGACTGCTCTGTTGACTTTAGATGGAGGTTGTTTAGATGCTGTGCACTCTTCCCTCAAAACCAGAGGTTATTAAAACTCATCCATTGTTTTCTTAGGTAGTCTCTAATAACAACTTGATTTCTCTGCAGAATAAAAGCGAGCAATCAATAGTAGCCTTTTGTCTCAAATCACAAGTTGAATTTCTAAATCGATTTAGTGACAGACTAGAAAAGACACAAATAATGGCTTTAGCTAATTTGCTGTCTGATTAATATGATAGACACATTTTAATATCTCCATTTATTTAGGCCAGTTTCTCTACAGATAAAATCATAAATGCCCTCCCAATTCAAAAATACAGTATAGCGCCAAAACAGCTCTGCTGAGCCCTCCAGCTCACTGCAGGTATTTTCAGCTTTTATGATTGCTTGAAAATGCAGCCATTGGGTTATATTTACCCGAGTTATGATTTTAGAACCTGGAGATCTCATTTTGCTGCTCAGTTAGGTCTTTATTTTTACTGATGCTCATCACTCTGAGCACGTTTTTTGCTTGCAGCTGATCATACACCATTAAGAAAGGATATTGAGAGCACTTTCTGAAGGCATCTCTTTCCTTGATACCCCTAGTTAACAGAAGTATGAAAGTTCAGCCTTTCGTGTTTCCCTTAGAAGGAAGCCAGAAAGCAGAGACAATGCAAATGACCTTCAGAGGTCTACAAAGTATTGGATAGAGGCAATTTAAAGTCCTTGGGGTAATACAGTATCCCAGACAAAGGAATATCAGCTATGCGTGAATCTAGGAAGCTGCTTGCAGGACTGTCCAGTACCCTCAGCATTTTCACCCAGCGAATGTGGTGGGACAGGGCTTGACAAAAGCAAGAAAGATTTAGGCCCCATCAAGATGCAGAGGGGGATGAAGAGCACTAATACTCTTATATTTGTATTGACTGTGGAAGGAGAAATTGGAATTGTGTATGTGAGACACAGTTCCTGTCCAACTGCATGCACTTGCAATGAGAATATTCAACAACCTTCAAATGTTTAAGATTGTATTTTTTAAATCCAGTGACAGGTATGATAGGACAGGGCAAAAGTGAGAAGCTGGGATGTATTTTGAGTGATCTGAGAGACGGGCTGAGTGGTAGCTTTCATTTGGAAGTGTATGGCCTTTGAACAATCTTTGTTTGCAGTGATGCTGCTTTTCATTCTTTTTTTTAAGGGCATTAGAAGATGTATTTGAAATGCACATTAAAAGCAAGAGGCATATCCTTGATGAGGTGAGCAAAAAAACATCTATTATTAACTATTCTGTCACCTCCAGTAGAAATGTTGTATATCAATGCTGAGCAACAAGTTGTGGTAGATTGACTGCTGTGCAGTTTTAATACAAGGTGAGGAGAAACTAATTCTTCAAAAGCAGCAGTAAGCGTGTTTTCCATGAAGGACTGGTAAAGAGAGATTTCTTCTGTACATTTTTGTCTATTAGTCTAATTAGGTTTCTAAAAGATAGATAATGTACTTAACATGCAGAATGGCTTTAATTATGTAAAACCTGTTTACAAAGAATGTTTGTTGATGCACTTTTTTGCTATGTTCTAGAGTAGACCAGCAAGAGAGACTTGCAGGCTGTGACTAGATCCAGTAAGATAGACCTTAGGTTTTGATAACTTGCTTTTAGGAGTTTGGTCACCAGAGCAGAGTATAAAACTCTTAAGATCAACATTAAGGCTCCTCTTATGTGGTGCTTGCTGAGAATTATACAGCTCAAAATGCTTATCTGAACATCTGACCTGCCAAGAAGGAAGCAGCCTATGGAGAGGCAATAGGAGATGCCAGGCACAAATACACAGCCACAGTCCTGTCTACTCTACAAGTCTGGCATCTTATCCAGGATGAGCAAAAGCACCTGTAGCTGTTTTAATCCAGATCTTAGAGCTGGGCTTACAACTGTTCTTATAAAAATCAGAAAGAACATGCTGTTTTCCTCTTGAAAGTCATTCACAGAGAAGATGGTATTAGCGGTTGTATTGTTATTGCTGCTATCCCAGACTGGTCAAAGCCCATGAAATGTAAATTCTTTCTTCTTTACGGTCTTTGTAGTAAATCAAAAAACAAGGAAGAAAAACACATTCCTACGGGCCTGGAACAGAACCACAAGAGCCACAGTAGGTTCAAGAGTTTAGTCACACTCTTCCACATGCATTGCCTGCCAAGTGCTTGTTAGAGGGTCCCTGCCCAATGCATGGGGCTTGGGTCTGTTTCATCCCACACTTCTCCCATGTCCTGCAAGGGGTCAGGCTGCTAATTGTAGCCTTGACAGGGATTTGATGCCCGAGTCCTCCTCTAGATCTGACTTCAAAGGCCTCTATACAAAAAGGCATTTCATTTGGTCTGATGATCCAGAGGATTCATGGGCAGGCGTTTGGACTTTGCACTCTAAAGCTCTTATTACTGCAGCAGATTCAGGTGGGAACATTTCTGAGGAGCTGGCATAGCGAGGCTTTTAAATGGGCTACTTTTGCTTATTTGTTTCTGCAGCTTTGGAATGCTGCCATTTAGAACAGTACTTTCTTCAGCAGCAGCCATGTGGAAATTACACGTGTGCTTTGCATGACACATAAATAACCAACAAAGGAATTGTAAGATAATTAGAATGCAGAAGGTTATTTGGTCTTTTAAAGTGCCACAATTAGGAGAGAGATGGTGTTTTGGTATCTGTTTAGATGCTGGTCTGACTGACAGTCAGTAGGTGGCAAAGTGTGTGAGGAATAATCCGATGTGAAATTAGTGAATTTTAAATCAGTTTTGTGGGAGAGAAATCAGCAATGCACCTCAGTGTGAGGATATGCAATTTACAGCTGACTAGGGGATGCTGAACATGCTTGCGAGGTCAACTCTTGCAAGGCTCTCAGTGCCTTAGAAACAGAGCCGAGAATCCTTTAACAGGAGACTGAAGATCCTTGATTCCTTCCAGAAGGAGAAGTTTGTAAACAGTAGTGGATTTTTAGTATATCCTGTTGCAACATGTTTGATATATTTCAGTGTGTTGCTCTGCACCTTAGGAGAGCTTAAGCCTCTTGTTTTCCTCTCCAAAAATACTGTCTGAAGACTTTATAAAGAAATTCACCAAAGAGGAGTAAAATTAATTGGCCAAGAACAGATTTAAAGGATTTTTTAAACCACACATTTGCATGTTTAGTCATGCAACGATGAAAGGAAGAAGACCAAAACTGCCTCTATTGATTAGAAGTCTGTAGCATGCACAGGAAAAAGCAGCATCTTTTGAAGAGATTAACTGAGGAGTGTGAGTGTAACCCATGCCATGAGAAGCTGGTGGGCAATTCATTAGAACAGGCACAGTTCCCATAAGAGAAGTAATGGAAGTTGAATCGCTTTGAGAGCTTTAAAAGTGAATTGGCCAGGGGCTGGAAGGGAATTCCAGAACGAGTGGACTTTTTGTCCTACAAAAATATATTTGTCTCTTTCATTTTGTTGTCTTCAAACCAAATACTTTTTATTCACTATCACTGTTTTCTGGACCACACAGACAAAATAAGGAGATGGAAACATTTGTCAAGGTCTTTGCAGTGTTTTGGTAGGGTTCTCTCTTTTTTACCCATGCTGGATGCCTTCCAGCTTGTTATTTGGGTACTGTCTTCTCTGGGCTCTGCTCTTCTGTGTGCTTTCTATCCAAAACCAACAGCCCTCCACAAACTCCTGCTGACACTTTACTCCAGCATAGTGTCTGAGATCTGTTCCCTAAAACAACCTGCACTCTGATCTACTGCTGCTTCATGCACCACGAGGGTGCTTAAACTCATCCATCTGCATTGCCTGACCCAATGTCCATGTTCAGCCGATCAGTCCTTACCTCTTACCAGGGAATTTATGGCTGTAGTACCTATAGCCTCTTCTCCAGCTTTAAGAGGGTAGCACCATCACCCTTCCAGGGAGAAGGTTATACACTGAATGGGCTGTTACATTGTGACAGAGGGGAAGGAGAAAGCAATTAATTGCCTAATTCCCCTGTTTGGGGGGAAGTAACTGCATAGACAAGGAGAGAGTGAAAGACTATAGGAAACACATAAAGGACAGTGCCTCAAAGACAAGAGCCTTTTAAAAAGACCAGCACCTTCAGCTTTGATGCTATGCACTAGGTAACAACATGGCGTAGCTATTGGTGTAAAGTAGGGCAGAGAGAGCAGTTCTTTCACTGAACTCGAGCCCAAGGCAATTTTCAATGTGGTTCATCAGGTATACCTGAGAAGCAATTTGCTTTGCTTTAAAACACACCATTTCAAGTAGTGTGCCCAGGAGAAAGCATGCACCACTGCTCCCATCAAGATTTATTTCTGCTGTTCACACTGGTTTACTACCTCTGCATTCTGCTTAGAAATCTTCAGCTGAGGACTCCTTTCACCTACCCAGCCCTGGAGGTTCAAACTGTGCTCTGTGTTTTAGAACTGCATTACTTTTGAGCACACTTATCAAGAAACTGGATTTTCAGTAATAAATTCCCACAGAGCAAACAGTGAAATGGTAGTGGCAATGAATTTGTCTCCTTGCAGGAAAGCTTGTAAAAATGTTCTTATCTAGCCACTTGCTCAAATCCAACAGTAGGTATAAAACACACCTTTAGAAGTACAAGGGTGATATTTGCCCATAATAGTGAGCTCAAACCCTGATCCATACTCAGATGCAGTTGAAGAAGCTATCAATTCCATGAGAAATATTTCCTTAAAAAGAGAAAACCATGCTGGTTCTTGCTAAGAAGTACAGGCAAAAGTGTAGCTCTTTGAATCCATGAGGGTAGAAAAATATCACTTCTGGGCTTGAAATAGCCTCTGAAATGGGTCTGCGAGTGCATCATTTCAGGACATTGATGGGAAAACAACACTGCAGGGTGAAGGATCTGGTGCCCATCTATCTTCCAGGGAGCAAACTGCCCCAAGTAGCTTATTTCCTGAAGTTTTATCATATAAAGCCAAAAGCTCCTGAAGATGCAAAGCAGTGTCTGAAACTTGCTTTATGCCTTCGCTTTTTGGAGGATCCTAAAGTGCTCATTCTCAAAAAATGCAGTGTAAAGACACCAAATGGTTGACCTCAGGTGAGGGGGTGATGTTTGGTAACACATCCAGCTATGTTACCAAACATTTCAGTACAGGAACATGGAACAGCATAGGCAGCTGAATGGCACAGTGGTGTGGAAGCTGAAAGGGCATCTTACTCAGAGAGCCCCAGACTGGTTTGAGTTGGAAGGGACTTTAGAGCTCATCCAGTTCCAGCCCCCTGCCACGGGCAGGGACACCTTCCACTAGAGCAGGTTCCAACCTGGCCTTGAACACTGCCAGAGATGGGGCAGCCACAGCTTCTCTGGGCACCCTGTGCCAGCGCCTCAGCACCCACACAGGGGAGAACTTCTGCCTAAGAGCTCATCTCAATCTCCCCTCTACCAGGTTAAAGCCATTCCCCCTTGTCCCATCCCTACATGCTCTTATAAAAGATCTGCTCAACCTAATAAAATCATTTGCTTTGATTACTGTGTGAGTATAACGTCAGTGACAAGACCTGGCAGGAAGCATCACGGGGCCTTTCACAGCCAGCACTAGAAATGTCTATTTTAACATTTCTAAGGGAAATAATAAATCCTTTTTGATGTACCACACCCCTTTGATGTACCACCCTGAGTCACACTGAACCAGACACAGGAGAAAGCACCTCCACTTAATCCCTGGCACTATCTCCTGCATGTTCTTTGTGCTTCCCTTCTTCCAGTGCCATATCCTTTCTACTCAGCCCATCACATCTCCTGGGATTGCCTTAGGAGGAGATACATCAGCTGAAAAGAGTGATTTAGATTGCTAATGCAATAATTACTGGCTTAATCATCAAAGTGCATAAGCAATTTACCAACAGTCCCTTTCAGCACTGTGCACTGGTACCATTGAAACACAGGTTTTTGTAATGTACCATAATTAGATACTGCACATGGGAAAGTTTTTAAAGGAAACCAGTAAAAATGAAAATGACTGCTCTGGGATGAGCACAGGACCCAAAGTTTATTCTTCTCACAAGAATATGTCAGTGAGCTGGTATGTGGAAGCTTTCTTCCAAACCAGTATTGACCCAATGGCCCCACCATAAGCAGAAGGGGGAATGTCCTGTGAAACGAGTTCTCTTCTGCATGTGACTTAAAGAAGGAATCTTCAGTTCTGGCAAAGTGGCATGGCTAATATTTATAAAAGTTCCAGCATGAATAGTTTCATCTCAGTGTCTTAAATTTTATCTAAGTTTTAGCTGGACATGCTCTTTTCACTGCCTGCTCTGGCAAGGGAAATACTGCACAGCCAAGTAGACTGAAATGTTGCTCTGGTTCTTCCCATTCCATATGCACATTTAGCTGTGTGTGCAGAGGCGAATACCAGCAGAACTAGATGATATTAAGGTCCTTTCCAACCCTAACTATTCTATGACTGTATGACTCTACAAGTACATAGGTACCTTCCTGTGTAAACCAGGCTTTCCATACTTTGAGACAACTGGGAAACAGGGACTGTAGTGATAGAACAAAGGGTGATGGGCTTCAGCTTAAACAGGGGAAGTTCAGGTTAGACACAAGGCAGAAGTTCTTTACAGTGAGGGTGGAGAGGCACTGGCACAGGCTGCCCAGAGAAGTGGTAAATGCTCCATCCCTGGCAGTGTTCAAGGCCAGCTTGGACAGAGCCTTGGGTGACATGGTCTAGTGTGAGGAGTTCCTGCCCATGGCAGGGGGTTGGAACTGGATGATCTTTGGGTCCTTGCCATCCCGAACTGTTCTGTGATTCTGTGAAATACAAACAGATGACAACATACTCTTTACACCTGCATAGCTTACAGCTTTGATTACTTCAGCACTGCAACTAAGCCTGATCCAGGCTATGCTTTAGTTATATGTCAGCAAGCTTCAAATGAGATCTAGAGGGGGGGCAAAGAGAGGAAAAGGTGACAGTCACATAGTTAGAACACAGGATCAAATCTCAGCACCATGCAGGTCCGGCCACAAGCTCTCAGAGTCCTCAGCCTTCCATAGTCTTGGCTGCTGTACTGGATTTTTCCCTTTTGGTGAAGGTTCACTTTAGCAGTCAACTCAGCAAAACAGAGCAGAGAAGATAGAAAATTACCCTATAATATTTAGAAAGAGCAGCCTTGCAGACAGCTTTTAATGACTTTTAAATTAGTTCAGAAATTACAAGAATCGATTTAGAGCTATGGAAGAGGTTTTGAAGTTGCTCTTTTCACTGTTCTTGGGCATTTCTTAATGTCTATTAAGGCCATAAACTTCTCAAAAATAAAACCCCTGACACTGCAGATTGCAAATCTCATCTGTCATTTTATCAAAGCATATGCACACAGAAATCCCTAGCACAAGGAGTTTGGATTATGTATGTTCTGAGCACTGGTGTAGTGTTCAGAACTAATATAGCACTGAGCTAGAAAAGTGATTCTTTCAAAGCACTGGACATTATTGGTTTCCAGCTCCATTATTCATTGTCCTTAATATGTTTCAACAAGAACAACTCCTTTCTGTTAAAGGATTCAATACCCATTGTAATGACCTTTCAACTGAACTGGAGTTTCTAGATTTTCCCCCTAGGTTTCTTGAAATCTGCCCATCTTTTGCCCTTTCTATGTGACAGACTCTAGACTCCATTTTATGCCATGGATACCCACATGTCAAAGAGAGGCTATCATGTTTATCATCTCTTAATAAAGCAGAATTCCTTGGGGATGCTCTAGTAATCCTAATTGATTAACCCATAATCCATTTCCCACTTGATTCATTCTTAATGTAATATTAATCATTTCCTCAGTCTTGAGCAAGTCAGCCCACACTGGTCAGGTCCATTCTGCAATCATCTGCCACTCAGGTAGGTGAAGTGTTTAATTGCTTACTAACAGCTGGAATCCAACCTGGGGACCACATATTCATCACCATTTTCCCGTCTCCCATGACGACTGTATTGGATCATCGATGTATGTAGCTTATGGCTCTTTGTAAGGCTGAAATATACAAACACATGGTGTCACAGGGAAATGGGCTTTTTATAGAGAAAAAGCAACCCCTTTTGCTCCAATGAATTCTGGAACATCAAACTGGTGTCTTACTTCTGAGAAAAGGGTGCCCATGGTAGGCATAACTTTAGAGCCCAGGCTATGATTTAGTAGCAGTCTTCCACATTATTTTTATAAAGAAAAGGTAAATTTGCTGCTACCTTATGCAACATGTTTTATGGAGCTCTGCTCCATGGTAGCTTACTGCATGCAGGCTCTTATCTTCCCACAGGTGCTTACAACAGAAGAGGCCACACTAGGGAAGGGGGATGAAAGGGAGAGTCAAGTGCTTTCAAGCAGTTACCTGCACTGTAGATGCCTAGAGATATTCTTCTACAGGCACAGAAGCACCACAGATGTTGCTGAAGCATTTCTAGTGCTGTAGTAGCTGCAATCTTGTAAAGCAGTGCTTGTATTTAGCATAGATGGAAACTGTTTTTGCAATGTTAAAACTAAACTCTTCCTGCAAAGTTCAAGACTGTTCTTGTAACATGCTGCGACTCCTGACTAACCCCTCTCATGCTGTTACTGCAGCACTGTTGGAGGCGCATAGAATCATAGAATCAGCTCAGTTGGAAAAGACCTTTATGATCATCAAGATCTTTACCCCAGCACTGCCAAGGCCACCACTAAATCACTAAGGGCCTCATCTACATGCGTTCTGAACACAGCCTTTTGTCATGGCTGGCTGAATAAATGACCAGCTTACGTACACTCACTGCAGTTTTGGTTTGATATTGGATTGCTTTTCCTACCTCTTCTTCTGTCTTGCCTCTGTGCCTCCTCCCAGCACAGGATGCCTTTTCCAGGGGGATTTAGCTATAAAAAGAGATAATCTAGACTGCAGAATTTCTTGCAAATGAAAAATGAAGTCCCTGCACTAGAGTGAGCTAAAGGAAATAAATGAATGAGATAGTGGGGACAAAAGTGAAACACCTACTGAACTGAAACTTCATTTCAGGCTTTTTCTCCATGTTAATTAAGTATTGAGGAAAATGGATGCAGAAAGCACATTTTAAAGCAATCAAGTACTGCCAGAAATCAAACCAGCAATTTGAAAAGAGAACAACACTGCTCTCTGGCATCTGACGAAATAAGCTATTTGACAGGGAACAATATGTGCAGTACTGGTTAATTGAGAGGTGAGGAGAAGAATAATCATAGCTACATTACTGAATTTATAGAAGTATCTCCAGCGTACCACAGGGACGATATGAATGTGTGGAATCCTCCTGCCTTCTACACCAAGCCAGCAATCACTTCAGTTTTTACAATGTACCCTAGGCAGCAATGCAGAAATAGCAACTGTGGTGGCTGAAACTGGGAGCCTTGCCTTTAAAATGCCAGTAAAATCCCACACTTTCCTCTGCTGTGAAGAGATACGGGATAAGAAACAAGTGGAGAAGAAATCTCCACTAACGCTTGCTGTCCTTTGTTACAGCTCAGGGTACGGTACAGCCCTTTACCAGTTGACAGAGGTTGGAAAACAGCTATTCCAGCACCATTCTCTTTCCTGGAGTTGATTCAATAACCTTCCATTTTCCCCCATGTCATTTCAGCACATTCAAGTGATGCTTACAACGCAGGCAGCATCCTGCTGTGTCAAAGAAACCAGAAATAGGGATCAAGACAGCTGAACAAACCAACCATTTGGTACCCTCCCATTCATAGTAAAAGCACTGTGTAAGGGGATGTGGAGTTAATGGGAGATTATTATTCAGATTCTTTGATATAAGCCAATAGTTCCACATGTAACAGGCTGGTTTAGCAGAAAAGTTGTTGATTTGAAGATAATATCAGAAGCCAGACACGAAACAAATAAAAAGAGGAGTAAAAGCTGACCAAGCTAACCAAGTTAAAGAAGCACTTAAGCAAGTAGGAGATCTTGGAATCACAACATGGATTCTTTTCCTCTGTAATTTCTCACAAGGAATTAACAAGAAAAAAAAAACCAAGAGGATGAAGTATTGGTCATTTCCATTAGTACATTCAGCCTCTATGATCTGAATCCAAGTTAATTAAAAAAGATCCAAACTGTGCTCCTCAGGAGAACTAAAATCTTCGATCACCCAGTGCCAGCCAGTGACTGAAGCCACATGTACCTTTAAGTATCAACAACAGTACTGAAAACAGGTTATTTTTCAGCATGGGGTCAAAAGAATACAGAACATTTCCCCTTCTCTGCAGTGAACAAAATCAAAGCAGTCCCCAACTACAGTTAATAATTTCCCACTCGCCCATTTTGCCTCTAAAACCAAAACACATCTGTAATCTGATGCGGATACACAGACTTCTTGAACAAGTCAATCTTCCTTCACAATGCCAAACGCATTTACGCTGCATTTCATTACATGAGGAACTCAGCAGGCCTCCTAAATAAAGGAATCCTGAAACACCAGTACTGAAAGCAGATTCTCACTGAGCTTTCACCTGCTTAGTTTATGGAGCAGCAGAAAAGCAAAATACAGAAAACTGCTGATGTTGCTGTGCACCCATCAGTGCACTCACCTAACTATTCCAACAGCTGAATTGTTCAAGCCAGCTGCACTGGAATCTGCTAAACAGATCTGGTTTATAGCTACACCATGTTTTTCTAAGCTCCATACATTTTCTGAACTCTACACTGACAGAAGTGCTTGGGGGTGCCTAAAAGCGTGTCAGAGAACATGCACACACAAATATATGTATATCAGAGGAGATATGCCTATCTCCTGTCACTAGAACTGTAGATATACTTAGTCTATTAAGCAAATCCACAACACTGCTTTTGAACACTGCCATTTCCATCTGCTTTCACACTGGTTCACCATGTATTCAGTTGTCAACAGCTTTACAAAGTTCAAACAGCTTTTTTCAGCTACTGTTTTCTGCAGAAAACTTCTGCCTTTTGCAGTTTGTGGCTATTCAGGATGAGGTAGCAAAAGCAGAGGGAGTTGGAGTCATTTTAGGGTTAGACACCTGAAACCTCAGAAGCAGGAACAGAGGGGTGGCACTTCGGCCATGGAGTGACACTACTTTCCCTACAATACAGAGTGTTGATGTCATTCAGCTGTGTTTCCCTGTCTAAAAGGAACTCATTTGCAATGTATAGTACTGTCCTGGGTTCCAAGTACTAACTGAGCCTAAACCACGACAAGCACAAAGAAAATCCCCATTAGGCGTGGGTTGCACTTCTCTGTCAAGGTTTTAGGGCAATACAGCATTATTGTTTGATACACACGCCTGGGACAAAACAGATTTGGATTCATAACCGCTCCATGTGGTATTTTGATTCCTCTCTTTAAAGTATATACATTTGCATCAATCATTGGGCACATCAACAAGATCAGTAAACTGGAGAGCGAGAACGGGTTTCTTCTTTCAGCTCCATCCTTCTCTGCCACTGGTTTTTACTGGACTGGCAGACTCTTCTGAGTGAGCTTGCTGTGAGCCAGCAAAATTAGTGATGGCAGCACCGTGCACAGGAGTGGAACTGCAGTGCAATGCAGAGCATCTTCTGGAAGCTGATGCTTGAGAAAATAGCACAGGCCCATGTTTGATAAATGGCATTTCCCCAACTAAGGATTAGTTTTTACAGATTCTGTACAAACTCTACCCTAATGGCAGTTGATGAGACAGTAGTTATGTCCTGGGAAGCACAGGGCTGTCTCAGGCCAGCCACTGCTGTGCTATTCCTGTGCTCAAGGCTTGGGGAACTCCTGCTCAGCTCTGCAGCTGAGGGGGCTCCAGAAATCAGGACAGGATCTGACCTGGCAGCATTTAAATTCTGACATAGGAGAGATCAATTCAAATATTGTTCCTTAATAATAAACATGGAAGAGCAGCAGCCAAACAAATCTTCTTTTGTTTTCCTTTCATTACTAGGTAAAAAGGAGAAGAATAGTTCAAAGCCTGAAGAAAGAGCTGAACATCATGAACCAGCCAGACCCTTCCATCAGCTGTAAGGGCGCATGGCAAACAGACACCAGCATTCCCATGACACGCTTCTAAACTTGTAACTTTGGGCACAGCAGAAAGCATTTGAAATTAGCCCAGGACAAGCAGCTAGATTTTACACCAATTACCATGCAAACCTTGTGCAAACAGGAAAATGAAGAAAGGAAGATCCAGCTAATGCATGTTCCTGTGACATAACACAGCATCACTATGGGAACAATTGGGTTAGCTTGCCAAGCACAATGCCAGCGCACCAAAAAAAGACTTCTTTACATGGACTTCCACAATCACAAAGCCAGATAATAAGTGACCTTTTATTTGTTATGGAGAGCTGACGCTGAGGAAACACATCCTATGCAATCCTCTCACTAGGAATTCTGATGAAACACTTAGATATTTTGATTTACAGAGAGATTGGATATTAAGGTTTTGATACACCTTTCAGAACCCTACATGAATTGTGACCTGTGGTCTCATCAGTTTGCAATAGGATGTAGAATATCGAATCCCATTTCCAAATGATTTAGGTATTAATGAAAGTAACTTAAGATCTCTTGGAAATCTTAGCCTGTATTAGCTCCTATGCCAAAAGCTAAGTACTACAATACATACTAGTTACTGGAAAATAACAGGCTTTGTAATCTTTCAAAACACAAATGCTTACTGAAATCTAAAGGCTTCTAAAGCACAAACATGGCCAAGTGGGAAAATATGTAACTATTAAAGCCTCAATCCTTTCTTCTAGTAATATTTACTTATAACATAGTTGTTTAAATTTGTCTGGTTAAGATTAGGCAGCTTTCTAAAGATAGATGTTTTTTTCCACACTCATCTCCAAGTGGGACACTTTTCAAGGCATAGGATTAAAATAGAACAATCACTGGGACAAATAAAATCACACCAGTTTGGGGTGGTTTTTTTTGCTATTATTTGCTACTAATGTGTTTTCACACCCGTGCTTCTACCTGAGGAGTGTTAGCTTTTTAAAGGATTGCTACAATTCCACACATGATCCCTAAATAATTTGAAGATACAAAACCTTATCTGAAATAATTGAACTTTGATGAGGAGCTTTGTTGGTACACTGACAGAAGATGAAACCATCAAAATGCATCCTTTAAGTTGGGCCTCTTTCAGTTCCCCTGGAAGATGCCTGTGGACATAGTGCCACAAGGATTGTTGTAATTACCTAATGCTTCAGTTAACAAACAGCTTGAGATGCTTAAGAAAAAGCCACAAGATCTACTGATCACAGCCATAGCTCTATCTAGTTGCTGAAGAATAGCTTGTATGTGAGGCTTTTGTTGGTTGGAATATTCTGTTAGACATGAGACAAATGCTGTATTTCTTCAAGAGGTTTTTCAGTTTGAGCAGCTTATTTCTTCTCATAAACTGCATTCTAAGAGGCAACGCTGTAAGCAAGGCAGAATAATAGTGTGTATGTAAATAGAGAAAATCACTCTCCTTTGCATGTAAATAACTCAAGTAAAACTTTATATTTGTAGCATTAGAGAAGCACTTGTTACACTTTGAAAGGTCAACTTTTAAGCTAAAGAATCTTTTTCAAGAAGCAGAAACATTACTACACGCTTTTGTTGAAAGGAGAAACATCTTTCTGATGGAAGAATAGTGTGAAAATGCCTCTCTGCTGTGCAATTTGGAGTCTTAGGGCACTACTGCTCAAGTACAGGAGTTTGATTTTCCTAACACCTGGCTTGGGCAGACAAGCATAAGCAATATTAATGACTGGAAAGTAGTTTCTGTTCAGTTGGATAATGACTGATTTAGTTGATGCCACCCTTTTCTCTTGCAGAGAATTGCTCTATGCTATTGAGCAAGCCAAATTAGACCTTTGAAATCCACAAGTACAAGCTGGTTGTGGTGAGCTTACTTGTAATGAATCATCCTAAATTCAAACGCACTATCATGAACTAGATGGAGTTAGTTTCTTAAACTGTTGACACCAGAATCTTAAATGCCATTTCCAGGTGAGTTACCTTCTTTTGGGATCTGAAATAGGATTTTTCTTGAATGAAAAGGGCCTAACTCAAGGTGTTTTATGTAGGTATTTTTGACACCTGAGCATTTCTCCAACACATCCACTCTCATTACATCAGGAACAAGTCTGCAGTGCTTTTCATATGAAGTGACACATTTGAGGCCAAGAATTGTGAAGGTAAAGGGTGACCTGCAGAGAATCAGCGGGCAGCCATTACTGGTAGAGCAAGGCACAGTGTGTTGTGATGTCCTTTCTGGTTCATAGTGTTCCCCTCATCTTGCTGAGGATTGCTGGCTAGTCAAGGGCCATTTTGGAGAGGTGAAGATGAACATTGTAAGACCTTCAGGTACATTCAAAGCCAGTACATACTGGGAAATACAAAGAAATGGTTTGGTAGGTGCTTAGTCTCAGGGTAAACAGACAGTCCTCTCCGAGTTTGTTCACACTGGGTCTCATCCCCCTTTGCAGGATGTTATTCCACCTGGAAGAAGGGATACCAGCGCACTGGAATTGTGCACTGAATTGTCTTATATCTGATTTTATATCTGGTTTTTCAATCACAAATGAAGTCACTGCTTCATTTTGAACTATCCAATACTGGTTGCCTCATTTGTCCTGGAACCTAATATCTTTAAAGATACTTCAGTGAGTTTAGTTTCCATTTGTAAATCAACCTTGGGCACACAGAAAACATGGCAACAATGAACTGTGGCAACATGTAGTCCACTTTTTCCAGAGTTTAATTTTTTTAACAGATCTATGAAGAATTACCTACCAAAAGTTCTACAGAAGTTCAGTTATACCCATTTCTTCGTCATTCCATAAGTTTGAGTGACTATTGGCGTTAGTAAATATTCAAGAACAAGCCCTGAAGGACCCATCTATTGTTCACCATTGGATAAGAGAAAATGGTGCCCTCTGTATAGTTCTGCTATTTCACAAACTGGGTTTTGTTCATCAGTTATTCTGAATTGTGATGGAGTCCACACCAGTTTACTGCACCTTACAGTTTTCTTTTTGCTCCTCTTGCTCAGGTAGTCCTTGTTGGTTTAGAGAATTTTTGGCTTTGTGCATCATATGACTCTCCGTGGTATTATCAGAGGCACTTTTTGTGGACTGCTTATATGGGCAAAGTGGTGACCTTGAAGTAGATTGCATTGGTGACAAAGCTGTTAGTGCTTGGGACTTTTCTTCACCATAAACCTGTAACACAAACGAAAATGTCCTGGTTTACTGGTAACAGAAAACCATGGGTCAAGAGACTCACTGCAAAGGACTAAACATTGGGAATTTGCAAAAACCATCTATACACATATTGAAAATATCTTGACAACACTCATCACTTTGAACATACAATACATTAAGACTTGATATCGTTTCAGTGTGCTGTAAGATGGAATATCTGCAACACAGCTGGCAAGCTATTTTGCTAGAAGCAGAGAAAAGCTAAACCAGGAACAGACAGTACCCAATCTGCTTACTAAGGTACCAGGTATAGAATCATAGAATAGTTAGGGTTGGAAAGGACCTTAAGATCACCTAGTTCCAATTGCCTGCTATGGGCAGGGGCATCACACACTAAAACCATGTCACCCAAGGCTCCATCCAACCTGGCCTTGAATGCTGCCAGGGATGGAGCATTCACAATTTCTTGGCCAACTTGTTCCAATGCCTCACCACCCTCACAGTAAAGAGCTTCTTCCTTATATCTAACCTAAACTTCTCCTGTTTAAGCCTGAACCCATCACCCCTTGTCCTGTCACTACAGTCCCTGATGAAGAGTCCCTCTCCAGCAAACTTGTGGGGCCTCTTCAGACACTGGAAGCTGCTCTGAGGTCTCCACACAGCTTCTCTTCTCCAGGCTGAACAGCCCCAGCTTTCTCAGCCTGTCTTCATATGGAGGTGCTCAAGCCCCTGATCATCCTCATGGATGTTGTGTGGGACAGGTTGAATGCTTTGCATAAGTCCAGGTAGATAACGCCAACTGCTCTGCCTCTATCCATCAGTTCTGTAGCCCCATAACAGAAGGCCACCAAATTGGTCAGGCAGGATTTCCCCTTAGTGAAGGGATGCTGGCTGTCACCAAGCACCCCATGGTTTTTCATGTGTTTTCCAGGAGAATCTGCTCCAAGATTTTGCCATGCAGAGCTGAGACTGACTGGTCTGTAGTTCCATGGCCCTTCCATTTTCCCCTTTTTGAGCATAGCGGTTACATTACCCTTTTTCCACTCATCTGGAACTTCACCTGACTGCCATGATTTTTCAAATATGATGGACTGTATCGTATTGTATCCAAATACTGTATTGTGCACTGAGGCCTGTAATTCATTTTCTCTGTATGTATTCTGGAAACATAAACCAAAGTTGTCACTGTTTTTGCTGACACCTGGACAGAAACCACTGCTTTCACATTTTAACTGATGTGCAGTCAAAGCACTCCATTTAAATCCTACATTAAATTCACATAGGAAAGGGAAGAAAGTTGCATATGAAAATGACAGGGAACATTTTAAACACCTTGAGGAATTTGCAACAGTTTGCAACCGAGTGTCTGAAATGAAGTACACATAAGTACCTGTCAAAGACAAGGAAAGAAGGCTTATTTCACTTTTAAAATAAGACACATAGTTTGTTGTATTAACATGAAATATAAACCAACATGTTTTAATGGTTTCAACAAACGATGAAAGGATATTCTGAGCAATTCCACCAGAAATTCCCAGATGTACACGTATATCCAGCAGTGTCCAAGAGAGGAGGACACACATTCCTGCAACTGTTGACTTTGGCATATTTACAGGTGGTGGAACAAAACAACCCTGAAATCTGAATGTCTCCTGCATAGCTGAGGGTAAGGAGTAGCCTGTCCTTAGACCCAGACAATACAAGCTTAGGCAAAGAGGAGAACTGCTTGGCAAATCCCTCCCCCAGGTAAAGTAAAACCAATTTATTACTGATAGCTTGTTATTTGCTGTAACCTTGACTATGGCCAGTGAGAGCCTACAACAAGCTTATGCCAGCTGGGAGGCAATTACTACACAACATTCTGTGTCCAAGGCTTCCTTTTGTTTTTGCACTACTTTGTTTCTTTAAAAGCAACAGCCTCAGTTTGTTTCTAAAGTTACAGGAAAACATACATAAATGAGTGGAAATGGAATTTATGGGCATCACTTAATGAAACAGTAATAAAACAGAGCTCCAGGCAATGTCTAATAAGCAGCAAATTTTGGCAAGCAGGGTAGTTAACCCTTGAAATGACATTCATGAATTCAGTGGAAACCCTCACTTCAAAATATAGATTTCCCATTGCTATAGCTCAAAACAAGGGAATATTTCTGTGTAACGTGGCAAACTGGAAGGATTTTTATCTAGTGGCATATTTCTGTGCAACCCTCATGTAAACAAGCAGCAAAATATCAAAGCTATTCTCTTATTGCTCAACTTGAGATAGCACTGTTAAAAGCTTTGAAGATTTCAGACAACAAACGATTTATTTCTGCCATAATATTCTCTATTTCTCTCTAATCAGTGAAGCGTTTGCACCAGCTTGGAAAGACCATGTTTTGCTGATGTTCTGTGAAGCACTCAGCAGTGTGCCATATTACTGAAATTTCATGCAAACTCCAGCTACTGAACAACTTTTTAACTAAAAATCAGCTTTCAAACCCTAACTCTGGTATTTGGTTTGATAACCTTAAAATCTGGTAAGCACTAACATGAAAGTCTGGTTTCTTTACCATCTAAATGTTCCCTATTTATGTGTTTAACAGCCTCTCAACTAGCTGTACTTATTTTACCACATCTTGAAGCTGAGATTCCAAGACAAGTTGTTAGGAGAAAACATTAAGCATCAATTCAGACTCCCAGAGGTTCATTCTTTTACTGTTAATGTTCTGAAACCTAAGAAACCACAGTATGAGGAATATCTGCTCTTTAATACCCATCATAAGAAACTGAAAATATACCTGTATTTAATCTGCATTACTTGGTGGGTTTCCCTATGAAGTCACAGATTACATCAAGGGAACAACTTGCAGATTGCTAAAACCTGTCACATTTTAGTGGTTCAGTACCTATGATCTTATCTTTACCACCTTATATATCCTCAAACTTACTTGGCAAGATGAACACGTTTTATGTATGTATTAGTTTCCCCCAGAGCTTTCATACCCAGATGTATAGTTTTAAGGTACCTTTTGTGGTTTGCTGCCACCAGATGTCGAAGAGGAGCGCTCACCAAGATTATCTGGTCTATGTTTATGTACATCGTGCGCAGGCAAAGGCAGTTTCTCGCTTGGGGAAGCCAGATGGGGACTGGTTCTTGGATTTAGGGTGGCTCGATGTAAAACGTAAGGGCTAACCTTTCCACTGGTGATATCAGCAAACCCTGAAAAAGAAACAGCTTTATTAAAATCAGCCAAATAAATTACACTGCCTCAAACAAATCACCTCTTTTTTTTCCACAATGAGGCTAAAAAAAAGAGGAAACTAAATTTGTTCTATTGAAGACAATGGATCAAAAAGATTACTGAACAGATCTTGGGTATCCCAAAATGCATATGCAAGCCTTGGAAACTGTAGGCAAGGTGCAACAGTGATTCTGCAGCTAAAGCTTTTCAAACAGTGTTTGGTCTTTTTATTTACAGGTACATTATTATCTAGAGAATAATCACAGAAACATAGTGCTGTTATCAGAATTCACTCAGAACACAATATGGTGACATGACATGCTTGATTTTTCATACTTCTCTGTGCGGAGAACTACAGTGTTACAGGTTATCTATTATATTCTCTATTTAGCCTAGAAGTCAAATATTACCTGGCACATACATCCTCAGAACAGAAAATTATTCCAGAAAAACAATGCTGGTAAGAAAATGAAATGCCAATAATGTGCAGGCTTTGAGGTGATTCAATATCTCTGTGGCTTGACTTCAATGACTGCAACTGCATTTATTTTAAAGGGGTACTTAGCAGGTTGCTGAACATACATTATATTTTTCAAGCCCTGATTTGTGCATCTTCTCAGTCACTTTCTGTTACAGTGAACCCTTGCATGGAGTACTTAATTTCACTGCATTCATAGTAGGAAGAAACTGAGTTCTCATGAAGATGGCAATGTATTACTGCTGAGGGCAAGGGAGTTTTGACTCCGAGAACTTTAATTGATTTATTGTATTGGAAATTAACACATTTTAAATTGCTGATACTGGCATTGAAAGAAATAAAAGGCCCCAAAAGAGGAAGACACTCAGCTTCCCCCCACACACAACTCTCCTCTCCAGTTTCTGGTCTCCAATCACCTTGCTACACACTACACCTCCAGTGAGGCGATGGAGAACAGGAGATGGGGGTCAGATCCTGCTCCTTGTTTTTAACCCAAGCGCTCAGGGATAGAGGAACCTGCTGGCTGTAGTCCCCCTGAGGTTGTACCTTTTTCCTCAGAGCTCCCCCTGCAGCCCTCACCACCAGCCACTAACTGGTCAGATCCTACATAGCTGTGCCTCTGACTTCATCAGGAGTTACACTGAAGGAACTGTGGGGCTATGGAGGGAGCAAACATGACTCCATCACAACACAGTACTCTAGCATTCCAGTCTTGTGGCCTTTAAGATTAGACTCACTCCACATCTATTCTCCTGCAAGTTCCAGTCAGTGGTTCAAATAATGCTGTTAAATGACTAGAGCAAGTCTTCCATCACAAGACTTTGTTGCTGTTACACAGTATATGCTTAGCCCCTCATACATCAGGAGAATGGTAGTTATTAAACCAATATAAACATATTATGCTAGTTTAATACTGCAGCTCCACAAACACTAACTTGGCACTAACTGGCACATCTCACATTAACTGCTTTCACCTTCCATCACTGTCACCAAAAATGTTTGCACAGTCACCTACTCACCCACAGTAAAACTAATCCAGCAAACCAAAAGAGAAGAAAACCTACCCACTCTGCTCAGAGGATGTTTGCCTTTATAAAACATTATGAATACCTTTTTTCACTCCTTCTGGAAGCCCATCTGGCTCACTGAGAGTGCTCTTCTCACCTAGCAGATCTTGACAGACATCATCCTTCCTTTTTTTCCTGGATAAAGTCTCTGGCACAGGGGATCTTGGTTCTCCGTTATCTTTCCTGTTGTCTTCATGTCTCTGCCTTTTACTTGAAAGCTTAGTAGCGTCTTCAGCTGCCCTCATCTCTTTGACAGATTGATTGCTCCCTGTCAGTGAGTTATCTGAATTCAGCAAAGGAGTGCTGACAAGATTACTTGTTGGCTGTTTCAGCTGTGCACTCAACAAACTGACTTGTGTTTTTAGCATCTCATTTTCTTCCTCTAGTTTATAATATTTAACAATTAGAGAACAGTATTTCTCCAAGTTCTCATTTGCTTCTCTGGTTTTCACTTCTGTAGATTCCTGTAGTTCCTCCAGTTTTAACTTCATTTCCTCCATAACAGCATTCTCATCGGCACCTTTCAAAGCAAAATATCATTATAACTGACAGAAAAATGCATATATAAGAGCTTACAATGGAATGGTTACACATCTTTTAACGAATTATATACGTTCAGTTACTGTGCCACTAGCAAAAGGTAAGTGACAGCGTATAACAAAATCAGTGATAAGACCCAATAACGTATTTGCTAAATAGGGAACAAACATGCACAATTCACAAAGAACCTTTGACCAGTGAATAGGCAAACATTTCCCTGTCGTTTTGTAACTGCTGAACACTCGAGTTTGTGCCCCTAGATTTAAATATCACTTCCAATACAGTGCCTCTCATGAGAGGAGCCAAAATACAAAGAACAGAACATGAGAATCAGTGGGGAAAGCTGGAAAACTGTTAAAGAACTTGTACATGAGCTTTGGTTATTAAGAAAAACACTCCTCTTTTTCCTTAGCTCACTTTTAAACACAAACATGTAATATTTAAAATATCTATTCATAATCCAGAGTTGCCTCTGATACTTTAAGAGAAAGAAGACAAACTTTTTGACACGTTTGCAGTTGTACTTTTTTATGCTAGTTAAGAAGCATGTTCTGCATGAGAGCTGCATATGCAAATGGATATTTTAGGGGAAAGGGAAGTTTTACAAACTTAAACTGCTAAGAAGCATTAAGATGAAATCTAGATTTAGTTACCTTCTTTCCTACACTCTGTCATAGCTAGAGTTTTCTTGTTTAATAATTCATCATGTCCAACAAGTTGTTTCTGCAACGTTTCCTTTTCCTGTTCCATCTGTTTACAGGATTTCATCCACAGCTGCACTTCACTGTGGGTAAATTCATCTTCCTTCTTCTGTTGAACTATAATGTTATCAGCCTACAAAATGAGAAATGTACTTATTACATCAGAAAGATAATTCTTCCATTTAAACATTAGAATGTAAAATGGAAGCTCAACTGTTATGCAAGATAAGCCATAGTGCTTGGTTGTCACATAAACTTGTTTGCTTGCTTCCTTACAACCTCATTATAGCAGCTCCTTTACTGCAGGAAAAGAAAGTCCTTACTAGATAGCTCCATCTCTGGCAGTGCTCAAGCCCAGGCTGGACAGACCCTTGGTCGACATGGTTTAGGCTGAGGTGTCCCTGCCCATGGCAAGGGGTTGGAACTGGATGATCTTAAGGTCCTTTCCAACCCAAACCAGTTGTGATTCTATGATTAACTCATCAGAAAAACAAGAATTCAAATACCAATAAGAGAGACTTACTCTCTTCAGGTATACCTAACAGATTATGAATGCTCAGATTACTGATGTCAAGGCTAGCAGTTTACCTGTGAACTCTGAGGCAATAGTCCTTTTTCTATTATCACTTCATTGATGTGACTTAAAGCATTAACAATTTCAAACTAATACTCCAAATTTTCAAGCGCTCCCTCCTAGTCTGAGTCTCATTTACTCTCCATCCCTATTGCATCTTATTACCGCAGAGGCAAGATCACCCAGGCCTGCTTTGCACTCCAAACTCTGGCTCAACAAGACTGTTCTGAGAAGCAGCAGATCGTTCCTTTTCCACCCGTTCCTTTCCACCTACTGCCACACTCCTCAGCTGCTCTGTGCTCATGTGGCCTGTTTGCAAAAGCCATGCAGTGAGCACAAAGGAAGCCTTGTACACTCTGCATTTACACTACCCTGGGTAGTGTTTTCTATCGCTAGCACAAATCCTACTGTCCTCTGTATCATTGGACTGCTGGTATTAAGCAAATTAACCCCACAGTGGAAGGCCCTATGGAATAAAGAACTGATGAGCAAGATGAATGTATTGCAACTCAGTGTTTACTTACAAGTAAATGGAATTGACTATTTTTCTTTAAGAGTACATTTAGAGAGATACTCATTCCTGGAGTGGGAGTACAGACATAGAGCCAGCAAAGAAACACAGACAGAAGCAGAACAAAACCAAACAGAAAAGGTAGATAAGAAAAAATAAGGGAAATTTTACATAAATTCAGCAACAGGGACAGTTAAACTTCTCCTGTTCTACTAGAAAGCAAACTAAGCACATCTAGAACTGTTCTGAGCTACAAGCTGTTCACAGTATGTGGAACTCATATTGTGATCATGGATAACAGTTGTCAGAAAGTTACACTAGTTAATAAATGTCATGAGAATTCTATTAAAATGGAATTGATAAATTCTCCAGAATCAAGAGCAATGTATCAGGACTAATGTTTAAGACTGATGATAAAAGATGCCATGTTCTAAGTAATACACAAATTGAGGCACTGCAAAGTCTCTTTGAGTGTATTTTAGTCACAATCCTATTGCAATGTTCAGTGTAGACAGACTGCTGTATTGAGTATCACATACACCAGCTCTAGGTGATCTCAGTTGTGGCACACATTGCAGAGTTTTTCTACTGTAGATCAATATTAACAATGTTTCCTCCATGCTCTATAGTCTCATTAATGAAACAAAGGCTGTATCAAAGTCAAGCCAAAGCTCTGGAGCACTGGCTCCCAATCCTATTTTATTTTACTACATAGTGCCATGGGTTTCATGTAATTGGCCATGCTTACATAACTTTTTCTTACCTTAGTTTTTAGGAGTTCTTCTAATGTTTGTTTAGCTTCTTTAAGGGAATTATTCAGCTCTTCTTTATTTGACTTCAAATGCTCTATTTCCAATTTTTGAGAGCTGATAAAGTGCTCCAGTGAATTCATCTTATCTTGACAGGCCTCAATTTCAGCTTCATTCTAGAGAAAGGAAATGTGCCTAATTACTATGATACCAAAAAGGACCCCGACTTGAAACTTAAAGATGTGCTTAGGAGCATATCACAGCCCACAGGAATTCCACAGCGAATCTGCTCAGTGTGTTTTGAGGAGTTTAAAACTGAAAGAACAATTTGTCTCCAGTATATATTTTGAATACCAGAAACTTGCCTTTAAGAAGTCTGCCATTAGAAAGCCCTTGTATTTTAGTAAAAGTTGGTTTTAAATTTACTTTATATTCACAAGAATGAAAACTATTAAGAAATAGTCATAGTAAATTGTTTGCCTGTGTCCTACTGGCCTCAAGTAGACAGTTACAGACAGATACTTCAGCAGAAAAGATGAAGGGTCTTTGTGCACAGCATGGCTGACAAACTTATTTCCAACAAATATGCCCTTATATCCTCAAGGGGTTAATCTTTCTTCCCCTTTCCTATTAAAACAACCATTTCCTGGACTAAAACATGCTGTTGCTTTATAGACAAATTCCATATACAGTTACACAGAGTCCTGAGATAAATTCACCTTTCACTGCTTGCTATACGGATAAAGGTTAATTCAACCTTTACTGAGTTCCAAGGTAAGTATATTTAGTTTGGCAATACTGTTAGAAATACTGTTCTTTTGTAATAGGATCAGCAAAATTTTGTAAAGTACATAGAATTAGAAACTCACAGCACCATCCTTCCCATTTTCTGATTTACCTTTCGGTTTGCTTCCATCAGAGCATCCTGATGTTCCTTCTCTGCTTGAAGTAATCTGGTTTTGTATTCTGATATTTCTCTCTTCATTTCACTTTCTTTTTCTTGCAGTTCTTTCTGGACCGTGCCCAGTCTCTTAGTCAGCTCATTTTTTTCTGACACAGTTTGATGCAGCTGAATCTGTAAACAGTAATAGCACATCCTTTAGTATTTAGAATTTCCTCAATGGAGAAAGAGTTGACCCATTAAACTATTTCACTTTACATCTGAAACATCTCTGAATTCCCAAAACCAACCTGGTAAAGAAAAAAATATTTAATAGTGGCTAAACACACTGATTAAAGAAGGAAACATCTGAATGCAAAAGGCAAAACAGAAGGCAAAGGAGGGTCTTCTAGAAAGAAATGTTATGATCTGCAGGGCATGGCCAGAGCATGTTTGCCAACACTTAAACAAGCAGCAGTGCCAAAATTAAAGCTTAACCTCTCTAAACACTGGTCCCTCTGAGAGCGACTCGGGAGGTTAAGGGTCACTTTTCTCACCCTCTTTTAAGATAACAAAACTTTCTAAGCATTTTCATTTTGACCCACTTTTAGAACTGTACTCTTTGGAGCAGTTGGCCTGTACTTCCATACACGTTTTCTGAAAGCTGCTGATATTTCCTTTCTTTTCCCACCCAAATTCCTTAACACAACAACAGACTCAAGCCTCATTATAATACTTTATAAATACTGTTAATAGGTCAGAAGACCATTTAAGCTGATTTAAACACAAAATATTGTTCATAAATGCTGTCTCAGAAGAGAACATTTAAGATTCAGAAGCAAAAACTTCCAAGACTGTACACTAGCACAGCTCCCTTGACCAACCTCCACACATTTATGGTACTTGAGCATCTAGCCTTGAACTCAGAAATACTACACATGGAGTAACTAACTTTGCTCTTTTCTGAATGTTCTTGAATAAGTTGTATTTCTTCAGCAAGCTTGTCTCTTTCTGTGGTAAATTCTTCCTGTAGTTGGGAAATCTTCTGTTCAGCATCACTTAGCTTGACTCGCAGCTCACTATGATTTCCCATCAGTTCATTTACCTGAAATGAAATTTTTCACAGTAATTTTTAATGGCATGTGTCATGACCTCCAAATAAGCTCCTTATATACAGCAAAGCAGATTTTAAGATGAGTTATTTTATTCCCATAGCTGCTGTACCTCCAAGCAGCAGTCACAACAGCCTAATGCTGCTTTCACACGTTAAGTGCCCAACTGTTGTTTCGCTTTCCTTTGAGCTCCCAAAGTACTTTTTCTTGATATAAAAGCTCACTTATCCAATGCTAATTTGTTTTTTTTTCTCTTTATCTTCTAAAGGAAAGAGGAAACTACCCTGCATTATTTGATTACTTAAACTTCTATGCCTCCTTTCAAGCAACTTTCCCATTCACCCTACCCGAAACAATATCACGCTTTCCAGCTCTAACTTCAATGCAAACTCAGGATTCCATTGAAAGCATTTCAAAAATAGGATGCTTACTGTAAAAGTTAGTTATTATAAGGTATAATTTATTAAGGAAGTGCTAATCCCAGAGGACACTTTATCCTCACTCCTCAAAAGGGAGCTCTGTGCTAAAGGAAGCGGTATTACCTTTTCACGTAAAGTGCTCTTTTCACAACGAGTAGATTCCAGTTCTTTCTCAAGGTTCTTATAGGACACTTTTAGAATGTCCAGGATAGCCGGAAAGGTTTCATTCTCAGGAACATGTTGCTCCTTCAATTTCAACTCAGCAACCAAATTCAGCAGCCTCTCTTTTTCCTGTTGCCAGTGTGCGTGCTCAGGGTGCATATGTGTCAGCTGTAAAGACAGCTCCTCTCTTTCTTTCACCTCCTTTTCGAGATCACTGTTTTCCTGCACCTTTTCACTGAGCTTTTGCTTACAAAGCGTTAATTCTTGAACAAGTTCTTCCCTCATTTGATCCAATCTGATATTTTCATGTTTTAATTCCTGACATTCCTGTGACAGCATTGTTTTATCTTGCTCAAGATGAGCCACCTGGTTAATCAAGACTTGCTCTTTCGCTCTAGCATCTCCTTCCTCCTCTGATTTCTCACTCATCTCTTTGAGCTCAGATTTCAGCAATGCCATAGCATTTTCAAACTCTTCCTTGACTTGCAGCCTTTCTTCCTCCTTTTCTTCTAACAGTTTTGCTGTAGTCAATTTCTCAGCCTCTAGTTCAAGGATTCTTTCTTGCTTTTCTTTTAAATCTTTAGCCAAACATTCTTTTTGTGAGGTGAGGACTTCAATTTGTACGTTCAAACATTTCAGCTTTTCAGTCATCTCTTCCATCTCCACTGTTACTGTTTCTGCCTCTGCTTTTGCAGTCTCCAACTGAATAATTGCATCTTCTAGATTTTTCTCTGACATCTCCAGTTCTCTTTCAAGCCTCTCAGTTTTATCTAGAAGACAGTCAGCTTTCCGTTCACTCTCTTTCAGCTTTTGAGCAATGTGGAGCTTTTTCTTCTCATCCAATTCAATTTTGACTTTCAGCTTCTCAATTCCGTGTCTCATTTGGTCTACTTCTTTCTGTGCTGAGCCGAGTCTAGCAGCCAGTTCACCTTTCTCCATTAACAAGCCTTCCAAAGATCTGGAAAACTTGGAATTTTCCATTTCTGATGAACTTAATTTACTCCGCGTTATTTCCAGCTCTCTTACAATCAGCTCTTTCTCCTTCTTCAAATCCGCTGCTTCATTTTGGAGTTTTTCCTTTTCTAAGGTGAAAGACACGACATCATTTTCCAAACTTTGCAGCTTCTGCAGAAGATGCTCTTTTTCATTTGATAACTGATTTACGTCAGATTTTGCAGTCTCAAGCAGATTTGTTTGTGTCCTCACTTCACCCTCTAACCTTCTAATGAATTCATCAGAATCCACCTTGGCTGACTCCAGCTCTTTTAATTTCTCTTGTAGCTTCTGGCACTTCTGATCCAGTTCCTTTTTATTTTCAGTCAAAATACTCAGTTCTTGGTTAATATGGTTTCTCTCAGCTGTGACTGAACCAAGTTGCTCTTGGAAGCTAGGAATAGTTTCCAGGTTAACTTCCATCTCCTTTTCTAATTGCTGACATTTTGCCTGAAGCATTTCAGTATCATGCTCTGTGAACAAGATATGGTTCTTAATATTACCTTGCTCAGATTTAGGACTCCTCTGTTCGTTTTCAGCTGCAAGAAATTGGTCAGGACAATCTCTCTTGGTCATTTCTACATCATCCAATGTGTCTGCTGTATTAGGGAATCTAACCTTATATACCTCAAGCTCAGAATTTATGTTCTCAGGTTCGTTTTCTGCTGTAAGAGAGACTTGCTGGTTATTGATAGAAACTGATTCCAGTATTTCCTTTATGCCACAGTTTTCTCCCTTGACAACTACAGCAGCTTCTTCCAGTTCTGCAAAAGCTGAGCAATTTGGAGCTAATTGTGGATTCTGAAAGTTCAGCTCCAAGTTTAATTGCTCAACTTTCATTAGTAAATCAACATGTTTATGGCTTTCTTCCATCTTATAGATCCGCTTCAAGTTTTCAGCGGTCTGTTGTTTTGCCTCCTCCCGAAGCATTTCAGTGGTTATTTGATTTTCAGAGAAATACCCTGCACACAAACACACCCTATTATTGGAAACTGATAATGCACTGGCATGGTCTGAAGGGCTAGTTATTTTTCCTGACATATTTCTACCCTCATGTTCTCCAGAAATCTCAGTGTAATTTTCCATTAGTCTTGCTTCAGTGGTCTCAGTTGCATTTTCACACACAGAGGGACCTCCTACAGCCATTTTCTCAATGGGGATTAGTATACACCTTTTGTTTTTCAGCGCTGAGTTTTCAGTAGGCACTCCCGATCGATAAGGAGTACTGGTTTCTTGGTCAGTCATCTGCAAGGGTAAGAATCAACCCATTAAAAAAGTAAAAAGGAAAAGAAAACACATTAAGAATAAAAGAAGGTGAGCTTTAAAAGTTTTCTTAAACTAGTAAATACTACAATAAATAAATAGCATCCTCTACTTCAGAATCTGCTTTCTTATGGAAAGAGTTTACACTTGTTTCTACAGCCATACAACTTTGGTCAAAAGGTTTTAAAGATATCAAGTGAGAACTTTCAGCCAAATTTACTGAAAGACTAAGTGCAAAGACATCACACACCTCCATAGTTTGGGAAAACAAAGTGAAAAATTATGAGTATTACTAATGGGGGAAATTTACTGCTTACCTTCCATTAGACACCAGAGAATCTTCAAGGAATACAAGCCCAAATCCTAAAAAAACCCAAACAAACCCAAATCTCTTTTCCAAATTACTACTGTGTCAGAGCTGGGCTTACATTTGGTGCCACCTGATGCTCTCATTGGAAGCAATAAGAATGAGTAACTTCAAAACTTGAGAACTCCAAAAAAGAACTAGGTCTGAAAGCAGCACCTGAATGATCTGTACTGAGGGCTTCATCATTAAAAAGCTTCAGCTAGGTGTGGTAAAGAGCAGTATTTCTTTCTTCCAAGTGTCTATATATCCATCCCCAGAGACAATGAAGGCCACACTGGATGTGGTTCCCGGCAACCTGATCTAGAAGATGCTTCTGCTCATAGCAGGGGTGTTGGACTAGATGACCTTTGAAGGTCACTTCCAACCCAAACTATTTTATGATTCTATGATCAGTGTTGGATGCACTATGTGAATTGCAAGCAACGCATAGAAGATTTTCTCCTCTGCAAGGAGCAGGTGCTCAGTGTTGCACAGCTGACCAAAATGTAGAGCTTCAGGATGCTCTGACTGGGAGAACAGTGTTAAACTTCCCTTTTGATGTGGCACTGGAGGCCACTTGCACAGGACTTATTGGTCAAAAATGGAATTCTCAAAAGCAGAAAATACACCTGTTAAAATTATTTTTAAGGGGAATTAGTCTAATACACTGTCTACAAGAATTAAACTGGTTTTCTTCCATTCGGAGTGAAGTTTTGATTCTGCCAGTCCTTACAAGCAGCAGCAGACACATACAGTGCATGCACCCCCACTTAACACACAGGATCCACACTGAAAACAACCCACACCTGAGAAAAAAGAAAGAAGAAAGTAGTTCAAAGTATTACACAGTTCTAACAGACTCAACTTGTTGGTTTTGCCATTGCTATTTCTCATAATCCCTGGGACGCATAGAACCTCAAGGGATGGATAACTTTTCTGCTTTCCTTAAACAACAGTACCACTTCTGTGGGAAATTTATACACATTTAATTTCAAGAGTTGAATTTGGCTTAGCATCAACAGTTTCACATAAAACTGATTTGCATGACAATGACTTATAGCTACTTACATTTACAATATCTGCACATAGCAGTGAATGAGAACTTAAATCAAGGACTCGGAGTTGAAGTCTTGCTGCTTCCAGCTCCAAAGATAGATTCTCAGTTTGTTCTCTTTCTGCTGCCAGTTTGCCCTCCATCTCCATAGTCACATTATTCAGTTTCTGCTGCCATTCTTCTCTGTCAGATAGATTTTGCTGTTTGAGATGATCTACTTCTTTTCTTTCAGAAAGAATAACATTTTTCAGCTCTTGTATTTCCTCGTTTTTCATATTCTCTTGGATGCGAAATTGGTCTTCAAACACCTTGATGGCTTTATTGTATGTCTGACACAGCATCTGAAGCTCTTCAATTTTACTCTCAAGGTTAGATTTCCCAGGAGTAATGCTCCTGGGCATTACAGAGTCCGACTTGTGATCATTGCAACAATTTTCAACCAAAGCTTTTGTTGCATCTTCTGGAATTATTTCTGCAGAACTGTCTGGCTGAGTCACTTCCTCCATCCATTTACATCTACCCCTGTTACAAGAATCAATCACCTCACGCACATCTGTAAAACAGGGACTTTGCAAGGGATCTGAGGAACAAACTATGGACTCTGTTTCATCTGAGTGAGGCACCATATCACTTTGGCTGGAAGACAGTGGCCCTCTCACAGAAGCTTTATGTGCATTGCTCGTACTTGTTGACAGTGCAGAATTTTCTGCCTTCAGCATTTCAATACAAGACTGTAGCTCAGATATCTTTGAGCTCATACTGCAATGTTGTTCATATAATTTTATATGTTCATTCTGGAAGGACAAAAGCTTCTCTCTCACTTCAGCAAAGTGTATTTTAACTTCTTTGCTGGACAACTTCAAATCCTCGTAGTCTGAGCTGGATCCAGTACTGCATTCTTTAAGTGTGAAGGACATTTCCTTATTACCAGAATACATTCTCAAATCACTGCTATCACTTTGATCCATAAATTCATCAGGAAAAACAGCTTCCTCTGCTTTTAAATTTCTATCTTCATTCATTATATTCTCTCTCTCCTCTGCCACTTTATCAGTACCTGTACTGCCATTGTTTTTTGAGTCTTCAAATCCAGAGGCTAATGCATTGTTCTCAGCCTGCAGGCTATCACACATTTTCTCAAGCTTGCTCAGGTTGTTCAGCGTTACCTGCAATGAGGATGCCAGCAAGAATGATGAAAAACTTTCCTCCATTCCTCTTTTGCCACAGTTCTGAGAAACATCATCATAATTATATTCCAGTGAGTGACCATCGTCATCTGAAGCTTTCAGTTCTTTAACTGACAGCAGTTCTTGCAGCCTCTCTTTCTCTCTCATGCTTTTCTCAAGTTCTACTTCTACGCCTTTTAAAGCGGTCTCCAGCTGCATCACTTCTAACTTGTAGTTCTCTAGAGAGAGTTCTCTGTCCTCAAAATCCATTTGAAGAAGCTCAAGTTTAACTTGGTATTTATTCAACTCAATATCTTTTTCTTCTATGGATTTCCTCAACTGTTCTGAATGGAGTCTCTCTTCACACCCAACATCACACATTAGAGGTTTACTTTTCATTTCCAGATTCTTCCCCAATTGCTCCTTGTCTTGAAATAAGATATCAGTTTCCTCTTGCGTTGTATTTGGTGCTGCCCTTATGTTTAACATTTCCTGTCTTAAACATTCAAGCTCTGTCAAAGGCACATTTTGGGTACTGGAAAATTCTGACTGTAGTTGCTGAAGTTGTTGAACCAAATCCTTTTTTATTTCTTCTGAGGCTATTAGTTTCTGTAAGATATCTTTATTCTCACTAAAGAACTGTTTCTCTTGTTCTAATTTTGCTTTCTTTTCCTCAGATTCAGTTGCGTGCTCTTTGAGAATGCTCTTCAGATTTGCATTTTCTTCTTCCATCGATTCATGCTTTGCTTGCAAAGCTTCAAGCTCCGATTTGATTTCTTCAGTTCTTGATTCAATACGTTCTCTTTCCTTTTTGTGTTTTCTGGACAGTTCAGAAATTACTTCTTCTCTTTCCTTTAAACTATCAGAAAGATGTTTATTTGCTCCCAGTAAAGTTACTTGTCCTTGCTCTAAAGTTCTGCTTAAATCCCTAAGGCTTGCATTTTCTTCGGTAAGTTCCTCAATTGTTTTGCTATACGAACAAATCATTGAAGACATGTCCTTCTTCTCTGAATCCCACGTTCCAGACAGAAGCTTCAGCTGTCTGACTGAATCCTCAAGCAATTTATGATTGACTTTCAAATCCTGAAGCTCAGCTTGTCTTTTCTCTAATCTTTCATTCAGAGTTTGCAGTTGCATGTCTTTTTCCTCAACTAATTTCTGATGTACTGAAATATCCGCTTGCAAGTTACTAATGTGCTGTTTAGTTTCTGTCACAAAGCTTTCATGCATCTGCTCTACACTAAGTAATCTTGCTTCTGTTTCACCCTTTATTTGCAGCAAGTCTTCATACTGCTGGCGCTGATTTGCGTTCAGCTGCTTTTGACCCACTAAGGAGATCTCAAGAGATGAGATCTGATCTTGTAAAATGGCCAGATCCTTAGTTTGTTCTAGTTCTAGAAGAGCTCTTGCACATCCATGCTTGTCAGTAATGGAGTTACTTGCTGCAAGTTGTGTGTTATCTAAACCAGTTTTATCCTGGCCACTTTTCAAATCAACTTCTCCATCTTCTGTCATTTTGAAAGCATCTTTTGCTTTTACAAGATGACAGATTTTTTCATATTCACTGAGCAGCTCTTGATAACATTGCTCCTTTTGCAGTCCTTCACTTGCTGCTAACTGCAACTTTTCTTCTACTTCATCAACTTGGTTGGTAAGCTGCAGTATTTTACAGGTCATGTTTTCCACTTCTTTACAGTGCTTTTTGTCAGAACATTCTGCTTTCCACTGAACTTCAGCAAAAGCTTTTTTTTGTTCCTCTAATTCTGCACTTTTACATTCCAGCATGTCTCTAAGTTCTCTAATCTCTGTGCTCTTCCTGTCATTTTCAGTTTGCATCACGCTGAGTTTCTCACTATGCTCATGAGTTTTGATCTGCTGACTCTGAAGGGACCTCTCCAAGTCATTAATATGGGTCAGCAAACCGTCCTTCTCAGATTTCAGTTTATTTATATGGTGATCACTTTCACTTTTCCATTGGGAAAAAGCAGTGGCCTCTTTTTGCAGTTCTTCACATTCTCTCTGCTTGAGTCCAAGGAGCCTCTGCAAAGCTTCCAATTCTTCCCCCATTTTACTTATTTCATAGTTTTGTTCTTTAATATGATTCTCTTTTTCCTTGAGCAGGTCTTGGGTAGAATCTTGTTGCTTTTCCATGTCAGCTAAAGCTACTTGCAGCTTCTCCAGCAAAAGGCAGCTCTCTTGCTTTTTAAATTTCTCTTCTAGTAACTTCAGCTCTGCTTCTTGAATAGAATTCTTATCTGTAAAAGAAAGCACAATCAAATCTTTGCCAGTCAATACCGGCAACTCCACTGATCATTTTCTAGGTGAATTATTACTATTCACTTTGACGATTTTCAGTTCTCATTTTAGTGGGAGGCATTACTCTGAAACTGCAACACTGGAAAAAGAATTGTTGCTATCACCTTAAACGATCGGGCACTACTCACTCATAGACACCACCAACTTTTCACTCTGCAGTCTGACACAAGCCTGCACTCCAAGCCAGTCAGTCTTTACTTCTCAGGTGTAACTACCTGTTGTTTCTGTCTCACTTCCACCAGATTTTATATAAAGTAGCACTGCTTTTGGTTTTTTCCTGTCTCTTTTTAGCAGGACAGGTCTCATACCAGTATGTGACCATCTTGTGGGTCAGCCTCATAGTCCACTTCTCCTAAAGAATGTCCAATTCCACAGACATTTCCCAAATTATCATAATTGTTTCCCTGCCTTGATTGGAGCAGACTTGCTCACTTGAAAGGCAATTAAAAGTTTGGTCATTTAAGGAGAACAGGATCAAATTCAAAAGCTTCATTTTATAATCTTACATGAAGCTCGACAGACACACAGGTACAAGGGAGATGCATACACACAAGATGGAATCTATCCCCTTGTTTTCAGCCAGATCCAACAGAACGAGGTATATTTCAACTCAATTCCTGAAACACTGTGTTCTCAGAAGAAAACACTGCAGGCAAGACTCAACTATTGATAGATATGTAACATTTTTGTACTGTTTTTTTCCTAAACTGTGAAACACATAACTACAAAACAGGAGTTTTCTGGTTTAAATAGATTTTGCTCCAAATCATTTTGCTCCTAAATTTAGTACACCTTAATTTCCAAATTATGTATCTTTAGGAATTCTGTATGTTCACAGACAAAAATTCATTTCCATTTAGGAGAAACTCAGTGTTGGTTAAAAACACTAATCATAAGCCACAGTGGAAACTTTTGTACTTAATTCCTAATGAAGCTTACGGGATTGCAGGAATCATACACCACTAAACAGGCAACAGGAGTTCTGCAGATTTAAATATGTAACTCACTTTTCATCTCTTCCGCAAAACTCTGGCTCTGCTTTAGAGACTGATTGATCGTTGTGAGCTCTTCTTCAAGCTGGTGGATCTCTTGCAATTTTTTTCCAAGTTGACAGTCAAGAAGGTTTTTTTCCTGCTTCACTTCCTAAACCAAATGCAAATAAGACTACATTTCATGTGGATTGTCAAGTAGATCAAAGAATTCAGTTAATTTAAACCAAAAGAAAGATATTCCATTAGGTCTTATTAAGTCTTCGGGCTGCCGTGCCTGGGTTCCTAAACACTGCTTGGGAACATAAGCTAAACTAGTCTTAACTAGCTGACAGCATCAGAGGGCGCACCTCCCATGTGAAGACGGGCTCAGGAAGTTGGGGCTGTTCAGCCTGGAGAAGAGAAGCTGCCTGGAGACCTCAGAGCATCTGAAGCGGGCTACAAGGATGCTGAGGGTGGACTCTTCATCAGGGACTGTAGCCATAGGACAAGGGGTGATGGGTTCAAACTGAAACAGGGGAAGTTCAGGTTAGATATGAGGAAAAAGTTCTTTACTGTGAGGGTGCTGAGGCCCTGGCACAAGGTGCCCAGAGATGTGATAAATTCTCCATCCGTGGCAGTGTTCAAGGCCAGGCTGGACAGAGCCTTCAGTGACATGGTCTAGCGTGAGGTGTCCCTTCCCATGACAGAAGGGTTGGAACAGGATCATCTTAAGATCCTTTCCAACCCAAATCAGTCTGTAATTCTATGCTGCAGCCACTTTAAGTAGTTAGCATACCCCTTGCTTGCACAGGGCAAACAGATCAAGACAGAACAGGACATACCCTATAGAATCTGAGTTGATGAAGTCGGGCTACTTTCCCAAAGCTACAGAGGAAACAAATCCCTTCAATGGCCTCAAAATTAACAAGAAATATATAGATATTTTACCTCATGTCTCACATAGAGAGAAGTTCTCCTTCCACTGATCATGAGCATGGCAATACTAGAGTGCTCAGTCTTCAAGAAGGTTGTTTTGCCAGTATTTTCTTCCAAATAAACCCAGTTTAAAAACCCCCAAACCACTACACAGACAAAACTATGTAACTCCATCGCATGTAGAAAGCCAAATAAAAGTTTTTCTTAAGGAAACTAATCCTTTTTCTCCAAACTCCTATGCTGTTGGACACCAGATGGCATGGAACTGGCAGGCCCCATTGGAAAGAGGCCATCAATTATTCATCTGTTTACTACTAGCAGATGGGCAGCAACTCAGAGAATCCAAGCTCAAGAAATGGAAAGGTCTGGATGATTCAAAGCTTGCTGGCATGGCAGGCTTGTTTTTGCAGCCACATACATAAATCACCCTGAGAACATGATTAAAATTGTCACTGTCACCAACAGTTACCTTCCCTTCTACTCATGGCCTTCCCTACCCATAGCTTTTAAAACCCCATAATAATCCAGCCAGAGAAGTTTCAGTGAAGAAAGTTTTCTCGTGATCTTAATTTTTTTGAAGGGCAAATGTCCAAACTTCTCACATTCAAAGTGCCGCATGCAGATGCAATACATGAACTAAGCAAGCCTATTCATTAAAAAATCTGGAGAGATCTACAGAAAGAAGACCAAATAATTTTAAGGAACTGAAATGGCTAAAAGGTCCCATTATCTAATATATTTAATTATTTAAAACCCAGGAAGCCATGATTTAATGGGCTAATGTCTGATAGTAACTAACCATTTACACTTCCAAAGCTGTAAGCTTTTTGGTTTCAATCCAGCTATCAATTCTACTTGCACATTGTATTACTCAAGTTAACCATTCTGCTAACCAAAAAGCAAAACCCAAACCAAAGCAAACTCCAGAACCCACGTACAGGTAGTACTACTACTGTGGAGAAAACTGGGGCTGTTCAGCCTGGAGAAGAGAAGCTGCATGGAGACCTCATAGCAGCCTTCCTGTACCTGAAGGAGGCCTACAAAGATGCTGGAGAGGGACTCTTCATCAGGGACTGTAGCGATAGGAGAAGGGGTGATGGGTTCAAACTTAAACAGAGGAAGTACAGGTTAGATATAAGGAGGAAGCTCTTTACTGTGAGGGTGCTGAGGCACTGGCACAGGCTGCCCAGAGATGTGGTAAATGCTCCATCCCTGGCAGCGTTGATGGGGCTTGGAGCAACCTGATCTAGTGGAAGGTGTCCCTGCCCATGGCAGGGGGTGGAACAGGATGATCTTTAGGTCCTTTCCAACCCAAACCAGTCTGTGATTTTTGATTCACAAGGCAGACTTACAAGCAGGTTAGGGACTGACTGACCCATTGTTTCAAGAACAGTTATGGGCTGCTTGCACCATCAAAATGGAAACCACATGCTAAGATGCCAGAACTGCAAAGCTATAGAGATATCATCACTGCAAAGATTAGTAGTCCTTAAACTAACCATATCCTTGGAAGTCTCTCAAGTATATCTGTTTTGCAACATTTTTGGAACATCAGTCTTATTATACAATAAGGACTAAACACAGAAGTGGATTAACCAGTGGAAAACAACTGTATTCTCCATTGGGTAGTTAGATGCTTAGCATAAGACAACTTCCCTTTAACAAGGGAAAAGAAATGCCAGTATCTCTCGTTTTCTTTTTCTATAAAGAAAATCTACTGCCAAGAAAGCCTGCAATACCTCAAAACAATTCGGTGTTGTTTTCTGCAGAGTATTTACAAGAGGAAGACAAGCCCTGCCCTAAGTGCTGCTGACACATACCATGCCCTCTCATGTGCAAGACTTTAAGAGAACTGTAGTGTTACTGATGTCTTCAGACATTACAATCTCCCCCAGATTAAGCTTCTTTAGATCCTTATCAGTCATATTCTAATGCAACATCATTGTCTGATCAAGACAAACAAATACAAAGGCAAAATCTGATTACATTTACAGCTTTGTAAGATGGACATACTACCGGTAAGTAAAATGAAGCACTCTCAAGAACTTGCAGCAAAAAAAGTTATTTCCATAAATTTGATACTCTCTAACAATGGGATCTCAAAAAACTATATCAAATCTATCCTAATTCCATAATTTCAAAGCCAGAATCCCACAATATCTGATATAAACTAAGGAGAGATGG
The DNA here is from genome assembly GCF_034315485.1 of Pezoporus occidentalis. NCBI lineage: Eukaryota > Metazoa > Chordata > Aves > Psittaciformes > Psittacidae > Pezoporus > Pezoporus occidentalis. Next base: position 3,057,823 of record NW_026915836.1, read on the forward strand.
TGTCCAGAAATGTGTAAATTACATTAAGAATTTGCAGAAGCTTGATGGAGGATTTCGTCCTCTGGGATACACTGGAAGAACGAAAGTTATCTTCATTAGCCTTACCACTGGAAGGTATTGGTAACTTTTATTTACTAAATAGGTTTCAAGGACCACTCTTTTATGGAGGCCAAATCATGCCTGGGAATTATAATTGGAAGAGTGCTAATCAGCAGGGCTAAAGCCATGCTAAGTGTTGTTCTAACAATTTGCAGTATAAATAGTCACATTCCAATAGCTGGGAATGATCTCAGACATTGTAATCTATCAGTATGAATAAATCCAAAGTTTCACCATGTACTAAAGCTGTACCAGCATTTGTGCTGATCTGACCAAAGCCCGTTATTTCACTTTAAATCTGTTCATAGAATTTGGACAGGTATATTTTGGGCAGAAATGATGCCAGATTATTTTATATCTGCTCATGACAAAGACCAACAAGCAAAGTGTTTAAATAAAACCCACTGTGACACAGATTACACAGGTATTGAGCTCTGTTTTTCACTTCTGATTCTCCAAATCAAGGAGAAAATTTGCATTGAGTGGTCTCTAGTGGCACAACTGTAACAATTTCAAGCGCAGCTGCTCTAATTGCCACAAAAGCAAAGCACTGTAACTGAGAAGGCAAAGGAGACATTAAAGTGAAAAGATGCCTGTGTATGTGAATATGAGAGAGCACGGCAGCATCCAAACACTTGATTAGAGGAAGTCTGTACAGCAGTGTGTGTGTGCATTTTATAGAATCATAGAATGGTTTTGGTTGCAAAGGACCTTAAGATTATCCAGTTCCAACCCCCTGCAGGGACACCTTCTGTGTCACCCAAGGCTCTGTCCAACCCAGCCTTGAACACTGCCAGGGATGGAGCATTTACCACTTCCTTAGGCAAACTGTTCCATGTCCTCACCACCCCCACTCTTCCTTGTATCTAACCTGAACTTCCCCTGTTTCAGTTTGAACCCATCACCCCATGTCCTATCACTACAGTACCCGATGACGAGTTCCTATCTGACATCCTTGTAGGCCCCCTTCAGATACTGGATTCATTGGACTGTGTTTCTTCCAAGAAAAAAACATTTATTTCTTTTTAAAGAGGATATAGTAAGGCTCTGTACAAAAATCACTGAGGTCAGCAGTGTGCATCAAAGTAGTTGTTAGTGACTCTAGAGTCCACATTTAAAAATCAGGTAAGTATTGATATATTTTCATTTCAGGATCAAAAGCAAGAATATCTTAAAACAAAACCCTATTTTTGCTAAAAGGTAAGTCCAACATGAACTAAAACCATACAAGCAGCATTACAGCAATGAACCCTAACCACACAGCCACTTCCACACACTGCATTAATCTACATGACACAAGTGAAGACCTCCTTTTTTTGTGTTACAACTAAGATATATTATTAAGATACTCCACAAAAAGTTTTTAAAGATTCCTTACGGAAAAAGCACTACTTGAGTAAATGCTTGACAGTATTAGTGCTTACAAATTGGAAGCAGTCCAGAGGAGGCCATGAAGATGATCAGGGGACTGGAGCACCTCCCTTAGGAAGACAGGCTGAGGCTTTCAGCCTGAAGAAGAGAAGCTGTGTGGAGACCTCAGAGCAGCTTCCAATATCTGAAGGGAGACTACAGGAATGCTGGAGAGGGACTCTTCATCAGGGATTGTAGTGATAGGACAAGGGGTGATGGATTTAAACTGAAACGGGGGAAGTTAAGCTTAGACATAAGGAAGAAGTTCTTTACTGAGAGAGTGTTGAGGCCATAGAACAGGTTGCCCAAAGAAGTGTTAATTGCTCCATCCCTGGCACTGTGCAAGGCCAGGCTGGACAGAGCCTTGGGCAACATGATCTAGTGCACAGTGTCCCTTCCCATGGCAGGAGGGTTGGAACTGGATGATCTTAAGGTCCTTTCCAACCCAAACCATTCTATGATTCTATGATTTATGGTATTAATACTGTCAACTGCTCCTCTGCATTGCTTACCTCAAAGCTTCTTGTCAAATCAGTTTCCTTAGTCTGGGCTGCTAACAAAGCCTGCTCTGCTGTGCACAGCTTCTGGGTGAGATCACTAGTGTTAAATTCCAAGTGTTGTTTTACTGCCGTTACCTGCAAGAATGTTGAAAATCAACATTGTGTTCAGAAGCAGAAATAAAACTTTTTCTAAACTCACCTTCTTGAACTCCAACATTCTATTACAAAATAAAACTACATTATTTCATCCCACCATGAACCTTAGGGTGTTTGACTGCGGTTTAGAAAATAGCTGCTTATTGCCTTTCCACTCCTTTGCCTCTGACCAGAAAGATGAGATGTCTCTGAAATACAGATTTCTAGACTCTGAAATTGGAAAAATACATCTAACTTGCACCTACATCACCACAACAGTAGTTGTATGAAACAGATGAGATTGGAAATGGAATAGCCTTTTTATTAAGCTATGAGAATCAGAAAGTTAGGATCATAACTGCACTTACTATTCCATTGACACAGATTTTATACAAACTGGTTTTCTCTCTTTCAAAATAGTCTGATAATGTTCCAGATTAAAAAGGAAATAAATGCCATTATCAGATCAAAAGAGTGAGGTCTATTCTGAGGTCATCAGGTAATAAATTTGCTTTCTTGGAGAAAGAACTGAAAGTCACTTATTTTTGTCTCTATGAAATCAATTTCTCCAGTAAGCATATACAAAAGAATGTGCAAATAAACACTGAAAACATTTGTCGGTGGATTCCCTTGGCTATATTTCTAAACTGAAAGAAGCCTGCAGGAAAGCTGGTGTCAGCTTTGGAATTGCTGGTTCAGCTCAGCTTGCCTGCTAATGGGGCATCTCAAGATAGCTTTCAAAAACATGTGGCCCTTCTTAGAAATTCAGGTAGCTCTGCTGCATTACAGCTGCTCAAGAGTTTTCTGAGGCTTTTAAACATTTCTCTTTTCTGGGCACCCACTCTTCAGGCTTGTGTGTGGCTTTCCAACTTCCTTGAAATGGTGGGTTTGTGACCACTGATGCGTTCTAATAGCTAGCGACTGCGATAGCTGTGGAATCGTCCTCTGTATTGATGCTCATCCTTATAGAAGCCATGATGCTCATCTGATTTTGAGGAGAACCAGTTCAGGGAGTGAAACTCACAGCAACCACTTGTGCCTGTGTAGACATACTCTAATTTATGTTTTCCCTTTGCTCATTTAGCTCCTGTGTCAGCTCTCCGCAGGGCCACATGAGGGGCTGCTGCCAAGCAAGTACCACCAGGAGCGCACAGCCAGTCTGTGTTTGAAACGGCAACTACCTGTTTAGCTCTATCATCAAGCTGCATTTCAACAAGTTCACTACTTAAGGTGTCTCTTGTGACCACACTTAGCTGCTCCTTTCTCCAACTGATTTATTTCAGGTGCACTGTTTTGCATTCACATCTTCCCTGTGGGAAGCAGACTACCCTCAAACCTTTAAAAGCCTGTCATTCACATTTAGATACATAGTATTTTAGTGAGCAATGGTAAACACAAACTAGCTAATACTGTGCAAAACACTACTATCAATTATTTTTTGCTTTATGTAAGATTAAATTAAGGCAGTACTGCTGAGACAAGTAAATTCCAGGTCTAGTAGAAGATTTAATATACAATCACCTACTTTGTCAAATTCTGCCTGTAGAGCATTGAAGTCATTTTTGGCTTGCTGCAGCTCTTGATGCAGTTTGTTTATTATCTGGTTGCACTGCTGATCCAGTGTTTGTAAGGAGCGTTGCTGACAAGAGAGTTCCTAGAAACAGTGGTATAGTAGGAAAGAAATAAACATATAACTTCAATAAGTCTGTGTTTTGGTTACTGGAGCAATAACAACTGATTTGGAACAGGCTCAGTATCTCTTTGAGATGCTGGGTTAGCATCCAGACTAACAGACTTTGTGGAAACACTTTTTCACTCGAGAGTGAGATGCATGAAAAAATTAACTCAGACTCCACAGAAATAACCGAGTCAGTTATTAAGTTGGAACTCAAATATACATAATTCTGTGGACAACAAAGCCTAGCTTTTCATGGATTTGTATCTCAGTTGGGTCTCTTGCCCATGTTGTCTATGTAGTAGTACCATAATTCCACACCTCTCCAGCAGCTTCTCTCCTCTATTGGGATGTTTGTTTTCAGTTTGCCAGTTACCTTTGCAATCTCTCTATGAATTGTGAATGCAATTAACTGAATAGCAGATACACAAAACAAGCCATGCGATTTCATGTCCTCAGGAAGGCAGAATTAAAGCATCCTTCTTGACTTACCTGTTGATATTCCTTTTCCTTTGCCTTTATTTTCTGTTCCAAAGACTGACGAGCACTCTCAGCATTCTGTCTTTGGCAATTCAGTTCTTCTGACAATCTTTTCACCTTTTGCTCCATCATTTGGACCTAGAATAATTTAATTATGAATCACGAGTGTTAAAAATACAAGTGACCTTTTATTTCAGTTTCAAGGCACTCATATAAAAAGAGTAGTTTCTCCTACTACAATTGTTCTAGCATTCATATAACCTACAGTGTAACTTTAGCTGGTTCCATATAAGTTCTTAGCAGTCCAAAGTACTAAACTTGCACTTGCTTTTGTTAGTGAGAATGTGTATATATAGAAAGAATATATATACTTATTTCTATATTATATATACAAGTATATACATATGTATATGTATACACACACAACTTAAAAATACCTAGAAACATGCAACACAGAAAAAACAGTCTTTGACAATCTACAGAAACGTACTGTACCTAACAAGAGAAACAGGTTATACTTTCAGCACCTCAGGATGTTACGAACTAAAGAATGACAATTAACTGCTAAACAACTGCATGTTTAGACTGAAACTAATTGCATATTCCACTGAATTTCAGAGTGATTCAGCACATTGATTTAAACTTTAATTAAAAAAAAAAAATAGCAGTCAATATTCCAGGTTAACCTCCGTGTTAGAAGATGTTCTTCATGTACGTCAGCTTGGTATCTAGTTCAGTTTATTAGGTTTATCTTACATTATGAGAGTGAAACAATGTTCACCTAACTCCGTGAACAGAAAAAAAAGCATTTTTATCCCAAAAATAATCTCTTAATACAAAGCAGGTACAATTAGTTTTTCCTGGGGGTAAGGAAAATGGCAAAGGGTGAACAGTGCTGTTTTCCAGTAACAAGAGCTGTTCAATGAGTTAGTGAAACAACAGTCCATCTGTGCTGTAAGTAAAGAAGCAGCAGGTAGTAGTATTGGGGTGTCTGGTTATTAGGCACAGACCGCAGGGACTGTGCGCTCATGTGAAATCACACGTGTGTGCAGAAAGGCTGCAGACCTTACAAGATGTGAAAACACTTGATAACAGAGGTGCTGTCCTCAAGGTCTCCGAATAGTACCAGTGACAGAGAAGTGCACAAGGGGGATGCAAAAAGTAAATTCAGGCTATGAGGCAGAAAACTGAAGTCTAGAATCTCAATGCAGTTCCATGTCCAAAGCCCATTTGTGGGCAGAGATCATTTCAGTGGGAGAAAAAAAGCACAGAAAAGAGTAACCTTCAGATGGCAAAGAAACCTTCTGAGACAAGATGCTACACTGCACCTCAAGGATGAGCTGCACCTCAGTTCATTGGGGCCAGTCAGTCCTACTCCTCCTTGTCTTTCCCCAGGCATGTTCCTACCTATATCACCTTGCCCCTTGCACTGGATTTAATGCCCCTTTGATTCCTCAGTAAAACAAGTGAGCTCTCTTAAACCTGTAGGTAATTAACAAGGCAAAATTAAATACATAACAGCCTAATTCGAGGATGATCAGCCACTGGAGCACCTCCCTTACGAAGGCAGGCTGAGACAGTTGGGGTTATTCAGCCTGGAGAAGAGAAGCCGCGTGGAGACCTCAGAGTATCTGAAGGGGGTTATAAGGATGCTTTTAAAGGAACTTTTCATCAGGTACTGTAGCAATAGGACAAGGGGTGATGGATTTAAACATAAACAGGGGAAGATCAGGTTAGATCTAAGGAAGAAGTTCTTTACTCTGAGGGTAGTGAGGCCCTGACATAGGTTGCCCAGAGAAGTGGTAAATGCTCCATCCCTGGCACTGTGCAAGGCCAGGTTGGACAGAGCCTTTTGGTCTAGTGGAAGGTGTCCCTGCCCATGGCAGGGGGTTGGAACTTTATGGTCTTAAGATCCTTTCAAACCCAAACCATTCTATGATTCTGTGATAATCATTTTGGAAGTTGAATTGGGTTATTTGGGGAATCAAATAACTTGAAAGACTTTTTCAGAGGAACTGAGCTGTTAGGTTGGGTCAACTGCCTTCCCACAAACTCACTGCAATGACAGTGCCTTTATGTAGTCAATGGACTGCGTTAAGAATATGATTTTACCACATTCACTGCGAAGAATTTCCCTAACTCGGCTCCTCACAGAGCTAGGAACAGCTGAATGCTCCTGTCTCTCAAAAGGCAAACCATCAATATGTAAAAATTTACTTTAAGGACCAACACAGGAGTTGTGGGAAAGAGTTTCACAATAAACTTAGGTCGCATGTAGAAACTTGCTGACAAAGATGGATAACAATTATTACACCCCGAGAAGATACACATAGAAGCATCTTTTTTCCTATCCTGTAGATGAATCAAAGTACTATAAATAAATACAAATATAGATGGAAATAGGAAGATTCAGGAATTATGAATCTCTGCGCTACTTACAAGCATGTTCAAATGCTGTGAAAAAGGACTTCAGGAAAGTGATGCAATCAAGAAAAAAGGTAACTTCTTACTTTTTACCTTCTACAGTTTGAACTAAATTACTTTAAACACTGGCATTCACTTCATATGAGTATGAGCAAAAACCTGAACCACTTCATATTTTTTATGTATGTACTTAAATACACTCTGTAAATACTTGACTAAGCCAGTTGAACTACGCTGTTGGTTTTATACTATGAATCCAAGCTCCTTAGGATTAAAACCCATGAAATCTCACTTAGAAACTACGTATTCTGAACCTTGCATGGTATTTTTACCTAGTTTTTATTTTACACATGCAGTTTAGAAGCCAAAGCTATGCCCCCATACCCCACAACATCCAGTAGTATAAGCAGCATACCGATTTTCAGCCAAAGTTGCATGACAGAGTCTATTTAAGGTCAGAAATTGCCACCAGATGTCATTGTTGCTCTATGCAACAGAATTCCATGCTCTGTTTTTCAGAATTCCAATGAATCTTGCCTGAGGATGAAAAATTACTCTTCAGGTGGTATAAGAACCTTCCAGAAAATGGGCGACCGCTTTATGAGTATTTCCATTGTTACAGGTAACACATATCAAACCAACAGAAACTCAAAACTTGGTCCTCAGCAAATACTCATGAAACTCACCTGAGAATCTTGATTCTCACTAAAATGGCTGCAAATTGACACACATTAACACTGGGAATGAATTGTAAGGACAGTCCAAAGATGTGTGATGAAACTTTTTACCTGTGTGGTAGCTTGATCAAGTTGTGTTCTCGTTTGAGTCAGTTTATCTCTGGTTTTGTTCAGAGCCTTATCCTTCTCTGTTAATTCCAACTTCATTCTGACCAGCTGCAGTTCAGTTTCTTGATGTTTATTCATATGGGATTTCCTCATTTTTTCTTGAGCTTGCAGTTGTTGTTCTAGGTCCTTAACAGTGGAATTTAGCTCTGAAATTTAAAAACAGTAAGGATTAAGGGTACTTGCTGCTTTGAAAGCTACACCTCCCATCCTGGTACTCAAATTTCCAAGTGTCCACACATTATAAAATATGCAGTATGTTTGATAACAACTCAAGTCCCTGACACAGACAAACACCCTGTAAAATGTTCAGCAAGCTAAAACAAAACTCTCTTGTACTACTATATCAGTGATTAAACCTATCGAGACTGAAGGATAGTTGACTTTAAATAATTTCCACTTTGTGATATATTTGAACACAGCAAATCGTGACATCAGGCACAAATGCTGCAAAGGCAAAGTCAATTCATTCCTATGCTGGTTTGTCTTTGTTGTTTCTAAACACACAGAAATATGTCACTTATCAAAGCTGCTTTAATTTTTTTGCTTCTTAAAAGGAAAGATATCTACTAGAGTTATTTGTTTGGGTCTTCTCCTTCCAAGAGGCTTTTCAGCTACTGAGCATATCTGTAAGTACAGTATTTTACCTTTCAATCTTTTTCCTGTCCCAAACCAGAATCCATATAAAGTGAAACCAAGTGATCTTGTCACAATATACATCAGTAAGAGTTTACCTTCCAAAATACAATTTAATTTTATGGTAGAAAACATAGGCACCTACAGGGAACATTATCCAGAATTACTATTATCTGGTAATATTATCTGGTAATTCTTTTGTTAAAAAAAAAAAAAAGTCTTGCTTCCAAGTTGAAAATGCCACCTAATTGAAGTTTCACATGCAGGTATTTGGATAACCATTTTGGACAGCATGGGAACTTGTAAAACAGTCCTACAAGAAACAGTGGAAAAGCTGGTCCAAGTAGTAAGCTTAAGTAAATGCTCACCAAATCCACAGCGAACCAACTGTTTGCTCTCTTCTGACTATAAGATCTTAGGAGTAACTATTTCTTCATGTCAATATGCACAATACAGGATCATATCTTGCTTCTTTATTGTACTTTCTGCATCATACTTCCTTCTGTGCTTCCAGTTATATCCATTATGGACCAACTGAGCTATGCATTTAGCATGTTCAATCAATGAATTTTTAACACAGGTATTGCTTAGCTGCAAACCTCAAGCCATACAAAATGAAGGAAGCGATAGAATGGAATTTAACAGTGAGATGTAATGAAATCCTGAAGAGGTTTATCAACTGTTTCAACAGAATTGTTCCATGAGCAATGGAATTATTGGAGAAGGCTCTTTTCCTTTTATATATGATGTCGACAGCCCACCCCCAAAAATACAAACTCCTCCCTTCTAACTCTCAGACCCCTTATGTAAAAGATATCACAGTTTGTTGATAATTTCTGTGTACTGGCTGATCACTGAAGATACACACACTTGTGGCCAACTAGGCTAGCTGCCAAAGGCAAACCCAGGTATCTTTTCCTTGCTAAAGCACTAATTCCAATGCCTCTTTTCCTATCTGCACGCCAGATTTCATGAAACCATATAGCAGACTGTCTGTGGTTTTTAAACAAATACTTCAGGTACCTTGGTTCTGTGCTCTTAGCTGGATCACGAGTGAAGAATTACAATCATTAGCAAAGCTGCTGTTGAGCTCGTTCTTCTCTGATATTACACTAGGATTTGTTTCTTTCTCCCATGGAAAAGAAGATGCTGCAGAACTTCCCTTTGCAGGTGTTGCTTGATTTCTAGATGGTATCTCCTCTTGTTGCCATGAAAACACAGATGAGGAAGCCTGATGCCGAGCAATCTCCCTGTGACTCAAAGAGCTTTGAGGATGAGGCTGATTTATTTTCTGTGTCCAAGAAAAAACAAAAGGATCTACCTTTACACAGCTCCATATCCAGCATATAACAAAATAATTATTGATATGTAAATAATAGGTTCCTGGTCATTTCACATTACTTTTATACTATTTAAATTAAATAACTTTAGCCCAAGTATCCAGTATACTGGTTACAGTAACCCAAACCAGGATCTCCAAAAAAAGTCTGATCTGTTCATAAGTAACATAACCAATTTTTTGCCTTTTTCAAGAAAGATCCCATCATTTACCCTCTATGTTTTTCAAAATTCAAGCCTCCATTTCTGCAGGCAAATGTTGACACAAGTAAACCTGTATATAGAAGTCTAGACTAACATATCTGATATCTGACCCACATGTAGTTCTTCCAGACAAACACAGGTAAACTCAGACAAGAATTAGACTTTTACACACCTAATACCCCAAACCTGCAATAAAATACCTCAGGTAGAAGCTTTCAGCCTCTTCCTACAGAAAAATTAAACACAGCTAAAATAGTAGATGTTTTTTTCTCCTTAAGTGGAAAAAAAGATCATCCAAACTCAAAAAAAAACAAAGCCAAAACAAAAACCCCCACCTCAAACAGTAAAATCCCCACTGTATTTTTTAGCTTGGTTTTCAAATGCTTCTAATTTGAATATTTCAATTATTCTTTTATTAAACTAAACCCCTAACCTAGGTAACGCCCAGTGTGACTTCTCAATCCAACCAGAGATTATGTTATGTAGGAATAGCTGTGCTAAGACCAGGAATCTATATAGTCCAGAATCCAGTATCCAATCCTGTAATTTGTCTATGATAAAGAGCATAAAACCCTAACCATGCATAGAGCCATCATTCCCCTTATATACCATTTAAATTTACAGAGTTTGAGGCAAAAGTTTGAATCCAGGTAATGAATCAGTTTTTACTGAAATACTTGACATGTCCTTTCTCTTTTGGATCTGTTTCAATTTTACAATACTCTGACAAAGAGGTCTGCCATTTAACACAGTACAGTGGAATAAACCAGTGTTTGTTCTGAGCCTGCGGAGCTGGTTCTGTAATTATGCCTTATGGAAAGTAAGAAAATGACCAATTCCCTGTTTCATCTCTTGATCCTCACTTGATCTTTGTACCACCCACTTCCACCGTATCTGTTTGGAAACGAGTGAACAGAATTTGCAATACTCAAGATGCGAGAGCCATTTGGCTGTATATGGGCAAAGAGTAATTTCTCATTACTTCTCAAGTCTTTTCCTAAAACATTCTTTTTCATCATTGCTGAAGAAAACACTCAAGTTTTCAGAGAACAAGAATTGCTGAATTGCTTCCTGGAATCATGAAGCCTGGGTGCACCAGGTATGCATCTTTCATGTTATGTTTTCCAGATGCATTACTTCATTACTACATTGCCAGGAATCAGCACTATAAGCCTTTTTTTAGATGGCATCATCCTCGCCCCCTTCCAGTGTCAAGAGAAGAACGAAATAAGAACATCACTAAGATTCAGCAGTCCCACACTGCAGTGCCTTATCAATTTATGGGTATTACCTGTATTTGGTGATTTTTAATTACTATTTATTTTATCAATTCATTTTAAGAGTACTTCTGACTTTTTAATTTGAAGCTGAGCCACACATTCAGCCCCAGTAAAGGAAAGACTCTAATAAAGGAAACTTTTTGAGCCTTTAAATAGTGAATACCAAAGAAGGTATTACAGCTTTTCTACAGTGGCTTTTTTTGCCTTTGAGGGATTTCACATCTTAGTCATCTAAAGGCCTCAGAGATTCCCTCATACAATTCCCACTGTATGTGTTTGGAAAACTTTACTAGTTCTTATTTGCGAAGCGAGTTATTTCTCATTATCTTTCCAAAGCTATTTTATTATTATATTTAGCTTGGCAAAACTGACATTATTTTCTCTTGCCTGTGCTTGCACAAGATCTCCACTTCTTGAAGAATGTGTTCTCATTTTTAATGTCTTTCTTTCCTTCGCTATTCAGTTATGTTAGCTTTTCTGGATTCTCCAAGAGTACACCTGAATGGCAGTACACACAGCGTAATTCTCTCTAAAATCATATTTTAAGTGATGTAGAATACATTTCACTAGTTTTCCACTCCATGTTCCAAGTTCACTCAATAGTTACTTTCTTAGATATCACACATACCATTTTCAAGAGATACTTCCTTTTACCTGGATGGTTCTCAGTTCTAATTCTAGCTTTTTCCTTTCTTGTACTTCTTTCTTGTATTTTTCTTCCAGTTCTTCAAACTTTGTATCTACAAAGACACAATGAATACTTCTTCATAATCTAACTTATTACATAGGTAATAATTTCTAATTGCTGTTACAGGAATGATTGTAGAATAGTTTGTGCTGAAAGGGACCTTCAAAGCTCACGAGTCCAACTCCCCTGCATTGAGCAGGGGCATCTTCAACTAGATCAGGTTGCCCAGAACCACATCCAGCCTGACCTTGAATGTCTCCAGGGATGATGCATCCACCACCTCTCTGGGTAACCTGCTTTACCAACCTCATTGTGAAGAATTTTTTCCTCATGTCCAGCCCAAATCTCCCCTTTTAGTTTAAAATCATCACCCCTCATCCTATCACAACAATCCCTGATAAAAAGTCTCTTCCCATCTTTCCTTATAAGGTCCTTCTAAGAACTGAAAGGCCACAATAAGGTCTTCCCCGAGTTTTCTCTTCTCCAGGCTGAACAACCCAAACTCTCAGCCATTCCTCACAGGACAGGCGCTCTAGCCCTGCTCTGTACACCCTCTCCAACAGGTCCATGTCCTTCCTGTACTGAGGACTCCAGAGCAGGATGCAGGACTGCAGGTGGGTTCTCACGAGAGTAGAGGGGCAGAATCACCTCCCTTGACCTGCTGGCCACACTCCTCTGGGTGCAGCCCAAGATATGAGTGGCCTTCTGGGCTGCAAGCACACATTGCCAAGCCAAGTCCGATCTTTCATCCACTAGCACGCCCAAGTCCTTCTCCTTTGGGGTACTCTCACTCCCTTCATCCCCCAGCCTGGATTGATACCTGGGGTTGCTCCGACCCAGGTGCATATATATATACATTATGTATATATATAACATAGATGTGTTGCATTATATATATATATATACACACACATACAGATTTTAATTTTTACCTTTTAAGATTTCCTACTAGCAGCCCAAGAACATTAATATTACCAAGAAATGATCAGGAAATAAGGCTGGATCTTTTCTTCAAGTTCCTGTCAAATGCAACAGGAATTGGACAATGAATTTACTTAGGATTCTTCCACTGGAATTGTAAGAGGAGCATATTAGTCCAAAACAAAAGGCCTGCTTCCTTTTCTTTGTACTTACGTATCAGTCTACAACTCCCAGGAATATCATAGAACTAGAATGCTTTGTAGCATTCTATGAAACAGTTGAGGGAGTGCAACAATCTCATCCTACCCTGCATTAGCGAGGTCCCACCTCAAGTACTATGTGCAGTTTTGAGTGTCTCAGTAAAAGAACGTCAAACTATCAGGCTGTTTCCAGAGAAGGGCAACAAAATTGGTGAAAGGCCTTTGAGAGCAAGAGTTTTGAGGAACAGCTGAGGTTCATTCACCTTGGGAAAGAAAAGGCCAGGGCTGATCTTATCACAGGCTACAACTTCCTCACAGGGATGGGCTGAGGGGAGTAGCAGTGGAAGAAAGGTGCTGATTTCCTCTATCTGGTGACCAGTGACAGGACACAATGGAAACAGAATGAACCTGCATCAGGAAAAGTTCAGACTGGACATCGGGAAAGTGTTCTTCACTGAGAAGGTGGTCTTGACACTGGAACAGGCACCCCAGGGAAGTGGTCATGGCACCAATCCTGTCATTATTCAAGGAGGACAATGCTCAAGTCATATGACTTAGTTTTAGGTAGCCCTGTAAGGAGCAACCTTATGGGTTGCTTTGACCTTCAGATAGCCTGGGATTTTCAGGAATGTAAAACTCCAACTTTCAAATGAAAAAAAACCTCTCCAGCAATACAATTTTAAATAGCTTTTAAATAATTTTTTATCTAATCCCCATTTCAGAAGTGTCACGTTTAGTTGAATGCCTGACACTGCCACTACTGTACCCCTAGTAGAAGTTAAAAGGAACAAGAGTACAAGAAAGTATCTTGGATTTCCCACCTGAGTAAAAGTGAGATGCCAAACTCACAAAACATTTGTTCACATCAAAGATAAGAGGTAAACAGCATGCATAATATTGAACCTGTCAAGTTTTTCAGCAGATACAGCATAAGGGTGTCCAGCTACAGAACAGTTTTCCAGTTAAGGAACCTTCCCTTTACTTTTCCAGTTCATTCAAATATTTTAACTCTGATGTCACTAATTTGAAGACAGAAATGATGGTTTGAAACAGTGCATAAATTGTGCAGATCATCATGCACAAAAGCAGTCTAAATAAAATTTTCTAAAGAAACAACACGACTGTTGACTGAACTTTAAAGTACCTGTGGTACCCAAGAAAGATTTGCTCTTCACTACATCAAGGGAACAGCTGACACTAGGAACAGGCATTCAAAAACTTGCTGCAGTCTGTTGAAGGATTTCCTACTATTCCATGTCTATCAACATAATCCTGAAAAGATGTAATATTTGCAATAAGTGTTCAGTCTGCACTAATCACTTTTAAACTTATGGTGCTATGAATTAGATATTCTCATAATAAGCTTTAGAATAGGGACTAGGCAACTCAGTACAAATGCAGTGTGTGAAATATTCCTCCACCCTCCAAGAAAACTGTTAACTATCTGTGCTAGACAAAGAAAAAGTCATTTACCATTATGACTTTGAACTGGTGTTAAAGAAGCAGTAAAGCTTTTCTGTGGAGCACCACTGAATGATAAGTCTCCTGCAATCAATGTTTGCTGACTTCTCTCAAGCTCACATTTGTATCTGTTTCGGAAAAAAACAGCAACAAAAATTAGTCACGGAAACTAAAAGGTTAATTATCTGTTTTTAAGAGCCTGAAGCACACAATTTCTATGATTATAATAACTTAAAGATCAAGTCAAGATACATTCACTGAAAATATTCAGTACTGTAACGCAGAAACAGGGATGCTTTGTTCAGTTTCAGTATATTTAGTCAATTACATAGGAGTCAAAGCTGAAAACCAAAACCAATCCCAGAGTGGCTGACAATCAGAACTGCTTAAGGTTTCACTTATGAAGCTGTGGTCCAGCTAAACACACCCAAATCACTGTAAACACTGATAACATATAACTCCTACTCTTCAGTAAGGATCTTTATGATAGGAAATATACAACTTTTATCCTATGTTCTGATACTGCACACTTTGAGAAACCGATGCATACCTCATGGGAAGGGAACACGCTCCACCTGACAATGTATTTTTCTCATGTACTATTTACTTTGCTGCCCAGAACAACACAGCAGACTACCCATTCTTGTGACTCTTGTGAGCATGAAGAGTTACAAGCCCGTGAAGTGAAACCAGATAACTAGTTTGGAGTTTATACAGCAACTTTCATCCTGCCCAGCATGCACAGGTTGATAAGACAATGGTTTTGATTTCCCCCTCCCTTTTACAACATAAAGAACTCCCCTCCCTGTGGATTGCTAATTGCTATACAACAGTAAAGGATCAGTTACCAGCATAAAACATACCTGAACATGATTGCCAAGATCAAGCTACATGTAGTAACTGATGACCTTATGTAGTGGACAGATACACAAAGTAATGTAATGGAGAGAATTCAACTAAACTGGACTTAATTTGGGGAATGGATTAATGGAACACACATCCTTAGCCTGCAGCTTCCCTGGCCCAACATTTGGCATGAGATACAGAAGCTTAGGTGGTTCTATTAAGCCCTGCTGAATCTCACTAGATTCTTTGATGGACCTTAGCAGTTCCTCACACAAAGCTGGTGCTTCTACATGTTAAATTGTTATGTTGAAATTCAGAATCTTATCACAGCAGTCAAATATCTAAATACCTCAACTATCTCTAGTTTTCCCAAAAAGGGCACAGGGGGGAGGTAAGGGAGGAGGAAGAGGGAAACAAAGAAAAAACAATCAAACAAAACCCCAGAAAGATCAACACACTTCTTTATTTGCTTCTATTTAGATGGAATGAGGCATTCCACCAAAACTTAAAGGAAGTAGACATATTTCAGGCCACAAAATAAAAGGAAAGAAAAAAAAAAAAAACACAAAAAAATACACACACCCCCCCAATACCCCCACAAACAAGCAATAAAACTAAAACAAACACACTCCCAAAACAACTAAATCAAACCCTTAAGAAACCTGCTCTCACACCCCTCCCTGTGACAGTACTTTTGCATTACTAGTACCAGCACAACAGTTTATTGCACAGACAGAATACTCAGCTTGACTGATGCACACAAAGTTTCAGAAATACTTTTATTCAAGAACAGAGGGTGCCTCTAGTAGGAGAGCAAGTTTAACATAACATTCACTTCACTATGGGCAACTGTTCCATTTGCGTAGCACCCACAGATGAAAGATTTTAGATGTGTCTGCATCACAGAAGATTCTTTTATTACTTGCATTCCATCCCCAACAGACAGCACACACATGCTATCTCAGTAATAACAGTGTTTAAGAGTTGAGGTCTTTGAATTAAGCTCTTTTTCACCAAAGCAACTGGATTCAGTGATTCAGTCACTGCTTTTGGCAGCTTCCTCTTCCACTCCCAATAGATGTTTATGCCTCCTTCCAGTAGTATTTTATTGGTAGACTTGATCTTACAGAATGAATTGTCCATGCACTTTCTGAGCAACTCCAAGCCCTTTGCAGTTTACCTTTGTCAAGTGACTCAGCTGCGCTAGCTGTTTTGTTGTTGTTCAAGATCATAGACAGTTCTCACATGACACTGCAGAATTCCCCCAAATTAAGGAGGAACTATAGGTATTAACTGCTTCAAGTGGCAGACAGATTTATGTAGAAGCCTGTATGTGCATGTGTGTATGTAAAAACAGGTCCATGTTTTGTGACTTCAGTCACAAAGTCTGAATTAATTATAAGAAGAAACTAGAATACCATGAAGGATACACTAAATGAATAAAACACAAGAAAATAACTGTTATACGTGGGTTAGAGACAGAGCAGATCCTTACCTTTTCAGTTCTTGTTCTAGCCTTTCTATGTCTTTCTTGCTGGAATTCAGCTGTCCTGACTGAATGTTAATTTGAGATTCTTTTGCTTGAAGATCATGTGATATTTTCTGCTTTGCTTTCTCGAGAGTATCACACAATTCCATCAAGCTCTGGTTCTCTCTTTTTAGTAATGCAGCTTCATTTTTTTCATTTTCAACCTAGTTGGAATATAGACCATTTTAAAAAGATCTCACCTATTCTCTACACTTCTATTATTTTAATAACACAAAGTTTACAAACTGCTTTTTTTTTCCTAGCATTTCAAAATCCTGACAGCACCAAAACCTCAACTATACACGTCATTTAAATATTCTTGGGTGTGAACAAAACCACATCTCCTGCAATTCAACACTGTGACATTAACAATTGCTATTTATTGGCTAGACAAGCTCATAGAAAAATTAATCAATCCTTAAATACTAATAATCCACACTAGATTGCTAATCCACACTGACCAACTCTCTGCTCTTTCCAGCCTATCAACTTCAGCAATCAGAATACCTTGACTAAACAAAGAAGGCACAATGATTACCAAGAGTCACAGCTTTGAAACTGGAAGTAGAGCTTGGCAGTAGACATCCTCCTCCCCTACAGCTTCTGAGGGACAGGCACAGTCAAGCTAGAGCTTTGCACAACATTATTTTTCTGGTTGAAAGAAGTATTAACTACTGCTTACAAGTCTTAAAGCACTCCTATTCGAGCACAGCCCTTTGTGTTACAGGAGCACAGCAGTTCCTCTGGATGGTTGAAGAAACTCACAGGAAGAAACTCTAAGAAAACTACAAGGATTAAGTTCTGCTAGAAAGTTCTATCAGCCTAAAGGGAATAAAAGGCAGCCTCTGTAATTTGCATTTGAGCTGTATTCAAACGTTACAAAACAATATGAAACTAAATGGGTCACCTCTGATCTGAAGCACAGCAGGACCCTGACCAAAAGGGTCTCTGGTTTCCTGGCTGACAGTATAGTCAGATGAAGCATAAAACTACAGCCCTAAAAAAGGAAACTGAAAACCCAAAAACAGTCAGGGGGGTGGGGGCAGAGGGGGAAGGAGAGAACCAAGCCAAACAAACAAAACCACTCAACTGAGAATTACATAAACCAAGTAAAAGATGAAATGGATCTACAGGCAAGGTAGAACAGCAAGAGGCTGTCAACTATGCAGCTCTTATATAAAACAGGCCTAGTCAGTATCAAGATTTTAAACAGGCACAAATGACTTTTCCTAATCATAAAAAGATGTAGCAAAGCCTCAAAGTAAACATAAACAACTGAGCCCAGAAAGCCAACCATATACTAAGCTGCATCAAAACAAGTGTGACCAGCAGATCGAAGGAGGTGGTCCTGCCCCTCAGCTCTAGTGAGACCCCATTTGGAGCACTGTGTACAGTTCTGGTGCCCTCGGCATAAGGGGGACATGAAGCTGCTGGAGCAAGTCCAGAGGCGGCCACCAGGATGACAAGGGGGCTCAAGCAAGTGCTGTATGAAGATAGGCTGAGAAAGTTGAGGGTGGTCAGCCTGGAGAAGTTGCATGGAGACTTCAGAGCAGCTTCCAGTGTCTGAAGGGGGCCTACAAGGATACTGGAGAGGGACTCTTCATTAGGGACTGTAGCAATAGGACAAGGGGCAATGAGTTTAAACGTAAACAGGGGAAGTTCAGGTTAGATATAAGGAAGAAGTTCTTTACTAGGAGGGTGGTGAGGCACTGGAACAGGTTGCCCAGAGAAGCTGCGGCTGCCCCGTCCCTGGCACTGTTCAAGGCCAGGTTGGACAGAGAATTGGGTGACGTGGTTTAGAGTGTGGTGTCCCTGCCCATGGCAGGGAGGTTAGAACTAGATGATCTTAAGGTCCTTTCCAGCCCTAAATATTCTTTGATTCTGGGATGGGCAATCATGCCAAACATAAATAGAAGGCAGGAATTCTATTAGCAATCAGTGAGAACCAAACAGAAGGGAAAATATGATGAAAATTAATATAAGTAGTTTATATTCTGTTTCTCTGCTATTTCCAGTCAGTGGGAAAGAAACAAGACACTAACCCACCCCTAGGGACAACCAGATAAAAACTTTGTAGTTGTGTTTGGCATGGAGAACAGCATTTTAGGGGAATGACTACAGGGCCTCTGTTACCTTCTGCTTCTGCTTTTGCAGAGCTGCCTCCAAAGACTCTAACTGGAACTGTCTTTGCTGACGCTCCTTTCTAAGCTTGTCCACTTGACTTTCCAGCTCCTGAATCTTCTGAAGGACTCTGGGGGAGACGCCTTCTTTCCATTCCTCCACAGCCCAGCTCATACTGACACGATTCTTGTTTAACACAGAACAGACAGTGCTATGCCTGAAACACAAAGACAGAATTGACCTTTCAGCAAGCCTTCTTTTAAAGCAAACTACATTTTTAACCTTAGCAGTGATTAGAACACAGTATTTCACAACCATATAGGCTTCCTGACCTACATACCAAGCAGCAGCTTTTAAGTCCTATTTTGACACACTCTCATTCAGCTTAAAATCTAAAGCCTCACATCAATCAATCTAACAATAACAGGTTTATATTCGTATAACTGCATTTGACTGCTGTATTTCAGAAAGTTTCTCTCCATACCTTATGCTTATGCTAGATTGCAGAAAACCATTAGTGCTGTACTTCAGGGGCATTTAATCCGAAAGCTTTGCAAAAAGCCATCCCTTCATTTTGACCCGGCACGGGCTCACTGCCCCGAGATACCAGCACAGCTCGGAAGTCATTTACAAAGAAGAAATTACCTCAGAATAACTAAAAGCGGAGAGGAACGACGGCCGGGCAGAGCCCGCCCAGGCCTGGGGAGCTCGGACTGTCAGGACCAGCCTTACTCCCACCCTCAGGAAACACCCCATGGGGACACACCGCAGCTCACCAGCCCGCTCAGGGTGCCTGACACCCACGAAGAGCCCCCGACCGACCGGTCGGTCACTCACCCCGAGGCGCTGCCCAGGCTCAGACCCCAGCTGGGTCCCTCAGCTCCGGAGCGCACCGCGCCTCGTACCAGACCCGCCGCAATTCAAAGCCAGCACCGCCCACCGGACGTTTGCGCACGCCCAAGCGATGGCGCCCCCGAGCACGCTGATTGGTCCCGCTACGACGTTGCTCGCCATACGGCCCTCCCCTCGTTGGCAACGAGGTCGCGGCTCCAGGTCGCCGTCGCTCGTGATTGGCTGGTTTGGAAGCATTTAAACTCCATTGGACGTGGCAGCACAGGGGCGGGATAAAGGTGGCTTGTGATTGGCCCCGTAGGCTCTTGCCCACGGGCGGGCGGGGCGCCCGGCGCTGAGGGAGCTGTGTGGAGGGTTTGAAGCCGCGGCGCCATGGGCGCCCGTTCGCAAAGCCAGCCCAGCGGGGAGCCCGTGGTACGGCGCGGGGAAGAGGGCTGCGGCAGGGGGAGCGGCGGATGATCTTCTATCCGAGATCGTTTTCCCCGTCCCACAGAGAACCTGAGGTTTGGGAAAGTAAACGTGTCCCGTTTAAACAGGTGATGTCCTGATGATAACTCCTTCGCTTGAAAACATCCACAAAAGGATCATTAAGCGGTTTAGTACTGGGGTCTGCCCACATTTCCTCTGGGGAATACATTTTATGAGGGGGCAAGGGGGAGAGGGAAGGCAATTCAGTCCAATGCTGCCTATTTTCTACCCTAACATACAAACACAAAGTAAAAAAACACTTCTAAGTGTGTTCTAACAGCGATCAGAGAATGCAAATGGCAACAGCAAAAGCTTCAGGACTCCAAAACTTACGTGAACTCCCTTGGGTTCCAAATGCTTCCTCTGGTGTTCCCCTCTCTCTTCCCCCAGCCGCACTCTGAGGGGGGTTTGGCTTTGAAACAATGATGTTTCCATCAGAATCTATGATTACTTCACCTGATGTCTTGCCTCTTATAATATTTACCCAAATCTTTTAATCACATTTAGGAAATTGAGTTAAATCTTCCTTAAGAAAAACAGCTGAGCTGTCAGAATGTAAATATGGCACAACCAACTCCCTAGCACATTGTTATAAAGCCTCTAAACTAGCTCCAGAGCAAAACAAGCCATCAAATTGGTGGAACAGATCCATCTGAGAAGGCTGCATGGAGACCTCATAGCAGCCTTCCTGTATCTGAAGGGGGCCTATAAGGATGCTGGGGAGGGACTCTTCATTAGGGACTGTAGTGACAGGACAAGGGGTAACGGGTTAAAACTTTAACACGATAAGTTTAGATGGGATATAAGGAAGAAGTTCTTTACTATAAGGGTGGTGAGGCACTGGAATGGGTTGCCCAAGGAAGCTGTGAATGCTCCATCCCTGGTGGTGTTCAAGGCCATGTTGGACAGAGCCTTGGGTGACATGGTTTAGTGTGAGGTGTCCCTGCCCATGGCAAGGGGGTTGGAATTGGATGATCTTAAGGTCCTTTCTAACCCTTTCTATGATTCTATCACAAATGTCTCTGAAAAATGGTAATTAATAAAAACAAGATAGAGAATTCTATGGTGAGCTTCATGTACCCTTAGACATGACTGTGCAGGTGCTGCTGAGGGAGCAGCACAGAACAGCAGTGGAGCAGGAAGCAGTGGAAAGGTGGCAAACCACTAACATAGTACTGCCAAAGAATTAAGGAAAGCTGAGGATCAGTCTGCACTGATGGGGATCCCCCAGTAGATCTAAGTAGACAAGGGGCAAATGTTCTGTCAGAAGTAAATAATCATGTTATATTCAGTAAGGGTTTCTCATAAGAGAGTAACAAATGTCACTTGATCAACTGTACAAGTGGAAGAGTTTTCAGTTACTGCAGACGCTACTGAAGTGGCACCACTGATGAACAGGGAGCACTGGCATTTAAACCACTGTTACGATGAATCCCTCAGGGATTCAGGGAAGGCGGAACAGCTTTAACTTCCAAGATTGGCAGTATATTATTCAGAGGGGGGAAAATGAGTAGAGATAGTCTTAAGTTTTCTTACAAGGCATAAGAAACAAAAATCAGCTGGTGTGTGCAGAGCTTTTAAGATGCAGTCTGATGAACACAGGGAAAGGCCACCAAGAGGCTCAGAGGGCTGGAGCACTACCTCCCAGTGGAGGCGGACTGAGAGAGCTGGGCTTGTTCAGCCTTGAGAAGAGAAAGCTTCTGGGAGACCTTAGAGCAGCTTCCAGTGCCTAAAGGGGCCGACAAAAAAGCTGGAGAGGGACTTTTGACAAGGGCCTATAGGGAAAGGAGCCAGGAGAATGGCTTTAAATTGACAGAGGAGAGACCGAGATGAGATCTTGGGAAGAAATTCTTCCCTGTGAGGGTGTTGAGGTGCTGGCACAGGGTGCCCAGAGAAGCTGTGGCTGCCTTATCCCTAGCAGTGTTTAAGGGCAGGTCAGATGGGGCTTGGAGCAAGCTGCTCTAGTGGAAGGTGTCCCTGCCTGTGGCAGGGGTTGGAACTGGATGAGGTTTCAAGTCCCTTCCAACTCAAACCAGCCTGTGATTTATGAATACCTAGATAGATGAGGCTAAAAAAAAGGAACCTGACTGCTGTTGTAAACTTAAATACAAGAGCACAAACTTAAATACAAAAGCATGCTTGTTCTTAAGCCCGTTTCTGAGAATGGTCAGATTTGTACTGGGTTTCTGTTGATAATGGTTTACAAATGAATCCTGTCATATGTGGCATCCTTGCCTTGACTATTGCAGCAGTTAATGAATTATCATGAAAGATAAAGACTTATCAAGAGTACAGATACTTGAATTTTTTTGCCATCAACCTTACTTTGCACACTAGCTTCATGAGTATCATCTGTATTAGTTATCAAGTAAATATAAGATACAAAAATACTAGCAAATGTAACAGTGAAGTATAAGATACAAGCATAAGGTCAAATACACTGAACAAATAATAGCAACTTCTAAAGAGAGTTAATAACAACCATCACTTTGCTGAACTCAATTCATTTTATCACTCTCTACTGGCTAGGATTCTTGAGGTCTTTCTAAGAGGCTCCTCAATTTAAAGCACTCCATGATTTTGAGCAAAGAAAACTACCTCAGCCTTGTGAAGTGTCTTGAAATTCCATTCAGTTCTTACCAAATGTTAACAATGACCATTTACTTTTTCTTACCTGCATTCCTTACTATAATTTTTGGTAAAGGGCCAGAATACATAAACCCACTAAAGACTGAATTCATATTTCAGAGCACACAATGGAACAAAAGCAGCAGAGAAAAAAAGGAAAGAGCTTCGGATGAGAAAATCCCACTCTGCTTGGATACTGCAAGGAGCAGAAACCAGACCAAGCTTTTTCTTCATATTCTTCCTTGCCAGATTCAGAATACATCAGGTAAAGCCTATTTCATTTATATATACATATATACACATATATACACACATCAAAGAGTACCTGAGGAGCTGGAGCAATCCCATTCACCCAGAGAAAGAGTGAAACAGGCCTTTGTGTCTGACTGGTTCTAGTTTCCCAGCTTCCCTGTCAAGGCACTAGAAGTACACATTGCCAAGTTGAGTGTGAGAGAGAAGAAAGTCAGATCGTTTCCTGTAGCCTCACCCAAACCCCACCCTGTACTAAGTGATGCCTCTTGCTTCTGGAAAACATAATTCTCCATCTCTGCCAATGTGGGTATGTAACTGAGAAAATGGCAGTTTAGGTGTTGTACTGGAGTTGCGAGATTAAGTCTGCACTAATAAAGCCCAGTGAGCTACTGTTGTAAAATACCATGTTTGATTGCTTGTATACCCTTAGGTTTCCTATTCTTCATGCAGTTGTGTTTCTCCATGGAAGCCAAACCTTGTTAGGTGAGCAGAATGCATGTAAACAAGGGTGCCATTAGGATACATAGAGAACTTTACACCTTAGATTTCTTAACTGCCTTATGCTTGTAAAAAAGGTTGAAGGGACCTGCACAGTTTTTCTTCAAGTTCATTTGCAAAATCAGAGACCACAGATAACACAAATTATAATCTGTAACTTTGTTCCTAAAGGAAATGGGATGTTTCTCTAGTGAGTATTAAAGTATTTCTTACCTACTAATGGAAACTGTTACTGAAGTGCTCATGTTGACACCAGGGTCAACAGGTTGACTGTATTAGTGGACAAAATACCTACAGCTGCTGTATTGTTTGGTGATCACATTGTCTAGCATAGTCTACTAAACACCAGTGGGTAGCTTTCCTGGTAATGAGAAAGTGACTGAGGTTCCAGGTGTCTAAGGTGACACAGTGAATCACATGCAGGTGCTGGATAGGAACCCACAGGTGCGGCTCCTGGCAGTTTAAAACACCTCAAGGCAATGTTGCCATGTTGCTACATTCCCTCCTGTTCCTCACCTGCATGCTGCCGCTGCTCCCTTATGACACCTTCTGCTGATCTGAAGTGCCGGGGGAGATGGCTAAACTGGTAAGGAGTATTATCTTAGGCAAAGGGCTTTCTGGTAACTTTACCCTTGTATACAGCTTGGGTCTGCAAACTGTTGCACTGTGGGATCAGATAAATGCTTGACCCAGCTCAACAGATGGAACCAGAATATGCAGGAGAGAGTGGATAGGACTGTGGTGACACCAGCTTGGATCAGTTAAGACTTTATGTAACAACACCTTAAGTCCCCATGCTGTAATCCCTAACACCTGTCTATCATAAATGATAGTAAGAAACCTCCCCACAGTAAATGCATTCTTGTGTTTTATAACTTGTGTATTTTACAAGGATAAAATCATCTTACAGCTCCTGCTTTCATTTAAGTGTCTTTTACTTATTAAGTGCAATTACTCTGAGTAATTTTAATAACAAGAAAATATTCTTTGACCTTTGCATGTAGTGCAGCATTATTATGATTTTTAATAATCAGACCTCAGTCTAGCTGAGGACATTAAGGGCAACAAGAAAAACTTCTAGAGGTACATTGGGAGTAAAAGTAAGATGAGGGAAAATGTGGGACCCATCTGGAAAGAAACGGGAGACTTTGTGACCTGGGACGTGGAAGAGGCTGAGGTACTCAATGACTTTTTTGCCCTGGTCTTTGCTAGCAAGAGCTCCAGCCACATGGGAGGCAAGGACTGGGAGTGGGAGAATGGAGAACCGCCTTCTGTAGGAGAAGATCAGGTTCAAGACTATCTAAGGAACATGAATACAGTCATTAGCATGATGCTTAAATAACTAATACACAGTGAAGGGAATCATACATGATTATGTTATGATATGACACATCAAGTCTAAATTGTCTTGGTGTTCAAATTACCAGTTACTGACTTGTAAAGAAGATTGCAACTCTTCTTTTTTCTTAATGGTAAATTCCTTCTCTCTCTAGTTCTGCTGCTAGAAATAGCAATGCTACACAAATCTTTCATCCTACAGGTACCAACATCAAAAAGTATATTAATAAGACTATCAAATACTTCTATATCTTATGGGCAAGGAGTTACCAGGTTTCAGAGGACATTTGGTAAGATGAGAACCTATTTCCTTTATGGCCCACTCCTCCCTGACTTTCATGGGTCCACAGCTTCTGTTTCCTTTGTTAGAATTGTACTCTTAACTGTACACAGGTACAGCTACTCTGAGTATCATTCCATTCAAATGAGAGAGAAAAGTGGTTAAGACATAAATGCACTGCATATAAAGTAAAAGACATACACCTTTCATAGCCATGTTCGCCTCTTTCCATCTTTACCACCAACTCTTTTTTACAAATGGGGAATGAAGAAAATACCCAGTGGTAACTGACATCACCTATTGTTCTCATCTGCACAATTGCCTTCAGTAGTCTGAGTTTTGCTTCTTTTTTGACCTCTCTATTCTAAAGTCATGATTTATCATGGCTACCCTTGCTGTGCCTAATCTCCATTTGAACATCCTATTCCTATGAACTTCCTAAATTAAAGCCTGGAGCTCATGCTTTGTTTCTCTTTTGTTATGGCCTGTATATATATTTATCCTACACATCTATTTATTATATATATTCTTATATCCTACTATATATATTAATTTTATGTAGGTATTAGCTGAGAATCTATACTTGCTTCTTATTGTGTTCACCTACTGGTCCAATCTTTTATCAGCCAGTGAAATAAAGAACATCACCTACACCATTCATGAGAAACAAATAAAATTCCTTGTTAGCTTCTACCTAGCTTAATGCTGTCTCTGAAATCTTTTGATGTTTCTGTTAGAAGGTTGAATAGATAAAAGTACAGCTCCTTATCTTACACACACCATAACCACCTAAACAGTACTTTGGCCATTTTTAAGGCAAGTTCTAAAGTGAGTTTTCAGTCACCCAACTAATTGTAATGGGAAACCCATCTTAAACAGCCAGAGTTTATGAACAGTCAATTGAATTGATCTAATAGAATAAATAAATAAATGTGCAAGGAGGAAACAACTGCGTTCTATGTCTTAAGGACTTTGGTTAATCACCTCATCTCCTTACCTCTTCCAAGTCTAAATTCCAACGGTTTTATTGGTACTTCTCATATCATTTTTGTATTAATACTTTCCAGGAAAATGTTTGTAAGTGTTTTATATCTCTCCAGGGTATCTACTGTGTCATGCAAATGATAGTCAGCATAGAAAACAGTATTTACATATACATCTCAGCATTCCCAAAGTGCTCTAACTAAGACCAATTTTCCTATTATTTGGACCAAAAGTGAGAATGAGAATCAGGGCTCTTTTAGAAATAACATACAGACTCCAAAAAGCTGAGGTACATCCACCTGAGGTCTTACTCTTCTACAGTGCACCTCACTATTGATTTCAGAAAGTCTTAAATATGGGGTTTCATAGAACTGTCACACCCAAGCATGGCCTTACACCCATTTGAGAGAGCGAAACAAACATTAATGGCTAAATTCAAGCTATGCAAGTTTGTAATGGTCCCCAAACCACATTTTATATTATAGCGTTAGCTCTTTGCTTTCTCAAGAAACCATTTATCTCTAAGTACTTTCAACTGTGTACCCACGGTCAGACACTTCAATCCATGCTGAGAGGCATAAAAATTATGACTATCAGAAGTGAGCAGTCACTAAAACACCTACAAATCCTGGTGTGTGCTGGCTTCTGGGCATGCTGCTGAATTAACTGCTGTCAAAAGCTAGGGATTTTTTGTTTGTGTGTTCAGGAGACCACTGCTTTCAGAAGTCTGAAGACCATGCTAAAGGATACATTTAAAAGTACTCAAATCGATAATCCATGAAAACTGGGAAAACGTTATTCATTCTGTCATTAGACTATTCCAGTTTGGAGAGCAGTTTTAACAGTGGCATGGAAAGATATATTCCTTGCCTAAACCCCATTTGAAGTACTTACAACTCTGGAATCAAAAGTTCATTACTTTATTCACACATACTAAAAAGCTTTTCATTGTACAACTCTTACTGCAGAGCTGAAAAGAGGCACAGAGATGAAGTCCTCAGGCAGAATACAGCTGTAAGCAAATTAGAATATCCAACACAGCAGAGTTTATTTGCACAGATAATCAACCAAGACTTTTTCTACTCTTCAAAACTGGGTGCTGGCTCACTTGTGATAAGCCGTAGAGTACTAGAACATGTTGGCTCATGCTTGGTGGCAGCAGGTTTGTTTTCCAACATTGGGTAATCCAAATTCCTTTTCCAAGAGATGATTTTGAGAAGCACTATTAAATGGAATAATTAATGAGAGCACAGAATACTAGAGAAGTAAACTTCCCCCCTCCTCCATTTTTTCTTTTTGTCAGTTTCAAATATTTATAAGTTTATTAAGAACAAATATGATTTTAGAAATGGGGATTTCGGCTGGTGCACGAAGTTTTTCCTTATGTTACAGTCAGGTCAGTGTACCCAGCTGTAGCACATGACAGAGATTTTAGGAACACAGTTAGGGTCACATTTACAATACAAATTGGGAATGTGTTGCAACTGCATTCTTTGATTTGATTGTAATGTAGATGACTGTAAGACTAATTAAACTTCATCTGCTGTTCACAGGAGAAACCACCAGCTCTTGCTTAAGCACAGTTTAAAGACAGTTTTATATGAAACAGGTTATGACATGGTTTCACCAGCCAACAAGGACTGAGATTTTTCCATGTTATAACAAGACTCAAGACTCTAACTTTAGCCTCAATTTAAACACATTCAAAAGAGGTCTTGCTAGCGAGGTGCTAAGGCACTTCAGAATTCATTGCACATATCTGCAGATAACATTGACATAACAAATGTCTCCTGTATTTTGACCCAGATAAAATCAGTTTTCTTCTGCTGACAGCTAACCATTTGGTCAAACTGCACGGTGTTGAGCTTTATTTTCACAAGGGTTTTGAGACAGCATTCAGGCCTGTCAAAACCACAGTTTGGAAAAAAAATAAAGTCTCTCTCCTATACAGTGTTTTCATCTGTGACTCAAAAAGCACTTCTTCAGATCACTATCATTATCTCAGTTTTCAGATAAGAAAACTAAGACACAGGGATGTGCTGCTACATGCCTGAGATCAGACTGAAGGCTGGTAGCTAAGGTAACCGAGGTACAGTCCTGTCAATAAGTTATTCCCCATTTCATGCTGATGAAATTGCAGAAGGAGCCGGTATAAAATTTAAATTATACCAGAGCAGAGGAAATATTTTGGAGGTAAAGTCCATAAATCATTACAGCAAGTCAATAGAGTCTCTAAATACAATTTAGAGCTGTCACTTTCGCAGACAAAAAAATAGTAACAAATTGCTGTAACATGGTTCCCCAGCAGCACAGAAGGGTAATATGTAATCCAGTTTACATATGATTGATAGAAGATTTACCATCAAGGTTTAGTGGACAAATCTGAACCAGAACAGGGGTTTGGAACCAAATCAATGATTTGTATCATTTTAACATAGTGTGAGGATCATCTAATCTAGTTTTAGTATTTTAGGAAACCAGTCCCCAGGAAGCAGGTAGGAACTGTTGGGTTTAATCCCAGGGTTGTATATTCCTGACAGCTATCAGGGAACAAAGATGCATGTGAAGATTCCAGGTTTCAATGGTCCCAGAAATCTGTAGTAGCACCAACACATTTCCTTATGGAAGACTCTTTGCAGTAACTGGCTATAATTTCTGGGAAGCTTGGTTTTTCTAAAGCACCTACAGTCTCTGAGAGTCTAATACAGACTGCATTAAATAATCTCATGGAAAATTAATAATCTTCACCATTCCCAGTTTTGGGAGCTTCTTTTGCTTGGGTAAGTCTGAAATACAATTCATTTTACAGAGTGGGTTCAGCTGGTCTTACAGCTGTTGATGACAATTACTCTGATTATACTTCTTCTAGGTAGTTTTTGTTTTTCTGGAGGCCCGCATCCTGTAGACAGCCAACACATAAAATCTCCCCTCCAACCCTTTGCATCTGTCAGCATGTTCGTGCTTCTTGCCACATTATTTCATTTTGCAGTTATTAAGTTTACTTCAAATGCAGGCACCTAGGAAAGCGAAAGTGTCCAGGGGCAAAACAGGGATTCCACTAAAAGACTTCAGGTAGCCACTGCCTTGAGGCACAGATACAAAAGTCAGTATTTATTGTCTTGAAAACAAGATCCTTACACCTGCCCCAGCATGGGGAGAACCTGTTGGGAACCAGACAATTTAAACCCTAGTTTTGACGCACACTGTCCTCTTGGGCAACTGTCCACTCAGTCAGGGAAAGCTGTTTTCTGGCATAAAGCTGAGCTGCATAAATGCAGAGCTCAGCCCCTCTACGAACCATCTTATCACCTCGTTCTGACACCTGATGTTTCTTTCAGATTGTTACTCAAAAGCTCTGTATCTACATGTGGTCAAGTACAATTCAAGTTCAGCTCTTACGTGGTGTCGCTTCTTAGTGCCTCAGTGTAGCCATATGTAAAATGGGGATAATTACTTACTTCATTAAGGTGTGGTGTTTGTAAAATGTTTGAGAGTCTCAGATGAAAAGGACTTTCCTTGCAAAATGTAATTAGAATATTATGCCAGAGGTAAGGCATAAGCCTATGATTCCACATACAGTATTTAAATACAATTACTTATCTATCCAAATCAAGAATCTGTGTTATTTCTCCATCTCTCAGCTCCTGATCCTCTTTGCCATTAATAATCTGAGTAAGCCTGACTCCAACAAATCTACTCACGTATCCTTCAGTAGCGTGTACAAAAGGCAAAAAAGCACAGCAACTCAAAAATGGTATCAGTTCTCATTTACCACTATTTTTCATCATTTGCCATGGTTGTAAGAGTCCTTCATTTTTGGTGTCACAGTTTCAGAGGGGTACCTCCTACAGGTGCCCACTGGTACCAGAGGCATTTGCATACACTTTGGGGGATGTGAATCACTTTATATTAATGTAGTTTAAGGACAAAACCATCCTGCAAATTGTCTATCACTGATGACAACGCAGAAGCATCTACATGTCATTCCTAACACACCATTCTTTGGCCCGTGTGATCCATTCAACATCCCTTGGTAGCCCCAGCCACCCTGATGGCACTCTGCACTCTCTGTCCCTACTCTCTCTTAGAGCAGCAATCAGGAGGGATTTCCTGCACCTGCAAAGCACCAGGTGTTCTGGGCATTTCACGTAGTTACCAACCACCCTGTTTCAAGCCAACTTCAGTCTTCCCCTGCTTGCTGTCCAGCAAGGCACATGCATGAGGTCACCATGGGTATTTTTTCAGCCTGTCTCCTGCTCTGTGGGCAGCTAGAGGGATGACCACTCTTCTAGAAGCGAGGGTCACACAGAATGCAGGAGACCGAAGGGTCTGAAATGGGAAAAGCAGGAGTGCAGATCTGAAGGGCAGAAGAAGCGATGCTGTAGCGCCAAGCCAGCGGGAGATGCGCAGGGACTTGTGGAACGGCAGAAGGGAGGCAGCGGGCGGCCCTGCGCACGGGAGAGAACGCCGGAGCTCCGAGGCCCGTGCTGTGCCGAGCCTCCCTTCCCTTCCCATCCCTCCCGGGCTCCAGCACCGGCTCCCGGCCGCGACACCCCTCGGGATCGCAGGGGCGGGGCCGCGGGAGGGGAGGGACGGGACGGGGGAGTCGAGGCAAAGCAGGCGCCCCGCACCTGGCAGCTCTGCCCTCCTCGGGAGGGCTGCCGCCGGCACCCGTCCGGATTGGCAGGAGCCTGCGCCCTCCTCTTCCTCCCTTCCTTCTTTTCCCTCCTCCGCAGGGTGGGTTTCGGCCCTCCTCCTTCCTTGGGGAAAGGGGGAGTAGTTTGAAGAGAGAAAAAGAGAAAGGAAATCCCAAGTCGCGTCCCCGACGTCTCCGGGCCTCGCGGCCGCCCCACATTCCTGGCATTCCTAAGCCGTGACTCCCCGCGCCGCCCCGGCCCCAGCCCTGCCCCGGCCCCGCCGCCTCCGGCTCGCCCGCCACTGGCCCCACTCGCCCCCGCGGGACACCAGTCCCCTCCCTCCTTCTCTTACGCTCAGCCTCCCTCCTGCCCGCACCCCGCGGGCGGCAGCCGGAGCTCAGGGCGCCCCGGCCCCCCCCAGCTCCCGGCCGCCCCGCCGAAGCTCCCCACGGTGGCCGGGCCGGGGCGGCGGGAGCGGGTCTGCCTCCCCACCAGCCTCCCCTCCTGCGGGAGCGCGTAACGCCGGAGCCGCCGCCGAGCAGGTAAGGAGCTGCGGAGTTCGCTCGAGTTTGGGCTGGAGAGCGTCCCCGCCGCTTGTCGGCCAGCCGCGCTGACTTTGAATCAGCCTTTTACTCTGCGGGAACACCCGCGTCAGACTCGCTTGTGCTCTTCGGTGTGCAGCTACGAACGCTGCTGCTTGTAAATTACCAAAAGAGCTAAGTTTGGGTTACAAATGCCAGTCGGTGACCTGCGGTAAACAAGCCTCTGATGGCCCTTCCAGCCCGTGAATTTAATCTGGTAGGCACCCAGATAACGCGGCGTTTGTATAAAATCAAGAGGTATTTGTAAGTAGCTAGGAACGGGCAGGCTACTCGTATTTACAGCGCGGTGTGCCTGTGTTTGTCGTCCCCCCGCTCGGGGGTTTACCTTGTTCTTTGTTAAGTTACAGTCAAGGCTAAAGTGGCCGTCTTGAGCAGCTCTGTAACGCCTAGTTGTGCGGGCAGGACTGACATCTGCTCTCATTCCTGATGTGGCGGAGTCGATGAATTGTTAAGGTCTCGGCAGAGCTCTGTTTATCGGGCTGTATTTGGGACGAGCGTTAGATAATGTATGTGCGGTATGTGGATACAATAATGTGTGCTGGGGCTTTCCTATCGAGAACATTGTAGCTCTGATTTGCATAAAATATTCGCATGTTGCCATTCATAAGCAACTATTCGGCTGTTTGGGACTTTAACAAGGTGGGAACAAACATTGTAAGGTAACAGTAAGTAAGTGTAACAGTAAAGGTTTGGATTCAGTGTGGTGTTACCCAAAAAGTGATCTGGGGTTTTTGGCATGTAGCCTGAAACTGTAGCTGAAAGAAATGCTTTTACCAGAAGCCAGTTCTTTCTGTTGTCTTTAAACTCCGTGTGGGTGATGGCTCCTGGGTTTGCCTATTCCAAAAGCACTTTTCTATGCTGAAGTTCTTGAGAGTTTGGAACACTAGACATATAAAATGGCTCCCCCCCAAATCACAAGCCACCACCTGCCAACCTCCATCTTACGAGAGAAGGTAGTCAGGTCTTTTGGGGGGGAGAGCCGTTAGGGGAGGCAGTCCCAGCAGGAGCTGCTCTCTGGTTGTCTGGCTCAGAGTGTCCTATCGAGTATGAGGGACAAAATACAGATTATCCAGTTTTTGCTCTTGCCCTCTGGGGGTCTGCCACTGACACCTAGTGCTTGTTACATGGTGTAAAATAAAGTGTGTGTTGATAGTATAGGAATGCAAATAAGCTTTAGGCCCTGCTCTGGTATTGGCAGTACTTTCCTCAACTTATTTTGGTTTCTTCAGGAGGCTGTGCCAGAATTGCTTACAGGCAGAGGGCACTTGTGTGTGTCTAATACGTTGTGATACAAAAGTTGGGAGCTTTGCAAATTTGGGCTTTGAAGCATGCAGCCCGTCAGCTAAAAGGTAGCTCCAAAAACCTGTGGCAGAGCTTGTGGCTGTCCCTTCTGCCTCTCCATTTGCGTGGGAGAAGCTGAGGAGCATGACTGTCTCCATGCAGCCTCGGAGGATCCGGAGGTGCAGATGAAGGCCAGAGCAAGGGCTGCAGGACTGATGTCTGTGCTGAGCAAACCGAGTTCTATGTTTCCAGTTTTAAGTATAACTTTTCCATGTTTCTGTAACAGTAGAAGCAGCTTTGTGCAGTGTTCCTGAGAGTGAATTAGCAACCAGTGTCAGTACCAGCGACTGACTTTTCTCCTGGTCCTTCTTGTCCAGCAGAGGCCTGTGACTCAGTTGTTGTAACTTACGTATGGAATGGCTTTCTATGACATACATCTGCTTTGGTGTACTTAGCAAGTTATCTTGGCCACCAGTGATTCCTCCAATTTTGGAGACAGTATTTAATACGTTAAAATAGAAGACTTGTCTACATGTTTCTGGTAACTTTGTGGCTTCTTTTTCCTGTATTTGTTTGGTACCACTGCAGCTAAAACATTTTTAAGCTAAAAGATGCATCATTCTGTGTCTTTTAATATCCGGTGGGGCTGTGTTTGATTAAATGTTGCTTAAGGAGCTCATTTTAATCTGGATTCAAGTTTAGCATAGGTATATGGAGTGTGAAAAGTGTAACTGAACTCCAACTCCTCAGCTGAAAGCAAGTTCTTCTCTGTTGCAATGATTAATCAGCTGAGGGGGGTATAAACTACTGGTGGGATACAAAAGGTAGAAGGCTCTCAGCAGGCAGCACTGCTCAGGTGCATTTGGGTCCTGGTCCTGCAGAAGACCCACCGGTGTGCTTAAATTCATGTTCATGAATAGTGCTTTTGAAACCGCAGAATTTCTTTCATATCCATAATAATAAACATGTATACAAGTCTTTGCAGGAGCCAGGCTGTAATACTTGGTATGCAATAAATCTGTGCATGTGCATCCAGCTCAATTACAAGGAGATTTCAGTAAAGGCTTAATTTTTATGCTGAGCAGATGCCATAAAGGTCTTTTTTATGTCTGAGTCCATCATGGAGTGCAGCATGCCATGGCGTATTATACTTTGTGGAGTTCCACTGAGACAGATCCTGGTCTTTGAAAGCAAACTCTTACCCTGTGAATGTTCCTCCTGTGAGGAGGATGCCTGTGCACAAGAGGCACTGAAACTTTATGTGCAAAGGTCTGCTTCCATTTGTTAAATCTAGTGGTTCTCTATTCAGAGACTGTGGAAATAGCCTCAAGAACAGGAACTACAGTTCGTGACTCTTCCCTTTTTCCTTCGGGCTGTTGCAGGGAGCCAGGAGAGCTCTGCAGTGTGAAAGGATCAATGGGGTGGATGTCCAAGTGTCCAAAAGCTGTCATTTAGCTGCTGTATCAGGTTGGGTGGGTTTTGTTGACTTGGCCTTCATCTCTCTTGTGAAACAGTGTGATTTGGAGGCAGTATTTTTGGGTTGTGTGGGTTAATGGGATGGTCATTTTCCTTTTCCCCATCTCCTGATGGTGTTTGGCAATCAGAACACAAAACTGGAGCTTGCTGAACTTTTTTAAGCTAAAAGATGTGTCAAGGTACAACTTAATTATGAAGAATCAGAATTGGTTTTGACTATTAGTCCTTGGATGTAAATCGGATTTGGCTTTCCTTGTTGAGCAGGTACACACACTATCCTTCTGCTTGCACCTCTTCTGGTTAAATAAACCTTTAAATGATATTAATCTGTTCATTCACAGTTCATGCTTTGGTAGGCAAGAAATCTCAGTATTGGTTTTACCGATTCCTTTAAGGTAGCACAGTTTGAGCTATTTTTCATTGGAATTAAGGAGAATGATTTTCACTAGCTAAATCTGGTTGTTTTGGGTTTTTTTTACTCGTTAATACATAAATATAATGAAATATGTTTTGAAAGCAAATTTGCTCAATTCAAGGATGACTTCATGTGAAGGTTTGAGGGATTAGGAGCATTTTAATTTCACTGTCTTTAACATTCGATGTCCATGTAGAATCTAGTGGAATTTGTCCCAGTTTTAGTGATTTGGCAAGATTAGGTCGTGGTCAAATCAAGGTAATGTAACTACGCAAATGGAATGCCATCTGAACAATGGTGACTGGTGTTTTTTGCTTTAGATGCAGAGGAAAGTAGAGAAGTGTTAAAGACTGCCCTTCAAAGTGCTACTCAAGGTCAGCAAATCCAGGCTCAAAATGCTGTCTGGAGTTAATGATGCAAGACTGGTGCAGCACATAGCACGTAAGAGGAACGTGCACATTTGGGTTAAAATATATCCCCCTCCATCGTTGCTGCCCTAATAGGCAGTCTTACATCCTATAAACTGTATGTGAGAAACTTCTGAAAGTACCTAAGGGACTATAAACTTAGCACTAATTAAGCATAAATTTAACTGTTATTAAGGTTTTCTAAACCAAAGGGTATGTGACGTTGGATGGGTGATGTACTGGGGAGAAGAGAACACTGACCTGCTACAGGCCTGCTCTGATGAGCTGTAGCTGTTGTGGCACTCTTGTGTTCTGCTCATGTGAAGAGTTTAGCATTTGAGCTTGGCTCAACACCAAGTGAGTCTTTTGGGAGCTACCACTCTCCAATCCTCCAGGTGTGTACTTTTTCTTATGACTTAGAATACTCTTTTTTTCTTACTTTAAGGCAATGTAAACCTTAAAGCACAACGTGATGTAAAAACAACTCTGAAAAGAGGGTGTTGAATGTGTATGTTGGTGATCTAATAAACTGGATGAATGATGGTGTGCCAAAACTTGCTAATGATGCAGAAGTATTTTGATTAGGCAAGATTGAAGATGACTGAGAAATTGAAAAGGGAATCCAAGGAAGCTGGGTAAAAGGGAAGCACAGCAGATGATGTTGATAAATTCAAGAATATGCATGTTGGAATAATCAAATGACTTGTTCATGTTACTGGGTTGTAAGTTAAGTGTATTAAGGGAGGGAGATTTAAACAAGGTTTTATTGGAACATGTGTACCTCCTTAATGCTTAGCACTGGGCAGAAAAAAATGCCGTATTTGTTGTGCAATGCTGTGTTAACACAAAGGATGTTATTAAACTAGTGCTCACATTCACCTGGAATAAATAATTTGTGGTCTCCTAACAAAGAAGAGAGATTGGAAAATATTACACGAAATTGAAGTGAAAATACTTGTGTGGTTTTGTTTCAATCAGGTCAGAGGAGGTAGGATATATATGTGCAAAATAATGATTCACCATTAATAAGTGATAATTCCATTACCCTTTGCTACAATGACTAGTTATAGGGAGTAGTTTGAAAGACAATGTGTATAATAATATACTTAAATAACTTCTTTTGTATAAGTAATTGTAATATTTACTGCCAAAGCAGATGATGGATGCTGGAGAGGGACACTTTCTTAGGGACTGTAGCAATAGAACAAGGGGTGATAGGTTTAAACTGAAACAGGGCAAGTTCAGGTTAGATATAAGGAAGAAGCTCTTTACTGTGAGGCTGGTGAGGCACTGGAACAGTCTGCCCAGAGAAGTGGTAAATGCCCCATCCCTGGCAGTGTTCAAGGCCAGGTTGGACAGAGCCTTGGGCGACATGATCTAGTGTGAGGTGTCCTTGCCCGTGGCATGGGGTTGGAACTTGATGATCTCAAGGTACTTTCCAATCCAAACCATTCTGTGATTGTATGATTCTATGATATAAATGAAATTAAGATCTTGGTAGGATGAGAAAGATAAGTAACTGTTCCTAGGGACAGGAGGAGCAGTCACAGCTACAGCTGAAGGGGTGCTAACTGCAGTACTCTAGGGCACAATCAACACTACCTGATACGGACCAAGACATTTCTTTTAGGGACAGATCGTCTTGTAAGTGCCTGCTATGGTATTTCATATGTTTTCTTACTGGGTAAGCTGCTGTTAAAAACAGGCTATTGGGCTCATGTGTTGACCCACTATAGCAATTTAATCTCTGTACTATACTATGAATGATGGTGGCTTTAATTAAATACTAATGCAGGTAGAATTGAAAGTTTTGGGGTTTATATGTGTTCAGGCTTGATGGAAAGTATATCTTTGCCTTTAAGTCTTTAACACAATAAAGTTTGATGTTTTAATTTATTGAACCTTGCTCTGATGCAGCCTGGGCTGGGGTAGAGAGCAGAAATGACAGTCTTCATATAAAAGGCAGATAACATTTGTATCTGTTATTAATCAGTTTGGTTATAATGATAGATGGTTTCTAGTATGTGCTTTAATGGGCAACTAGAAATACTTATATACAAATATACATATTTTGTATATTTATATATACAAATTTGCACATTTTTATAAACATTTGTATATACAAATATACAAAAGGAATGTTTTGTAATCTGTGTGGTTAATACAAATATTTGTGAGGTCTGTACCAGTGGTAGGTGTGTGTTTGTGAGAAATAAGAGGATCAGGTTTTGGGGGTAGCTACATCTTGTGCAACTTAGTGGGTCTTTCAAAACAAGTGATGTCAAAGCAATAGTAGGCCAACACTGTGGAATTCTTGCACATCTACAGGCTATAAATGTGAATCTGTTACAGTAGAGCAAGTGGGGATCATGACTGATCTGAAAATCAGCACCTCACGTTAACAAGTTAATGTATGGAGGGTGTAAGCTTTGCCTCTGAAAGTTTCAGGAAACTCTAGTGTAACTTAAAGTATAAAAAGCAAAGACTTTAGCAACTTTTAGGTGCTCTGACCAACCATAATGAGCTGTCTCACAGGCTGCCTGCCTGCTGTCTGCAAAATCAAACGCGGACTGATTTTCTGACTTCCCCTGAAAGGCTGAAGCTGTTTTGGGGGTAGCCTTGCACTGCTTTTCTGAGCTCAGAAAATAAGGTTAATGAGAAGGCCTTTGTTGGTGAAGGTGCATCAAAGCGGTGGCCTCCTTTGGGATTCCATCCCTTGACCCTTGGGCTGGGTTTGAAGCGTAGCTGCCCAAAGGGCGCTGGGCAGGGCCTTGGCTGGGGAGAAGTTGGCTGTGTAGGAGAAGCACAAGGTTGCCAGTAGTTGTTTGAACCTGTTTTTGTGCAATTCTTGTTTTTACAACTGAGAGAATAGTTTGCATTCCTAAGGTTTTTTAGATTAGCTCTTATCACGGAACTCCCTCTTTTGAGAGGAGACATTCACTACCTTGTAGATAAAATACCTTTAGCTTTTATTGATGATGATAACTAA
The DNA here is from genome assembly GCF_034315485.1 of Pezoporus occidentalis. Taxonomy (NCBI): domain Eukaryota; kingdom Metazoa; phylum Chordata; class Aves; order Psittaciformes; family Psittacidae; genus Pezoporus; species Pezoporus occidentalis. The sequence goes on from NW_026915836.1 coordinate 3,095,718, forward strand.
GGTAGGGTTTTGGACAAGTCTGAGCAAGAGCAGGGGACTTTGCCAGTCACAGATTTAACCAACAGAAGCCGGATCCCTTTTTTGATGTTTACTGCTACATGCCATTTCCATTGCTACTCCTTCCCGCAGCACTTCCATTTGTTCTTTCAACGCAAAACTGTATCCTGTTGGTAGTGGAAACTCTGCATTTTCTGAGGGTGTGATATGCAGCACTTAGGTGGGACAACGTAAAGGAATTTCCACACAAAACCTTGTGCCTGTTGTTTACTGGCACAGAGGGAGAGGAGAGAGAAAATCAATACATCCAGAGGCCTAATTCACCTCTGTGCTGAGGGTGAGTAAAACTTCTGATGCCTTTGGGGGGAGCAGGCCTTGAAAGTCCTAGCCCACGTGTAAAAAAGGAGAGATTCCTGAGGAAATCTGACTTCTCCCTGAAGAGCTTTCTGAGGGGCTCAATGTGAACAGATCTGCCTCAGGAGGAAGCGCTCTGATGAGCTTTGGGGGCAGTGGGGAAACGGGCATGTGAAATGATGGTAATTCTTTCGCCCTTGGTTGGCCTACTTTAAGAGCTACTCAGTAAGAATGGCATCTGTTTACATTCTTCACAGTGCTGTGAAGATTCAGTCTGTTTAGGACCATGCCTTGGTCAGTTTACCACATAAAGATGTTGGCTACTAACGTCAGGGGATGGCTGATGCAGTCTTTTGCTGATAGAGAGGAATATTTCCAGAGGTTCAGAGCTCTGGTAGGTTCAGAATGGGCAGTGCACAGGGCAAGTTTCTGCTTGTGAATAGAACAACTTACGTAGACATATTTGAGTGAAGGTCCTGTGATTCCTTGCACCTTTGCCAAGACTGTGTTGTGGGAATCTGTGACAGCAGAGCTAAATCACAGTATTGATACTTACATGGTGCTGCTTCCCGCTTTGTTGATTCTTTCTGAGAACAGAGCAAGGCAATGGCAGGGTTTTCTTGTGAGTCTTATTCCCTGTGTCCCTGTTGGTAGCCTAGTGGCCCAGAATGGATTTGTGCATAGTTGGAAATCTTGTTCCTAAAGCAGAACTGAAATATTGCAGGAGAGTGTTATTGATGCAGCTTAGCATTTAGCATCCAAACACAAAGTATGTTTGTAGCTAGTAATTTCACTTCGTTTTATTTTTATTAGCTTTCTTCCTGCTAAGCAGGACATAAAAGCTGCCATTTCAAGATGGAAGTTATTTTTGCTTCTTAGATACTTTAGGGCTTTTAGTATGCGGTTTAATGTTTTCCTAACTTAATGTTCTGTAGAGAAAAGTGTAAATAAAAACTATGCTGTATATGGAGAGTTAGATTTAGTTTAATAATTAATGGCTTTTATTTGCTTTCTGCATTACAGAATGTGCTGGGATCTTTGCAGATAGCTAAAGGCATAGTATGTGTCTTGAATTACAACCTAAGGAAGAAGAGAAGAAATGGTTTGGTACAGTAGGCAAATGGTGTGTTGGAGAGAGCAGGTATCTATGTGAGGATTTGGGTTTCCTTGGTCATAGCCTGTCCTTCCCTGTAGCTGGTTAGTTTCTTAGTTTTTCTGGTTTCTGTCTTTAATTGGGAAATTGTCTTAAACACATGCATTTGAATATGCAAATTCAGAAAGGCCCATTTCCTGCAAGTTTCCACTTCAGTAATTAAGAGCCAGTTATGTCAGAAGAGAATTACTGATACCACCTCAGGACTTGACTTCATGAAGCGATGAGCATGCCCCGGAGCTGGAATGGAGGCAAGCACCTTTAAGAAGAATGCAGTAGCTTGGAGTATGGGATCGTCTCTACTTGCTCTGTGTTAGTTTTGCTCTAACGCTTCTTGTTCTTTGTTGCTGGTGTAGTAACCTAAAACTTGCTCACAGAGCAGCTCTGAGTGTTTGTCTTATACATTTGCATGTAACTCCTCACTGCTGAAAGGGTGAATGATTAATGTGGGTAGGATGTGCTTTCAGAAACCATGAAACCTTGCCTAACGGTGGCCCAGTTGTTTCTTCCGACCTACAAATAAGGTTTATCCAGAGACTGATCTATTCTTACAGTTTTCCCAGAACCTGGCTTAGGAATGACAGTTGTCACCCCTGCACTAAGTAATCGTTTGAACCATCTGACAAGACGTGGGTACACAGTAGAGACACATCGATAACATCAGTTTTTGTTGATGTTATATGTAAGGTTTCTCTCCTGCTTTTGTATTTTTGGCTTGGGTTACAATAGGAGTTTTTAATGTGTAGCTTAACTGTGGATGTGTTCAGAGTCCTGGACAAGTGCCACTAACTCTCTGCATGTGGCTGTGCAATTGTGCACTTCCTTCCCCTCCATGAGCAGTATGAAGTGGTTGTGACTGGCAGGACCCTGAGCTTGCAGTGATAATACAGTAAGTTCCATGCAAGTAAATACTTTTAAATGAATGGGGTGTTAAGCTAACTGCAGAGAACACTGTCCACTGTTAAATACCACTGAATTTTGCTTTTTCTGTCATCCTCAGTAGTATGGATTCATCATGGAATTCATTTTTTACTTGGGGTTGGAATCAGAGCAAATGCATTTCTGTCTGTCCATGTTGTATGTTGTAATCAAACAGAGCCACAGAGGATGTGACAGTGACTGGGAAGGATATCCTCAATATTTTCTTAGGATGAAAATAACCAGACTTGTGCATGGTTATATTCAGAAGGCTTTTTGCCATGGCCTGAGTGAGCTGTGGCTACAGTTCAGAAAGCAGAATGTGTGTGTTAACTGTTGAGTGCCTTTTACAAAAGCTAAAACACGGGAATGAAGTCAGATAACATTTAGAACTTACATGTTGAAAAGGACCTTTTGGTAATATAGTGAATAAAATGATTTTATCAGTCCATGGCAGAATCTAAATTGTTTATGAGGAGAAACTTCCCCATAAGTAGTTCTATGATTTATTGTATTAATCTCTCAGGAATACCAACTGTGTTATTGGGACCATGTTACAGTAACACGAGGCAGTCCGCTAGAACAGGCACTGGAAGGTCTGAGCCTCTGAGAGAACCAGGCAAGTTTCTGGCACTGGAATCACATAGGTCCCTTTCTTCACAGGGGCTTGAAACAATGAAGTCATTTTACAGTTAAGCCCATGTCATATTAGCTCCCGTGGTTGTTATTTTTCCACAGCTCTGTTAAGGTTGGGTTACTGAACATGGGAAAAAGTTGAGGGTTTGGGTTTTTTTTTGTTTGTGTGTTCTGGTTCACACACACACACCCCACACCCCCCCCCCCCCCTTGGGCATTTAGTGTGCTTTTTTAGCACATAATAGTGCTAAAATAGTGCTATTTTTTCTAGTACTGTGGTGAAACAGTACTTTGAAACCAGTCCAGAGATATTTAAGTAACTAGTTTTGGCAGAATTGTGTTTTGGGGCCCTCATGAACAAAGTGACCTCCTTTACAGTATTTCATCCTTTTGTACCTGTATTGATAATGCTCTTCATTTGCTGTATCCTGACGCTTTTGAAAGGCTGTATATTCGCTGACCCATGGGTATTCCTGCCTTGAGGTGTGATGCCCAAGCTGCTTTCATGGTAGCTACGCCAGGTGACCAGGTTTCATCAGACATCATTAGACCTGCTGTCTACAACATGTTTTAAGCAAGGTGGTAAATGCATTTCAGAGAGGACCAGTATGGGCAGGAACTGTTTGTGTGGTGACTTAAATGTAGATTTCCTCCACTGCTGTCTCAAATGATTTTACTGGCATGTGTGATGATGTTTGTGTAAAGGGGTCAAACCTAAAAGCATTTCATCAGTGTAAGGAACTGATAGTGCTGAGTATTGAGTGCTAGCTGCAGTGGAAGGGACTATGCACCAAACAGTGCAGAATCTGTGCTGGATGGTGTTGTCAGAGTTGGGGGTTTATTAAGTCTTTATGCAGTGAGTCCTCTGCCTGGTAGGAAAAGACATTGAGGAGAACTTGAAATTTGTGTTGTTCTTTTCCTTTGTAGCTTTTGTTTTAAAAGGGAGTATATCTCTCATCCCTGTAATGGTAGAGAAATATAGGAAAGGCAAATGAAGTTTATAAAATACCAAAGGTAGATAGTTTAAGAGTAGTTCTGTCAACTACTGAAAACCATTAATCTTTAGCCCCCCCAAATGTGATGTGTTTTTTTACAGGCTCTGTATGATTGCATCATGAACAGCCTATGACCACAACCACTGTGGCATTTTGCACTGGATAAGTGGTGTTTAGACATGGCCGTAAGCTTTACTTGTGCAGTTTATATCTCTCAGGAGTTAGAAATATATCGGACAAAGAAAATCTCCCTTTGGATTTAGGAGACTTTGAAATACAGGAATCGGTTCCAGTATTTTATTGTAGTATTTGGTTATGCCTTTAAAGACTGTGTGTCAAATCTTTTGTATTATATTTTCAGTGATTTGTATAACTTCATTCCTTCTTGAATTAAGGAATATGGCAATAAACAGTGGTTCTGATGGTCTGGTAGAAGTGTAAGCAGAAGACGTTATCAAGTGTGTGGAAGCAGTTCCTGTACTGAGTTTGTTCAAACATAGATGCATTAGCTCATGAACAGCGAGAGCTTTACAAGGACAAACTGCAAGGCTGGAGGAAGTTAGACACAAAAGGGTGCCCCATTGCCATGTCTGGTGAGACTGACCACTGATTATCCTTGTCCCGCCAGGATCATGATGACAAACTGCTTTATGTCCTTTGGCCAGATAGACTATAAGGCAATTGAGACTTTGTTAGGTTAAATTCAGACCTCTTCCTGCAGATGGTTATGGAGCCAGCATAACTAGACCAAAAGGGCTCAAAATCTCATGCAAGAAGCCAGTACAATACACATGGATTCAAAGAATTGGAAGTTTAAGTGTTGCAGTTGGGTAAATGTTAGCATTGTAACACAGCTCACATCGTTATGTTACCTGCTAGGAGAGCGGAAAATTACAACTCAGTTATTCAGGACTGTAGTAAATCTAGTCAGTACCTCATACTCCTGACATCTGTCAGTGTGGTGGTGTGATTATTTACCTTGGCGCTGCAAGCTCCAAGCAGGAAGTCCAGTTGGTGAGCTCTGCATCCCAAAGCCTCCGGTGTCTGCTTACCAGCATAACCTGCAGCCCTGATTACCAAACCAGAGTGTTTGTGTGAGCAGAGGCTTGCAGGATCAGGACATCACTTTGTAATAGGAAATGGCATTTCCAAAGGTGAGTGTGTGGAAAGGGTCAGTAACTCTTGACAACTTGTTGCAAAGGAAGTTCTGTTGGAGGATTATTACTTGTAAAGTCAATTGCTGTAGGGTTTTTTTTTTCCCAAACAAAAAACCTGTAGTGGTCAGACTGATGTGCTCAACCTGAGATCCTTTAGCAGTGGTTTTAGCTATGTCTTGGAATAAGTAAACACCTAAAATCATCTCTGGTTTTGTCATCTCTCTGGTAACGTGCTTGCTTCCTCTGTTACGGCAGTAATCGTTAGATTAGCTGTGTTTAAACTTCCTGTCTCACCAAGGCTTTTTCCAGTATTTTTACAATATCCTTCAGGAGGTATCCATGTCATGTTTCTGGAACAAAGGGTTTAAATTAGTGGGGTTTCCCCCTTTTTTTACCCTCTTAACTACATTCTTTCTTTGTCTGAAACAGCTTTCCAGCTCTGATACTTTCTCAGGTTTCTTTTTCTTTATTTTTTTAGCTTTATTTTGTTGGCAACGGCAGATGTTATTGCAATGATACGCAGGCTAAAAAAGCATAATACTACTTCTGTCTGCAACTGGTGCTCTTTAATAACTTGTACAAAAAGCTGAACAACCTATTTACTTGTATCACTTGTTATTCTCTCTCTGTGAAGTACTCCAGGGTTTCCAGTGAACTTCTGAGTGTGGTGCATGTGCTGTAGGAGCAGTGTCCTTCACTGTGCCGGAGATTGGTGCCTTGAGTTTGCATGAGTCAAGAGAGGGCTTTAGCATGCGGCATTATGGAGTGGGGATTTTGGTTGCCTGCTTCCAGTGGGTGAGATGTCTATGTATGAGGAAAGGGGTAAACTCATCTATGTGATATCTCAGGTTAGGCAATAAAAATGGCATGAACTGTGTTGTTCACCTGCTCTTATGAGCCATTTTACTCTTGGCATTTTGTGGGGATACTGCTGCTTAATAGATTAATACTGCTGCTTAATAGATAATAGACCCTTCAGCTGTGAACTCTAGCTGGGAAAATAAGTGGCTGAGATGCACAGTGTCATTGTGCCTGTTCAGGGTAGGCATACTGAGTACATAAGTCTTGAAACAGGTAAGTTTTAGCATATTCTTTTACCGTTAAGCATGGAAATTGTGGGCACTGAAAATAATGAGGATGCTGCATTTTGCCTGTGCTGGTTTACTTACCAAAGAAAAATCTAGGCATGAGGTTTTCAAGCAAAAAGTGGAGCTGAATTTCCACAACAGTGAGGCAGAACTCCTCTGGGACAGTCTGGCCTTAGTTATACCATGGGTAAACATCTTGCCGATGCTGCGTACCCAGCTCAGCCTTATAGAACCATAGAATAGTTAGGGTTGGAAAGGACCTTAAGGACATCTGGTTCCAACCCCCCTGCCATGGGCAGGGACACCTCACGCTAAACCATGTCACTGCGTGTTCCTTATGCTTAAGTCTCATTTTCCACTAACATGCCATTACTTGCCAGAGTGGGGGTTTGCCTGTAATGTTGATGAGACTGCAGCTTTTAGTGTAAGTGAAGATTGAAGTGACACTTGAATGTGAAGGTCTTTAGGCCTGTCTTTAAGTTTTACCCCTCTGGTTAAACTCTTTTGGCTTTGCAAATGCAGCCGCTGCCTTGCCAGTTGGTGTTTCTGTGTGGATTTCCTACCAACTCTTATGTTGCTGCTGTCGAGTTTGCATTGGCTCCTTTTGTGTTCTTTTGCATTCAGATGTAATGCTGAGTTTGGGAGTTATCAAGATAACATTTAGGTGTTTTTTTTCATATTTCATGTTTTGGGATGCTGAATATATTCTTGATTCATTCCATGTGAATTGTTACTTACAGTTTCCCATGACAGTTTCTTTCTCTGTTCGTTGATTCATTTATTGCATCATCTGGGTTCTTTCCATATATGCATCTATAGTAGAGCTGAATGGGAGAGTTTGCCCTAGTTTGACACCAGCACTCACATTCATCCACTAACTCAATTCCGTGTTTACCTAAGTTGTGGCAGTGGCACTGTGGTATCAAATCTTGATTTTGCTCCATGATGCTGCTGCTGCTTTGTAGCTACAGTCATTTAATTTCTTTGCTTCTATTATTTTAGAAAGTGTCAGGTTTATGGTTTGTATTTTTAGTCTATGTTGCCAGTAATAAGCAGCCCCTTCCTTCCCCTTAAAGGATAGTTTCAGGGCATGCAGATTGGTTTCTTCCACTCACTTGCCTGTGTTGTGCTCTTCATTTAAGTGTCATTGTCCTGATGGGAATTAAACAAAAGCCCAATTAGGTCTCACACTATATTGGAAAGGAGCTTGCCAGGATTTGAGAGTAGAACAAAGGATGTTTCATTGACAGATTTCTTCAGAGGAAGATGTCTCCGTGGAAGTCTGCAAAGCAGCACACGTGAAGCTATTGTAGTTATTACTAGATGACCTTTGAAGGCCCCTTCCAACCCAAACTATTCTATGATATTCACAGAAACTGAACACTTAATATTCTTGTTTTAAAAGTTGTCACTTGAAGTCATTTGGGGAGTGGAAAGAGAAGAGTGAGTTAGAACAGTGTTTTTTCCAAACTGTGCCTTGCTGTTGGCATTCCTTCTGCAGAGTAAAGTGATTTGGGAAAGGGAAGAAAACACGCAAGATGAAGAGGGAGCAGCCCAGAAGAACCTTCTTCTTCAACAGGAGTCTTTAGATGGTTACAGGACCACTGCTTTATTGCCTGAAGACTTGTGAGGAGTCTGAAGAGAGAACGTTCCCGTCGGGTCCCTAGATTTCTCTCTCTTTTACCGTTAACCTTTATTTGAAGCCAAGGCTCTGTACCACTGTATATCAAACCCAAGACAATAATTGTCAACAGTTCCAAGCACGTGTATACATTACGGTGTTTGATTTCCACTGAGCCATAAACGCTCTTTGTCCTTTACCTTTTTCTAGCTATTGGCTATTCCTTGTGGACAGGAAAGCTGTGTTTAATGCTTTGTAAAGTGGCCATCAGTTCCTTGCTTTTATCTCTCTTCAGCATAAATTATTTTGAGCAAGGCCACAGGACTGTTCTGGCCAAGATTTGCAGGTGCCCCTTGTGAAAAGCCATTCAGGATAAAGGCTTAATCTGACTGTTTCTTTCCTCCCCTTCTCTCTATTTCACCTCTCCTTGAAGAACACTAATCCTGAACCATAGGAGCCCATGGCTGGTCATCTCCCTCCTCCATGGCTCACTTCTGGTGTGTTTTTGTCATTTTCAAAATTAACCCTTGCTTGGATAAGAGAAAGGATATTCTTCTACCTTTAAGCTTAGAAACCTGGTGTGTGCTGCCATCGCAATATTTCTAATGGGAAATTCAGCCCCTAATTATCAAATTAGATGCACATTCTGCTTTTTTTGGCATGCCTTGCCTTCAGCCCATCTGTCAGGTTGGCACTGTGCCCTCAGAAAGTAGCCGACCAGTTTCAGCTGAGCAGGGGAGCCAACCGAAGATGGGTTAAGAGAGGCAGCCCGCAGAACACTTTATGTTCGATTCCTCTTGCCAAAAGCTCTTCCTGTTTGCAAACAATGTCAGCTTAAGCCCGTATGCTTCATTACATGGGATGACATCTGTGGAGACAGATGCAGGGATGACAGTACAAATGACATTTGATAAGGAAGGGCATATGCTATGAAACCAGACACTGTTCTGAGCTTCAGACCCTGTCTGTGCTGCATGTGTGTGCACGGGAGTATAGATTGCTTGTAAGTTTTGTTGTGCATTCTTCAGCTAGGATTGGACCTTTGAAGTGCATCACAAGTTTGTAGTTGTGTGATTTGGTTGTTGCAAATTGTTAGCTCAGATCAGTATTTTGCTTCAGTACTCTTTGAATGGTAACGTGCATTAATGGTCCAGTGGTTTGCACCGTGTAAGGGAACACATCTGGGGAGCGCCAATGAAAGGGGTGTCTGGTGTTGACAGAGGATTCTGCTGGGAACTGGCCTACTGAAGAATTTCAGTATTACCTTCCGAAATGTCTTCATTTAGAAATACATCCTTTGGATGTGAACTTTGCACATTTGGGTAGAAGAGGTGTGAAAAAACCTTTGGCTTTGACAATCTCTTTGCCCCTTTGTTAGATAATGCTGCTTTTTCACTAGAGGTGAGGTTCTAATCTAAAGCTACTTTTCTTAAGTACCTTTGCTTTTTGTGTTTCCATTGTGAAAATGAAGTTTAAAAACCAGGACTTAATTTTAGTTATGGAGACTGTAAAGAGATAATGTCAAATCAAGATCTAGTGAACTCTGTCTAAAGTGAACTTCACATTCTAAACCTGTCTAAGACAGAGCACTTTGGTTTTTCCTCTTCAAAAATGTTTATTGTTGTAATGTGTACAGTACAGCAACATAGGTACACACAACAAAGGACACAGGGCTCTTCTTGGAGCCTTCCAGACCAGCCATGTCAAAGAAGTGATGCAAAGTTACAGGAGAGGAGAAGGAAGAGCAAGCAGTGGCCCCAGCGCAGCAACCTCAGGGAGGTCAATCCTCTGTCTTGAAGCTGGGAGGACATCAAAAGTGGTTTCAGAAAGTCGCCAGTGAACAGGAAAGGAAAGAAAGGAGTTCTCCAGTAAAGTGGTTTTGGTTGCTGGTGCTGCTGCCTCCAGAAATTCCAAGATTACATTTGGAAGAAGAGTGGTTTTGCAGTGACAGTAAGGAAACAGAACAGTTATTATTAGTTATAGAGAGTTGGTCTCAATCACAGCAGCACCAAACGGGAAGGGAAACAGCAAGTGAGTGTTCCCATCAGTTTGTGGTGAGATAAGGGGACTTCAGTGTATGTGGAAGAAGTGCCCTTCTCTGCCCTTGATGTATCATGTCAAAGGCATCAGAAAGTCGATCACTATATTCAGACCTTGGAGGAGAATTGGCACCCTTCCTGCTGAGGCTGATGGAGAAGGTATTAAGCTTTTGTTAAGTGCACTTTGCATGTAACCCACCTTAACAAAGCTGAAGGTGCTGGAGTGGGGCCAGAGAAGGGCAACGGAACTGGTGCAGGGCCCGGAGCACAAGTGTGATGGGGAAGGGCTGAGGGACCTGGGGGGTTCAGTCTGGAGAAGAGAAGGCTCAGGAGGGACCTGATCGCTCCCTACAAGTGGCTGACAGGAGGATGGAACCAGGAGGGGCTGGGCTCTGCTCCCAAGGAACAAGGGATGGGACAAGAGGAAACGGCCTCAAGCTGCCCCAGGGCAGGTTTAGATGGAGCTGAGGAACAATTCCTTCCTCAGAGGGTGCTCAGGCATTGGAACAGGCTGCCCAGGGCAGGGCTGCAGTCACCGTCCCTGCAAGTGTTCACATGCCGTGGAGACAAGGCCCTCAGTGCCATGGGTCAGTGGCGGCCTTGGCAATGCTGGAGTAATGGTTGAACTTGATCTTAAAGGTCTTTTCCAACGCAGTTGATTCTATGATTCCAACTCTATAGGAAAAGATATGTTTAAACATTTTCACTTTGGTTTCCATGGTCAGCAAAGTGTTAATCACAGCACCATGCAAAATGTTTTGATGCCGAGGTGTATCATAAAGCTGTGTTAGTGATGTTCACAGGGGAGTTTCTTTCTGAGAAATTTTAGTGTGATATACTGTTAGCTTGGATCAGATGTGGTTCATTGAATTTGCAGTGCTGTGGTGGGGAAACTAATCTGGAGGAAGAGGATTTCCGTAATTATACTGATACAATCACTTTCTCTACACAGCTTTTTCCCTCCCTGCACTTTCAGAAGGGTGATTTCACTTCCAGTTTGGATTAGACAAAGGAATTCTCCAAAGCTTGTAGATGAGGCCCTTAGTGACATGGTTTAGTGGTGGCCTTGGCAGTGCTGGGGGAATGGTTGGACTTGATGATCTTTTCCAGCCTGCTTGATTCTATAAGCATCAGTTGCTGTGGTTGGTTGGGGTTATTAAGAAAACTTGAGTACCTCATTTCTACCTCTTATACAGCTCAGCTGTTTTATCTGTAATAAAGGGTTAATAATAATGATGATGATGATGATGCCTGTTTTTCATTCTCCCTCTTCCCCGGGTGCTTCATCACCTTGGTAGAAAAGATACTGCCAAGTATCTTTTTCTATATATTGTAAGGTAATGCTCAAGTTACGCTCATTAAAGTGCCTTCATACAAAAGATACAAATAACTACTTCTCTATTGAATTTTGAACCTGATTTAGTAGCTGCAAAACGTGATTTTTTGATAGCTGTCCAGACTAGGTGAAAATTCAGTGCAAGTAACAGGGATTAAATTGTAGGCACAGACATTTGTGCTGGCATTTCTTTTCTCACAGTATTGAACTGCTAAAAATGGCTCCTATTTGTAAATAGGGTGTATTTATATGAAACTGTCTGGGTTTTACAGTACCACAGTGCTTCTGGTGCATTTCATGGCAGTGATTTTTATGGAGTTTGCAGAAAAGTTGGCCTTATTTTGCAAGAGGTCCAAGAGGATACCCTTATAATTCACTTTTTTGGCCTGGCGTAAGTCTGGGGTACTTAGTTATCAATGGATCCCTCTGCATGTACATCTCCATGTACTGTTTTCTTATGGAAGGATCAAAGAAGTGGGTTTTTTTTGTTTGGTTACATGATGAATCGCATAAGTTATTGCTTAGGCAGAGTAGCCAGAGGGTAAGCTTTGGCTTTGCTTGGCCTGCACCATATTTTAACGGCAGCATTGCTGGAGCAATGGGCAATGCTAAAATGGAAGAAACTTGCTTGACTTCCCCCTTGTTTCTTCCTTTATAGAATCACAGAATGGTTTGGGTTGGAAAGGACCAACCCAAGGATCATCCAGTTCCAAATCCCCTGCAATGGGTAGGGACACCTGACACTAGACTGTGTCACCCAAGGCTCTGTCCAGTCTGGCCTTGAACACTGCCAGGGATGGGGCATTTACCGCTTCTCTGGTCACCCTGTGCCAGCGCCTCAGCACCCTCACAGGGAAGAGATTCTGCCTTATCTCTAACCTGAACTTGCCCTGTTTCAGTTTGAACCCATCACCCCTTGTCCTATCACTGCAGTCCCTGATGAAGAGTCCCTCTCCAGCATCCTTGTAGCCCCCTTCAGACACTGGAAGCTGCTCTGAGGTCTCCACGCAGCTTCTCTTCTCCGGGCTGAACAGCCCCAATGTTCTCAGCCTGTCTTCGTACTTTGTGTGCTGATTGTCAATGTTGCTGTGACCTTCTGTATCACACACTGTTCCCACAGAGAGATTCTGGGCTGTTTTTATGCGCGGGAGATTTCTGGTGGCCTTTGAGGTTGGCTTGTGTCGATGGGACAGGAAGAAGAGGCATTGCAGGATGTGCTTTAGCAATGGGAATTGTCTTCAGTATTTACTTTTAAGAGCGTTGCTCTTCTTGCCTCCTTGTGTTGCTGTGAGGTGTTTTCGGTGTGTTCCTTTTCCCGTGCATGATGAGGATGCACAGGAAAAGGAACACTGATACTCTGCCAGCTCTGGGATCAGGCTCTCCAGCCCAAGCCAACCATGCAGGCTGCAGTTTTTCCATGTGATGGCAATTTTAGGGTCAGCACTCAGATTGTTCTGAGGAAATCCATTGCCTGGTGCTACGAGCCCAGCAGCTGCATGACACTTGAAAGCTGTAGTCTGCCACACTGGAAAAATAAGTTATCGTTTCCAAAACCTCTCCTGTCAGTGCTTATTAGAGAATTTAGGTGTTATGGACCTCCTTGGATAAATCATCTCCAGTAGTGATGGCTTGCTTTGAAAAGGCTGTTTGCTTGCCCCTCTGGTACAGCAGTGGCAGCTATCTTGAAAGGAGGAGTTGCACAACTCTGAGATATCATCGTGAGCAATGTGGGGATGAAAACAAATCTCTCCTAGACAAGCACTGAAAGAAATTCCACAACTTGAGAGCTGCCTTATCCCACTACTGAGATGCTCTGCGAGTGCTGAGTATGCTGACATGGGCCAGCAATGGGGAGAACAGTGAGGTGTGTGACTTGCTACTTTGCAATGTGCTAAATTAAGATAACACATCTACTTCAAAGAGTTAGCATCATTGAACTTATATATATATATAAGTAGAACAATGATGGTGCCTACATTGTAGTCGCTGAAGAACAGAGCGGCAGAACTTTACCAGAAAAAAAAGGGATTTCCAATCATCATGGAAATTGTCTCTGCAAAGGCAATAATTAAGGGAATACAACTTGCAGCTTAGCTCATGGTTGTTACAAGATTCACAGTGGTTTATGGCATTGCAGATCTCTCCTAGTGATATCAGTCCTAATCAGGATAACTAATGATAGAGGAATCCTCTGCTGCAGATTGTCTGCTGCTGTGATCATGTTGTACACAGTGCTTTGGAGACAGGGGAGAAGAAATGGCAGCAGCTCGATGGCTACTTGGGGAGCATGCAAGTTAAACAGCCGACATCTGATGAGCCACCCTCCAAGAATGTGTGATTGAATGATGGTTACCTGATTGCAGCTGTTGATGAAGACCAAATGTGTCTGAAATGTGAAACACCTTATATTTGTAGGTAGTGAGTGCACTGTAAACACCCACAGTTTACACTTAATATAACTGTCTGCAACCCCCCCCCCCCAGTTGTCCTCAGGAAGAGGTGCATTAAGTGTTTGTTGTTGTCAAGCAAGTACTTCTACCATTTTTAACATTGTTTTCTAATGATACTGAGCCTTGATGAGCTTTGCTACACCTGGTTGGGTTTGGGTTGCCTCCTTTTTAATGAGGCAACCTGCCTGTTCAGAAGTTTCCACACTATCTTGGCTTAAAACTATCCGGGCTTTGATTGTAAGAGCAAAATGGAAATGTACGAGCAATTTTTTACGGTCCACATGTTTAGCAAGAGAAAAAAAAGTTCAGGTTTATGGCCCAGATGCTAAACAGGTGAAGTATTAACATAAATCATGGTGTTGGGAGCGCATAGGGTAAGGATTGGAGGAGTTTTGACCTTGCTGATGCAATAGCTAAAGGCAGAGGTTGCTGTTCATCACGAAGTTTTATTTAGCTCTATCAGCTTTTCAGAGAGAACAGAATATCATCCAGTAAGCCTTAAGCAGCTATTATAAATAATGAATCATTTCAAAATGTGATTATGGTTGTACTCCTGTAGGATGCAGGTTGGGCCTGGGCATTGACAAACAGGCCTGTTGGAGAGGCAGAATGCCACCTCACCTCCTGCAGCTGTGTTGTCACTGACCTACGAGCAGCTGGTTATTCAAGTGCTTAAATATAGATGGAGAAGCCCTACTAGTAAATAGCTATTTAAACCATTGGTGTTTCCAGTACAGTACTTAAGCCAAGATTTACTGTTGCAAAACGTGTCTGAGGAACAGTGATGATGCTGTGGATGAAAAGAAAATCAGTGAAAATACAAATAGTGAAATTTTGTGCTGGATTCACTAGCAGTGACTCGTTGCTGGAATGTGAAACAGTAGTCCAAAATTAGTTGAAGTGTTTATACGTGGATTATTGAAGTGATGAAGCTGTTTGGAATGCGGGGTTTTGAAACAACTAATCCAGGGCAGTGCTTATGCTTCGTTAGTTTTGTAGCTGCTTTTGTATCTTTGGAAGGAGTTATGACCATTGTTTCTGGTATTGTGCGTACTTAGTGCACAAGCTTTTAGTAAATTGCCATTGTTAGACTTGCGTCTTGTTAAACAAACATAGATTGAAACAGATTCTGTGCTGTAAAAACAACCGCACGCAAGCCAACTGCTTTGTGCGTGTGGGTTATGTATCATTTCCCCTCAGGAATTAACAACATACCTTCAGCTCCACTTTTTCATTTGATTGAAAGAGAGAGCCTTGCACACAGAAGAAGAAAACTCTTGGACTCTAATCTCTTAATCTCCATAAAATGCATGAACGTTTAGCTTTGATAATCTGTGAAACAAATCTGGTGGTCCGTAACATTTCTGATGTGCATTCCCCCTTTTTTGCAGCAAAAAGAAATCAAAGCAAACATAACATATGACAGATGGGTTGGCGTTGGTGAGCTCTCAAGTGTGAAGAAATTCCATAGCTCTAACTCTCCCTTCTAATTCACTAGTGGAAAGTCAGTTTGGTGGCCTGATGATGATTGCTTTGCTGATGTTACATAGTTTTCCTGCTAGTGGGATCACCATGCACCTTGTGGCCTTCTGTATTGGGCCTTTCTGATGCTAGAGAAGAGACTATCCAGGAGTAATGTCAAGGAATGCAACTTTGTGGCTAACAAGCTTTTGTGCTTGGAGGTACATCTGAACAATGTGTGGAGTTTTCCTCATGCTTGGGATCAGGAGCTGATTGAGATTCAGAATGAGGTGACTGAAATGAGAAGATGCCCATAGCAGTCCCAGCTCTAGCATAGCTTTTAGAGTCAAAGAAAACAGCTTTACAAAAATCATTTCTGCATGGAAGATCTTTCAACCCTGTTTCCTATCTATGTTTCCAAAGGCAGATAGTTCTTGGGATCCTGCAGGATCCAAAATGGAACTTACTTCCCTCCCACCTTCCTCCAGAGTAGCAGGAGTGAACTGAGCCCTGGTTTTGGCACATACTCATAGGTGAGGTGATCTCCAAACATGTTGTAACTACTCTGCTATAATTATTCCTAGTACAAGGAGGTTCAGCTTCTGATTTTTAAGTCTTTAGGGCTGGAAGAGTGTTTTCTTGTTGGTTATGTGTTTCCTTTAGTAGAGGTGGTGGTTTGATCTTTCCATTGTAAGTACCTTGTACAATAACATGTCCTGATTGCCTAAATGTAGGCAAAATAGACATGATTTAGAAGCACTTTTAGCTCTTAAAGTGGATAGCTGCCACTTGCCCCTGGTATTTTTCTAGCCTTTGGAATCTTACAGTAAGAATGGCTTTGGAGGAGGATTGCCTGCCTGAAAAGCCTGCTCCAGAAATACTTGTAGGACCTACCTAAAGCAGAATAAGAAACAAAAAGCATACTGGTGTTACATGATGTGTGGATTAGAGTGGCAGGAAACTGGACCATGGTGAACTTCACTGGTGTGTACTGAAAACAAACCGAGCCCCACACCCACCCTGCTGGTCTTGGTCTTTAAAGTTTTGTTGGCCAAGCTCTGCCTTTTAGGAGTGGGAAAACAAGTCAGACCCACACTAGACACAGTTACGCTGGCAAAAAGCTCAATGTAGTCTCTGCCAGTTGAATGAAATCCTGTGGCTTATGTATTTTATTCCATTCAGGGAAGAGCCTTGGCTACCCCTTCACTGCCCCCCATCCCTTTTTCTCCAGCCCAGCAGAAACTGCATCTCCAGTAGTAGGATTTGTGGAGCTAACACTGCCAGTAGAATTCCTTTTACATGTTGGTAAGCCAATAGAGAAGCATTAGCATCATCTCGGATAGTAGTTTTTTCCAGGAGATAAAGTGAAAAATGCTATCAGAGGGGACAGACAGATCAGCTGGGTGCAGAAAATGCATGAAAAGAGCAATGCAAGTCCTGTCAGAAGTGCCAAAGCCTCTGACGAGCTTCCTTGGGACCTGTCAGTCTTTGTGCACCGACTTCACTTTCTCAGTGACATGGGTTTGCCTGGAGGCTGCAGTAAACCATTCAAAATATAACAGGATATCCTGGCATGACAGGAAGATGACCTTGGGGATCTAGGTCTCCCAAGGCTGGTGTAAGCTATTACTGTGTAGAAGCTCCAGCTTTGGAGTGATTTTCAATGGGCTGTTTGGTTTTGCTTTGAAAAGAAAAAGTTGCATGGGTTTTGCACACCAACAACTGCTCATGGAAGATAAGGAATTGCAGCAGCCAATGCTTGGGATTTATTGCTGTGGTCAATTTCCTGTTGTTTTTAATAGGATACGGCCCCTCTACTTCTGAACCAGTGAGCTGTAGCAAAGAGACTGTATCGTGATGCAAAGGACTGGCTGTCGGGTTGTGAACACACGCTCATGACCGTGATTCAGGCTTCCAAAGCAACTTCAGAGCTGGTTTGGTGTGTTCATGGACACATTTCAGCTCCTTGTAACAGGGATTTTTTTTGTTTAGGAGCCTTTGGTTTGTTTTAAAGCTATATAAAGAATTTCTGGTGAGGTTTGCTTGGGGCAGACAGTGGAAAACAAGGATTACCTGACTGTTAGGGTGCCTCTGGCCCAGGGCTCCTGCCTGGGTCACTGCATGGGTCAGAAATCAGGGAATTCTTGGCTGGCTGCTGGGGAAGAAATTGGCTGGGAGCAGAGGAAGGAAATCTGGCTGGTAAACTTTTAGCAGATAAATTTGGGTTAAAAAGCAAGGTTTTAACAGTGGGGGATGAGTGCTGTGTATCGTTGTTTCCCTTTGATTAATTTTATTTGGATTCTTTTGTCTATTTTCATTCAGAAACATTCCGTAGTCAAAATATCCCAATGCTCTCATGTGCGATAAAAATAAGGAAACAAAAAAATTGAGCTGGGCACTAGCAAAGAACCACACAGGGAGTCACAGGAGGGAGATCATCTGCTCTGTAATTTAGAAGGTCTTGGTAGGCCTTCGAGAAGGGGGTCTAAGTGCCCTCCGTGGGATATCAGCATAGCTTGCTGGAATTGTGCAATGCAGTTGTAATTTGGCAAGCTAAATTCATCATTGTAATTCTTCAGTGGCTATTTCTGGATTTTATAGTAAATTTCAGAGCTGCCCTTGAACGAATGCTTTGTTATATTGTTTTTCAGCTGGGCTTTCTGCAGACCATTTGGGGTTTCTTTTTGCTGGGTGGTTACTTTGTCCTCAGACCATCTATTTAAGTTTTAGTAGTATTAATGAGCAGTGAGCTTCATTTTAGTTGTGTATCTTTTAGTATTTTTAGTAACCAGGATAACTAAGCTGCAAATCAGATTGAACAGGAGGTGCATTTCTGACCAATATTTCACCAACCTTACAGGCAGGGAGATACATGTCTTGGCATTTAGAAAGTCATGATTCCTGTCATACTTTTGACATTATAATCCAATTATTTTACCTTTTGCTGCCCTTATCCATAAGATTTTATTGCCTCCTGTTAATGATGCTGTTGACAAACCCAAGCATTTAGGATCATCCCAAGATTGCCAATTTGATTTCTTGTAGCAGTTCTGTAGTATGTAATGTTACAATCCTTTGGGGAGTTCCTATGTGTAAGGGCTGGGGAAGCAAAGTAGATAGAATTTTCAAGTCCAGATGAGCTGGGAAGTTTAAATAGGATTCAGCATGCCTTGAGGACTGGTAAACCTTTGTCTGCTGATTCTGGACAAGAGATCAGAAGTCAAGGCAGGTTTCAGCTCTCAAAGTGAGGTGGCAGTTTTAGTTTTCATGGATCCAGTTAGTAGTGTGTTTAAAGAATGAGGTGTTTTCTAAATTCCATAACACAGCTCAAAGGTATATCTGAATTACAAAGCTTGTTCGTAATTAGAAGTAGCTAACTCTGTTGCTACCTACAGTTTGTAATGCTGAGGAACCATGTTCTGTTGACAGGAATACATTTTGCTGGTAGTGGAGACAGGTGACTTTTACTAAGGAGAGTGCTGCTACCTCTAACGGCTGCTTAAGGTAAAATGTAATGGTCTTTGGCACCTGTTTTCCAGCACTAATGCTCTTTTTGTAAGAAGAGCCTGTTGCTCCAGAGCCCATAAGATACAGGGGCTTTCTCCATGTTGTCTCTTTATATGCTTGCCTCATGCTGTTTACTGGTACCTCTTCATACAGAAGCAATATGCACAGTAGTGAACATCAGTACTTTCCTTTAAAGGTTTCAGTATGTTCATGATGTTGACTAGCACTAAAGAAAATAAACTGTAAAATTCAAGCACGCCTGATTGGTTTTTATAGTTAGAATGGGAAAGAATTAGTACTTGGCATCCAGAATACTTTAAACCAGTGCATGTCTCAAGTGATTTCTGCAGCTTTGTTTCAACAGAAGATGCGTTCTCCGCAGAAGCCTTTGTGTTGCCAGTTTGTGTTCAAAACAAGGTGTTTTATTTCAGACAACTTTGTACTAGTAGTGCCCTGTGTTTAGATGGCTCATTCAAGCAGGTCTGTTGGCTGCTTATAGTGTTCCAGACCATCTGCATTTTATATCCAGGTCTTTATTTTGAGAGCTGTGACTTTCTTTCTTCTTGGGAAACACAACTGAACACATTTCAACTGTGTCTCGGGTTATTTTGGTTTTCGGTCTGTATTTCGTTTAGGATGTTCACAGTACATTTCACATGCTGGATTTTACGCCTTTTTGGTTGCAAGAGCTATACTATGTGATGAAGGTGTGCTTGCATGCAGTAAAACTATCTAGCTCTCAGATTCTAGATATGAAAATCCCCTGGTTAAGTTTCTGACGACATCTGGCCAAATTCGTGGAGTCATAGTAACATCAATCTCAGTGCTTCCTAACATGACATAGAGCTTGAAAATGGCTGCAAGGGCTCAGAAGGCATTATTCTTCTCAAAGCAGTTGTGTTTTAGACAAATTAGCCTGTCAAGCTGGCAGTCAGATGTGGTGGCTTCGACTGTAGTCAGTCATCTCAGGTGCAGAGCCCACGGAAGCCTTGTTTCCCTCATGGGCACTTGCCCAACTCAGTCCTTACCACCTTCTACCCGTGTCACGTACTGCCATAGTTCCTTTCCATAGGGCTTGTAATAACTATTTCTGACCATCTTTTTCCCTGCTGCTGGAGCAGGAGAACTGTTTGTCTTTCTAAAATTAGATATCCATGGATACATGCAATATTTTTCTCTGTTTGAACTTGGCAGTTTCAGTTGCATATGGAAAAGAAAAGTGTGTTCCATTACAGGAAGTCTGCATGCTGTATTCTTCAGTTACAGGAGGATAAAATGTTACGTGGAGTATTTCAGTCTTTGTTCTGTAGAAGGAAAACAATACTTATAAAACCAGGTTTATACTAATGTCTGCAGCCAGACTCTTCCTCTGTTGTCATTGTGCAGCATTCAGGGTACCACCCTACGAAGGGAAGCTAGCTATATATGGGATACAGCAAGGGCACATGACTTTAATACCACTTGAGAGTTTTTATTGCATTTCTGTTTTGTTTCTCCAGCTGAGAGTGGGTGTTTGAACCTCCTCAACTGCATGGACCATTCTTTTAATGTAGGTCATCTTGCCTGAACATCTATATTTAATTCTCAAGATTGCAGACAATCTTCTCTTGCTTGCAGTTTGTCTTAGGACACCAGAGGTAGCTGTAGTAGTGGTAGGAAATTATATAGTACTTTAACGCTTTTCTTGGCTATAAAAGTAGTTAAGAGGTTCTAAAAAACAAAATTAAGTTGCATTAAGACTGTTCCAAGGACAGCTAAAGTGAGAAACTGGGATGCTCTTTGGTGTCTGGAGTAGTGGGCAGTCTTGATTCCAGAACAGGCTGCTTCACCTTGTTAACTTCTTGAAACTACTGTAGTATTTGTTCTCTTTTGTACACAAATACATGGCTCTTACTTCTCTGAGGTACTGGGTGATAGGGATACTGTTAGGGTGGTGAGGCACTGGAATGGGTTGCCCAGGGTAGTTGTGAATGCTCCATCTTTGGCAGCGTTCAAGGCCAGGTTGGACAGAGCCTTGGGCGACATGGCTTAGTGTGAGGTGTCCCTGCCCATGGCAGGGGGTTGGAACTGGATGGTTAAGGTTAAGGAACCTAAGGTCCTTTCCAACCCTAACTATTCTATGATTTTATGATTCTAATGTGAACTTACTTTCATGGAGTAATATAATTGCTCTGAATAAAAAAACCCTGCATAAATGGATTAGTCTGACTTTCAAAAATGGCTTATGAGTAGTTATGTTGCACCTCTGCACTGAAGGAGCTAAAACATAAATTAGAGTTGAGGTGGTTTCTGGCTTTGTTTTGATCAGTGGTGTTTACTAGTTATCTACAAAAAAGAGGTAAATGGGGTTTGACTGCAGTGGGAGAAAAGCGCAGCCTGAATAGGTGACGGAGTTTAAGAGAAGAGGCTGCTCTTCTAAATTCTGTATGTTACATGGGATTCATGCCACCCGCTGTTTTACTTCTTCAGAACACTTGAAGCTTGGACAAATCAGCCAACAGCTGGGAAGTTTTTACTGCACTTTCCCATCTGCATTGAAGAAATGTTTTCTTTTTGTTCTTTGCTTATCTTTGCCAGCCTTTTTCCTTCTTCTCCCACTCTCTCTCCACTTTATGCTGGCAAAGTGATGGAGTTTTTCCCTTCTAACTTAAAAACTTTCCCATTGCTCTAACTTTAAAGAAGCCCAACTTTCTTCTGTAAGGCTAAATACTTTCATACATCATGGTAAGGAGAGGGTGCTATTTGAGTCTTAGCAGCCAAAGTGTTGTCCAGCCCAGTGACCCAAAGAAGGAATCTGCATATGAACTTGGCTTTGTGGCTCTGCTAATATATTTAATTTCCTTGTGAAAGCATAGTAGCAGATTTTGTGCTGCCCTTGTCACTGTCAGAAGATGTGTGTCTGCCAATGCGTGCATCCTACTGCCAGTTAAAGTGATTGCGTGACCGTTTGGAGGTAGTAAGGAGGGATTTGGGAATTGTCTGTTGTGAGTAGCTTGTGTCAGGATGCTGCATCTCCCATGCTGGCACGCATTTGCTACACTGAGATCTGAAGATGCCTGTCACTTCTAAGAGTTTCTGTTACTCCAGGTTATTTATGATTCAGCTGGGCTACCACTTTCAATAGCTGTGAACAGCTAACACCATGTCCTGCAGGAGCTAGTCGCTCAGATGGGATAATGTGGTTAGAAAGATGAATAAATCCTTTCATAGAATGGCCTTTAATTGTCCCCAGTGACACTTTATTTGGAAGTTAATGATGATTGATTTCCTCTTCCAGAACACCTGATGGTGTAGGAGGAATACAAAAAGAAGCAGGTTCTTGAACTGCCTTTTACACTTCCTTTCTGTCAGTCTTCTATCTGTGAGGGTTTGTTGTTTGGCTTGTTTTGGTGTGGGTTTCATGTTTGTGTTTTACCTCTCAGCTTTCCTATAAAACCTTTTTTACCTTGATCCAGTCGTAATGTTTACGCTTGGATGTTTTGAAGTATTTATTTTTCAATTGGCTTTGTGATTTGAATAGCTTCATATTATTTTTGGCATAAACTGCAGTGTTAAGGGCCAGCAATATTTTACTCTGACAAGTTTATATATCAAAAGTTGAGAAGAAAGACTGAAAAAATGTGATTTGGGGGTATGTAATCCATGGCTGCCAGTGAAAACTGATACTGTGAAATCCCATGAGGATATAACCGTATTCCATTACATTTTCTTGCCTTGTCACTGAGAGGAACACAAAAGTAGACAAGTAGTTATTTAAGCACATGACGTGTTTCTTGCTTCCAGAAACTTTATAAAAATAGCCAGGTAGAATAACAATAAATTCATTACTCTTACAAGGATTTCCTGAATGTGACATGCCAGTATATGACTTTGAACTTTAATCTTACTTAGAATGGAGGTTGTTTTGAAGATAGCCCTTCAGAAGGATTCTCCTATTTATGCTATGTGAATGCCTGTGTTATATTTAGGCACTGAAAATACTTTTGGACTGAGTGTCCTGTATTCTGCAGTGGGGGGGCCCTGGGAAGATAGGAGCTGTGCTTTCTTTCATGAGCATACTTAAAACTCCTTCCCAGCAATCCTATTCCCTCTTTGAGAGTCAAGGCTGGGCTCTGCTGCCTCCAGGCTCCCTCCCACAAGAGCAGGTTAGAACCTCTCCTTACGCCGAGATGCAGGACAGTGGTTTGTACAGCTCCCATAGCTTGCAGTCAGAATTGAGCTGGATACCTTTCCAAAGCAAGGCAATGTCATGTCAGTCTCTTTTCCCAAGTAACAAGTGATGGGACAACAGGAAACGTCCTCAAGTAGTGCCAGGGGAGGTTTAAATGGAGCTGAGGAACAATTCCTTCCCCAGAGGGTGCTCAGGCATTGGAACAGGCTGCCCAGGGCAGGGCTGCAGTCACCGTCCCTGCCATGGGTTAGTGGTGGCCTTGGCAGTGCTGGGGAACAGTTGGACTTGATGAGCTTAAAGGGCTTTTCCAGCCTGGTTGATTCCATGATTCATAATGCCTGCTGTCTTCAGCAGGTGGGCTTCATTCCTTCTTTTTTGTTCTTGTCAAGTAGAGAAGTGTGAACTTGGAAATGGAAAACTGAAGGTCTTGAGTCTGATTTTGTATTTCCATTGTAGTCTATCAGTACCAAGAAGGAAGAGCAGAGCTGGTGTTCTTCATGGGGATGGTCAACAAACTGCAGGGGTTTCTCGCTCCTTCCTCTATGTGGCATTTGGAATGGCTTGATCTGTCTATTCATGCCTGGCATCAGTGCCGTAAATAATTACCCTGTGGCCTTTTGGTCCGTAGTAACTCTTTCAGAAAAGCACAGCTAATCATTTTATGGAAAAGGCAGTTAATTCTCGGCACATTTGTCTTGGAGCCTTCTCTCTGCAAATGGAAATGATGAACTTCAGCAGTGCTGAACAGCTCGGATGGAATCGCAGTGCCCTGCCGGCTTGGCGGCAGCACTTCCCTTTTCCCTTCCACTGGTACTGTTGCCTTGCATGCAGTAGATACTGCTGTAGGACAGCATTGTGTGCGGTCTTGTCTTCTCCCTTTTTGTCATCACATACAGCAACTTTTGCATGAGGCCTTTAGTGACATGGTTTAGTGGTGGCCTTGGCAGTGCTGGGGTAAAGGTTGGACTTGATCTTAAAGGCCTTTTTCAACCCCATTGACTGTATGATTCTATTCTTGCTATCCATCTCCTAGCTTTGAGATTGCTGTGCTGTTCATTGAGCTCCTTTAAGAATGAGTGTGATCTGTTGGCCGTGCCCGCATAAAGCTGCAGAGGAATACGTATATCAGGCTTCAAGTTAAAGAAACAAAACGCTTCCCACTTGCTAACCAGAGACAGAATTACAGGAAGGGCTGCACTCGCTTTCTGTTCCTTGTTTCTTCTCTTGCTTCTCCCTGCACTGCAGTTAATGCTGAGTGTAAATGTTAGGGATACCTCATCGCCTGAGACTGCTGTATGTTCAAATACAAGATACCAAAAGAGAGAACATATAAACAGCAGGGTTATTTAACCATTTTTATTTTACTCCACCTTCTTCTGTCCCAGTGTTTAGGTTTTGTACTTGTAAGAAAATAAACTTAAGTAATCTGTCCGATATTCGTATTTGTCTGCATTCAGTAGAACTTCAGTGGCCACTACGGTGGATCAAAGGCCTATTTGTGCCACTTTTGATATACATGTACAATAAATACACCTACCTGTGGTCATACAGAAGATGTTTTGATTTTGTGCAAGTTGTGTTTAGATGGAGGTTTCTTTTTTCCATATGAGAACTGAAAGCCAGGCTAAACTGTGTGGTTTAAATCTGAATTGCTTGTAAAGAAGAGGAAACCCGTGAAATGGTCATGTTAGATGTTAGTGCTTCTGTCTCTCCATTTCAATATACAAAGTCTATTCTGTGAGCTAGGGAGGGTCACAACTTACAAGTCAGTTTTGGTCTTTGCGTTCTAGTCATGCTACAATGCTAACATAAAAATGGATTAGTGTGAACAGAGAATAAAGCTCTTTTATTTTAAAGAAAATTTTCCTTTCGACTCATGGCTGAAGTAAAACTTTCTGCAAAGCTTTTTTTCCCTCTGAAGTGTTACAAAGCAGCTGCCTTCTCTCATAGAGTCGGCTAACAAGAATTGGGCTGTAATCTCATTAAAAGCTGATAACGTCAAGTATGACTCCAAATGAAGCTATCATCATATGAAAAGGGTGAGTAATTTGTCCAGGGAATGGTGGCAAAGAGTTTATTGAAGCACTGTTCTGAAAGCTGAGCAGAGAATGGCATGCCACAGGTTTTACAATTTATTACAGTGATCTTGTGTAGAAAGCTGCAACTTGTATTTTGTACTCCAAAACTAACAGTTTTACTAGCCTTCGGTGCAAAGCTGTTCTCTTGAGGAGAATTAATGACAAATAGTATGTTAGAGGAAAGAAGCCAATCTAAACCTATCAATTATAGTGCTGTTATAAGTAAAAAAGAAAAATCACACCTTTTTACAATGAAACAATATGGAATCAGAGTTTGTACAGGTCCTTCCTCTGTCAGTGCAGCTAGCAGCACTTATTGGAATGCTGTGGAATTATATGTGTAATTTGCCTCCCAAACTCCTTTGAAAACTTTTGGAAAACATACTAGTGTTGAAGGATTCCCATTGATAGCTTGAGTAGTATTTGAGGCGTAAGAGTTTCCTTGTTGAAAGTTCTTAGGCAAAAACAGGCCATCTGTTGTTAATAATAACTCCTATCTGCTGTCCAACTCCCTGATACCAGGTAATTGTGTTCAAATCTTGTTTATCAGTGCGATCTGCAGCAGAGATGAAGGAAGAGCACCAAGGGCTGCTCACAGAGGGGTCCCTTTGTAGCCCTGTGGTTCTGAGGCACCAGTCAAAGGAGTCAGTCGCTTCAAAGCAGGTTCCCCCCCCCCAACCCTGCCTTTAGCCATAAATCTTTCTTCTCAGTATTTTGACTCTTTCAGGCTGGTGTTTAAGCCCACACAGTGGGCACTGGAAAATAATCCCTTACTACAGAAAGAAAAGTCCTGTTAGCTCATTTCCGGCAGCTATTCTGTATTTTAGATGAGGTGTTTTGCTGTCGAAACAAACGCGGTTATTCATAGACCATGGCTCTGTGATTTACATCAAGGCCTATATTCAGTAAAGATAACAGGGTTACTTTCTTCATGCATGTGCACACGATATAATCCTCCTTGAAGGAATTATTTCCATTTTGTAGCAGCATTTTGTAGCATCGATGTTTTAATGCATTGAGTCATGGAGAGGCTTTTTTCCATGCAAGTGCAGAAGTTCATGTTATGATTGTGGATGAAATATCTACTTATGTAACTAAATGTGCTCAGTTGTGAGTTAGGATGTACAGTGTGCATACTTTTACTGTGTTATTCCCCCCACTTCCTTTCTCCTCCATCCCATCACACTCGCTTACCTGAAGCAATACTTCTTCCATTGCATTATCCTGATTCAGTCATGAATACCTGTATGGGATTAAGTGAGCCTCTCTTGGGAATGTACGCCATTGCTCTGAACTTCCAGAAACTGGGTAAGATTTTATTGTTACTATAAGCCTGCAGGTATGGGTCTCACTTCATTTGGTGCCAGTCTGGTTACTGACATCAGTGAGAGTAGCACTGCATCCATAAGGAAAATGGTAGAGTTGGAGCAGTCATGCTGTTGACATTTGATATGCTGCAAGTTGAGTGCTTCCTGCTGATTTTTCCCTTCTCCCTCAGTTACATGTGTGATTCTTTGGGCTTTACAAGACAAATTTGTTAAGGAAACATTTTCTTTCCCTGTGGGTCAAGGAATGCCAATATGTTGGAACTTCCTTAAATAAGGTAGGTACCTTTTAGACTTGTGCAGTCTTTAGAGTTAAGGGCAGGATGATGCATTTTAGCAATCTGTAGTTCTAACTCATGTTTTCCCAATTTCAGTTCATTTTAAAGACTATAATTTTCCAAAATATGTATATGAAAAGAAGCAAACCACAGTGAGAGGTACACAGGCATGCCCACTGTTGGAGCAGAAGTTGTAGAGACTCGCATGTATAAGCCACATTCGCATCAGAAGAAAGGCAGGAGCAGAATAGCACACCTTTATTAAATGCATAGGACCATATTTCGCTGGGACCGTATTACCCAGCAGGGTCTCATGTGAGGGCAGCACTGCATGAACTGCATGCTTGAGAACAGCTATTTCTTTTTCATTAAAGCAGGATAGGTGATGTTTGAACTTCTGTTGTCTTCATTTTTGACAAACTTTTTATCCCATTGGTTGAAATCAAAGAATAACCAGCACCAGCTGGTGGGTGTTTAACTAGTGTGAATGCACTGGGGTGTATGATTTTACTCTTAACACTTGCCTCTGTTAGAGCTATTGCTTCTTCATGTTATCCTGTGTTCAGAACTTAAGTTTTACTCATGTCTTTGTAACATGAGAGACTAATGAAAACACAGTGTAAGGAGTTTTTCTGTGGTTTTAACTAAGCATATCTGTCACTATTTTATAATGGTTTTATATGGCTATCAATCACATTTAGCAGGAAATGTAATCTCTTCCAATCACTGTAGCTCAAACAAGTCTGAAGGAGCTGAAAACTGTCACAGAGATGACTAGCTGAAAGGAAAAGTAAATGGCACTGATACGATGTTGCTACTGATTGTAGCCAGGGGGGTAATATAGGGACACAAAGTGAAGAATCCAGTCAACTCTCCTGAGAGGTTTTAAGTCATCTGTATATAACTGATGTAAAATAGTTGACCCTTACAGTAACAGTTAAGTTTCCATGATATTTGATTGCTAAGAAGTATTTAGTGAAAATTTAGGGTGCAGGAACTTGTGCTTTTGGTGCCTTTCTTAGACAGCTGGTGTAGTACCAAGCCTGAAAGAAGGATGTGCCCAGATACCAGTGTTGGTCTGACTTCTCTTCTTCCGAATGGTTTGTCCATGTTGAAGATACAGCCCATCCAGAGTCTGTAATAATAACTTTTCTTAGGGGCATTCAATTACAGAATGAATTGCTTTATTTTGGGTAAAAAAAGTGCTATCTAAATCAGCTGGCTACTTCACATTTTATTCTTAGACTTTTATTCTACCATAGCTTTGCCGTAGAGGAAGAATGGGATTATGTTCTAGGAAGCTCCTTCACCTGCTGAGCCCAGGAGCCTGCCTTGGGCTGTGAGTTCAGAACTTGCCCAGCTGACCTGACCAGCTGCTGTCAATGAATGCAGCACTGCTCTTATTCTTCCTCCTCTGAGGTGTGTGGTTCTGCTCTCTCCCCTGTGCCAGGTGAGCTGCTCATGCTGGGCTCCACCGTGAGCTGTTTAAGCACACTAACCAAGCTGAAAGGATCCCATTTTACTGAGTTAGAGATGTAAAGTGGGGAAGAGAGCAGGAGTTTCCTCTCATTCCTGGCAGTAGGGAGCTCCTAGATGAGAATGCCTCAGGGGCAAAACTGCATCCTTGGTCCGGTGCCATCCAGGCACCAATCACTCTTGGCTGTTTCTAGTTTGAGGTCTTGCAGTAACATAGCCAAGGTGTGAGGTTGTAAATAGTTAACTGCTGTACCCTGGTGATCTAAAACCTGCCATGGCGGAGAGGTGGAGCTGCTGCAGACACTTGGCATGGGCAGGCAGGCAGCTTTTCCTACTCGAAGGAAAACTGCTGGGGTCTGGCATTTCACTTCATTGGGGGTTTTTGGCTTTAGAACACAAGGTGTTCAGGTGAATGGTAAAAACTCCAGCTTCATTACTCACGTTGTTGTGGACTAAAACTGACTGCAATGGCACCCCCAGTGTCATTTAGTTATGTTACTCCTAACTTGAATGCTTACACTAACTCAAAGAATCCTTCATAAGTAGTTAGAAAGACCTGTTGAGGGTATTCTGGAGTGAGGAGTAAGGAAATTATGGATAAGGCTCTCATCTGTGTTTGGGAAGTTCACATCTTTTCTGTAATAGAGGCTGTTGGGATACTTAGATCCACAAAAATGCTTGTTACATGTGGACCTTGATGCTGAAGAGTAATGGGTGTTTGTTTGCCTGATAGATGTGTCCACGCAACTCCGTAGTTCTGTGGATGCACAAGAATGGTGTTTTCACAGAAAGAACGGTGCTTTAGCGTGTGAGAAGGGAATAACAGAGGTGCACCTACTAACATTTATGCACTTCAGAGTCAGTGAGTACATACTCTTGGAGGTATTGTGACAAAAGGGAAGAAAGGGTAGAATTTTAACTGTCCCAAACTGAAGTGTTTCTTTTGACTTCATTGAAACCTCTCTGGACATTTTATTTAGGCTACTAAAAGCAGAATCTGACCCAAGTCAGGTACAATGACTGTGTGAAAACACACAGTGGCTTTGATAAAAAATCTCTGCTACAGCAAAGATGGATCTGATGGAAAATGGATATTTTCCTGGGAAGGGAAAGCTGTGATGGAATTGGGAAAGTAGAATTGTAACTGTGTGATTTTTGAATCTTTGTCCACTGTGTACTGGTGTCTGATGGTGCACAGTGGTAGCAGCAGTAGCAGTCATCTTCTACTTTGTATGTCTTAGAGAGCCCTTGGCATCTATTCGTGTACACAAGTATTGGGTTTATTACTAGATGGATTAGGGTAATACCTAAATCTCCCGCAGATTTAAATGCCTGAAGATGAGGTCCATGTCTTGTCAGGGACTATATAAGCAAGTAGTTGAAAACAGTGGCCTTGCAGCAGAAGGCTTGTATAATGTAAGGGTTAAAACCCCCTTTAATCTCTCCAGAGATGGATTTGGCTCCTGGGGGTTTACCAAGCTTTATGGGAATTCCACTCATAACTGGGTGGGATGCGGACACCTCGCCAGGCACAGAAATACGCCACACCATGCTCTACCTGCATGAAACTCTCACATGAGAGCAGTAAAGGCAGAGAAAGCTATTCCACAGAGAGAGATCTCCTCCTCTAGACAGAACTCGGCTAGATGGAGATGGGTTGTGCCAGACTCCCTGTCTCCTGCACGCTGTTACTCTTCCCTAAAACTGTAGGCTAGCACATCCCTTGCCGCTTGCATCACATGCTGTGGTCTCAGGCCCAGCCCAGGGTTACATACTTCTGTTAGGTGTGCTGCTGCTCCTGCAGTCTTGGAATGCTGGAGGGCTGCCATGTGCTGTTGGTAAATACAGGCTGCAGTTTGACAGTAATCACTGTCTTCCTGGAGTTTCAGAAATTACCCACAGAAGCAAATGAAGTGAGAGCAAGCATTCTGCTTTCAGCGCCTTTCCTATCGGATGCTCCTTTCAACGTGGTTCAATGTATTAACTCTGTAACAAAGAGCAAGTCGTGTACTTGGAAACGTCCTGAGAGAAGAAGTCTTTCTCTCTTCTGGCCTTTAAAGAAGTTTAAGGAAGCAGGAGAGTGCCCTGTGATTGGAGCAGTGCCCTTCGCCACACAAAGCAGCTTCTGCGCCATGGCCTCCTCCTTCTGAAACACATAGTGGCTTCCCTTGCTCCCCCAGTCTGTCTATTAAAACTACTAACATCTGGCCAGCCCCAGCTGGCTTTGGGGGAATGAAGGAAGAATTTTTCCTGTTTCTACCTTCTTTGGTTTTAGGTTTGGAAAAGTCATAAGACATTCATCGGTTTGCTTTGTGTGTGCTAGTGGTTTGACCTGGTTTCACTGTAATGTCTCATAAAGGAAAGAAAAATACTGGTTTGGAAAGGCACACATCTTTATCTGCGTAAGGAAATTTAAATCCATAAGGAGGTTTTGTATTTCATACAGAAACTAAGTAAATGTTCTTAAAAATCAGAACTAATTCTGTGTTACATATCACAGTGTGAATCTGACCTAGTTCTTCTTGCAGAGCTGGCTCTGCTGATAGGTAGTGCTATTGCACTGGTCATGATTAGGCTGGTTGCTGATAGGTAGTGTTATTGCTCCAGGTCATGATTAGCCTTTTCCTGCCCAAACCATTACAGCTGTGCCATCTGCAGCTTGGAGGTGTTTCAGTTTGGTGCCCAGGTTGTGCTTGGGAGATAATCTTTGTTATACAAGATGAGTGTGTTTTCTTACCTCTGCTTGTGTGAATAACTGTATTCTGTTGCTGAGCGATGGGGGAGTGGTACCAACTGAAAACTCTTTTGTCCAGGGAAGGACTTCTTGCACAAGTACTCGGTGGCTTTAAGCCAAAAGAGGGGAGATTTAGATTAGATATTAGGAAGTTCTTGCCTGTAAGGGTGCTGAGGTGCTGGCACAGGGTGCCCAGAGGAGCTGTGGCTGCCCCATCCCTGGCAGTGTTTAAGGCCAGGTTGGATGGGGCATGGAGCAACCTGCTCTAGTGGAAGGTGTCCCTGCCCGTGGCAGAGGGTTGGAACTGGATGAGCTTTAAAGGTCCCATCCAACACAGCCCAAACTATGATTCTGTGATTTCTTCTCTCTTCTCTTGCAAGATGCAGCGATGTTACGAGAGACTGAACTGCCACTGGATAGATCATACATCCATATCTGCTGCCTTTGCCCAGGCAGTATGCTGGTAAGGCTTCCATTACATCATGAAGTAGAGTGAGATAGGTAAGCTTGTCTTGAGCTGAAATGTAGATGTTTTGTATCGGGCTCCATCCTTAAGCTGCTTTCTAGCAGTAGAAGAAAGTATCCAAAATAATCAAAACATGGAACAAAAAGATTAAAGGAAAAAAAACCCAAGTTTGTAAAGAGCTCAGTCTAGTTTCTCTTCAGAAAAACAAATCCTTAAATAGAAGGTATCAGCTTAAAAGTTGTCATCTTGATGTCTTTCACACTTGAAATAAATCCTTTTTTAGAATTAGAATAAGTTCATGTTTATTTGATGAGCCGTTTGGAGGCTTGCTTTAGTTTCACTGGTTTTATTTGGTTTTAAGTGAAAGTGTGAGTTTGAGAAATGTTGTGGACGCCTTCATAGTTGGTTAGCTTGGCTGGGGACATTGCCGCTCTTCGGCAATCCTTTAGCCAGGAAAGGAGATCCTGTAATGGAATAATCCTTCACTTGAAAGACCAAACCCTTCTGTTTCTTGTCATCATCTTCTTTTCTCAGTTGTCTGCAAAATAACTGAGTAAAAATGGATGCTCCTGATGCTTTTAAGATTATACAAACAAAAACCACTGTTTGCTTTAGGAACCTGTGTGTAACCAGGGCCTTTGAGATCTTCTTTAGGAAGCTTACCAGAAAACCCAAATGGGAAGTTGGTCATCCAGAAGAAGTGTAAACAGGAAAGTTAGACATGTGCATTGGATTGAAAATTAATCGTTGCTACAGGCTGGGCTGATCGGAGCCATTTCGAGCTGTCTTGATTCATTCTTTAAGTGCAAACTAAGTGTGACAAGTTGTACCGAACAGCTGTCATCAGGCATTCATGTGTATTTAAGTGAAGTGAAAAAGTACCCCAAACCCTGTGGCCCGAAGTGCATTGTTATCAAATCTGTATGCCTGACTCATCACCTTCAGCAGAGTTAAAGGAAAACGCCTGATACTTTACTGCTTTTGGAAAAGGGAGGCAAATATCCTTGTTTATGATAGAGTAATTCATTTGCAATCCATGTCAACATTGCCATTGTACAAGAATTAGTGGGTTTATTCCAGAACAGCATGTTTGCACACATGTCTTCTGGGACTGCTTATCCTCAGAAAGCTGTAGTGTTCCATGTGCCTGGTCAGCAAGGCCAATCACATTGACTTCTTGTAAACTGACATTGATTTCTTAGAATCATAGAATGGTTTGGGTTGGAAAGGGCCTTAAGATCATCTAGTTCCAACCCCCCTGCCATGGGCAGGGACACCTCACACTAGACCATGTCAACCATCCAACCTGGCCTTGAACACTGCTAGGGATGGAGCATTCATCACTTCTTTGGGTAACCTGTTCCAGTGCCTTACCATCCTCACAGTGAAGAACATCTTTAGGCTGCTACTAACTGTACAACTACTGTATAGAGGATGGCTCATACTCTGCAAAGAGATGTGTGCAGCTAACAGTAATGAAAGGGAAGGGGTTATTTTCAGGCTAGCTAAAACTCCCCATGTGTCTGGCTTAGAATAATCTGCAAAGCCAGAGACTGAACACAAATGCTGTTCTTGATAAGATGTAGTCCTCCACACCCTTCCTTCTCTGTAATTTCCTTCCATACTTCCCACTTTTCAACCTCATGCTGCAGTTTTGGATACGTTTGTCGGCAAGATAATTGCCAAATAGTTGACATGGGGTTAAAGCAGTAGCTTGGCCTGTGTGTTTTAGTACCCGGCTCTGCTGCCATCCTCCTGAGTGATGTTGGACAAGCTGGCTAATGTTTGTTTCAGTTCCTCTTGTTTGAGTCATGGGTCACCAGGTTGTTGTGAAGATGTATTCATGTGTCTTGGCCGGCTTCTGATGTTAGAGATGCAAGGTATAACAGCTCTCTCATGCAGTCCTATGAAAATAATACATTATTTCTGACCCCATGAAAGTTAGAATGGGAGATTAAACTACAGGAGCTAATGTGATAGGTTTGTTTGCACTTCAGTCAAATAGCAAAGCCCCTTCTCAAAGTCTCTAGGCTTTGCTCTGGTGAAGCTAGTAGGCTACCAGGGTAGTCACACACCTAAGTGAGAGGGTTGCTTGTGGTTTTCTGTTTCTGTGTTTTGGGGTTTGTTTTTGTGTTGCTTTAACCCCCTAATAAGCATGGGGATATACTGGCTTTGGAAAATACACTGACTCAAATACGTGATGGTTCTGTTTCTAGTATAACGATAATCCCTGTAGTCAGTTGGGCTGCTTTTAATGATCTCCATAGCAACTACATGCAGTAAAAAGTGAAAATAACCGAGTCATGCAGTTCTCTGCCAGATGATACACGCAAGCAATGTACTAATATCTGTTTGAAACGTCACACTGGGCTAAATGATGCCTACTCTGCTGGCAATGCTCTCCAGGCCTTCTCCTAAGCAGCAAGGAAATGGGAGGTAGCTTCTGTTTGCAGTACTATTTGTTACAAGGAATGGACTTTTAAATGCCAGCTTTCATGTCCCTTCACTTCTTGCTCCAGAATATTCAAATGGAAGCAGGAAGGCTTGGTAGCAAGTAGTTTGCTTTTTACTCCATGCCTCTCTGCACGTGAAAAGTGACATTTTAAAGCTGTAAATGCTTTGGTTTGGTTTAGCTTGGACCTGCTCCTAACTAAGCTTTGAGAGAGAAGTGGATCTCACAGATCCACTAAATGTCCTTTTTTCGGTATCTCTGCTTCTTCTGTCTACTTTGTATTTTGGCTTCACAGTTGCATGTGTCCCTGATAAATATCAGTAGTCATTAGAACCAGTGTCTAGAGTATGTGTTCTCTCCCTCTCATGGAGTGTTATCAAGGTGTCTGACAGTTGTCTTCCTGCAGTTACTCATTCCACCTGAAAGGGTGGAATACAGAATTGCTTTGGAGCTGGAAGTGAGCAACATGTCAGGGATTGCATCAGAGGAGCCTTCTCTGAAATGGCTTGGATGCTTCTTGCCTTTCACATGCATACTTGGGGGTTTATTTTTTCAGAGGTGCGTTTCCTGCTGGCTGCAGCCAGCCTTTCTTCTTTCAGAATCACACCTCTTTTAAATGCCTCTGTTCCTTCTCTTTTTTAAGCTAGCTTTCAAAGCTGGCCCGAGGGCACCAAAACTTAACTTGAAGATTATGTTATGGACCCCTGTGGTGGGGGTAATGGTGGGAGAGTTAGCACCTCTGGATGCCTGCCCTGAAGAGTTGCTGTTTGTTCTGAGCTTCTCAAAGAAGGGCTTTGCAATTAAATCTGTGCTTTGCATTCAGTGCCAAAAGAGAGTTTTGAAAGACGTGTTGTATGAGGTGTTCTTCTGGGAGGTGCAAGTGCCTGGCAGTCCTGTGCATGGAGGTGTTTAGTTTATGGCTTAAAATGTGACTCTTTTCCTTTAAGCTTTTTTGCACTGAACTTTGGGAACATCTTGTTTCACACTTAACTCTACGGATTTGTATGTCTGTTGCAGGAATCCCTTGAAGCTCTCCCTGGGAATGGACAGCTACCTCTATTTCTGGAGGAGAGTCGTGGCACTTGAAGAAGCCTTCAAGGCGAGTCGACAAGGGTGCTGATAACTCTGGGAAGAGCACAGGGAAGGGGCTGCCTTCCAGGCCAGCAGCCATGCCTTTCGGGCTGAAGCTGCGACGGACCAGGCGCTACAACGTCCTGAGCAAGAACTGCTTTGTGACAAGGATCCGTCTGCTGGACAGCAATGTGATCGAGTGCACCCTCTCCGTGGAGAGCACGGGGCAGGAGTGCTTGGAAGCTGTTGCTCAGAGGCTGGAGTTACGTGAGGTAAGAGAATCTTGGGAAAGACCGTGTGTCACTGTGTATAATCTGACATGTTTTGATCCCAGTTGGGCAAGCTGTTTGTTCCAGTCGTGGTATTCTCGGAGCTGGAGCTTGGGCAAGCATACTCTGGCTGCATGAAAACTGAAGGCAGAACAGCACTTGGGGTTATTTGCTGCTGCTCATTCATCAGAGCTCTGAGAGCTCTTGTAGTGTGAAGATGAGCTTTCTTCTTCTCTTAGAAAGCGATGGGTGTTACTTGTTGAACTGGGATGCCAATGGCTGAGTTACAATAAGTTTTGACTGAACCTAACCCTGGTTTCACCAGCGCTGGTGACTGAATTATGCCAGTGGGAGGGAAATCACTGGCTTTTAAGTGTCCACCTTCCTATTCTTGTTTCAGAGAGAAGCAACAGTTGTGTTAACCCCAAGGCAACTTATAATAGTTTGAGGATGGTGGTTTTTTCCTTCATTTTGTTTAATTGAAATATTTCACATCTGAAACTCTGAAAGGCTGCTTTTACATTTCCAATGCTTCTGAAAAGGGTGAATAACTCAGTCTTACTTTCTTAAAGACTGAAATCCTTTATTGTCTGCTTCTCGCTGTAGAGTTCGGTGTTATTCTGAGCGTTGAGATGTTTTATAGAAATCTCTCTCCAACATGTATGGCACAAATGAACTGTGTTATCTCACTTTCTATGGACTCCTTACATGCATCCTGCATACTTCTAGGCTTTTGCAAATCACAAGTTAAAAACCCCGCTTGGAAGTTGCTGCATTATCATGACTGTCCTGGCTGGTGCTTTCTCTATGCACAGCTGGGAAATCTAATCGTCATAGAATCAACTAGGTAACCTTGAAGTGTCTTACGTTTGTTGTTCCACAGCAATGGAGCAACAAATGAAAGACATTCATGGTAATGCTGGCAGCTGGAGCCTGGCATACAAATAACTAGTGCAGATGAAAACCAAACAAAAATCCCTTTTTGTACATCAGTAATGATAAAGAATGAGAAAAGAATCTCACTCTGTGTGTGAGTAGTCAGGAACAGGGCAGAGTCTGAATATTGCATGATGATTTTTCTTCCTTGGATTTTATGTAGATTTTGGTAGAATAATCTTCCCCCTTCCCTTCTAGGGATGAGCATTTCCCAGAAATTCCTTGTTTTCCTTTGTTTTTATTCTTTTTCTTCTATTGGTGCTGCTTTAGGGTGTCCTCACAGAGAGGTCAGGTCCTTCCCTTCAGTGCAAAAAGGAGTTAAATGAATGATGTGGTTCTCCTCTTATTCCTTGTGGGCTTATAGAAACATGAAATGATTTGGGTTGGAAAGGACCTTAAGATCATCCAGTTCCAACCCCTCTCCCTTGGGCAGGGACAGCTCACACCAAACTATGTCACCCAAGGCTCTGTCCAACCTGGTCTTGAACACCTCCAGGGATGGAACATTCACAACTTCCTTGAGCAATCCATTCCAGTGCCTCACCACCCTCACAGTAAAGAACTTCTGCCTTGGATCTAACCTGAACTGCCCCTGTTTGAATCCGTATCTGCTTGGTGGAGTAGAAGTCTGGGGCCTAATGGCTCTCTCTGGAGCTTCACCTGTGTTTGTGAACAGCAGTGCCATGTGGGTCAGCATTCTTTTCCACAAAGCATGTTTTGATTTTGGAATGTGTTTTTTTTCCACTTGGGAACAAAGCCTGAAGTTTCAGAATTTTCCAGAGAAAAGAGATTGGGCAGTAGAGCAGCAAAGGAAGTTGTTCTGTTCAGTGTTCAATTCCACGGGCTTCTTCTATTGCTTTGGTTTCTTTCATTTTCAAACTGATTTGTGTCATGCAAAAAGAAATATGTCAGCACAAAATGTTTGTGTTTCGAGATGAAAAATACTTGAACAACACAGAAGAGAATGCTTTGATGTTGCTGGAACACTTTCCCCTTCTTTCATTACCCTCCCTGCCTTTTTTTTTTTCCCAAACAAAGTTTTGGCAACATTGAACTCATTTTGTAAGGTTCAGATTTCAACAGGAGAGCAGTTTTTGACAGAAATTGTTGCCTTTTTTTTTTTTAATCTCCTTTTCTGGTTGATTCTGGTAGCATCCGTTGCTGCTTTCAGTGTTTAGGGGAGAAGAGAATTACTGACCTCTTTCATAGAATCCTAGAATAGTGAGGGTTAGAAAGGACCTTAAGATCATCCAGTTCCAACCCCCTGCCATGCTCAGGGATGCCTCACACTAGACCATGTCACCCAAGGCTCTGTCCAACCTGGCCTTGAACACTGCCGGGGATGGGGCGTTTACCACTTCTTTGGGCAACCTTTTCCAGCGCCTCAGCACCCTCACAGAGAGGAACTTCTGCCTTGGATCTAACCTGAACTTGCCCTGTTTCAGTTTGAAGCCATCACCCCTTGTCCTATCGCTGCAGTCCCTGATGAAGAGTCCCTCTCCAGCATCCTTGTAGCCCCCTTCAGACACTGGAAGCTGCTCTGAGGTCTCCACGCAGCTTCTCTTCTCCAGGCTGAACAGCCCCAATATTCTCAGCCTGTCTCCATACAGGAGGTGCTGCAGCCCCTGATCATCCTTGTGGCCTCCTCTGGACTTGCTCCAGCAGCTCCATGTCCTTCGTATGTGTTCTCTTAACAGAAAAGATCAATTTTTGATTGATGCTTTACCTTCGTGTTAGGAATACATCCATCAAGATGACTTCTTCTGTCCACATACCCCTATTAAAAAGCCGAACTGCTTGAGATTACTGTAGGCATTGTTGTGAAGGACTGTCAATTGTGATACACATGACTGAAAAACGGTATCTAATGGATTATGCATATTTCTGTTTGATCTCTGGGGAATGCAGCTCCCTGCCTGCCTGAGTCAGGGTTCAGGGGTAGGTCAGTAGAAAGTGTAGCCATGTAACTACTGTAAAACCTGGTTTTATCCTTTTCAGCAAAGCTCTTTAGAAAGCATCAGGTCTCCTAGTTGAACAATTACTGCTTCCAACGAAATGAGCTCTTAGGCCAGCGTTATGTAAAAAGTAAAGATGAGAAGAGGGGAGGAAGGGAAAGAGAGGAAAATACAAAGTCGGAAATGTCATTTTATACTGTTTTATGTGTATGCACAGATTACAAAAAGGATATTTTTCCCCAATGTAATGGCATTTTTCCCTTCGAGTGAGACTAAGTGAATCTGCTTGAAATAGCAGAGTAATCCGTGCAACTCTGTTGCGAGACTTCACGTCTCTTTCTCCTTTTTGTTCCTCTTAATTCAATTTGCAAAATGATAAGAAGTTCAAAGATGGAATGTGCTGATGTGTTGTAAGGGGGTTGGGTTGGTAAGAAGGTCCTCTCCAACCAAAGTTACTCTTTCAAGCTCTGTTTCCCAGCGGTACCTCCAGCACTGAGGTGCTGCAGGATGGTAGCAGGCTGAGCACCTCAGACAGATGCTGACTGCTTTGGTGGCCATTTGCTGCTGTTCTGGCCTTGCTTTCTGTGTCCTCCTGAAAGCCTGGTTTTGGCAGCTAGCTTGCCTTGCAGTTTGGCTTGGTTTGGTTTGACATGTCCTGCAGCAAAGCTGGGATAGGGTTCAGGCAGCGCTTGGACAAGAGACCTTCTAGGAACACTTGGCTGCTGGAAGTGGTGCGAGAGCCCCGGGATAGCAGGGTTTAATGCTTGTAGCCCAGAGGAGCTGGAACTTTGCCTCTTCATCAAGGATAAATATTTAGTTGGCTGCTTAACCAGATGCTTTAATAAACACTGAGTCTGTCTTGTTGGATCCCTTTGAATGAGATTTGCTGGTTTAGTAAATGGCTGTCATCTGCTGTTGACAATTCTACTTGTTTTGCCTGACGTAAAGGCAGGGGTAGTTCTGGGTTTGGTACTGTAGCTAAGTCCCAAGCAAGTATGTTGCCTTCTGAAGTGGCAGCTATAATGTCTTCTTTTTGAAGACTTCTCAGCACAGGTTTCGTGTATCCAGATTTCTTTCCTGGCTCACCGTATCTTGAGGGTCAGCTTTTCCCGTAGAGTTGTTGCGATGTGCTGGTGCTCTGGTTCTTGTCTGCTGCTTTAGCAGAGGACTACAGGTCCTGGAGGAGTGTAAGCCACTTTCCTTGTGCCACTTATGGAATCATGTTTGGTAGGTAAGGCAGATTTTTAAACCTTGAGAGGAAAATGAATGTAAACTCTTTTCTAACAGAGCTCTGTGTAATTGCAGATTAAGCAGACCAACTGCAGTTCAGTAGCAACTGAAAGTCTGTGTGTGTCAGATGGATGTGTGTGCATACATTTGGCACTAAGAAAAGCTTTCCTTCAGTGTGTATCATCAGTCTGTCAACTGTGACTGGAAGCATCATTCTCTTTCTTTGCCACTTTGCTAGAGCAGCCCATGATACTTCAGAGCCTGCCAGGGATAGGTGTAGACGCTTACTCCATGAATACTGAAGTCATGGTTTACTTTGTATAGATGGACAAATGGACCAGCTTTTGGAATCAACTGAGTTTTCAATCAGCTACTGACTGAGGAAAAGATCCTAATTTTATATTCCTTCATCTAATTTGTGGGATATCTGTACTCTGAAAATATTTTGTGGGCTGAAGTGTATAGCAATACATGAAACGGGTTGCATAAGGCCCTTGAGACAGTCATGCCTCTTGATAGCATACTGAACTTGATGGTCCAGCCATTTCCATCCCATGTTGCTCTGTTCTTGTTTGGGCATTACTCATGTTCTTAGGGAGTAGAATTTTTTCAGGCATTTGATGTAGTGGCTACACAAGTCCTTTCCCACTGTGGGTTGTTAAAAATGCTGATGTTCTCAGGAAGTGAAGTTCCTAGTGGCAGGGAGCTGATAGTCACACAACTGTGTTGGTTATGGTGGGTTTGGTCTCTCCAAAATGCATTTGTGACTCGAGCGCTGCTCTGCAGCCCCTGTGCTTCACCTCCAGTTGCCTGATCCTCTCCAGGCTGCTTTCAAAGAAAAGTCATCTTTCAGTTGCATGAAATGCCTGCTGCTGTGGTCAGCCCACTGTGTCCGCTGGAGTCTAGAAGCTTAAACACTGCATTCCTTTCAGTCGGTTCTTAACCCTTGGAAGTGATTCAGGATTCTGGATTTGGTACCTGAAGTGCCTTTCTGTAGCAAATCTAAACTTCTGTTGTCCTCCTGCCCTCCTGTGCTCTTTTGAGCTGTTTAATTGCAATACCCTCATAATCCCTTGAGTAACTCTTTTAGTCTTCAGGCTCCAAATCATTTTAGTCGCTAGATCTTTTACAAGTACTTGCCGTGGCAACTTTGGGTCCTAGGTGATGTGAATCACCTTTTTACAGTCATATGGAAGATCTGTTTCCACAGCTCTGCTCTGTTTCTTGTTGAGATGAGCAGCCCTGCAGTGATTTTAAAGATTTTCTGCGTTAAAGGATTTCCCTTATGAGGTGGTAAAATCACTGCTTTTTTCTGCCTTCATGTGAATTCCTTTCCTTTACCATCTCTGCTGTACCTCCCACCTTCATTTTAATCTAGTGTCATGGGGAGCTTGTCAGTAAGAACTTTTTATCCAGTGATGGCTACAGGAGATTAGACATGTACCAGTGAATTGGTTAGGTTTGGTTTAAGTTTATCCTATGGGAGATGCTGTCCTCTTGGTTTATTTGTGCCCTGGATTGATGGATTTATTGAAGATACCTTTAAATTCTACAAGGAAATATTGTATTGATTCTCTTCAAAAAAGGAATGCTCTTGCTTCACTGTACCAAAGTGGGCTCAAAGAGAAAGGGCTGAGCACTGTTCACTGTATGCTTGTCAGGCCTAACTGAGGAATTAAGTTGAATTAGGTTATCACCTTAGTTAAACGCTGCTCTGGCCAAGCTGTTGATGGGGGCTTTTGCAAAGAGTAGTGGTTACAATTGGCCTGCTGCTTTTGAAGACTTTATATATCAAAGCATGAACTTGTGGAAAATCCAGGTGGTGAAATGTTGATGGTTGATTTAAAGGCCAAACTTTCTGGAGGCATTGAAAGTCATTTCAGATGAAAGCTAAAACAGCAAATAGAGGTTTTTCTAGTCTTTCTTCAAGTATCTTCATTTAAAAATGTGATGCTATATATAAAGGATTTTGACTGCCTGTGGAAGGACTGTTGTCCACTTAAGTTAAGCTATAGCACCACAGTAAGTGTTGTGTGTGTTTTAGGCTTAATCTAATCCAATGGAAAGTTCTGGAAAGTCTTTATGGAATAGGGAATAGTTGGATTAAATGCCAAGAAACTATACTGAAATAAAATGAGAGAAATAAGCAGGAATAGGAATGATCGCACTTTCAAGTCTTGGTGCCTGCAGAAGTTCCTCTCGCAGCTACAGTGTCTTCATTCCAGTGTTTAGTACAGAGTGGTACTGTGTATTGAAGGCACTGCTGGAAGTCTCCAGATGCTCTCAGCTGAAATACTGAAGATGTTGAAACAAACTTCACAGTTGGGCTACAGTCAGATTTCCAAGCAACCGAGGGATGAGTTCCTTTGCTAAATATGAATGCGTTTTTTCTCCTTTTCTCCAGATCTGTAGTTGTAGTACTTGCTCTTAGTTACAGGATGCATTTGCCTGCAGTAGTACATCGGTGTATTCAACGCAGTGGTTGAAGAGCTTTTCAATAGAACCCTTCATGACGGATGGGCTGCTTATTACCCATTTGTCGTATTGGAAGCTCCAGTTCCGAACACTGTTCCTTGTTAATTGCTCTCCACCAGCAACTGTCCTGTGTGGCTTATACAGGAGGTGACTACAGATTTACACAGGATAGGAAATGGCTGAGGTTTTCAACCAGGTATTCCTGTAAAAGCCTAGAGCAAACAACTTGGGTGCTGAATGTTTTAAGTGTATCCATCAGAAAACCTTGTGAATGCATTAAAAAAGTAAACACGTTCTGTATTGGGTTCTGTTATTGGCAAATACACTTTGACACATGCATGTAGGTTTGCATTCTGCATTTCATAGTTGGAAGAGTCCTAGTGCTTTGCCTGCAGTGATCCAGAGTCTCCTGAAGTCTTTGTGCTTTGATTCAGACCTAGTGTTTGCTGTCTGTTCACAAGGCTCAGTGTAAATGAAGACAAAGACTCAGGCACTGTCTGTAAATCATTTATGTAACCTGTGCTACAACGTCAGCTAGAGTTCTTTCAAGTGCACTTGAAAGAGATGGGAAGGGGCAGATAGTACTCCGTGAAGTTTATTGCAATATTAATTTGTCATTGCCTTCAAGATTGTCCTAAAAATAAAGGGCAGTAGAAAAGAAATTACTCTGATTTTGCATATGGAAAAACATACACAATGCCATCTGTTCTTATTTGCATTTGTGTCATTGATAGTGTGTGTATGATCTAGCTGAACAAGGTAAACTGACACTCTTTGCTTTCTTTATCTAGACACACTACTTCGGCCTTTGGTTTCTTAGCAAGAGCCAGCAAGTCCGCTGGGTTGAACTGGAAAAACCTCTAAAGAAGCAGCTGGACAAATTTGCCAATGAGCCTTTGCTTTTCTTTGGGGTGATGTTCTACGTGCCCAGTGTTTCCCGACTGCAGCAGGAGGTAACAAGGTATGTGCTTGTCCTCTGTTCACACTATTGTGGTACAGCTGGGAGGGAACAGGCAGTTGCTCCGTTTCTGGCACTCAGTATTTGCTTAGGTATCATCTGGTTCTTTCCTTTCCTGGTGATTGCACAAATGGGGAGAAGTTAGAGAAGTCACCTCTTGAATTATATCTGTTTTGGGGGGGGGAAGCAATACCGGTGAATGATTATACATGACCAACTGCAGGAACAAAAAGGGAGCCATAAATACATGTTCAATTTTAAATGGGACCATGGTGAACATAGTCTTTTCTGTAACCTACAATTGATTAAAAGGAAGCCATAGGCAAAGGACCTCTATATACAGCTTTTGTGTATTACTCTTATGTCTGCCTGTGCTTTGCTGAAAGTGAACTTTGACATCTTTTCTGTGGTTTGCC
Source organism: Pezoporus occidentalis (assembly GCF_034315485.1). Classification (NCBI taxonomy): domain Eukaryota; kingdom Metazoa; phylum Chordata; class Aves; order Psittaciformes; family Psittacidae; genus Pezoporus; species Pezoporus occidentalis. The sequence continues at coordinate 3,138,720 of NW_026915836.1, forward strand.
CATCCCACTCCTGATTTTTTTTCCCCTTACACTTCACAAAAGGAGGAAAATTGTTAGAGGGCATTATTCCTGTAATTATGTTCAGGGTGTACCTTTGCAAACAACTCGAGTGGGAATTGCTCTTTTATTCGGAGCCCTGTGCTGCAGTTGTAACAATGCAGCTATTTTGAGGGGCTATTTCTTGTAAACCACATCACTGTGTGGTTTTTGCACATCTGTGCTGTGTTTGAATGTAAAAAAAAAAGGGGAGAAAACAAGCCCACCTCACCCCGAAATGGGTGGGCTTGTTTGCTTTTTAACCAGAATTATTTCATTTATCTGGTCTACAGCAGAGTTGCATCAGCACAGCTAAAGGTAAAGCCTGGGATAAGTGGGTGAGGGCTATGGGGTGCTGGAAGCATCTGCACTGAAAACAGTGTTCTGTTGCTGCAAACCTGCACATGGTCAGTGTGGCTAAATAAGTAGTGGAGAAAAAAGTGGCTTTTTCTTTATATTGCATTTTTCATATTGAAGTTTATGTATTTTAAAGGATTTCTTTGAACACTGGAGAATTGACTTTGGTGGGATGTGACAGATTCGCTTCTTCAAGTGGCAGCTGTCGAGCAGTCCCTTGACTACTGTATGTGCAGAATTCTTGCCAAACAGTAGACTGAAAGCATCACAAAGCTTCAGTTTCCCTGGGAATAGACTGAACATCAATGCTTGTCTGTGTCTGTGTGTTCCTGCTTTGTACATGTTGGGAGAGGGAAGCCTCATAGCTTTTTCCTTCAGAATCCTTTAACATGCAGTCAGAATGCCTGTTGCTCACTTTTGTCAGCCTAAGCCTGGCCTAGCTGTGTGTGAGGTAGCATTGTAGCTACTTGGATGCTATTACCTCTTCAAGCTGCAGCCTGCAGTGCTGATTGCTCATTCACAGCTCACCTGCAGAGGTATATTTGCTTGTTCTTCCCAGGTTGGTAATAACAAAACATTTCAGTGACAATTGCACTTCACGACACTCAGTTGGAGTGGCTGCTGAATTGGGTTTCTCTCTGAAAGTGATTGATAACATAAGCTGCAGTCTTATAAGTGCCCCTTGTGTTTCTTTAAGTGTCTGTAGCAAACCCAGCAGCTCCCTGATGGATCTCAGGTACAGAATAGCCTGTTAAGTTTTTTGCTTGTTTGCTTCCTGAAGTGTGGAATCGCTTTGCTGTGATGATGTGATGTTGGTGATGTGATGGCAGGAAACCTTCAACTGTGCAATTCTAGGTAGATGCAGTAAATCTCATGTTTGAAGCAGTGTGGTGGAGGACTCTTCTGAACCAAGTGGTGGAGAAAGACTTAGTCTAAAGTGTGATTAGATGGCCAGATGGGGAGGTTGTGTATTTCTGTGTTCACTTTTGGTAAGCAAACGGATTTGAAATTGAGACTGGCTGCTTTTAGGATTAGGTTTGATCATGATGCAATTACCTGTGATGGTGAGGTAGGCATTAGACTCACCCACTCAGGGCCTACGTATTTGACTCGTGTTTACGTACATGACAAATCTGTCTTCAATGCAGAACTTGTGATCAGACTCCATCTGCTTCTGGGCAGCTGCAGAACCACCACCACCAAACCAATCCATCACCAAAGGCTGAAGCTGCAAAGCAAGTGACAGGACTGCTAGCAGTGAACCCGTTGCCTTTGTAACCTTCTCTTGGTGAAAACATTTCCAGCCCTGAGCTTTCTTGGCCATTGCTGGAGCTTGAGGTGAAACCCGTCTCTCAGTCCAGGCTTTTAGTTAAGAGTAGGCTCCAGGATTGATTGATATTCCTTGAAGATGATGGAAAGTCTTCCGAGAAAACTTCAGCAAACACATAATCCACAAGTACTCAAAACTCAAAGAATTGAATTATTGAGATGGCTTATATATTATATAATTATATATTATACATATTATATATAATATATATTGTGTTTTCATATATTATATATTTTGTAGTATATATTATATATTAGGTTATAGATTTTTTGCTTGATAGCTGTTTTTGAGAGATTTGTCCTGAATTGACTATTCCTCCCTGCTTCTGGCAACTGCGCCTCATGTGCTGTCATTGCAAAGAGGGAAAATGATCCAAGCTTTTAGGTTTTGTTGGTCGAGAGGAGCCTTACTTGTGGGGTTGGTCAGTGGCTCTAAGGCAGTGTTCCTAAATCATTTTTATTTGGAAGACCATCTGACTCATCCGAACAATCTCTGGACCATTTGTGTTCTGCTATTGCTTGGGACTGACAGGGGGAATCCTTGTACAAAAAAGTTCATATTCAGGTGAAACAGTAAGGATTTATTGAGAAAATTCAAACTTCTTTCCATTTTATCATTACTGTCGGAAGCCTGAAATGCTAATTATGCCTGCAGGATCCTGGATTCAATGCAGGCTGGGGGATGGAGGGTGATAATATCCCAGAGGAGAAGGGTAAAAAGATGGTATGACAGGTTGGACATGACCTGGCAATGTGTGCTTGCAGCCCAGAGGAAGCCACTCATATCTTGGGCTGCATCCAAAGGATCATGGCCAGCAGGTCAAGGGAGGGGATTCTGCCCCTCTACTCTGCTCTCATGATGTCCCACCTACAGTCCGCCATCCTGCTCTGGAGTGCGCAGTACAGGAAGGACATGGACCTGTTGGAAAGGGTCCAGAGAAGGCCACAGAAATGATCAGAGGGATGGAGCATCCCTCCTGTGAGGAATGGCTGAGAGAGCTGGGGTTCTTCAGCCTGGAGAAGACTCCAGGAGGATCTTATTGCAGCCTTTCAGCTCTTAAAAGGGGCCTATATGAAAGATGGGAGATACTCTTTAGCAGGGCCTGTTGCGATAGGATGAGGGGTGATGCTTTTAAACTGAAAGAGGGGAGGTTCAGGCTGGATGTAAGGAAAAAATTCTTTATGATGAGGGTGGTGAAACACTGAAACCTGAAGGTGTCAGTAGGAGTTTCACTGTGTTGTCATTGCTGTAATTTGGAAGTTTCTAGAAGAATTTGTGATAAAGCACATGAAAAAACAAACGAAACCACCCCTCTCCATGCTCGATGACAGCTACAGCAGGAGCCATTTGGGTGGGAGTAGGGGGGGCTTGGCACATTAGCAGAAGGCACTTTCCATGGGAGCCTACTGAGAGACAACCTCTTTCTCCTCACCCAGCTGCTCTTGGAGTGAGCAGCCACCGCAGGTGGAGATGTTGCCTATGCTTCTGGCATAGTTAAAGCACCTGGGATCTGCATCCTGCCTGATATAAAGAAGTCTTTGTGATGCCCCGTAGAGTAGATATTTGCATAGATTAGAAATATCAATGTACCTTTTATTTTCTGCTAACCCCTCAGAGGGGAGGCATCCTTTCAACCATTTACTACTTAAAAAATCACTCTTTGTGCAGTGTCTAAAGTAAACAAGCTTCCTTTCACTGTGCTCTTGTTCCAAACCCAGAGAACCCACACACTCTTGTGGCTTTCTGACAGTGTGGGTGCAGTGCTGCTTTCTGCACAAGTATCAGACAGCCCATGGTCTTCCCCCTCACCCTTGCAGTTCTAAGGTACTCTCAGCAGTATCTTCCATCTCCATACATGTTACTGCTCTGCCTTTTATGAAAGAATGAAGATGTGCTTGGGTCTGGCTTTCCTGTTTCCTTTCTTGGAAGAAGCTTTCAGTATCTTACTACGTGTTCTGAACCCAGTCATACCCAGTGGTGTCTGTGCTGTCCAGATTGGGGCATAATCCTGTAAAGGAAGAGCAGCTCCTGGTATGGGTGCCATCAGTGGGTCCCCATTGTGCTGTGCACAGGAGATCTGGTGTTCACAGCTATGCGGGGAGGGACATACCCAGCATCTGCACTGGGCTGCACTGGGTTTTTGCCCCAGGTTCAGCTGTTAGCTCTGCATTTTCCCTGAAGAACGTGCCGTGCAGCTTCCCTGGTAAAGAAAACACAAGGGCTGCTTGGAATGGAATAGCTGCACCTGCAAAGTGTGGGAATGAATGTGTTTGCAGGTGGAAAATCAGAGCCTGTGGCTGTCAGGCCTCTTTTCTGGAGGGCCTGTGAAAAATGAGCCTCAGATTTACCCTTCTTTAAGAGAACATTTATTTCCTCTCATGTTTTGCTGCCTTACCCTTTTCTTCACCATTTCTTGCAGCTGCTTTTTCTGTTTGTCTTTTAGGGAAATACTTCTTCACAATTCCCTGCCTTTCCCTCTTTGTTTCTTGAAGTGTTAGATGAAGAATTACTAAAGAGGCGTTCATCTCAAACATACTCTCAGGACTGTATGAATTTTTAAGTCACATGAGGATACAGTAGAGGGAATAAAAAATAGTGTTTGACTGCTTCATGTTTACAAGGAAAAGGGTTCTGGCAAATCTACTTATTTTGGTTTTGTCTCTTATAAACTGGACTTCTTTTTTTCCTTCTTCAAAAAAGTCCTTCTTAAATGTCTCACCTACTTGAGCTTATCTTGGCTTTTAGTCTGCTTTGCTTGCCTGGTTTTGAACAGGCTAAAGTTTCACATCCTCCTGTGTCGCCAGCTTTTAATACAAGCACAGCCAGCTGGAATCTTGTACCGGTCACCTCTGTCTTTACATGGTGCTTTGAATTGCTGTGTTGAGGCTGGATATTCCATATCCTCCTGTGCCAGCCTGGTTCTATGGCAAGCTCGATGGTGTGGATACTCCTGTGGGTGTTAAGGTTTAAGGTAAATGAGGCTGCTTTGTTCTTCAAGCTTGGTCAGTCCTGCAGCTTGTGACTGCCCGAGAAGTCTGTGTGTACTTTAGATTTGAGCCTTGTGGTGACTGCATTGTCCAAAATGGTTATTCTGCATATCACAGTGCATTGGGAAAAAGCAGCACTACGTGTACCAACTGATTTGTTCAGGCTGTGCTTGCCTGAAGTGATGGACTATGATAGGTTGTGTGGCCGTGCTTGCTAATATACCTGTGGTAGACCCAGAGGTTGTTTTTAATGTCAGTGGTTCTTAAGAATTCAGCAACACTTATGATTTTTTTTTTCCCCTATGAAAATACAGAGAATTATCATTATTCATTATTATACAGAGAATTATCATTATTCTTTCCTGTTAGGGTGGTGAGGCATTGGAATGGGTTGCCCAGGGAGGTTGCGAATGCCCCATCCCTGGCAGTGTTCAAGGCCAGATTGGACGAAGCCTTGGGTGACATGGTTTAGTGTGAGGTGTCCCTGCCCATGGCAGGGGGTTGGAACTGGATGATCTTAAGGTCCTTTCCAACCCTAACTGTTCTATGATTCTGTCATACAGAATGGGAGGAATAGAGAGATGCATGGTTAAGTTGCATGAGTTGGCAAGTGAGCAAGAACAGAGTGATATAAGGCAAGTAGGAAAGTTTGAGTATTTAGGCAGACAAGAGGCCAGATTTTGGTCTCTCACACCTGTAGATTCAAGTTGGGATTTAACCATTCAGTATCACTGGTTAACTAAGCAGAAAGAAGTTTGGGTTCCGGCAAAGGAAGCTTTATTGCCATGTCCAAATGTGTCTTTTCCCGAGAACCGTCATCATTTGATGTATATGGTGTACTTCCAGACATGTTTTAAGAGCATGGCTGCTCTCTTGGATAGATGGTATCCAGGAGCAGGCTATGTAGCTTCCAGAGCAATGAACACAACCGGTTTCTCCTTGCAGTCTTTTCTGGGAGGAGATGCAGCTACAGTGCATGTGCTGATGAGCTGTGCTGTGGTTACAGAGCAGCTCTGCTCATGCTGTGTAGGAAAGTCATGACACACAGCCCTCTCTTGACACTAGAAAGAGCTCTTTCCAACTGGAAAGATGCTGCACATCTTCACTGAGAAGCAGGAGTGCTCTCTTCAATGCAAATATGATATTAATCATAGAATCAGCCAGGTTGGAAAAGCCCTTTTAAGCTCATCCAGTCCAACCCTTCCCCAGCGCTGCCAAGGCCACCACTGACCCATGGCACTGAGGCCTCATCTCCACGTGTGTGAGCACTTGCAGGGACGGTGACTGCAGCCCTGCCCTGGGCAGCCTGTTCCAATGCCTGAGCACCCTCTGGGGCAGGAATTGTTCCTCAACTCCATCTCAACCTGCCCTGGGGCAGCTTGAGGCCGTTTCCTCCTGTCCAATCCCTTGTTACTGATTAATGGTCAGAAGAGTCCCACGGTTTTAAAAATTTCCAGTTAAAAAGTCTGTCAGTTCTCTTTGTTTCTCTCATTGGGCTAGATCCTCGCAAAGCATAAGCCAGGGTAGCTTCATTCTTCTAACAGATTATTTCCAACTTTACATGTATTTGATGTATGCTTCAGTTTATAGAGAACTCTATGTCATTGGGCTGTGGCTGTAACTTTAAATGATTCACATAAATTCAGACAATCACTGCTATATTGCTATATTTTATATATATTGTGGAGAGGGACTCTTCATTAGGGACAGTAGTGACAGGACAAGGGTTTAAACTTAAACAGGGGAAGTTTAGATTGGATATAAGGAAGAAGTTCTTTACTGTGAGGGTGCTGAGGCACTGCAATGGGTTGCCCAAGGAAGTTGTGAATGCTCCATCCCTGGTGGTGTTCAAGGCCAGATTGGACAGGGCTTTGGATGACATGGTCTGGTGTGAGGCATCCCTGCCCATGGCAGGGGGTTGGAACTGGATGATCTTAAGGTCCTTTCCAACCCAAACCAGTCTGTGATTCTGTGACTTCCTGGGGTTCACAACTACTTCCACCTAGCAATGAATCCCAGAGTCAGCCTTTCTCCCAGTTTTGGGAGATATGGTGCAGTACCAGTCATGAGACAGTTGGGAGTGGGACCAGGACCTGGCAATTGCAGTCTAAACCAAAACAGAAAACATAAAAGCATAGAAAACACAGAAGTATGTGTATAAGTGCAAAAAATATGGAAGAGAACAATAAAAAACAGTGTCCAGGTGTAGAACAATCTTGTACAGGGCAGTGGAGCATGGTAAGTGGAGCATTTACACTTCTTTGAGCAGCCTGTTCCAGTGCTTCACCATCCTCACAGTAAAGAATTGCCTCCTTAGATCTAACCTGAGCTTCCTCTGTTTAAGTTTAAACCTATTACCCTTTGTCCTGTTGCTACAGTCCCCGAGTCCTGAGTCACTGGGGATCTCAGCTCTCTTCTGTTGGACAAGAACGTGGATAGGTCCTGAACTAACTTAGTAATGTTGACCTTCCAGCTGTGGGAATGTGGGACTAAACTCCAATGCTTTCAGCCATCCCAGCTACCTCGCAGTCTAGCAGCTCATTGTAACCCAGGCAGGGGAGCAGCTCTGGAGCTGCTTGCAAGCTGGAAGACTTTTAAGAGCCCTGGGTGGCCACCCAGGCTTAGACAGTCTGGGGTATTTGCATTTTGGTGCTTCTTTGATGGTATTATTGTTTTGTTTTAATTAATAGACTTTTTTAATACGAGTGGCTACTGCAGCATGGAAAAAAAACCCCACGAGGCTCGTAGCCTGACTTCTTGTAAACAGGCTGATCCTTAATTAGCTTTAATGGTGTTTTTAGAGCAACAAATAATATGCAGTAGTTGCTTGGGTCTCCTTGTGTTTGTATTGTTGCAGCGTATGTGTTGTTTGGCTTTTCAGTAGTATTCTGGGGTTGGCTCTTTTTGGCTCTTTGTTTCAGTGGATGTTTCAACTCTGACTTCAAAATAAGGACTCCTTCAAGGCAGACCTGAGATTTGATGTTAATTCCCTGTTTATAAAATATTTGGTGAGGAGGGCGAACCCTTCTCCCAGCTGACTTGCTTCATGAATGGGGAGCTTGTTCTCTGTGTGTTGGGTATTGAAAGCTGAGCTCCTTGTGCCAGATATTTGAAGGAACTCTTGACGCTTAGATCTAATCTATTACATTATACTGTGCTTTTAGACCCGAAAGTGAACGTGTTTTCATGTGTGTGGTTGGGCAGTACACATGTAGCAGTTCTAAAAAGTAGTGTTGCATAACTATAAATACAGCGCTGGATACTCCAGGCTGCATTCCTGCTTCAGAGTGTTTTGAAGGCAAAGGTTAGAAATGTTGGAACAGGAATGTCTTGGCATCAGGCAGGATCACATTTACATCTGATCACGAGGAAATAATACTCATTTTATGTTCTGGAGCTAATTCAAGTGTTCCTATGTATTACTGTCCTGATGGGCACTTTCCTTATGTTAAATTTTAGTGGAACAGATAGTTTTGGAGGGCTCTATGCTTTTTGTTGGGCCCCTTTGAATGGCAACAGAGGTTACACTTTTGAGTTTCTACTTTTCTGACATGATAAAGATACACCATTTACACGTAGTGCTGGAGCTTCCTCAGTGGTCCTGGGCTGGATCAGCTTGAGTCCTTCCATGCCAGTCATGCTGGTGGAGGCATTGAACTGTCTTCCTGGCCTGTCTGGGCACATGTACTGTTGGAGATGCTTGCTGAGCCTGTATTGGGTGGCCTGAGCTTGCATGGAACGCTGAGCAGCTCTTGCTGATTCTCATGAGGGGTGTGGAATGTGGATGGCTTTTACCATAGTTTGAGAGCAGAAATGTTTCAGATTTTGCGGGGAAAATAATCTGCGCCTGGGTAGAATGATGTAACAATTTTATGGTGCATGCTTGTGATTTTTATTGAGTATGGTAGGATTTTCCCTAAACTTTGCAGGTCTTGAAATGAAGTAATGATATGAGTTTCAGTCTGGGGTTTTTTTAGATGTTCAAACTAAAGCTCAAACTAGATGGGTAAAACAGCAAGGGAATAGAGGTGTGACTCCAAGTGCTCTGTAGCATTCAAAAACCAGAAGGAAAAGGAGCACCTAACTTTACCCAAGAAAGAAATGTCACTCTTCAGTAATAGCCTGGCTTTGAGGGGGCTTGATTCATGGCCTGTGGAACTTCAGAGGGGACAGTACATTCATTGTGCATCCATGTCAACAGTGCAGAAGGAGCCAGATGGATAGAAAACATAGATCTGCACAGTGGACAGAGGAGGAATCACAGAATGTCTCAAGTTGGAAGGGACCCATAAGGATCATGGAGTCCAACTCCCTGATCCACGAAGGACTTACCTAACACTAAACTGTATGACTATGAGCATTGTCCAGATGCTCCTTGAACTCTGAAAGCTTTGGTTCCATGACCACATCCCTGGGAAGCCTGTTCCAGTTAGCAGCCACCCTTTCAGTGAAGAACCTTTTCCTAACATCCAATCTGAACTTAGAATCACAGAACAGCTTGGGTTGGAAGGGACCTTTTAAAGCTCATCCAGTCCAAACCCCCTGCGATAAGCAAGGGCATCTTCAACCAAATCGGGTTTCCTGACCTTGAATGTTTCCAGGGACGGGGCATCCACCACCTCTCTGAGCAACCTGTGCTAGTGTTTTACCACCCTCATAGGGAAGAATTCCTTCCTTATATGTGGTCTGAGTCTCCCCTCTTTTAGTTTAAAACCATTATTCCTTGTCCTATCACAAGAGGCCTTTTTAATAAGTTCCCATCTTTCTTTATAAGCCCTCCTTGAGTACTTCCCTTGATGCAGCTTCATTTCACTTATGTGTCCTATTCCTGGTCACCTGAAGAAGCAACTGCTTATGATTATGACATGGCTGCAAACCACCATGTGAAAAATGTGCCCTCCATTGCATGCGACAGGTTTGAACCTTAATTCCAGAAGGTGAATGTCCATGAGACTGTTTGAAAGTGGTACTTAGGGCACTTTATAATCCTGAAACAAAAGGAATAAATGAAGCAGTTTGAACTTGCTGTAGCGGTCAAACCGACTTCTAATACATGGGAGAGAGTCTTCTGCTTTCCTGCAAGGAAGCAAAAACCTTTTGAGTGGGCCTAAAAGTCTGTCCTGCAATATCTGACAGTTGAAATGCTGCTGAGGCTACAAATCTGGCTTCTGTTTTTACCCGTGAGGAGCTTGCTTTGTGTATGAAGCTGTGTGTTTGGATGAATCACACCCACCACTCTTTGTTTCTCAGCCTGTGAGGAAGCTGTTCTCACCGCTTTTGGCAAGAAACACTTGTGTTGTGTGGATCACTGGGATAACCTGCAGCATCAGTTCTATTTAAATCCTGTCCTTCTTGGCTCTTGCATGCACATATGATTGCATATTCTTAGAATCATAGAACCATGGAATGGTTCAGGTTGGAAATGACCTTAAGATCATCCAGTTCCAGCCCCCTGCCATAGGCAGGGGCGCCTCACACTAAACCATGTCACCCAAGGCTCTGTCCAACTTGGCTTTGAACACCACCAGGGATGGAGCATTCGCAACCTCCCTGGGCAGCCCATTTCAGTGCCTCACCACCCGTACAGTAAAGAACTTCTTCCTCATATTTTTAAATGCTTTTTAAATCTTGCTGTAATTAGCAGTGGAACAACTTCATGCAAGCAGCAGCTTACTTTTAGGAATGAAGTGGAAAGTTACATCCTGCTTTCTTTGAACTGCAGACTCTGTTAAGACGAGTATATGAGCGTGTGGATCACAAGCTGCAGTTTACACAGCTTGAGGATTTGTCAGGAGAAGTTGGATTTAACAACATGGCCCAGCTAGATCTACACACACATGGGAAACTTCACAAGAAACCTTCAGCTAGGTATTTGCTCTCATGGACTGTCAGGCTTAGGGTAGGATGTAGAGATACAAATAATGGACTTTATTTTATCATAGTTTTGTTTCTAAAAAGAAATAGACCTGAATTTTGTGTTGACATAGTATTAATGTCTCCTGGCAGATGGGAGTGTGCTGCTGTCACCATGATGGACAGGGAGGTTCCCTGCCAGCTTCATTGCTTGCTTTCTGAAGCAAAGACTGAGCTTTCATCAGTGGTTTCTCTAAACTTAGTGAAGAAGCTTTTGCTGTGGTTGCCATTGGAATCGGTTTTGATGGATTTTCAGCTTAGATCTAAGGCAGGAGTTCTTCCCTGTGAGGGTGCTGAGGTGCTGGCACAGGGTGCCCAGAGAAGTGGTAAATGCCCCATCCCTGGCAGTGTTCAAGGCCAGATTGGACAGAACCTTGGGTGACACGGCAGTGGAAGGTGTCCCTGCCCATGGCAGGGGTTGGAACTGGGTGATATTAAGGTCCTTTCCAACCCAAACCATTCTATGATTCTGAGTCTATGATTCTATGGTTTTGTTCGCTGAAGATCGCTAGCGTATTGTCGTCTTCTTAAAACAGACACAACTAAAAGCAAGTAGAGGGATAAATTTGCTTTCCTGTAAGGCAGAATTGCTCCTTTCATTTAGACTTCATCATGTCCTGCATTGCATGAAAAGAAAAGGTAAGTTGAACTAAATTAACTGTCCCTAAGTTTAGGGGTGAAGTAGCTCTTTATTGGTGTGCATATGCCAAGGGCAAACTTCTTTAAAGCTAAGATACCTTTTCTCTTTTTTCATTACTACTAGCTTCAGAAAGAGCACTGAGAAGAGATTACAGTAGTGATGAGATTTCCTGGTACCTGAAAATGAAACGGCAGTGGATGCAGGAGGAACGTAGTTCCTTGGCTTTGCTATGCAGCAATTACAACGTTTAAAAGTCTTGTAAGGGTAATATTGTTTTCAAATGGGAATGCTACTACATACTGGAAAACTAGCAGGGCATCTGTTACACCGTCTTTTCAGTGTTTCCAGTGGTCTCAAACTGATCCAAGGGCTTGATTCCAAGCTGTTAAGTAGTGTCAGTCATGTCTCCCCTTTGGATTGGCCACAGATGAGAATGTTCAGGGTCTGAAAGCACTTTGTGATAGTGGGTGCAGTTCAGTTTTGTGGGTGTGTTGGTAACGTTACATCAGTATAAATGTTGTATATACAGGCATCCCTCTGTACTGCCAGGTTCATGGAGCAGAGAACTTGGCTCATAGCAGCATGGAGGAGGTGCAAGAAGTAATTGGGTAGCCTAAAAATACCTTATATTTTAATACACTCTTATGAACATAAACAAGCCTATGGAGTTCTAGTATCAAACAAATAACGTGCTGGTACTAGAACTGTTTCCTTTTGCTTCCTCAACTGAGGAGAAGAAAGAGAAAATAAAATAAACTCTTGTTGTCCATAAGCTAGAAGGAACATTTGCATGAAATGGCACAGTTTCAAAGTACAGGGCAAGCGATGCTTGGTAACTTCTGAAAGAGGAACAGCTTATCACCCACTTCACTTGTGATAGCCCTACCAAGGCCCTGTCCAACTCTTCAGAGCTTGGTTCTGAGTTGTTACGTTAGGGTCTTATTAAGTAAGGCTTTTTAGAAAGAAGGCATGGTGCGTGTTGAAACCATTTGCCACATTTTTAGGCAAAAGAAAGGAGCGAGTTCTTTCAGGAAATATCTATTTGTAATTCCTCACTTGTGGCTAACAGTGAGGAATTTGAGAGTTACTCTGAAAATCACTGAATGCATAATGTCTGGTCTGCCTCTTCTGTGAAGTTTTAGTGTAGTTGTCTATAGAGAGTTACTGTCATGGAATGATCTTGCTTTCCCTAGGAAAAAAAAAAGATGTTCTGTTCAAGTTTATGGTTTACAGGAGAAAGGGTAAGGAGAGTGGAAAATGGGAAACACTGGTTATCCCTAGCTGTGAGTCACGGAAGTGCCCATCAGCCTTTATGCATCTCCTCAAATGAAGATGAAAAGGATGATTCCTCTTCTAATCTACTGCCTTTGTCATTTAGGCTATTGCACAGTGCTTGACTGCCTTATTCTCCCCTTAAGGTGTAGTAACAATGCATATCATTGCAAAATGAGGCTGCCTATTCATTAAGCACACAGTGAATATTATGGTGTGCCTCACCGATTGCTGTGCTGCTTCTGACTTGTCTCCCGGTGTAGTTTAAGGCACTGCTTTTTGCGGATGAATATGTTACCTAAAGTGGGGCTAGTATTCTCCTGCCTATCTTCCCATGTGATGCAGTAGCAGTGACTAGCAGTTCCTCCTTAGGGAAACGCAGGCTGCTATGGGATATACTACTTAAAAGTCTGCATGACACAGATCAACCCTACCTCAGTCATGTATTTTCTCCTGATGAAGCCTCGAGAATGACACTTGCTCTGGACTTCCTGTGTAATCAGTGGGAAGAAACGGGCATTTCCACAGCATGATTCAGGATTCCTCTGCTGGTGATTCATTCTCTTTTTCTCTACTGCATGTTTTGAAAAGGAAGTTGCATCTTGCTGGTCTGCAAGTCCCAGATAGATGCCTGAAAGCATCAGGAAGAGGGTCAAGCCATCAGCAGCAGCCTGTGAGCAGACAGGCTTATGACTGGGGTTTCTAACTGCTTTTCAAATGGCTGAGAGTTCGATAGCAGTGGAAATCTTGGCTACAGCAGCAGTGGCAGTCTTCAGCTAAATTTCCTGACCTATGGTTATTGCACTGCAGGCTGGAGCAAACTTTTCCCCTTCTCTTATGGCAGAGACAAACCATGAAAACTAGTTCTAAACATCCCCTTTTTGAGGGAGCTGAGTAACTTTGATCTTTCTTTGCCTTGCTGGCAGGTTATAAAGCAATTTAAAGGAGCTGCAATTGGATGTCAGTACAGTCTGAAGTCTCTGAATGCGTTTAAAAGAAGCATTTGTGTGGAGGCCCTTATGCAGCTGAAAATCTCAAGAATTTGGCCGAAATGTCAGCGTCGGAAGATGGCAGATTCCTGTGCAGTGAGATGTTTGCTGGGTCACTGCTTTATCTTTGGCAGCTGCTTTTCCACTTGATATCTTCAGCTGTTTTTGAGGCTTTTACAAAGAATAATTATTCATTTCATGAAATGGATCTACTTCACCCACCCAACAGGGCACCGATTCACGTATTTCGCTGGCAGCATCCCGTTGTTATCAGAGCTGTGTTCGCTTCTGCAGGGTTGCATTTGCTGGGACGGTGGAACTTCCTGGGCCATGGTTTTGTTCCATGATTTACTGATGCCTGGGGTGACTGTTTTCAACTGTTCCTGTGGAAACACTAGGCTCACGAAGCTCTTTGGGAGGTGAAAACAACCTGAGTTTTCCTGTTTTCTGCTGGCAGTGAGCTAATATAGCTGCTTCAACTATCTTTCCACAAGAATATGAGGCTTTCTACTGACAGCCTATAGATAGGTGGGAACTTCATTGTGTCCCGTTTCAAGCAGTGTTTTCTTATTACCACGTCAGATTGCTGTAGAAGGCAGTAGTGAATGGAGTGGATTTTAGCTTTCTACAAGGTAAAATTCCACAAAATAAAGCTTTCTCAGGCATTAATTACATGAGGTCGTGATACAACCTAAAGGTTTTTCACTGGTAGGGGTTTTTTTTAAAGTGCTCCATGAGTTCATGAAGGAGGTTTCACTGCAGGCTACTGGAGTTCAGATTAAGCACACATTCTGAGAGTTTGAACATGTTCATCTGCTCTCTGCATGAGGTAACACCTGAATACACTCGCATGCTACTCTGCACCCACGGGCCAATCATGTTGGGATGTGCTTCTGGGTGCTTACATATGCAGACCGGTTGTTCACTGGGAGATGTGTTCCACTCTGTTCAACTTCTGCATCAATGCGCAGTGGCACATGTAACCAGAAAAGGCTGATGGATTTATGACATTCCAGAGTTTACAGAAGGAGAATGTTGAGAATACATAGAGAAAAATGAGGAAGGGCTTATGGGGTGCACGCAGTATGTTTTGTTACTCCAAGTGGCATAATGGAGACCATGGGACAGTCAAGACTCTTCGTGTTTGTTCTGTGTCCAAAGAATAGTTCAGAGTTACGCCTGTACTTAACCCAGTTTTAAAGAGTTATCTATTTCTTTTCAGTGTTGCAGAGTATGAGCTAGAGTATACATATGTTCTAATTAACTCACCACATTTTTTGAGCATGATCTTCTAACCTGCTTGGCCATTAACCTGGCTAGCTACCAGGAGAACTTTCAAACTGTTGACTCATATTGCTTCCATATGTAACTTAAACCACCTTTTCCCACACTGGAGACAGCTTGAAGGTTAGCTGCGTTTTCTTTTCAAGGCAGGGAATGGCATATTTTCAACTGAGTCAACACACACAAGTAAAGGAAGTAAATCTAAGCTGTTATTAACTCTTGGGGGTCTAATCTCATGTTTTCTGTAATCTTTCTTGGGTCCAAGTCAGGAAAGACCAACAGGGATATTTGTGCTTCTCTTCCCCATGAGGTTCAGTACCCTTCAGCATACATAACCATGGCTTATTTTTTTCCATTTCTGCGTCTTTGTGAGGATGGATCTTCACAGCTGCCATTACTTTTATGCCATCCAGTGATCTGGGGGCATTCATTGCTCTCTGAGCATGAGACCTGATGTGAAGGGGATGTGACAAATTGTGGGAAAAGACATGTAGGCTGCAAGCCATGTCATGTTATACATATATATAGGTGAAGCCTATATGTGGTTGGAGCTCCTGTTCATAGTTGGAGCCCATGTTTTGTGTCATTCACCAAAGGAGAGGTGATGGCTAGTAGAACCACTCCACAGAGGGACTCAGAGTGGTGCTCTGTAGTGTTGTCCCTCTGATTTTGCTGTCGAGGCAGATGATGCTTTGCATTTAAAAGCCCTGGCAACTCAGAGTCCTGCACCAGAGCTATGTGTGTGCCCAAGGTGAGGAGAAAAAGCCCTGGGAGCCTGCATGCGAATGGGGGAGCCCATGTTAGCAGGAAGGTGATGGTGAAGGCAGGAGTTGTGTGAGACTTTGCTGGCATTTTTTTCTCACAGACTGCACAAAAAAGCCGAAGGAAGTTTTAGCAAGAGGGATTTTTCTTATAGGCTTTGATACCCGTTTGACCCGTGGACTCTACTGATGAAGAGGCAATCTGGGTTGAGTTCCAGCGTTACCACCATTAAGGGAAGTTATATCCTTCCTCGGGGCCCTCTTTTCTCACTGCAGTTTGTGGGTTTTTAATCTCTTCTGGCAGTGGGATGGCAGATGAGAACACTCATTGACCTTTATGGCATTTAAGACATATGTATGAAAAGCAGTATGTGGCATTGCTGCAGTTCACCTGCCTGGCTCAGTCCTACCTTATTGTTTGAATGCTCAAAAAAAAAAGGCAAAGCTCATAAGAAAGAATAGTCTCCTGTATTGTAGCCTTTGGCTCTCTGGAGCCAAATGCAAGAGTTTTGCTCACTTCAGGGCACACAAGCCCGTAGTTGAGCCTGTATTTAAGCTTAACTGTGTGAGCAGTCTGAAGGCAATAGGATTGCCATGTTGAACAATAACACTTTTAGCATGTGCTTAAAACCCAAACCAGATGGACACATGGCTTTTTTTCAAGGATGCACGGTTAACAAACTCTCCATTCCCAAATGTTTTATTCTAGTGTTTCTGTGCAGCATTGTGCTTGCAGTGAATGTTGCTTTTCAGCTGAAAACACTAAAATACAGATTATTCTTTTCCATATGATACGATTTTGATTGGTTTGCTTTACTTTTGCAATCCCACTCCAGCCTTTCATAAAGATGAATGCTCTGGTGGTGTCCCCAGGGCCTGGCTTTGCCGGACTCCAGCTTGCAGAGACCAAACATGGCCTTTGAGAGAAAGGGCTTGGAAGACAAGAGAATATTGCTTCCCCCATGTATTTTTTCACTCCAAAAGGCATGTTGAAGTTCTGTGCTGTATAATTCTTCGGGTATTTGGATTAACTCTGATAAAATTATAGGTGGTTGTAAGGGAGTTTATTGTGCTTATAAATTGTAGTGGGGCTCCCTGTAATTTGTTATAATTAATTCAAGAGTTCAAGGGCAGAAAATGGGGATCAGGTTGTGGCATGCCTTCCTTTCTTGCTAAAGCATGCCATTACTGGCCTTTTGATTTCAGGTTTAACTTTGTGTTTGTGGGTTTATTTGAACTTGGAGGATCCAGAAAGTATAACAGACTTAACAAAAAGTGCAAGCACAGAGGACGGACCTGCTGTGGTTGGGGGGGTTCCTTTTTAAACATAGAGACATCGGTGGCTATTGTAAAGCTGCATCTGGCGGCGAAGGCTCTCACGGGAGGAGCAGCGCGTGGTTTGGAAGGCTTATGTCATGTCTGCGGGCTGCAGCAAGGCCTGGGTACGTGTCCGTGCTTGTGGCCCATCAGGAATGGCAGGAGCAGAAAAACACTCTCGGAGCACTTCTTTACAATCCAGGCTCTGGCTGTCACTCCCAAGGAGTGCAGTGTGAAGCTGTTGTCGAAGGGTTTCACTAGCCATCTAGTTCACGCTGGACACCAAAGAGGCACAACACTTGATAGGCTACGCAGGTGCTTATATAGGAGAGGCTGTAAAGTGTGTGTTACCTTCCTAAACAATCCCATGTCAGATTGCAAAGCATATATGTTGGTGGAAATCTGAAATTATAATGGACTGCCTTTCAGGGAATGCATGTGAACAGCCAACCTTGTAGGAGTAAACTGATGAAACAGCGGTGGTAAAGAGCAGCTAAGCAGTGCAAAATTCTCATCAGACTGGTTTTAGGTGCACAAAGGTTCTCCTGTTTTCTAGTATCCTTAGCCAGGGGTTGCCTCCGTAGCTGGACCTTAACCTTTGGAAGACATTGGCCTTTGGCAGGAACTTCCCTGGTCAGATGTGGTTTCATTGTGTGCCTCATTACAGCTCAGAGAGGAAGGCAGCATCAGTGCTGTGTATGATTTATCCTTATGCTCACTAATTGTGTATCAAAATAAATGGAAAGTGACTATCATTATGAAGCAAGCCTGTTTAGACAATCCTCTTTGCTTCCCTTCAGCTATAAACTGTTGCTTTTAAAGAGATCAAGTGATGTGGATGTACGTGATATGAAGTGTATTTTGATCTGTCCTGCGTGTGGAAATGATGCTAACCCAGCATTGTTCTGTCTCATTAGGAAGGGGAAAAGGGATGACACATCTTTCCATGTATTCCATTTATTTTATTTTTAGTTTCGGGTATGTTTTCCATCCAGCAGCCAAAGGACACCAGGCTGTAGGCAGTTGGGTTCTGCTTTTGAACAACCTCACTTCTCAGTTACCTGAAGCTAACCTTGACCTACCTTATAAGGTTGTTACGATCAAGGAGTTCCTACCCTAGAAACTGCTATCACTGTGTTTTTACTATTGGCATTGACAGTTTGAGCCTCTGAAGGAATTTCCTCCTGCATGCGTGACAAAGGCTCTTTCATCTCCTTCCCTTTTTTTCCTGGCAAGTCTGCTGATCCTTCTGAAGGTCTGTAAAAGGGTGTGGTAGACTCGTTCTCAATAATACCCTTCCAAAAATATTACCCTATAGTAGTGAAAGCCCAGCCGTTGCTTTTTATGTTCTACCACAAATCCCAGATAAATGGCTGTTGTCTAGTACTGAGAAACATCAGGCTTCTGCTGGGAGAAAGGGTAATGAAATTCCAGAGGAGTAAGCTGGAGATGTTCCCTTTATCAACGCCATCTGCATCTTTTACAATGGCAGAGACAGGGCTTTAGCGCTGCGTTACTGACGGTGACATCACCAATGCATATGCTCTTCTTTTAAAGTGCCTTTAGATTAAAATGTGCTGATTGAATCCTTGCATCTAAAATGTGTTTCAGCATGCTCAAGCCCAGAAATCATAACACCGTTTTTGCCAATATACTGGATGTTGTATCTGAAAAGACCAGTCTTGTCTGCCTGCCTGCCTTTCTTGCCATATAAAATCCAGTCTAAGGTTGCAGTTGGTTTTATTGCAGTATATTGAATGATCCACATGAAATAAGCCCCATTGAGTAAGTAGAACTTTGGATTGGGACATGGGAACAAAACCTAGATCTCCCAACTCTGCCTTAGTTTCCTGCTTGTCTTTGCACAAGTAACTTCACCAGCCATTTACTCGGATACTTGACTTATAAAATGAAGCTAATGATCATTAATAGTATTTAAGGTACCGTTTTCTCAGAAAAGCAACCAGAATTAAATATTATTATGATTATCTCAAATACGTAATAAATAACCTTTTGGCCATTATCCATTAGTTGCTTTGCCATTGAATAGCTGAGCCATTGGCTCATCTAACTTTAAAGGCTGAGAAAAAATGAAAACCCCTGTGTTTACAAATGGGTTTCTCTTTAAAAGGTAGCATATCAGTATCTGTAGATTCCTGTTGCTAAATAGTATCAAAGTCAAAATCATGGCAGGTTTTAAGGTGTGAGATGAACAATGGACACATCAATATCAAAGCTAATGCTTAAAGTAATTTTCCTAAGCGATAAACGGCCTCTGTTCTGGAGAAACTGCTTCCCCTGTGGGTAGACCATTGCAGGAGTGCACATTGCAGCATCTCTGCTCAGCAGTATGTTATCATACTAAGATAAACCCAAGTGAGCTGTTGGACTGTTGCTGTGATTTAGTGAGATTTTGATTGCGTTCCTAATTTTAGAAGATCATGTAGTCTAATGGCAGTGTGTTTTTAAAGTTGGAAAAGAGCTGAAAGTCTGGAGCTAAACCACTTGTGGGCCAATCTGCTTCTCCTTTGAGCCTTAAAAACCCGTAAATCAGTTCTCTTTTCCGCCAGAGAAGAAGTTAAACTACATAGCTATGCAGTTATCCAATAGATAGGCTTGATGCCAAAAGGGTGCCTAATGAGTTGTAAAAAAGTTAGTCATGCCAGTAATTGCATCATTAGGCATGATTTTAAAAGAGTTGTACCTCTTGGGTAACTCATACGTGTTTTGTAGTGCTTTGTTTCTTTTCACATATAGTCAAGGTAAAGATTTGTTGGTATTGAAACTGGAATGTAATTGTTCAAACTGGCTTGAAGTTGCCAGAAAAACTGACTGATTTAAGAGAGAAGCTTCAGTGTTTCCTGCTGCACGAGAGATAATGAGACTGTTCCAAACCCTTCCTGTCCCTGATGTACAGAGAGGGAAAGTAAAACCAAGGGAAAATAATACAGACCGATCACAGTACAGCAGTCAAACAGTATTGATCCTTACTGACTGATCCTGTCACCTTTTTGTATATAGATCTATGTATGTGTATGAAATACCATAGAGTGGTTTGTGTTGAAGGGACCTTAAAGCTCATCCAGTTCCAACCTCCTGCCACGGGCAGGGACACCTTCCACTGGAGCAGCTTGCTCCAAGCCCCGTCCAACCTGGCCTTGAACACTGCCAGGGATGGGGCAGCCACAGCTTCTCTGGGCACCCTGTGCCAGCGCCTCAGCATCCTCACAGGGAAGAGCTTTGCCTAAGAGCTTATCGCAGTTGGATGCTGCTTGGTTACTAATGCTGGTGGGCCTGATAATATGGAGTAATTATTAATGAAGTATTTGCCTTGTTGGCTCTCCGTGGAAGTCACCAGTAGGAACAATGTGAAGATGCAGGGCACTAGTTCAGTTACTCTGCACGACTAACTCATAGCTTTCTTTTGTAAATCTCATAGCAGCCTTCCAGTATCTGAAGGGGGCCTATAGGGATGCTGAGGAGGGACTCTTCATTAGGGACTGTAGTGATAGGACAAGGGGTAACGGGTTAAAACTTAAACAGGGGAAGTTTAGATTGGATATAAGGAGGAAATTCTTTCCTGTTAGGGTGGTGAGGCACTGGAAGGGGTTGCCCAGGGAGGTTGTGAATGCTCCATCCCTGGCAGTGTTCAAGACCAGGTTGGATGAGGCTTTGGGTGATATGGTTTAGTGTGAGGTGTTCCTGCCCATGGCAGGGGTTGGAACTAGATGACCTTAAGGTCCTTTCCAACCTTAACTATTCTATGATTCTATGATCCTTTAATTTCTCTGCAAAGATCTTGCTTCTAATATTGATCAGGCCAGGTTCTACGTGGCTTGTGGTACCTGAAACAGTGGTCATTGAAAAGAACAGAAATCAGTAAAATTGAGTTATTTTCTGTATATATAAAACAGCAGCAGAGGTTATACATCAGACAAGGTACAGGGCAGGGTACAATGAATTCAGTGACACAGTACGAACACCCATGTTCTTCAATTTGAGGTGACAGGAGAACAAACAGGAATCCTGATCCTGCGAGGTCTGTGTGCAATTATATGGGCAAATGGGAGTTTCTCTACATTTACACAGCTGTGGCTGAGTCTGAATCTGGGTGTTGGAATTAAATGTTAAACTGGTACCTTTATCTCCTGCTTGCTAGCAGTATGCTAGAGGAAAAAGAACCCAAATAGCATGGATTGCTAAAATTCAGGTGTTTATTCTGAATTTCAGATGTTGTCTCCGGGTTGTCCATTTGAAGCTTATTTAGTTTACAAAAAGTACACTTTTTTTTATGCAATAGAAGCAAATATAGAATCATAGAATAGTTAGGGTTGGAAAGAACCTTAAGATCATCCAGTTCCAGCCCCCCTGCCATGGGCAGGGACGCCTCACACTAAACCATCTCACCCAAGGCTTTGTCCAACCTGGCCTTGAACACTGCCAGGGGTGGAGCAAATATACTTTTAGTGTTTTCTATATTGGCTAAAAAGAGTTTTGGGAAATGATATAATTATGGCTTTGTTCAGACTTGTCCACTCCCATTCCCCTTGGAATTGGCTACAGGCTGGCAAAGTATAGTAGCCTTTATTGTATTGAGTACACAACCGTTCTGCAAAAGATGTTTAAGCCAAAATGGGCAATGAAGGTGAGAGATTTCAGCTCTCAGACCACTTGGTTATGGTGATATCTCTTGTGCCCCTAGTATGCCACAGTGGCTCTGTGATTAAAGCTTTATAAGTCTTAATTTTGAATTTCTTGTCTTTTCTTATTTGGGGTGCAGATTGCAAACTTCTGTTCAGTTTCCATATGCTTCCCCAACTAAACCACCTAATAGGAGGCTTATGAAACATGCTTTTATCTGCTGTTCTGGAACTGCTTTCCTTAGTGAATCTATAGCTGAAGCATTTGTAGAATGTTTGATTTCCCTCAAATTATAGATCTACTTTTGCAACCCAAGCGACCAAAGAGCAGTCTCAGCTCACATAGTGACACCTGGGTTGGGGCAACCCCAGGCACAGCTACAGGTTGGGTGAAGAAGTGATTCAGAGCAGCCCTGCGGAGAAGGACTTGGGGGTGTTGGTTGATGGGAAAATGAACATGAGCCGGCTTCAGTGAGTGCTTGCAGCCCAGAAAGCCAACTGTATCCTGGGCTGCATCAAAAGGAGCGTGACCAGCAGGTCGAAGGAGGTGATCCTGCCCTCCACTCTGCTCTTGTGAGACCTCGCCTGGAGCATTGTGTGCAGTTCTGGTGTCCTTAACATAAAAAGGACATGGAACTGTTGGAACAAGGCCAGAGGAGGCCATGAGGATCATCAGGGGACTGGAGCACCTCCCGTATGAAGACAGGCTGAGAAGCTGGGGCTGTTCAGTCTGGAGAATAGAAGGCTGTGTGGAGACCTCAGAGCAGCTTCCAGTGTCTGAAGGGGGCCTATAGGGATGGTGGGGAGGGACTCTTCATTAGGGACTGTAGTGATAGGACAAGCGGTAACGGGTTAAACAGGGGAAGTTTAGATTGGATATAAGGAAGAAATTCTTTACTGTAGGGGTGGTGAGGCACTGGAATGGGTTGCCCAGGGAAGCTGTGAATGCTCCATCCCTGGTGGTGTTCAAGGCCAGGTTGGACAGAGCCTTGAGTGATATGGTTTAGTGTGAGGTGTCCCTGCACATGGCAGGGGGGTTGGAACTGGATGATCTTGAGGTCCTTTCCAACCCTAACAATTCTCTGATTCTGTGACCCTTGTCACTGTCAGTCCAGGGGAAGGATGAGGCTGGTACACACCATAGGTTTCTACCATGTTCTCCTTCACTTTACCTTGGCACTTCCATTAACAAAGGTTTCAGAGCCGTAGCAGGGGATTGCTTTTCAGTACATTTGCCTGTTAAAGGTGTAAACGTCCTCCAGGAGGTTTTTCCTGATGGATATATTAGTTAATGTCAGATCACGAATTATATACACCTTTTAAACTCTTACTGCATGTCAATTTGCAATATAGAATGAATCCTAAACTTTTATTCTGCCCCAGTGTTAGTAAATGCAATGTTGTACTATAATGATGTAGAATATTCCTGTAAAGACTTTTAAATGTGACCTGTTTCTGACAGTCAGGGTGAAACACCAGTCAGTGGGCATCTTCCCTGTAAAGTGGGTGCTGTTGGTCTTTCCAGCCTAGTTGATTCTATGGTTCTATGTCTGCTGTCTGAAAACAGTTTCTCTAAAGCACTGGCAGCTCAAAGTGCAACTGAAGCCCACATCAATGTTTCTTTTGAACGTCTTGGTTGCGGTATTTTATGCTGTAGTAACTCACAGACGTATTTTTGCTGATGCTGCCTTTTTATGGCTTATCTATACCTCTATGGCAATTTGGTTGAAATCATGGCTCCACTGAAGCTGGTGACGGTCTTGACTAGGATGTCATTGTAAGATTTTACCTAGTTGTGGTTTTCATGTAGTCTCTTAACTTTGTGGGGTTTTAACAATAGCTCTAACTTTATGGCAGATGTGGATTTTACTTTAGTTCTGCTGGACTAGGATATGTAACTCGTGCATGTGTACATAGCATTAAGATAAATAACCTGCTTTTGGCATTACAAGTGTTGAAGACCAGATTCAGCAAACACTTGTTCACCTGCAACGTGACAAAGCAGCATATGTCAAGTTTGTATGAATTGGGATTTAGGCGTTGCGAGGAAGTGGAAACAACCTGATTTGTCTCTTGGACAGAGTAAGTGTGAAACTTGGGGCTGAAGCACAGGGCGCAAGCTGAGAAGGCATGTGCTGGCTGCACTGCCTTCATCAGAGTTTAAAATCCCCTGAAGTTTTAATCTTTGTTAGGCCATGCGAAAGCCAAATTGAAGCCTTTTAAATGACATTATCTTTTTCTAGCAGCTTCACACAGAATTAAAGAGTAACATTTGTGGGCATAGTTAAGGCAGCATGGTCCCTGTAACGTGGGTGATGCTGCATAGAATCATAGAACAGTTAGGGTTGGAAAGGACCCTAAGATCATCTAGTTCTTTCCTATTGGGAAGGTGATTTTCACTCTAAGATCAGACCGGAATAGTTTCTTTGCTATTCCCAAAGGTTCAAACTATAGCCAGCTGGTTCAGCTATTGGTTGGGTGCGTGGGGCTGTGTGCATGCATGAAGTGTGGCTGCACTGGTACAATACTTCTACCTTTGGGCTCAGACCAGATGAGGATGCATGTTGGCTGCCAAGGAACTGTGTTTCATCTGTGTTGGGGCAGGTTGCATACATCTGCACCAAAAGTTTAAGGTGATGGATGTGAGAGCATTACATCACTGTTACTCAACTATATAACAAAGCTGTCTCCACTAGACCTGATATGCCAGAGGGGCTGGTACCTATCCCTGGTGCTTTAGCCAGCTCTGCTGTGGGTCTGGTCCAGTTCAGTGAGTGGGAGGGATGCATGGATGGGGACAGTAACTTGTTAAGCCTTTTCGTGGAAAGCTTATTGTTTGCCTTAATCCACTCTATTGCAAATGTGAGGTGAAACGTGCAAGTCCTGTTGCTGTGGTTAAAACTGACATAGTTTTCTTGTGACTGGTTATTGCAGATATTAGAAGCTGGTTTTGCTTGATTTGTGTGTCTGAATTGTCCTCACAGATGCGAGGGGCCAACTAAAAGAAGCTTTATATGGGCCATAGTTCGAGTGGTGTCAGTAGGCTAAAGTATATTGCTAAAATTGTGTTTCTTCTATCAAATGGTGACACTGGAGCAAAACCAATTAAAAGAAATATGGAACAGCTGCTTTTTGTATTGGTGATTGCATGGTTCTTGGTAACCTCTACAAGACTGATGGAGGAGGTAGTCCCAGCAAAATGTCTCTCTCCTATGTGGACTAGGGAACACAAATCAGAACTTCTTCCTTTCCTTTTCATCCACCTGGAAGCATTGCACACATTGTAGGGATCATATTGATTTGTTCTGGTAATGTGGAACATCCAAAGCCAGGAGCAAACTGCTGTTTTAACAGCCTGACCTGTCTGTGGGAATGCTTTTCTTACTTTCAGCTGTCTCTGTGCTTAGAAAATGTACAAAGATGTAGATGTTCTCATTTGTGCTCCTTGTGTTTGTTTGTAGATACCAGTATTACCTACAAGTGAAAAAGGATGTTCTTGATGGCCGGTTGCTTTCTTCATTGGAGCAGGGAATTCGACTAGCTGGTTTGGCAGTGCAAGGTAAGATGGCATGACCTGATAGCCCCTTTTCCAACGCTGGCATTTTTGGTTTGTTGTGTATGTTTTATATGTTGAGTGGGCACTAGCTAAGGCCTCGTATTACTCCTACTCACAACAGCTGGGTTTTCTATCGATTTAAGAGTGCATAGGTGGACTGCTGTCCATGAAACACACCCTCAGGGAGGGAATGCTGGACCACATCACAGTGTGCAGCTTTCCTATGTCTAAAAATCCATGTAAGTGAACCTGAACAAAGCTCCAGTTCTTCGAACCCCAACCACGGAGCACTTTGCAGTAATGAATTTGCTTTATGTTCTCTGGTTTGAAATGTAATTACATCAAAGAGCATAGCAGCAGCTTTAATTTTGCCTTTAATTAAAAACTTGTTTTGCTGTATAGTGCTATCTGAAATACGAAAGAACACATGACCATAATGGTTCTGTGAGTTATAAAATAGTAATAAACTACTTCTTACAATGTGATTTTTATTCTGAGCATCCTAAGGACATCAATAAAAGTGGGATCGTAGAATGTATATGGCCAGAGGAAGAAGCCCTGTATTTGGAGAATACTTTTCAGTCTATCTATGACTGACTAAGGTAGAGTTTTAGCGATCATGCTCTGGGTGTATCCTCTAATGGGGGGGAAGGGGGAAGTAAATAGCAAACATGAAGATCAGATTCTTAAAAATTAAAGGCTCAGTGGAGAGTAATGCTGATATGATCTTAGAGTAGTAGAAATTCCATTTTTGTACCCTATTTCTTAGTTAAAAATTGAAGAAAAAATGTTTCTTGTCACATCCTGAAATGTTCTTTTAATAAAGGGAGATCTACATATTAGATTCAATACCAAACCTTGCAGTTTAAGTAAATGATGTTTTCCAGTGTGTAAGTTTGGGATGAGTATGTTTCACTGGCCCTGTGGGTTTTTTGGAGCTTTTTGCTGACTTTGAGAGTGAGTCAGTCTTTGTGGTCAGTTTGAAGTAATCACTGTGATTCTGAAACTTCTACATAATCTCTTATATTTCAGAGCCCGTTGCATCAGAACGCTGCAACTAATCTTGTTTGCTTTATTCCTGACCTTGTATTACTCCCTTTGTCCTTTGCATGTGATGCAACTGAAGATAGGTGAAATACTTCTTTCTTTTAAACTTACAGGCTCTGTTTCATGTCCATTTGGAGCTCCTTCTGTTTATGTTAAAACATAACTCTGAGGTGAAAACAAAATGAAACTGCATTTTTGGCATCCTGCAATACGTGAAATTGTCTCGAAGCTTTGAAAGAATGTTTAGATAATGTGATTTATGGTGGGGGTTTCCAACTTCTATTATATGAGAATCTCGTAGATGGTGTTTGATCCAGTTCAACTAACATAAAATAAGAACCTCCTGGCAAGGTATTCTTTTGATACAAGCTGTTGTGTATTTAACAGATAGATACATGCAGGTTTTGGTTTGGATTTTTTAATGCAGTTTAGCCTTTAGGAAGTGTTTTCAAAACTCCAGTTTCAAGGATATTTAGACAAGAATCCTCAGCCCAACATAGGAGTGTGAGCATGGAGACAAGTACCTCTTCAAGAGATTTAGAAGTAGAAAAGCAAGTAGAAAGATTAGACGGGCACTGTTCCTGTCCTGTTACAGTTACATTGGTTGCAGAAGGGCAAGACCTTCCTTCCTCTGCCCCCCCAAACTATGTTGGTTGTTGGCCATTTTTAATACAGTTGTCAAGAGGACTTTAGCCCCTATGCTGTAAAACTAAGCAGCTTTTGTACAGGTATGTAGAATTGTACCAGAGGCAGGTTAGTTTTTGCCTGGTCAGGATTGGAAAAGCCGGGGAAGCAGAAGTGTGCACCGTTTTTCAAGAGGCTGAGCAATCCCAGCCTTGTTAGATAGTGGTATTAGTGCACAAAGGCTACAGAAAATCCTGCCCTGCTGATGGTTAAGCGTTGCAAATGGTCATAATATTACGGATCAAAAGGGAGAAATTACTTGTTGGCTGTTATTTGATCTCTGGTAATAACACTATTATTTTCAGACCACCATGTTAAAAGCTGAAGTGCAAGCAGAAATCTTTGTTCTAGGTTGTGGCTTCAGAGAGAACTCGCCCACTTGAAATGAAGCATCTGTGCAAAGGTTGAGTGCGGTCTTAACATGTGTGGAAAGTACTAAAATGAGTAATTGTGTTATTTTGTTTTTCCAGCGGATTTTGGAGACTATGATCAGTTTGAATCTCACGACTTCCTCCGGGAATACGTCTTGTTTCCTATGGTGAGTTCCTTATCCCCGTCTTTTGGGGTCTTTGACAAAAGATTTCTCCATGCCTCGCAGAGGGGTTTGTTGATAACAGAGTAAAAGCACCAGCTCTGAACCATTAATAGTGGAAAAAATCTTTGCTGCCCCAAACCTGCAATATACTTGATTGTGTCTGAATGAATATGTGCTATGGAAACTCAGCCCCTTTTTAGTCCCTTTCCAGTTACGCCTCTACTAGGCATAGGTGTCAACAAGCGGACTTCTTGAATCAGAAAAGAATGTGTAGCTGTTAAAAAAGGTCTATATTAACAGTACTACAATACGAGTAACATGGCGTAATGAAAGGGATATGAGGGCTGCTGGTGTAGTAAATGTGTCACAGGACAAATCATACAGCCCTTCCTCGAGAGAATGTGGATTTACATCACCTGACTATTAGACTGAAGTGAAGCATGAATTAGGTCTTCTCAAAATGCTCTCTAAGGACTGTACTGTATATTTGTTTTAAACTTCCATTGGAAACTAGCAAATAACTTGAATCCTGAGGGAGGTGGTTTAGGTCACTAATGATAGTTTGTACTGACAAATGCCAAGCACTTGCAAACCATAACATCGAACCTCTCTGTGATAATGGATTAGAGGAGAATTTAGGGAAAAATAAAAGCCTGCTGAGGTTAAGGCTGACTTTATCCTAGAGGAACAAATCCATCAGCACGACTCCTGAGTGTAAGTTTCATAAAATGGAAAAGATCATGGAATTCTTTGTAACTGGAAGAAAAGTCTGGAGGTGGGGTGGAGTTCCCATGCCCCGAGTGTAGCTGCCTACAAGTGAAGGCATCTGGTTTCCCTCCGCAATTAGTGGAGCGGTAAAGGGAGAATGATTCATCTCGTTGTAATTTGCAGGCTTGAGAAAGGCACTTCCCGAAGCATTTCTTCCCATTTACCAGCACTGTTTGTACAAGAGCTGCAGCAGATAGTCAATTCTTGAGCCTAAAAAGGTGACAGCAACAGTATCATGAGGAGAAAGTGCAATTTTGAGCTGATAGAATTCAGTGCCACCTGGAAAAGAGTCAGCAGGAAGAAGGGAAATTAAGGAATGTATAGAGCGTGGATTATGCCTTGTCTAGCTAGAATGTGGCTTCAGTATTGACCTTTCACAAGAAATGTGTTAGCCTGACTGGTGGAGCAGGATTCCTTTGGTAGGCATCCTTTATCTATTGATAAGCAACTGATGAACTCATGTGTAGTTGATGACTTAGGAAGTTGTGTTCGATAGCCTAAGTGGGAAGGACGGCTGGGAATGCAGACAGAGAAATGTGTTAAGCTGTCACTTTGTAAATTACTGAACTTCTGCAAAGCTTTTTCAATACATTGATACTGTTTTTCTATTCAGCTGCTGCTGAATTCAACGAGATCAGCAAAGATCTACAGTCTTCAGAAGCCTGCTCTTAAGCCAACTCTTTCTCTAGACGTTTCTCTAACTGCCTTGTCTTTGCTCTTCCTGGGAGGAGTGGGTAACGTAATAGTAAATATTTCACTGCAAGTTCAGTGACTGTTGCTAAGTGCTGCAGATATAAACTAGTCCTGAAGCAAGTGGGAGGATTTGGGTGAATCTCGGGCGCAGAAAGAGCCTCCAACGAGAGCGCTGCTATAAATTCATTAGTGAAGCGAGCTGGTAGGTGAGGGGAGGGGCAGCTACATTTGTACTGTTTGATCTTGCGAGGCTCCAATGTGTGTCAAATGGCATTTCTTGAGCAGGGAAAAGAGCAAAGTTATGTACACAGTACACCCCACAGGTGTGTGGCTGTGCAGAGGCATGTACCATTGCCATTTTTCATTAGCATGCTACCCCTTTCACATTTTTGTGTGGCAGAAGCAAATAGCAGAGAGGAGGGCCCCAATGGGCAAGAGGCAGGCAGTGGATTTCAGTACCGTATGTGCAGCCTTAAGGCTTTTAAATGCAAAAAGAAGAACTTTGAGGTTTTGCAAGAAAGCTGCTCGGCTTCCTTTGGGTTTTTTCTTGGCCTTGAATTTATGAGCACGTTTCCTTTCTTAACCTGCTCTCAGTTATGTCTGAATTGTTGCTACTACATAGAATTAAATTCGCAGGAGAGAAAAAAGTCTGCTCAGAAGCGCATTGCAAACATAAAGTAGATTTTGTTACAGATTGAAGAGGTAGCAAAACTCAGTGGGGATTTCATGGAGATTAAGGAGTACCTGCAGGACTGCAATACCCATGACTTCATTTTCCATGGTCTGTGTGTTAATTTTGGCCTGGCTTAAAAGGTAGATACTAATTTGTAGACTTCCAAGTGGTTTTAAAGACTTGTTTGGTCCTTATCCAGGGAAAAATTCCTTGTCTGTGCTCTCTATTTTGGAATAATAAATATCTTAACCTTATTTTCAACAGTATCTTTTTATCCTCCCCCTAAAAGACATAAAAGAAATCAGACTCTTGTGTTCTCCTTGCATGGTTTCAGCATCCCTGCTCTGAATTTTCAATACAGCTGGAGATAGGGTCTCTGTCTCTGAAAGACCTGGAAGAGCATGAACAGGAAACGATCTTGAAACATCTGTCATAGTTCCTGATTTGCATTTTGTCGTCCTTCTCTTTGGATGACTTTTTGATGCTGCTTCATATCCTTACAGGATTGGACCCAGGATGAAGCTGTCTTGGAGGAGTTGACTCAAAAGGTTGCTCAGGAGCACCGAACTCACAGGTAAGTTTGACGTGTTAAGGTTTGGATTATTCATTGTCATCATTCTCCTGGTACTTCCCTTCTTCCCTGTGTTTTTCTGGCAGGACCAAACTAGCCTGTCTTCGTGTTACTATTATGCTGTGTCTCCTTGGGGTTTCTAATTAGTCTATTGCAAAAGATTATCAGCCTCTTGTGAACACAACATGGCTAAGGAACTTAATCCCAAATAAACAAGCACCTGCACCATAAGGTTTAATAACACTACTTGCACTAGGGAGTAGACTCCTTTCTCTTCTTGGTTTTGTGTAAATCCTCCTAGTGAAAGACCCTATGACTTAAATCAGGGGGAAACTGAAGGTCTGGCAGGGTTTTCTCTCATTCCAGAGAGAGGGGGGAAACATGCTCTCAGTGGAATGGAAAAGAAAATAACAGCAGTTGGGTTTTAAGTCTCATTGTGGAAAAGATACAATATGGTGTTAATAATTAGTTGAGAATTAGGCTAGGAGGGGATGGATGTATTAGTGCTGCAGCACAAACACCTTTGTAAGCAGGCTTCTTTTGTGTCATCTAAATGTTTTGGTGGTGGAAGGATTTGAGCCTCTAGAATGCTGTTCTTAATCAAATGCAGTGCCTGTACTTCACTGGAAATAGGCTCTTGTGTTAGCTTATGCATTTACATGTCAAGCTTTATTACATGAAACGCAATGGGAATATTATGTGGAGGGTGCAGCACTCCCTATTGTATGACAGAAAAAGGTTGTAATGAGGAAAATAAGAGTCTCTGAGTATAAGTTCTCAGTCTTAGTTTCAATGCAAGCTTGGACCTTTGATGAAACCAAGGAGTTAGCTTCCAAGCTGGCCAGGAGCAAGCCTGGTTCTGTTCTGCTCTTTCTGCCATGGGCTGTGTGTGTGATCTTGGGTAACTCCCAGACTTGAAAGGAAAGATTTCTCTCCCCTGCTGTGCTCTTTAGTGCTATTTCCCTAACACAAAGGACACATACTTATCCTCACTTCAGCAGGTAGATCACATTCCACCTCCTTTCTGTCCCCTCTTTCTCCCAAGTATTTCTCTGGTTCCTATATTTCTGTTCCTAAGCTATGGTGAGGAGCAATGAGGAGGTACGCTAATAGTGGCTTTCTTTTGGAGCAACTTGCAGTCTATTCTGACCTGCTTTTGAGAACTGAAATCTGTCTGAATTCCTGAGCTGTGACAGGAGCATGTGTAGACACGTGTGTAGAAGCTTTCGCCCACTTTGTTCTCCTATTGCGAAAGAGATTCTGCTCAATATTTGGATTTAGTGCCTGTGTTTTGGACTTGAAAATGTAGGTCTTCCCTTTTAAGTCATTTTAAGAAACTTCAATGGGTATATGTACTATGTATGCAAATTAGGACCCATATGGCTCAAACTGGCTGTCCAAAACTAGACATAACCTGATGCAATGGCCCGGTGTTTTAATAAAGCATGGAAAATATTTGATGTGTGCTGAAGAAACTGAGTAACATGATCAGTTCAGTTTGTTTCTCCTGTAATTTGAACTGTGCTTTGTACCTTATCTGAGCAACACTGAGTACAAGTCCTCTTCTTTCTGATCCGAATGTGAAAAGCCGGTTTTGTGTGGTGCTTTTCTAGGCACCATCTCCAAAGTGGGTTTGTGAACCTCCCATTCTTTCTCTAGTGTTTTTTGTGTGCATGTAACATTGAACCGTTTGTTGCCTTTTGTTACTCTAATTGCAGTGGCATTACAGCAGCAGAGGCTGAGCTTATGTACATCAGTGAAGTGGAACGCCTTGATGGGTTTGGACAGGAAATTTTCCCTGTGAAGGTATGTTAGTGGATATTATAAAGGAACCTCTGAATCAAACGATGCAGAAGTCCGCAGCTTCCTTTGGAATACATGCAAGTTGTGTTTATCCAAAAGAGCCAGGACTTGCTTGACTGTCCTGGAAGGTGAAATGACTGCTGGTGGTTTGAATGGACATTGCAGCATGAGGGTACCTTAGGCCTGTTAGTGTTACTTCTCTTCACCAAGATCCTTTTCACAGAAGAGGTTGCTGTGTGCTGGGGCTGGTCACTTGGGAAGCAGAGATGCTCCTTGTTTCTCTGAGTGCTGTCTGAGGAGGTGAATCTCAGCTCTGGTTGTCTTTAACAGGCTGGGAAGATGAGAACATCTCTTGTCTTTCTAAGTTGCTGTTTACCAAGCATTAACTTCCCCTTTTCCTAGTTTCTTACATGTGCACACAGGTCTTCCACGCATTTAAAAGTGGGGAGGGGGGGATTGTTTTGCGTTTGCCGCTTTTGCTTCCCTGGAAGCGCCTGTCTGCCATGGATGGGCTGCCTGGCCTCATGGAGCACGTGCCACCAAGTTGTGCTGAGAAACTGAAAGCTGTTGGTACAAACATGACCCATGTCTCTTTGCACACCAACCCAGCCAGCAGAAGTGGTGGGCTGCAGGCAGTTCTCCTGCCAGTTAAAGATGACTTGGAATTTAAAAGTAAACCAAAATGCCACACCAAACAACAACCCTGTTCTGCTGAAGTCAGAATTGATCCTTTCTCCATCTCAGAGTTGGCCTGAAGGGGAGGAGCTCAATGGCAAAAAAGCCTTTTTACCCAACAATGAAAATTATGGAATGTTTATTGCCAATGAATGAAATCCATGTTTTCCTCAAATTAATTCAGATTAATGCTATATGATGCCAAAGTTTCTGTGTGGAATTGTCATCAGATATTATTGCATGTCAGTAAGATAAGTAAGAGAGAATTTCTCTTACCTCTCTTATTCTAAAGTTTCTTCAGAGAATTTCTGTGTTAGAATTGTCATTAGATATTACTGCATGTCAGTAATGTAGTAAGAGACTGGGTACTCTGATAGAAGGGTAACACCTTCCTGCGGTTTTGCAAAGAGCAGCATGCTGGCCTTGTAGGCAGCTATAACAGTGTATAAAGGGAAAAATGAATGATTCCTCTTTTGTTCCTGTGAGAAACTGCTGCTAGAAACATGTTTTTCTTTCTATATAAATATTTGTATGCCCATAGAATCACAGAATCAACCAAGTTGGAAAAGACCTTTAAGGTCATCAAATCCAACCGTTCCCCAGCACTGCCAAGGCCACCACTAAACTGTGTAATATAAGGCCCTCGGCTACATGGTGAGTGAACACCTGCAGGGACGGTGACTCCAGCCCTGCCCTGGGCAGCCTGTTCCAATGCCTGAGCACCCTTTGGGAAGGAATTGGTCCTCAGTTCCATCTAAACCTGCCCTGGGGCAGCTTGAGGCCGTTTCCTCTTGTCCTATCATTTGTTATCTGAGAGAAGAGACGTGCATGGGTGTGTATTTATACGTGTACAAATACATACATTTTCCCACTCTCTTTGCCTTCTAAAGCTGCCTCTGGAACAAGGTAGAGGAACATGCAGTCCTTTAATCAGACTAAACTGAAGACTGTCAGCCATAGGACCTCTAGGACTTGTAGTGCGTGTGTAAGAATGCTGGTGTGTGCAGCACTGGGAATCAGTGCATAGGCAAGGGCTAGAAAACTGGCACCCATCATTTGTTTGCAAAGGCCTAACACTTAGATACAGGTGCAGATACTCTGCTGTTGCCTTGTGGGGATCAAGTACAGCAAGACCAGGAGAACAGATCTAATCTATCAGTTAAAATGCAGGAGCACCCAATGGTTTCTAGAATTTGCTCAAGTATAGTGCATTAACTTCTCTCATGACCTTTTTTCTACCCGTTCTTTTTAACCACACCATGTTAGCATGATTTTTATGTCCCACTTTAACATGTGAACCAATTACTATATATGCAGCTGGGGGGGGCGGTGGCTGGTGGTGGTTCTGTTGATCAATGTAGAAAAATCTTTGTCAACAGCATTAAGCTTTTGGTGCTATAAAGAAATAGCATGGTTTTAAGGAAACAGCTGATGGCAAAATGGAACAGGAGAGCACTGATTTCAAACAGGTGCCCACAAGGAGACATGGGTGGCACAAAACCAACAGAACCTCTCAAAAACAATATAAGAGCAGTTGACCTTGTGGTACATACAGGTGAATATTTAACCCAATAATGGGGGGGGGGGGAGGAGGAGGTATCTGTATAGAGATACAAGTGCTTTTAGGGTGACATGCTGTGAACAAGGAGTACTTAAAGGAGGAAGCATGAAAGGGTATCACTTTTGAGAGGAATTCCCTCTCCAGGTGTGGTTTTCTGAAATCTCTGCATGTTTTAACAGATGACTGGAGAAACACTGTGAATGTGAAAGAGGACTTAGTGCTTTTCGTGGTCATACAGCCTCTAGACAGCTGTCATCACAATGCTAGGGAATGTGGGGTTTTATACAATCAGTGCCAGTTTGTGGTGTGTGTGGTGGTTGATAGAGGAGAACCTTGGGCTTGTTTAGCCTTTGTCCTCACTAATCAAAAGTGAATCCAGTGAAGTGCCCATTGCTTTCAAAGAACAAAAAATCACAGTCTGATCAGGCAGCAATATACAGGTTAGTGAAGGCTTAGTCCTGCAGCTGTCCTGAAGAAGGGTTTCGGTTTGGTAGCATGCATTTGCCAGTTTCTTTATGAAGCTAAATATATTATCCTTTCTTTGCAGGATAATCATGGAAATGACATACACCTGGGTATTTTCTTCATGGGAATCTTCATAAAAAACAGAATTGGAAGGACAACTGTGATCTACAGGTAAAAACTAGGGTCTTCTATAAGTAAAGTGAGTTTCTTTTCAGAGCTCCATGCGTGGGTTTTTTCCCTTGCATGTGTGACTTCAATAATGCCAATGCTCTAACTGAGGAGCAGTCACCTCGCTGTTTTCAGGATTGGCCTCTTGGCTGTAAGAGATGTGATAAAATATAATTGCTGATGTCTGTGAATGGGTTTGACAGCAAGAAAGATGTAGTTTTCTGTCACGTGTCTTGTTCTACTTACAAGGCTTTGATCCCTTTTATTTTCTTCCCTTTATGTCTGCTTCTGAATGCAAATCTGTTAAACCTTACGGCATCCTGGGCATTCAACCTGTCTGCAGATCTGGTTGTCTCATGTAGGTGCCCCACTACAAACCCCTGGATTTCCTCATCGTGCATGTTTAAAACTCCTGGCTGTGTCACTTGTTTATTTGTTCTGCTGGTTTGGTTATGAAGAATCATTTCAGTCTTTCCATTCACTCCCTTTTGTGGGTTTTGTTGCTTCTAATAAATGTTTGTTGTGTATAAAAGTGTTGCTAGAAGTGTCTATGGTTCCAGGGAGGCAGGGGTTTCATTCATTCTACTTTGCTGCTGTTCTGGTGGGTATTTCCATTACTGGTGGTGTTAACTTGAAGTGGATTTCTGCTGCTGCCTGTTATTAGACTATGAACATTGTGTAGCCAAAAATATGTGGGTTATGAGGTGTGCTAAATTTTAGTGAGTAGCAAGGCTTGTGTCAGACTTCAGCTGGAGTGGGTTGTGCCTTCAAAGGGCTTTCATCCGAAACGTTAGGGCTCCCTTTTCCGCAGGCTTTTCTTCTTTTTAAGAAGAAAATAAATGATCCTTGAGCTGTGCCAGGTGACAAACCCAAGAAGTTTCTTTACGTGTAGAAATGATAGCTGTAGCATAATAGTAAGGCAGGGAGCCTTACTCTCTGGAAACATGCACTTCGAGCATCCTGCCATGACATGAAGAGGAATGCATGCTGCAAACAGAACAAACAAGTCCTTTCCATCCCCATGGATTGCATGCAATGTAGGTGAATGTCTGTCAGCTCTTTGTAAGAAGATTATAACTCTGATCTTGGGTAACCTGACAATTACTTGGAGAAGAGAAAAAAGAAAGAACCAACAAAGATTGCACACATAAAAACCAGAGTATTAACATGGTATGCATAGCCTACGTAACCGTGTTGTCAGCTTAACCTTCTTCAGGAAGAACTGGCGCTGAAGCAAGTTAGAAACAGCATTTGGAGAGGAATGGTACCATTAAATAGTCATTTCCATTACACATGGCTAAAATCAATCAGCTCAAACATGCCACAGTTCAGTAAAATGCTTAGCATTCATGTGTTTTCAATGTATCTGTTACTGTGAGTCTTCAAATTGGTGTTTCTAAAGAGGGTTTTGGGCTCTCCTGGTTTGGGTTAAAAGGTGAATATCTATTTCTCCTTTTATCAGAGCATGACTTCCTTATTTTCCTGGCCATGTTTCTTCACCAAACAGCTGCTGAAAAGCTTTCCCATCAAATGAAGCTCATGTTGACTAAGGGATTCTTAATGTGTTTGTGAAACATTTGAATGTATGTGTTGGCAAACTCTACTGCGTTTTTTTACTCTACAGGTGGAATGACATTGGGAATATAGCACATAACAAGTCTTCCATTGTTCTAGAGTTGATCAACAAAGAAGAGAATGTGCTCTTTCACACAGTAAGGAAAAGATCTAATCGGTGTAATCAGAAAGCTACTTGAATAAAAAAGAAACCTTTAAAATTACCCTTTGCCAAAGGGGCTCACTCACCTTAACCCCTCTCTGCCCAAGCTCACAGTTTATGCAGACAGTGAAATGGACTTCATTGAGCTCCCAGTATTTGTATTCTCTTCCAAGAATCCTGAAGAATACTGTGCTGGGGAGTCTGCAAGAAACTGAAGTGTTTGTTGGATGAAACATCCACAGTGCCACGCTTTCATGCTGGCATAAATATAGCAGCATGAGCGCTGGTTGAAACTGGGCATAAGGTGCCATGCATGCACATACTGGAACTCAGAGGGCAGTGCTGTTCAGTGCTATTTAAAATCACATCTCCCTGAGCCAAGGCCAGGATAGAAACTGGACCAGCAGGCTTGAGCCATTTCTTCTTGTTGTCCCTCCTCCCCTCCCGCTGTGACTTAGCATTGAAGTGGCAGCATGTAAAGGCATGCGACTGTATTTCAGTAATTCAATGCCTTGAATGCTCTTGAGGGCACTAGACATGTTCTTGGCAGCCAGATTCTGTACCTGATGGACCTTACCAAGCCTTATTGCAATTGGATGTGTAAACCTCCTTTTTGTTACTTCTTGGTAAGAATAACAAAATGAATGATTACGTTTTCTTTCTCCCATTTTTCTCTTGTGTTTAAAGGATGATCTTGAAAATGCCAAATATATTTCACGGCTGTTTGCAGCAAGACACAAGTTTTATAAACAGAACAAAATCTGCACAGAGTGAGTACTCTTTTCTTCAGAGCTGTTTGCTGATATCCTGCTTTGAAACCAAGCTGAGTTTTGGCATATCTGGGGTTTTTTCTAGTCACTTGTGTCAGTTATTTCTTTCCCCTTTCCCTTTTTTTTTCTTGCTTCGTTTTAACCACCAGCAAGAGCAGACAATTGGGAACGAAGTTTCATTCTGAGCCTTGCAAGGCGTGATGCTCCCCAAGCAGCCAGAGCTGACAGGGGGTCTTGGATTAAAGGCCTTGATCTCTGCCATTAGTAACCCAGAGTATTAGGATAAACTGGAGTGAAAGGCAACATAAGTTAGAGTGTGAATTACAGTAGCAGATGCACTACCCATCTAGCAGCAAAGGGTGGTGGAAAACACAGGTTGTCATCTTCTAATTTGGGCAGTATAATTTATCTGCTGCTTATATGTGCCAAACAGACACGTGGGAACATTAATCCATGTAGCCATACGAGCACAAAGATGCAGAGACTGTAAATCTGAACCCGAAGTCTCCTTTAGGCTCTACTTTGGGCACTTACTAAAGAATTTGGCCTTGAGCTAGTCCTCTCATACAGGTGGATTCACTCTAACTGAAGGAGGAATTGATGAGGCTTTACTTACAGGTTAGAAGCCTGGAAGCTGAGGATGCTTCCTTTATACTAGCATGCAGCAATTGTAATTTGGGATAAATTTAGCTGATAGAGGTTCAGAGTTTTGAGGAATTTTCATAGTGCACGGGGTTTGTATAGCAATGAGAATGTGAATTCCTTGCAGAACCTTCCCAGTTCAGTTAGCTGGAAAGATATGAAGAAGCCTCATCTCTATCAACAGCTCTAGTTAAGAGCTGGACATCCCATCTGTTCAACTGGGTGATGCCATCTGTTGGAAAATAAAGCCAAAATGATGAAGGGAAGATCTGAAAGTAAAACATTCTAACGTTACATAGGCACGCATTGTGTTAACATACAGTGAGTCAGAGTAATGTAGAGACCAGTGAGCTGATCTTTTCGCTTACAGATGTTGATTTGATTTCAGGTGGTGCTTACAGTTCTTGGGAGGGGAGTGGGAGACCAGAAAAGACATTTCTTAGCAACATATCAGGCATTTCAGGTTTTAGAGCTCCTGATTGTCTCCCCTTGTGACAGTCAAGAAAGAACACAGAATCCCATAGTTTGTCATCTTGGAATATTTCCCCTTTGAAGCTGCACACTGGGGTCAACAGGAGAGGATGGTTCTGTCACCGTTCATAATCCAGACTGAAGAAGCAATAGGTTTTGGTCGTGTTTATTACTAAACACTGAGCCATAAGTACGTGGGTGCCATGAGCGGGGTGTGTGTAGCAGTTTCATATCCGACTTACAATCAGTTGGACTCGTAAAGATAGGGAACCCTATGAGGGCACTGAGTGAAATAACTGGAGTGTAAATGTATTTTTGCCATTAGAATTGCTCTCCTTACCACAGTCTCATATGGTACCAGCTTCTGTGTTAGAGCCACAGACACTGATGGCAGCATATGCCAATGTGTGTTTTCTAGCCATGTAATTTTCCTGCTCTCTGTGTGTAAATGATAGTTGTTTGTTTTCCTGTGTGCATTTCCTCTAATAGCACATAACATCATTCACTAGATCAGAAACTGTAAGAGGACAAATCCCACCTTTCCTCTCTTCACGTAAGCACTATATTTCTGCCTCCTTCACCTTGTTTCTTTCCCTTCCTCATTTTGTATTTCCTCCTACACCCCTTGATGCTTCCACTACACCTGGCTACTCTAACATTGTATATGCTTCTGCTAGTTTTACCTAACCAATTGCTTTTTCCCCTTCCTGATCTGTGGGCATTGCTTTGAAGTGATTGCTATGACTTTCATCCGATAGTTGTTGCTTTAATGTTCACCTTAAGTCACCTGAGACTGTGCCTGTGTTCACTTTTTGTTGTTTAAGAGACTCGTTTGATTAATTTTTAAGCCAGTTTTTCTTGTGTTTCCAAGTTAGCCAAATAGGATAATGAACAGAAGGCATGTGTATTTTGGAACTGGAATACTTCCTGTATTTAGAGAAGAACTGGAATTCTTTTCATTTCTTCATTATTTTCAATCTCATTAATGAGCAGTACATAAAAATTCTTCATCCCTTGTTTCTCCCATTCATTCTTGGATCTCAATTGAAATATGGTAGTTTCTAGTATCTCTCTTTCCTTTCTCTCCCACAGACAATCAAGTTCTCCTCCCCCTATCCGACGACGGCCCACTTGGAGTAGATCATCCTTGGTATGTGCCACGGTGGGGGCTCTGTGAATACCTGTACCATTTCTAATGGGATGGGGCATTGTGTAAGATGGAATACCTTCCAGATTTCAAATAAGCACATGATACCATTATTCTTGGTGGCAATGTGATTGGAATGAGTTGCAAAGGTGTGGCTGCTCAGGTTGATTAATTTAACTGGATAATACCAGCCCTGAGTATTAAAAACTACAGTCTTCAAGGCATTATATTTTTAGTTGCCCTGCAGAAGCTGAACATCGTTTCTACTGGATTGAGGTGACCTCAATAGGTAGAGAAAATAGTTACCTAAAAAGAATTGGAAGTGTCTTGTGCTGTATCCATCAAACCTAGTCATGAGATAATTTTACAGCTCCTCATTTCATGTTTTCTCCATTCCTCATGTTTTTGTATGAAGTCTGCTTACAATTTACTAACCTCTTGGGTTAAAAACCTATTTTCTGTGTGAAGTTATTGTGCTTTAAAGTGAAACTATTATAATCAGTACAGGAGTGTGATTTAGGATTTTTCTTAAGCTATATTTGTTTCTGTTTAACGGGTCTCCATAGATACCATCAAAATGGTTTAAGTTGGAAAGGACCTTAAGATCATCCAGTTCCAAGCCCTGCCATGGGCAGGGACACCTTACACTAAGATCATGTTGCCCAAGGCTCTGTCCAGCCAGGCCTTGAACACTGCCAGGGATCGAGCATTTACCACTTCTCTGGGCAACCCTGTGCCAGCCCCTCACCACCTTCACAGTAATGAACTTCTGCCTTAGATGTAACCTGAACTTGCCCTGTTTCAGTGTGAACCCATCACCCCTTGTCCTGTCGCTGCAGTCCCTGATGAAGAGTCCCTCTCCAGCATCCTTGTAGCCCCCTTCAGACACTGGAAGCTGCTCTGAGGTCTTCACACAGCTTCTCTTCTCCAGGCTGAACAGCCCCAACTTTCTCAGCCTGTCTTTGTATGGATGATGCTATAAATCTGACAAAGCTGGGTAACTCGTTCCTGAAGTCTTCACCAAAAAAGTCTGTGAGAGTATTCCCCCGCCCCTCCCCAGTCAGTTCTAAGGACACTGGTTTGCATCCAGTCTTAACATCTAGTGTATGTCAGCAATTCAGAGTCCATTAAATAAGATTTTAATAAAACAGATTCAAATAAGAAAGATTTCAATGAACAGCACTGCTGATTCCGTAGAGGGCAATATTATCTATATGCAGGTTGGAAGTGTCCGTGTGTGATATAGATTATACCTGCTTTATAGACCTTCCCAG
The DNA here is from genome assembly GCF_034315485.1 of Pezoporus occidentalis. Taxonomy (NCBI): domain Eukaryota; kingdom Metazoa; phylum Chordata; class Aves; order Psittaciformes; family Psittacidae; genus Pezoporus; species Pezoporus occidentalis. The sequence continues at coordinate 3,179,466 of NW_026915836.1, forward strand.
TGGTAATCCCATTAGCCTATTGCTGTATGGTAGAAAGCTAGTGTGGGCAGGAATGTTTCCTTGGCGTGCCCCCACAGTGTGGCTACAGCTTGTTGAAGACGTTCCCAAATTAAGCTTAAGCAGGTACCAACACTAGGATAACTTTATCTTTGCAGATTGCAGCACAGGCTGTTTTCCTGTGTGTTTTTATATGGCCCGTTATAGCTAAAAGCTGCATGCTGTGTTTCCCAGCCATTGGGCAGGAAAGCTGTTGTAGCTGGCTCCAGATTTCTTTGTGCTTTCGTTCTTAGCATGTCTCTAAGGTGTCACGAATGCAATACACAGCCTGTGTGTCATGTTCTCTGAGGCATATTTACAGTGGGTTTTGTATCTGCTAGTTTGGCCCCTAGAGATGCCTCTGCAAGACTGAAGATGACGAAACCAAATGTTCTTTGCATGCTCATGCTATGGCCTCAGGGGTATGATAAGGGGAAGGAGAGAGCTGCCCTCTGTATTAGATATGGAAAGTAGACATCTCCTTTTTCAAGAAGAAGCAAATCCTGCAGCCTCTTTATGGTTTGAACATAAGCATGCAGCAAGGTTTGGGTTTAAAACCCAGCCTCAGGAAGACCAAGAGGAGGAACGCTCATCAGTGAAAAACGAACTGTGCTGCTAACCCTTCACATTGAACTTTCAACTGCTTCTTTCCATAATTGTTTTGTTAACTTGTTGGAACAGTTCTCTCTGGGGAGAAGGAAAGGGGAAAAAAAAGGCCTCCTGACTGTTGTCTGCACTGTACATACCTTTATATACCTGCCTATTCATTTGTCTTGCATGGTAATAAATCAGTAGCCATAAACGGGAAGTGAAGTGGAATCTTAAGGGTGAGGCTCTGCCACTTCACTGAGGATCATGTTCATTACTTTCAGGTTAAAACCCTTTATATGGTTTTGGCATCATGGTGAACCTGTATTTTATCTGTTACTTTAAACCCATTTTATGCTGTTTCTTTTGCCTGTCAGGCCACCCAGTGTTGCTGAATTTCCAGCCAAACCTCCTCAGTGTAGGAGATCTGAATATAATAAAAACCCCAAGTGATCTTTAATTTGGGTATTGATGTTCTGCAGACCTCAAGCTTCTCCTGTTCCGAGGCAGATGGGCCTCCAGAATAGAAAAGGGGAGGGGGGAGGAATAATCCTTAATTTCTTGCAGTTATCTTCCATAACATCTATCACAAAGAAAACTGTCTGCTCCAGAGCTATACATTCCCAGTAGGAGTCACTTCTTCCTTGCATTTTTCCTCTGCTCCCCATTTGTTAGACTTCCCAGCATCTTGGTTTAACCCAAGTAGCAGAGCTTAGCCTGGAATATCAGCAGCAGGCTCCTTGGCCCAGTTTGTTCAGTGAGAGTAGGGTTTCTCCCCTCGGAAGTCATTGCTGTAGCAGAAATAGTTTCTGTCATCTTCCAGCTCTGGCTTAACACAACCGTTTTGTATGCACGAATTCATGGGTGCTCACATTCTTTGATTCTCATTCCCTCTCCCCATTTACATAGAAAATGTGACTTTAACCCTTCCCCACCCCCTCTTGAACAGCTAACTTGTGTGGTGCTCATTTTGTGCATGTGCATGCAGAGGTGGTAAATTATTTGGTGTTTCTTTTTTGCCTCGGGCATCCACAGTATTCCTTAATAGTCTGAACTACTTGAATCAGCCCTGATGAAGAGCCTTTATTCTGCTGCTCAGAATTTATTCATGCATTCACAAAGCAACAGTGTCTTCCTTCTCTTTCTGCTTACTCTGTGTATCAAAGTATACTTTCCTAAACTCTGCTCAGTGGCACCGGGCAGGACATTACAGTGCAGGTAGTAAAATGTGACTACAAAACACGTTGGTTTACCAGTGGGCAAAGCTGGTTGCTGCAAAGGGTCCTACTGCTTTAATGCTGAATTGGCCCCTATGATACTTGTAGTGTTAAAAAGCTTCTTGCAGTGCAGATTGTTGGAGGAAGGCTCCAATTCATCATCTAGGGACCCCAGTATTCATGTTACTTTATATGTACTCCTGTTGCTTGTATAACAGTGTTCTAGGTCCTTGAATTTGTTCCATCTCCTCCTTTTGTCCTGATGGGATGTTTGGTTTGGTTTAATTCTTCAAGGGCAAGGGCTTTTTACTAAACTGGTGAAAAGCTGTAAGTGAGCGGAGAGCCTGGGTGTTGTTTTCTGAAGTGGTTGAGCTTAAAGGAGTTTTCACTGGTTTTTGGGCTCTGTAACAGAATTCAGCAAACAGTTTGCAAAACGTTATTCTCTGTTCCGTAAAGAAATGCCAAGCCACGTGTCTTTGGCTGGGTAAGAAAGGGCTGTATTCAGTGGAAAGGGCATAGAACCGTTTCTCTTGTTTCAGCTGCAAAAAAACCCTGTAGCAAACTAAGTTGCTAATGCTTTTTATTTTACCTTGTGCTTTTATTTCAGCCAAGACAACATCCATTTATACTGCCTCCTATGCATGTCCAGTGTGGAGAACACTACACTGAAACACATAATTCACAAGGTACTTAGAGCATATATTTTGCCTTTAATGGACTTCAGTGTTATGTGCATGCAAAGAGGCTCCTAACCTTTATGTCTAGGTTTCTAATGCTGTCCTGGTCAAATGGGAGCTGCTGCTGGAAAAGAGAGAGTAGTTTTATGGTTAATGTTGCAGTAAATCTTCTGTTTAAAGTCCAATTTCGGTTTTCAAATTTCTCTAAAATGTCTGTGCATGATTATATGGACCTTAAACTTGGAATTCCAGTTCAGCGAGCTGGAAAGGTAATCTCGAAAGGAAGTAGGATGGCTGCACTCAAAGGCATTGCCAGCTGGGGCCAGGGAGAGAAACAGAGTTAGGGAAAAGGAGAAATTGGAGCATCCTGGTCATGAAACTGTGTATTTAGATGGTCTGTTCTGCTGACTTTTCACCAACATCTGCCTACATTGTTAGTCTTGCTGACGTAGGGAGGGTTAACTGTTTTTACCCCCATATTTGACAAATAAATTGTCTAAGAGGTTGTACCAGGTTACTTTGATCAAGGCTGGGATGGGTGCCCAGCCTCTAAACACCTTGAATCTCACACCCTTAACCACACCACCTTTTGGAATACACGTAGCCACGTCTGTTAGGCAGTTCCTGAGAGGCACAGTTGAAGTGCTCTCAGCAGCAGAGGAGATCTTAATCATACCTGAGGGTGGTTTAGAGTTGTGATGGTCTGACTAATTTTAAAGTAGAACTTGATAAGTTTAGTTCCTTGCATACAGTAAAAGGTTTGTCTTAGTGAGTGCTACTGATTTACTGCAAAGATGACGGTCTGAAGAGGGACAGTCTCAGGTTTAGAAGAATTATAAAGTTCTCTTAGTTTTACACAGACATCTCTATGCTGCTGGATTAGCTGATTTCACAGCTTTGGGAGCTGCTACTCCTTTCTCACAAGACTTTCAACAGGGACAGTCTTGCATAAAGCTGTCATCATCTCCTCTCAAATATCCTTTGCTGAAATGTTTAATATTCTCTAGTGCGTCTGTAGAGTGTTTTGGTTGGTTGTGGTTTTCCTCTGAGTCTTGATCACCCTGCAGTGTTCTACTTCAGGTTTGGAGTAGGATTTCCAATTTCAGAGTCTTCTGCTACTTCAAATCACAGACAGCAGTGCACCAACAGAAAAGATAAGAGAACTGTTAGGTTTGCCACGGGCTAGCAGCACTGGGGTTTTTAAGGTGGCAGCAGCAGTGAATCATTACAGGATGCTGAGGGAGGAGATGCCCCCTTATTCTTTCTTGCCACCCCAGGCAAAAACACTTCCTCTCTTTCCCCTTTCATGTCTCCCACAAGGATCTGAACTACCATATTTTGCTAACTGCTGGCAGCATTTACGTGAGTAGCTTTGTTTTAGTTCTGTCTCAGTGACTCAGGGATGCTCCCAAGACCAAATGTTCGTAGCAGTTGTTGTACACCAAGCTGTGTCTGTACTCATTGGTGCAGACTTCATTTGAAGTTTTGTTAACATGGAACGAATCCTTGTATGTTAAAATCATCAATGTCTTTATCTTTGCTCTACACAGATAGCATTTTCCATGGAAATGAAGAAACTTTCTACTGTAGGTCTCAGACCAGTTTGGATAGGTGTCCAATGGACTTCAGCTACTTGAATGGTAATAGACCCAATGGGAGCGTATGCAGTGCCCACAGCATGAACTCTCTCAATCGCTCACAGAACTTCATCCAGGCATCTCCAATGTCCTCCAATCTGAGCATCCCTGGAAGTGACATCATGAGAGCAGACTATATCCCCAGCCACAGACATAGTGCAATCATAGTACCATCTTACCGGCCAACTCCAGACTATGAAACCGTCATGAGGCAAATGAAGAGAGGGGTGATCCAGATGGATAGCCAGAGTCAGTCTTTGAGGAATCTCAATATTGGAAACACACATGCTTATAACCAGCCAGAAGACCTAGTTTACAGTCAGCCTGAGATTCGAGAGAGGCATCCTTACACAGTTACATACGGACCCCAGAGCAGTGGCTATAACAAGCCCGTCGCCCCGTCTGACCAAATGAACCCTAGTAATGCTGCTCAGAATAAGACAGCAGCTAGTGCCATATCCCACACCGTCAGCACACCCGAGCTGGCTAACATGCAGCTGCAGAGCAGCCAGAGCTACAACACCGCTCACATGTTAAAGAACTATCTCTTCAGACCCCCGCCTCCATACCCACGTCCGCGTCCCGCCACGAGCACGCCAGACCTGGCAAGCCACCGGCACAAGTACGTCAGTGGCAGCAGTCCTGACCTGGTCACTCGCAAGGTCCAGCTCTCGGTTAAAACCTTCCAGGAGGACAGCTCGCCCGTCGTCCGTCAGTCACTGCAAGAGGTCAGCGAGCCCCTCCTGGCAGTGAAGCACCACGCGGCTGTGAACAAGCGCCACAGCTTGGAGGTCATCAGCAACATGGTACGTGGTATAGAAGCCATGGCACTGAAAACTCTAAACGCTCCTCTGCCGCGCAGGAACACCCTGCGGGAGCAAGTGCAGCCGGAGGAGTCGGTTCAGATGGGGCACGAAGTTCAGCAAGTTCCTCACTATCATCACAAAAAGACGTTCTCTGATGCCACCATGCTGATACACAGCAGTGAAAGCGAAGAGGAAGAAGAGACCTCAGAATCCGTGTCGCAGATTACAGCCCTCCATAAGAACATGGAGTACAGTGCTCAGCTGCAAGCTGCCCTGGCTAGAATACCAAATAAACCTCCTCCAGAGTATCCTGGGCCTCGGAAAAGTGTCAGCAACGGGGCCCTGAGGCAGGACCCTGTTAGCATTTCTGTGGCTGTAGCCAGGGCCAAGGCCATGAGGCCAGGGCCTTCCAAAGCCATCAGTGTGTCTCGAACTGATCAAATGGCAATAAACGGATCCTCGCTCGGGCCCTCTATCTCAGAGCCTGACCTTACAAGTGTGAAGGAGCGGGTCAAGAAAGAACCTGTCAAGGAAAGACCTGTGTCTGAAATGTTTTCTATTGAGGACAGCATTATAGAAAGAGAAATCATGATGAGGGTAAGTGCCTTCCTCTGTTGCGGTGGCTTCCTGGTAGTCCTACAGGTCGGGATGCGTACCAAAAGCTGCTGGATCAGTAAACTGTGGGGAACACCTGGGTGGGAAGATGCTGATTTGCTCCAAGTAAGGAAATGTGATGTTAAGTGCCAGATCCAGTTTGGGTTTGTGGATCTCTGTGGCCGCCAAAGGGGCTGATCTCATGCCCCAGTTTTGGGCTGTATGCTTCCTCCAATGTGGTTTTTCGCCTGCTGGCCAGGTCCATGCCTTGATCCAGCTGATGGTGCTACCATCACCCTGAGAGCAGCGCCAGCCCAAGGGGGGTGCAGAGCATGCACTGGGTGATGAGGAGGCTGACCACAAAGCCCCCCTTCATACCTGCTCCCCCCTGCCTGTGTGGATTTGAAGGCAGGGTGGGTCTGAAACGTGTTTGCCGAGATGGGGAGGAGGTTGCGTTTCAGCACTAGTGTTTTATTGCTTCTTTGCAGGGCTGTCGAGCTAAGCACCACGTAATCTATAACACAGTGGAAACTCACCTGAGTTTCAGGTGATCTCTGCCTTCCCTGCTACTTTACATAACACAGTTACCTGAATGCAACCCTGGTAGCTGTAGACCATGGATTGCTGGTTTTACCAGTAATGAGTGACTGTAGATCTAATTCCAAAAGTAGCAGATGGAGAGGCTGTGTGGTTGAGGATCTGGATTGTTTATTCATTAAGAAATGTACTCAAGAATGAGAAACAGCACCCTTTTAAACTTGCAGTGACTTCAGCATAAGAAGCATTTAAAGGCTCCAGTGCCACTGCAAGCAATGGCAGAAGCATGACGGGTGCTTACCATTTAGTGACTGAGGGATGCGCTTGACGCACCGCTCTGAGAAGTGCAAGTGCAGTCACAGAAGGTGAAATGTGTGCTGTAGGATTGAGGTCTGAAACAGAAACGATTCCTAAAGCAAATTAATAAAGCATCTAAATGGTCCAGAGCAGAAAAGAGCTTGTAATGTACTAGATCAGCAACTAGTTAGATTGAAATAGTATTGTGTATTCAGAGAAACTCTGAACGTGTGTATCGTGCTCCTTGATTGTTGGTGGTCCTTACGCTGATGTAATGGCTAGGAGTCAAGCTTGGGCCACAGAGTTGTATAATGGAGACTGAATTTACTCCTTGCAGGATTTTATACTTTAAATGTAAAATAGATGCTTGACTGTAAGTAATCAAGTCAACGTCTACTCCACTGTAACAACAAGCGTATATGTGTTCTTTTGATCTTCTGAGGAAAGGAAACATTGAGTAAACAGGAATGCAAAGGATTGGAGGATGGAAATGAAGGCGAGAAGAGAACTTAGAGATGCTGTTTGAGTACTCTTTGCTGTTCGAGTACATTCGGAGCAGCCTTTGGTCAAAAGGTTCTTTGTTGTTGTTGTTGTTGTTTTGGAAGGGGTAGGCTTAGCATTAAAGCTTTTAAAGTGGTTTCAGCTTAGGTCAGCAGTCTTAACACATGCAGACCTTCCTTTTGTCACAGGAATTGCATGTTATATGAATGGTAATTTGATGACCATCGTCTTTTAAACACAGACTTTTCTATTTGACTTTGCCAGGAGTAATAATAATAAAATCCCCAAACAAAGGAAAAATACTCGCATTTTCCTACTTTCTGAAAGCCGGAAAAGAAAGCAGATGGGTTTGGATTTTTGTTTTGCTTTTTTACATTGTGCTGCAGAGGAACCCAGTGGTGAGGAAAAAGCTCACAGGGCTTTTGAACAATCAAGCCATTTACAGATGTCTGAGAGCATTCATGTTCAGTAGCGTGTTCCTAGGAGCTGAGCTTGGCCTGTGTGGTGCCCACACCATAGGCATGCAGAGAACCAGGCTTCCCTTGTGCTCATCTCTCCTTCCAAATCCCGCAGAAAGCATTAAGGAAATGGAATAGAATATTCCACACATGGGCATGATAAACAATATCCCTTCCTGGCTGCTGATACAGTCGGTTTCTGGGATACGTGAGCTCAGGTTTTAGTGCAAAATACATCACGGGTGCTGTTTGAATCACTGTAATAGCTGAGTGCATCAAGAGACTTCTCGTTTTAAGTATTGCTATCACAGAAGGGAAACAATGGCCTGTGTTTTGCTGTTTGTTGTAATAGATTGAAATGATTGCTTTTCCAAAGGTGCCCCAGGTATCTTGGCTACGGCAGGGCTACTTTAACGCAACAGGGTGATGCTTTGTGTGTCCTACATCCAGCATCATGTTTGCAGGGAAAGGCTCAGGGTTGTATTTGTGTGTCTTTTAATGGCACGTAAACCGAATTACATGCTGGGATTGCTGCTTTGAAATTAAAATTCTGTGCTCATGTAGGAGCAGGCCTTTGAGGAATAACAGGAAGAATAGAGGTTGTATTTGAATTTACGATGCTAATGGTGATCATCTGCATTCCTTGGCCAGAGAGTTGCAGATTTTGGAGATTAAAAAAACATTCCAGCATTTTACTGGCATTATAAATAATCACACAGAGATGAAAACGTGCCTTTTCTTGCCAAAAGAATCTAGAAAAGCAGAAGATGGCAGGCCTGGAGGCCCAGAAGAGGCCCTTGATGTTGGCAGCACTGAATGGACTCTCAGTTGCTAGGGTTCCAGTGCCAGAGGACAGCCAGGATGAAGTCACCAAGGTGCCAATGGATGAGAGGGTAAGTTGGAGGCTCATGCAATGTCTTTCATTCCCTGTGTTGCCAGCAGCACAAAGTCCCTAAAATATGAACATTTGATTTAAAATGTCAAAACAAAATGTCTTAAAGGTGTTCAGAAGCATTAATGGAAGAGGTCCGGGGTTAACCCTGATGTGACTTTGGATTCTGTTAAATGTCTGGAACATTTACTGAAGTCGGTGAAAATTGAGACTGTTCACTATTTCATGTGACTATACAAGCTCGAGCTCTAAATCAAACATTTTGCATGTCTTTCTCTTGGTCAGGCAGTTTTTCCTGCAGTGATCATCCATAGATCCCATATTCCGTGTTCTGGTACAACCAAGGAGCTCAGTTAATGTCTCTGAACAGGATTAAATTGTCAAACAAGAGTTGTTTGCCTTCTGATGTGTGTGCATGGATATGGAATTCCAGAAATTAAAACCACTTGCTGCCATTAAGTTTTGAAAGACGTATTTGCAAAGAGGCTTTCTGGATAAAGATCCTTAGCCTTGTGTTGTCTGGTATGCAGACAACAGGCCTTAACCTCTGCCTATCCATATGCAGGGCTGTGCCCAGCCACAGAAGTTGCACGTTTTCAAGTTAGGGAGCATTTTGATAACGTGGACCACATCACAGTTCTTGCAGCACAATCTTCTCTAAACGTGAAATGCTTTTACAGGTATCTATTGTGGTGAAATCACCCGCAAATTCATCCTGAACCAGGGTTGTATTTAGCAGGGCTTTGCTTTTTACGGTATCAGTCTTAAATAATGTGAAGGTAGAACGTCAAAATGTAAAATTAGCTTGTGGTTTTACTCAGTGTAGAAATCAGTGTGTGTCATGTTCCCTCAGATAACTGCAGCTGAAAGAAGTGACTGAGAGGATGCTATGGCTGTATATTGAAATTCAAAGAACAGATGGATGAGTCTAGTAGTAAATGTTCCTTCAGGCGGAATTAATGGATTGATGTTCCTTCCTGTTAAATCTTAGTGCAAAATCCTGAAGAGGAAGTTGGAAGAGGGGATGGTGTTTACAGAATATGAGCAGATTCCAAAGAAAAAGGCAGATGGGATCTTCACCACTGCTGCCTTGCCTGAAAACACTGAGCGCAACCGCATCAGGGAGGTCGTTCCTTATGAGGAGAACAGAGTAGAGCTGGTGCCGACCAAAGAAAACAACACAGGCTACATCAATGCTTCACACATAAAGGTAAAACCTTCCTTGAACTTTGCTTTGCAAATGAAGGTATGTTAAAGCTGCTTTTTGCCTTTCTGTAGCTCTAGAGCTTCTGAAAATGTAACTTAGAACACATTGTTGTACCTTTGTGTCAGCATCTCTGAAGTCTTCTGTCAACTAACATAGAGTCATAGAATGGTTTGGATTGGAAAGGACCTTAAAGCTCATACAGTTCCAACCCCCTGCCATGGGCAGGGACACCTTCCACTAGAGCAGGTTGCTCCAAGCCCCATACAGACTTGCTCTTGAACACTGCCAGGGATGGGGCAGCCACAGGTTCTCTGGGCACCCTGTGCCCGTGGCATGCATGAGTTGATTTAATTGCTAGGGGCTGGGAATTCATTTCAGAGAGGCATTTTTACTTTTTTGATGCCCACCTCTGCCAGCTGGTTGGGGAATATCTCCATTGGTTAATGTAGAAAGAGATGCTGTGTTTCTTAAACCTCATGAATATGGGTTAGAGTGGACCACTGCCTGCAATGTGACGTGGTTGTGATGACCGTGCACCTGAAAGGATGTGCAGTCAGTGTGTGTTCTGATTGATCCGTCCCAATAGCCTTGCAAGCCACTGGGGCACTGCAACAACCACTATGGAATGAGTCACTGTGACTGACTGGTGCAGCCTGCCAGAAATACTGCAAGAGGTTTGGCTGAAGTATTTTTTTCCATCTAGTAGTATATAGGATATGATTTTTAGAACACAGGGGTGGAGCTCCATGTATGCAGTTCCATGCCCAAAGCAAAAGCATGTAGTTAGGAGTAACACATTCACATAGATACTGCAATTACATGTAAGAATAATGTATTTCTTCCTTTAATGATGAGTTTAGTGATTCTAGAAGATTTTTTAAGTATGCATTGATAGAAGGAGCATTGATAAAGAGAACACCTTACACCTTAGTTTATCTCTGGTTGGATACTGCATTGAATTTCTGCTCAAAATAACTTTTTATCAAGAAACTTCAGATTTCTTCTTAATTCAATGTAGAAATAATTTAAGAAATGGTCTGGGACTTACAAACATGGCAGGTTGTACCAGTGAAGTATCCTGCAGTGGCTGTAGCTGCTTGGTTTTCTTTAGGCTTCCAGTACTAATTGCAAAGTTCTTTTTGTTGGCTTTTACTCCTGTCCCTCAGGTGACAGATTCTCTTGTCAGAGAAGGGCTGTCTACTTTTTCTCATTGGCAAAATCCAAATTAAAATAAAATAACTCAAAAATAATAAATAAAACCTCTGTTAAAATAGTATTTTCCTGGAGTAAGAACTTAAAGAGACTTGCTGGCCTCCTTGGTTGTGATTTACAGTGTTAATTCCTGTTCATAGAATCCCAGACTGGTTTGGGTTGGAAAGGACCTTAAGATCATCCAGTTCCAGCCCCCTGCCATGGGCAGGGATGCCTCGCACCAGACTATGTCTGTGCAATCTGGCCTTGAACAGCCTAGATAGATGCTGAGGTTTTGCAGAATCAGACATTGCTGTGATGCATTTCTGAGCCCAAAATTTTTCATCTCCTTTGTAGGATGCCAACAAAAAAAAGAGCTTCCTAACAAAAATGCTCACAAAACAGCAGTAGCCAGAAAAGTATTTTCCTTGGCTGGTTTTGAGTCCACATTTTCCTTGTGTGTTAGCATTGGACACATCTCGCATTCACAGAGCACCCAGGAACATGCACATGACAAGAGTCCTGGCCAGTATTTTCCTCTCCCTGCATGGGGAAGCCAAGCAGATGTGCTTTTGCTTAGAAGGTAAAATTGCATCTGCAAGCTTTACCTTAGTAGCACAGTACGTGTGTGTTTGCAGCCCAAGAGTCAGTTTTTAAAGTCCTGCACTTAGGGCATTAGAATGCAGTAAACATTCCAGACATCCCATTCCCTCCAGACTGTTTATGGTCCTTTCGTATCATGTGCCAGAAGGCTGCATATTTAGACCAGAAGTCAGTAGACAAAGACTCCTATATCATCCTGATAAGATCCATGCCTGGAGGATTCCAGCTCCCACTGCTCAGAAATAGCGTGTAATCCTGCTTATTTGCCACTGAGCTTCGCTGTTAAGGTACGAAGATGGTCTATACCAGAGAGAAAAAGTGTGATTAAATTTATGGATCAAGCAAAAAAGTTCTCAATACCACTTGGTTTGACTGGTCAGGTCAGTATTAACTTGGAGAGCTCAGTGATACTGTCCCAGCAGTACTGCACATGAGCATGCAAGCACAAAAGCAGTTCAGATGCAGGATGCTGGTTAGAGCTGTGCAGCTTCTATTCATTCCCACCTAGGAGAAGAACTTGAGTCTGCCTGCACTGGTCTCGCAGATTTTAACCATCACTCAAAGAGAAGAATGCTGCATAGGAAGGAAGAAATAAATGAGCTGATACACAGAGTTGAAAATGGTTTTCAATACAGAGAAAAATGTGTTATCATACAAAATGCTAGTTACAGGTGTAAAACCCCAAGTGTCTCAGCTTAATGAGCAGCTGTTTAAATAACAGAGAAGTCCATTCTGTTTCTGCAGATGGGTTCAAAGACCTGTACCTCAAACGCAGTATGTGGTTAAACAGAACGCTCCTTGTGGCATTGTCCGCCAGCACCTTTGTATTTGTGGATGTGTCAGTATTCCTGTTGTAAATCATCATCTCTGGGATTTATATATATAAATCCCATATATATATAAAATATTGTATATAATATGTATGTTATATATATTTTCTATATACAATATATATTTATATCTTTGTTGTGAGCAGTGAGTTTGGGCTAATGTGGAGAATTAGGAGCTCTTAGCCTGAGAAGGGAAAATGTTTTACCTTGCCGTCTTTGTTCGGTTTTCCTTGTTGCTGGTAAGCATATTTCCAGCTGAGAGCTGGTAGCTCTCAAATTGGTTTGGCTTTTTACCTAAAATGTTGGGGAAAAAAAAACCTTTTTTAATGAACCTTTCCTGATATATAGCAAATAAGCCCCCATAAAATTGTATTTTTTTAATAAACAAGTCATTTTGCTGGTGGTGTATTTTTAAACTTCATAGTTAGATGAAGATCTGCCTCAGTCAGGTAAATGAAGCAGTGTTCTACACTGGTTAACTCCAAGGGAATGCTCAGGGCACTACCTAATTGACAGTGTGTAAATCTCTATGTTCATGCTTTACAGATAATGTCTTTACTTGTTGTCATGCAAATGTTTCTATAAGATGTGGTTGGTAATCCAGTTACGTGTTGGGAAATAGATTTGTATGACTACAGCTTTGGATCGTGTTAAATTTGGCCAAAGAAATAATAAGCACTCCATCCCTGGCAGTGTTCAAGGCCAGGTTGGACAGAGCCTTGGGTGATATGGTCTAGTGTGGGGTGTCTGTGCCCATGGCAGGGGGGTTGGAACTGGATGAGCTTAAGGTCCTTTCCAACCCAAACCATTCTATGATTCTATGATATGAAAGCCGTTTAAGATGCTGGATTTACTTCATAGTAGTTTGCAGCTTCTGAGCTGAAAAACCCAAGATGAGCAAGGAAGAGTTAACTTGAAATGAAGCCTGTCTTGATCTCATTAATAGCTGGCAAGAGGCCCGTCCGAGCTTTGCGTTATGTACAGTGTGTGGGCATAACTGCATCCCCTAGGGACAGCTTGGCCACATCTTCAGCAGTGCTCAGTGTAATGAGAGTCTGTTTAAGAAGTTATTTTTTGCCTGAGTGGAAAAGACTTGAGGGAGATCCTAAAGAGCAGAGTTCTTTAGCTTTCATTGTGGAAAATGACATTTGCACTGAGGCTCTCTACACCACTGTCGTGTTCGTTTGCAGCAATGCGGTTGCCTTTTTAATGCACAGCGACACTTCTGCTGCTGCTCAGTTTTTCTCTCATCGTGGCTCTGTCACCCAGCCCAAGAGCTCAGTCAGCTGCTTATTTGTCTTTAAGCCATATCAGAAACAGAGCCTCAGCAAAACAGCCCCAACCTTTTTTCATCTGTGTGATCCAGATGCATTGGCATTTCGGTCAACGCTTTATGTTTATGGGCTTCAAGAAAGAACTTGGAAACACCAAAGATTGTGTTTTGTCCGATTTGCTCTTATCAAAGGGTGATTCTTGTTCAGAATTTTGAGGGGAATGGGACAGGCACTGCTGAGAACTTGGGCACTGACTGTATTTTCCGTTCCTTTCCTCCCCAGGTTACTGTAGGTGGAGAGGAATGGCACTACATTGCTACCCAGGGGCCTCTGCCACACACATGCCATGACTTCTGGCAGATGGTGTGGGAACAGGGGGTGAATGTTATAGCCATGGTCACAGCTGAGGAGGTACGTAAAATCACAGAGCATGGCTCTTTCTGATGAGAGCAGATCTCCTGTTATCATCACTTCCCACTCCAGGAACCTCTTCTTTCTATCAACAATCCTTTTTCCGCTTGCTCTGTTTGAACATATGCCTGCTATAATACCAGACATGGTAACTTTCTGATACTGAGTTTGGCAAGTTCTAAAGCGAAACAAGCAGCACTCCCCCTTCTCCCTGCTTCACTCCAGCTTGGCCAAGCCAAACAAAGATGTTTCCACTGAGAGCACTGAACTGCTCCTGGTTAAAATGACACAGACTTCCCCCCTGCCCAAGGTCAGTGCTGCATGCCATCACTCCTATCAGCTGCAGAGAGACCAGGAGCTGTTGTTTCTGTAGAAGTTCATGTTTAAAAACAAAAGAAGAAATCTTTTTTATTCTTATGCCAAGCAAACCAGTTATTTCCATTGTAATCCAAGAACTATGTGCTGCGTTAGAACAACTGGCACATGGTGCTAACTAATGCTGCCTTCAGCTCTGTGCAGGGGTGCTGTTAGCAGACACAGGGAGTGCCATAGCACAAGTCACTGTCCAGTTCCCAAGGCTGATCAGCAACAGGTACTTAGAAGCTGCTGAAGAGAATCTCCTTCCATTTAAAGGAGAAGCTTCTCCAGGAGGAGAGCATCTACCAAGGTGTAAGCAGTAGCTGGCTTTCACCACAAGACAAGAGTTAGCTCTTCATGCGTTTTTACACTTAGAAATATATGGCTGAGAGTTTGATGTTTCAATGCATATTTTCTTTACTTTGTAGGATGTTCCTTGCTCTCCCTGCAATTTGAAATAACAATACTTGCCTTGCCTGCAGAGTTTTATGCCCTCTGTAAAGAATCTTAGTTGCAGGAACTAATGGCTTTTTTCTGTTTGTTTGGGTTTCCTTTTGTTCTTAAGGAGGGAGGAAGAAGTAAGAGTCATCGTTATTGGCCCAAACTGGGCTCTAAGCACAGCTCAGCCACTTACGGGAAGTTCAAGGTGACAACCAAGTTCCGCACGGATTCTGGCTGCTATGCGACTACCGGTCTGAAAGTCAAGCATCTTCTCTCTGGACAAGAGAGGACAGTGTGGCATTTGCAGTACACTGACTGGCCAGACCATGGGTGTCCAGAAGAAGTCCAGGGCTTTTTATGTAAGATTTCTTTAACTTGCACGGTAACATACATCAAAGGTTGCTCACACTGGGTTCAGTTCTCTGCACCTAGTTACAGCTGGGATTGGTATTAAATGGTTATTGCGGAGCATATAAAGGTTGTACTTTGCTGTGATTTGGAGAACAAAGCAGGATTCAAGAGGTAGGAGCTAAGGTGATTGAGGATTTTGGCCCTGAAAGGCCTGACATGAGATGAGAAAAACTCAGGCAGCAGCAGTGCTAAAGACTCAGGAAGTTTTACATAAATACCTCTGTTAGCTGATCTGTTGGTGTAAGTTATCACTTCCTAACTCCCTAATGAGTGTAGGAGATACTAGGCTGCACAGAAATGTGATTAGAGAGGTTCGCTTGTTAGTGAAATATGGCACAACTCCTCCAGTTCCATAGGAGGCTGTTATTGCTGTCAGCCAGCATTTAGTTGTGCAGAGGCATCAGACATGTTGCAAAAGAGCAGAGGGCTCCATCACATATGCAGCAAATCTGACCTCATTGCCACTCTTCCAACTACAGGTACCCGAGCAATGCTAAGAGCCTTCCCAATTAGATATGGTCCTGGTATATGCACTTCTGAGAAGACAGACATTATATTCATCTCTGTTGAGTTAATAATGCTTCCTACTTCTTCCCAAGGAATAAACACTACCCTGTTAAGTAATAGGAGTTCAGTCATTACTTAACTAAAGCCACACCTCTGCCTCTGCAGTAGAGTGGAATGTAGAGACCCTTAAGTTACCACTAAAGGAGTCAGCACACGGTGTACTGATGTGTTGTTGATGCTTGCCCCTCTTAGTTCCTGACAGCTCTGCAACTGCAGGCAGCTTAGTCCTCCCTCAGGAAGGTGCATTAGTTCCACTTCAGTCTTGACACAGCTACACTCCTTCAGTGGTGCACTTCCTTTTACATGGAATAAGCTTGATGTCAATAACATCCTTCTTTTCCCAGTTCTGTCACCAAGGCAGAAAATAAAAATGACATTTCAGTTTTGGCAAAGGAGTGCCACAGGATCTGGCTTTAAGGCAAAGCTATTGTCCAGTTCTTAGTTTTGTTTCACGCTTTATTTCTCCTGCCAACCCCTGTAGCTGTGGTTGGGTGTGACAGTAATTGGAACCTGACTATCCTCATTTCCTCCGTCCCATTGTTTGCCACCATGTACAGTCCCATTTCAGTGCTTGCACTGAAACACAGCCTTTCTGATGTTAGTAGGCCTTAGCTACAGCTGCCTGTGTCAAAAGGACTGCCCAGGCTGCAGTGCCGTGATACCAGGAGTCAGGGCAGGAAAGTTCGGCTTGCACCTCACTTCCCACTCTGGCTGGTGGTGGGAAGTGAGGTGTCTAAGAGTTATGCATCTGGATCTACGTTTCTGGGTGAGGTCCATCATCTTTGTCATGCATCTAGGCTATGCTGGAATGATGCTTAGAGGTCAGGGTAGTTGTGTCACTTGGTTAGATAAACACACCGTAAACAAGATAACTGTTCTTGAGTCATGCACTTTCTAGAAATGGCTTCAGGGGAAGCAGACAATGAACTCCCAGAAGGGCTGGGAACTGTTGAGAAACAAACCCAGAGCAGAGAGGTGGGTGAGATTCTGTCTCACTCTAGAAGGGAGGATGGAGGGTGGGAGAATCGGGGCAGATGGATGCTCTCTTTCCATTGACAGGCAGTAGTTTCAGTGGGACTTAGCTGTTGTTTTGATCCCAGCCTGTTTAATGGCGGGGATTGCTGTAAGTAATGTCTAGAATCATCTGCTTTGGGGACTTGGAGATTTGCGGGGGGGACCAGAATTAAATATTTTAAAAGGACTATTTAATTTAAAGGAGCAGACTCCCAAGTAATCACTAACACCCAGCTGGTATTTGCTGCATCCAGTGCTGCTCACTGCATCCTGGCCAGAATAATCAGGATGTTGTAAAAACCGTCAGTTATTGCCACTTGGGCAGAGAATGACTTCTCCACGTTGTGTTTTCCTCCCCATTTTTACATGTAGACATATAGCTGCCTGCAACCCCGCCTGCATTTTCTCTTTGCAGCTTACCTGGAGGAGATCCAGTCGGTGCGGCGCCACACCAACAGCGTGCTGGACAGCAGCAACCCCTGCAACCCGCCCATCGTGGTGCACTGCAGCGCTGGGGTGGGCAGGACCGGTGTGGTCATCCTCACCGAGCTGATGGTCGGCTGCTTGGAGCACAATGAGGTGAGCCAGCTGCTTTCTGCAACCACGAGCTCCTTCCTTGGCTAGCCAGCTACATTTGTGAGGTTAAAAGGCATTGAAGTGCTTGCTTTCTACTGCCTCTGAGAGACCAGGGCCTTAAATGCAACAGGCAAAGGTTTCCCATGGCAGCTTACTTGTAGTTTTAAGTTGATGTTGTGTGTTTTGTTATTAGTGTTATTTTGATCCATTCAAAATCAGGGCTTTCTTCTCTAAGAATCAAGTCTAATTCCTACCAGTATTTAATGAACAGCCTAGAGATAGCTTATTACAAAGACTACCTGAGAGAGGCTAGAGAGTAACATCAGCTTCCTTGCTCTTTTAACTCGTTTTTTTGCTCTCTAAACCAACTCCTTGGACTCCTTCCTCTCTTGTATTGCCTCTAATCTCATCTGGAATGAAACTTAACTGTGTTTTAAGGAACAAGTGTGTACGTTGGGGAATAGGGTTTTAGGCACTGCAGTCACTATTACAAGGCTAGTAATGCAGTCTGGAGTTAAGAGCACCAGCAGAATAGCCATGTGTAGCAACTTGCTTTACATCAGTGTCGTGTGTCATTGGGGAACTGTCCAGGAAGAGCATCACACCTTGAATGACAACGTGCCCCCATTTTCAGTGTGACAGCTATTGAAACTGGGGATTTCTATTGCCAAAGAAACTGCTCAAAGACCAGAGCCTCTTGTAGAGATAACAATGCAGCAAGAGTAACAGACACATATCGTCTGCCCCTCCCATTAATCATCCATTGGAGGAGTTGCTTGAAATTCAGGGAGGACTGGATACATGCACCTGCAATGCTTGCCTGCTCTCAGTGTTACCACAGAGGAGTTACAGGTTTGAGCCTTCCTGTGCATGGAAAAAGTTATGCAAGACTTTATTTTTTTGCTTTCTACTGTGTTATCCCCTTGCCTCCAGCAGCTCATCCTTCTGTAGTTACAAGATCTTGTAGAGATCCTGTGCTCAGGTCAGCCGTGAACCACCTCCAGCTCTGCTTGGGCCTCACTAGAGATGAAGCTGTCCTAGATCTATGATGCAATTTACACTTGTTTTCCTCAACATCTTATTTGGGGGTGGGGGAGGAAAGGGGAAGGTGGAGCTGACCTGGACAGAAGGGACCCATAGGTATGCGCTTTGGGAATCCTGCACCCTTCCTGTGCTGGCTGCTGCTCAAGGAACTGCTCCTATATGGGGCAACGGGTCTGACTCTTGAGCATGCTTGACTTCTTCCCTTACGCACTGGCACCTGGAAGTGACTGCTTGTGTTATTCACATAGCAGCCATGCCATTTCTGCATGCCAGAGGAAATCTGGATAGCTGCAAGAGCCATACCTGAATCGCTTGTGAGCACCAGTGTAGCTGCATCTGCCTTACAGCAACCTGATTGCGTGCCCAGGAGCAAACCCCAACAGTTGTGTAACATCTTCTGGGCGCCTTGGTTTGTCTGTGGTTTATGGTAGTCACCTATTTGGCAAAGAGTAGTTGAGCACTAAGTGAAGATAAAGGCAGTGCTGCAACATCTGAGCATGGAGGTGAGCCTTGACATTCAGAAGGATTCTCATCAACTTCACTAGGAGCTGATGCTAGTGCTCAATAAGGGATTTCTCTGATGTCCCTTAATTAAAGCATTCTTTTGTCTTGATTAATAGTCAAAATCATCATTAATATTAAAGATGATTTTCCTTAAGGGCTTTTTTGCTCCAGATTGTGCTAAGTTAATATTTTTTCTTATTAAAACCTAATTAAAAGAATAGATTAACAGTATGTTTTCAGCTTGTGACAGGTACTGCATTGTGCATGGAGAGGGTTCCTTTCCAGGCAGCAGTTTATTCTGAAGTAGAATGAATAGGTTTTTTTCTCAAATAGAATGACTTACTACTTCAGATGCTTTAGTCTTATGAATTGGCTGATTTCCTCAGAAACGTCCTAGAAAGTAGATGTGCTAATGTTAACGTATTAGTGGTGAAGGCAGAAAGGGGACAGAGGTTGGAAAACTTTATACAGACCGTCTTGGAAAGCCTGCAGCACTGCTGGACCTCTTTGAGTCAGAGGTTTCAGGTTTAGGTAAAAAGCCATGTTTAATCAAATTCTATACACCTTCAGTCACTGTGGCTTCTATGGAGTTGCTGGTTGAGTCTAAAGCTGCAGGGATAGAGTTTCAGTAACTTGCTGTATAGTAAGTAATACGTCACATCATTACATCCTTACTGCGGTAGACATGTTGAACAAGAAAGTAATTGAGATCCTGCTCTACCCAGTTCTGGTTTGGGCCTGGCACTGGGACATTAACTCATGATTGCAGCTGCAGTGGATTTTCACAGGAGAGATCCCTTAGTTTGGGAGCCAGAAATGAGTAGCGTTTTTGCTTGTTCTTTTTGCAAATGCCACCTCTTTTTGACATGTACGTTGTGGTGAAGGTGAGTGTGAAGATTTGGCTCACCTGGAATAAAGCTGCCTACAAACAGAGGTCAAATAGGCAGGATGGAGTTTCATTCCTGAGATAAGCCAAAGCCACATCATTCTGGGGAGGTGCAGGGATAGCTGTGTGCTCACTGACAACCGAGGAGCTGTCAAGCACTGAGCTGCTGAGAGTGGAAAGGGATATGCAGGTCGAAGCTGGCCTGCCGTTCTGTTGCAGTGGCTCAGTTGAGATCAGGTTCCATATGACTCTGCTGTGGGAGGACTGTGTGGCTTCCATAAGCATCTGAGACCACAGGGAGGCTTTCTCTGAGTGAGCTGGAAAGAGCTTGTCTTGCTTTGCTCCTGTTTGAAAAGAACATGACGTTACTCATCACAAATCTTTATGCTTGTTGACTCTCTAGAGATGCTCTTTTATAACAGCTTGTTGAGATATGCGGCAGAGTATTTAGCCTTGTTTTCAGAAAGTGATAGCCTCTGAGTTAAGGCTTGTTTATGTGGAAAGCAGATTGAGTTTTATATATATGGACAGAAATGGATATGCCTCACCTTGCCAGAAAACTTGCAGCATGCATGGAAGCAGCCCCCATGCTCATTGCACCTCCAAGGATTAGCAGCAATCTTTGTTTCTGTCTTTGTCCAGGTACTGTGCTTGTAACATTTCTTAGCCAAATCAAAAGACCTGCTAAGTTCCTTTCTGTGTTTCTGGAATGGCAAACTGGCATTACAAAGTGCACTTCGTGTTACCTGGTAGAGTAACTGGCCTTCAGTTTTATATCATGAACTGCTAAAGAGTTTCCTCAAAAATGGTGTGTATCTTAGTGCTTGCATTCACTGCTGCCATAGAAAATCTGCATCCCTTATGTTGGGTCATCCTCCACGCTCTTTGAGCCTGGGAGGCTCAGCTGCGTGGCTCCATGGCTTCTGAACAGCTCCTCATGTACCTGTTGTAACGGATAAAGCACAACAGCATCATAGGGGTTTTTGCTCCCAAAATGCTGGTGATATGATGGTAACACCTAATGAAATTTGCAGTGTTTTCTAGCGCTTTACCTCATGGGCCTCTGTTTCAGACACTGCTACATGACACTGGTGCCCCAGGGTGCTCAGTGGGGTTAGAGATGTCCCTTTACCATGGGTCTCCTGATCCATCCCCATTTACTGTGATTTAGTTCCTGTTGCAGAGCATTTTCAGGGCATGTGAGTGAACTTCCTTTGGATGAAACAGCTGGAAGAGACCTTCATGGAGAACACCTTAATGTGTCCAGCTGCTAGTGGATGTTCAGTAGATGGAACAGACTAGCGCTGGCCTGCAGGACGTATATTGTAGATACTGGGTTTCACTTGACAGATTGCTTTCTTCTATGTACTGGCACAGACTTGGCTGTGGGAGGTGTCAGTTTCTGGATCTTCTGGTGACAGTGAGTCCCCTTGTCTTTTAGTGAAGGATCAGTGCATTTGCCTGCATAGGGAACCTTTGTTCTTATGATTCTGATGCCTGCTTCTCATTTGAAAAACTGTCAGATCCTCCTTCTATGAGTAAGTTTCACCATGGATCAGAGCACAGGATGCCAGTGGCCATGGGGCCTGTTGATGCCCTCAGTGGTAGAGTCTGAACTGAGCTATTTAATCTTTAAGTTCTAGACTAGACCTTCCTGCTACATCTAGCCTTTAACCTTAGATAACACAATATATTATTTTCTCGAGTTGACAATATGCTGAAGCAGAAAAAAATTCCATAGAGCAGCAGTCGTTTATGAGGTGTTGAACTGATGATCTGCTGATGGGTAATCAGTGGTACACAGCTGGAAGACAAGTCTTTGGTCATCTGCCCATTTACATCAGTCCAGAAGTTTCTGTAAGCTTCAGTGGGGAAAGCATTGGATGTGCAGTTCTGTATATACTCCTTGACACGGAAGTTGGTAACAAAGTTGTAGTTGGTTATAACTCATTACATGATATAAACACGGTGCAGTTCTCTGTCAGGTAGCTGATACTGGAGACAATGACTGATTTAATGAACCTACGTTCTTATGCCTTTTTCTCTCCTTTGCTTTGCAGAAGGTGGATGTTCCCATGATGCTGAGACACCTGCGGGAGCAGAGGATGTTCATGATCCAGACCATAGCCCAGTACAAGTTTGTCTACCAAGTGCTCATCCAGTTCCTGCAGAACTCCAGACTTATTTAACCTTTCCAAACATCCCAGACCCTGCTTTGTGGATCTGACTGAACCTTACTGACGAACAAGAGGAACTGCCTTGACAACGCTGTGTGCATGTATTGCACTTCTTAAGGTTGTCTTGAAAGTAAGGAATGCTTGTTCTTTACTAGCATCTCCCATGGATTATTTTATACAAGATATAATTTATTTTTCTTGGAATAACTTGTGAATTACTTTAATAACTTGTAAAACTTACAGTGACCTTCAAACTGAACCACATTCGCATAACTGGTCTGCATTGTAACATGTCCCTAAGGAAAGCAATCCTTTGTAAAGGTAGTTTGCTGGCTTTTATTTTGCTGCACGGCTTCTGAAATGAGCAGTTATTTGGAGGTGGGTTTTTTCTCATGTAAGAACATTCTGGACCCAGATATGCGGTGTCCATGGTATGAACAAGACCTGCTACAGCTACAGTTCTGTTTGAGTGGAAGCTGTGGGAACACAGTCCTGGAGCATGGAGCCCTGAGCCGCTGCACTCACAGCAGTGCACGTTACAGAGGGCTCAAACACAGGACATTGTGAGGGCAGAGTGTTTGGGTGCTAAACTGTTCAAATTCCACAGGAATTAAGGTTTTAGATTAGGCCTTGAAAAAAAAAAGCAATATTGGATCTTTTAAATGAGGCCTTTGCTACTGTCTGCAGTCCTTGAAGGGGTTCAGAAGAGCTGAAGCACTGCAGGGTGAAGGGCAGTGACCTGGAGCAGACTGAGGTCAGTGGATGGGTCTTTCTGGTAACTGTGGTGGGCTGTGGGTTAAACAGCAGAGGAATTTCAACTCAGTGCTGCTGAAAAAAAACCTCAAACGGAGCACCTTCTTACGGATTACACTGCCTTGAGGCTCACCTCCTGTAGAAAAGGAATCTCATTCAACTTAGGCATCTCCAGTTGCTTTAGTTTTATGTGTAAGCTACTGTCTTCATCGTCATCATTTTACTTTCTAGTCATTTGAACTCTGAATCGTCATTATGGTCTTTCCTCCGTATCTGAGATCTCCAAACAGTGACCCTTGAGAGCTTTAGCTCAGAGTCTGCTGGAGTCTTCCCCATCACTCTCTTGTGGTTTCTGAGCACAGGGAGCAGTCTGTCTTTTGGTGTTGGCCAACCTCACTTTGTTAGGGTATTTACTGTATTGAATTGCACAGATCATCTGTCTTCTCTGTCTGGGTCACTTTGGATTCTCCCTCCTATTTATTACTATTTTATCTAGGTAGTGTTCAAGGATTCCAGTGAGGATTCAGAGGATGATATGTATTTATGTATAATAACATAAAGGAGAAATGGTCCTTGCCTGGAGTTTACAACCAGAAAAGCAAAGGGAAACAAACCTCATCCACTGCATAACTAGGGCACAGATCCTTAACTGGCTTGCCCTAGGCCAACAGTGAAATCTGTAACAGAGCTAGGAAGAATGTCCTAGGAGTATCTCAGCCCTCTCCTCCTCTGTCTCAGCACTGGCTAGCTACTTAGTATGACTTGGAGCATATGCCTTTCTCCAAACTGTTCATTTCACAGGAGTATAGCACGTTATGAATTACCTTGCAGTGTGTGCGTGGCTTTTATGTACAGTTAGTTAGAAGTGACAGTAACTGCACTTTTAAAAGATATTAAAAGGGATAAAACAGAATTAAAACCAAACCAGCCAACCAAAGCTTTAGCAGATCGTGGTGGGTCTCCCACAGTTACTTCTGGTGTAAGAGATGGCAAGTTCCTGCACTGAGGTTGCTCCCCTCCCTGCACTGACTCCTGTTTCCTGTGGGCAGTCCTGATGGATGGCTGGAGGATGGATCAGGCTGGAGAGGAGCCCTCAAGGTCTCTGCTCCCTCTCTGCCCTGCTCACACCCCAGCTAACTAAATGGGAGGGGCTTGCCCAGTGTCACATCCAGCTTCAGAGGTCTGCAAGGGTGGTGATGTTGCAGCCTCTCAGGGCAGTTACTCTTTCATGGTGAAATTACCTTTCTTGGTATCCCTTTCCCAGATTAAATTAAATCTTTTAGTCCTATTATTGCTTTTCCATTGCATTCCCTCCTCCAAACCCCTGGTCAGTGTCTGAAGGCCTAAGCTGACAACTTCAGCACTAGAAGGGGCCCACACACTGGCCCCTGCCTAAAATCAGTGGGAGTTTAAGTTAAGGCTCAATACCAGAATGTGTCTTAAATGTGTTTAAACCTTGATTTGCTACTCTGCCACAGAGGCCTAATGAGGTGATGAGGATTGGTGGAGGCTTCCAGCTACCAGCAAATGGTGAGGAGTTATTCAGCTGTAATATCTTGACCGTATTCCTTTTAGGGCTTAGTTGGGTTTTCAGTCAACTTCAGTTTTCCTCTGATTCTTTTGCCAATGCCAACACAGATCTTGTTAAATTAGCAGCAACCATTTAAAGTCTTTGCAGCAGCATCTACATGATAATTACACAGGGATGCTTTCTATCTGGGAAACAGGCCAAGGAATAAACCTTGAAGCAAAGCGTATTAAATTAGTTATCTCGTTAGAACTTTCTGAATAATTTCCTAATGATGAATTAAGTTTGAACTCAGGGCTGTCAAGTCCCATTGCTCCACCTGGATGTGAGAAGGGAGGGAAAAGAAACCATCCCTATGTCTTATTATTCAGCTGCTCTTGGCTGAAACGTCTACTTCTGTTTCTACAGTGAGCACAGGATAATTATTGCATAAGAGAATGTAGAGCTGTGATTGAAAGGAAGAAGATTAAGCAAATGGTTTTTATGCAAAGATGCATCATAGGTGTCTTAGGAAAAATATTAATTACAAAATGGCACCAAAAATCCTTTCCATATTAAATCAGTGCCTATTAATGAGCTAAGTGAGTGGTCATGGCGTAAACAGCCATTTCCACTTGCCTCCTGCCGTGCCTGCTATGGTAGATAGAGGCCAATGTGACTCACTTTTTCCTCTTCATTGTCAAAGAATGATAATTTTAAACTTTCCCTTTCATCTGACTTCAGTGTATTTTTTCCAGCTAGATTTTATCTTGACTAGATCTGCTAATACCGTAAATGAATTGGGCTGGTGCATGTCTTCAGAGGTCCCTTTCCACCCCAGCTTGCAACCAAACCTCAGCGTGCCGATGCTTTATGATTGAAATGTGATACACTTTTGTAGGGGAAAAACTGAACCTGCTGACTTTGAACCTGTTGTAGTTTTATCACACTGAAATTGCTTGGGCAGTATTTCCTAACCTTTAGGGAGTGACAGGAAAATGCATTTTGCATCCAATTTTATTAGTCATAGCAGGAATGAACGCATGAGACTTAAAGCAACAGTACGGTTTAGTTTCTGTCCCACAGACCTTAAACAGTGGAGTCCATAAGTAGAAAAGGACAGCCTGGAGCTGCTGTATGTTGTGTTGCATGGGTTTAACATCAAAGCATGACAGGTTCCAAGAGACCAGTGACCAGTTTCATCCGTTTGGAGGAAAGTCTGCATTGAAAATCCCACAGCGATGCATCCACGGTCAATGAATGGAGCCGCTCCTTAAGAAGTTTGACACAAGTGGTCTTCTCCCAAGGCACCCATGTTCATATTCAGCCTATGCTCCCTGACTCTTGGAATGGATGAGTAAGTCTGACTTGGGAATCCTTTTTGTGCACTCTTTACCTGTACTTAACCTGTCTTTTCTCTAAGTTCTCACCAATGATAGTATTGAGGTGGCTGGCCTCCAGTCTTCAGTTAATTTTGGTCTGAGCATTTCATGCCTGACATTGTCTGATCAGGGATGGGGAGAGATGACAGCTGAGCTGTGAGGATGGTGGACATGAGCTGCTCAGGTCCCACTTGTTCCAGCTCCTCCACAGACCTGCTTTGGCACCTCAGGTCCTGGATTAACTGAGGGGGACGATGAAGCTTGTTCCCACAAGCCTTCTATATAGATGATAGGGACCCTAAATGCTCAGCCTTGTTGGAAATACCTTTTCCCTGAACTAGTTTCAGCTGGCAGGAGACACATCTGTGAGGTTTTATTCAACCTATTGCTAATGAAATCCTTTATAAAAGTATACTGAAGGACATTTCTGTTCCACTTATTTAAAACAGTTGCCTCACTCCAAATATTAATAAATAATATTTGCATGATTTCAGTAGCTTTATTTTTAATTACTTTCTTGTAAGCAGACAAATGCAAATGGCAAATCATCACTTGGTAAAGAGTGAGTAAGTCTTGGTGCTTCAAGAGAGATGGTCATTCCAAACTAATACATTATTGTTTTGATCCAGTATCTGCTGCCTCTGTAGCCCAGAAGCCGCTCTAAAGTAAATGATGACGGGCAATGTCATACATGGATACAGCACACAAATCCACAGGGAAAATGCAGCAGCCACTGATCATGCTGCATTCTCAACACCTGACTTCTCCTCCCAGGAGACCAGGGGGATCATGATTGCATTGGTTGTTGTCAGTCTCACTTACAGTTTGTGATCCATGTGCTCAGAAAGCGGAAGCATCAGTGTGGGTGATACCTACTGTGCCAGCTCCTGGGCATCGCTGAGAGAGGCGAGGGTTAAATTCTGCTGCTTGTCTTTGTGGGAAAGGACACTTTACATCCAGAGTGGTGGGGTGGCACCCCTGCATGCAATAAAGGATGCATTGCGTTGAAGGAGCAAATACCAGAACTGAGCCTGAAGGGGAAGCACTGCATGAAAGCAGCACCTCACACCCCTCTACAGCGGTGTCAATCTGCTGATGTATAGTCCAAGTCATATGAGGTTTGGTGGCAACAAGAGAGAGGTTTCAAGTTCAAAATGCCAAAGGCAATTGTCCTCGGCTCGTTCTCAGCCTTCTAGAAAAGTTTTCTTGTAGAATCTGGTGCTGTGTGATGTACAGATGCCACGTGAGGTTGGAGAAGAGGAGGACACTGCACAGGCGGCTGTGTGGCTTGGCTTGCAGGGACTGTGATTTGGGGAAGGGAAGCGCTGGCTGCTGGGGCTGTGAGATTGTGAAACATGTAGTGCACAGCTCAAAAGTAGCAGTGCTTAAATCTTGTCAGAGTTTTTAGAGTATCATCTTGGACTGCAGTTCCATTGCTCTCGGCCATTTTTGGCCAGTGTGTTCCTTTGTGGTTCCATTGCCTGTCCTTTATGTGTGTCCTCACTGAGCATTTCACATGTTACAACAGCAGGGCTTTGCTTTTGGAGGGTGAACTGGAAGTCAGTGGTGAAGTAGTGCTGGGATTCTTCAGTGAAAGCTGCTCTTGTACAGTGAGGGCAAGGCCAATGCTTCTGCTGATCCCTGAAACATGCAGTGCTCAATAGTTTTACTCTGCCAAATCACGTGGGCAAGACACTGCTCCAGGTATTCCAGGGGCACTGTTCCCTGATGAGACAGGCAGCAGGACACAAGGGCTTCCTTGCTCTCTTGGACAGTGGCTGGTAGCTGACTCTTTAAGAGGAAAGATGTCTAAGGGTGCTCAACCCCTTCAGCAGACCTGGCAGCCAGTCCTGCAGGGCCTTCCTGAGGCCAAAGCTGAGTCCTGCTTACTGTGTTTAATAACTGCTGATGGAGCCATCTGCCATGAAACCTCTTCTCTAGCACCCATTTCCTCCTCTGGCCTGCATGATGTCCTGCGTTGGTGAGTTCTACAACTTAATCATGCATTAAGCGTCTAAGAACTTTCTTTTCTGTGCACGTTAAAAGTTATTTTCTTGCTGCTAGTTGGTCTTTGACAGAAAACAAACAAATCTTTAGTGCCAGAACACCGTTAACAGGATGTTTATCCCGTTGCAACTGCGCCATATGGAAACCACATTTTCCTTACTAGTCAAGTACCTTTCTTGGGCAATTTTACACAGGAGAAAAGTTTACACATGCAGATGACTGTAATATTCCCCTATATAATTGTGTGGGACACGTTAAATAACATGTTTAAGTAAGTTTTATGTCACTGGATTTTACTGCCCTGTTTTACTTCAGTATTTCGATGCTTCCTCGTTTGTTCTGTAGCTGTGTATGTGACAGTTCAGCACAGAACAGTGAGCTGAATCTCACCACCGTGTTGTATGTACACCATTTGTAGAGACATGAGACAGCAGTTATGTGCCCTTCCTGCCCCCCCCACTGCCTCCTGTCAGGGCTGAATGGCGGAACTATTCTATGCTATTGAAAGCCTTTAAAGAAAAATCTATGCATGCTATTTTATATTCTAATGTATTATTCATATCAGTCCATAAGCTTATGCTTGTCAGTTTTATCTTGTGTATAGAACTGATTACTTTTGACAGTATTTTTGCACTGTTTCTCTTCCTTCTCTTTTTATAAAGTTCTATTCAGCATTAATTGACTGCAGTAATTTTTTTACCCTTTTAACTGCCTTTGTGTAAATAGTTTATGACATACTTTGGCAAATACGAGAATGTTTCCAGTCACTAAGGTTTTTTGGTAAGGCTGTCCTTCATATTCACAGTATACAATAAACTGGTGGTTTTTTTCAAGGAAAACCTTGCTTGTGCTCTGTGTTCTCTTCTGTAACAGCTTAAGGTTTTGTGTTTGCACCTACCGTGCTTGTGTTAGCTTCCCATGGTAAACTGACAGGCACAGCCAGGGCTGCAGCGAGTTTCAAGAACCTTCTGTAAGGGCAAGGCTCCCGCTGGTGATCCTGCTTGGCTAAGCTGATTCTTCAGCGTTGAGGTATGGTCTGGGCTCTGGAGAGGCTTTCTGAAGTGAAGGTGCTACTTCCCTGGCATGAGGGTTTACTTGACAAGATAAGGTTAGGATAAAAATAGCTGGTGCCCTCTTCCTTGGCTTCCTGGAATCGTAAGATCTGGTGCAGTTTTACACACTCCAGCAACAACTGCTGGCAAGGGAGCAATGAAAGCTTTCAGCAAAATGAAAGCTTGTTCTCTAGCAGTTTTGTTTTCAGAGCAGTGCTTAAAAGAAAGGAAATATGATGGAGTTCTTGATGATGAGCTGTGCTCTTTATCTCATCATACTTTATAAGCTATGAACACCATAAGCAATGCTCCTGTAGTTTTACTGTGCAACATATTTCAACTTTGGTGGTGGGAGTACACACAGCCACACTCTTGCTTCCTCTTCCCTCCCCCAGCCTTAAATGCAATCTCCCACCATTCATCCCTGGCAGTGTTCAAGGCCAGGCTGGATGGAGCATTGGGTGACATGGTCTAGTGTGAGGCATCCCTGCCCATGGCAGGGAGCTGGAACTGGATGATTCCAGTCCTTTCCCACCCAAACCATTCTGTGATTCTATTTTATGAAGGGGAAAAAACCCCACTCTCCAGGCTTAACTTTCTCTGCCCATGCTTAAGTCCTGGATTTTTTTTCTCCTCAGAACATGTTCTTGTTCCTCTCTCAAAAGTTAATTCTAACATATGAATGTTTTATATAGAGTAGAATAGTTTTACTTCACTAGAGGCAAAGGTATGGCTATAAGGAAATACGAGCTCTCCTCTGCACTGAATTCACTTTAACTTGTAAAGAGGGTTAAAAAGCCAGAAGCAAGTTGCATCATTCCTGCCTTGTGCAAGCCTTCCAGCTCTGCCCTAGGCACCAGCATTCCCTGTACAGGACACGCTGAGGTCCGGGGCCTTGCAGTGATGAACCCCCTGGGACTGGCACTGCAAACAAAAACGATTAGTGAAAAGAGGACCTGGATGCTAAACCACAACTGAAAAAGTACAGCTTTTGCTAGTTATTTAGTTAGATTAAATAAAACAGCTTAGGCAAAAGTGGATGTCACAAAACCATTGCACCCAAGAAGGGTCAAGATGACTTTATTTACTTAAATAAGGTACACGTTAAAATCTAAAGAGACAAAAATGGCCACTTTTGCACATGAGCTGTCAAAAGGCATCACCTTTAAGAAACTATGGATGCATCCTTAAAACAAAAAATACAGGGAAAAAAAGGCAATTGTAGATGTGTGGAAGCTGGGCACATTTTGCCAGGCATAAGTGTGTTTGTCATTCCAATTACAGGCCAGAACCGTGCTCATACTCTACCGCATTTCAAAGTGCTCCTGAAGGCTTCCATAACAAGGCTTTTAACTAAAGGTTTGAGGGATTGCATAGATTCAAAGGCTCAGTGGTCCTCTAATTCCTTTTTGATCTCTGAAATGTATGGATGATCCTTCCCGTGTGCTACTTCCATGATAGCAATTGCCTATGAAAAGAAAAAAAACTATTCACACAATTGATTCCTATATAACACCAGGCTATAAATACTCACTTTAGAGGTTTGAAACAGTCTGACACCTCTGGCTACTTTTTGTCCCCTTGTAGTCATAAACGCAGTAGGAAATAAAATGGAATTCAAAACTAAGTAATAAAGGTTTTACATTCAGAGAACACATCTTTCATCTTACAGGGTCCCAAAGCACCTTTCAAAATGATATTCCTGACAAAACCACTTTGAATGCAACCAGCTCTAGGACAGAAAACTGCGAGTGGGGTGGGTGATGTTCTGGCAGAGGACTTGACTTAAGCACTATCAGCCCCAGCTTTGTTCCTACCAGTTAATCCTTCAGCTGTCAGAGCAGGCCCACTGCAGAAGTTGCATTAAGGCATTCTAGCCTTGCTTTTATAAACCCTCCATCAGTTCCAGGGGTTCCCAAAGGAAGCGATGGCTCAGCCAGCCACTGAGGCAAAAGCACAGTCTTGCCAGCTCTGGCCAGAGGCTGCTGTGCCCATCCCTGCTCTTGCTCCCAAAAGCCAACGTTTCAGGCAGCTGAACCCACTGATGTGCACTTCACCCTGCACTGTGGGGTGGGTGCAGAGGCAAGATACCCACTTGAGAAAAGGATAGCAGTGGCCCCAGAGAGGTGTAATAAAAGGCAGCAGTAGGTAAGACTGAAAGAAGCAAGTTCAGAGTAAGTCTGATAACATGCCCACCATGCTAAGATCAAGCAAGGAACGGTGGCATTCCAGCTCTCAGAGCACACAGTCATTTTCTCCTCAGGAAACTCCGAGGGAATTTTGCTCTTATATTTAAATCAGTGCAGTAACAACCTTTGGTTCCACCTCAGGAGCAGTGAGAACTGACCCCACTGCTGCTCCTGCCCAAAAGAAGCAAGGAGGAGGGCCTTCTGGAGGAGCTGACTGCAAACAGAGAGAGAACAATGGCTTTGTTTTTTCACTAAATCCCAAACAGCAGGGGCTGGGATAACTTTGGGCAGTTCCCGTAGGCAGCTTTTGGAAGTGAGTCATTAGAAAACATTTGTGTTAGGAAGTGAACTATGCCAACAAACCTACCTACAATTCCCAGCCCCCAGCCCGTGTTCCTACTGGCACAACTCCCAGTTTTAGTCAAAGCTTTAACACCACAGCAAAAGAAAACCTATGTTAAATTTAAACTAGGTAACAGTTAAGGTTTAGAGTATATATTTGTGTAGCATCTTTCACCATGGCTGCATGGCTCTGTTATTGCTGGCTAAAAACTTGCCAGCATCTAAAAAGGAATTAAAAAACCAACTGCGGTGCCATTCCACACCAACTCATTATATGCTACAGTAGTCACTGAGGCCTAAGAAATGACAATAAACTTCTGTCCAACAACAACAGGGGAAGGGAGTCAAGAAACATGGTACAGCCTAATAAAAAAAAGAAAAACCTAAAGAATAAGGGAATAGACTAATAAAAAGGGATGAAGAAAAACATAAACCCAAATTCTGTATATGCCAACTGCAGCATTACCAGATGCATTGAATTCCCTTCAGCTATTTAAAAATCGATTTGTTCCAGAACAAATAACCACCAAAAGCACGCCTAGTTTAGCTAGGATATAGTTTAACTGCATAGAGAAACCACAGGCTTCAGGCAAACACTATGTGTCTTTTCTAAGAGCCAAGCATTTTCTCTGTCCTTACCTAGCAAGTGAGAAACTGGAGTTCTCCATTTACAGGAGCACAGCTCTAGCTCAGGGAAGAACATAGCAAATGCTTAAGCATATATGTAACTCCATATGACCTTAAGCACACAGCTCCAGCTGCTGCAGAAGTCTGCCATGACAAGGCAAGACCCCTTGCATGCAACAACAGACCGATACTGCATCTTTCCAAAAGAAAAACTGAGCCCCAAATCCAGTAACCAAATACATTATTAACACATGGTGCATTTCCTACCACGCCAGGCCTGCTGACAAGAGCAGCACATAGTGTTTTCAGTGACCCCATGCCTGAACTGGTACTGTTAATGAAGAAACCTGGAAAGAAATACCTTCTTCAGGGCTTTAACTCCAGCTGCTCTGTTCTCCAGTGCCATGTAGAGTCTCCCCAGTTTCAGCCACATGGAAGCAACATTCAGTGAGTAGGGGGGATAATGTTTACTGTAAGAGAGAAAGGGGTTCAGTTTCATCAAACCTGGCAGTTCCATTGCATTTCCCCAGCCCCTGTATCCCTCTCAGGGGGCAAGAAGCTGCCTCTCATTGTCCCTGCCCATTCTCTGCTCATCCCCCTGCTGTGACTGCCAGGAGCCAGCGCCAGTTGCGCCTGGGATAGAGAGGCTTGTCCACGGGGAATCAAGCTGAAACTGCCATATGCCTCTGAACAGCTGTCAGATGGCAATGACTTTCTGCCACTAGTTTTAATCTAGCCAGCTACAGAAAGAGGCTGCATTGTTTGGAGGTTTTGGAGCCACAGAAGTAACTCTGCCTATTCCACAAAAGAGTTGGTCTTTAAAGGAAGGCGAGGGGCCCTCAGCAGCGCTACAGCACACACGCCACCCTGTACTCACCGAGCTAGCAGAGTCCAGCTCAGCAGAGCTGACCTGGAATGCCAGGCTCTGAGCCAGAGGAGCTGGGCAAGTCCCAGGGAAGATAAATAGTACTGCACCCCCAGGAGGGGGAATGTTGGCTCCTTCTTTGTATCGCTGTTCTCTGCCAAGTGATCTGTGACTTTACTTTGGCATCTGCTCCAAAGTGAGAGCTTTACTTGCACTCCCCCCAGCTGGCAAGAAAATGATGTCTCAAGATGAGAATCTGCTTGGGAGATTTATGGCAGGATCAGATACAGCGCGTAACTGGCTGGCTCTGATGAAGGAAATCACTACTGTTAAGAACACAGGAGGACTGATTGGAGAGGGGATGGATTTCTCCCTGCAGAGGCTGCGTGCTGCCTTACCCCACACTGGCCTCTAGCCTGTGCATCTCCCACACCTCCAGCTCCAGGGCAGTGGAGCTCAGGGATCTCAGGGCACCCAAGATCTCCCTCTGCTGCTCAACCTCAGCCCTGGGATACTGGAAAAGGGAAAGGACTGGAAGAGGACTGGAGGCACAGCAACAGCTTTGCCTCCATCACATGATGCAACCCAAAACTCTGCTTTAGTAAAGTATTAGGATATTAAAAACCCCACAAATTTGCTAAGCAGAACTAGCACAGTCTCTAAGGAGGTACAGACTTACTTTGAGAACCCAAAGCAAGGCTCTCAGTCACCTCCTGCTACATCTTGCAGATCGCTTTTTGACAGAAACAACATCTACCCCAGCATTACACGTTCCTTTTCAAGCAGCCATGTCATGAGCAGCATGTTCATACAACACGTACTGAAAGAAGTGATGGCAGTCCAAACTTTTCTTAATTATTCAGATTACTGAATTAGAGTACTAAAGAAAATAAAGAGTCTCATATTTACCTGTATGGCCTGATAATCTTTTGCCCATAACGCAGTGCACCTTCCCAGTCCTGCACGTAGAGACACACACCCATGGCCTGGTACATCATATGTAACATATAAACATTACTGTTTTCAAACACTGCACCCATCTTGTCCAGGCTCAGTTCACAGATCTCCAGTAACTCGCTAGGAGGTATGAAGTCAAGGAACCCAATAAGTAGATGGCCTCTCATTAGATGACTACCTGGTAATGCCAAAGAAGCACAGACTTGACCTTGTTCACAATGGTTTTCGGAAGTCATCTTTTCTTTCAAATGGCATCAAAGCATCTTTGATACAACCCCAGAGCTACTCTGAGGGGTATTCTGTACTCAGAGGTATTCTGCTCATGAGTTTATTCCCCTCCTACTCAGACATTCTACAAAACTAGCTTTCACATTTAAAAAGCAACAACAAAAAGCAGCTTTCCTGGTTCACCACTGCACCGACAATATGCCAGAAGAAGGGGGAGTGAAATTCCCCATGCAGCAGGTACTGAATCAGGCGTGACACAGCCTGCTCTGCTTCTGGCCCAGTGAATCTTGCATTTTTGTCTGCCACACCACTGTTAGAACAGCTAGGCTTGTGATCCCCAGCAATAGCTGCAGTCTCACATGCTCTCTCTCTCCAAACAGGGCACTATGACAGTAGAGTAACACAGCACACACCTACACTCACTCCAGCCTCTGGCTTGCTGTGTGGAGACAGCCACAGGCGGCACTCTTAGAAACTGAGAGCCACGCAAGAAGGAACAAACACAGGGTCTCACAATCCCACACCACCAGGACGGCTTTTCAGACACAAGGAGGACAGAGGTAAGTTTAACTTCTAATGGTTATAGCATTTCTCCTGCAGGTACCTCAGGAGCAATCCAGCAGGTAAGCTTTTTAGGTCCCACACCAAGCCACGTAAGTCAGGGTGGAGAGACAAAGGATATATTTGTAGTGTTTGGCTCTTCTGAATTCCTCAATCACATTCCTGGCATATTTGATCATGTCCCGCACTGTCTCTGCTGATGGAGGATCATTCAGCTTGCAGATTTCCAGTTTATCTTTATCCTGAAGGAAACACAACAGACATTATAAATGCAGGTTCCAAGCCCCACAAATAAAGGTGCACCTGCTACACAAAATTACTCTAATAAAAAGACACAGATGGGGACTTGAGCTCTTCAAAGAACTTGAAAACAAAGGTAGAATGTGCACCTGCAATTTTCCTCTAAAGCCTTGACTAGGAAACCTAGAATTCTCTGTGCCTTCCAGTTCATCTGCCATCCTCTACTTCCACGAAGTCCCTTTCTTTTGAAAGATCCAAGAGCTTTTCAATATTGTGATGAAAACAGTTTTTCATTGGAAATTTCACTGCTTACAAGAGACTAGGGATTAAAACTAATTTAGTTTTAAGGCTAGAAAAGCCCAAGTACCTTGGGCCTAGCACCAAGTGACAGCTCATTTGAAAATGAGATGCTATTAAACACAGATGTTCACATTTACAGACATTCCCACATTTTTTGTGCTGGACAGCTCCACTTACTCTTACCTTTCTATCTAACTTACTATACTCCATGAAGAGTAAACTGCACTCTGGAGACAACTTTTTGCTGTTTAAGCCTCACACTGTTGCTAGATGTCTTTGTCCTTTATTATTTCATCTTCCAGCTGAGAGGGCTATAGGGGACTCTTTCTGGAGCTGAAGGATGCTGAGTGACAGGTGATCCCAAGAGTAACATGTCATTGGAAATCACAGCTGAAATCCTGGCTTCATTAAAATCAGTGGCAAAATTAGCAAAGTAACTGTGGGGAGAAACACAACTCCGGTACCAACAGAACAGCCTCAAACAAGGATATTGGGCACTGTTTGCAGAGAGTTACAGAAGATGCTTCCATTTAGAGGAAGGAGAGGGTTGTGGGTCTGTTTGTGAAGCAGCTCTTGAAAAGGCACCTTTGTGAAAACGCAGGGAGAAATATCTGGAATTTAAGAATCAGATGATGACAACCAGACTGATGCTGGCTGGAACAACAGTTAAGCCCAACAAAGCTTAGTTCTCCTCAGGTCGCCAGTAAAGGAGGTCCAACTGGCTGCAGAGGTACACTTGTTTCCAGATCTGTTGGATTTGGGTACCTTATTTTGTCCCCCACAAGTGCTTTTCTTCAAAATAACTAATGCCTTGCTTTAAGGAACACTGTGTCAATGTCTGCCTTTGTCCTTTGAAGGCACCAGGTGATGTCTAATGAACAAATCTAGCCTACATGTCACTCTGTCCATGAGAAGGCGGTTTCAATGCCACTGCAGGATTCTTTTGGGTCTCCAAACCATCCAGCAACGTCATACTATGTCACCTAGAACTGACTGAGATGTCTCAACTAGGAACTGCAGCAGGACTCTACCCCAGAAATGCTCCAAGCAGAATCACTCTCTGGGAGCTGACAGAAAACATGCAGTTACAAAAACATGCAGTCCTGAGCTAAATTCCTTTGGTCAGGTAGCGTAGACACAGTGTAATTTTCTACTTTTAACAGAGTTTTCATCTTTGCTTTGTAGCTCAACTTTAAATTGGCTCCTACCAAGAAATATTCTGACCTGTCATGATTCCAGTAGAAAGAATGAGTATCAGAAAGTCTTGTAGACAGAAGAACAAAACCAGCCCACCCCCTTTATCCTGCTTTCCAAAGCATAATTAAAGATGGAATATTACATCAAGGCACTGGGTAGGTGCTTTGCCAGTCAGAGGCACATTTCACACCAATTTTTTCACCTTTTCTTTGGTAACACACTCCTCGCAGTCACAGTCAAAGAAATAGGAGTCTCTTAGCCGGTTATTTCTGTCTTCTGTGGGATACAAGAGATCAATGTAGCTGGTGAAAACCTGTATGGTAAAAACACAGCAATCAATCAGTGAGAAGCAGTATAACTACACATATTTATCACTACTGCTTCTGGTATATGTAGTATGACACCTATATATTCATGCAACCTGTGGATCCCTGCAGCCACATCACCTGCCTGTTCCCCTCCCATTCCAAGCCTCTCGGCAGCACCACCACTTGCAGTTTGCAGTCTCCCAGAGAAGTGTTTCCTTTCCTATTCATTATGGAATTTCCCCTCAAATATTACCCTGGCTTAAACCCAGGACAGCAAGATTCAGGTGTGGATAAGGAAACTACCACAGCATAAATCTCAGGTTCCTGTCAGACTACAAAGAAATGCCTACTTTTCAGAAGTAAAATAATGATTTCAGGTATCCTGCTTAGGATAAATCACAGTGGCCTGGTTTTTTTGGAGGCTGGAATCTCAGATTTTTCCTTCTGAAAACCTGCAAAAATTGGGGCAACAGCAGTCGCTAGGAGCTTTAGAAACTTAGGACAAGACCTTTAGATCTCAGAAGAGAGGCCCAGTGCTCCAGTTCTAGGAGAATGAATATCAGATTTACTTCAGCAATATTTTAAAGCAAAGAAAACCTGCTTTTGAACATTTTAAAAGCCCTTCATACACGCTATTCTTAAGTTTTCCTCTACTTCAATGGTCTTCAGAAAAGAACCCCTGCAACTAGCTTTAATGCTCTATTTTTAAGGTGAAATCTCCCCCAAGAAACATGTCACGCACAGCGCAGTTGATCGTTTGGCAGACAGAGGAATAGCTTTAGTTCCATTTCCTTATTTCTAGCTATTTGAAACATTTTGCTCAGTCTTTATGCTTTACGTTTCTTTTTTCTTTAAAGTCAAATGTAGATGTAATTTCATACAGTACATCTTCTTCTGTGGGATCTCACACTTTCCCTCACACTCCTCCCTCCCATCAAAGCACGCAAAACGCTGGAACCGCATTTACACCAGGAACGTTGCGATGCAATGACTCCACTGAACCTGAAGATGGAGACACAGGCTGTAAGACCGCACAGAGCCTCGCAAAAAATCACCACCTCCACACTTATGAAGTCCTTAAGCGTCAGAAAAGCGAACTCAAAAAAGCCATGAGGTCCTGGAGCCCTCATGCAGCTCTTAAGACAACTCAATCAAAAGAATATGCTAAGCACGGTCAATACTCCACATCACTACCTCTCAAGAGTTAGCCCTCCCCAAAACCACTGAAAACATCGGGATTCCACAGTAAAATTCCCTAACCAGGATCAGCCCTTGTCCAATACCACAGTGCATTTGCAGTGACTGCCAACATCACAGACAAAACATCGTGTTAGTAAATGGCATAGAAAGAAGTGGCTCACGAGTCATTCAGCCTTCCAGCATATTAAACTCCTTTTGTTCACAATGGTGAACAGCTATAATCCACAAAAATAACCTCCCTCCTCCTCTTCAGAACTGCTATCGCACACTTGAGAAGCAGTGGGAGTTATCAACATCAAATCTGAACTTATCTTGAGCAGCATTAACCTCGCCTAAGTTAACAAATGAGCCATTGAAACTCTATGCAAATCCCATCCCCAGAGAGAACATTCAGCATCTTCATCCCCTGCAGATATTTGAACATCCTCCTCAAGTCCATTTAACATCTTTTTGCTTTTCTTTATAAAGCAAAAAGCCGCCCTGCCAAGTTCATTATTTGATTGAGAAAGTTTCAAGGTAAAGCCAGAGCCTTACTCAACTGCCCAGAATTTCAGCCACCATTGTTCAGCTTCACCTAAACCCACCCTCCTGTGCTCCTGGGACTTCCCAGCAAACACTACTGAGGTGATACGAGCAAGTCCCATGTTTTGTGGATGCTGTGTCCAAACAGAAGTCAGAGGACTTATCTGTACCCATTTACCTTGTTTATTCTGGCTTCAATTCCAATGCGTTACTATTATACTGGGAACTATTACTGCAGTAATAATTTGCTTTGATCTTGGAATTTAAAAGCAGCAGCCAAACATCAGTGAACTCAGCCTCATTTTACAGCTGGGTAAAGCAAGCCAGGGCTGGCAGATACACAGTGACTGCTGCAGGTGCCCTTCCCTTGTTTTAACACAAAAGAGGACACTGCCTGCGAGAATCCCTCCAGAGCCACCCCAACCTTCCATAGCAACATCTTACAGTTCTCTGAGAAACAAGATCCTTCCTCCCTATGATTAAACTAATTGAAATGAATCCTGAAACGCAGAATGGACCCTACTTTTCGGATGCATGCATCCAGAGTACATTCAAACACAATGAATGCATTTACCTCCTCTCCAGGCTCAATCTCTTTAACAGCTCTGACTTCAGCCAAGGTCCCCTTGTAAGTTACAATCACATTTGGGCAACAGCTATGGTTCATCAGTGCAACGCTGCAAAAGCAGAAAAGTAAACCTTTTCACCCACCACCAACAGGCAAAAAGCTAAGCACCACTTCACATGTAAGTCTGAAAGATTGAGTCCGTCTCCCTCCATAAGCTGTTTTTATTCTGAGGCTTAACATGAAGGTAACCTTGGTAAAATCTGTTGTAGTGTTATTTATTGTAATGATATGGAGAGCGGCCGTGCTAATGAATCATTACAGTTTTTAAATCCTGTTACTGCAGGCCCAGGCAAGTTATTATTTTCCCATTCTCATAGTGCTATGGGA
Source organism: Pezoporus occidentalis (assembly GCF_034315485.1). NCBI lineage: Eukaryota > Metazoa > Chordata > Aves > Psittaciformes > Psittacidae > Pezoporus > Pezoporus occidentalis. The sequence continues at coordinate 3,218,391 of NW_026915836.1, forward strand.
CAGCTAACAGGGGCTCTCACATAGCTTAACTATCTACATCCTAGTTAGGTACCCTTGACAGACAGACTGTTCTCAGAGAAGAAAGGCAGAGAAACAAATCTAACCTAAAGGAAACAAGCAAACACAAGAAAACAAAAGTCATTTTCTGCATCAAACTTAAGGCTCCTATGAAAAGGTAAACAGCCTCCATTTCTGAAGTGGGGAAGGAAGAGATCTCTCTTATACAAGTACACAACTTACAGAAAAACTTCAGACTGCTCAGGAAAACAACTCCCCCTTACTACCAAGCTTGGAGAAAGTGCAATTTGCTGCTTATTTGAGATAAAGCGTATAATTTTAATTCTTTCTCTAGCAGAATCATAGTTGTCTCTTCAGTCTTTTAAGCTCACAGGCATAGCTGTTAAGTAGGAAAGATGTGGCTCTTGCATGCTGATCGTTTGCAAACAAAGGGTGGTGATAGATATGTTTCCAGAACATCCTGGTTTCATTCTCTCCTCTCCCCATCATGACTCTGATCCTGTGCATTTCAAGGTCTAAATTTCCAATCTGTAAATCACAGACACAGACTTCAGACAGGCCTGCCTGAAGAAGGAGAATCTGTGAAGCAAGGACCATCTACTATTGTCTGTATGCAGCACTTAACAAAATCAGGTCCTGCTTCAATGTGGCATCTGGAAGTTTCAGATTACTTTGACACAGATAAGCTACTGGTAATCTATGCCTCACAAGGAAGTCAACCTAAGCAGACGGTGATAACGCTTTCAGTACAGGGTTTGCAAAGAACAGGGGTGGAAAATATCCCTCTTGGCTACATGAAGTGGGAAGGACACTTTCATTTAAATGGAAGAGATGCTCCTCAGCCTTAAAAGAGAGCCCTGCTCCCCAGTCCACAAACTGCAGTTAACATTTAACATCTGCAGATTCCTTGTAAAGCTAAGAAACGTCCATGTATTTTTTCCACTGTCACAGCAAGGAGGCTGACAGAAGTTATGAAAGGGATTTACTGTCTGCTGAGGAACAAAGGTAGAAGGGACGTTGTTAAGAGAACACCAGGTGAAGGATTATACCCAGCCAAAACAGAAGGTTGTGACTAGAGCAAGTCACCTGCAATCCTTTTCATTTTGCTTTGATCATTACATGATATCCATGTCCAGAACCTGCTAGCCAAGGAAGTGTTTCCTACCAACCTCTAAGCTTCAAAATAAATTACAAGTGCAATTTTACCAAAACCACCAGATATTTACAGAAACCTGCAGCATACCTTTGGCCATATTTTATTTGCTAATCAAAGACATTTAAAACGAGACAATTAGGTATTTAATTAAATTTCTTTCAGTAAAGATCTGCTTCCATAGATGTGCGAGAATCTTTGGGGTTTTTTAAGTAAGTAAATTTTAACTTGCAAAATATCAACATCAACCTACTCAGGAAATATGGCTGATCCCAAATGGGAGAGTTCTTCATCTTCAATTGTGAAGCCATTACAGTTAACCTAAGGAAAAAGAGAAAGAGGCTGGATCAGCTTCTGGTCTGCTAAGCACTCCACACTCACATGTCACCTTCTTATACTTCAAAGTCAATTGCAGTAATTTGCTTACAGTTTTCTTTCCATCTCACCAGTACTCACAGGGAGCTACATGACATCTTAAAAAGTGAAGACAAAGTCCCTATTCAAAGGGATGTGCAGGACACTAAATAACTGACAGTCCCAACACTTACTTGCACCTATTCCGGACACAATATTGGGTGGCTGCTCCTTGGGAAGTCCAGCAAAAGAAATGGGGCTTGAAAGTGTCAGACAAAGTGAGGCCATTGCATGAAAGAAAGCCTGACACTGACAGGGCAAAAAGACTTCATTTGGCTATGACAAATAAAGAGCTGGAGCAGAACTATACATATTAGGATGTGGGGATGAAGAGCAGCAAACTCGGCAGGGCTGGAGCAGTACACAGCCTTCATGAAGCATATGGTACAGGGACCTGCCACAATGACATCTGTCATCAAGCACTGCACATATCAGCTACAGCTAAAGCACATATAGAGAACAAAGGCAGTGGGAAAAACTTGAGCCTAGTAAAGACACAGAATAAGAGGGGACAGAAGAAGGACAGAGTGTGAGAGGAAATGTATTCCTAATTTAAACAGACACAGGACCAAAAGGGCTCATTTATAAATCCTTTTTCATAGGATAGATTCAATCAGGTTTTAAAACTTTCTCCCTCTTTTACTTCACTAAACTCAAGGGACTCATACAGGAGTTTCAGCTCTGTTTAATGCTGCTTGTGCAACTAAGCAACAAAAATGCACCTCAGCTGAGCACTTTATTCTCCTTTCACTGTGAGTCACACACATGCCAACGTGAAGAGCACCCTCTCCACATGCACCAACATCTCCCTACAACCTAAACGTTCACAGAAGCACCAGTAAAGCACTAGAATAACTACTACTACTATCACATAGCAAGTCCAACTGAAGCTACAATGGGCACAGGAAAGTCAATCAAATACAAAGTATTTGCTCTGGAAGGGTAAGAGTTGACAAATGCTACCAGCAATGATACATCCCACAAGCTGGAATGCAGCTCAGAATGGATTTTAGAAATACACAGACACCTCCAAAAGCCAAAGCCACTCCTGAGGTATGAAGTGTTCAGGATGAGCTCACAATTAAGAGTCCTGTTTCTCTGATTCACTCAGAAATACCTTTGCTATCTTTGCTTGATCTTTATCAAGCTATTTTTAGCAAGGTAGCATCCGAAGGCTCCCTGTCTCTCCAGACAGGCATGCTACTGCTCTAGCCAATGCATGAACATACCTGAACCAAAACCAAAATATAACTGCTGAATACAAAAACAACAGAAGGGAAAGATTACATCAACAGCAAGTGATAACATAAGGCTACGAAGGCTGAAACGAAGAACAGCGTGATGGTTCTGAATCACAGGGAAATACTTAAAAAAGATGTAGTGAGTTATCATCAACTCCCTCCACTAAGCCAGAGACAGCCCACTTCTCAAATGCACCATATCGGAAATGACAGAAGGGATGAGATACCACTGGTTTCACCTGATGAATGCATGACTGAAAAGGGCAACATGGAGGGCGACAGTAGAGCATGAGGCTGTTTCCAGTGGTGGAAAAGAGAATGTGCAAAGAGAGGCATGAAATTATGCAAGGTCTTCTAGGAAAGGATGAGTTCAGGAACCTGAGACAAGAGAGAAACCGTCTGAAGAGCATGACAAGGTGAGACTGAGGAGGAAGAGCACCAGTCTCGACAGGTATGTTGTACAGGGGCAAAAGAGAGACTGATACCAGCATTTGGGGTCATTTGCTCCACTCAGAAGGACTGACTATACCTTAGCAGTGTTGAGTAAGAAACATCACACAAAGCCCACAAAAAGCAGTGAGGAAGGCGTCAGAGGTATCCAAGTCCCAAATGACTGCCCTGACCCACAGGGAGAAGGAACGCCAACTGGAGCAGCAAGGTATACAACATGAGGCCAGAGGAAGTGTTGAAACAAAACAAAGGAGCAGCTGCTTATCCATACTATTGCTTTTAGGTCAAGTTCACTAATTCTTGCACATACCAAGTACAGACACTCCTCTCCTTCTTCTAGGAAGATTTATGCTGGGGCTCAAAGGACTTGTGCCCTGTAAAACACTTCTGAGGAGCATCTGAGTGACCTTTGGAGATTTGTAGCTCAAGAAATGGTAAAGTCCACAGTAGCAGATGATCAGGATGTGCTTAAGGTGACAACTAAGGGCGACATTAAACCAGACATTAACTCCCAGAGAAGACTGGATGAAATAGCACATCTGGGAGTCAGCAGTTAACAAAAGTCAGTTAAAGTACCACGATCTGGTGGAGCTGGTGCAGGACAAGAGGGGAAGGGAAAGTCATAGCCCAAAATAATGTAGCCTTTGGGGATTCTGGCTACATTCTAACAAAAGCATTCAGAAACACCCCAAGGAGCGGGATGTACTAATGTATTTAAAGTATCCCACTGATGAATATAAATTGTGAAGTCTTCACGACAGAAAGAACTTTTCATTGAAGGGAAAAATACCATTAGAAACAACACAATGGATGATGAGCAGATGCCAAACATGTTAAAGAAACATTCCCCTACAGAATAACTGTACCTCTGTATTAAGGAAATAGTAACTGTGCCAGGGTACTGCCACCTCAGCTTTCATCACAGCACTCTCTTGCCCCCATCTCAAACAAAAATAAACTTTTTACTCAGATGCTGAAGTTTAAAACTAGCTTATTTTGAAGTACCAGAAGAAAGAAAATGGATCTTTCAGTATTCCACTGGTGAATTATTCCATCCACTACAATACATTCAATTTAGATGCATATGAAAAGCAGGAGAGAAAGAAAAAAAACACAAAAAAAAAAGAGGTGACACGTTTCAGAAGCTATCTAACAAGACACCTTGCCCTTCCTTCATCTCTCCAGATGACCAAGCTACCTGACTGCATTTAAAAGCCACACAACAGATCAAAGTTTCAGACCGCTCTTTCTACTTCTCTGAAGTTTACTCCTTGCAAAGGTCAAACACAAGGATGACCCAACCCACAAGGATTTCCACAAGTCTGAAGCCTGAAGGATTTTGCTCCTGCAGGGTCTCAGACCAGCAGCCTTCTGTGTAAGTCAAACAAGAGCTGCACTATCTTTGGCACACAAGAAGCCTAACTTTGACAGGGTCTAATACAGGCTGTTTCTCCCTTTTCTTCAGTGTTTGAAAAGCACCTCACAGAAATCCTACAGACAAGAGTCTCTTCCCTACTGAAATGGGACATGTCCGGCCGCTTGCCCTCAAGGAAGTGGATCTTCTTCATCAAGCACACTCAGCTCTAAGGTAAGTGAAGAGCTACCACTTCTGTAGCCATTAACACTTCTCCCCCTCCACAAAGGCTAAACTCCTACAGCACCATCCACCTAAGCAGGCTGTACTCTAGCCAACTTACTTGTGCAAAGAGAACTACAAGGGCAGCATTGTCAGGGTACTCCAAGTGCTTTGAGTAAAAGTGATGAAGAGCAGCAATGTCGTTCTGAATCAGCTCTCTCTTTTCATTGTCTAGTTTGTCAAGGTCTGTGGACAAAGAATACATTCCATTTCAGTAACAGGAACACTCCCCCACGAACTGCAGCTAGACTTAGGTTAGAACAAGCCTGGACTTAAACAGAAACCCTTTAAGGAACAGCTACTTGGAAGTACTGCAAGAAGTGCCTGTTAATGCTGCTTCTGCCCAAGCTACATGTGCACTACCAGAGCATGCAGGATTACAAAGCATTTTCTAACATCTTTACATTAGCAGGTAATTGGACATGTTTCCTTTTCTGGGAGAAGGGTTACAGTCTATAAAGTGTATTTGTTAACCCTAGCAAACAGGCAGCAACTGTGGGTACCTGTCCTCAGCTGTCTAACACAATCTTATCAACTAGTCCCATCTACAGCGGTATGAAGTCACGGTCAACATCACACTTCTTAAAACATGCTTTACATCGGGAAACTTCCTCATACAGACCTAATACTTATCAGTACAAACCAGCCCGGAAGGCTGTTTATCCCTGCTTTTAAAAGATGTGGTCTTTCGCAGCAGGGAAACTCGCTATTTGTGGCTGTGTGTGACAGGGATCTAACAAAGGTTGACAGCAGTGCTGAGGCTGGTCACCAAGAGCACCCTTTGCACCAAGAGAAGGATAATATGAGGGTGTCCAGGAGTGCAATCCTCCTGACCTACTGCAGGCACCTGCCTCAGGAAGTAACAAACAGTGCCTGAGAATGCCCACCAGGGTATGCTTAACCTGCAGGTATTTGAGGACAATAGGAGACAGCAGGAACACAGTGGAAATGTGCTGGCACACCTGCCAAGTGTATTTCCTTATGGGTTTGTTCAGATTTACGCTCAAGCCCGTGACAGGTTCTACCCAAGGCTGTGGCCACTGAACCTTTTCCTGCCTGGTCCATGCAAGGTACATGATGGACCACATACTCCTGGTCACTTCTCTTTCCTGAGGAGCAGACTGTTGGGAAGTGTTTTCCTAATGCTCTCCCTTCAGTGGCAATGTCACCAGCTCACTCCTGCTCTGAGAGAGCCAGTAACTCATCAGCTTTCTCTCTCCAACTCAAAATAATAGTGGAGAGAAAAATCATGCATGAACCAAAAAGGCTGCACAACAGTGGAAGGGGGAAATGATTTATGGCAGCAGATGTAAATGACAGGAGAGTCACAAAAAAGAAAGAGGAAAATGAAATGGGACAATTTGATGAGAATTAGGACAAAACAGAAATAATTTGAGTTTCCAACTGACAGCGAGGTGCCTTTTCCTCTTCTCACAGGGTGTTCAACTTGTAAGGCAACTGCTGAACATGACAAAGGTGTACTAAGAGATGAGGAGAGTCAAGGCAGAGGAACAAGGCTCTTACTAACAAAACCATGGGCTCCTAGAGAACAAGGGGGACACTGCAACAGAAAAATCATTTCATCCTTTTAGCTCCAAATTAATAAATTATTGAAGACAAGCTGCAGTGCAGAAGAATAATACAGACATTACTTCAGCACTTACCCATCCTCCTCAACCTCAATCCTACTAACCTACCTGTAAAAATCATCCTTGCCTTAGGCAAAGGCAAATGTTGGCATTTTCCCCCTTCGTTTGTCCCAGGAGCTGTGACTGGAGCTTTTGTTCAGGAAGCAAGTAAGACTGTAGTGTTGCTGTGCTTGGTTGCTTTGCTACCTCAAGTCCTAGTGAGGACTGAATTTATTCAGCATTTTACAAAGGGTTGTGCAAGCCATCAGAGTGAGAAATGTGAATATACAAACCTATTATCTCCTTGTATATTACCCCCAGCACCAAGAAAGAGAAATGACAGACCAGTGAATGCTATGCCAGGCTGGTTACTAGTCCCCTATTTGCTCGGCTTCTAACTCTGCCTCACCGGACGTAAGCAGGAGCCTTCCAGTTAAAAGCAAGCCATTGCCTCATCTCCTTCCTTGGATTATTTTGGAGCACTTAGGACATGGAATTTCAACACAATTATGTACAACATGTCAGATTTGACTGGCAGTGACAGATACTGAAGCACAGTCCAGAGGGTACTGCAATTAGCCCCTTAGTCACTGTCATCATCAAGCAACTGTGCTGTCTCTGATTTTATGCCTCCTGGTAACAAATACCAGCTATTTTAATTTTACAACATCACAATTCTCAAAAGACACTAAAGTACCAGTAACCACGAGATGGATGTATGCTATATAATTAATTCTGTCTAGGTTTTCACCCTGTTTCATAGCCCCCACAAGCAACCAAGGAGGAGGGGGGAAAGGAAAAAGAAAGAAAGAAGAGCATTGCAGTTTAAAAAAGCCAAGGAACCACAATTCTTTTTGTTTACTCCCTTCCTCCAACAGGAGCGGGATGCTCTGAAAGGTTTTGATGGAGAGGGGCTGGGGGAAGCAAGTCATGAATACAGATAACTGCCTCCATCTACCTGCAAGCCTCTTTTACTTACGTGATTCAAACTCTTTTACAGCAAGCAGTTTCTCCGACTGTGTTCTTTCAGGGTGAGTTTTCTACCAATAAGGAAAAAAAAAGGCAACAATATTGTATTATTTCAAGTTAGCAGTTTTATCTACTCATGCATAAGATGGGTATTCCCACCTGCAAGACAAACCCTTATCCACACTGTACAGACTTTACAGAAGTTGATGAATAGCAATGAGTTAAATTAACTGACCTTAGTAAAGCCACAGAAACATTCTCTCTGCACCCCATTAGGCAGTCAAGGATTAACTCCTATCAAATTTATATACATAAACTGAACAGTGTTTTAAATATGTCATTTACTTTGTTCTAGACACCCCAAAAGCTGCTAACAATAGCAAGCAGGCAGGGGACAGGCTTTGCTTTGAGGAAAGTGAATAAACTGACTGTTGACAGAGTTCAAAAGCAATGCTCCATTGTTGGCCTAAGGCCACTTCTTTGTAATCTTGGCCATTAAATATGGCTTTGCAGGTGGCCCAGCAGCTGAGGTTCAGGGACTAGGGTTTGCATATTTGGCTTTTATATGACATGTAGCATTCTCCCCCCTCCCTGTAAATGATAAAAGCACAAGTTTACTCCAATAGCTTTTTGTCATTAAACATTTGATTTTGTTTATGGATCACCACTAAACCATGCTTTAATTAAGTCACACACATATACACATCTACACATGCAGCAAGTACGCTGCTGCCTTCGCAGCAGGTCACCAAAATCCTTGCTCCACGTAGTATCCAGATTGCCCTTGTCACATAAGCAGACCTCAATCACACAAATGTGCTTCAAAGAGGATTTGTTTTTTGCAGAGAGAGTTTAGGGCTTTATAAAGATACACAGCACAATAACCTTGAAACTCATGAATCCTGTCCTCTCCCTGTAAGCACTTGTGTTATCCTCAGCATCCATACAGTTAGGAAACACTGAAATGGAGGTTGACAATGCAATCTTATTTCTTTACCAAAGACCAAGGGCCTGAAATTTCTCTCCATCTCTGTTTTTCACCAGTTATCTCCAGTAATCATACATATTTATGCCTGAATGCCTCAGAGGTGTTCTTGGCTGACTAGGAGTTATATACTACACAATGCTATGCAGATATAGCTGAAATACAGAACAGGCAACTGCTTCATACAGACTTCAATGCCTGCATGCAGGTAGCACTAGGAGCATTCCTTGGAATTGCATACTAAGTCTCATTCTTCCTTCTCTTCACCAAGATGGCCTTGGTACTAGCCCACATGTGTAAGCCAGAGCTCCAATCTATCAGAATGGAGGCTGAAAAACCACACACATTGTGAAACTACCAGTAAACCTTTCCAGTCTCTGTTCAACAGCACCTTGGCCAAAGGTTATATCTACACAGCTCAAAAAACCTCACTAGCTTTTGCCATCCCCCTCCAAAAGTCTCTGGCTGGACTATGGTGGCTCTGACACTGCTGCAGCAGTCCGATGGTCAGTTCATTCAGCTGCTCATGTGTTACAGGAAGCTAGTACATGTGTGCTTTGCAAGGACACTGTCAGTCAGTCGTCACCTTCCTGCCTTCCCTGGCACCCAGAGTAGGAATGTACCTCCCAAGTTTAGCCTCCTGCTCACCTGCTTGGCCAGAATCCTTGCTGTTAGCCTCACTGTCTCCGAGGGATTCCAGTTCTGCCCAAAAGCACACATAGCAGAACACTCCAGCTTGTGCATCGGCCAATCTTCCTTCTGAAAATGCAGAAAAATAGTTAAAAAGAAAAAAAAACAAAGAAAAGGCAAAAAAAAAAAAGCAAGCCATGAAGATAAAGTGATGAAAAAGAGGATGCAGAAAGTCCTGCCACATCCTAGAGGTCAAGTGAAATGTGTTTCCTTTAACAAAATAAGATGACGCTCACTAAATCTGAACAAAAGCTGGAGTCACGTTTAAGGGGTGCAGCTATCCTGCTTTGTTCCAACAAATTCACAAGGGATGAGTTAAGGTCAGAACATCTTCATTTATTCAATGGAGAAAAAAATAAAAAGGAATGAAATGACAAAGAAGCAAACAGACAACATGATTTATAAATCACCAGTTCTTATTGTTCAGATCAAGCATGTGAGGACAGAGGAGGTCTGAGCTTGATGGCTTTATTGGGTTCATTTCCATTTAATACCTTGGCCCCTCATTACAAGGCGACCCTGGTGTAATCAGGAGTAATGCAGCTAAAGTCAATGGATTCACAATCACTGTAAGAATCAGTACATGGAAGGTCAGAACCAGACCTACTGAACTGGATTATCAGATTGTTTCCCTAGATGTTGTAGAATAGGCAATAAAAAAAAACACTAATAAAGACAAACAGGTTTTAGTTAAGAATGTTTAGCATATTCCTAGCTCAACATAGAGTAACACTTAGAGCAACGGCACAAGCCATGGGGCTTTTGGCACTCTACAGATTTCCTCCAAAGCAACAGAATCTTTCAAAGATGAGCACGGACTCACAGATTAACACTGCACTGGCACAGGCTGTCCTCAGACTGCATCAAAATTCATCTTTTTATTCAACTGTGGAAGTATTCTTATTTCTCCATGTGAGCAATGCACAGTTATTTCTGTACCTCACCCCAGACACATTTTTATAGCACTGCGTTAGAACAGACCTATAGCGTCCTGCCTCTACAGCATCAACTTGGGGATGTTGGGCAGCATCAACTTTTGTTTTCAGACCAGATTTAAACTGGTGGAAAATGGCAGCAGAGGAAAGAAGACACAATAAATCCCACAAATGTAGAGTTAATTGAAATTGAAAACCTGAAAACCTTTTTTTTGCAACATCCAGAAAGTTCTTAATTCCCCTTACTGTGATTCACCCAGTATCACGGATCCTGTGTTAGCCCACTGAAAAAAACAAATAAATCAATATACAGCAGAGTGACTGAGGAGCAGGTACAAAAGAAACAGCTTCCCTCAGCTACCTAACCACTGATGGCAAGGGCCATTTGAGACGCTCTAGTTTACCTAAAACACCTATTGTGGAAAGGGACTCTTCATCAGAGACTGTAGCAATAGGACAAGGGGCAATGGGTTCAAACTGAAACAGGGGAAGCTCAGGGTAGATCCAAGGGAGAAGTTCTTCCATGTGAGTGTGGCGAGGCCATGGCACAAGTTGCCCAGAGAAGCTGTGGCTGCCCCATCCCTGGCATTGTTCAGGGCCAGGTTGGACAGAGCCTTAGGAGACATGGTCTAGTGTGAGGTGTCCCCGCCAATGGCAGGGGGTTGGAACTGGATGATCTTAAGGTCCTTTCCAACCTAAACCATTCTGTGATTCTACATAGGAGCAGTAAATATGATCCAGGTCTACTGGGAGATGCATTCCTTGTAGGAGCTACAGCTGAAGGTCACATAGGACAACACAAGGCACCTCAAAAGAACAGGTGAATAAGGATCTTCAGTGTCTTCTGCCTTGGCTGGTCCACCTATTTATAGATTTTACAGGTCAAACCAAAATCTGAGATCATAAACTTCAGAGCTTGCACACCAAAAACTCCTCCATTGAAACCAGATGTTTAAACTGCTCTGGGCATGAACAGCTTTAAGAGTTTATTTTATTAGGGTAAAAAAGTGAACCCCTACCCCAGCCTGGTGTAGGATTTGAAGCAGGGCAACACTGCGAGGATATTCAACCCTTCGCAATGTCAACTTCATTGTCCTTGATATCTCAGTAAAGTACTTCAGAAAAAACTCTACATACAGGCTGCTTGAAATAAGCTCAGTGTAAATGTTCTAGGAGGATGCAGCAATACAGACCAGGAGAACCAAAATAGTACATTACACTGTAATCATGCCATGTGAAATTACACTCACAGCTCTCCTACAGCTGTCACACTACAAAATGAATCCTCAGATAGGCCTATGTATGTCCCAAGACCTTTTTCCTGATAGCTTCTGTTTAGGAACCCACAGATAAGACTAAGAAGGGAAAGAGATCTCATCTCTCACCCTGTCTTGCACACCCATGACACTCACCAACTCCAGTGTGATTGCTGGATGTGCAAAAAGTGAAGGCACAGAACCTGAAGTCTTGCAGGACCCATGCTCATACACACCAGTGAGATAAACAGGAGACATTACCCAATGAAAGAAAACATCAAAATGCAAAATCACATGCCTGTCTCAAACCAGTGGTTTTAAAAATCCATGTGTTCCCTTTATTCTTCACACATTGTTAATTAAAATCTTTCCCCAGGCAGGATCATACTGAGTTATGTGAACTAGTAGGGAGGCTAAAGGGACAAGATAGGGCTGAATTGTGCAAAATGAGATAAAAGCCCGAAACACCACAAGAAAAGAGAGTACTGATGACTGAGTAATACCTGGGCTGGAAACACTGTGGCAGCAGTTTTCTCTGTGAGCACAGCAGGACTGTATTTTGCATTCTTTCCCAGGTTTTTCTCTAAGTAGTTTGAATTATAACAAGTAGCACTGTTCTAGTTGAACCCTTGATGCTACATTAATGATATTTTCTTCCTATTTTCATAACATCCACAGTATTTTTTCTGTCATTTAGAAGTGAGTGACAACATTTTTGGAAGGGCAATTCTTTCAAGCTTATGCTTTTCACATCAAAGCATGGAAACCATCTTCTCCACCAAGTTCTTCAAAGTGACTCCACCATCCAAGACTACTGAATTCATTCCCAGAACACTGTCATATAGCTCAGGAAAAAAAACAATCAGAACAAAAACCAACCCACCAAAGCTGTAATACTTAAAAAAAATGAGACTCAAGTCCCAACAATTTCTGTGCTATTTCATTTGATGGAAAAGAAACCCACACAAATACTAGACAGAAGTGCTGAGCGAGTGTATGAGTTAAGCCCACTTCTTCAACAGCTTATGGCCCAATTATGTTCAAATGGCATCCAACTCTTTAATCCAGCTTCAGTGAGGCAACTTCTGATGCCCAATATTACCTGTTAAAGTTCTCTGACAGAATCCTCACCAAGCAGTGAAGGCAAGAGTTTCACATGACTTCATCACAGCCATTCTTCCCTACCATCATTTACCAAATGCTGGGCCACAGAGGATGCTTGGCTTCCATGGCTTAGTGTTCAAACAGTTCACAGGAGACACTTAGCAAAGAAAATTACATTGAGAAAGTTTCTGGATAGTGGGACAGACACATCCCCAAAGCAATCTTAAGCAGGGTCTTGCAGTGTCAGATCCCTCTTGTGCAGAATCACTGCAGCAAGAAGTTTGTGAAGAGGAGTGGGCAATTTCTACAAGATCCCATTTGTAACACATCTGCTTGATGCTGATCCTACAACTACATTTTGAGGCTTTCTAGTTAAATATACACATTTCCCTTACTCCCAAAATACCAACTGCAGCACTCTTTAACACAACATGTTCAGACAAACCAGTGAATATTTGTTTGAAATATATTTCAAATATGGAAAGTCATGACAAAAACATCTCTTTTTGCACTTTGTCCAGCTGATCTCCACTCTGTCTGGGACAAATAATAGCTATGTGTAATAACAGATAGAGGAGCTCCAGTAGCTGGTTCAAGTTCACAGATTCCACAATTGCAACCACATAACCCTCTTAAAACATTTGTCTTCAGAGTGTTTCAGCAGCTAATTTCTGAGGAGAAAAAATGAGCACAGGTCTCCTGCTGTTCCACTAAAATTACTATAATTTAAGAAGTCAAGACCCAAACAGCTGCAGATGGGGTCAGAAAGCCACTATATAATAACAGGCCTGTGCTTCGAGGAGGCAAGAGTGGAGAGCAGAACAGTATGGATCAGCTGGAAATCACAAACCCTTTTAAAAGGGGAACTGGATTAGGGGCTGGTGAAAGGCAGAGGCAGCAAACCCAGGCTGGATCCTACCGATCCAAAGAACATTTCAAGGCAGCAAGGACAGGCAATGAAGACAACACCCACTCTCACATGCCCCACATCTGTGACTGAATCTACACCTATCAAAGATCCATCTTAATACAGGTCAAACTTAAGGTTAGTTATCTAAAAAGCAACATAATAGACCAGAACAGGCAAAAGACATGTTATCACTAAGAATTGTGCTAGGGCCAGCCCATGTGCAAATACATGCGTACAGAGAGAGCCCTACACAAATCAGCCACCATATCACCTCAAGACTTTGGTTCTTTCCCTAGGTTCAGTCCCTCACACTCCAACGTGACACCACACCAGCAACCAGGGCAAAGGAATTACCCTGCAAACCAGAACAGGATCCATGCATCAAACACGCGGCCATATGGCAGGAGATGCACTCTCTTCATCAAGCCAATGTATCTCTGCGTACCTATTCCCCATTTGGAGAAACAGAAAGGCCACAAAGGCTGCTGTGAGGCTTCATTCATTACATGCTTGGAAAGCATCCTCAAAACAAGGACACTGTATGGCTCAGAGTGGGAAACATATGCAGTGTCACTAACTTAATTTTCAATAACCATGGAATTCTGACGAAGGAAAAGATCTCATTCAACACAAATCTCTAGAAGAAGACTAGAGAGAGAAAGATGTCTGCAATTATAAAATCTGGAATGCTGAAAAAGACATCAAAAAAACGTGTTTCCTGCTGCTCACTTCAGCACCTTTCTCTTGTTTCCTTCTGATCCATCTCTCACCACCACTAGAAATAATTCCTATGAATTGTGGTATAGCAGATCTTTAAGGAAGAAAAGAGGAAGCTTAAAACATTTGGTTTTCTATCCCATACAACATACTTCATATGATAGACACCTGGCAAACTAAATTACAATAAGCATCAACGTACTAACCAACACAGGAAAACATAACCATGGGTTGGGTATATGTAAATTTTAGCTGAACTGAGCAAGGAAAACATGGATTTACAGGGAAAATTTAACTTAAAAATTAAAAGCAGAATGAACAATGCCATCATAATCCTCAAGTACAGCCCTGCCCTTTTGTTAGTGTTGCATGAAGAAGTCTCCCATCCGTGGAGGCAAAAGGGACACATTTACTGTACATCCCAGTGTTACAAGTTTAATATCAAGACACAAATGTCCTTTTTGGCTTTGACAAAGTATTGCTGAACTGCTGAAAAGTGCCTTTGAACAAGACAGGGATGAAGATGCTGCGCAGGCTGTCTGTGCAGCACGCACAGTCAGTGGAGACTGGTTTCTAGAGAATATTATGGCTGAAGGTAACTTTCAAAGAATGTCAAAGAATTCAATCTCAGCAACTTTCATAAATTTCAGCAGACTGACTCAGAAACATGGAATACAGTGTTATATCAGCTAGGGAGTCAAAAGCCATATGCATAGCACCAGTAAGAGTGAAGCGCTAGTACCTGTGCTTGCCATACAATTGTCCAGATGCCACAATATCTAACAAAGGCCTTTATATCTAAATCATCATACTACACACCAAGGGACTTGGAGGTAAAAGCAAAGGACCATGGGTCAGCAGAAATAAGTTCTACTACTTCCACCATGACATCTACTTGCTGTTTTTTCCTGGCACAAATCACTGAGCTTTCCTACTTGAGTAAATCTTCCTTGCCTGCTTCATAAACCAGTGTGAATTTTATATGGTAAAAGAAGCTCACAATCTCAGGTAAAAAGCACTACACAGCCAATAAATTGCTTTGTTCAAGTATATTCTTCCCTCACCTAGTTAAAAGCTTCCTAAGAAATACTGTCATATGGAAACATCTCTTACAAATAAGCATTTCTTATGAATTAATCATGGGGTTTCTCCTCTCGAGAGCCTTAAGGAGCTCATACAGCAAGCGCTTGTTTTCTTCCCAGCCATGTCAGGCTGTCAGTCTTTCAATACTCTGTAAACTATTGCAAATTTTGTTAAAAACTTGCTTCTTCTGAGCATTTTGAGTCCTCCCAGTGCTTCAAAAACAAAAGGCCATTTGATTCACCCACAATGCACTAAAGTACTGTGAGAAAGCAGGAATGTGGGGAGGCAAAAGAAGGAAAACAAAGGGGAAGCCAGGTTAGCTTTGGAACTTGTGCAACAGGAGAGGAAGATACATCCTTGAAATAAAACTGGGAGCCATCTCCAAAGTGCTCACGAACTGAACACACACAACCACAATGCCTCTGTCCAGATAATGACAATGGAGAACACTTTGCTTGCAACCCACACACTCAATAGCATGCTGTCATGGAGGAGGTTTGGCTTATTTATAGCTAACACGTAGCTACATGCCAGATCTTTGGTGACTCAAATCCTTCATGAGCACTGCTCCATACCCTGTGCCCAGCACCACAGATCTTACATAGCTTACATTATTTAGCTAGCAATCCACTTGAGTTTTTCCACACATAAGCTGGATAGTTCTTCCCTATCGAGCTGACAGCCCACAAAGGCTACATACTAGTTCTGGCCAAAAATATTGCTTTGAAAGGTGCTTATTGTAGTTTGAAGGTAAAAAACAGAACTAAAACTGCATGCAAGTATTTTGGATGTTTTTAGATTGCTCTACCTCTGTGTATGCTTATATTCTGTTCACAGGAGCTTTTAGAAAACAAGGTATACAAAAAGAACAAAAGTGCCAGAGTGAGTGAGTTAGGGAGAAAGCATGGTGGGTTTCAACTGGTTATGACCACGGTCAGCTGTGGCCACCCAAAATATTCGCAGAGTCTGAAAAACACCCACAACAAAACCCTCTGAAGATGGCTATTTAGTGATCTGATTTTTCCATTGGACACAGACTCTCCTACCAGTATAGGGAGCTAACGTTTAATCATCTGGTTTGTGCTTAAAGAAAGAAGTAATAGAGACATAATTAGTGGGCTGACAGGCAGCTCTAATCAAAGTCTCAGTGGTACCAAGCCCTGGAGCTACTGATCTTGAAAGACTCATACAGACCATGTCCAAATCCTGTAATTGTCCAATGCACAACTCCATGGTCAGCATCTGGAGGTTGCTGAGATTAGCTGCACTACTATTAACCAAAGCTACAATTACAGACTATCATTGCCACACAAACAAAAACTGCAGCTCAGCAACCCCCAACCTCTCCCCCCCCCCCCAGCATCTTCACAAATTGTGTTACCATACCTGACATTCCACATCGCAGTAAAAGGCCTGTTTACATCTTCCACACTTGGACAATCCTTCTTTCCTTAAAGAGAAAAGAGAAGTTATTCTAGTCTATAAATCTGAATGAAAAACCAATGTACGCCCCTATCACTTTGTGCACAGTATTTTGCATTTCACAGTGAAAACTGTATTTTCTTCAGAACACTACAACTACAGCTTGAACCCCATCTTCTGAGAGCAGACATGATGTTTATTTAGTTTCAAAAGCAAGCTTTTCCTAACAACTGTTATTATGCAAAAGCACTCTGCTCTCCTGACAAACTGCTGGGTTTGGAAACGTGCTGTTCTCTGCTGTTGGATAGACAGCATTATTTTTTGTCATTATATGATGTATAGTAGTAGCTCACTTGTCCTTGTTTTCCAGACTTCCCAATTGCTTTGCATACTTCCCCATCAGTATTAACCCTTTTCTTCTGCTCTGCCACTTCCATTGCTTCTGTCTGGTTACAGAAAGCATGATGTTGTTTCAACAATAACTGCATCCCAACACCAAGAAAACATAGAATCATAGTTGGAAGGGACCTGAAGATCATCTAGTTCTAACTCCCTACCACAGGCAGGGACACCTTGCACTAAACCATGTTACCCAAGACTCCATTCAACCTAGCCTTGAACACTGTCAGGGATGGAGCATTCACAACTTCCTTGGGCAACCCATTCCAGTGCCTCACCACCCTCACAGTAAAGAACTTCTTCCTTATATCAATCTAAGCTTCCCATGTTTAGGTTTGAACCATGTTGCATTATTAATACAGTGTTTGATCTCCTGTCACCACATAGCCTGTACTGTCCTGCTAACATCTGCTCCAATATCTATGTTTTCTAAGGTGACCTAAAGCTCACACTCTCCTGTTTTTCCTTTTTTAATATTTGTATCTCAATACGGGAACTGCCCAAAGGGAGGTCCTTTTCTGTTTCAAGTGTTTCTGTGTTACAGCAGATTCCATCAAAAATAGAGCATATGTTACCAAACGTGATATTTCGTTGTGACAGCAATAGGGAACTCTCAGCAGCATTTGATAAATAGTCTACACACCCTCCCAGGTATAAGTGGCAAAACACTGTCTTAAACTGAGGTGAAGTCACTGGAGTAAAACAGGGTGAGTGTCCTTGTGCAATACAATAGTATTCAACACTTCAGAGATCACTCGCACTTGAAGTCCATCAAGTGTAGCAAGTCTTGACATTCTCTGATTGCTCTTGCGAAGTAGAAGGCGCAACATAAGCGAGCCAGGCTAACATCATGACCCTACTTGCTGACTGTGTATATCTCAAGCACAATTGGGTAATTAAAGTCACAAATACTACCAGCTGCAAATACAAATCTAGTTCCATTCTGTCCATTTTACTACAGCAGTTCCACAACCACTTAACAAAGACTAGTGCTGAGCCCACAGCCCTCTTCCTAAACTCTTTGCAAGTTCAAGAGAACCTAGAATGTGCTAACACAACAGGGCACAGTCACAAAATGCACTTCTGAGCACTGGCAGGTCAAGTTACATCACGAGATGCCTTTCCTCTTAGTGGAACCTCATCACACTGGTGTGAAGTAGGTTTCAGACTGCCCCACTGCAACCTCACTGAATTCAGAGCATTCCTTGCTCACTGTGCTCCTCTTGAGCTCTACAGGAGAAGCTAGCAGGCAGAACAAGCAGCATTTAAGTAGGCTGCTCCCACAGATGATCTTTAAAACTATTATCTCTACAATATTGCTTCACATGAGTGAAGCATAGGAAATACTCTTTGGTCCTCTACAGAGATAAATCTTCTGGATGTGACAAACAAAACCAGCCAGTTCCCCACAGGGGAATTTGTGGTTAGGAATAAAAGGAAAACCAAACAGAAAAAAAGATAGAAAAGCCACCAGCGTGAAGGAGAGGAAAATCACCTCAGCTTCAGTTTTTCTGTTCTTCAAATTAATGGGACTTGCTTCACTAACTTCACTAGGTGCATATTAGGTGTAAAGAGAGGGATGAATAAAGTAAGTAGTATAAGTAGATAACGTAATGAGGAAAGAGTCAACGAGAAGAAAATTGAAAGCATAAGTGAGTTAATATGACAGGACAAGAGATGAAAATACCTACTAAAATGTAATAATTACATTCTTTGGTCTGACTCTCAGTCTACATACACAAGCAATATGTATTGACAGAAACAGCAAAAGTGCAACAGTTGCTTTCTTTTACTGAAACAAACG
Source organism: Pezoporus occidentalis (assembly GCF_034315485.1). Lineage (NCBI taxonomy): Eukaryota > Metazoa > Chordata > Aves > Psittaciformes > Psittacidae > Pezoporus > Pezoporus occidentalis. Next base: position 3,237,205 of record NW_026915836.1, read on the forward strand.
CTAACATTTGCTCCGAGCTATAACCAGGTAAGCACTGCAATTCCTCCGCAACCTGCCAGGAGTCAGGACTAAGTCTTGCACCTCTCACACACGTGGTGCAGTGTGACACACCAGTGTCCCATCTATGCCCAGCCTGCCAACGATAACCCTCAGCCACTTGCTTTCCATTTCACTGCCGCAGCTGACAGAGAGATTGAAATACCCAGCGCAGGTCAAACCACCCCTCCACACAACTGCTGAGCCCCCAGAACCCCCGAGCGCCCCGCAGCCTGCCAGAGCCTGGAGCTGGCACCGAAACCCGGGAATAGAATGAAACACACAATGAAACACTTGGTTAAGCCGGCACCAGGGCAGCACGCCTGCGTCAGCAGCACTGGGCTTTAAATGCTAACAGCCTTAGGAGGATGAACCTCCCACACCGCTTGTGCCTTGCCATAGTAAACTGCCAGAAGATGAAGGTTTCAGAGCAGCAGAAACACACAGAGTTATTTCTGTATATTTCATTACAGATACATACATCCCATTCATGTATATTCCATTCTCACCAATACAATGCGGGATTTAGGCAATCACAGACCCTTTCTCAATTATCAAAACATCATTAAAGTCAACGAATATTATGTTACTGCAAAACCACGAGGATCAGTGGAAGTTCCCACAGCTGCAAGGTGCTTCATGTACTCTTCAGAGTACGTGAACAGAAAAGCTCTTTCGTTTTATCGCCTCCTTCCCGAACTGTTGAGCAAGGAAAACCAGTTCTGAGCTAAGTTTCAGCACGGCGCTGCCGTCAGAGAACCCCGAGCAGGGGAGGAAGAGGAGGAGCAGGGCAGGTGTGCAAAGGCAGGCCTCGGGCCCCCGGCAACCCCTCAGCGGGCCCTGCTGCTGCTAACGGGACCTCGGCGGCGGCCCGGTGCCCGCTGCCCGGGCCGGGGGACGCGAGTGGGCCGCCCGCTGCCAGTCGAACCGCGAGCAGCCGCCCCGGGGTCAGCCCCGCCGAGGAGCCTCCACGGCCGTGCCTTGGGCCCGCCCCAGGCCTCCCTACCTGGCGAAGCAGCCGTCGCAGTGGCTGCCGCGCTCGCTGGCGGTCAGCACGGCGGTGTAGGCCGGGCAACTGAAGAGCAGCTCCCCCACGGCGAAGCGCCGGAGCGCCCGCAGCCCCCGGCCCTTGCCGGCGCTGGCGAACCTCTCCAGGCCGCACAGCTCCGCCACTGCCTCCGACCGCATCCCGCCGCGGGGAAGGCTTCCCCTCTTCGTCGGTAGCGGGAGCCGGGGAGGCCACGGCCGTGGCCCGCCGCTCCCGCCTGCCCCTGCCGGCGCGGGGAGCGCCTCCTCCGGGCAGCGGGGGATGAGCCGGCGGCTGCGCAGGCGGGAAGCCGCCTTGCCGCTGTGGGAGAGCCGCCAGGGCTACGGCTGCCTCAGGCCGGTGTTAGGTACGAGGCTGCCCACACACCCCGCGCTCACAGACGGGGTAGACCCCCCCAAGACCCAGCAAGGAGTACCTCAGGGAGCGGACTCACCCCGCCGATCTCACAGCCTCTTGCCTGCATACGAGCGGTTCTGCTGTTCAGGTGGCAGCTGACTTCAGGTGTTGTGACTCGCTAGGTAACAAGGGCTTGATTTATGTAAGTCCTGTGATTGTCAGGTTTCCCCACCGCCCTTCCTGATTTGTACCACCTGCTGCAGGGCTGTAAGGGCAGAGGGAGAAGCTGCACCTCAATATGAGTAAGAACTTATTTTGTGGATGGCAGAGCGCTGGGACAGGCTGCAGAGGGGTTGTGGCCCTGGGTCCCTGTGTAACCTGCTCTAGGTGGCCCTGGCTTGGCAGAGGGCTTGGACTAGATCTCCTTCCAACCCTAATGATTCTGTGCCCCATTCCTGGGGTGGTGTGAGGAAGCAAGGCCACTGGAGATGGCGGGGTGGGCAAATGGCCTATGGAGGAGGCCAGCCCACCCTGCTGCAGTTGGGCTACCCCGAGCATTAGGCCAGGGCCTTGTCCAGGCCTTGCGGATGCCAGAGCTTGGTTACTGCTCAGGGCTGGAAGGCTGACCATTCCCTCCTAGTATGGTAGGATAATATCCTGTAGTCTGAGCCAAAAATATCCCGTGGAATTAAGGGAAAATTGTCATACAATGGGCTTCTCATTATAATAAATCAGTCAACCAGCAAAGGGACAAAACAACAAGAAGTCTGAATGTGCCAGCAACAGCCATGCTGTAAATAAAACCCTCCAACAATAAGAAAATACTGAATTTCTACAAAGTATGAATTCCTGTGCTAGAACTGAATGAATCTATTACTCAAATCCCAATGCAACCCAAGGGAAACCTGTAAAGCTGTCTGCATTAAGTGCTACAGCTTTGTGCCTATTTTGCATGTAATTATCAGTTTTAGAACACCCTGATACAGCCCTAAGAGAGTATTCCTGTCAGAAATACAAGTGCACGTGAATGAAATGACATGAAAGTGAATGAAAATAGTTTTGATGTCACTTGTAGTGCACAAGCAGTGTAGACTGATGTAAGCATCCACAGATTGTGATCTCTGCTATTAGTATCTGTGTATGTAGTTTTGTGTTACATTCTTTGGGCAGAAAATCATTGGCAAGCTCCTTTTTGAGTAAATACACTGAAATTTGAGGCTCAGAATTTCCATGAGGAAGGAAATCATAAAGTAGAAAGAAGTATGTTGAAGAAGCAAACTTAAAAAGAAATTACCTTGCAAAAGTGCTTTGAGAATGCCACTAAATGAAAGTGAAATAAAAGTGGATCCAGTAGGATCAAGATGAAAGGACTTGATTCTGATCTTATCAACGGTGCAGCTTGTGACAGAGCTATTCATTTTGCTAAAGCTACTCTTGTGTTGCTGAGCTGAGAATCTAGTCCTCAGTTAAAACAGCAGTAGTAGTCTGTAGCTATTCTATAGTAATACTCCAACCCAGTCTGTCTCGCTGCATAATTCCAACTAAGTAGAAGAATAAACACTAAAATAACAGGAGAGAAAGTGTGCAAAATTCAGTTTGCAAAAGCATAGCACATCTCATGCTGCCTCATTGCAGATGCTGCTGCAGGTGGGGATCCCCAAGGAGGCTGGCCAGGGAAAATTAAGGCCTGTTCCTGCCTCAAGGCCCTAACAGTATATTATCCCATATAACTAATGCATTTTATATCCATATCTTTAAAATCTTTGATCTTCTCGTACACAGAACATGATGAAACTTGCAGCCACTGCAAAAATAACATCTCCTTCTGGACCAGAATTATTTGAATTAGTTAAACCATCACTTTTTTAACAAGGAAAGTCTGAGCATTCACTGAAAAACATAAAAAACATCACCCTCTACCACTGAGCTAAATGTTAATCATGACCCACTGTAGATCTATGGACAGCAGGGATGGAATTGATGTATCCAGTTAGAATAATGAAAGCAGCATCTAATTGATTAACCAAGTACCGCATCTTGAATGCAAGGACTCTGCATCCCACAGTTCAGTATAGATTGTGGATGTCTGGCTTAAAGGTTTGGACTCTTAATTGTAGGCATTTCTACGACTAGGAACAGCCAGTCTTGATTTTAAAATGTCCTTAATAAGTGGTTTTACAAAAAGAAACCCAAACCTACTGAACACACGTGTTTTATTTCTACCCTTAATATGCCCTGTTGTCTTTTCAGCTACTGGATCTTGTTATAACATTATAGAATCATAGAATCAACCAGGTTGGAAAAGACCTTTAAGATCATGAAGTTCAACCTTTATCCCAGCACCGCCATAGTTTTGAAAAGTTCTCAGCTTTTTTAGCACTTATAGATAGTGGTAACATGAAATGGTTCGGCATTTGCATCTGAAATCAGACAACACAGCATTATGCACTTCAGTAGTGAAATCCTGGTCACACTGAAGGCAATGACAAATTCTTACTTTCTGTAATGGAGTCAGGATTTCATTTCTGTTTCAAATAATGTTGTGTCCAAATAAAAGAAGTCTTAATTCATATGAATTATCAGATCACTTCTGAACCATACCTTGTGCTGGGCCATAGGCTTCTACAAGATCATGTAGGTTCACTGGTAAGAAGCTTGGGAGGAGGTGTCTTTTGAGGGGCACCAGCTGGGATGATGGCAAATGTTATCACACTCCTGTTCCACATTATCACCCCTGTTGAACAGCTGACAATTTGATTATGCCTCAGGTAATGAGGAAAAATCTGCATTTCAGTAGCTCTCTTTTTTAATAAACAGTCATTTAGTTTTAAAAACAAAATAATAATTTACTAAATAGGCTTTATTCCACCCTGGAAAAAGTTGCTTTCTAAGAGATAATCAGGAATTTATTCACCAGAGTAAAATTCAGCACCGGCCTGCAGCCCCATTCAAACCCTCCAGGAGAAATTCAACCAGCTGCCTTCATAGCTTTTAGCTTACTTTGGATGATTTCAAGAAATAAAACTGCTTTGATAAGTTATTAATGAAAACAGTTTTGTAACTACTTTGTTGGTATATTTATCCTGCCCCCCTTTTTCTGGATTTATACAAAACCTGTAAATAAAACATACACTTTTTGGATCTCCCTATTTCATCTGTGGTTTTACACATCAGCAGCGAATCTGAACATGGGTTTTTACGGATCAGTTTGAATGCCTATATAAATACTGTTTATTGCAAAACACAGACTTGTTAATAAATTCCTGAAGATTCTCAAGGCTTTAGCCTTGAATATATCAATAGTCATGCAACTGCTGAATAAATAGCCAACACCAGGGAGCTGAAACTTGCTTGAAAGCAACCAGAAAAAGACTGGAGTGCTCTCACTCCCCATTGTTCACAGGATAGGCAGGGGAGTCCATACCCCACAGGATGTGTTGAGGACCTGGCAGGATTGGGTGATAAAATGATACTTTGCTAAATTATACCCTCACATCTGCAGAGACTTGTACTTCTCATCTTCTCGGTCTTTTTTTAACTTCCATTACGTCTGGTTTAGATACGAAAGCTGATGAAAGGATGTGAAGTAGGGTATAGGTTTAAGGAAGTCACAGACCAAAGTGTCATGCCTGCTCTTTGAATTCCTTAAAATTAAGGAGTCTTTAGAAGTAGAGCTGTTCACCTTCACTCACAACCTTGGAGCTGCTCTCTGGAAAATTGTGTGTGTTTGACAGGAAAAGATCCACCCCTGTTAGTCACTGTTAGGCTTAATCACTTAACCTTCCAGAAGCGGGACCGCCGCACCACAGACTGTACTCTGCAGAACGGCTGCATGCCCTGTGCTCAGAGCTGTCTTTTTGTGTTACGTGTCACCAGAGACTTTAGCCAGAAAGGTTCTGAACTTGGAAAGGGAGCGGGGAGTCACTCGCTAAGACACAGGGCCCTGAGCAAACTGGAGGCTGAGCTAGGAATAAACAATAAAATCAGCTCCAGGGTAGGTACAAGGAGCAATCATAGGCCAGCAGCCTACGGGAAGAGAAAGGACAAAGGAAAATGTATATTGAATGTATATTTAACTTTTCTATATTTAATGCAATGATTTCCAGAGAGATAAGGTTTCCTAACCTTGTCTTTTTTTCCCCCCCAGAACTATTGGTACCATGAGCTGCTTTCAGCTGGCCAGTGCAGGTACCGACAGCAACATAGCTGGGACAGACGGAAGCATATCCCATGCTGCAGTCCAGGTAACAAAAAAGTGTAAGGTGCTTTAAGAGGCTTTGTGGGCAGATTTCACAGCTCTCCCTATGCTCTCCTGCTGTAGCTAGGCATCTGTTTCTTGCATCTCGGCAATCTATGGGTTCAGAGATTTGCATCTTTTCAGCAGGTGAGTGTAAATCTACATTATTCTTTGTGAACCAGAGATTAAGTGTGATGGTAAAAAAATCCCAGCAAGAGCTGGGAAATGCTGCCTTTCAAAGAGGAAGAGTGCAGTTCATCACTTTTAGGAAATAAGCTGTGAGGTGGGAGTTCATGGACGACAATGAGTTCAGAATTCAGTAGGGGCTGCAAGCAGAGGGTGTCACCAGTGTGTCTCTCAGGAGGGCGTGCTCCCAGCCTTAGAGGGACCTGGACTTGACATTCAAAACCTGTCCTTGTGTAATCTTGCACATCTCTGCAGTGAATTGTTGACATGTTGATAGTATTGACATTGCCCAATCCTGATACACAGACAAAAATGCTCCAGAGATGCCCTGGCTCTGTTGATAGTCAGGATGTTCCCGACTGAGAGGACTGGTGGAAACAGAGAATCAGGGCTTCTGTCTGTCTTTTCTCTTTGGAGACATTTGTGATAGGGAAAGACTCACAAATCTAGAAGGAGGCTTCTCACTTTTTTCATGAAAGGAACAAACTTTTCACTGCCCTCACCCATGTAAATATTAACATCCCTATTGCAAGTCTTTAAAGGGGGACAGTGCAGACTTAGAAGTAGAAAAGACTCAAATTTCTGCCTAATATATGGAAGTGATTTGCCTGGTTTAAATATATTTTAATCTACTCATTTGTTGTTTACAAGCAGTTTTAGTATGTCATTACAGAAAGGCTGTACACAAATTTCCTGAGACAAAAACTGACAGCAGCACAAATGCGGTTTCAGAAACATATCACGATGACAAAACTGGATGACTGTGGGGAACAGGCAAGGGCAGCTGTTAGGTGTGAATGTGACACTCAACACTCAGATGCTTGCAGTTCACAATTTGCTTTTATCAGAATCAGCAACCTCACAACTGCCATTCTGTGGTAACTCCAGCCTGCCCCTGGCAGACCTGCATTAACCTTTGCTTATGGAGCCACGGCAGGACTCCAGCAAACTAAAAAATATAAGATGTCAGATTCTCCACTGGTGTAACTCAGCATCTCTCCAACTGACTTTGAAGGAACAGCACCTGCTTGCTCAAGCTGAGGATCTTACCCGGTGCCACTATAGCTTCATTAAGTTGTCACATTCTTGCCCTGCCTCTGCTTTTGTTGTCTAGCTACAACTTTTCTGCGTTGAAGACTAGAGGAGGGTCTTTGATCCTCTGATAACTCCTTGAGACTCCCTGAGATAATTGGCCAGGACATTTCCTGACTTATCCAGGGTCATTTTATCTGCCCTTTTACTTGGAGAGAGGTTACACGCAAAAGAAAAGTCTTGGGGCCTTCACAGATGTGGACGGCTTACATGAGTGCTGCCGTGTGTGGTAGGTCAGGCACCCCCCCTGACATGAGGGACACCCCATTGTCACCAGGCCATGCTTAATCTTTTCTGCTACTGATGCGGAGACAGAAACCCTTCAGGGTGACCTGGGCCCTACAACTGTATACCTTTTTTGTCCCAGCTCACTGGGGGTGCTGGAAAAGCAAAGTAGTGACCTGCTTTTCTGCTGATGGAGGTATTTACACACTGTAATCAAGCAAACTCTCCATATTCTCTAAAGTTCTCATGATAAGGCATTTTCTTCAGTTCTAAAAATGATTTTTGTGGCTATTTTCCAAACAACTGCTTTTTTTCAGCTTCATTATAACAGATGGTCACTGAAACTGTGTGGCGTTTCAGTAACCACACAATGCCGTATAAAGATGTAACACCACATCTATATACATATTGCTTTTTTATTCAGTGATGACTTCCCAGTGCTAACTCATTTTTGAGTTTTGCCACTTAATAAGACCACTGTTCTGCTAGTGGGTATGTCAACAAGACTGCACAGTATTCTTTTTACCTAGAATGTTTTGCAAAATTCCATCAAATGCCTTACAAATGTCTCAGTTACCTTTTCAGCCAAATTTGTAATCTAATCAGGTTTGTCTGACAAGACCTGTTTTCCATAAACCCATGCTGACTGGCATTAATTGCTTCCTGTCCTTTCATTCTTTATCAGTTGAATCCCATATTCTATTATTTAGCTCCCCCCTCATCTCCCCTCCAGTTTGATATTAGGTTAGCTGGCTTTTATTTACCAAGGTCATCATGTTTGTCCTTGCTGAATACTGGCAAAACATCAGTCTTCTTCCAGTCTTCTGGAATTTCTATATTATTTCAAGACCCATTAAAAATTAACGTGTGGAAGGAAGAATCTCCTCCAGCAACTATTTGAGACTCCTCAGGTGCAAGTTATCTGGGCCTGATGAATTACAGGTTTTTATCACAAGTAGATGTTTAACATCCTATTTGGTTACTAATGGACTGAAAAAGGCTTTGGCTGCCTGATATGATACTGCTGTCATCTTACTTTTTCCAGGTCGAGGAGAGACATGTTTATTGAATATGGCTTTTTACTGCCTTCATCTGGTAGCTGGCTAATTCCATTGCTGGGATTTCTTCTGCATATGATGTACTTCAAATACTCTTTTATTTGTTGTCCTGTTTTGGTTTTGCCTTGCCGGATATGCAGATGTCTTAGGCTTCGATATTCTATGTGTCATAAATCCCCTTTTTCTTCCTTTTGCTGCAAACCACTGTTCCTCCTTCTAATCTCTGCCCCTACAAAAAGAAGTCATAGCTGGAAGGAGAGAGAAGGGGAAAGAAAGAGTTCATTCTTCTCTATCTTTAGCATCTCCTTAATTATTACTAGTATTGCTCTTACTTTTTTACCTTAACATCCCAGCCCACTTTAACTTCATGAATGATTTAGCTGCACCCAGTGCTCTAAAAAGCATTGAATAAATGGATTCTGGAAACCAAAAAGCCTTCCTTAAATATGCTCCAGGTAGAAGGGAGTGCCAGCTTCTTCTTATTCCCTTTTCTGGTGTTCCATATTGACTGAAGGGCCCATCTTTCAGCAGGCTAATTCACGTGCACATAGTTGGTGGTTTCTATGTCAACCACCTCTTCTTCTTTTCCTTCTGTGCCTGCTTTTCTACATGGGTGGAAGCTGAGAATACACAGGCTTTTACTAAGAGAAGAGCCACCATCCAGCATCAGGTGACAGGCACTTTCACTTCTTCAAAGATGAAATCTGGTCCAGCAAAGTACTAAATCTTTGTAAGCGACCTCATGATGAGAGGCATCACGCCAGCAGCAGCTGGAAGCCCTCCATATGTGTGTTTATACAGAAATACAGTGCTTTCCTATAAAGAAACACAGTGCTTTCCCAGCTTTGCATTTGGTACCAGCAAGAGCTGTGGGTACAGTCTGCATCTGAAAATGAAGCCAAATGCAGCCTATTCTTTTTATAATCAATAACTTGAGGATTTCTTACTCCTTGCAAGATTTCTTTTTGGTGCTGGTTTTGCTTTTTTGGGATCCTTACTGCTTAGTGGGGAATGAAAAAAAATACCCTGGGAGTTTTGCTTTAAATGAAAGTAGACTTGTGCCTCTTTTAGGTTAATAGGAAGATGGCTGTCAGGCCACGTGCTACTATGTTACACTCACACTTGACAAAGTAGTTATCTAAACAGAAGTTGCACCTTAACCATGTACTTGGGATCTGGAATGGGTTTGGCAGCTATGCTGTTAGCTGCTGGCTGAGTCTACCCTGCTGCTAGGAGAGGATGTGGGGCACAGATCTGGCCTGAGGGGTGGGGAGCATGTGCACTCCTGTCCATAATGGCTTTGGGAATGCTTTCTGGAGGAAAACATCTGCCAGACTGCCCAGGTACTGTTTTAGGGATGTACTTGGAGCAGTCCAGAACAGAGCCAGTGAATGGATCAGGGATTTCATATATTAGCACTGTGGAAATTTACACTGTGAAAGTCTCGTAGACACGAGCACTGAAACAGGTTGGCCAAGGAGATGGTAAATGCTCCATCCCTGGCAGTGTTCAAGGCCAGGCTGGATGGGGCTTGGAGCAGCCTGGTCTAGTTTGAGGTGTCCCTGCACGTGGCAGGGGGGTGGAACTGGATGGTCTTAAGGTCCCTTCCAACCCAGGCCATTCTATGATTCTATGAAATACTTGCTTCTTCCTTGCCTGTTATTAGTGCTTATTAGCTTTCAGAATTAAGAGACTGGCCATAACAATAATAGTAGTGATAAAAAAACAGGGGAACATTTAGCTTCAAGTGTGACTGCAGGTTTATGTCACTAAGAAGTCAGTGAATGTGGTGAGAAAGAAAGGCTACGTGGGACTGGGAGTTGTCAGACTCCATACATGTGGTGGAGCACCTGGACTGCACAGGGTAAATGGACTGTAGGGCCCAGGCATGTAGAGGGACCAGTGCAGAACACATGATTGACTGGATGGAAAACAAAATGCTCTTTAAGACAGCAATTTGGAAAATTACAATATGTAAGAGAGGAAATGAGGTTATTCAGCAGCAGATTTGGGTAATATAGCTGGGTTTAGATTCAACCAAGGATTTGGTGCAAATATGAAATGGAAGTAAAAATACATTGGAGTGCGTGGACAAATATATCACCCATGAACTCTGTCCCAGAAAATGACTGTGTTAACAGAAGGTCAGGACCTCTTCAAACAACAGGAAATCAGAAACAGAAATCAGTATCCCCAAACATTAGCATGGTACTTTTCCTGCACTGCTTGAAGAGGAGTAGGGCTTGTCTGTACTTCAAGAAGGATTTTAAATGATCAAAAGAAGGGCAGAAAGCAGAACATGCATTAGGATTACAGGATTAAGAGTTGAAAACTGTTCAGCTGGACCCATCGTACCAGCTTCAGCAAACACTTGTGATGTGAGTGAGACTCTACCGCTCAAGTCAGTCTGGGAAGCAGTGTTGAAATCATAGCTCGTCAGTTCTAAACATCTTCAGAGAAAATCCAGAGAGACAGAACTTTCTTAAAGAAAGGAAAGAAAGAAAATCAGTGCAAAGCTGCTTCTCAAGGGAGTTATGTGGAAAATGAGAAGTAAAAACTCAAAGATATGCAGAAACTAGATAAATTGAAACGATCATGAAAGCGGCAAGACAAGGTAGCGTAGTCTCAGGAATGAAATAAACATCTGATAGTAAAACTAAGTGGATACATTCTCCACATAAACACTTTGGGTGTTTGAACTTATCCTTTTATATGACATCTGATGATGCTTCGCATGGTATTGAATTGTGATTCATGTATTCAGAGATCTCTTTATGGCATCAAAGGCATCCTCGTGAGCTAAAGAAGCTCTTGATGAGTCAAAACTGACACAAAATAGTTGCTGAACAAATCAAGCTACTCACCTCAAGGAGGATGGCTGTAATTTGTGTTTTTCCTGTGAGTCATTCTTAAAGCCATTTTGACTTCAACAAATCTGTCTGGGACCTCTTCAAGCCACAAAAGCTGGCACGGGTAATCCTTGTGTCAAGAATCAGTAACTAAAAATACTGTTATCAAATTGATAATCTAAAGCCTGTCACTTTGCTTTATGCTTCCATCTGCCTCTTTAAGATTAAAACATGGTTACTCTATGAAATTCATAGAAGGGAAAAAAATAATAGACCATGGGACCTTCACTGGTTCAATTACTTCAACTTCTAGTCTTCTATACATTTCTTATTATACCCAGCATTTGCCTTTATAGATGTCAAATTACTTACTTTGATCACTGCCTCTGTGCATGTAAAAACTGAGTAATGAAAGCCATTTCTTAGCATCTTTGGCCACTGTAATTTGTATTGCTCATCATAAGGTCATATGGAATTTCTTGAAGCCCCCTTCTCTCTGAGTGGCATCTGTGAAGGCAGTTTTGTATTTGAAGCCCTGACTGTGACAAACAGGGACTAGTGAACCCATTATTGTTATAACATAGTTATAGTTAACTAGGTGACCTTTACAATGAAAAATTCAACTGATATTACTGCCATTTCTCCACTCCATTTTAAATTCATTTGGCCTCTCATTGTTAGCTTAGGCAATAGTCTGAACTATCTTTCCATGGTGGATTACCACCTTCTGGTTATAAAGGTATCACAGAATCAACCAGGTTGGAAAAGACCTTTAAGATCATCAAGTCCAACTGTTCCCCAGCGCTGCCAAGGCCACCACTAAACTCTTTCAGCTTTCTGTATCAAGGCCAAGGATGAGGAAGAGGCAGGTGAAAGGTTGTGCAGAGTTCTGCTCTCTGAGCCTCTGCTGAGTTAAATTAGATGTTTCTTTTTAAACCTAACTTGCTCTGTCTGGGTCACTCGTGATCAGGCTGTCACAGCCACCCTCCTGAGAGCGTCACCATCCCACTGGCACTGACACTGGGTCTTGCCAAGTGTAAGCAGCTTGTCCCCATCTCCAGTGTCCAAATTCCCACCATGATGTGCTCCTTTCTAGGTGGATCCAGAGTCTATTCAGGAGATAGTGGGGTGGGAACACAGGAACAGTGACTCTAATGGAGCTCACTGGGTGCAGTCATAAGAAGGTAAGAGGTGGATAAGGCCAAATTGTGAAATTTTTCACTGATAGGAGATGAAAAAGAAAAGAAACATTTAACAAAAACATGTTAAATGTTGATTATTCAGCCTTAAAGTACCTGCCATCTTTGTGTCCACTGACAAATGCTAAGCAGCCCATTTTGATGGAGCTGCTTGAATCAGCACCTAAGACAACTGCTGCTGTATTCCAGAAGGCCAGATGTGTAAAAATCACAACAGAATTTTGGGGCTAAGATGTGCCAAACACTTCCTGAAGACGTTTTTATTTATCTGAGGAGCTAAATTAACCCTTGCACAACTTACTTCATCTTGCAACATAATGTCTTGAGAAGACATTCACAAATAAAAGTTTCTATCTGCTTATAATTTGTGATTTGCTTCAAAATCACATTAATAAAAGACTGAAAGCTCAGTTTTCCCCCTCTTCCACACTAGTGTTGTCTCATGAGCCTAATCAAGATGAGAAGGCACTTGCTATTTGTATTTGCCTGGTTTTGACAGTTTACTTACAAGTTTACTTAGCTCACTAGCCAAAAGTTAAATAATGCCTTTGCCACATGTGGTAGTAGCACACCTAAAATCTTGGAGTTGTAAGAAGCACACACTGTAATATAGACATCTGTACACATTTTGCTATACTTAAAGGAAAACAGAGAGAGAGGGAAAGGGCCTGTTATAACATAGGTCTTTTATGAAAAGTTCTAGGTAACATAATTGGAATAGAAACAAGGGGGTCCTATAGAAATGTAACAGAAATTACTATAAAACCTATGGAGCATTACATCTTTCATATGAACTTTTCTGAGCCTTTGTATAGAATTTAATAGCAGACGTATCTGAGCTATAGGATGGTTCAAAAAAAAAACCCAAACCCCTGCAAAAAGCTTATCATTTTGTGTTAAATTCCACAGGAATTTTCCATAAGGGCTGGGCTGTTTCTGAGGTGTATCCTGTGCGTGTTTCTTCTCTGCTCCTGTGGCGAGCTGAACTTTGGTTTTAGACTGCAGCACATTCTGAATGCACGAGTAGTCTTTTGTGGGTAAAAAAAAAGAAGATAGTTCTCTGTCTCATTAATCTGCAGATTCATGTGGAAGTCTATGCTGTCTTAAACTTCATTGGCAGGTCACCATCCAGCTGCATGAGCCATTGTGTTTGAGTTTTAAATGGGGATGTACAATAGGCACCGTACCTTCTGGTGTAAAATATACACAGAAAATCACATACCACTTCCATCGGCAACTGAGGTTTTGTATTATTTCAATGGACTGAGGGCCCTTTTTTAGTGCATGGGGGAGCTAAGAAAGTGTACATAAAGGACTGCATAACAGCATCCTTTCCTGACTTGGTAGAAATGAGAGAAACTACACATTTTTGTTGGTGATATCTGAGGCAGGTAGATTATGTCTGAACCGTGAACACAAGATTAGCTGTGCATTAAATCTACTACTTTTAGAAAGCCAACCAGTTCAGATATTGAAACTTTTCAATTGTTCCTACCTCAAAATGAAAAACAGACTTTGGGAAGATTGCTGCTGAAGCCAATACAACAAGGATTCGAAATGACATAAAGGTATAAGTTCCCCCAAATTTAGGAAGGAGAAAAAATGTCCAAACAGTAATAAACCACCATCAGGTCAACGGGTCCATCTACATGAGAAAACCACCATTTTACAGAAGGGCCTCTGAAACTTCTGAAGAACAGAAGATTGGTAAGAAAGCATTTTTATGGGAAATAAAATGTGCCTTCCTGTCAGGGAGGAAGGGAGTTGCAGGGTGCTTGAGAAATGGAAAAAAGAATGCCATTAAAGCCTGATATGAATAAAGATCAGGTGAGAGAGGATGTCACCCTGTGGCCTTTGGAACTGCATTTCTGCTGCCTCCTGAAATTATGTTTTCCTGAAACAAAGGAACAGTGTTATGGAAAAGTGGGTGCCAGGTACTTTAGGAAAATGAGACACAGCGAAGCGGATAAAAGAGACAAAGACAATAGCAATCGTATGCAATAAAGTGAAGGCAGCTGAGGTCTGAGACAAAGGTGAACATTCTGAGCCAGCAAGATGACTGAAGCAGGGGAAGGAAGGAGGGAAAGGTGATTCACAATAACATTTGAAAGACATTGGCTTGAATATTTATCAATGTCACAGCAAACTTAGCTTGGCAGCCTTGGTGGCTGACTTTGTTCTTTCAGCAATTTCCCACCCTTAAGATGACAAACAGGAGTGTGGTTCGAAGTACAGCTCTTAATGTGAGTTCAACACAACAGTGCTCAGGCTCACATGCCAATTGCACCATCATTGTCATGCAGTTTTACAGCTTTTCCATAGAAAAAGCTGAGGTATTTACTTGTATCAATATCACATGGAGTGGATTCAGTCCAGGCAGTGTGGACTGTTGTGCACTTACAGAGATCAGGAAGCAACATGCCCCCACCACACAGTGGGACATGCAGAAAACTCTGCAGCTGCATCAAGTATCTCACTTGCTCTGAGTTCATTCAAATCCCAGTGTAGGTCCTTGTCCTTGGTCAGTGTTCTGCTCCGTCTTTAGTTGAGAATAGCTGAAATAACTCTGAAGTAATTAATTCACCTGAATGACGATGGATGCAAAAGCATTCAAATAATTATTTTTTTTTAGCTGATAGTGAAAGCCTAATTTATGCTGCTTTCCTAAGAGTTATTTCTGCACATAATAATGGTATTCTGAAGTGAATGGTTCCTGAAGGTTAAGATGCACGTACTATTAAGTGTCTTGGAGAAGTACCCAATCAGTGCATTTCAGAGCGATAATCAATTTTTCCAAACTTAAAGCTGCAGCCCAGCTCATATCTATAGGTAAGGATGGAGCAAATGTCATGCTACAAAAAGACAGAAGAAGGAATTTGTCTCTTGGTAACATTGGTAGAAGTGGAGTTAACTCCGGATGTCACACTGCTGTAACCAAGAGCTGAATTTGGCTATTCTTCTTGAATCAATGCTATCAATAAAAGTCTGCCAAAAACAACCAACTGGTAAATATTAATTTAAACAGAAAAATTGGAAATCAGTTTCACACTGAGTTGCAACATGGGGCCACTGCATGCTGGCAGCGAGATGACAATGACACCAAGCGCCAGCAAAATACCTGGAAAGCATTACTTCTATGTGACATCCAATAAAGATGCCGCACACACCCCTACATTTTTCAGCAATTAAATATTTGCAAATGAAAGTACCTCTTTTCCCAATCCCCTGTCTGCAATGGCCAAAATCCAGCCCAGCAGTGCTGTAAGAGAAGTTTTCGGGGTGGCCCCTCTGCACAACAGCTGTTTCGCAGTCTGATAGTAGCGTCTCCAACCAGCTGCTTCAGTTTGCTCCTGGCTGTCACTACTATAGGTTAATAGGAACACAGGCAGGAGAAGGGCCTAGGCCAGCATAAAGCAGAAATAACAACATTTTCTGCCAAAAGGGAGTGTGGGATAAGAACTTTAATGGGCAAGCAAACAAAGAATCAGACTGAAGCCTGAGGCGCTTCAGTGTGTTGGCAACAGACAAGCAGTCCTGGAACAAGTGCAGCCCAGAGTCTCAATTTGAAATGACTGTGTGGCCCCCTTGCCAAAAAAGTTTGGCTCTGTGTATACATGTGTGCATGTATATCTATATCCCCACACCAAATATGTAGTTGTGATAATCATGTAGTAAATTACAGAGCCATATGATAAACTGCGTGTGCCTTTGACCACCTCACCTGCCCTCTGCTAGCTAATCCATCTCCATTTGGATTTACTCTGTCATTCCAAACGGACGCTTTAATCCTGCAAACACTTATGTGTATGCTTAACTTTAAGCACTTGAACAGTTCAATTGAAAACAAGTTTGGCTGCGTGTAATTCCAGCATCGGCTGTAGGTACACTTGTAGTCCTGCCCTTTACGTTCAATGGTAGCAGTCTGGGCTTGTGATTTATATTAGCTGATAGAACATTATCTCTAGCACTGGTGCTGACTGCTGGTTTAGTGTATGCTGTGGATAAATCCATATTATTCCACTTACACCAATTTACACCAACTGAGAACCTGCCCTGTCGAGAAAGGAAAGTAATAATGATTACTAGACCTGACCTATAAACACTAGGTGAGTATCAGACCAAGCATAAAATGAGGGCAGGGTGCAAGTACTGGATTTCTTATTCCCACAGGATGGGGTGCAGGCTGATAGTGTTCTACTGTGAGATCTATGCAGCCCCCCCATTTCATGAACATAAGGAAGGTGTTGCAGAGCTTCCATCACCTGCTCTCGTATGGCTTCAGCTCCTGATTTTCTCTCTGCCCACTTCCATAAACTGTGCAGAAAACAAAAGAGTAAGGTAGCAGAAGAGAAGTGTAATTGTATACTGCAAAATAACATTCATAAGTCACACAAACACTAAACCCTACGTATAATAAATCTGTCCTTTAGGGACAGTCCTTTCCATGTCATTGTCTGGTACTTATGTTGTTGTTCATCTAGCTAATTACTGCTTTGAAAGGTATAGTCCTGCTGTCATGCCTAGATTAGCAGCAAGTGTTTGGCCAGCTACTTTCTTGTCACAGTTGATAATTATTTAATGAGTTCTGTTCTTCCTAGGAAAGCAAGATTGGGATAGAATTGGACTTATTTTATCACAGTAGCATTGCTGCGCCTGTTGGCAGCTTTGACAGCAACAGTGCTGGATTTCAGTAAGACAGAAGAAGAAGAATTTCCATAAGTAGTTCCTGAATCGGTTGGAAGCAACGGGGAAATTAATAGTAATGAGTGAATCTCAATAGATACTGACTCATTACTATGTTAGCTGCCAGTCTTTTCCTGCAGCTGTAACCAGGCTGGAAATTGGGTGATGCTCTTAGCTAAAACAAAAGCCATTATAAGTTAGTTCAATATGTTGCTAAAATGGGAAACCTAACTTTAGATCTCCAGATTTCTCTGGAAGTCACATTATCTTTTGTTTTAATTTTATTTGTGCAGCATAAATCCGTTGATAAATAAAAGAGCATCATCAACAGGACCATCTTTCACATTACCTGTCTGGAAAAGCATTCAGAGCAGCAAAGGCAGGTAAAGAGACTTTGTGCTGAGACCAGGTTAGAATAGCACTGGCAAAGGCTTAGCATATTTGTAGCTATCTGCTGCAGTGGGGTGTGTTTTAAAAGCTATGCAGTAACTGTTCCCAGTTATTTTCCCTGCCTGTCTGGAAATTTTAGAAATAAACAGAAAACTGTATGGCAAATGTTAACTCCTGGAAAGCTGATTACAAAAAATATGAAAACGATTTCATATTTTCATATTTCATCAGGTGAAAAATACCTGCTGGAAATAAAGATGTTACATTTGCATTTCAAAATGGGTCTTAATTCAAGCGTTTCAAAATTTTCAAAGTCAACACAAAAGCATTTGGGTAAATTTTAAACACCTTTTTTATGTCATCATTTTACTTCAAGGAAAACTTGAGAAGAAAATTTTATTCTTTTTCAGAATAGAGAAAACGCTTTCAAAGAGACAGAATTTCCTACAAAATGGGACTTGTAGTTCCTGCTTACAATTACTGTTTCCCCTTATACTGAGTTGTGTTTTGATTCCCAAACTGTACAAACCTTCTAATTCCTCACGGCCACAAAGCATGGGCATGCTTTTCTTTAAGGTTACAGATTCATTTTGAGCTCATGTGTAATCCTTTCCCTTACCCTTAACTCTCTCCAAAACATGATTCACATCTGAGATACACAGGAGGGTTTGCCCATTACTTGCTTTTCCTAGAAATGGCACTGAATCATCGACTGGCCACCAGCAAACAATGCCATCATGTCCTACATTGAAATGCCTTCTATATGGCCACATCACTAAGCACAGCAGCAGTAGCCAGACATGGAAAGGTTGGTTTGTCTGAAATAAATGGCCTGAAAAGCTGGAGGACTGCTGGTCTCAGCAAACTGCTCTTATAAACAGCAGGAGCAAGTGAACTCTGAAAACACAAGAATTTTCTTGTTAAGCAAGCATGCTAATAAATAATAGGTACTCATTTAAAGTATACAAAATGGACAACATCTGATTTTAAAAAAAATATTAGATCTAATATTTTTCTATGCAAGATGATATATTCTGTATTAAACTGTCATCCCAAATGAGGACCATGCAATCAGGGGAAGGTTTAGCTGGTTATCTCGATGCATTTTAAGATTACATCAAGGGTTTTGATAACCTGTACTTGCTGAAGTAAGGGAGGAAGAGCATCCCTATCTCTGATACATCCTTTAACCTTCCTTCCCGCCTCACTGGCTGAGCTGTGCCATGATGTTTGCAGAAGGGATACAACCCCTGAGAGGAGCCATTCATGCAAGATAAGGCACTGAACAAAGCCCAAATTCAAATATCCCCTAGTCTGAGGGGAGTTTAGGGCTGGATTTGCATCAGATCTTTGCTGCCATTTTCAAGTGAACGCATATCTTTTCACAATAAGCTACTTTTGCCTATTTCTCGTACCAGAAATGTGTGTGCATATATATCTATATGGCTGCATGCTAAAAGGAGTATCAGAACTAGTGTTAGAAATGGCTGCTAATAATCTACATGTTGAACATATTATCCTCTTAGTATTTCCATCCAGTCTTTATCTCTACCCATACATGGAACCAGAGTGTTTTGATGATATTCAAGGTGGCATAAGAGCTTGCTTGTTATTTTCTTAATCCAGAGTTTGGTCTGGACCTGGACTCTACAAAAGGCCCCATCTATGCTCTGCTGGTTCACCACATACTTTGTGCAATCAGGTTGAAACAGGATTTACTTCTCATTAATAAGATGCACAACTCCAACCTGAATGGGCAAGGACACCCCAGAGCTATATGGTCACAAGTATATCCCGCTATGTGAGAGTATCCCCATGTCCAGCCACTGTTAATGTGAGTCCCTCTTGCCTCCTCCAGTAAATCTACCCCCTTGTTACCTTCTCTCACTTTTGGCAGTATGGCAGAAAGAGATTAAGCCTGCTAGGCAGGTCTTGCCAGGCAGACAGTGTCTGGAGGAGCTTCACCCACTGTACATATCCCAAAGTTAATATCATAAAGTTAAGGGGCAACTCTATTACGTGTTCTGCAGTTGTCCAGGGAAACGGAAAACAAGAATCACAAGTGGTAAGAATGAAATCCTTCTCTGCCCTACATCAGTGCAATATAACTTCCAACAATATATTTTCTATGTGTAAAAATCAAAAGGAGCTCTGCCTGCAGAAGAAATACAGGAGAAAAGTAAGAAATAGGTAATTGCTTTGTGGCTGAACTAATTAGCAGTGCAAAATGCAAGCAGCAATAATGCTCTTCCATTCAAGACAGTCTCATTTTATTTTGAACTGAGAACATGGTGATCTTTTAAAGCCCCAAACGTTTACTCATTTGACAGAGGTGACTGACACAGAAGTCAGCATCTTGTGATCAACAGGAAAAGAAAGGAAAAGAAGAACACTAACTATTCTGATGTCATCTCCCATTGTTATTGTTGTTGTTCCTCCAAATAATGGAATTCTGGAAGCAAGACCATAAATCTCAAAGCTCAGCATTGTCTCATTCAGAGATCAGGGTCCTTGTTGCTGATTGATTCATGCATTTTTCATTTGGCTAGCTAATATCCTTTAAATGGAACAGACACTTAGGAGTGAAACTGGAGCTATTCTCCCTTCCCCCAGAGGATTTAGCATAAGTTAAGCAAGCTCTTGTATGATTTTTGGTAGAAAATATACTTTGTGGAAAACAATGAATATTATTCGTCTCAAAAGTCTAACATTAATTTTACCAGCAATAAGCCTGGTGCTTCTGTGCATTAAGAGCATTCAGGTTTTAAGGTTAGATTATGATCCTTTCTCAAGTTGAATAATACTTAATTCTTTGAGTTAGCCCATTGGAAAGAAGTATTAAGACATCACTTGACAGGGGTAAGTGTCAATCAAGTATCACAATCTAGTCCTTAATGAAATTTGTAGAAACTGAGAGTGTTCTCTACAAGAATGAGTCTGTAATCTGTATTTTTCTAACTTTATGGCTATGTTCTACCTTCATTTGTAATCTTTAGACAGCCGCATGGTAATAGCCTAATGTAGCTACTTATATTTCACTCCAATTTTGCTAATTTTAAAGCTGTATGAGATGGTATAAACAATACAATCATAGAAAAGTTGTCTTCAAAATTTCAAATGTTAATTTGCTATATGACATTATAATTTTTTTTTTCCTAAATGCAGATAAAATAGCTGTTCAGGAATCACAGAACTCACTAGGCTTGACATGGGATAAAAGAATCAGCTTTACTCTAAGTGGGTTATTCGTTTTTCCTTCAGACCTTTAGGTAAATTGCAGTTTATCTCAGGTTTATGATATAAACCTCAGTGTCTCAGAGAGTTGATATCTTTCCTCTTTGATCCTGCTTCAGTCTAGCCACATTGCCAGTTCTTCAGAACTCTTACCCTCCTCTTGAATATCAGGATTCCTCAAGCATTCCCTTGCAGTGGAATCCCAGGTATTGCAAAGAATAATTTTTCTTCCTGTTTTAGAAACAAAAGCGTATGCTGAACCTGCACTACTTCCTAAAACATAGCCCAAAAGATATTTGGATTGCTGCTTAGCATGACCAAATCTAAGAAGGGTGAACAGTATCAAGACTGAAATAGCAACTCCAATACCTCTATCCATTTGGTAGCAACGTATAGCACCTGATGGAAGACAGGAATGTAGCCCTTTGGCGTTCATGTTTCTGAAGGATTCCCACTAAAATGTACTTCATGCCTTATGGCACACTGAATTATTTGCCATCAGCACTGTCTGACTGCTGGATTTGGATTCCTGAAGGACTTGTACTCACCCTTCCTGAACTGCGTTTTGGGGCCTGGATGACTCCAGTGTGCTCAGAGGGAGGTGAGAAGAATAGAGGTGATCATAGACTTCTGGGAATCCTTGGAAAAAACTGAAGAAACACATGGGTGTCTCCCTTTCCACAGATAAAGGGCCCTATGCCTGTTTTCATGGACATAATAGGCTGTTGGGAACTGTGCATCAGCAGCTGAGACGTACCCTTCTTTTGTCTGGAAAAAAAAAATAGAGCAGGAGTCATGAAAACAGCTGAAAGAACTTTCCATTAGAGATAATTCAGTCATCAAAAGAGAAATCTGACAACACAAAGAAAGGAACAGTGAAAGACCTAAATAGTGTGAATAGAGAATAGTAAGTTAGAAAGAACTGTCAGATGCTGAATGGTGCATTTGGAGACTGTGCTGCTCTTCCTCCTAGTATCTAAAATAACACAATCACAGAATGATTTGGGTTGGAAAGGACCTTAAGATCATTCAGTTCCAACCCCTGCCACGGGCAGGGACACCTTCCACTAGAGCAGGTTGCTCCAAGCCCTGTCCAACCTGGCTAAGAAAAATCCCACTGAAAAAACATTTGATACATTCTGGACTAGACAAATAACTCATAGTGTGGGGTTATATCTGTAGTTAAAGGAGGAAGAACATGACCTTTAAGCCAAAAGACAGGGAGAATGCTAAGAATAAAATGTATAGAAAGAATGAAAAGGACATTCTGCAGTATTATGCCAGGCATTTGTTGGGTTCGGAGCAATTCTGGTTGAGATTGGTCCATGTCCACATGCTGAGAGAAGAGCAGCCACGGGACAAGGAAAGTTTACACATCCAAGCAGAGTTCTTACAGTGGCATTGGGGCAAGATGATCTGACCTTCTTCCTGCTGGACTGTGAAGGTTGTTTCCTGCTTGGTCAGAACATCGCCTCTGACATTGCATCTGTGCTGGTGTTTTGATTGTTATTCTGGTGGATACTGGAAAAAAAGTTAAACTCCTCTGGAAACCGGGGACATTTCTGTAAAAATGAAGTGCTAGAGGAGAGGTTTGGGGTTGTTTTTCTCTTCTTTTTTTTCCTCTTCTCCAAATTTCCTTTCAGGGAGGGGAAGGCAATTCTCTGAACTCCATGACCAACTTCGTATGTCATCTGTTGATTCTTCCTTCAGGCTGAGGAGAAACTGGGGGGTTTCCAGGCCTCAGTTCCACAAATCATTTAAGCATGTGTTTAAATGCCTCTCTGTTCAGTCATGCAACCACACCACCTTCTTAACCCTGCAAGTACACATGGAAGTTTACAGCAAATAAGAACTGGGTCTGAACCCTATGGAAACCCTAGGCATCATATTGGCACCAGAAAGCCCCTCAGATTACAGCCACCCTCGCTAAGTTTTGTGATAAATAGTCCAACATCACAGAGGTGTTTCAAAGGAAGATAAGGGGCAGGAGATGAGGAGGGCTGATGACAGGTACCGTGCTGTGGCTCTTGGTCTCTGCCAACCCCCAGCACCTGTATCCACTCCTCTGGGCTGCAGCTTTTGGGAAAAACCCTGGAATAACAAACACAGCTGCACCTGTGCAAACATCCTTGGTTGTGTGTTTTGTTGGGGTGTTTGTAGCAATAGCAATTGAGCATAGAAGAAAGCACAAAGTTAAAAACTGGCCTCTGTGGAAACCTGCTCTGCCTTGTTTTAGTGAGGTAAATATTAATGTTAGTGATACCTTCTGACTTGGGGTTACTTTTTTAGTAGTGCACCACGGACACGTGGGAGCCTGAAGAATTAGCTCCCTCCATTAATAGTAAGATTTAAAATACTATGAATTGGTCTTTAAACCTGATTTTGCTTTCCAACTCTTATAAATCTTATTCAGCAATGGTTTTACATCCTTTACTGCTGAAATTTTAGATCTTTCTGGTGCTTCTTTAAGCCAACCTGTGTTTTAGACTTTCTTGTTCATCTGGATGGACTTAAATCCAGTGCAACAGGTATTGCTAAATCATGACCGACCCCTTTAGTCACATTGTCTGTTTGCCCTGTATTCCTTCCATACGTTAGGGAATTTGCTATAACTTCCTGACATCATCTAGAAATTTCACTGATGAATTTCAACATTCTCATTCCAATCCACGTTCACCTTCTTCATTGATTAAAGCACAGAGGAAGTGCTCCCTGCCTGAGCAACTTCCCGGGAGGGCAGGCAGGAGGGTTTGGTCTTCACTTTAGCAGGCCATAAATGTCAAGGAGCAATTCCTTTGGGGCTGGTATTTTCTTTGCTTGGTGACAATTTGGACAGCTGGGGCAGAACTGGCAAAGCCCTTGGCATACTTGTATGAAAAATACCATTTTTTTTTTTTCTGTGTAAATTCCAGTCCATTTTCGGGCTCAGATAATTCCAAACTGCCTGAAATAAAGAGTTTTAAAGTGGGGCCAAAAAATGTAAGTTATCCAGCTCACACACCCAGGCTCAGTGAAATCAGAGGGTTGAGCTACGGCAGAAAGATTTCTTCATTGAGAGCTGAGACTTGAAAAGCCAATATGAAGAAAACAAGTTAGACAATTTTAAAGGTGCAAGATCAGATCCTCATATGATGCCACTTGGATGCCTTTTATTTGTATTTAGAAAAAATCCTTCCTTCCTTTTTAAAATCAGATACTTCAGTAATCAGATTGCTTTAATCAGATGCTTCCCAGCCTTTCCATAGAGGAGGGAAATCTGAGTAACACAATTATGTGTGGCCCCAAGTGAGGGAAGTAGGTATTCTTCCAAAGAGCCGCAAAGAAGATTTAAACCCACCACTACCTCTTGGTGCGTGCTGTCTGCCTCCAGGATTCAGTGTTTCACTTGAAACTTCAGCTGCAGGCTCCAGGACACTGGACTTGATTCTGCTTTCCTGAAGGCCTGCAGAGCTCAGTGCAGAGATTACTCCAAGCTTAGTTGCAAGGCTTTACTTTAGAATCCTAGCAAATGTACAGCAATCTTCCACATGCCTTGTCAGCGCTTACATGGCTTCAGTTTCTGTGATGAAGGGATGCATTGGTCACCCAGAAGTGCAAAAAGAATTAACATTTGCTACCTCACCCTTCTTTCTGCTGGTGAGGCCAGAACAGAGTTAGCAGTCAGCAGACAACTCGCAGGATGTTGGTCTGGGATCCTGCTCACATTTACTACCTGGGGCACTAAAACCACGCTAAGAACTGAACTACTCTTAGCAGCTGGTATAAAGTCCTGGTATGAAACTTGCTGCTGATGGTAATTAGTGGTTTTGTAAAGCGTTGGGTGTTTTGCAGAGGATCAGTATGATACTCAGTTGAATGCATTCCCACTTCCACTTCTGGCTGTGGCTATATTAAAATCTAATACTGTATAAGAGCATGCTACATTGATACAGACACCACTAAATGGGGATTGCTGCAGTGCTATTTTGCCACTTGATGATTCTTGAATATATGTGGCAAGAGTTCTGGGATAGAGCTTTGCAGTTTGGGGTTTTCTTGTTTGCCCTTCTTAACAGTAGTTTGTCCAGGGACATAATGGCTGTTCACATACTACAAAAAAGTGCTGCCAGAGAACACTCCAAAGCACTGGCACTTTGAGCACATTTCATTTATTAGAGGAGATCATAGAATGGTTTGGGTTGGAAAGGACCAGCTCCAACCCCTGCCACAGGCAGGGACACCTTCCACTAGAGCAGATTGCTCCAAGCCCCTGTGTCCAACCTGGCCTTGAACACTGCCAGGGATGGGGCAGCCACAGCTTCTCTGGGCACCCTGTGCCAGCGCCTCAGCACCCTCACAGGGAAGAACTTCTGCCTAAGAGCTCATCTCGGTCTCCCCTCTGGCAGGTTAAAGCCATTCCCCTTGGCC
Source organism: Pezoporus occidentalis (assembly GCF_034315485.1). Lineage (NCBI taxonomy): Eukaryota > Metazoa > Chordata > Aves > Psittaciformes > Psittacidae > Pezoporus > Pezoporus occidentalis. Next base: position 3,262,185 of record NW_026915836.1, read on the forward strand.
TGTCCCTACAGGTCCTTGTCCAAAGCCCCTCTCCAGGTTTCCCGCAGCCCCTTTAGGCACTGGAGCTGCTCTGAGGTCTCCCTTTAAAGAACCTTCTCCTCTCCAGGCTGACCCAGCCCAGCTCTCTCAGCCCCTCCTTCACAGCCTCCTCCTGACTCACTCCAACAGCAACATCATTTTCACCTGGACCCTCTCACCTGGTGCTTTTGTGCCCTGCTTCCCCAGGTGTCCCCATGTTGGGCTCAGGGCAGCTCCCCTCATTGCAAGGCGGTTTTTAGGAGGGGATAAAGCAAACAGAAAGCAGCTGGGAGGTGGCTGGGGGCGGGCGCAGCTCGTTCCCTGGGTTGCAATGCCGCAGGTGGGAGCACACCTCATTGCTCGCTCTCCTCTGAGGCTGCGTGTCCCATGAGCGCACCGTGGCCATGGCACCCCTCGAAGCCTCCGAGCAGCGCAGGGGCCGCCTGCCCGCTATGGGGAGGATGGGGCGGAGGGGTCCAGGTGCCTTCTCCGGTTGTGTTTATGTGCGGACCACCCCAAATTCGCCCTCTGCGAGGCTCGGCCTGTGTTTTGTTATCGCTTGCTGACATCTGCTGGCTACGGCACGAATTATTTCGGAGGGCAGCGGGCAGGGCCGAGCCGAGCCGCCGGTCGGGAGAGGCTTTGCTCGGGTAGAGCCGGGCGAGGCGGCCCGGGCAGCGCGGCGGTTGCAGAGCTCTCGTCAGGGCCGGCGGGGCTGTGTTGCCGCGGAGCGGGGCAGCCCAATGCCCGTCTTTTGTGATAGTGCTCTTTTTTGTTGTCGCTTTTAATGGAAAAGCCCTTCTTTTAGTGATACACGCAGGCATCAGTACAGTTAGTTAGAGCGGGCGTTGGTGCTTGTGGGTCAGCAGCGTATCCTTCAGAGGTGCCGAAGCACGTAAGCAGTTTTTCTCACTGCCTTTGAAGAGATGGGAAGTGGAGGGGTTGCAGGCAAATCATGGGGCTCTCTTGGCTATGCAGTGTCCACTTACACTCTCCCTTTCCTCATGTTTACAGAAGGGAAACTGATGGACTGCCCTGCTCTGGAAGGAGTCGGTGTTCTCACACAGGGCCTGTGGCTGGTACGTCCCTCAGAAGCCTCTTGCCTCCAACCGTTTCACTGAAGGTAACAAAGAATGTCAATGCGATGCTCTAGGCCAACGGATGAGTTAATAACAGACTAAGATTCCACTTCTTGAGGTATGTGCTTTTAAGGTACTTCATCAGCACCAGTAATCCCTGGCTGTGGTAGGAGTTGGATAGCTGTCCCTATCTTCTGGATGGTTGCCTGAGACAAATTGCAGATGACTGACTCTGAGCAACATAAGGAGAAAGAGCCAGGTGTAGGATTTCTACACAGGTGTTCAGGTTCATTTTGAGCTGATCTCTGGTGTTTCAAATTAGTGCTGCCTCGAAGTATTTCCCTGGAAAGGTTTCAAGCAGTTGTTTGTGCTTAACATGCCACTTGTGAGCAAAACTGTTTGTGGTAAAAGGGACTAGAAATAAGCAGGCATTACTCTCAATCTGAACTGTGTCGAAGTCCTCAGAGCTCTGCATATCTCTGTGTGCTTTTCCTGTGTGCTAGAAGTCACATGGATGCTGCTAACAGATTGAGTTTTGTGCCCCTTTGCTGTCGTGGTGGAAGTGGCAGTGGCAGTTTGGGTGCCTCATGTTGTAGGGGTGCCTGGAATTAAGAGCTGAATTAGAAAACAAAAACCTATTCAAAAGCAAAACTATCCCAGGTGAAAGAAGAGTATTGATGCAGAAAATATCCATTGGGAATCCAGTGCCCTTTTACCTTGCTGTGCTCTTTTTCACTGAGCTGGAGGAAAACAAAGTTAACCTCTTTCATGTAATTGTGCCCTTTACTGTATCTTAAAGGCTGGAACTGATAACCTTTTATCAATCCTTTCAGCACTTTAAGAGGACAAGACACTTAGTAAGCAAAGACTGGTCGAAGTGGTGAGAGGAGACACTATTTAAAACAGATAGGAAGGTATATTTTACTTATGCAAAACAAGTAGTTAACTTGCCAGCCTGGGAGCATGTAAAAGGAACTTGAATTGTATAGTGATTTAAAACCTTGTCTCCTCCTATACATTAGCTTCTCTATGGGTGCTGGAAATTTTCCTTGTTTTTAGTCTGTTGATACCCAGCTAAAAATAGCTCTCTCAGAGTTTATCCATTACCAAGAAAATAGAAGTCAACCTTGCAAATCACAAAAGGACAAACCCAAAGGCCTGCACCAGACAGCATGGATTGGTACATTAGCACTTCTGGCCATTCCTATCAGAAATGATGCACTGTGTGGGATTCATTGATCCAAGCCAAATGACAAACACAAAGAAGTCACATGAGTTGTGCAAAGGAAGATTTCCGTGTTCTCGGAGCTCAGGGAGTCATCTTTTCAGCAAGCATATCTGAATCACATTCCCAGAAAGACTTAACTAAGGCTTTCCACCTTTCCTGATTTGTAACCCTTGAAAATATGTCTAGTGGATGTTTAGATGCTTGCAAAGGAAATATATCTATTTGCAGTATACTTGTTTTTCTGAGGCATTCCTTAGAAGTAGCTTTCAGATCCACCAGGTTTTGCAGTTCATATATTAGAAATCCTTGCACTGAAGGCCCAGTATCAGTAAAAAGAATTTGAATAGAATCTTTGTTATGTACAGGGCATACAGATGATACAGACTTGAAGCTCCTGATTTTGTGAAGAAATGTTGTAGGAATGGGTTCAAAATGCTATCCTAAATGCTTAAATTAGGATAAAATCAAGGAGAAGAGATGATTCATAAATAAGGGAAGGAATATGTTTCCTTTTGACCCTTACTGGGAAAAGATAACCCACCTATTTTGGGCCAGGTAGGAAAGTGGACAGCATGTATACGCAGCAGGGTGACATCCTAACACTGTATGCCAGAGCTGGGGTCACTGAAAGACAGTAATCCTAGAAATCCTTTGGGCCTGGGGCAGTTGTGCCAAGTGGGCTGACTTAGAGCTGCCTTTGCATGCCAGATTTTAAGGATTGTTTCCCAACTGACGCAGAATTGTGAGAAGCAAGATATTGTGGCTAGCACCATGCTGACCTTTTGGCAGTAATGGAGAAGAGTTGCAGGTTTCTTGGTTTCCACTGAAATTCTGGCTATTCAGCTAGCAGAAGCCATGAAATGGTGAAATGCCAAGTACTAATCCAAAATTTTAAGACGTAATTCAGGGATTTCTGTATTAAACGGTCACTGTGTAATGAGAATTGCAGTTTTATTGTGTTCCAAACCAATTGTACAATTGTAGGGTTTATTTTCCACATCAGATAACCACATTGTTTGTAAAACCACCGCTGTAAGGCAAAATGGGGACTTCGCTTTCACTGAAATAATCCAGAAATACACAGTTGAAATTCCCATAGCAACTTTACCCTGCCATGTTACAGCTATCTACCTGCTGCTACACTTGAAAACGACCCATTTCCACTAGGGTAGAACACAGAGTGGAAATTATGCAGATTCTAACATCTGCAATATTTTCTATCACAGCCAGTAGTGCTGGTGTTGGGTTATGTTTCCGCATTTACTTCTGTTTCTCAATAGAATATTAACTATATTCTTCCCATTTGCTTTCAAAATCAAAGTTCAGTCAAAAAGTAAATATAAATGGTGGAGAGACTGCTGAGGGAAGCCGACTCATTGTCTCTGTTAGCAAAATGATTTGTCATGGCTTTTTTGCCTTGATTGCTCTTTCTTTTCAGGCAACTAGCTATCTGGGTAACACAGGAAAAAGCTTCTACGGCAGGAGCTGACACTGCTGCACATTACTTTAAATGTGCAGAGAACGCATGCAGAAAGCCCACTTCTAGACCTGCCATCCATTTAAAATTCATGATTTGTTCTTCTTGTACTGTTCCATCCTCTCACTATCTTTCTTTGTCACTTCCCAGATTTTGGACTCGAGTGCTTTCCAGGGTGGTTTCTTACAGCTCAGTGTCACAGTAACCCTCTCTCAGGCAGTGTTTCAGCTGTGATGAGGAACCCCACAGGCAAGCCAAGAGTTAATGCCCCCCCTCAGACCAGCCAGGGGCCCTACAGCTGCTCTGAGCTGCCAAGCAATTAGGCTTGTCAACATCCCTCAAATAAACTCGGGCAGTATTATCAAACCCCATTGTTACCTGATCCCCCAGAGGCTGGGGAGGCTGTTATATCAGGACTGCAAGCTGCAAAGAGCCATGTCTGCTTTCTTTTTTAATTCTGGATGACCCATCCTTTACCAGTTGGAACAGAGGCTCAAGAAAGATGGATCATTTGGGAAAGGATTAAATCTCTACTGTAATACCAGTCTGGGGGGAAATCATGGTGTGTTTCACTGAGGAGCCACATATAGTGCTGCTTTCCTTGTGGTTTTGCCTCAAAGCAGTAGCCTGTTTCAGTGGACTACCTTAAAAATAATGGGATGCAAGCTGCCATCTTAAGGAGAAAAGTATTGCCAAAAAAGGGTATTTATTGTTCCATCTAGGGTTGCTACCTTGGAAATACAAAACCCAAGTCACTTCAGACAAAGGGCTGCTGTACAGGCACAGATCAGTCTATGTGTGGGCCAAACTGGGCAGTGTGATTGGAAAGCAGGCAGATAACAGCCCTACCTGAAGCCAAGGATGCGTTTGGAAGACTGAGTTCCAGGTTCAATAGTGCCACAATAATCCCATGTATTTACAGAGACATGCAAAGCAAGAACCACAGTTTTCCCTTGAATACATTACTTTTAACTTTAATTTTTAGACAGAGACACTGTAAATTTGAACTAAGCAAAGCAGATTTGTCTATCTGAGTCTATAACCCATCTAAACCAAATACCCTAAACTAACTTGATGATTATTCCAGTTATATTGCTTTTTGATGCCTGTTGCTCTGTGGACAACAGCAGCAAGCATCAGTGGGGCAGGGAGGTGGGACTACCATGCCACCACAGTTTTGTTGGAATGGGTAAAGGGCAGTGATGTAGCAAAGACTTAGGGAAAGGCACAGCAGACCCAGACATCCCTTAGAGACAGGCGGTACCCAGGGACAAAGATTGGCAAGCCCTATGGCTGGATGAATGCCAGGCATCTCTTCCAGGAAAGGGTTTCAATTCTGAGCATTTGGGGTGAATTTTTTTTGGTTTTTAATAAAACATAGTATGCTTTGCTTAAAATGGTTTGAGGTAGGTGACATTTTTAGGAGAAAAGAACTATACGTTCTTTCTAGAATGTTGAACAATTGCATGCAAATGCTCATGAGCTGGCAACAACGCAAAATAGGCTTTCAGCTTTTGGAGTCCCTTTTCAAGCAAAATCCAGAATTTCTGTGTAAAACTCCATTTGTGTTTAAAAGCAGAAGATATTCCTGGCTGCAGGCAAAATAGAGAGATGAAAAACACCTGATACAAAGGAAAGGGGATCTTGCAAGATGGAAGATACTAGGACACAAAACTGTTCTCTTTCAATGCACATCTAATACGCTATGCGTTCAAGTGGATAAGCTTTACATTAGCATGAACACTGCTCACCCTTTTACATGGGTGCAGAGGGCTGACCCTGTAGCACAGCAGCCACGATTTATTCACTTGCATTGTACCAGGATGACTGTCAGTGTTCAAATATGCTTTTTTTCCGCATATGAGAAATGATATTGTACTAAGGCCAATGCTGAACTGCAAACTGATTTCCCTTCCCTAACCAAACCACTTTGTGTTATTTGTAAATCTAACAATAACAAGGATTCAAAGATCTATTACTCAGCATCTCTTGATTTCCCTGTTTTATTTTGCACCCCTTATCGATGCTCTTCAGAGCTCAGGGCTGAAGCAACATAATGGGAGCCTGGAGACATTGTCTGCAACTCAACTAGGGTCTTGGCATTCAGTAACAACACCAGGTTGTCTTTTTTTTTTGTCTTTTCAGAGCAGAACAGCTGGTGAGTATTGGAGTGCATGTTGGTGGCACAGAACTTGTAGTAATACTGGCCGTGACTCCGGCTGCAGAAGCAGTTTATAAGATACTAGCACTGGGCAGAGAGGCACGATAGATAAAGGGGACAAAATGCAAAATATGCTGCTTTGCTGTTGGTCAGAAGTTACAGCTGTTTCAAAATGCTCAGGGTCTGCTCAGATGCTTTCTTCCACATTATGTGCATGTCTTGCATGACTGAGTAAAGCCTTCCCCTTAACCTGCAGGCTTCTTTCATTTAAGTTTTCTGAAACACCTTGCTATTATAGTGATGGAAGTTGGAGATTATTTAATGATGAATTCGCTGACATGTCAATAACATTTATCTGATTACTTTGGAGGGTGAAGAGGGGCTTCAGGGAAAAGCCCTGTTTGTTTCTAATGCCTCAAGAGGTATCATTTCTGAAAAAAAGGAGAGTCTCTGTAGAAGAGATTTTTTTTACTGGGCTTGGCAGATACATGTTCGTAAATGTGCACATCAAATGCACATTAATACATTATTCACTCAGTCATTGAGATGAACTGACACATTTATTTAATCCTCAAAGACATTATAGTGTAGATCGACAGTACCAATATTAGTGGGAGGCAGATAAAAATTGCATATTTGCTTTTCTTACTGTACTTTATATTCCCCTCTAAAGTACTAACTCTTGGCAATAATAATATTCACAAATGCATCCATCTCTTATTCATGCATTACACAACAAACTGTCCACGCTGCAGCTGGTAGATCTATCAGATAAATGTGAGTACTGACTTTAAATAGGTAAAATATAAACAGAACTCTTAAACCTGTAGCTTCGACTCTGGATTGCATGCACATGCACACCCATGTGCATACCCTAAATATTATATGTAAGTTTCTAAAGGTGCTGACATTAAATTCCATAACTAGCCTGAGAAGCCCAGCTTTTAAAAATCAGGTTGCAGTCTTTATGAACCAAAGAACTATAATTTAAAATAACTTTATATAGAATTAATAAAGAAGGCTGAATTATACCAAACGACAGTTTCCCCTGCTCACTATTAATAAGTTTTTTCTGAATTCATGCACATTGTCTATAGGTACACTGGGATATGATTTTAAATGGTGTCAATCTGGAAAAGCTCAGCAAAAGGGAGCTCAGTGGCTCCAGTTGAATGCTAATGTTACCAAGTGCCCAGTTGAATTTCAACAACCCCCCAGCACTGATCATTCCAAGTCAATCCTGGGATGCATAAATTTCTCTGTAACAGGCAATATATTCCAAAGCATGTGCAAACCTACCTGCCCACACATTCAACAATGGGTATGGTGAACTTTCATAAAGCACCCATCTTGAGTGCAATGGATTCATAGACCTCAACTTTGAAATTCCCCATGGTTCAGGTTAAAAAAAAACATAAACTGTAAACAACTGTTCTGTCTCCAGCATTTATTACTCAAACACCATTGTCAAGGGGTAGCAAAGCTCTGATGAGGAAAAGTCTGTGTAAAAGCATTGCGAGATGGATTTGGGCAGAAAGAGATATTTAAAATACGATTTGCAGATCAAGTAGCAGGAAAACTAGCAATAGATGTTCATTAGTTTTGCATGTCAGATTGTTTGTCCCTAATAACAAACTAGTATATTTTCATCTCAAATCATAGTTCACTGTTTGTCTTCTTTTCATCTCTATCAAGTGCTGTATGTCCATCAACCTAATTTCACATACATTCACATAGGAACTTTCTGAATAACACTGAAAAAAATGGGACTTAGTTTCTGCACAAAATCCTATAGGAATCTCTGCTTTTCAAAAAGATGTCTGCAACAGAAAGATACTGCTGATAGAGAAGAAAATGAGACTTAAACTATCCTCAGCAAACATCACTGGTAAAGCTTCATTAGTATGTATTTTCACATAATTCAATTAGTGAAAATACATACAAATGCTGGCAGTGCTGTTCCCTACTCGGGGAGCATCGGTGAAGCTTTAAACAGATCTGAAACAAAATTGCATAAATGGCATGTAAAGCCCTGTGCATACAAAGATACCTTCAGGGTTCTAATAAATTCATGAAACTTTTTAAAGTATGATTTCCTAGCAGGCAATCACTTTTAATTAACAGGATCACCTACAGCAACACATGTCCTTCAAAAACTTACATTATTTTTTCTTTTTGAATTTCAAAGTTTCTGTAGTAAAAGTTGAATAGCTGAGTAGCTTAACCTCAAAAGGATTGCAGGCTTTTATGACAGTTATAAACCACTGTGGTGCCTTCTTTATAAGAAGAAAAGATTCTTAACACAACAGAGAAAGAAGGAAATCTCTTTTTAGTCATAGCTAGAAGCAAGCATTTCCTCCAAAGGTCAGAAAACTTTTCCTCAGTTAAAGAATATTTTTAAGGACATTGGAGGCTACTTGTACAAGTAATCTCTGGTAATTTGCCCTATGAATTAAACATATAATTTCCAATATTTATTATTTTATATACTTTTGCCTTTTATTGCTTTGAGCTGTCAATGCGCAGTTGTAAACATGGGGGTGAACTGGTGCAACTAGCTTCCATAATGAGCCTTACGACACAGAGAGAGCAATGAGAAGTTCATCTCTTTGTTTAAAATAAAATCATTTACTAGTTTCCTGAGCACATCTTTCAGGGTTGTGTGTTTGAGGTGGCTCTTGCCACTAGCTTGGAAGCACATTTCCATGTTCCAAAGCTGGCTAATCTTACCTGCAGATTTAAAGTGACAAAAGTATGCCCTATTTTGAGTTGAAAAGAAAATAACGGGAAAAACATAGGAAAAACGATAATGCCCAAGACAAATTTTAAAGGGCCAAAGCTCTCCCCAGCCCTCATTTAAATGAATCAAAACATTGATATTGGTAGCTGGGAACCTTGAGCAGTATTTGTACAAATGAATTCAGGAAGAAGGACAACAAACAAACGTTATGCCTGCTTTGGTCCAGGAGGTTTTACAGGCTGTAATGGCTTGGATGCTATGTGTTCTCTAACAGTGAGCAATGATAAATATACTTTCTTTGCTTGATTTTGTGGCTTCCTTCTAGGTGACCATCCATTTATAACACAGGGAGGGTGGTAGAGGCTGAATTTGTGTGTCTTAGCATAACAGGCAGCCTCACATCAGTGATGTGCATGATGTCTTTTGTGAAAGTGTTGGCACGTTTTCCCTAGGTGCGTTTTCTGACTTGGAAAAGGATAGATATTGTAAAACTCTGGGAGTGGAGGGGTAAACAAACACCCTTGGAGCATTTGAAAGTGCCACTCAAGAATTACTTGAGAGGCACAGGTGAGCTTCTAAGAGGACCAAAGAGTAAAAAAGTGTATTTATAGATCAAACAGCCTTTCTGGCTAAAAGGAGCATGGTGCTTACAGTGAGCCTGTGTTTGAAATGACCATGCGAGGACAAAATCAGATGTCATCTAATACTGTCTGTGCTATAAATGAGTGTGCCATGTACTTACCAAGGTGCTCATAGTGCTGAGCATCATTTAGATGGATGCAAGCCCTGTGTGAACACACGGGGGTGTCTCTGCCATGGCGTGAGACACCCCAGCCAAGGACAGCTTCAGCACATCTTCCTGTCTCAGCACAGGTCCTTCTGCAACCTGCAACAGGGCATTTCAGCTCTTTATTGCTCCTCTTCAAATCCTCTCTCTTCATCCAGCCTCTGTCACTGGTAATTAATTATTCCTATAGCTTGCTTTCCCTCCAGTGGCTGCCCCATCTCTTTTCCAGAGTTAGTTTCTTCCTGCTTTAAGCAGAAGCCTATAGGAGCTTCAAAACCACCACATATGCTTGACTTGGGTCAATTTCCTTCTGTGTGTATCTGCTTCCTACTTGGTGTCATCTCTTCTGTACATAGACTGCTTTTGGAGCAGTGGCTCAGTTTTCTGTTGCTATACAGCACCCAGTAGAGGTTGCTCTCATTTTGGTGGAGGCCTCTAGTTTTTACAGAAGGCCAGATACAGAGATTTACTTCTAAGAATAAGATAACAGTTCTCTGTATGGGGAATGCTAACGCTTTGGGTTTTGGAAATGCAGAGAAACTTCAGTCTACAGTCATACACAAACAGTTATTGGACTGATTGTATTTCTAATCAGTTCTGTAGACTGAATCTTGTTTTAATTTTGTTGAAATTAATGAGGCCTTATGTACCTGTATGCCTATCCATCCACCTGTACCACACAAAGTGTAATCCATGTCCAGTATACAATGTGTGTGTGCAGTTGTGTATCTAGTGTTGACATAGTTTACTGTATATTTTACTGTAGCCAGCAGGTGGATTATAAAGGACAACCACTGGACAATTAAAAAGCATTCAGAAGGACACAGCCACAGTACAGTCATCAAGATATGCCAAAATAAATTAGCATCATGCAAAGTTAGGCAATGTTTAATTCATAGACTGGGCCTATATTTAGCCGTCTTATTATTTGCAATATAATCCCTTCATTTATTGAAGGTTAATGCCAAGTTTTTCTCCTGGGTGTTTGGTAGATGTGTCACAGGGCAGTGTAGCCCTTTTAATTTCCATCTACTATGAAAATACATATGCTCCTGGGTGAGTGTGTACATGCAGGCCAGCCTGATGGAAGCACGCTCAACAAAAACCAGCAGAATTCCCTAAGCATTGTTGAGACACCTTCTGTCATCCCGGTTTTCCTGGGAAAGAGCACAGACACAGGAGAAATATTAGTAGTGGTTTATGAAAGAGCAGTATCAGTGCCTTCATTAAGAGAATGCTGTTGATTTTGCAAATGTACGCATAAAGGATAATGACTGAAGAGAAGGCAAATCACCATTCACTTTTGAGGCACTCCATGAGATGGTGGAGGAAAGTCTCACAGGGCACCACAGAAAGAAACCCTTTGAAAAGGATATGAAATGGAGGAAGAGGACTGGGGAACAGAAGAAAAAGCATCAAAACGGCAGAGTTTGAGTAGAGACATTAAAAGGTGAATGTCCTGAGACTGTATCTGGGAAATGATGTTTGTTCTGGTGCTGATGTGATCAAAAATAGAGCTGGCCTAATTGAACGGATAATGTGAATAGCCTAACCCTATTGAACAGGGTAAAATAAACTGTTCTGCTGCAGAGAAACTGGACTGGATCATATAGAAATTTAATATACTTTTGACAGGGTTTTGAAGGAGTGGGATTTGGAATTAGTGACGAGATTTTGAAGGAGGAATACTTTTATATAGATCACACTGTCTAGGGATATACCTGGTGCCAATCATTTTGATAGCTAAGCACAAGAGAGCCAGGTTTTCAAAGGTGCTGAGCACACACACAGATCTTGCTCACTTCACAGGGAATTATCTTTTTCATGGTCCTTCAAACTTGAAAATCAGGCCCTGGGTTTCTGACCATTAAGGAAGTACAATGTTACTGTACATGAGGAAGGACAAATCATCAAATCATAAATAGGAAGAGAACACAAAGTCTTTTTGGACACAGGATGAGATGTTTTATTCAGAAGATAAAATTCAACATTGTAGAATTATCTTAGTAGCTGCATAGCTTAAAAGTGTGGAAGAGGAAAGGTGCATCTGTAAAGCTGACAAGGCAGTGCTGATCTGACCAAAAATCTGATTTTCTACACAGTCCACCAGCACTGGATGCCACAGCAGGTTGCTCCAAGCACTGTCAAACCTGGCCTTGAGCACTGCCAGGGATGGGGCAGCCATAGCTTCTCTGGGCACCCTGTGCCAGCGCCTCAGCACCCTCACAGGGAAGAACTTCTGCCTTAGATCTAACCTGAACTTCCCTTGTTTCAGTTTGAGCCCATCACCCCTTGTCCTGTTACTACAGTCCCTGATGAAGGGTCCTTCACTCCTAGGCTTGCAATCAGCATGACTTTAGTTCTTCTATGAGGTCTTGAGAGCCAGAGGCATACATGCCTTTCCTTTCACTGTACACTGTTACGTGAAGTGAGTGGGGTTCTTTACTGTCAGACTGAGAAGGCTCAAGGTGTTGCACTTCTGGTTGGCTTCTCCAGTGTTGAGAGAGAAAAGGATGTGTAGACTTCCCACGGAAGCACCACTGTCAGATCATATGTGGTTCTTATTTTCTTCTTCACTCAAGCAAACAAAACTGGCAAAGTGCTTTGTCAACAGACTGTGGCTGCCTCATAACAGAGATCATCAGGCATGGGTGCCATACCATCAGACTGCAACAGGTCTGTACAGATTGCAGGAGAAACAAGTCAAACCTTACTTGTGCTTATATTCCTATACATCCATCTACATAAACATGCAAAATGGGTAAAATGAAAACAATAAATGAGCTCAAACTTGCTTATAGCTGTTCGTAAGTGTAAACTACTCTGGCAACACTGTAAAGTACAGTCCAAGGACTCTTGGTTTTGTAGAAAGACTGAGTGAAGGAATCCAATCAAGTGTAGAATATACTGGGGGTCTGAGTGGAAACACTGAGGCATATCTGTTGCCTCTTATAGTGGGTACTTAAAAAGGCACCAGTAGAGTTGTTCTCTACTCTTAGCTCTGCTATGTGACCTTCTTAAAACACTTCACCTCGATGCGTCTCTTTCCATTGCCACTTTATGTCTTTTTTTTTTTATTTTTATTGCTAGTACTTTGCTTGAGAGACCATCTCTTACCTCAAGTTTGTACAGTCCCTAGAACTGGAACTTAACCCCACGTGCAGCTTTCTGTGTTGCTGAATGTAATAGCCAAGCCTAGAAACTTTCATGTCACTGAAAAGGTTGGAGATAACACAGCTTTCCTGAGCCAAAGTGGAATTAAATTAAAACTCAGAAAGGCAAAACAAGTTTTGGGTACTTTTCTGCCTGTATTTTCAAATAAATTTATATTCAGAACAGTATAGGCTTCCTTTACTTCTGCTGATTTCCAGGAAGCTGGAATGCTGTGAGTCATATGGCTGACAGTTACCCCAGTGCAAGCCACATTCATTTCACCTCCTCTAATTTTACTTGTTATGACTTTGTAGGTTTCAAGGCATTCCTCCTTGAGCTTGGTACTTAGACATAGGCAAAGCTGCAATTCCCTCTCCCTTGGGATTTACTGGCTAAAAAGTCTGTGTCCATCCACCATGGGACAATGCTAAAAGCAAATAGATGGGCCAAGTTCTTCTGGGCCTCATCCTGGAAAGTATTCATTGCTTTCTGTGGACTAATCATAGAATCACAGAATGGTTTGGGTTGGAAAGGAGCTTAAGATCATCCAACCCCCTGCCATGGGCAGGGATGCCTCACACCAGACCATGTCACCCAAAGCCCCGTCCAACCTGGCCTTGAACACTGCCAGGGATGGGGCAGCCACAGCTTCTCTGGGAAACCTGTGCCAGGGCCTCACCACCCTCACAGTAAAGAGCTTCTTCCTTATATCCAACCTGAACTTCCCTGTTTAAGTTTTAACCCATGACTTTCCCTTCTGTCACTTCAGTTTTGAAGTAGCTGCTGGGTTTTGGTTGGCCCCAGGGAGAAAACCTGAAAAGAAAAATGGCTGTTTAAGAGAACAAATCCTTTTCTTAGGCTCCACCTTATCCCCCATTAAGATGGGCCATATGTGCCCTACCTCAGAGCAGGGATACTGATGAAGGGAACAGCAGAGGGAAGGTGGGGACTGTGTTCCCTTTTACAGATTCCAGCACAGAGGCAAAAGATAACAATAGCTTTAGGGTAGGATACATTTCTAATCAGGATTGAAATCCTAAATGAATGAATACTAATGAATTATTACTCCTTTCCTATTAATTAACAGAGTTTCACAGCACCCTCTAGAGAGCCCAGCCAGAGCACTGTTGTGCTATACATGGCTTGTGTAGTTCTCCCCTGTCTTGATTATCCCACTATTTTGGGGGGACAAGGGGGGTTTTGATACTTAGACATCAAAATGCTTGAAAATAGCTGAAATCAGTTGTAACTTTGGTAAACCAGCTGGGTCTGAGGAGAGTGGTGCCCAGTCTTAACTTACAGCCATCTTCCTCTTTCTGGTTCACCTGAAAGTCACTTTAATGTTTAACTTACTTGATTTAATGCTCACAAGAACCAGAGAGCTGGAAAAAATCTGGTAGAAGAGGCCTGAGGAAATGAGGAAAGGAAGGATTCAGGAATGTCGGCAAGTAGCAGGAGGCTGCATCTCCTCTAAAAATGCCTCATTGCAGCAAGGAGAAATGCTAAGAAAAGTATTTGACTTTCTACTTGGGTTTGCATGGCTGAGAGCCTGGATATTTAACTTCATGTAGGGAAAAAAGGCTGTGGCATGTGTGCAAGTATCAGCCAAGATGTAGCTGAGCAGCAGTAAAGCTAGTGCACGAAGTAAAGAACATATAAAAGGAAATAAAAGGATCTGCCTAGAGATCAAATGTGGCATTTGTACAGAGCCTTATTCAAAATGGATATAAATGCATCAGTTCCTCAGAATTATAGGTGAATCAAAGGAAAATTACAGCCAGGAAGATAAAGCAATCAACCAGCAGCCCTACCATGTGAGAGGCAGAGATGCAACTTTGAAGCTTTCCGTATGGCTTGCCAAAGAGCCAGATGTTGCAGGTGGAACAATGTCCTTTCTGGCTTAGCATCTGGTTCCTGTCGTTCTGATCCATAGAAAAAGGAGATGCGGAAGGATGTGGTAAAAATTATAACTTCATTTAAGAAAAGAGTCTTTTCTGATGCTTTTGTAATAAAATCATATTTGAAGTGAGCATTTTTCTTCAGAGGTGGAGGCTATTGCAGAGAATAAAAATGTGATCCCTACTGTTCACTGTAGTTTGCCATCCTGGAACCTGTTAATTCACTTGGAGCTGGAACAACTAATTTCTTGGCCAGTAAGAGGTTATATAGACGTAAAGGGTAAACAACACCCCTATTTGGGAGAGCAAGGATGTGGGATTTATAACCACTTGATTCCATCCATGGCTCTGTCATCCTCCCAGGTGTGTTGCAACCTGACTGTACTCTAGGTTATCCTCACCTCTTAAGTGATGAGCTTTTGTATAAATGTGGATAGAATAATACTAATTATAAAATATCTTAAAATATATATTTTGTTGTTGTTAGGAGTGAAAGCAGTTCAAATTCTGGCCTCCCACAACCTTAGTAATTCCTGTCTAGTCTTTACTGGTATTTCAGTTTCCCTTGAACATGATGTATCACCCAAATACATCAAAATAGAAAGTCAACATCATCAGTTCTTCTCCCTTCCTTCCTCTCCCATCCTCTCTCTTCCTCTTTGTACATAGTCCATCTCCAACAGGAAGAAAGATGCAGTTGCTATTGTACTAGGGTACTTTGAATAATTGATAACAGTAGTTCTCCTTCAATTTAGTGCCTTTATGTTGCATGAAATCTCACTGCTATTAAGTTACTTCAGTTGTGTGCTCATTTGTATCGATTGGTTAATCTGTGTTTTTCTCTTACTCGAATACTTTTCACCACCAGTGTTGAGCTTGCAGCATGCGAGAGTGGTTATACTGCTGCAAAAACATGAAGACCTGTAGATTTAGGATGTAATGTCAGGTTCAGGAAGAGAACATTGCTAAGCAGCTCACAAGGCAAATGACAGGAAATATGAGTACAAATGAGGTGATTGCTCTGCCAAAACCCAATTTTATGTGGCTGCTGGATCCTTGTGATAGTTCACTGTGAAGGACAGCAAGCACATTTCTTGTCCTTTTCATGCATCACCATCCATCAGGCCAAGAGCAAAGTCTCTATTTGAGGTCAGGTTTATTATTTTAAATCTAAACCTGTTTTGTATTACTCCAGAAGTTGTAAAAAATACTATTGCTCCAAACATTCTCCATGACCACTGGAAAGGGGCTTGTGAAACTCCATATATGCAGCCCTGTAGGCAGTGTCACATAAGATAGGATATGACATGGTAACATAACAGACACTGACAGGTTATCCAAGTGCTTCCAGCAAGAAGGCAAGTATCTTAGTACCACTGGCACATCATTATAGAAATTACCAGTGAGCTATTGTCTACTGTAGGTTTCAGAAGGAGCCTCTGGGAAGAGGAGTGTAGTTTCTGAGAGGAGTCAGTTTGTGGGAGCAGATCCCACTGCAACTGGGCCACCAAACAGAGATTAGCAATCAATGAATGTGTAACAGTGAGAAAGCTGGTGGCTGGGAGAATCCATGGCAATGCTTGCACAAAACCTCAAAAGGATTTTGTCTTGTTATTTCCACCTCATGATCACCAGAATCAGACTCGTGTTCTATGAGAAGCACTGCTGAATGCTTGTTATCATTTCTGAAAGCAATTTTTGCAGTTTCTGTCTGACCTTCTGGCCTTCACAGTTAAAACCAGGTGATGTCCAAGGCTTCTGGCAGGGTCTGGGTGCTTTGATCATGTTAGCTCCATCGGCTTCCTTGCTTCTTCCTGAAAGGCCAGAGCTTCCTGCTTTACTTTTCCCACTAAATAAAAATGTTTATAACTAGATCCCTCTGTATTTGTACCCTATAGTTATAAAAAAACCTTCCCTAGACTTGGCATCAGGTCATGAAATGAGCCTGCCCAAAAAATTCACATCCAGGTTTTCTTTTGGATTGGAGTGTTTGTCTCTAATGTGTAATATTTTTCTCAGGGAGTGAAAACCTAAGTCAGGAGCAATGGAGATAATATTTCTCCATTTTAAATCATACAGAACCTTATTTGACACCAGTATTTTAACAGTCTGAGAAATTATACACATATGCCATATGCCTTTTATAACTGCATTTGCTTCCATTAAGCCTAAATCAGCATTCTCATTATAGATGAGTTCTTGTGTGTTTGTGGGTTTAGGTACTTCCTGAAAGCGGTTGGTTGGACTACTTGGTAGTTGCCAGGGTCTAGTCCCAGTAGGCAATTTGAACACAGCCACCCTGTTCTGGGAGAAAGAAATTGGTGTATATGGGCACCAGCCGTTTCGTTCCACTTGGCCTCTGAACACAGCAGCATCCAGGTCCTGTTTTCTTTAGTCGCGCTGATCCAGTGTGTGTGTCCATTCTCCTTCCTTCCCAGCCCTGCTATGCTATTTTGAAGGTCTTGTGCCTCCCCCCACCCACCCACCCCACCCTGTGCTATTTAGTGCTGTCTTTTCACAAATATCTATTTTAGGCTGCATTATTAATACTTCTCAGTGCTCAAAAATCATAAGATGCTGCAGCACAGAGAATTATGTCATTGGCTTAAATGTTGGAAGATTAAAAATAATACCTTTTAGGCTCCTTTTATTACCTCTGAGGGATTTTTTTGGCAGGAGAGGAGAGGTTTTAGGATATATTCTGGTTGTACTTCCAGGCTTTCCTCTGCATCATTGATGGAAATTACCTTTTTATTATTAAACGAGGGTAGACTTTCTTAGTGCCTCATACAATCCCAGGAGTAGGGGCTTTAAGAGTGATGCAGTTGGCAACAATAATTCAGAATAGGGGAATATCATTAGTGTTACCTCCAATTTTGCACATGTCAGAGGTAGTTGAAGGGGGTCTGTCCCTCAAGCTAACTTTACCCAGAACTCTTGGGAACATACCACCATAAACCTGGGTTTGGGCTGTGTTTACACGGCATGGTGCGATGCCATGTAGACAAACTGCATTTTGTCAATTAAAACTAGTTTGGGTATCTTGATATAGCACTATATTTTTTCACTGTAGATAGACTCATTACCTTCTTTCAGCCTCTACCATAGTTTTTCTTGTGTGGGATAATGAAGGCATCCCTTTGTTCCATGTTTGCTGCGGCTGCTGCAGAGAGTAATGGACAGTGTTCAGGCAAGCCTGATGCACTGACCTCCAGTGCAATTCCGTACACACTTGATAAAGAGCCAAATCCATTTAAGCATCAAAGCACTGATTTGGGAGCTTAAACTTTATGCTCCTGTTTTGAAGATTTAAAACTTTTATACAGCAGTTAGGAAAAAGTATGGTTGCATTTGTGCTCTTATTAGTGGACACTGAAATAGTTTTCCCATTTGGTTACCGTCAGAGGGAATCCACAGAACTGATTTCAAAGCTTAGAGGCAGTTTCTTACCCAGATGAATGGTTCCAGCAATAAAGCTTTATATTGAATGCAGAAAAAACTTACTGGATGTTTATCTTCTCAAGTATACTGTAGAAAACATAGAGAACTGTTCAGACAGACCTATGAAGCTGAACACCTGGTATCTGGAAAACACCACACATACATATACAGACACAACTAAAAGGAAATCAGCAGTGAGCAGGGAATAGCACCTTTCTCTCTTCAGACAAATGGTTCCATCTGAGCTCTAGCATCTTACTGAACCATGAAGGTAGTGAAACAGGGCACATAATTCATGTTTCAGGCCATTAGAATGAATTGAGTCTCCACAACTTTATAGAAACATTGTCTCTTTAGCTCCATTTAGGCTATGGGCTCAGCTTGAGTGAATGCAAACAAGATCTCCAGCAAACAGCACTTTCTTAAAAGCAGGTAATACTCTCACAGTCTTAATCTTTGTGGTGGTTTCTTAAGCGATACTCTCAGGTCTTGGAGCAATGTAAGTGGCATGCAATGCAGTAAGGACAATAGCAAAAGTCCATGTAGCAAGTAATCAGAAACCGTGGCTGCTTTTTCCAGGGAGTGGATTAAATCATCAGCCCTGCAGGAAAAGTGGACTCTCTGCTCTCACCAGTAATTTCCACCTCGGTTCTGCAGACAGAGAAGCAGATGTATCACAAGTAGCCTAATGTGGTCATAGTTGCTCAGTCTCTGACCTGGACACCTAAATAAATGCATAAACACCTCCTTCTTCTAGCTCATTTTGTTGACTAAGAGGTCAACCCCATGTGTGAGCTTGTTTATGTGCTGTGCTTCTTCACCCTGAGACCAGTATGGTTCCTTACTTAGACTACAATGTACTTTTTTATCTTTACAGACCATAGCCACCGTCCTTTCTGTGCACTATAAATCAGGCTTTCATTTTGGCACATTTTTCACAATGCTGATTCTTGTGACAAGATATTCCTTAAGGCTATCCTTGCTGGGACATTTGGTGACAAACAGGAATACCGCTGTTGTTTTTCTCATTCAGAACATTCCCATGGCTGTGGAGTATCCATGTGGCACTTTTGAGGGTACAGAACCCTCATGGTGTTTGTGGGGTTGTGTTAGAGGGCATGGCTGACACTGGCATAGTGCAGGCTGGTGGCAAGAGCAGCAAAGTAAGACTTTTTAAGGGTCTAATTCTGTGTTCCCAAGGATTTGCTGCTGTAAGCAGAACCACTTCACCCCTGAGTGGCAGTTTGCCTGTGTGTAAGAGGCTTGTCTTGGGGGGGTGTTCTGAAAATGTAACCTATTTACACACAGCGTGGGATCCTGGGAAGGAAGATACTGGAGAAGCGTTAAGGTATTAACTACACTGTGCTAGTTGGCTGTGCTCTACAGAAGTGGCATCACCCCCTAAGAGTAGATCATGCCTTGGAATTACTGAACAGCAGGAGATATTTGCCACACAATTTCATTTAGAACTGCTGGTGTGACTGTGGCATGTGGGATGATGTAGTGGAAGCTTGCACGGTCTCTCCTGGCATGAGAAATAAATGCCTTAGCCTGAAATTGTGACTTCAGATTAAAGTGCCACATGGAGTTATTTGGTTTCAAAAGTTACTCAGAATGAAAACACATTTATTAGAGTAAGTGCGATCTATATCTGATAAATGGGAACACATCTGGTCCATATCCCTGATACAAACCCCACAGTATTAATTATATTGATGGTTAAAGCTGAGGAGTGAGTTGAACATTATTTATAGTGATCTTTGCTAAGTAAATAATTTTAAAAATGGCTTTCTAAATGTAACATTTCCCTTTTAAGAAGCCCTACAGAATTAAAGAGGCTTTCCAATGGAACATGAAACATATTGCAGAGGGAGAGCCAGAAGCTTGCTTGATTAATGTGCACGATTATCAGCGATGCAAATCACTTTCACTTATTAAGTCTTGTTTAATATCCTAATGAAGGCTTCCTGAGCAGATTTGATAATTCCAGAGAAAGTGACTGTGAACTAATGCCCTTTCAACATGTTGAGAATGAGCAGCGCTATAAAGAAAACCTCATTTACTATAATTCCCACCAAATGCGGTATCCTTTTCTAGACTCCTACCTCACAGCAGGAGACAATTAACCTTTTCAATGCCAGAAGTGATTCCCAACGTGTTCCAGCTGTGAAGGCCAGCAGGTCAGGCATGAATGAAGTTTACCTTCCGCTTTTGGTCTGAAAAAACACAATTATGCAAACATGGCAAGAAAGCCCTGAGCAACTCTGGGCTTTCACATGGGTTCTGTCAGAGGGTATAAATGGGCTCCTTACCTTAGAGAGAAGGGGTCTGCATCACTCAACAAAGCAGCGTGCCTCTCACAGGGAATGCTGTGTATCTAGCACATTAATTTGAAGTGGGTCTTACTGAATGCACCGCGACAACCCAGAGATTCCCTGGGTTGAATATCTGGGTAATTAAACACTTGTCACTTCTAAGCCTTTAACAGTCATATTACCATGTGAAGACAGGCTGAGAAAGTTGGGGCTGTTGAGCCTGGAGAAGAGAAGCTGCGTGGAGACCTCAGAGCAGCCTCCAGTATCTGAAAGGGCCTACAAGGATGCTGGAGAGCGACGCTTCATCAGGGACTGCAATGATAGGACAAGGGGTGATGGGTTCAAACTGAAACAGGGCAAGTTCAGGTTAGATCTAAGGCAGAAGCTCTTCCCTGTGAGGGTGTTGATGCACTGGCACAGGATGCCCAGAGAAGCTGTGACTGCCCCATCCCTGGCAGTGTTCAAGGCCAGGTTGGACACAGGGGCATGGAGCAACCTGGTCTGGTGTGAAGTATCCCTGCCTGTGGCAGGGGGTTGGGACAGGATGATCTTAAGGTCCTCTCCAACCCAAACTTTTCTGTGATTCTATGGTACTGTAGCTGTGATAGTCTACTGATAAATGAGAGTTAAGGTGTGTTGTGGGAGGCAATGACATTTTTCCATAGACCTTGGCTCACTTCTAAATTTGGAAGTGGTGGGAAGTGATGGAAAATGGCACATTTTCCCTGTTCCTCCCTTCACCCTCTCCATGCAGTGTGTCTTCACATCATCAGCCTGTTCCAGAGTTAGGGTAGTCACACCTAAGCCCTTTACAGGTGATGTGAGCCTTCATAGTCAACTCCAGAGCTATAAGCTTTGCCTTAAACCATGGCCTTTCCCATCCAGAGCTACAGTCCAGCCCTTTGCAGTCTCAGAGATTTACGGATTCCCCCTTTAATTTAAAAGAACAAAACCAATATCAAAGATCTAAAGAAATAGCTTTAATGAAATAACATAAAAAAGCCATTTCAACGTGTGCTTATCTGGAGATTTTCTCGGAAAAACAAGACTTGTAGTTAGATTTGGTTTTAAAGCAGGCAGTCCCCTGGGAATGAAGCACCTGAGGGAGAGAAATTGGAAGGCAGAAAACCCTTAAGAATTTTGTGGATATTTTTACTAGATCTGTA
The DNA here is from genome assembly GCF_034315485.1 of Pezoporus occidentalis. Taxonomy (NCBI): domain Eukaryota; kingdom Metazoa; phylum Chordata; class Aves; order Psittaciformes; family Psittacidae; genus Pezoporus; species Pezoporus occidentalis. Next base: position 3,283,648 of record NW_026915836.1, read on the forward strand.
TTAGGGCAAGGAATATGGATTGGACTGTGCTTTCAGGAAACACATTTTCTAATTCACATACTCATATGAGACAGGCTTTTAATACAGATTTATAATAAATACAGTTTGGTGGTACACATCTCCCACATGACTGAGAGCTGTCATAAAATATGACTTTAGGACTGGATTTGTATCTTTATTTCAGTGTATAATGAATTAAGAACTGCATTTCAGATAACCATAGGTGACATGATGGATCTCAAAGACATAATCACATTTCAGCTGCTAATGTAGTAGTAACAGCAGTAAAAATAAAGATACTTCAAGAGCTTTTTTTGTTAAAAAAGAAAAGGCACCCAAGTTATATGAATCAGTGTCAAACTGAGAGGGGCTTTTACACACCTTCTGAAACATTGCAGTCCATCAAGGAAATTTTCACAAGGAAAGCATTTCAGTGTATAGATGTATCCTATGTTTCATTTAAACATGGAAAGTAGTTGTGGCTGAAAAGCAGGAGTGAAGAACATGTGAAGCATGTTGTTGTCTTTGAGCTATCAGCTGAGGTAGACTGGGTCAAAGAACTATTACACGTATGTCTGTTGCTGTTTGTGCTGGTGACATGAAAGTGCTGTGTTCACATGAGAGAACTTGGTGGCTTGGAATTCCTGAAGAATTCAGCCAGAGCAAATGTCACTTAAAAAAATATCTAATGTCAGGTCAAAGGGTTGCTTCAAGTCCTTTTGTTGTATAAATGAAAATAGAACATTTAAGCAGAACAAAAAATAGGAGATATTTTAGTCAATCGTGCTTCAAAGAGTGTGAAACAGCAGCCTTTTGCTTTTTCCTTTGATACAACAGGGTTTCAAAGAGTTGTCAACATCTTTTTCATAAAAAATTAAAAAAAATTATGTCCAAACCAGTTCTTAGCCCCTGAAAAATGTGACTATAGGAAAAATAAAGTGTTATTTTCATAGCCTACCTCTTGAAAGTTTTCCAACAGAGCTGTTGCACATGCACTGGCAGAACGAGAATGAGAATAGCCATGAAGATACGCACAGCATAGAGACTAAGTAGGTGTAACTGGAATAACAGAGGGGAAATGAAGCTGAGGAGTGAAAGACTAAGTACAGTTGGGGTCATATCATACGTACCAGTGTAATTCAGTTCCCAGATAACAGGAATAGGGACATACATTGCTAATTCTCGTTAACAGTTGTCCCTAAGGCTGTGACTGTCCCTCTCTGTTAATCGACATCATCTTCTCTTTGTAACCTCTATGTTACTGTAGTATAATTGGCTTGAGTAAACCCTTAGAGATCCCTAAAGTAATCAGTGCCACTGCATATTTGTGTGCTTCTGGAGGGGGTGTCCAAGGTGGGAAGCAGGTCTTATGATAAATGCAGGTGTATCTAAAAAACATCTTTGCCCCTGCTTTGGGCCAGCCTGCCTGCTGGATCCAGCCTCTTTGTAGCTCCTGAGAGATGAACTCTCTAAGCTATGGTTATTTTGGTTGAAGTTCTCCATCACGCCTGCCCTCACAACTGGTGTGGTCACACCTGAGTGGGCTGTAGTGTGTGCTGACAACTGCACTGGTTTGGTTAACTTGTTGGTTGACTGTGCAGCAATACCTGGAGGATCTGGCCAGGTCTACTCTGGGGAGATGCAGGGTAGCTGCTGGGCTTCAGCTATGACAGTGTTCAACACAGGTTTGTTCCAAGTGTCATATATAAAATGCACTAACTTTTAGTGGATGTTTTATAAATTAACTATACATCTTGAAAGAAATAGAGGCACGAAGAAACTCTGTCTACCTGCTGAATTCTTCATGTGCTAACACCTCATTTTTTGGAGGTAGTCCTATGTAGATGGGCTTTCTCCCTCTTTTCCTTGTTCTTTACCTTCTTACTAGAGGCACAAAAGGGCATTTCCCTTTAAGCTGATCTCACTCGCATAGCCTATATAATAAAAAGGGCTGCCTGCAAGCCTGCTCTTAAAAGACAGGTATCTGTTTCCTACCCCCAGGCATTTAATGTGTGTGAACATCACAGAAAACTGTACCTTTAGTGTGTAAAAGAATTTAGTACCCATTGCCAGCAGTCATAAGTAAGCAAGTAAAACACTGCACTGAAAACCAGCCCGATTTTATGTTCCACAAAGCTACAAAATAATAAACTCCCCTCCCCCTGATTCCAATGAAGGACTTTATTAAAGACTAATTCCCTTTGGAGGTAGTAAATTGTTTGCAAGGGGTAGCGATAAATATGAGCCTCTTGTAGACTGCTGTTTCTAGGTTACTGAGTGACTGAAAAGTATTCATGGCCCCCAGTCTACTTCCAAAGTGCTCCTGCTGCAGAAATTACTGTCATACCTGACATCCTTCCCAGTTACACAAGAAGAAGGGCCTTGAGTTAAGGGACATGGGTGTCCAAATCATCCTTTTAGCTACAGAGGTGTTTCCTGTCTGTACGGACTAAGGCAGTGTTGAGATGTTGTGGAGAAATCACCTGTCATCCTGTACATATTGGGTGTATAAAGAAGGGGGTCTTCATGGATGCTAATCCACCATCTTTTATAATACCAACCACGCTGTTCCTTTCTTTTTTACCTTTATGAATATACTGTATTTCTTCATATTTTCTGTTGAACAACACTTAGTGTTTTAAAGCGTATTGTGCCCAAACAGATAAACACACTATGCTGTCCAGCACAGATTGACTTTTATTGTTGATCTTGTCCTGTTTTAGTATGAAATCACAGAAAAGTTTGGGTTGGAAAGGACCTTAAGATCATCCAGCTCCAACTCCCTACCACTGACAGAGACACCTCACAGTAGACCAGGTTGCTCCAAGCCCTCTCCAGCCTGGCCTTGAACGCTGCCAGGGATGGGGCAGCCACAGCTTCTCTGGGCACCCTGTGCCAGCGCCTCAGCACCCTCACAGGGAAGAGCTTCTGCCTTAGACCTAACCTGAACTTGCCCTGTTTCAGTTTGAACCCATCACCCCTTGTCCTGTCGCTGCAGTCCCTGATGAAGAGCCCCTCTCCAGCATCCTTGTAGTCCCTTTCAGATACTGGAAGCTGCTCTGAGGTCTCCACGCAGCTTCTCTTCTCCAGGCTGAACATATCATACAAGCATGTCCCTCCTGGACAGCACCATCTGTTAGTAACTATGAGTATTTTGGAAAACTTTGCACCAGTCACTATTTGCAAAATAAATCTCATCTAATTCGCTAAAATCCAGAGTGAAACACTGGTTTCTTCGAAGTAAATGTACCCTTGACCTTAGTATGCCCAAGATTGTATACAGGTTGTTTATATATACCTGTGTTTGTTGCTAGTAATCTCAGCCTATTTGCTGCACAGGCAGAAATAAATCAGTGGCGAGGCAGTAGATGATAATGATACATATACATGCAGATAAACTAATTTCCAGAGATTAAAGGAGAGTGAATTTCCCAGATGAGCAGTAAATTTCGCCACCCACCTGTGGGGTGTGTAAATATAGATATTGGGTGGGAAGCAGGTTTTATTTTACTGCTGACGCGATACAGTGATGAACTCTGACATGCTGCTGACTGTGGTTACTTGATAAGTGTAAGATGTGAAAAGCCAGCAATAACACTAGATGGTATCAGATCTCTAAAATAATATGTGTTTGAACGTGTTAGGTATAAATATGGCAGTACAAAAATAAAAACAGACAAAAGTATAGCTCATTCATCGAGGGAAAGGAACATCAGAGGAAACAGATCTTTCTTTTTCTGTAGACTTTTAACAAGGAAATTGAGCACTAAAAAACAACTCTAAAATTGTGTTTAATATTCTGGTAAAGCCAACTGATGTGCTGCCAGAATTTTAACAGGGAAAGCTTCTGAGAAGTGCTCCTCCTTAGCTGTTGACCCCTATGGTGCCACCTGAGTAACGCCATCCTCTCCCCATCTTTGCTTCATACACCAAGAGTTATTTGTCCTTCTTCCTTCCCTCCTATTGCCTTCACTGCTACTGCCTGTGCTACAGCTGGCATCTGCAACCAGGTTTGGCCTGTACCTAAATGGAGAGTGATGTTGCCACATTTTACCTTGAATCACTGGAACAGGCTGCCCAAGGAAGCTGCGGCTGCCCCATCCCTGGCAATGTCCAAGGCCAGGTTGGACAGGGCTTGGAGCAACCTGCTCTAGTGGAAGGTGTCCCTGCCCAATGCAGGGGGTTGGAACTGGATGAGTTTTGAGGTCCATTCCAACCCAAAACACTCTGGGATTCTATGATTCTATCAGACTACATGCAACCATTGTTTACTGATCTATTCAGTGAAGCCTTACTCGGGCCAAATCACTTATGGTTGTTTAGAAGGTGTGTTTGATGGCCTCACATCATTCAGGCCAAGATTCCTCCAGGTGCTTATGTGTTCACCTGCCTTCCCATCATCTAGATGTCTCATGAGAGGATTTTCTACTTCTTTCTGGCTTTGGGTGGACCAGCATGATAGCCTGTTACTTTTCTGCATTATCTTCTGGAGGTTCCAACTTCTTTCATTGTAGTAAGTCATCATAGTCAGGATTTACAAGCTCCAATAAATCTAGATTTCTTAGATGTGTGCAATGACTTCAAGCTTCAGACCCAAAGCAGAAGGAATACATGTCTTCCTCCATCAAGAGCCCACATTATGCAGAGAAGTGAAACTGGGTCAAATTTCTGGGCACTGTGAGTTAGAGCAGCTTCTTTGAAGTAAATGGACTTAGACCCGTTAACATCAGATAAGGATCTGCTCTGCAGGATTCCTGGTGAGTGTGAGAGGGCTGCCTAATGAGACTCAGTGGGGAAGGGACTGTAAAAGAAGGGCTCTAAATAAGTGACAGCCAACCCTTCTACTCTGCTTAAAATTGTTCTAGCTGATAATACAGTCAAGATCAAAGATAGAACAAGTGGGATATATCACAAATGGTCCTGGCTGGGGGAATCCCAGGGAAGAACTGCAGGTTTGCCATCTCTACTGTTCCCTGTAGCTGCCTTTGCCCCAGTGACAGCGCTGGAAGTCCCTCTTATATCTTGCAAGCAATGCCTGTGCTTTCTCCTGCCCTGTTTTACATTGCTTCACCTAGAAAGGGGCATGAACATTTCCATCTCTTCTTATCTCCACTTGGTTTGCTCTCCCTACTGGCAAAGTCATAAGGGATCATGGATGCTGTAGGAATTCTTTGGGGTCAGGCTTAGATGTTTAGTGGTAAACATGGATTACAGGAATCCCAGATTACTCCCAAACATCTTAAAAATATCCTGATTTTCAGCAAGTGCTTAATATTTTCTGGAAAAAGAGTTCCTTTACAATGTTTCTGGTTGAGCACCCAAGAGCAGGAGGAATTCTGTAAAGGACTGGTCTCCTTGTCTTGGGCTGGTGTGAACAACTGCTCCTGGAGCTCAGCTGGGGCAGGCAGCACCGGGAGGCAGAGCTGGGCAGCCTTCCACACAGGAAGCTCAACATAAAAGCAAAGGCTGAACAGGTGAGTAATAAAACCCTTGCAAATAGCAGTACCAAAAGGTTACAGCCATTACCAGAGCTTTCCCATTAAAGTTATCTTCCCTGAACCAGAGACTTGGTTGTCTCTGAACTGTTCCTTGGAGTATGGACATAGAAAGGAATAGAAGAGGGAAGGTTCCCATATCAAATGCCATCTTGTTGCTTTGACCAGTCACCTTTTAAATATTTATGTTTTATTTTTATCTGCGTATTAGTGAGACATTATTTGTGCACAGGCTGTTAAAAACAGTTCTAAGGGAAACACACTTCCAGCTGGTTTCCTCCTGTTTTCCATCTGCTGTGTGTATGTGTCTTTGGAGGCATTTAACTGTTTCTTGTCATGGTAATTGGTATTTTCTCAGTAGTGAAGGTGGGAGGGGTGGAGGAGAGAAACCCTAAGGCATCTGTGTTTGTGCTCCATTGATCTAAAAGCGATTATCCTGGTTATTTCCTGGTAAACATTATGTGTTTTAAAGAAGATGGGCTGGGACAGGGGAAGGGTATCAAGCATCAAGTAACCTAAAGTTTTTAAGAGTTAACTTCCTTAAATTGTATCTTTGTATTCTTCTATTTATGCATCGCTACTCTTTCCCCATTTAATCTTAAATATGTAAATCCTCAATTTATCTGGAATTACTTAGTGAAAGGCTGATGTGTGAGTGTGGCAGATTATAATATTCCATCGCCACCCCTGATCCTCTTTACCTCTTATTCTTTTCATAGCAGATCAAAAAAAAAAGCTGTATGCGTGCCACAAGAATATATTATTTTAAGAGACTTGGACTTAGAAATTGATTTCCTTGATGAGAAAAGGAAAAGTCTCCTTCTGACCTGAAGGGTCACTTCATAATCCTGTCACTCTACATCAAAAAAGCTTTTTTATTTTTTCTTTTAGTAGAAGATGAGAATATTTCTAAAAAGGAATTAATTTTTCAGATACAGTGAAAACGATGACTTAAAGAGACTTAGCAGATGATCGAGGGCTGTCCTATTCAGAATACATCTCCTGTGATTAGAACAAGCTCTGAATATATTTTAGGGTCAGGCAGTTTTAGATAGAGATTGGGATTTGTACTTTGGGATGAAACTGATCTTATATTTTTATCGAAGTACTTAAGGTTTAAGCTGTAGTCTTCCCTTTTTTTGCAAAGGGATTTCAGTGTTTTTTTTTTAATGGGGATTGGTGCAAGCAGCCAATAATTTCCATGTATGGATTTTAGTTAATAGGATGCTTGAAATGAAATGACTTTCATCACCAATAATTAGGCTCAGCTACTAATACTTTTTTCATAGGACTTTTCTTAACAGAAAGCACCTGATACCAGTGTAGACTTTCCTTATCTATTTTATTTATGTCATTACTGAGTATGTCTTCAGGAAATTCCTTGAAACCATATGCTTAAAGCCCAGCAGTCCCAAATACTGTTAAGTGTTTATAGCATGCTGCTGATACCTGTATGCACAATATACACAGGTGCACGTATGTACATGTCTGGTCATGTGTGGAGACATGTGAAATGCTGGCTTTATAGACACACAGATTAAAACCCATTATGTGATGTGCAATATATGAAATGTCATTTAAGATACATCATGTAATGTATAAAACATAATCATAGGATCATAGAATAGTAAGGGTGGGAAAGGACTTTAAGTTCCAAACCCCCATAATATGCAATAATATTTAATAAGTCTATTTCAGTGTGTATCTATTACTATCATAACTATTAATTCTGCATTGTATTTTATATATATGTAACCATTTGATAATCGTATCATAGGAGTCAACATCTATGAACAAGAGGCTCAAAGCATTTTAAACAGCCTAAAAGCTTTTGTGCAGGTGCACTATGAAATTGGAAGGTCACTACCCTGAAGACCTTAGAATTCTAATGTGTTTATATAGTGATAATTATTGTATGATGCTGTATATCTTTAACGTAAGGTATATAAAGAGAAATTCAGATTCCCTTTCTGCAGCTAAATTGGCTCTTGTCTGGACTGTTGGTTGTTCTAATTGCTGGGCTGAAGGCAGCAGCAAAATATTGCCACTGGTAGAACTGGTCTTGTGCTGATGGCATGAGGTCCAAAAGCAAAAGGCATCATTGAAGAAGAAAAGTGATCTTTTAATTTGAGAACTCTTCTACCAGGAGAATTTTTCTTCTTTTTGTGGGCTTTAAAAACCTGATAACCTAGGACTATTCAGTGAAGGTTGCTAGCTTGTGTTACTGGCTGCATTTGGAGATCAGCAGAGAGCTGTATCGCATTTAGGAGCTGCAAACCCAAAATAAATCTGTGGCATGAACTCTCGTTGGCAATTTCTGGGTGAATGTGGCCCCTAAATGCTGATAGCTTCAAACTGTAACCAGAGGATCCTGCCTGCTAACTTGGGTTGAATTGAAAAGCAGGGTTCCAGCCTGATAATATAGTTTAGATCTGATGCTCCCACAAGAATCTGCCAAGAGGAGCAGATACTTTTAATCATGTTCGCTGTGTTCAAGGTAGCGGAGGTCTAGGAGGATTTTGCAAAGGTGGTAAAAGCCCTAATTTGAATCAAAGGGCTGTGTCTATATCTAAACCAGATAATGCAGCCTTTACTAACAGAGATTAGTTGGATGAGTTGAATTTTCTGAATCTTGGAAATAGAATGATAAATCTTTGAGCAATAAGTAGTACCAAAATGCAGGGAAGTTGTGAGCTCCTCCAGGGCTAAACAAGAAACAGGAAAAAGGATCCTTTCACCCAGGGAAACACGAAAGCAGGACGTGTCCAGGCACCTGCCTGGGGGGGGAAAGCAGCATTCAAAACAGGGAGTTCAGGGGCAGTTTCCCACCCTCAGCAGAGCTGTTCAAAAGGCAGAGCTGTGTCTGCTTAGTGGATGAGAAAAAGGAAAAATCACAGGGTGAAAACTGTTTGCTCTTCTCCCCTGGGATAAGTTCCAGGAGTCCTGTGTCACTTACTTCTAAGGAATCGCTCTCAGTTAGTTTTCATTTCACTAGGTGCAGCCCGAAGCACTCATGAAGGCTGGGATGCAGCCCCTATCCCCCTTGTTGGAGCTCCCCCATCTGAGGGCTCCTTTAGCAGGGATGTCAGAGTGCACCCATCACCATGGCACTCACGTGCCCACCAAACAACGCGAGTAGCATCTGTCGGGGCCGTGCGTCCTTTCTTCCAGAGCCGGCCCTGAACTCGATCCACCCTGCCCTCCTCCTGACCTCTTCCCAAAGCCTCCCGCTGCCCGGGTGCCCTGCTGCAGCTCTGCTTTTCAAACCATCGCCCTTGGAAGTGCCTCCCCACCCTCCGCAGCGGCTGCCGGGCACAGCCAGCACGGAGCAATCCCGCCACATGAACTTCCCTTTGTTTTTCGTTGCGCTGAAAACGGGACCGTCTCCCTTAGTAACTTTTGTGACACTCTACACGGAGGAGCTCATTATGTCAAACATACATTTTCCTCCCTGCTGGAAAACTCCACGGAGGGTTTCAGCGGCCTCATGTTATACGGGAATATTAACTCCAGCACAAGCCTCTATTTATCGGCTCGTGCATCACTACTCCGGAGAGCGTCTCTAAAGATCGCTGAAACACAAACTTACTGCATTTGATCCCAGTGGAGGTGGGATGCAGCTGCTCTCCGAGCCAGCCTTCAGAGCACTTGTAGCTCTATTTGATCAAAGACACTAAAACCCCCAAGTACAACACATAAATATTGAAAGGCTGTGAAAATAAACGCAGCCCACCTCTCAGGACTGAGAAGCCTCATGGCTGGAAGCTGTACGGCGGTGCAGGATTTTCCTATTGTCTCAGCAGAAGGGAAAAAGTTGACTCCAAGAATGATTTGTACATACCAGTTCCCTGAAAAGAAAAATGTGGGGCCAGTTCCATAGTTTCCGAATGAAACCTAACTTTCAGCCAAAAAATTGAGCTGTCCAGGTTGACAACACTCAGGAAACTGAGCTTTTCTGGAGAGATGAGTGCAGCGGCAAAGATAAACTGGCAGGAAGGTTTCTTTGGAATGATATGAATTTAATGAATCATATCCACGTTAAAAAAAAAAAGAAAATCTCAGCTGGTCTTAAATTTCAGGGAGATTTAAGTGATAAAAGGTATTTTCCCTGTCCCTTTAGATGTGTATTAGAGATGAGAGGCCTCAGACAAACCCTCCTGGGAATCAAGCTTTCCTTTTTCTTTAATTTGGTTGAAAGAAAGAAAAGAGCCAGGCACGCTCCGAGTCTCAGGCAGGCATAATTAGTTATTTGCTATTACTGGACTTTTAAAGTTGTCTACTCCCACTGTCTTTATATTAAATCATCTTATTTTTCGTAAACCCAGGACAAAATACGTGGCACCCTCCAAAAAAAGAGAGCTGTGCTGTTTGCCTTCCCCCTGCCACCCTCCTCGCGCATCCTTTCCCCTATTAACATATTGATTTATTTAAATTAAAAATAATGATCTCCTTTCCCCCTCTCCTCCTCCTCCCAGCAGCAGAGCCTGTCTCTGCTCCTTATTAACAAATTGACTGCAGTATTGGTGTCAGGATGGCTCATTTAGTAGCTCTTTTGCCTAAGGTCCAGAAGGTTGGAGGAGGGAACAGCTTCCACACATAGATGCTGGCCCGGCTCCAAGGCTGACACTGCTTGGGTAGAAGGGACAGCTGCTGGAGACGGCACCGACACACTTAGCGGGGCCCCCGTTTGGATGGTGAGGATCTGCCTGGAAGGTGGAAACCCCACAGCAGCTCTTTATAGTGGGTGTGAGCAGAGCTTCACCACCCCTTTGCCCCATGTGTGTCCTCCTGCCCTCCTGTGCAGACAAGGAGCCTTCCTGGTCCTTGCTGAACCCAGCTGTGTGATGGGGCCTTGCCAGTACCGAGCACAAAGAGCTCGTGCATGTCGCAAGCCCTAAAAATACCATGTAAAGCCACAGCTGCCTTGTGTCTGTTGAAAACAAAGCATCAGAATGTCTTCTGTTCTTATTTGGCCCCGTCATTCCTCAGTTTTAGGGACTGTTCCATTCCCAGTTCAGGGAAATGCGTGAAGGGCTCCTGATCTGTTCCTGCTTGTCAGCACGGTATAGGCATTCCCATTAACAAACAGGAGCCACGGGGCTGGAAAGATCAGCAGCCATGGATGAAAAGCTCCAGCAGGATCTGCTTGCCTACCAGCCCTTTTGTCTCTGGCATTTAGCTGCTCACACCATGAGCAGATCCTGCTGAAGGGTGAGATGTGCCTGCTCTGGAGCCCCACAGCCCTGCCACGTGGTATCAGGGAACATGCGTATCACTAATGGGAATTCTGTCTTAGTGATCTGGGGGGAATTCTGTTTGTCTCCTCCATCCTCTGGCCATTGCTGGTCCGGTGATGGCTTTCCTAATTCTACTTCTCACATACTGCAGGGTCATAGACTCAATGTCTGCCCTGTGAGCCTTGCTGTTTGTAAGGGAAAGGAGGCACAGAAATGAGATTGTGCTGCCCTTGTTCTGCAGCTGAGAAGTGAAGGTGCAGAAGGAATTGAGGGACTTACTCAGTGTCACAAACCAAGACATTGGTTTCTCCTTTAAAGTGCCCCTACTTTGAGCCAGGAGAACCCATTTTCCACCAGCTTTTGAGCAACTGCCTGCTTCCACCCTGTTTTCAGTTAAGCCCTCAGGCTCCTGAAGTGGTAGTGAAAACTGTGTTGTGGCCGGAACTCTTCTTTTATGGTTCTTTTATGCCCTCTACCTCTGAAGGGCAGCTGCTCCACAGAAAAAGCCCAAGAGAGCATGGAGGCTTGCGCCCAGGAGGAGAGTGATGGCTATTCTTGACGTGTGCTTAGTCACCTAAAGCAGATGGTGTTTCCGGTTCCTGATGGGATGACTTTCAGCTCCCAAAAACCTTTCAAGTTTGACCATGCAGACATGCTTGGAAGAATGTCATATGAGTACGCATCTGTCCAAGACCTTTTACCAAACAGCAACATGAGTACAATTCAATTAACAAAAGGAGAGCTCACAATTAAAGCTGGAGCAAGTGCATGGCTTTGCTTTCAAAGAATGGCTTGAAAAATGTTCTCATACAAGGCACCCCATGCAGTTTTCTCCTATTTCATTCTTTGAAGTTTCCTATTCTTCTTCTTGCATTTTGAAACATACTGCAGTAAGCAGAGCTGTAAACTTTACAAAAACTAGAGTTATTGATCTTCTACATCCTTCACCATCTGCTGAGTTCTAGCGTCTAAAAATACTCAGTCCTTGCTCCTGCTCACATGGTTGTTGAGAAAATGCTAGAGCTGGTAAATCAGAAAAGCACATTGTGTTTTTTTTGGGGGAGGGGAGTTCCATCAGGAAAATATGCTGTCTGAAGGGCAAAAATACAGCAAAAAACAACTCCAGTCCTGTACTTAAACAGGCAAAAATGAAAGGAAAAAACAATTTATCCATTGCTCAAACTATAGGGAGAAGAAAATGGAACATATCCACACTGTTACTGTCTTTTGAAGACAAGCCACACAAACTTCACACCTATAGCATACTATAAAAATGTATATTTGTTACATACTTCAAAGAGCTGGGGAATGTGGATTCCTCTCATAGCTTTTTGAAAATGGAATCCAACTGAGCAATGTATAGGTTGAAAATATTACAACTGGAGAAGCCATGTCCACCTCCAGGATATAACAGCAAAAGTACTGTCAGGCAAAGTGAGCCTTGGGAAATTGTTGTGGACTCAGAAGGCTGAAAGAGATTATCCTTATTTTGGTTGAGAAATAAACACACAGGATGTAGGGCTCTGACTTTTAGGATAACTGAGATTTTGAGGGCAAATAGCATCCATCTATTTCAGGAGGGGCTGTATTAGTAAATTCCCAGCTCAGCTTTAAAGGTCTCCGCTTCCCTCAGGGTTTGTGTAGGGTGCCCACAACCACAAAACCTAAACATGGCTTGGAATAAATTTCATCACCAGATGGAGGTCCCTAGTGAAATCAGCTAGATCACTCGGTGTTAGTTTGTGAATTGCTTATTGAAGTTTGAATGTGAACCCTCTGTGTGTCTCAGGGATGAGGAATTTGGTATTGTTAGAACAGATAAAGTGGGATATGCTAGCACATACTATTCCATCAGTATTATTTACCCATTTATCCACGTGGCTCTTTTGAGGCCCAGTGACATCTGTCACCCAAGGTGACTTTAGGAAGAGAAAAAGAAGAAAGAGTGGAACTATGAAATGAAGATTTAAACCAAAACTTTCTGAAGATAATATCTGTGGAGCAGGAACTGTGGCTGCATCTGTCCTTTGCTGCTTCGTGAAGTACAGAGGCACCTGAGAAGTTCTATGTGTTTCCAGGATGCTTGGCTTTGGTTTCGAATCTAATGAGTATCAAATATGAATCACCAATGCCAAAGCAGACAAAGAGGTGGTTTATTTAATCCTGTGTTCTGTGTTTGATGCTGACCAGCATCAGAGAGGAGGGCACCAAGCCCCCATAATTCACCCACAGAACTTCCTCTCCCCATCTGCAGACCTGGCTCTCCTGTATTCTGCCATGAAGCAGCTAATTATACACCCAAAAGCCCAAATCTCACCTCAGTTTATCAGAGATCACCTCTGAAGTTCTGAGGGTACACTGGAGATGGGTGGGAATTTTCAGATGGAAGAGGTCTTTGTCAGAAAATGCCAAATTGTTGGAACCAGAGTGGTAGCTTTGCGGACCCACCACCAAAACGTAGGCAAAGGTTCCCCTAAACACCTGCCTGCCTGCTATTTTCACTTGGTGAGCCTCCAGGGCCTGCAGATCCAGGGCTTCTCCATCACTTGGACCACTTTGGGGCCCACAGCTCCAAGGCAGCCTGCTTCAGCAACAGGTTATTCTGAAACAGAAAAAGGACACCCTTATTTCCCCCAAGCTCCCTAAAGTAGTGCTATTCCAAGAGTTTTGAACCAATCTGTGATTTGGGGTGTGATTGTGCACAGAAGCTTACAACAAATCCCAGATTTGGTCCTAAATGGGATGTGATATTTGGCTCTTGGCACAAGTAAGGAATTTCATACGAAAATAAATGAAATACTAAATACCTAGGCCAGAGTTAGGCTTAATGAGAGATTGCACAGTGTATCCAGGAGCTCAGGTACTTGTACTGGAGTACCCCTTCCCCAGAACCTGCTCAGCAGCCATGGGGTAAGTAACCACCCAAGTTTTCTGGCCAGGCAAGTGAAAAAGAAAGAGACTCTTAGAAGTTCAATAGCTGAACTAATTACCCACAAATGATTGCCTGGGGTTGGATCATTTATTATCTCATCAGCATTCAGTGCCACTTCCATAGGATGAAGGAGAAGGAAGAAGAAAAAAAAAGCCCAGAAACATGAGAAGGAGAGCAGATAAAAGGAGAGCAGTTAGAAGGAAAAAAAAATGCTTCTTAACTCTACTTTTTCTCTCTAATAGATCCCCCTCCCGATCCACTCTAAGTGCAGCAACTGGCATGTAATGAGTTCTGCAGGGATGGAGCATTGGCAGCATGCTCAGCGATGTCTCACTTTGTGTTTGACTAGCTCCCCAGACTCCCCAAACCTCTGGGAGTAGAAGGGGCAAGTGGAGGCAGTATCTGTTTATTCCTATATATGTATACATATTATACACACATATTTATGCACACACATAGTGACAACATTGAGATCATCAGTACTTCTCAGGACCTCATTGCATCCATTGGCTGGCAGAACAGTTTGGGTTGACATGAAGTTTCCATCCAGGCTCTAAGGAAGAAGCGCTTTGGACACCGATTTTGCTAACACAGAGAGCTGCTCTCTGGAACTGCAGATGCCTTCTGGAACCACACCTGGAACATCTGGAAACGGATTTGCCTGGGGGGAGTCACAGCTGAAATCTCAGCTCTGCTAACAAATGAGGAATTAAGTATCTTCTCTCCTTGCACTGGATCTCTTTATCTTGGAGATGGTCTTCCACAGAAACAGACAGGCTGCCAACTAACTGAAGACTGATGGGAAAGGGCACCCAGTCATCCATGTGCTTGATTTTGCTGCAAGACAGCATGTTAGCCCTCCTTATAGCTGCTGTGGATGTGCTTGTCTGCCAGGGTAGCACTTTCCTCAGCTCTCTCTGCAAACTGTGGTGTTCCAGGAACTTCTGCCCTTTCCTTTTGGTGAGGTTTTCTTTCTCTACATGCAGCAAGCCAAGGAAGAGACGGCTTGCAGAGAAGGTGCTAGCAAACCTGGCTCTTGCTCCCAGTGCATTTTTAACAAATGAGAACATCCTTCCAGTAAGCCATGTTTGCATTAGATGGAAATGTTTTGGCTTCCCTCCTGTCCTTGAAAGCCCAGTGGTGTAATAGGAATTTGGGAAATGCAGGCTCTCAAAAGTAATGTAAAGAACAGATCTGCCTATTCAAATGCAAATTGCTAAAGAAGAGAACAAGGGAATTACTTTCTTCACCAAAAAAAAAAAAAAAAACAAACCAAACCACCCCCCCCCCCCAAAAAAAAAAGACAAAATCATTTGTTCTTTTTAACTTAGGGCCATGTCCCACAGTTTATTGGTGATTTATGTGTCAAAAGTTCTGTGTTGTGCTGTGTCCAGTTTCTCTTGTGCTGCAGGACCCTCACTTGAACAGAGACTGAAGCGATTTTCTGTCTAAGGGTTAGTGTCACACACAGGGCTGTCACTCCACACCTTGTGGGGGTAATGAACCTCCTGCCTTTATGATTGCAAGACTTGACAATAACATCTGAAGATAAACCAAAAAGCTGTGCAAGGAACTCAAATGCACACTGGGAGCAGCGCATGTTTCTGCTGTCCTTTGGGCTGTGTTGGACCAATCCAGCCCTGTCTCAGACACTTTGTACCTCCAGCTACTAACAGGGAATCTCCGTTTACTCTAAGGATACTCCTTTGTGCTCTCTGAAGTGCCCAGCAATGGCAGGGTACTGGCATGGGGACAACTGAAGAGATGTAAATGGCCACAGACCAGATGGGTCTGTGTCATAGAGGGTCAGGGTCATAGAGCTGTTTGTCAGACTACATTGCTGTGTTTGTCTCATACATACAAAATGCAGGCAAAATGAGAACTGCGTCCTTCCTACCCACTTCCAAGTATAAAATAAGAGAGGAAATTCCTCCTTGCATTGCTCCGGTGAGAAAAAGAAAGAAAAAGGATTGCAAAATTTGGAGGGCAAAACTAAGAGTTTGTGTGGTGAGACTGATTTTTCACTGCTCTTTCAATGTCTGTAAAGCATTCAGAAACCATGGTGCCGAGCACAGCAAGAATGCCCATATCAGAAGCAGCAAAGCTCTCAGGTACTGCTGCGATGAGCTATATCCTCTGTGTAAAGATGGGCTCTTGATCTTGGGCACAAGCACAGTTACCCCTTCATCTTTGCTGGAGCCACCTTTCATCTTTGCTGGTGCTTGGTTGGGCACCCAGTCCTACAGCTCCAGGAGTCTGGTGCTTTGGTATGTTCCTAGTGTTGAAACAGACACAATCCTTGAGTCAGGACACCCTCACATGTGAATAAATTCAGCACAGCAATTTGAATGACACTAAAGGCTAAGACCAGTTTATATGAGCTTCTTTTAAGGCACTGGGTACTCAGCTTCTATGTCTACTTCATCTGTCTTCTCCACACAACTATTCTGCTTCATTTTTGTAGTAATCAAAGAGATGGATGTTGAATATATGGTTTATTTTGAAGTATTTATTCTTCTCTTGGCCTCTGCTTCCCAGGGTTTTCTTACCCTTACTTCCAATTCCTAGTCTTATTTCTTTTCCCACACAATCAGGAGCTGTTTCCCTGAAATACCTTAGCCCTCAGGCACACACACCCAGGAGATTAGAAGCACAATATCTCTAAGCTACAGTGCATATTCCCCTGTTGTGTGGTGCATGTCATTTGTGTGCACTAAGGCTACTTCTCTCTGGGGCAGTGAACCCTTTTCAAGGGGTTTGAAAGGAAAATATTGGAATGTGGTTTGGGGAGGGGGAAGATGTATTTTTAGTTGTGGGTGTGAAAGGCTGATTCGTTTTTATTCTTGGTGTAAGAAGCTGTTTTGGAAAAGTAACTGGTATATCACCTAGAGAGGGAGAGACGGGTGCTGGGTGCCTTTCAAGATCACATTGCAGTAGCACAGAGAGCAATAATCAAACAGCAGAGGTCCCCGAGATGAAGGAAAAGCCCTTTTTCCTTAAATCCCAGGGCATCCCTGTGCTCTCCCCACACGGTTCCCGCAGCGAGCCGCGCTTCAGGCTGTCTGGAAGCCCCTGGGTCGGGTGGAACAGAACTTCAACAACGGGCCGAGGGGCTGAGCCCCTTTCCCGGCCGGACGGGACCGAGCGGGACCGGAGCGGGCGCTGTGCTGCGCTTTCCAGTGCGCTCTCCGCTGCGCTCTGCGCTCTCCGCTGCGCTCTCCGCTCTGCGCTCTCCGCTGCGCTCTGCGCTGCGCTCTCGGTGGCCGCCGCTGGGTGTCAGTGAGCCTCTGGTTTCCGCGCCCGTCCCCCGGCTGGGAAATGCAAAGCACGGCGGCAGAGCCTGCCCGCGGGATCGCTTTCAAAGCTTCCAGCGTCATTTAGAAAGCTTTTTTCTTCCTCCTCCTCTTCTTCCCTCTATTGGAAAATATTTAGATTAGATTTACACTTAAGACGGCAACTTTGCAGCGGCGGCGAGGTTTTGAGCTTAAAAGACAGCCAAACAGACCCAAATCCATGCAAATAGACTCAGAAATGGTGATTGTAGCATTTAAAATATTGTTTTGAAATGTAATTTAACTCCAGTCTGGTCAGATCCACAGGCTGATACTCTAATCCCAAGTGAAGCTTCTCGTTGATTTAAGAAGCTTCTGCTGGACTGTTTTCTGGACATAGAAATAAAACCAGAAAGTGGATAGCTTTTTCTTTCAAGAGTTGAAAGCAGCACTCGTTTGAGGGTTTAAGATTTAGAGAATGGGGATTGATCTCCTAACATCAGAGAAAAAAATCTGGTGACAAATATCAAACCCTCATAGAATATTTCACCGTTCAGATACTTTAGTGACCATCTCTTTTCAGGGCGAACAAGCCCACTCATTGCTTATTCAGTTGCAAAAAATTAACCCTGGAATTTGACCATGAGAAGCATAGGATTTGGAATAAAATTCCACCTGCCTCTTCAAAAACCTTACTGAGAAAAAAGCTGAGACAAGGAAGAGCTCCATCATAACCCCTTGCAATGTGCTGAGCCTCAGCTACCTGTAATATTACCTGATAATTACATGCAAAGACGTGGGTATCAAACACCTGACCCAACCTTGTTGTCACCTGGTAAATGTCAGCACAGAGCAGTCACAGGGGCTTTTCACCACAAGCTCAGGTACGGGAAGAGAAGCAGGGGAAGGAATGTAATCACTGTCAATGAGGGAAAGGGTTTGACTGTTGCTTCTCCCACTAAAAACCTCTTGAGAAAGCAGACCTGAAGCTCAAAAGCCTTCAAAGAGGCTGTTTCAGTTGTCAGATTATATGAAGGTGAAGCCCGGTATCTAACTCTGCAGATGTGTTCAGTTTGTGGTTTTGTGAGGAAGGGGTGAGTGGGACAGAAGAAAAGTTAACAGAAAAGCAGAGATTTTTCTTTTTCCCATCTTTATTTCATATACTTATTATGTGAGTTTTAGTGCTCATTAACAGTGGTGTTAATAGTGTATATTAGCAGTAGTGGTTTATGCATATGTCAATTTAAAGGATCCCAAGCAATTTACCATAGACTTTGCAGCTATAGGAAGTGATTTACCTACTGTGCAAACAGCTACCTTTAGGGTGAAAAGCAGCAAGTGTTTGAGATCATGCAGCCACAGTACCTGATAATTTAGCATTGGACGTTTCTGCCGTGTAGAAATCATAGAGGGGAATTCAGAGAAGCGGGAAGTCATCTCATAACCCAGAAGGAATGTGGCAGGTAACATCCTTGCCCCAGGAAGTGAAAGAGCCTACAAAAGCCACCAGTTACAACACCCTGCAACCACTAGAAACTCCTGATGTCGTTTTCTTCTACTGATTTGCAAAAACCTCTTCTGTAGCATTTGTATTTTCCTTCGAGGCTTTTCATCCAAGTCCTGGCTGGAGTCTGTAACTTGTGAGAGCTGTCAGGATCAGAGCCCCAGGTGGTACAGCTGCAGGCCATGTTTAATAGTTAATGCTGAACAATGTTGTGAGATTTGTATCCTGTTATTCAGGTGCTATTGGAAATTTGTGATTTTTTATTTTAAATGCACTCCTGAAGACGGGATGAAGTCTCAAGAAAGAGCTTCTGGTTCTTACCCTACATGCTGCAGCTCTGGGAAATACTTGGGTCTAACCTTGAATTCTTGAATGCCCCAAGCAAATGTTCTTCAGTCACTGAACTCCACTTCATGGGATTATAGTTTGGAGGTCCGCTGTAAACTTCATTTTCCCAGAAATATGTATCTTGGGTCCAGCGCAGAGTGCACACTATGGGTGCAAGACCTACATTGCATTTAGGCTCACATGCATGATTCCTCTTAATGAAGCTGCTTCGTGCATCTGAGATGGCTGCAGCTGAGAACCTCAGTTGTGCTGCCACTGACCGCAAAACGAGTCCTTCTTGATGAGTCTTCAGTTCTGCCTTCCGAGGTGTAAAGGGAGCTGTTTAAACCTTCAGAGCAACTTGTTCTTGCTGGGTTGAAAGTGCCATGAAGGGTGTTTGAAAAGCTTGCTTTTCTATTCTTGTGGTAAGAAAGATTAGGGGTAAGTAGCAGACCAATGGATATGCTATGTAAGCCTTGCTAAGGTGAGCAGAAGAAATGGGTAATCCTATCACTGAAGCAAAGGACTGCTAGAAAACAGTACTGTTCACTGGAGTACCAAGTGGTGTCTAGTTCTGACCTGGGAAAGTGTCAGTACTGAGGCAGTGCAGGGTGGAACTTTAACAGTGATGAAAGTCTGCAGAGAACAGCACACGGAAAGAGGCAATGTGCTTAGAAGGATATGTGCAACGGGACAGATCAAAACCTGCTTTGGGCTAAGAATGAACACTTTTTCTGTTGATGGAATCACAGCTTCTGAGAAGAAATGTGATGGGAACATACTCTTCCTTTCACATGTATCAGCTCAATTGGCCACTTGGTAATTTATAGCCTCTATTGCAATATCCATTTTTCCTCCTTTCCTTTCTAGAAGCCAGGGCCTGCTTTCCAAGAAGTGGTTCAGCACTGGATGGCCCAGGTGCTATGCTAATCAGATAGCTGTTATTTTGGGGTGGGTGGGTAGGTACAAGCTGCTGTTCAAAGGAACATGTGTATATGGATGGCAGGAACTGGTTGGCCATGAGTAGCTGCACCTGCATGTCTGGGAGATCAGAATGATTGTAAATGCTCCTCTAGTCCCCTATAACAAGAGTCCCTGTCTCTCTCCCTTAATAACCACAGGAGTGCACATCCACAGTGAGAGATATCCCATATTAGAGAAACAGAACCAGTAACTTGGAGGAAAAAAGAAGGTGCCATTACCTTTATTTTACAAAAGGTGAGCAGAAGATCAGAATAGTGGCCACTCTCAGAGAGCTGAGACTGAATCACAGGTCCTTGAGTCATGAGATTCCCATCTTCTCTGTAGCTGTATTTATGCTTTGTTAGAGACTCTGCTATCTCTGATCTGTCAGGAACCCTCGTATTAGCTCTTGCCTTTTTTCAACCGTTTTTACTTTTCCTTCCTTTTTCTCCCCAAGGCTATTTCTTTGAAGCAGCCCCATGTCGGTAGCAGACTTGGAAAACTGTTTTAAGCATGACTCCCCATTCATACCTCACATCAACTGGTTTATTCCTTCCTTTCTGTAGATCTGATTTTTGCCAGTTAAGAACTGTGTAAATAACCCTAATGAGCCTTGAGGGCTCTCACTTGCTTAGAGAGATTAGAACAAGCTGGGAAGTCTCCAAGCACATGGGGCAGAAGGTACAGAACATACCTCACTTAGAGCTAGTCAAATAATTCATCCCAAATCCTTGAGCTGATCTAACAAGACCCTTTGTGAGTTTGTCGGGTTTTTTTGGTGTTATTTGGCTGTTATGATTGGGTTTAAGTGGTTTGTTAAAGCAAAGTTGGGTCTACAGCTCCTTCAAGAGCTGGTCAGTTCTGAGTATTTGCAGTTTGTAAGCTCTTCTGTGTGATCGATCTCCTCAGTTCTTAAGGATACGACAAATAAATTTTGTTTCAGTGTGAATGATTTAAAAAAATGCCTTTATTTCTACCAAAATTCATCTACAGCGGTGTTTGTGAGTTTATTTTACTGCTTGCACAAAAAGGCTTACGAGTCTTGCCCCCTGAATATTTACTGCTAAGGATAAAGAGGGGCTGTATCTGTCAGGAAAGCAAGGGCAGGGATGTGGCAGCACGCTCAGCACGTTTTGTTTTGCATGCAACTGATTTCTTTTTCCCTTGCCGGCCTGTTTGCTGCACAGTGCACATTGCACGTGGGTTGTTTCTAATGACATCAGGATCTGCTAGTCCCTGCAGTTGCCCCGTGGATCAAGTGCTTTCTGAGTGGACAAGGTGGGATTATTCAATATAAAAGCATATAGGGAAAACATCCTGGAGCTGCATTTTCTGAGCAAGATCTCTGTCCCTCTCTGCAAGAGAATGAGTCTCTGTTCCACTTCCCCTGTATTATCTTACCTACCCAGCTCCTTGGGAACTGCATGGCTGAGCAAGGATGCTTTGCTGCTCGAACAAAGCCTGGCATTGTCCAAGGGGCAGGAACACAAATCTGGACCTTGCCCCTGGAAGAGAGTGGAGTGACCCTGAACCCGAGCTCTCCCAAAAGCAAAATGCAGCCACTGATTCTTTGACCTAGGGTTTGTTCAACAGCACCTTTTGAAAGATGTTAACCTCCAGCCACTGCTAGCTCTATCATATGTGAAAACAGAGCAGAGCTCCTGTTGGCTGTATGGAAAAAATGGGAATGAAATTGGTTTTATACACTTTAACTTTTGGAAGACCTCAGCCCATGGGTGCTGGAGCAATTCTTTCTGTGTAGCCCTGGTGACTACGCTCAGCGTAACCCTGAAATCTAACAAACGCTGACCTTGCCCATAAAAGCAACACATTGTTTTTAAACATTAGTTTCCTATTCCTGACAGATAAGATGAAAAGTTAACAATGAGTTAAGGCTGTAAAACGTTGGACAGAGTTTAGATTTCACCTCTGTTTAACTTTTTGTCAACAGATTGGCATTTTCCTCCCCATTCAGAACAGTTGGGTTTTGCTTTCAGCGCTGAGTAATAGCTCTTAGATGCTCTCTCACGCAGAGATTTGAGTTCAATATTAAAGCATTGATAACACTCTTATTATCAGAAAGACATGGCCTATGGGCTCACAGGGAATCTAAAACAGCTCTTTCAGCGCAATAAAAGAATAGTTCTACATTATGTGACATGAAGTTCCCAGATATATTACTTAACCAGATCACGCCATGCTAGGAGATTCAGAGCCATGCAGGCCTGCTAAGCCTTTCTGAAATGACTTCCTTTCAAGAAAACAGTGCCCCAGTGCAAGATATCTTTGCTCACACACTGGGTGTAAATTGCTGCTCCTGCACGTTAAACAGCACAGCCAATACTCCCTGGGAGAGGCCATGTTGGTGCAGCAGGGGGAGGGAATCATGCCGCTGGGACTTAAAGAGTTAATGATTTTAGCTGGGGGCTACGTTTCAGTCCCTGTACTTTGTGCTGTGCTGGAGTTAAATGCTGTTGAAACTAAGTTAAGGGCAGTGCTGAATATCAGTATATCCACTGAGCCAAGGAGATCCATTTATTTTTAATTGAATTAAATTGCTCACAAAATGAAAGTAGCATACTTTCATTAATATTTAATTACTTACAGTGTTAAACAATGATCACAAAGAAAACTTTGCTGGTGCCTTTTCCATATCTGCATTTTCCCATTACTTTGTTGCATGAGATTGTCCTGCTGGCCTGCCTGTGATTTGGATGTTAAAGGCTACTAAGGCTGAGTGCTACTGATGTTTTCAGCAGGCAGGGGACCAAACTTGAACTTTGGTGCTGAAGCTGCTGTGGTGCTACAGCTGAGGAAAGGAGACTGGGAGGTCTAATGTTCTTTTTATGATGTTCATTTATAATGCTCTTTTAAAAGAACATTTATAATGTTCTTTTTAACGTAATCCATTTCAGACAGAAATGAACCTAGTCCCACAAAGAGACTGGAGCTCCAGAGGTACGACTGGTCTAGTTGCTTGTGGTGGAGCTAGGATGGTTTATCTCAGTTTGGCTTTTGGCAATACTGGATAGATTGAACTAAGGCCATAACTTCAGAAATTAAGTATGTATTTTATATCCTACTTATAGTCAAAACCAACCTCTCTCTCTATTTCACAACATACCCTCATATTACTTATAGAACACGTAATGCTATTAAACCAGAGCAGTTAAGTACAAGAAGCAACTTCTGAGTGAAGATGGTATATTATTTTCTCCTCAAGCACTGCCTGTAGCTTGAATGTTGCTGAAGAAATTGGCTCCTCATTGCCATGCTGACTATGTCTGCTTGATTCAGAAGGCATTTATTACAGTAGGAAATGCCATACCTGCTCTTTCAATACCACATTTGGACTGTGAATGTTGGCAGCACATGTCTTTTGTTAAGGCTTAGGTCCATCTTCATTCAGATCCCCTTTCCAGGTAGCTCCAGGTGCTCAGGTCTTTCTAAGGTGTGAGCTTTCCCTCTCAGAGGAAAGAAATGGTAATTCCTTGGGGCTCCCATTGGAAAATGAAGAAATCATCAAGAGAAGGAAAAATGTCAATAAGACACTTCAAGCAGTACAATTCCAGGCACTCATGCTACTTTTCGTGTGTTAAAGTCAGTTGGCCTTTGGACAAATGCCTCATCATAACACCACCCGAGGTGTGTGATAATCGCCAAGAAATGCTCTACCTGTCATGTCTTATTGCTTAAATATTTATGCTTATGACATTTGATTCCTCCACTCTATATGTCATCAGAATGTTTCACTCACAGTAGATATGTCATCACCCACCAGGAACAGCTGACACTAAGGATTAGAACACTTTCAAATTAAAAATCCCTAAACAAAGAAATGACATGCTAGTAATTGTCTAGGGTAGTATAAATCAAATATATGATGATATGAACTAATAGATTTATTACATTAAGCTGACCCAGCCATTTAATTTGATGATTCCTATGCCTTGCTTAGCTCTGTGAGGAAAGCAGAGAAAGAATAGCACTTGTATTAATGGTACTTCTTATTGTGATGAAGGTCATGGTGTATTTCCTCTCAGTACCACCCTGTGGAGTCAATAAGGAAGAATACGTTCTGTGGCAGAAATTGCTAGAGAGAGCCTAGTGTGCAAAATTAAATCCTCCTGCCAAGTAGCTCTTGTCTTGAAGGACCATTTAAAAGTATTCCCAGTGCTTCCAGTATATTGGGTGACCTTCAGTAGGAGCTCGCCTTCTAATAAACAGATTTCCAGCTCCTTCATACAGGGCAAACCCAAAGTAGCCCATCTTTCCCTGCTGTGGGTTAGACAGAGGAGATGCCCACCATCCTGACCTCCAGCTGTGTCCCAGGCAGCAATCCTGCCTCAGGTGATGCCTAGAAACCCTCAGCTTGGCAGAGATGGATGTAGCAGAGGTGCCTAGCTTTTGGCACCACTCTAGTAGCTGCTTTTGGTGTCTGCTGAGGCAGCCGTGGTGGGATGGGTGCAGCCATTCTGCACTGAGGTATGAATCATGGGGCTGCCAGCTGGATCGCCCTCGTGCCAGATGTTTTTAATTGGATTAAAAAGCTGTAATGCTGATATTTTCTAATAAGCCACTGTACTTGAATGCTGCTGCCCTTCACTGAATAAAGTCAAAGCTGGTCAGTTATGTGTTTGAAGGCAGGCTACTGCCAACAAAAGGAGATGCTCTTTAGACCAAGCATCCATGAAAAGCAATGTCTCACCTCTGTCATCAGTGTCACCTGGGTGTGCACTGAAATCACAACTGACTCCTGCTTGTACCCAGACGTATTTGTTTAGGGTCTTTGTTTCACTAGCACCCGTCAGTAATGGATCTAAATAGTGGCATGGACACAGTAGGACGAAAGTGTAAGCTCATGCTCCATGTGAAAACACACAGATTGAAACACATACATGAATGAGACGAAGATGCATAATTTCTATCTTAACTGTACTCTCTTCCTAATTTTAGTCCAGTTAAAAACTATCTTTTACTGATAGTTTTCTATCAATAAGTTTCTAAACTTATCTTTTATTGATTGCTAATAAAAGGTAAAAACAAATAGGCCTAATACTTTGCTGCTTAAAGAATGTTATCAGTTAATGGCTATAAACCCATTTCTGTCATTCTTCAAGCAAAATTCTCCTCTCAGGGCCGTGTAGTGCAACTTGGCCTGAGACAACGTGCTCTGACTATGTATGTGTAATGCCCTTTGATATTAAGAGGGGAATCCAGAACATTGGACTTGCTCTATGGCCCTAAGTGGAGGATTCTTCCTTTTGTGTCAGAGTAGCATGTATCAGCACTTTCACTCATGGATTCTGTACATCTCCTTCAAACCAGCCCAAATAAAGCGAGCAGCATGTGATCTGCCCTGGCACTGGCTCAGTAGGGTGGCATCGAGCAGCTATATATATCTGGCACAAAGTGGCTTGCACACTGCGTGTGGATTTGAGCGTACTCACCCAGAGTGGCCCTTGCACACCCACAAGAGATGGGCAGTTGTCCGCAGCCACTGGCGACAGCGGGAGCAGTCACCTTCCATATCTGCCGCTGTGCACGTGTCGCTCCCGCGTATGAAGTTATCAAATGTTATGCCCTTCTCTTTAATAACGGGGTTATCTGAGGGGAGGGAGGGGACGTTGTTTTGGCTGGAATTTCACAAGGCACAGGTGGTACAACCAGCTGCAAGATCTTTAGTTCTTGTTGGCTGTACACCAGCTCTTGGTCTTTTCATAGTTCTTTCACTGGTAGTGAAGGAGGAGGAGTGGCAGGAAGGGACAGTGGGCCCTTGATGATGTTGTTCAGCATCAGCAGCTGTCTCAGGTTGGCATTAGGCTCTGGAACAGTTCCTCAGGAGGTGTTTATGCTGAACCGTTCCCCGGTGACACTGGACGCATTAGCAGAAATGGGAATGCAGCAAAATGTTTATTGAAAAGAATCCGTGCAAATGTCTACCCCATCTCTGAATTTCCCCCATCTTTTACTTTGTAAGCTGCCTGGGACTGTGCAACAAGCACACAAAAGGTCTCTCTCTGTAGAAAAGGGTGGATTCTTCCACCATTGCTTCCCCTGAGTGATATCACGTAAACTATTCAGACGGACACAGCACCCAAGCATATGCCTCTGATTAACCAATTATTTCTGAGGCTGCTGTGAGTGGAAATTAGTGGAGATAAGGAGCCAGATCTCGGGTTTATGCAAGATGGAGTGAGTGTTCCTGAGAGAAAAGAGGCAAAACCCAAATGATGTTGGGATGTGGAATGAAAAACAAAGAAAATTTTCACAAGCAGGGAAAACAGTTTGGGGAGAAAAAGAGTTTGGGGGAGAACTAGAATGCAGCTGGCAGATGCTTCTGCAGAAAGCTTGGGCTTTCCTGAATGGTACAAGAATTTTATGGGGAGATACGACTGAAAACTTGAAAGTAAATAACACTGGGACTGTCTTTTTCAGACTGCTCTATTTTACCCTACTTCATCTCTCAAATGCCCGTGGAGATCACAGGAGCTCAGCTTTGATGGCAGAATATCCTGAGAAGCTGTTTGTATTGGAAGCCCTGTTTGATTTCTTACACTGTTCGTGTGTGTATGTGTATGTTCTCAGCGAACTCCTTGGAAAAGTCCCTTTGAACTTCCAAAGCACTTTTTGACCATAGAAGTATGAATTGTAAGGGGCTTCTGCAGGTCAGCGAGTTCAGCCTCCTGCTCATGTCAGCTCTGTTTTTTTCCTCAATGAGTCTTGAAAGCCTCCATGGACAGAGATATCAGCTCTTGAGTAAACCATTCCTGCACTACTCCTCTAGTGAATAAGTTTACCCTCATGTCTGTTCTGAATCTCTTGAGCCACGGCTCATGGTTATTGCTCCTTGTTTTGCCATCTGCTACTACCAAGAAGAGAGGCTCAGTTTTCTTTGTGACTTCCCTTCAAATACTGACCACGGACCTCCCATCCCAGCCTCCACTTCCTTAAGCAAGCCCAGTTGCATCAATCTTTCCTCAACGTTCATGTGCTTTAGCCCTAATGATCTTGGTCGCCTTTTTCTGTGACCTCTCCAGTTTCTCAGCACCCTCTTTGACTTGTAGGGTTTCAAAGCCAGAGGTGGTATTCCAGATGGAGCTGAATAGAGGGGGATGAAAATCTCCTATGGGCTGCTGGTCATGCTCTTAACATAGCATGGCACAGCCTTTGCTTTATTCTCCCTGGAAAGCGGTGGACGATGCTTTGACTGGTGATACGTGGCCTTCCTGTCATAGCCACACTGGGAAAGATCACAAGCCGTGAGACACAGAACTAACAAAGAAGGCAGTTTAGAGCATCTCAATCTGATCCTCTGAAGCGCGGGTAAGTTTCATGGCGAGCAAGCAAATGTGTCTGCAAAGAGTGAAACATGCCCAAGTCACGCAGACACTTCAGAAGAGGTTGCCCCAGGTTCTCCTCAATCAGCTTTCTTTTTTTCTCCTCTCATGTGCATAGTGTATTTCAGAAAGCCATATAAGAGCATTTATTCAAATCCAGCAAAAATCACCACTAAAACAGGCTTAGTTTTGTACCCCGCAAAAGGATACAAAACCCTTTGCTTCTCCACACAAGAAAAGCCCATCTCTGGGAACATCTAGCATACAGAACGTGTGAATAAAAAGAGGGGATGTAACATTTGTGAGATCCAGAAGCTTGTGACAGCCACTCGGAGAATGAAGCACATGTATTATGACAAAATCACAAACTGCTGGCTTGGCAGATTCCCTGGGAACGGGCGGGGAAGGTGATAGCTGCTCGAAAGTCAGAGAAAGGATCAATATTGAATAAGTCAAAACAAATATGTGATAGGTTCTGATGTAAAAATTAAGTACCAGGGAATCTGAGACATGAGAATAGCCAATTACTGGGCTAGTGCTACAATCACAGTCAGGCTGAGAAAAGGGGGAAGGCAGAGTAAAGGGGTAGTATTCAGCGTTTACACACACAGCCTGTCTGAATTGACTGAGCATGGGAAGATACTTACTGCTGCTTGTCTTTTATGGATGGAGAAATTGAGGCATAAGGCCACAGGTCTCTTATTCCTCCTGATCCTCTGTGGATGCTCACTGCCTGTCCCCCTTTCCCTCTTCTGTCCATGCCTCTCCCAGCATTTCACTCATGCTTGATTCAAGCCTGGGTTTGAGTTTGTTGGTGGTGTTGAAGTGCCCAGCAAAGGAAATGGCCTCTTAGTCATAGAGGGATGTGCTTCTCTGTGGAAAGAATATTCAATCCTAACACAGTGCAAGAGGAGGAAGACCGCTGATACTGGTGGAAGATTGGGATTTTCCTGCTTAGCATTGCTTTCTGTTTAGAAGACAGCTCTTTACTGTGCATTTTTTTTCCCCGAATCTGCCTGCTTGCATTAATTTTGTGCATTCTCTGGTGTTTTCCTTGTCTTTTAAATTTTGTTCCCCTTTCAATTTAAATTAAAGCACTGAGATGGAAGGAGTCATTACTACAAGTGTAGCGGTCTATGGCTTTTTGTTGGCTGTCCACATGGAGGGAGTTTCATCCTAGGAAGTTTTCACTGGACACAGGCTAAGCTTCCAGGGGTGAATTTCCTGGAGCAAATGGACCTTGTTCGGAAGCTGGTTCAGGACCCTAGAGACTATACCTGTGGCAGTATTTGTTAGCATTTCTTGTCTCATAACTGTGTTTAGTGAGGTAGCTACCATGTGCCCATAGATAAAGAGAGCATTGCAACCAAATTGCAGCCCCATACCAACATCTTATGTCACCTTTCAATACTGTGGCTTATTTACCCAGGAAATGTGTGATCATAAGCCTGCACTTTTAGAAAGCATTACCTGTAATAAAGAAATGAATACTGTATCTTTCCCAACATTCTTCAGTAGCATTCTTCTTCATTTTTTTGCCTCAGAAACAAGGCATGCTGAGTGGTATACATCATTTGTTTTCCTTTCACACAAGAAATATCAGCCACCCTAGCAGAATGTATGGATTTTCTTTTATCCTTAACTGAGCACATAATATGTTAGCAAAATGAACATATACCAGCCCCTATCTACTGAATTTCTCTCATATTTTCCCAGTAACTTTACACTACTCTTCCTGTGGTTCATTGAAATAACATCTTACCTTAGTTTATTTTTAAGGCTATCCATGCTATCATATTCTACAGATAAAGATGAGGAAAAGTAAAAGAATTGAAGGAATGGATGCAAGAGGAATGTTTATGGAGCACACTGAGATAGCTTTCAATGGAAGATGCTGTAAAAGTGCAAAGCTCTGTTATTATTGTTATTACTTTATTATAGGTAGTTACCACACAGATCTATGACTGGATGAATTCAACTCAAATAAAAGCAAGGACTGATTTCAACTATTCCTTACTTAATCTTATAAACAGTCAATTGGTATCTTAATATATATTGCTGCTGCTCCTGGCCAGGAAGTCATGGGAGGAGATAAGGTATTATTAGGTTTATCTGTTGTATGTCTTACATAGAGGGCAAATCCAGTTTCTCTTCTGTGTGGAAAAATCTTGGCATTTAGCTGGGGTCCCCTGATCCTGAAGCTTGAATTCTGTTTTGGAATGCATCAATATACAGAGATTTGGGGCTCACGTATAAGAAAAAGTGGCATTCTAGCTTAACTCTAAGTGGGCAAGGAATTGTTCTTTGTTTTCCACTGGAATCTCCTGAAGTATTTTTTCCAGGTGGAGAACATAGTGTGTGACTAGTATAAGCCTTGTTTTCTATGCTAAAGTGGAGTATGGGGTAGCTCTGCTGCAGATCTGAAGGCATTTCCTTATAAAATTAACCTCCTGCTACTACAAACAGACTGAAACCTCACTTACTATAAATTGGTGTAACAGTACTAATGTCACAGTCTCTTCTGCTGACTTTAGTCTCTTAGTCCAGAGCACCAAAAATATCACAAGCCATACCCCAACACCTTCAACAGTGAGGAGATAAACCCCACAACTGACAGCACTGCAAGGCACGTTAGCTTAGAGGCTGACTTAAAAGTACTGCAAGAGCTGTGGGTATCTGCTAAGAGATATGGACATATTCTCTAATTTGTCTTTCCCCAGACAGCTGGAGAGTGGTAGCACCACTTTTCATCCTCTCTAGTAGTAACAACTGTTCACCCAAGGCCTTCCCATTTCTTTACTTGCAGGAAACACTCTAGATTGGGTAACGTGTAGAAGTGCACTGCTCCTCAAAGCAATCCTTTGACCTTAGGACTGTTTCTCCACTTACTATACTGCTGCACTACACTGGTGTAAATCTGGTTGTAGTCTGGATTTACATGCCTGTGCCATGCAGGAATGGAGGGCTACATCCTCAGGGGAAAGCAGCCAAGAGCATCTCAGTACACCTTCTGCAGTTAAAACCTCCAGTTGTTAGAGGGTAAAAGCCTCAGTCAATAAGGGGAGGGCAATGCTTTAGCATTGTGTTTTTTTTTAACTTTGGGAAGGAATTTTAGTTAATTAAAAGTGAAGGGAAAAACAAATGAAAGAGAGAGTCTTGTCAACCTAGTGAGTGATCCTCATGAGTGTGACCCTAGCTCTCTATCCATGGAGGAGAGCAGCTCTTCATGCTCAGCCTGTTGAGCTCTCTGCCCTCATCTCCGAGAGGCAGTCTGTGGTGCCTGCTGCACCTCCTCTTTCCCCCTCCTCCTCTTCTTCCTCCTGGCCCTGCATGTCCCCAGGGCTTGAGTCCCTCTGGGGCCAGCAAGGACTGGCAGGAGGAGGCACCCCTCCTTCTGAAGTTAAGCAGATGACGTTTGGGACTGCAGTCCCAAAGTCCTGTGCTGTCCTGTGCCTGTTGTGGGATGCTGCAGGTTCTGGGGATGTTGAAGTTTGGCCCCTTCTTCAGCCAGTGGAGTTTATGGGGTCCTGTAGGAAGCCAGAAGGTTAGTCCCAAAGGCAGGGGGGAGGAGACCAGGGTTTGCTTCTGTGCTTTGCTCCAGCCGAGACAACCAATTTTGTGTTGTTGAATGGATCTTTATCAGTGACACAGAAGCAAAGCTTGGGATGGAGGTCAGTAGGTGTACCCCTGAATACCATATGCCTGGCCATAAATCGTACCAGATGAGAACACTGCTCTCTCTTCTTCGTGAGCCTTCTATGCATAGCTTATATTTTGGGGTGCATGAAAATATCCATACCCTAACTTCCTTTCACATCCCTTTCAAAACAAAGCCGTTTGAATCAGGCCATTGCAATGACTAAATTCCAACTAGGAGCAACAGGGAAAAAAAAACCAACCCAAAGTACACACTCCCCCCCCTCCAAACCATTATCTTTTGCCATGAACTAAAAACCAGCAGCTTCACTTGATTTCATTTTTGGTAATAACAACAACAGAAATTTGCATCTGGGCTGACAATGTGTATAGTGAGTGTTAGCCCAGTGTGATTTGAAATTGGCAAGTTACAGCAACCCTCTGGAAAACCAGGATTTACAAGGGAAATGCTGACAAACACTTAACTACAGTGGCACTTGCTCCACACTATAGAACACATAAACCAGTGAAATGGAGCATAAGTCCCTCCTAATTATTGAAAATATTTGGGGGATGACTTGTGTTAAAATGCTCATTTTCATCTTGCGTTTCAGATAGGGTTTTTTCTCTCTCAGAGCAGATCTTTTCCTAAGCCACCTATCTTTGAAGAAAGGCTGCTAGCCACCACTGAAAAAGAAGCATGCTGCGTGTGATTTTTGGAAGGCATATATAATAAGAAGAATTTCAAGGCTGTGTGGGCTTGCATGACATCATATTATTGCATAAGCAAAAAACCAGTACTGAGTGGTAATAACCATTTGTCAGAGGCAGCATGGAGGATTATATTATAACCCTTTGTGTGTGTGTGTGTTTGTGTGTATCCTATATAAAGCAATCAGGCACCTTCCAATTTCCAAACACCTGATAATGTTAAAGTTTATTTTATCACAGCCAAGGTTATATTTTCTTTCAACTCCATAGTGACCTCAGGAGGAAAAGGAATAATGGATTGGGAACCTATTATAGCTATTCTGTGTTAAACAGCCAAGTAAAGGGCAAATATAGTTCTGTAGTGGAATCAATCACTGAAGCCATCAGTGCGAATGACCCTCCTGGCCCCCACCTTCTTCCCTGTGCCTAAGAATTTGCCATATTCAATCTTTAGGCTCTGAACCCAAATGCCCTTTGAAAGTGAATTTATGATCACTTCATCACGCTGTCTATTAGCTCACTTTCTAACAAATAGGATTGAGAAATATATGGCAGGAACTGCAACGGCACATTTCCAACTAATGGTTAAAATGTCAGGGCGATAATGTACAAGTGCTTCTGCCCTCGAACACAAAATCAAACGCAGCTTTACAAGGGCTGTCGCCATTCCACTTTAGTTAAAGACTTGCAAGCTTCCTTCTTTCCCTTTGCAGGGCTGCAGTTTGGAAGCTGCTGCATCTCATCAGGGCTCGGTTTGCCAGTGCTGTACTGTACTTCATTAGGCAGCTCTATTTAATGGTTTCAACAAAAGCCATCATTTTAGCCCAACTGCCTTGACTAAATTAAAATTTCCAATCTCTGTTTTAGTGTTCTGCAACTGATGTATACATAAGCAAAACTGGTCAACATCTGCCAGGGGGTTGGCCAAAAGTTCTGTAAAGATGTACTTCACATTTCTGAAGCATGTGCAAAGTAACAACGTACTTATCCTCCTGAGGGCTCTCATGATTTTACTTCACCATTTGTTCAGACACACTTTAGCAGCATATAAGCCATACAGTTGATTCTCCCCTTGGTTGCAGTTTTATCTGTAGTGTCATTTTGAGTAATTGGGGTATGGTAGCTGATCAACTTTCAGGTTTCTCATTGGCAGAAAGGGACTGTATTGGCACCAAGAAAGAATATGATGGGTCCTCTCGGTGCCTGAGCAAGTGTCCCTCTTTTGCACTTGGCTACCCAAGGCCATTAGAAAATAAGCTTAATAAAGCAACTCAGTGTATACATCTTAACTATTCCCAGCCAAGGGGATGCAGCTATAGAAGAAATATTTTAAACCAGTATGAAAGATGGTAAATGTACATATTTAGTCAGTGATCTGTGAAAGTTTTTGAATTAGTTTTTAAAGCTTTGTTAAGACCAGAACGCACAGATGTTGAAAACAAGTTCAGATGTAGCGACAGATGGTATTTGATTATGAAGCAGACTGTTCATATAATACAAAGATGCTGCTTCTGCCATACACAAGTAACTGCAGAGAGTGCAGTAGAAATTTTGGAAGGCAGAGCAGTTCAAGAGGTTCTTTGTGCAGCAATAACTTCCACGTTTTTCCAGCAGTGCTAGAATTGGGATAATTTCTTTTCTTTTGCAGTTGACACCCTCATGGGCCCCCCCCATCCCTACCCCCCACCGTTTTCTCCCCTATTGTGCAGCTATCTTGCACTTTATTCATCCTTTTTTTCAGGTCATTTGAAATCAGATTAGGGATAAATACACTGCATTTATATCTGCAGAAGAACAAAGTTCCTTAAGGTTAATAATAACTACAATAATTATTAGATATTACTGATGTTATTTATTGACATTAAAAAAAAGAGAAAAAGAATGCCACGTTTTGTACAAATCCTGAATCGAGCAAGTGATATTATGACACTAGATCCAGAATCACAGGGCAGTTGTACAGGTCTTTTGCTGGGGATTGCATACATGCCTATTTGCTGGGGCTACTCTCACATTTACCTTGTCAAAACCACAGTCCTTCCCCTTCCCTCCTTCAGAGACATGGAATGATGCTGGAATATGGAAATACAGGAGGGCATTGTATGAAGGGGAGTGGTGCCCTAGCACCAGCATCACCCCACGGGTGAGAACGATTCCAGCTCCAGGGGGGATCCAAACCCTGGCTTCCATCGTCCAGCCCTGTGGACCCCAGGGCAGCAGCAGGGACAGTCACCCTTTGCCTCCCTGTGCCAGAGCAGGCAGCTGGCCGTGGCCCCAGTGAAGGTCTGGAATACTCTGGAAATTTCTGGAAGGGCAGGAGCACTGTTTAACAGCAGGCCCTTCCCCACGGTGCGCACCAGCACCAAGGAGGAAGTGGACCTGGCTTGCAGGCGGGGGGAAATCCTTGCCACAGGTGGGCTTTTCCCATTTCTCTGTGGTTCCCCCCAGGTTCTGTGAAAGCAGATGGCCAGGTAAAGAGTATTTTAACATATCGGCTCCGGTCAGGGTGCCCGGAAGCAAGGTTTCTGCTAGGGAATAAAACGGGAACGGCAGCAGCACGTGGGTTGCACAATATAAAGCAGGGGCTTTGCAAGGGCTGTGCAGGAAGCCCGTGCTGGGGTTGTTAACGAATAACGGGGAGTGTTAATAAGTAACATTGAGGGCTGGCAGTGCCCCAGCGCCACGGTGAGGGGCTGGAGCACCGGGTGCTGGTCCTGGCTCTGCAGTGGGCATTGGGGGGTTCCTGCATCCTGCATCTCCGTTTCACTGTCTATGAAATAGGGACAAGCAACATGCAGAGCTTTGAGCTCAGCCTTGTGGAAGCGCTTGAGGTTTGCCCCTCTGGAGCTCAGCGCATGGCAGAGCTCTCCAGGTCTAGGTTTCACCAGAAGCTGGGAAGTTGTTACAGGTTCATGTAAGAAAGCAGTAAATTTCATGTTATATTTTGCTGTTTCTAAACACCCGCATACTGTTAGGAAAGGCTTGAAATATGTCCCTCGACCCGAGCATCCTTAGACTGCCAGGCTGTTTGCAACCTAAGGCAGGCTCAGGGTGCACACGTTTGAGAGAAACCTTTAAAGCAGTTTAAACCTCAGCCTTGTGGACTGTTGGAGATCCCCCCCTTAACTGTTCTGTAGCTATCTTAAACACACCAGCAGCTATAGCCAGGCATGAGGGGCAGGTAAGTCTCCAGCCACTCTTCAGCCCAGGGCAGGCAGGCGTGCAGTCCCGGGGATGGGTGTGTTGACAGAACCTTGTGTCCATTACAGAAATTGTCAAAATAATACGAAAAAACCAATTTAAAGTGCCTCCACTTCAGAGAAATCTGGGCTCGGGGTTTTGACTGGAACATCGTCTCTTCCTCTAAAAGCCCTCACCAAATTATTAAGCTGATAAGCGATTCCCTTTGGTTTTACATGTGCTGGCATGAATTATCCTTAAGTGCTGCATATTAGGGTTGTTTTGTACTAAAAGGTGTTAAACACTTGTAATAAATATTTTTCCTTATTTCCCCTAGGACACAGTTCCATCTCTGGTTGGTGAAGCATAAAAAAGAGCTGTCATGCCCAGTTTTAATAGGCAATAGGATTTCAAGCCCCCAGAGTTGTTTCACAGTCTGGCAGTGGCCATAATGAAACTGGCCACTGTTGCCACAAGACTTTTTCCTCTTATGTGTTCTCCCCTGTTACCTCCCACAGCTGCTTGACTGGCAGGTCTCTTGCAAACTGCAAACATATTTACATTGGAGCCAGTAGTATTTCTTTAGCTAGCTCTCTGTGCCATATTCCTCCCTTTTCCCCCCCTCCTTTTCTTTTGCCTAGCTAGAGACTCAACCTTAAGTTGAATTTTAAAGAATAAAATGAAACTGTGCATGCAATTAACTGCCTTTGAGCGTGAACAGCAGTTCATTTTCATGCTTTTTGTTGTGAAGCAAATAGCTTGTTTGTTTGTTTGTTTGTTTGTTCACACTGATTCCCAAATAAATGGGAAAGTACCACAATTCACTTGCCTAGGATTTATTCATGAAAACGCAATCACAGCCTCCCAAACACTGGGCGGAGAGAGGTGGGGGGGCCCTTTCCCTGCACCAGAGTCAGTGTCTCACTCCGCTCTGCAGGTCTGGAAAGAGCCAGGCTAATCCAAGCCAGCAAGAATTCATTGGAGTATCGAAAAGAAAATGAATATGTAAATAAAAGATACCTCTTTGAGGCACAGGTAGGTTAGTGATACTCATAAGCTGTATGCAAGAATTAGCATTGTAGCTTGAGCAAAGATTTCATTTATTTTGCGTTATTGTGGTCTTAACCAATTTTAAATCAGATTAGTCTGCCTGGGAAATCACTGTAACCCACTGCAGAGAGTAATGAACTTCTTTGCTGTTATTTCCTAAACACCGTCAGTGGTACAGTGCAACTCACCCGTCAGTCCCCTTTCCCTCCTAACAAAGAGGGAAGACTGGATCAGAAGGGATCATCTCCATAGAAATTGTGTTGGCACAACCTAGGCTGGGCATAAATAAGGGTACAGACTAAGAAAATGAGAGTGATTAACCCTTTCAGGCTCTCACATCACAAAATGCAGTCTTCTACATTTGGCTTCTCAGTAATGCGATGTGTATAAAAACCCCAATTCCTAGTGATGGTCTTAGTGACATAAAATTGCTCTATTTGCCTTGGTCAGGGACTATTCATGTCTTCCTTATGGTTTTTAAGCTAGAACGTAGTATCTTCCTTGTAAAAATTCCAGGTATTAGGGGAACTGAGG
Source organism: Pezoporus occidentalis (assembly GCF_034315485.1). Taxonomy (NCBI): domain Eukaryota; kingdom Metazoa; phylum Chordata; class Aves; order Psittaciformes; family Psittacidae; genus Pezoporus; species Pezoporus occidentalis. The sequence goes on from NW_026915836.1 coordinate 3,319,826, forward strand.
ATTTCCAAGCACAGATGGCCAGATCGGCAGAATTTGGATCATTTCAGGGTGCTTGAAGCCTGGGAAAGTTGATTTGGCCCTCTGCAATGACAGGGACTACTTGCCAAGTTCCAGTCTAGCTCTGAACTCCTGCAGTATTCTGAGATGCCAATAGCTAGGATTTCTTATTTAGAGATCTGTGTGCTTTCCACGGCAGGGTACAATGGCAAATAGTGTCTTGTATTTCATAGAACTAGTGTATCTGAGAGAAGAACTGATCAGGGGACAGAGCCAGACAGCAACCACCCATGCAGCCTGCATCCTTTGGTCCATTAACTGGACACCTGAGGATGATCTCCTCCTCCTCCATCTAGTTAAGTCTTGATAGCTAACACAAACCCAAGCCCTTCCGTGTGATTTGTAGCTGCTTTTGTAAGCCTTTGCTAGGCTGTGCTTAACCAGCTGCCTGGGTTTAGTCTCCTTACTCTCTCTTTGGCTTCCCTCTGACAAGGAAAGCGTTTTCACAGTTTCCCAGCAGTTTCCTCCTGGGATGCGTGTGCTTGCTCTGAAACAGGGTTGGCAGAGGATCTCCTCAAGGCTGGAGGCTTTCTGGAGTGGATGAGCCAGGGACCTTGACACACTCCTCATTCCAGACACTGCAGTCTGCCCTGCTCACCATGCCATGGTCGTCACAACCTCCTGAATACACAGACAATTAGTAAGTGCTGTGGGGCAGACAGTTCCTTAAGAAATTGTCTGAATGTCAGGTATTTTGACCAGAAAATGCTTCTAGTATGTTGGTGTGGTGATGTGGATAGATGTGAAGTAGGAGAGGCAATTTGTTTGCAGTAAAACCAGAGATCTTACAACTAAATGACCATTAGTTACGCAGATTCAACTCCGTGACCTTCCATAGACCTCCTTTACACCTTGGTGTTGATGTGGCCCAACAAATGCAACCCCAGTCGCATAAAAAGACATGGAGTTTTAATTGCTGTTGCAGATATGAAGTATTTATTTGGTTGTTACAGGGTAGCTGAATCCAGCTCAGCTCTACCGTGTCTTGAGTCTGAATTGAGAAAGGTCCTGAAAACAAATGACCTCAGGTTAAAATATAATTTTAACATGTTTCTTCTTCAAAATCAGAAAATTCTTGCCTGATTTTGTGATCCAAATCAGCTCCCATCTTACTGCCATCTGCACCAATTCTAAGCCAAAAAGAGACCGTTCATGTCTGCAACGCAGACAATGATGTAAATCAAAGGTTCACTCAACCTCAAAATGTTAAGATGCATATGAAAAAGCAGAAATAGCAGAGGCCTAGAGAAAAACAGTGAGACTTGCATTTTGAGGAACTGTATAAGAACAGATTAGCCTATATAGAATGCTAGTGATTATATAGCTTGCAAAGGAAGTGATCCAAGGATGATTGTAATAAAACTAATAGGGAATGGTATCTGGACACTGCCTTCAACAGGAACAAACATGAGCCACATCAAAACAAGCATTATTCTACATTCACTGACTTGCAGAACTCCCCGCTGCAGGACACCAACATGGCAGGTATATCCAGGGCCTGATTAAACATCATAAATACAAGTCCTTTCTAGCTCAAGTTGGCTACGTTTAATTTAAAGGGCCTCAGACATTAACATGTCTCTTGCAGGGAGTTATTCCTTGTCTGATAGACTATTGCAAAATAACATTCATTATCTTAACCAGCTCTGGAGGTAGAACACCGGCTTAGATAAATCATTATATCCATTTTGCAAGAGGGCTGGCAATTTCATTAATAAATAATTCCAACTAAGGGGAAAAGGAAACCTTCAGAGGGCTCCAAGCATTAGGCACAGCCTGGCTGCAGCAGAGGATGAGGATGAGCAGTCCCCCTCTTGAGACGGGGCACCAGAATCTTCTGGAAATAAATCTAGACAATGGCAATGAGCTTGTAATTTATATTTTATTTTGCACAAGCTTGCATATATACTGCACATACATTCAGTTTAGAGAAGATGGAAGGCACACAAGGCAATTGAACTACTGTATCCTTTAAGTGGTACAAAGCAAAAAGGTAAAAGTCTGGAGAGTATACAAAAGCTTTAAACACACAAAATAAAATCCATCCCCCCCCAAACATTTTTCCTGTGTTTCTCTTAAATTTAGTAGCTGCCAAGCTAGAATTGTAACTTTTTATCAATCAATTGTCTACTGCACCTTTTGTTTCCCAAACAGACAGGGGAGTCTTATTGTTTTATCTTGTCATCAATTAATATTACAGTACATCCTTGGTAATACAAAATTGTACACCATCAAATAAATTAGGATAAATTAAACCAATAAATTATGCAAAGTCTTCAGAACAACAGACAACAACAAAAAAAAGAAAAAAAAAATCCACAGTTGAAATTGCCTCTAGCTAAAAAATAAAATTAAAAAGAAAAAAGAAAAATAAATCCAAAATTGACTTTCTCAGTTATTGAACTATCTTCAAATTAAAGGGTCTTTATTACAAAAAAAAGAGCTTAATAATGCTATTTACAACATATTGCTAAATAATATAAAGGCAGTGTTTTGTCACTTTTGTAACTATATACATATGAGTAATGGCTGGGACAATATCAGTTTAAACCTTAACCTTTGACTCTTCTGGGCAGCATTAAAAGCAACCTAAAGAGGCTTTTTTGTTTTTGCCTTCGTGTTTAACTTCTGACTCTTAGATGTTCTGTGGTCATGAGATGGTTCTTGTGGTTGTCTAATATCTCACTCGAGTGGTACAATTAATGCAGAAAGGAGGCATTTAAGAGAAAAAATGTAAGCTCGCTGTTTCTTCTAGATTTGTTTCTACATATCCCAGGATATTTGTGCATTTGGAAGGTGGCTGCTTCGGGAGAGAGGTGACTGGCTCAGATGAAAAGACTCCATGAAGTCAGAGTGCCACCACCTTTCATACACTAAAAAGGATATTCCTAAGAAGATACAAAGGTTAAATACCAGTTTTCATCCCAGCTCAAAATATGAGCATTTTTTAGCTTCCGTTTATAGATGGTTTACAACCAACAGTTCTACAGAAAACAAAATTGCATTTCCTTCAACAGAACATTTAAGTGCAATACAGTAACTGCTTACTCATATAAACCAGTTACATTCCTTAAGGGGAGCTTTTTGAAAACAATGCGTATTGGAATTTTCAAACACATAGTTGGTACCAGAAGGAAACATTTGCACTATTAACACCAATGACTGCTATATAATACACATGGCAAATATAGTTTTTGCTTTCACTTCTCATGTACAGTGCTCATTTTGGGGGTTTTGTAAACCACTTTCCATTTTTAATATATATATATATCTTTCTGTGTGTGTATATATATATATATATGTATAATCTTTCAATGCTGCTGGTGAAAATCCTATCTTTAAAGCCACAAAATCTTCACCTTTATTTCTTAATTAATATTAACCTGTGGAAAAAAAAAAACAACATTTTTTTTCTATTAACTGACTTCATATACATAGAAAAAGAAATCTGCAATTTTACAGAAACTGTATTACCCATTCCCTTGACATCTGATGAAAGAGACTTAACTCTTTCAAGTAGAGAGCTGGATTTTCAAGAATGCTTTCAACTATCTACACAGTTACTGTAGTGTTTCTTATAAATTCAACAGATGTTTTCAGAATGTAGTTATTAAAATCTTATGTCTTTATGCAAGAACAGCCGTTAAGGTTGAATATTTACATTGCTTTATAAAAGTTCCCCTCGATTTGCAATGTTCACCCACATACCTGGTACAGTAACAAAGATTCTGCAAACTTAAAAACACTTGAATTAAATAATACTCAGAGGCACAAAGCAAACCTCAGGAATACATGGGTGAACACTTCCTTAAATAATTACTACATTCTAACATCTTCCACGTGTTTACCATTAAATGTGAAACGTTCCCATTAAACAACCAGAGATACAGTAAGAATTCAATGTTTTCTAGTTGCAAATAGAACATTCTTTTCACAAAACATAACAAATGTCTAAAATAGGTTTAATTCTTAATCTAGATAGGAAAAAGGTAAGCTTTTCACTTCATACGCATATTTTGTGTGTGTTGCTGTGTATACATACATACATACATACATGCACCCGCACGTTCCGCCCGTGTGCGTGACCACATATGTATATGTATATGCACACATGTCACGTATGAAATATTGCTTCTATACTACTTCTCCTCAGGCTAAGAAAACACAAGATTTGCACCACAGTTACAAAAAATTGGCTTCTACAAGAATTTCCAAAACTCGAATGCTGCTCAAACGATTGAGAAAAAATAATTTGCGTTATCAAACTGTTCTAAAAATTCTCTGCTTCAAAAACGTATTCTCCTGCTTTGTTTTTGTGTTATTTTTTTCTCTTTTTTTTTTCTTTTTTTTTTGTGTTTTTTTTCTCTATTATTTGTGGGGTGGGTATTTTTGTTTTCTTTTCTTTTTTTTTTTTTTTTTTAATTCTTAAAAAGACACAAAATATGCATAGCTATCAACATCATGTCAAACAGCCGGAAAAAGAAAACCCAACCAAAATCAGTGTTTATTGCAGCTGTAGGAATTGACAAATAAAGTTTAAAAGATGAAAATTGTAAGCCACAGAAGGCACAAGAACAATTGTACTTGTGGGGGGAAAAACTGGTATTTTGAAGGATTTTGTTTTCTCCTTCCGCTGGTGCATTAAAGGTCTAGGCACAGACTATAACCTCAAGTTTATATGCAGAAATAAATCTGAATTAGCAGTAAATGAATGGCAACATGGGGTTTCTACAGGGGTTTTGCAATTCTTTCCCTGTGTAAACTTTTCATTACTATAAAAGTAGCCTCCTGCCTTTTAGCCATTTCGTATTGAGGTCGTCTGAAAGAGACTGGTTTCTACTTGCAATTTAGTAGGAGCTCTTCCATGTATTTCTAATTTTAGGTGTATTGGGAGGCACAAAGGCAATATGGCTATAAAATGCAGAAAAACCACGTAACTGAAATGATCGAATTCTCATTTATTCCTTTTTCAGACAAAGGAGGTTTTTATTTTGCTTTTACGATGAAATTTCTACTCTTAATTCCTATGCCTCATTTACTATTGAGATTATGCTACCCATAAATAAATAAATAAATGCAACAACATCAAGTGTTGAGTACACAATTTCACTTATTTAGATTATGTGAATCACATTGCAGCCAAATAATAATAATAATAATAATAACATCCACAATAATATTAATAATAATAATAATAAACATAATAAAAGCAATGGTAAAATCACATATTGAGATGGTAGCTAGTAGTATGTCCACATAGTATGACTAAAGTATGGCTTTGCTTTCTTATGTTCAAGGTGACAATGCAGTATCTGATGGGATGCCAATGATGAACTTACTGGGTTCAAACTTGAGCATTTATGCCACTTCTTCCCATAAATCAAAAAAGTGCATGAACACAATTTTCATCTTTTCTTACTCAGAATTCACTGGAGTTACATCTTTGTGAAGTGTAATGTTTACCAAATCATGCATTAAAAAAAAAGAAATTAAGAAAATGAAAGAAAATAAAACAGAAGAAAAGGAAGAAAAAGACACATCCTGTCTATGAAGGATAAGTGCAGTATTAGGTACTCTCAGGGAGTCTAAGATCAAGAAGATTTGTTTTGCTTTTAATGCATAGTGAAAATGTTGGCACTTCATCCCATGCTATTGTCTGCATTGCCTATACTCCACAGATACTGCCAGTGCTTGAAAAGAATGACAGGGAATCGTAGGCTTGTGCTGTTTAATTTGAAGTCAGCAGGTTTGTAAGGCTTTATGCTAACAATAATTGCTTTCATACTTTTCTGTCTATCAGCAGTATTTGTAAATGAAGTGGAATTGCAATGATCAGGTCAGCTCTTCAGTCACGTGGGTAAACTTTCACTCTCCAAAATCAAAATGTAATCTGAAAATAAAGAAATAAGATCCCAATATCCTCAATGGTCTAAATATAATTCGCAGCTAATTAGGAACTTCCTCAAGATTCAGATTGAATTATGTAGGGGAAAAGACTGTTGATGATAACAATAAATTCTTACTGCATCCATACAAAAGATGACAGAGAAAAGGACAAACACAGAGTGCCACAGCATACTGAACCTTCCCCCAAACTTGTGGAGCCAGTGTCTTTCTGAAAACACGAGAAAAGGAGAGCCACTGATGAAAGCACGAGAACTAGCGGCTCGCTTGCTGTCTGCCTGCTGATACAGCATTCAGGCAAACCCAGGTTCACTGTGGACTTTACACTCAGATTTTGGCCAAGACTAGCTCCAGCTTCAGGAGACAAGTGCAGCCCATTGCTAAAACAGATCTCTTATGTTTTACATCTGCACTTACTGTCATTTTAACCCCCCAATGTAGCTATCGGAACCCCGCAGGGACAGGAGGACTCTGCCAATTTTGCATATGATTGATTAAGTTTTTATGAAAATGCAGTTCTTATTCCTCTGATAAGGAAGAGACTGATTCTTTTTTACAGCTACAAACAAGTCTTTTGTCCCTTTTCCTCAGGGCTGTGAGGTGAAGATGCTTTTATTCTACTAGATCTAAGATCATTCCAAAAAAGTGCTTTTCAGGACAGATGTTAAACAACAGACAAAAACTTTGCATATTGGAAAGGGGATTTGGGGGGGCAGAATGGACTAAGAAAATAATACATTTAGGGACTGATGCCACTTCAAGACAGAGACATGGCAATATAGGACTCTGAAGGTTTCATTTTTAGTCTATGGAGAGTGAAATGCTTCCACTTTAATAAGCTGACCATATTCCAGGATTAGTGGGGTTGGTATAAAATTGTGCATGAATTACTGGCCTCACCCTGCAAGATTTGATTTGTGCAAACATCCCTTGCTGCAACTTAGAACAACAACCTGGCGTGTTGCTTAGTGGTGCAGGATATCCATCATTTCTGTAAGGAAAGCATGAAGAATAGGGTTTGCTTTTGGGGTTATCACTTCTAGGAGTGAGTACCTGAAATGGATGTTGTATTTTTAGGGTTTGTTGTGGGTTTTTTTTTGAAGTACGAAACCAAATCTGGTTCTTGGTTAAAAAGTATATAAAATACAAAAAAAAAAAGGAAAGAAAGCTCCAAGCTTATGAAATGACTCCACAGAGTTCAGACCTTTAGCAGTATAAACGTAATATAAACTTCATTGTCTGTAGTATTGTGCCATGACATTAGTCTCACTAAGACAAAATGCCACTTTGCAGCAAGCAATAAATCTGACAAAGCATTTTTAAACATAATGCCCTAACTTGCTAAGACAGGCTTTTACACTCTTCCAAACTCTTCTCCCTGAAAATTAACCCCGTTGATTCTTCAAATGTTAAGGGTCTCGGGCAAAGTAAACCAAAGGCTGAAGTAAAATAACCATCCCCTCGGAACTGAAAACTTAAATCCATGAGGGATCACAGTCGAATTTCATATACATATATATATGTATGCAATACACATATATATGAAATTAAAATAGGGACACACATGACTTGGGCATCAGAAGGGGACTGCTACTTTCATACATTCATAAATAGCTGCTGAACTCTCTACTCATGAAGAAGCTCTTGTAGGCAGTTTGGGGATTTGAAAATCTCGGGGACCTCACTGTCCAGCTTACAGATGACCTTGTATATGGCCTTCTTCCAGGAAGGATCAACATCTTTGCCTGCGATAATGGCATTGAAAAACTCCCGTAATGTGATCTGAGCCACTTCCAGGAATCTCTCTGGAACCTGCTGATACAAGGAGACAATGGCATTAATACAGTTTTCAATTTCAAGTCTCTGGTTCTTCAAAGGAAACTGAGCTAAGTTCTTTCTTTCAGAAAGGGGCTTACATAGCACCTGCATTTTCTAAATGTGGCAGCCTTCTATTCTCTTATGCAAAGCTGTTATATATAGTACTATGGCAATAACTTTTATAACATGTGTTAGAGATCTTTGTAAAGTCTACTGACAGAATGTAGGTAACAAAATGGAACTCTCCGAGTATGGAGAGCAGGGGATTTATGGGATAGGATTGGCAGGAGGGGAAACAAACACAATTGTCTTTAAGGAGAGGAAGGTCGACTTGCTATTTTACCCGTGCATTTACAGCTATGTTCTCCTCTCCATGTGGGATCTAATCTGAGATATATGCATGCATAGAAAGGCCTCTGTAGCTCTACATTTAACTTCAGCCACAACCAGTGCTGAAGGCTATCAGAAAAACAGGGTATCTCTGAATGTTGTTCATAGTTTAAAAACAAGCAGGCCTTCAGCTTGCTTCTGTAGCTGCTGTGCACCCGACCCACATAAAATGGCTTTCTCAGGAGACATCATGGTCTTCTCTTCTTTTTCAGAAACCTACAAATAAAACCCCAAGCTCTTCAAAGGGTGCACTTTGCTCCAAGTTGCTACTGAGCTGGGATGTGTTCGACTCTTCTGGGTTCTCTAAATCATAGAATCATAGAATAGTTAGGGTTGGAAAGGACCTTAAGATCATCTAGTTCCAACCCCCCTGCCATGGGCAGGGACACCTCACACTAAAACCATATCACCCAAGGCACACTGTCAAGCCCCCAAACAATGGGTGGATGTTAAAGACAACAAACAGTTACCTCCAAACTTTGGCACCAGCACCACCTTCTTACCCTCTCCCTTAACTGATTCAAAAGCAATCACTACAGTGAACCTGGGTCAGTTCCAAGGTTGAAGTCATCTCCATGAAGGTATTATTCTCCACTTTTATTACAGAAATATGGTTTCACAGCTCTAGAACTGCTAATACACGGCTGGCCAGTAGCCAGCATGCTCAGAATAGCAATTATCCCCTCACTGCCATTATTTGCCCACTCCGGTAAGAGGAGTTCTCCAACCTGCAGCAGAGGCCACTTCAACCATTCCTGTGGCCAACAGATACCCGGACAGATCTCATTTAATGAATTCATGTCACATTACCAGATCAGGGCTAGCATCATATTGTCTACTTCAGGCTTTTATTCTTCTTCCTTTAGAAGCCCCTTTCATCAAATTTGTCTGAAAGTATGCATGTTTAACCTGAGCGAGCTCTGCAGCCTCACTCCCCTATCACCGCTGGGGCAACACTAGCAGTTTGTTAGCTATGTTTTGCCATCAGATAAGCATGAGATCAGCTCCTGCTGACACCAGCTGATGAACTCTGCTTCCAGAAGCCCCGCAGCCCACAGAGGTCCTCCGTCTACCTATGAGAGTAAAATCCAGCCCCACACATTTTAGTCTGCTCCCAAAGGCTGCCTCCTGTGGAAATTTTTCATTCAACATAGAAAGAAACATTTTTACAGGTGTTCTGTTCCAGTAGTAATGATGAGGCAGAAAATAACTGTTACATTTCACTTATTCCACCTCAAAGAAATAACCTAAAACTTCACGTAAGTGCTCTGCTGTTTGGGCACTTGGTAATACATCTACCAAAGATGCCATGCTAGTCTCGTTCCTGTGCTGCTAGAAAAAAAGCATAACACTTCTCTGTTCATGCAGTTTAAACAGCTGCTCAGGTGCTGTTCATTGTCCTTGGTGTCACTGGGTGCTAACCAAGGGGAAGGAGTTGCTGACCACATGATACTAGAAAGCAAGAAATGTAGCAGATAACCAACTTTTTGGTGTACACAGTGGCTCACGAGGGCAAAATCTGTTGGTGTTTTTGCATCTGTGCTTGGGAAAAGAGTTTGCACCTCTCAATTTTGATGTCCACTCAGAGGACCCGTATTAAATGCTCTTCTTCCCTTCCAAGTTGTTGGAGATGGGAGGGAGGCAATTACAAGCACCTATATGAGAAGCATAAAGTCCAAATGCAAAAAGTTCTACCTCTCCCCACACATCAACTTTTAAGCATGGAAGTGACATCCTGGGTTTTAAGTTGAGCCTTTGCCAGTCAATTTCTACCTGCGAATATTAAAGTTTCCTAGGTAGGGAATGCTGCTTTTCCATGAAGCAGGCAGCATGAAACCCTTGAGCTTTCTAGCCTCCTGCACCCATAATGACACACAGGTTTTTTTTTTACACTAGGAGTTAACTTTTAGGTCCAACTTTGTTGTACCTGGGTCACATCTAAAGATCTGTCTTTTGAACCCAGCACAGAGCATCCCACAGCATAATAGTGCAGAGGCTTTGAAGAG